>NC_141908.1:75187500-76540000 GCF_057802395.1 Ceratotherium simum simum
TTTAGTAAATAGTAATACAATAATCATTTGGAATCGCAGCATTGACTACTAAAAACCTTGAACTAATATTCATTAGGACGTAATAACTAAAAGTATGCATAATGCCTATTAGGGATCATTCTAAGTTTTTTATATGTACTAAATCATTTAATCCTACAACCGTATGAGGTGAGAACTATTATTATTCCCATTTTATAGATGAGAAAACTGAGGCTCTAAGGAGTTAAGCAGTTTTCCCAAGGTCACACATGCAGTGAATAATAGAGCCAAGATTTTAACCCAAACAGTTTGTCTCCAGAATCAATCATCTTAACTACTGCATTAACCTATAACCTATAATCTTAAACTCTGGAGGAGGCACAGTGGTAAAGAGAGAATAAACAAATTCTTCACTTAACGAGCAAGAAGAGGGCAGATTTTCTGTACAATGTCTAATGAGTCTAATTGTTACTAGATATTGATCCATTCCACAAAAGAATATGGGACATTAATATCCCAACTTAAGGCAACTTCATTTTGTATTTAAAACAGTTGAATACACTTTGGTCCTCAAAGAAAAGTGCTAGGTAAGACCATCTTGCTTTGCTATTTTTAAAGCTAGTAAAGCATCAACCTCTAATTCCGTTCTCAATCTCTAACACACACATGCCTGCACACATGTACACACACACGTGCATGCACACACACACATTTCTGAGACGCAAGGTCTAGCCAGGTAGTTTGATGTTTCTGGAGAGAGAAGGCAGCTGACAGGAGCAACATCCCTACTGTCTAATACGCTCTCCGGTTCTGTGTTTTCCTCGTACAGACCATAAGCAGGAGAGATAATCTTCAGTAATTGACTGATGGTGTGGCTTTGTGAGGCTTGGGAGGCAAGGAGAGCAGGGTGAGAAGCCAGCTTTTCCACTTACTGGGCTACCTCAAGCGGTTTATTTAATTCCTCTGAGCTTTAGGTCCTTTGTCTAAAAGATGACAATGACAATATCTACATCATAAAGTTATTGTATGCAGGCCTGCCCAGGACAAGAACACAAATAGAGGCCCACATACCATATGTCTAAATATTTAAAAGTTATAAATCAAGCCAACAAACTATTGAATAAAATACTTTCTATCTTCCTACCTTGACAAACATACCTTCATGATGACAAAATCAAAAACAATATGTGTAAAGCCATGATTTTTATAGGACCAAAAGTTGGCAAATATGAAAGACCAGGCCTTCTGTTTATGGGACAACAGTTCTGGGATGAGTAATAAAATAAAAACTTATATAATGCAAATTACAGTTCATTTATTCCGTAACACTTATTTTTTCACTTCATTTCAGCAAAATGATTATGTTGTTAAAAAATCAAGATTTTTATATAATTTACTTTCTATTGACCATAACTATCCTGACTCTTTAAAATAACATATAATTAAACCCAAAATATGAACAAAATTTAAATATATTTAATCAGACTATAATTTAAAATATAAAAATAAAAATAAATATTTTTCATGTTTTCAAAAAAGTTATTTCCTTCTAACATTGCTTATCAATTCAAATTAATATTAACAAGTATCAAGCTTATAAATCAAAATTATTTAACAGAAATGAACATTTTTATTTTAAAAATACCATGAAATCGTGTTAAATATTTTTAATAAACATTCATAAATTCTAGTGTTCAGTCCATCTAATTGTTAATATAAAGAATGAATATCATATTTCAAATCATATGTTACATCTAGACATATATATACACAAACTTAACAGTAATATAGATTGTTTTAGGGCAAAATGTTTCTGTGCGCAAGTACTACAGAATCTGTGCTAATTGACAAATATTGCTGGAACTACTAATCAGAACACAAAAAGAGGGAGAAAATGGAGTTCAATACCTCTGGGAAACAGTGATTGTTATTCAAGAATCTTTGTACTCATGCTACTGGAGGAAGTATTTCACTATTTGATTGGTTGGTCTTTTCTCTTACCTGAATCTTTCCATTGCTCAAGTCCTCCCCATACTCCAAAGCAGTGTTGATCTCTGAGGTCAATAGCACCACTGTCAACACATCTATAGAGCATTTGAACACCATCCTTCATTTTAGAGAAACAGGGCAAGAGATGTAGAAAAGCATTGCTCTGGGGTCATGAAAGCAGATGTTTAATGCTAACGGCCCTATTGTGTCCATGCTGAGTGCCTGTCCTTGAGGAGCTCACTTCCAATCTAACGTTGAAGGTGCCAAAGTCTCTAAACAATATAGGGCCTATTTTGTTTTGTTTTATTTTTTACTTGCGATACGTAGGGCTCTCTAAAACACAGGACGCAAGGCCTGGGCCCCCCTTGTCCAAGTCTAAGGGAAATCCCAGTTATATGGATTAACCGTAGAGATAGTAGAGTATATCGGATTTGTAGCAAGTATTCACTAGATGGTAGTCATTGTGATGAAGAGTTTTGTCAAGTTTAAAGTGTTTACTTGAAACGATTACTGTATATGTGCAATATTTTGTGGAACAGACAATATTTTAGACATCCATTGTAGAATTAAGAGAAGTTTCTGTTTCTGTAATGATAATGATTAATTTTGAGATTTCCAGTCATTCATTCATTCATTCGACTAAAATTTAGTAGGTACCTACCATATGCAAGGCATTGTGCTAGGGATTCTGGTAACACAAGGATGCGGCCCCTGATCTAAAGAGGTTCACAGTCTAGAGCAGTGGTTTTCAATCAGAGGCAATTTGGGCCTCCAGGGGACGTTTGGCAATATCTGATGACATTTTTCGTTGTCATAACTGGCGAGGAATTGGGGGATGCTAGTGGCATCTAGTGGGCAGAGGCCAGAGACGTTGCTAAATACCCTACAACACACAAGACAACTCCCCACAACAAAGAATTATCTGGCCCAAAATGTCAATAGTGCCAAGGATGAGAAACACTAGTCTAGTGAGAGATAAACTATGCAGTAAGATCTAATATATGTATATACAATGTGCATCTAAAACAAAGTAAAGTTAGCTCCACATATATCACTGGAGAGCTATTCAGTCTTTGAGCCACTGGATCTTCAGTCCATTTGAATAATAGCATCGGTAGGTGTGGTAGGCAGAATAATGGTCCTCCAAAGATGTCCATGTCCTAAACTCCACAACTTGTGAATATATTACTTAACATGCAATTAAGATCGCAGAAGAAATTAAGGTTGCCAACAAGGTGACCTTAAGATAGGAAGATTATCCTGGATTACCTGTGTGTCACAATGTAATCATAAAGGTCCTTAAATGTGGAGGGGGAAGCAGAAGAGTCAGTGTCAGAGTGATGTTGTGTGAGAACTACTAGACAGCCATTGCTAGAAGATGGAAGAGGGCCACAAGCCAAAGAATGCAGGCAGCCTCTAGAGAGTGGAAAAGGCAAGGAAAAGGATTCTCCCTGATAGCCTCCAGAAAGGAACACAGCCCTATCAACACCTTGATTTTTAGCCTAATGAGACCCATTTCAGACTTCTGACCCCCAGAGCTGTAAGATAATGAATTTGTATTCTGTTAAGCCACTAAGTTTGTGGTAATTTGTTAATAGCCAAAGGCAACTAATACAGTAGGACATCTAAAATATCAATAGAATTTGAGAGGATAGAACACCAGTTAACAATACTATAAAGTAAGATATTATTCATTCATTGGGTCAATCATTAAAGTGGAATCTGTGGACCATCCTCCTGGTTTCTGCCAACCTGGGTAATGTAGAAAATCTATTGACTAGTACCATTTGGTAGCAGTGTGACTAATTGTATATGTCTAATTTATGTGAGTCCATGAAGAAAAGAATGAGCCCATGTGCTTCTTCCATCTCCCTGAACTGAGGAGGCCTGTGTTAGAGTTCTCACCACACTATTAATTGTTTGTATCACCTGAATGAGTCCCATTACCTATCGGGACATTGGTTTTCTCAGCTATAAATTAGGAGGTTGGACTGGACAGCGAGCTCCTCAAGGAAAAGACCCATATCCTGACTATCTCGGTGCCAATTACAGTAGACAGCACAACTAAAGAAGGTAATATTTGCTGAATAAATGAACTATCTCTGTGTTTCCACAGCCACCGTGTGAGCTCTTCCCAAAAATTCCTCAGTGGATATGACGACTTGACATTTCTGAAAGAAAGCTAGTCTTAGATATTTTAATTCCATGATTTGCCACCATTCACCCACTAATCCCCACTAGTTCAGTGTCCCTCACTAGGAGCCCAATAAAATCACAAGATTTTAGGAAGGGAAATGGAATTCTACAACCCATTTTAGTGACATAAGAAATTGTAGAGTTTTGCCTAGAAGTAAAAGATAAACTCATTATGGTGTGGATCCAATCTCTGGCATGCTGTTTTAATAAAAAAAAAAAGAGAAATAACAACTAAATCCCAACAAAGAAAAAATCAGTGAGAACACAAAACAAAACAGAAATTCTAAATTGTGGAAAGACCCATTGCAAATGTTCGCTCCTATTTTTTTCCTATCTTTTTTATTTATCTTTCTATCTAAATCCTACAAAATTACAATGGTTCGATTAAAACCTCTCATGAAGACTTCTTTGCTATTTAAACTCCAATTGAGCTTCTCTTTGAAGACTCTGTATTAGGATCTGAATTATGAGTACTAAACATTTTGGACTTTTATTATATTCCATTTGCAAACTGCTCCAAATTCTCCGATAAAAAATTTTTAAGTTTCTGATGCAGTTCTCCTGTCATACATTTTTCATAAATGTGCTACAAAACTTTTTATAGCCTTAGGCATGTGAAAAATATCTTTTGATTTTAAGTGAATATTAGCTACACTGAGCACAGAGGCCTCTCAATATTATTTACCAAATAGGCTTGGAGATTTGATTCCAGTTCAGGTGAAACAGTAACAAATACTGACAATACAGAGAAAAATAAAGTGTCTCTAAATCCATTAGTCACATTAAAGCAACCAAAACAAGTATCAATGCAAACAAGATGGAAAAAAAAAGAAAGAGAGAAGAAGAGTCGGCCGGCCCCGTGGCGTAGCGGTTAAGTGCGTGCGCTCCACTGCTGGTGGCCCAGGTTCGGATCCCGGGAGCGCACAGAAGCACAGCTTGTCAGGCCATGCTGCGGCGGCGTCCCATATAAAGTGGAGGAAGATGGGCACAGATGTTAGCTCAGGGCCAGTCTTCCTCAGCAAAAAGAGGAGGATTGGCATGGATGTTAGCTCAGGGCTGATCTTCCTCACAAAAAAAAAAAAAAAAGAAAGAAAGAAGTGGCCGAATTTCTAGTCCATGTAAAGAGGAAAAGCCTGCTAAAAGGCATTCCTCGTGGAAGAATGTGTCAGATTTCGTGTCACTGTACTGGTCCCACTGCCTTTGGTCTACAGAAATGTCATAGATGTAAGAGCTGATGGATAACCCTTTAAACAATACAGAAAGGGCATTCAGAAGCACATGCTTTATGTGTTAGGCATTATACAATTGAAAGCTGCTCTTAAGAGATTCCTGACATTGAATATAAACATAACCTGGCATGCATACTAAAATAGATTTGATTTTAAAACATTTTTACAGCCTATGTTCACCATCTCTAACTGCCGTTTTTCTCCATAACACATGCCCATATGAGCATGGTATTGCTCTTAGGAAGTTCAGCTTGTATCCAGCATGAATGGTAACTCTTTATACTGTTGATCCAAATAGCATCTGACTAGCAGAGTCACTAGCACTCCTGTTCTCTGGGCCATGCTAACTTAGTTTTTGAGAAGGAAGATGATCTCAATGGATTTCATCTCATTTTGGGGTGGTAAGTAGGAAATCAATTGTATCAAATCTTTTTATCGTAAAAATTTCTTCAAGAGATCACACTTAAATTTTGAGGAATTTTCAAATCCAATAAATATATTTTAATCCATGCTTTCCAAACGTTGCCCTAAGTCTTTAATTCCTATCTAAAATAAGAAAGAGAATGCCTTTTACATCCTCCAAATCACATAAAAAATGACAATGTGCCTTCCTCTTCACTTCCATTTATTCCTAAAGGTCTTCAAAGTACATTTTGTACTCTAGATGATTTGGTATGGATTTAATGTTTTTACAAAAATTGCTTTGTAAAATTTTTAAGTGGTTCAATTTTGCAAAATTCTGCCAAGTTCATAAAACAATGGCAAATTAAGCATAATGTTGCAATGCAACCAAACTCCATAAAAATAAGTGAGCCACTAAGTTTCGGGTATTCCTTAGTAATACTTGAGAGTGTTTGGAAATAATTATCACTGCCTTTTATTCTTACCTGGGTTTAACATTGTTAATATACTTGCAACTGACTGTCTTCTAAACATATTATAGAAGATAATATATCTGCCGAAATATTAATCGCTTTCTTGGTCTCTTTATTGTAAGTAATTCAAAACACTGAAAACAATTTTCCCGTTATCCTCCACCCTGGAAGAATAGCCAACCTTTCATTTTCTATATTCTTAGGTTTCCCTGGTCCCAAGGGAATCGGTTTATCAAAGTGTAGGCTCATGGACCAGAGATCCAAACCGTCTACAGGGTTGAGAGATCCAAGATTTGAGGGAGGAAGCAATTGCCCATTATTAGGAAGTAAGAATGTGATACCTTTTCATGTCAAGGGTCATAGAGCAAATTCACACCTATTACAATAAGATATTCATTTCCTCCTCAATTCACATTAACAACTGCCACTCTATTTCTGAGGAGCAGTCTACTATTTTCTCTAGGATAGGTAATTAAGTGATTCTGGCTATACAAATCCAAAACTCACTGTACTCAAGATTTCTCTGCTCTTAGTCCCGATTGCAATTAATGGCTCATGTTATGCCATCTAAAATAAGTTTACTAACTTCAGTATTATTTTACAAGGAGAAATTATTTTCTGAGAAATTGCATTGTCCTTTTTGCTAGTTAATTTTTAAATAAGATATCCAGAGGCAATAGTCTTCTCATATCCTCCATTCACAATATAAATGCCCCGATTTTCTTCCTGGGATGAATATTCAAAAATGAAGAACAGGAATGAAACATATTCAGGTTTTTAGAAATCTCTCATATGGGTAGGATAATTATAAAAAGACAGTCCTTCCAATGGGTATATTTCCTAGCATAATACAACATTGCATAAAGCAAAATAGTATATGAGAGCTCACAGAAAAAACTGAAATATTCACTTGGAAAACCATAAATTAGTATTAATCATCTACCTCCTGGGTGAAGCATGTCGTTCAGGAAGAATGTAATGAGGACAAACAGGATGCTGAGAAATGCCCTCTCACAAGTATCTACACAACAAATATCTTTTGTGCTGTCCTAAATTTTTTCCCTAACTTTTCCTTATTTCAAAAGAATGACCAGAGTGATGTCAGCAACAAGGCAGAATGAGCTGTTCCTTTCGTCTCTTCCCCTCTGAATTACAACTAAATGGACATTCATTGACCAATGGAAGATACTCATAGAGCACAACAGGATGCCTAAGAGACCCACACAGCTATACATCTGAAGGTGGAGGGACTGGATCCCCAGGAAGCAGTGGAGATAGGTGAGCGCACTCCACCTCCTAGGCAGCAGTGAGCCTGCTCACAAAGCCTCACATAGTGGGCAGAGCTACTGTAAGAGGAGGTAGGGACAGCCCAGCCTATGCGCGAATGCTATCCTGGTCTACAGAAGCACCCACCATGCCGCTGCAGCCCCACCGGTGGGAATGCTGTCTACCAAATGGCCGTGGCTCAGCCCTGAGAAGTAGCCCCGCTCACCAAGCGCAGTGGCTGGCACACATGTGAACGCTTTTGGAGGGGTAGTCTGGCCTGCAGGAGTGACCACCAAGCCCTAGTGGCCCTGCCAGTGGCAATGCTCGCCACCAAGTGGCCATGGCTTGTCCCCCACAAAGGTGCCCACCCACCAAGCACAGTGGCTCAGCCAAACCACCAGCAAGCACAGTGCTGGCCCGCACCTGTGCAACCCACCCGTTGAGCATAGAGGCACAGAGGCCCCGCTCCCACAAGAGTGACCTGCCAAGCAGCTGTGGCCAGCCTGGGCAAACACAGAGCAGCAGTACCACATCCAGCAGATGGGGCATGATCAGAAACACAGCTCCTGCTTCCTCTCAGCAGTGGCAGGTGGAATATGTGACCTGATACTACCTCAAATGCACTGGCAAAGGTTCAGTTCAGCAAACACCACGAAAAACTACAGTAACACTTCAGAGCAGAAGGAAACGACAAGTCTCCAGAAACCAATCCTGAAGTCACAGAAACTTACAACATAAATGACAGAGAACTCAAAATAGCTGTCATAAAGAAACTCAACAAGTTACAAGAAAACTCAGACAGTTAAATGAGATCAGAAATAAAATTAATGAGCAGACGGAATACTTCACCAAAGAGATTGAAACTCTAAAAAAAAAAAAAAAAAAAAAAAACCAGAAATTCTGAATATGAAGAACACAATTTATGAGTTAAAAAATAATCTAGAGTCCTTAAAAAATAGAGCTGATATTATAGAGGACAGAATTAGTGATTTAGAGACTAGAAATATAGAAATTTCTATATCTATGTTTCAGATAGAGGAAGAAAGAGAACTAAGATTGAAAAAATGAAGAAATTATTCCAGAAATACCTGACTCCATTAGGAAAAGCAACATAAGGATTAGAGGTATTCCAGAGGGAGAAGAGTGGAAGAGCAGAGAGCTTGTTCAAAGAAATAATAGCTGAGAACCTCCCAAACCTGAGGAAGAAACTGACTTACAAGTACATGAAGCCAATAGAACTCCTAATTACATCAATGCAAAAAGACCTTCTCCAAGGCATAAAATAGTAAAACTGGCAAAAGTCAATGACAAAGAAAAAGTATTAAGGGCAACTAGGCAAAAGAAAATAATCTACAAAGGAACCCCTATCAGGCTTTCAATGAATTTCTCAGAAGAAACCTTACAGGCTAGGAGAGAATGGAACAATGTATTCAAAATACTGAAAGACAAAACCTTTCAGTCAAGAATACTCTATCCAGAAAACTATCCTTCAGATACAATGGAGAAACAAAAGCTTTCCCAGATAAACAAAAGCTGAGGGAGTTCATCACCACTAGACTTCCCTGAAAAGAAATGATGAAGGAAGCCCTCATAACTGAAACAAAAAGGCAAAGGTTTACAAAGCCTTGAGCAAGGAGATAAATAGACAGGTAAAATCAGAAAATTACTGCTCTCTATCAAAACAGGTTAGCAAATACTTAATTGTAACATAAAAGATAAAAGGAAGGAAAGCATCAAAAATAACTAAACACTTCAATTTAGTCACAAACACACAACAGAATAATTTGTGGCAGCAATAACTCAGAAGAGGAAGGGGAAAGGGATGGAATCTGCTTAGGCTAATAGAGATAAGAGGGTATCAGAAAATGGTCTATCTCATCTATGACACCTTTTATACAAACCTCATGGTAAACACTAAACAAAAAAATCAGAGCACAGCCACAATTCATAAATAAAGAGAAAACTGAGAAAACCATCACAGAAAACAACCAAACTGAGATGGCAGTCAGAAATACAAGACAAGAGAAACAATGGAAGTATAGAACAACCAGAAAACAAGAAATAAAACGGCAGTATTAAACCCTCATATATCAATAATCACTCTAAATGTAAATGGATTGAATTCTCCAATCAAAAGACATAGAGTAGCTGGATGGATTAAAAAGAAGACCCAACAATATGCTGCCTCCAGGAAACACAGCTCTAAAGATAAACATAGGCTCAGAGTGAAGGGATGCAAGATGATACTCCAAGCTAATGGCAAACAAAAGAAAGCAAGTGTTGCCATAATTATATAAGAAAAAGCAGATTTCAAGATAAAAAACACAATGAGAGATAAAGAGAGGCAGTAAATAATGATAAAAGGGACATTCCACCAAGAGGACATAACACTTATTAATATATATGCATCTAACACAGGAGCACCAAATAATATAAAGCAACTATTAACAGATCTAAAGGGAGAAATTTACAGCAAAACAATTATTGTACGGGACTTCAACACCCTATTTACATCAATGGATAGATCATCCAGACAGAAAGTCAACAAGGAAATACTGGATTTAAATGAAAAACTAGATCAGATGGACCTAATAGAGATATATGGAACATTCCATCCAAAAAGAGCAAAATACACATTGTCCCCAAATGCACATGGAACATTCTAAAAGATAGATCATATGTTGGGAAACAAGGCAAGCCTCAATAAGTTTAAGAAGATTGAAATCATATCAAGCATGTTTACTGACCACAAAGCTGTGAAACTAGAAATTAACTACAAGAAAAAAGCAGGGAAAGTCACAAATATGTGGAGACTAAACAACATGCCACTGAACAACTATTGGATCAATGGAGAAATCGAAAAAAAAACTTGGAGACAAGTGAAAATGAAAATACAACATACCAAATCTTATGGGATGCAGCAAAAGTGGTTCTAAGAGGCAAATTTATAGCAATACAGGCCTACCTCAACAAACAGGAAAAATCTCAAATAAGTAGTCTTAAACTACACCTAACAGAAATAGAAAAAGAAGAACATACAAAGCCCAAAGTCAGTAGAAGGAGGGAAATAATAAAAATTAGAGCAGACAGAAGTGAAATAGAAACTAAAAAAAACTATGAATGAAACTAAGAGCTAGTTTTTTGAGAAGATAAACAAAATTCACAAACCCTTAGCCAGATTCACTAAGAAAAAAAGAGAGAAGGCTCAAATAAATAAAACTAGAAATGAAAGAGGAGAAATTACAATGGATACCACAGAAATACAAAGGATTATAAGAGAATACTATGAAAAACTATATGCCAATAAATTGAATAACCTAGAAGAAATGGATAAATTGTTAGACTCATACAACTTCCTAAATCTGAATCAAGAAGATATAAAGAATCTAAATACACCAATCACAAGTAAAGAGATTGTAACAGTAATCAAAAACCTCCAGAAAAAACAAAAGTCCAGGACCAGAAGGCTTCTCTGGAGAATTTTACCAAACAGTCAAAGAAGGTTTAGTATCTATCCTCCCACTATTCCAAAAAATTGAAGAAGACGAAGGCTTCCTAACTCCTTCTATAAGGCCGACATTACCCTGATACCAAAACCAGACAAGCACAATACTAAGGAGGAAAATTACAGGCCAATATCACTGATGAACACTGTTGCTTTTTTTTCCCCCTTTTTCTCCCCAAAGCCCCGGTAGATAGTTGTACTTCATAGTTGCACATCATTTTAGTTGCTGTATGTGGGATGCATCCTCAGCATGGCTGGACAAGCAGTGTGTCAGTGCACGCCCTGATCTGAACCCGGGCCGCCAGTAGCGGAGTGTGCACACTTAACCACTAAGCCACTGGGCCATCCCCACTGATGAACACTCAAGCAAAAATCCTCAACCAAGATATTGGCAAACTGAATACAGCAATACATTAAAAGGATCATACACCATGATCAAGTGGGATTTATGCCAGGGATGCAGGGATGGTTCAACATCTGCAAATCAACCAATATGATACACCACATTAACAAAATGAGGAATAAAAATCACATGATCATCTCAATAGAAGCAGAGAAAACATTTGACAAGATCCAACATCCATTTATGATAAAAATTCTCAATAAAATGGGTGTAGAAGGAAAGTACCTTAACATAACAGAGGCCATATGACAAGCCCACAGCCAACATCATACTTAAAGGTGAAAAACTGAAAGCCATCCCTCTGAAAACCAGAACAAGACAAGGGTGCCCATTCTCACCACTCCTATTCAACATAGTACTGGAGGTTTTGGCCAAAGCAATTAGGCAAGGAAAAAAAAATAACAGGTACCCAAATTGGAAAGGAAGAAGTGAAACTCTCACTGTTTGCCAACAACATAATTCTATATATAGAAAACCCTAAAGGATCCATCATAAAACTGTTAGAAATAATCAATAACTACAGCAAAGTCAAAGGGTAAAAAAATCAACTTACAAAAATCAATTGTATTTCTATACATTAGTAGCAAACTAGCAGAAAGAGAAGTCAAGAAAACAATCCCATTTACAATCTCAACAAAAAGAATAAAATATCTAGGAATAAATTTAACCAAGGAGCTGAAAGACCTATACACTGAAAACTATAAGACATTATTGAAAGAAATAGAAGACATAAAGAAATGGAAAGATATTCCATGCTCATGGATTGGAAGAATAAATATAGTTAAAATGTCCATATTATGTAAAGCAATCTACAGATTCAACACAATCCCAACCAGAATCCCAATGACATTCTCCATGGAAATAGAACAAAGAATCCTAAAATTTATATGGAACAGTAAAAGATCCAAAATAGCCAAAGCAATCCTGAGAAAAAAGAATAAAACTGGAGGCATCACAATCCCTGACTTCAAAATATACTACTAAACTATAGTAATCAAAACAGCATGGTACTGGCACAAAAACAGACTCTTAGATCAATGGAAGAGAATTGAAAGCCCAGAAATAAAACCACATGTCTATGGACAGCTAATCTTTAACAAAGCAGCCAAGAACATACAATAGAGAAAGGAAAGTCTCTTCAATAAATAACATTGGGAAAACTGGACAGCCATATGCAAAAGAATGAAAGTAGACCATTATCTTACACCATACACAAAAATTAACTCAAAATGGATTAAAGACTGGAGTGTAAGACCTGAAACCACAAAACTCATAGGAGAAAATATAAGCAGTACGCTCTTTGACATCAGTCTTAGCAGCATCTTTTTGAATGCCATGTTTACTCAGGCAAGGGAAACGAAAGAAATAATAAACAAATCTGACTACATCAGACTAAAGAGCTTCTGCAAGGCAAAGGAAACTATGAACAAAATGAAAAGACAACCCACAAACTGGGAGAAAATACTTGCAAATCATATATCTAACAAGGAGTTAATTTCCAAAATACATAAAGAACACACACAACTCAACAACAAAAAAACAAACAACCCAATCAAAAAATGGGCAGAGGATATTAACAGACATTTTTCCAAAGAAGATATACAGATGGCCAACAGGCACATGAAAAGATGTTCAACATCACTAATTGTTAGGGAAATGCAAATCAAAACTACAATGAAATATCACCTTACACATGTCAGAATGGCTATAATTACAAAGACAGAAAATAACAAACGTTGGAGAGGATGTGGAGAAAAGGGAACCCTCATGCACTGCTGGTGGGAATGAAAACTGGGGCAGCCACTATGGAAAACAGTATGGACATTTCTCGAAAAATTAAAAATAGAAATACCATGCAATCCAGCTGTCCCACTACTAGGTATTTATCCAAAGACCCTGAAATCAACAATTCAAAGAGATTTATGCACCCCAATGTTCATTGCTGCATTATTCACAATAGCCAAGTTGTGGAAGCAACCCAAGTGCTCATCAACTGATGAATAGATAAAGAAGATGGTGTGTGCGTGTATATATATATATATATATACACACACAACCGAATACTACTCAGCCGTAAAAAAAGACAAAATCGTCCCATTTGCAACAACATGGATGGACCTTGAGGGTATGATGTTAAGCAAAATTAGCCAGACAGAGAAAGACAAACACTGCATGATATCACTCATATGTGGAAGATAAACAAACACATGGATAAAGAGAACAGCTTAGTGGTTACCAGAGGGTAAGAGGGTGGGGGGGGTAAAGGGGCACCTATGTCTGGTGACAGATAAGAATTATAATATTGGTGGTGAGCATGATGCAGTCTATATGGAAACTGAAAAGTAATGTACACCTAAAATTACACAATGTTATAAACCTTTACAACCTCAGTAAAATAATGGAAAAAAAATAATTCCCCTTGTTTGCCAGTGTTGAAACTGGATTAATTTAATAAGGCAGCCAACTAAATCCATTTTTACAAATGACTATATTTCTATCGTCTTCATTGTTTCAAGAAAGAAGTCCAAACTTCCCTTCTATTTCTCAACTATCTAAACTGCATCAGTAAAGGCTGGCCTTTGCTAAATGTAAATAGACTCAAATATACAGTTTAAGGAATTTTGTTAAACAAAGGCTGCTTATTTTTTAGATTTGAGGCAACTTCTAGTTAAAAGCTAAAGACCATATCAGCAAAACTAAAGTAATTTGGCATTCCTTTCCTTCCCAAATGGATCTAATTTATAAATATATATGACTTTCCTCAGAGCTTACAAACTTTTTAGACAAAATCTGTACCACAAATTCTCTCCAAAATAAAGGATGGCACATGATGATTTATCATACCTCCTCAGGCTACAATGTGTGTGTTTTACACATTATATGATGATCTTAGCTTGAGTAAAATATATAAATTGATTGAGCATAGTATCTGAACACTTCACATAACCTTATCAATTCACCACAAGTTATGTATTTTTAAATAGTCATTTTATTTTTTTAAATGTAGGAATTTTAAAGTTGAGAATGCCAAAAGACAAAGTTAAGTATTCATTCCAACCATACTTTTTCCGTGTTTCCACTCCACCCCAAAGTGCATTCATGGAGCACCCATTTTCAGAATTGCACAGTGTTAAGTGCTTAGAGGTTTTCAGTAATTCCAGGAAAACATGTCCCTAACCTCACTGGTGTAAGGTTTTAAATTGCCACCTTATGTATTAATTTAGTGTATTTAAATGGTCACAAGAGGGATGCATGATGGGATGTGGAATCTAGAATTTAAAAGTTCCTCACCGACATACATAAAATCCCAAGCAATATTGAATAAACAAAGGAGATTTCATGCACTTAATTAACTTGACAGTCAAAAGCTTTATATATTATGAGGTTGTCATTATATCTTTTTATTTTAAAAGCTATTCTTCCAGCACTAAACTCCAGTATTCTTTAACACTACTTCATCCTTTCCAATAAGTGAAGGTTATAAAGAAATCTGAAGGATCTATTTGTTGCTTTACTACACAAAGAGATTCTATTTAGCAAAAAAAAAAAACAATTATATTCAAGCTTTGTATCCAAGACTGCTTACTTGAATCCTATCTGCATTGAGAAGTGAACAGCACTTGTTCTCTCTTAGTCCATAGCGGATGTTTAAACAGTAGGAGTTCATCAGTACCCAATTGTATTAGCCTTTATCCACTCTCCTCTCCAGGTATAGCTGTCATCAGCAGAAAGTGGTGGGTGGTGGGTGGCAGGGAGAGGGGGAATCAGACTTTCAATGACATTTATCCTCTGAAAAGAAAAATATTAATAAGAGAAACTTCCCTGCATATAGTGTACATTCAGGAAATTGTTCAATGTCTTTATTTTGTGGTGGGCTTTCTCCCTGCCTTTAAGAAGAAGATGAAACAGAAGTTGATTATTGTGATATGATATCTCAAAGAAAAGAGAGAGAGAAAAATAGAAGCTTTGGGTATTTTTATTCATTTCTAGAAACAAATAAATAACTTTGAATACATACTAATTCAGTAGCCAAATCCTTCTAACACTAAAGAGATAAAAGTAGAAAAACAGCCTACCACTTTAAGCAACTCAGCATTAAGAAATATCAAGATTCCAAAACCACTCATATTTATTTATAGGACCTGAAGTATATAAAGACATGAAAATATAATGAAAATTCTATCTTTTACCTTTTAAATCATATAGTTCATATAAAAGCATTTAGACTGACTTTTGTTAAAAAGAGTTTATTAAAGTTTTAATAGAAAATAGATGCCAGGAAGAGAATCATCCTATAATCTCGTTGTGGAGTTTAAAGACCATGCAAGTCATATTGGTCATAATGAGAAGTAATAAAAATGAAAAATATTTTTTCCTGAATCCATGCCTATAATACTGTTATAGCATTCATTTTTGTCATATTGATTTACGCTAGGCTACAAAGGCTCCCAGATTAAATTTCCATTTATAATATTGGGATCTTAGGGAGCGGAAAAGTAGAGGGTGTGATCAAGTAGATGCCAGAATATGAGGATCCAGGAAAGGGTTTAAAAATCGACAGTTTGGAGAGGATAAACAGGAAAAAACAAGAAATAAGTAATCAAACGTGATTTTAAAAAATACATGATTAGAAGAAGCTGTAAGGAATATAATCGGGATGGATAATATTTGAAAAGAAGTTACGAAAGTCCAAGTAGACAGCATCAATAGAATCAAGACACAGAAGGCATGATAAGCCCCATACAACTGCAATGAAATCAAAGGAAAGTTCTAGCTGACAACAGGGTCGTTTTCCGTGCTTCCTCTTTCCATACTACGGCTCTACCATTTTCAGCACCTTAGACAATGTCTCCACTCCAGCCAGCCAGAAAGGGAAAAGAACATGGAGGATTGTGCATAGTAGGTTCAAATGTCACACATTACTTTCATCCACATTTCATTGGCCAGAACTTAGTCACACGGTCACAACTAACTGCAAGGGAACCTGGGAAATGTTGTCTCACTCCATGCCCCAAATGAAGAAAATACAGGTTTTCGTAAATGAAGAGCAGCTTCTTCCTTAAGGCTGTGTTAAGAATAGCTGAGCCAGTCGCACCTCTCCTCTAGGCATTACCAGTCTGAATGTTTTTACTCTAAGATATAATCCAGTAAATACCCTCTAAGTATAAACCATTTGCCTAAGATGGAATAATGCTCCAATGACATAAGAGCAGATGGAGGCGAATCCAAAAGATATTAATGGGAAAAGACAGAAACTAAAACTAGCTATGCCTAGAAGAGAAATACTCTAAGCAGAGTTGAGCTCGTTTTATCAGCAGGCAAGAAGTGAGGACGAGTGTAGCTTGGTGCCTGCTTCTCCCTCCCAACATATCCTAAAGTTAAACCTGCCTATTGACACATTCTTCTCACTTACATAACTTCAGAGAAACATTCACTAATTTTGTATGTGTGTGTATATATGTACATCGATATATATATAGTAATAAGTAATAAGATATATAATATATACACTAAATAAGTAGGTATAATTTGGGGAGAATGCCCTGTATCTGAATCCCCCAAATAGCTTTGGAAATTTTCCTCCTTGAGAGTCTAGGTGGAAGTTAAAATTAGAAGCTAAAATGCCTAGAAGGGAGGAAGTCATGATGGTGGCATAGGCAGACTCCTAACTCACCTCCTCCCGTGGACACAGCCAATTTACCACTACTCATGGAAAAATTACCCCTGAGACAGAACTGAAAACTGGATAAGAGGAACTCCTGCAACAACGGACAATCCTAACTGAGGTGGAAGAGGCAGAGACTCCCTTCCGGAGAGGAAAAACGCCGCCCTCACAAGCCGCCAGCTTCATGGCCGCCGGGAGCAGCTCACAGGTACGCACCCTCCCTGGAGGCGCGGGGCCCTGAGCCAGGGAGCACTCCCGCTGTGGGCATTTTGTGGACCCAGTGCAATCGAGACGAGTGGCATAATATCTGACTTTGCCTGCTACTAAAGCATTGGGGAGCACCCCCAGAAAAGCTGGTTCATAAAGAAATTAAAACTGGCTCTTAAAGGGCCCACACGCAAACTCACCCGTTTCAGAAAGCAACCTAAAATCACCAGAAAGAAAGGTGCACAGTGCTGTGGTGAAAAGAGACTCACCTAATAGGCCCTGTGTGCATCTCAGTGAGAGGTGAGACCTCTCCAGGGACTGGGACATTGGCGGCGGCCATTATTGTGGCCTGGTGTGGGCCTGCTGACACAGACGCCATTGGAGTTCTCCCTGAGGTCTGCTAGCCCAGAGTCTGCCCCACACGCTAGAGTGTTGATTTAATCCAGCTCAGCCAGGGCAGGCAGCCCACCCTAGAGACTGGCCCCACCCAACAACAAGCCCTCAGGCAACTTGTGGGCCTGCATAGATTGGTGACTGGATTCTCTGCAGCCTGGCAACTGAGCTGACTTTAGCAGGGCAGGGCATGCACAAGGAGCGGGTGGAGAGTGTGGGGCGGTGGTGGAGTGTGTGGGGCTCCCGCCATGGAGAGACTGGGTCCACTTCAGGAGGTCAGGGTGCGCACACGGGGCAGGACTGTGTTGACTGTGTGTGTGGACCTGTGGGTGGCAGGGCTTGTCAGCTTGAGAAGACTTGTGCTTCTCAAAGACCCACATAGGGGGTTTGCCGCACCTTCCAAAGCCTGAAACAATTGGGTGCTCCCGTGCCTGAGGCCAGCCCCACACAGCTGCAATCCTCAGAGAGCTGACAAGATACCTAAAGGCTGAAGGCTTATAGCAATTGTAAGGCCCTGAGCCTAACAACCTGCCACGCTGGGGGCCTACTCACTTAAAAGAAATACTGCAACACAAATGTGGTATTAGAACTTGCAGCCAACTGTGCTGGGGCTCCCCACACCTCATAAAGAGACTGAAGGGCCCACAACAACTACAAGCAGCTGAGCATTACAACAGCTGGCCAGGAGCATAACTCGGCCTCCCTGGGCGCCTACAGGGAGAGCAAACAGGCCACAACAGAAGGACACATGTAGCCCACATAGGGGTCACCCCTGGAACATTGAGAACTGAGGGAAGCACACTGCAGGCCTCCTAAGCCATCACTTACATAAGGTCACCTATCCAAGAGCAGGAGACGTAGCTGACCTACCTAATATGTAGACACAAGCACAGGGAAAGAGGAAAAATGAGGAGGCAAAGGAATACATTCCAAGTAAGGGAACAGGACAAAACCCCAGAAAAGGAACTAAGTGAAACAGAAATGAGCAACCTACCTGACAGAGAGTTTGAACTAAGAGTGTTAAGGATGCTCACTGATCTGGGGAGAAGAATAGATGAACTCAGTGAGAATGTCAACAAAGAAATGGAAGATATAAAAAAGAACCAATCAGAAATGAAGAATACAATACTGGAAATGAAAAATTCACTAGAGGGACTCAAAAGCAGAGTAGAGGATACAGAAGAACGGATTTGTGAGCTGGACGAAAGACTAGAAGAAATTACCCAAGCTGAACAGGTAAAAGAGAAAAGAATTAAAAAGAGTGAGGACAGTCTAAGGGACCTCTGGGAAAACATCAAGCGCACTAACATCCGTGTTATAGGTGTCCCGGAAGGAGAAGAGCGAGACAAAGGGGCAGAGAATCTATTTCAAGAAATAATAGATGAAAACTTCCCTAACCTAAGGAAGGAAACAGACATCCAGGTACAGGAAGCACAGAGAGCCCCAAACAAGATAAACCCAAAGAGGCCCACAAGAAGACACATCATAATCAAAATGTCCAGAATTAAAGATAAAGAGAGAATCCTAAAAGCCACAAGAGAAACTCAAGTTACATACAAAGGAAACCCCATAAGGCTATCAGCTGACTTCTCAGCAGAAACCTTACAGGCTAGAAGGGAATGGCATGATATATTTAAAGTGCTAAAAGGAAAAAACTTACAGCCAAGAATACTCTACCCAGCAAGGTTATCATTCAAAATGGAAGGAGAGATCAAAAATTTCCCAGACAAGCAAAAATTAAAGGAGTTTGTCACCAAGAAACCAGTGCTACAAGAAATGTTAAAGGGACTGATTTAAGGGGGAAAGAGAAGACCACAAATAGGAAAAATTATCTATTTCCATGATAAGAGGGTAAAAAGAGGTTAGATATGATATCAAAAATATAAAAGGAGGGAGGAGAGGAGTTAAAGAGTAGAGCTTTCAGATAGAGGTCAAACTAAAGTGACCATCAATTCTGTATAGAAGAAGAAAGGAACAGAGAAGGACTACTAAAACACTGAGAAGAAAAAAGTTAAAAAATGGCAGTAAGTACATACTTATCAATAGCTACTTTAAACGTCAATGGACTAAATGCTCCAATTAAAAGGCATAGTGTGGCTGATTGGATAAAACAACAAGACCCATATATATGCTGCATACAAGAGACACACTTCAGACCTAAAGACACTCACAAACTGAAAGTGAAGGGATGGAAAAAGATACTCCACACAAATGGCAATGAAAAGAAAGCTGGGGTAGCAGTACTCATATCAGACAAAATAGACTTTAAAACAAAAACTGTAAAAAGAGACAAAGAAGGGCATTACATAATGATCCAGGGAACAATCCAACAAGAGGATATAACACTTGTAAATATCTGCGCACCCAATGTAGGTGCACCTAAATGTATAAAGCAATTATTAACAGACATAAAAACAGAAATAGACAGTAACACAATAACAGTAGGGGACTTTAACACTCCACTTACACCAACGGATAGATCATCCAAACAGAAGATCAATAAGGAAACATTGGCCTTAAATGATACACTACAACAGATGGACCTAGTAGATATATACAGAGCATTCCATCCAAAAACCGAAGAATACCCGTTCTTTGCAAATGCACATGGAACATTCTCCAGGATTGATCACATATTAGGCCACAAAACAAGTCTCCATAAATTTAAGAAGATTGAAATAATACCAAGCATCTTTTCTGACCACAACTGTATGAAACTAGAAATCAACTATAGGAAGAAAATCAGAAAAGCTTCAAATATGTGGAGATTAAACAAAATGCTACTGAACAACAACTGGGTCAACGAAGAAATCAAAAAATACCTGGAGACAAATGAAAATGAAAATACGACATACCGGAATTTACTGGAGACAGCAAAAGCGGTTCTAAGAAGGAAGTTTATAGCCATACAGGCCTATCTCAACAAACAAGAAAAATGTCAAATAAACAATCTAACAATGCACCTAAAGGAACTGGAAAAAGAAGAACAAACAAAGCCCAAAATCAGTAGAAGAAGGGAAATAATAAAAATCAGAGCACAAATAAATGAAATAGAGACCAAAAAAACAATAGAAAAAATTAATAAAACCAAGAGATGGTTCTTTGAAAAGATCAACAAAATTGACAAACCTTTAGCTAGACTCACCAAGAAAAAAAGAGAGAAGGCACAAATAAGTAAAATCAGAAATGAAAGAGGAGAAATTACAACAGACACCTCAGAAATACAAAAGATTATAAGAGAATACTATGAAAAGCTATATGCCAACCAATTCGACAATCTGGAAGAAATGGATAAACTCTTAGAATCATACAACCTTCCAAAACTGGATCAAGAAGAAGTAGAGAATTTGAATAGACCAATCACCAGTAAGGAGATCGAAACAGTAATCAAAAACCTCCCCAAAAATAAAAGTCCAGGACCAGACAGCTTCCCTGGTGAATTCTACCAAACATTCAAAGAAGACTTAATACCTATCCTTCTCAAACTCTTCCAAAAAATTGAGGAGGGGGAAGCTCCCTAACTCATTCTATGAAGGCGACATTACCCTGATACCAAAACGAGACAAGGACAACACAAAAAAAGAAAATTACAGGCCAATATCACTGATGAACATCAATGCAAAAATCCTCAACAAAATACTAGCAAATCGCATACAACAATATGTTAAAAAGATTATACACCATGATCAAGTGGGATTTATTCCAGGTATGCAGGGATGGTTCAACATTCACAAATCAGTCAACGTAATACACCACATTAATAAAATGAAGAATAAAAATCACATGATCATCTCAATAGATGCAGAGATAGCATTTGACAAGATATAGCATCCATTTATGATAAAAACTCTGAATAAAATGGATATAGAAGGAAAGTACCTCAACATAATCAAGACCATATATGAGAAACCCACAGCTAATATCATCCTCAATGGTGAAAAACTGAAACCTATCCCTCTAAGAACAGGAACCAGACAAGGACGCCCACTGTCACCACTCCTATTTAACATAGTACTGAAAGTCCTAGCCAGAGCAATCAGGCAAGAGAAAGAAATAAAAGGGATCCAAATTGGAAAGGAAGAAGTGAAACTGTCACTATTTGCAGATGACATGATTTTATATATAGAAAACCCTAAAGAATCCACCATAAAACTTTTAGAAGTAATAAACGATTATGGTAAAGTTGCAGGATACAAAATCAACATACAAGAATCAGTTGCATTTCTGTACACTAACAACGAAGTAGCAGAAAGAGAAATTAAGAATACCATCCCATTTACAATTGCAACAAAAAGAATAAAATACCTAGGAATAAACTTAACCAAAGAGGTGAAAGAGCTGTACACGGAAAACTATAAAACATTGCTGAAAGAAATTGAAGAAGACACAAAGAAATGGAAAGATATTCTGTGCTCTTGGATTGGAAGAATTAACATAGTTAAGATGTCCCTACTTCCTAAAGCAATCTATAGATTCAATGCAATCCTTATCAAAGTTCCAACAACATTTTTCACAGAAATAGAGAAAAGAATCCTAAAATTTACATGGAACAACAAAAGACCCCGAATAGCTAAAGGAATCCTGAGAAAAAAGAACAAAGCTGGAGGTATCACACTCCCTGATTTCAAAATATACTACAAAGCTATAGTAACCAAAACAGCATGGTACTGGCACAAAAACAGACACACAGATCAATGGAATAGAATCGAAAGCCCAGAAAGAAACCCACACATCTATGAACAGCTAATCTTTGACAAAGGTGCCAAGAACATACAATGGAGAAAAGAAAGTCTCTTCAACAAATGGTGTTGGGAAAACTGGACAGCCACATGCAAAAAAATGAAAGTAGTCCCTTACCTTACACCATACACAAAAATTAATTCCAAATGGATTAAAGGCTTGAATGTAAGACCTGAAACTATGAAACTTCTAGAAGAAAACATAGGCAGTACGCTCTTCAACATGGGTCTTAGCAACATACTTTCAAGCACCATGTCTGACTGGGCAAGAGAAACAATAGAAAAAATAAACAAATGGGACTACATCAAACTAAAAAACTTCTGCACAGAAAAGAAACCATCAACAAAACGAAAAGACAACCTAACAATTGGGAGAAGATATTTGCAAACCATACATCTGATAAGGGTTTAATCTCCAAAATATATAAAGAACTCATGCATCTCAACAACAAAAAAACTACCAACCCAATTAAAAAATGGGCAAAAGACCTGAACAGACATTTCTCCAAAGAAGCTATACAGATGGCCAACAAACACATGAAAAGATGTTCAAAATCGTGAACTATCAGGGAAATGCAAATCAAAACTACAATGAGATATCACCTCACGCCTGTCAGAGTGGCTATAATTAACACGACAGGAAACAACATGTGTTGGACAGGATGTGGAGAGAAGGGAACTCTCATACACTGCTGGTGGGAGTGCAAACTGGTGCAGCCACTATGGAAAACAGTATGGAGATTCCTCAAAAAATCAAGGCTAGAACTACCATTTGATCCAGCTATTCCACTGCTGGGTATTTATCCAAAGAACATGAAAACACCAATACATAAAGATACATGCACCCCTGTGTTCATTGCAGCGTTATTCACAATAGCTAAGACTTGGAAGCAACCTAAGTGCCCATCAAGGGACGAATGGATAAAGAAGATGTGTTATATATACACAATGGAATACTACTCGGCCATAAGAAACAATGAAATCCAGCCATTTCTGACAACATGGATGGACATTGAGGGCATTATGCAAAGTGAAATAAGTCAGAGGGAGAAGGTCAAATACCGTATGATTTCCTTCATTAAGTAGTAGATAATAACAACAATAAACCAACACATAGAGACAGAGATTGGATTGGTGGTTACCAGAGGGGAAGGGGGGAGGGAAGTGGGTGAAAGGGATAATTTGGCACATGTGTGTGGTGACGGGTTGTAATTAGCATTTGGGTGGTGAACATGATGTAATCTATGCAGAAATAGAAGTATAATGATGTACACCTGAAATTTATACAATGTTATAAACCAATGTTACTGCAATAAACAAAAAATTAAAAAAAAAAAAAGGAAGCTAAAATGCCTAAAACTCGATTTTCCAAACTCTTTGTATCTATGAAGCAGACACATGATTCAGGTAATAGTAATTAGACTTTCCCATCCTGGACTTTGAATTGGGAACTAGTAATTTGTCTCTTTACAAAAAAGGATGCCAATCCCCTTTTTAGAGCAAAACTACGCCCTTTTTATCACATAAATATTTTCATTTTGAAAAATAGCTCTTGGCTTATGAATAGGTCCTGGTAGAGACTGAATCCTGACCGTTGGCTACTGGCTGAGCACGCAATTATACTGCCAATAGTGAAACTGATTTATCTGATCCACCTGGTTATAAAGTCAAGCATGCCTAACAGAATTCCATCATTAAGTAGAAGTGAAACCCATTTCAAGGAGATCCTTGAGGCACAACTAAGTTTCACAAGCAAGTAGCTCATACTCCCAGTATGTCCATGTCTACTGATCTGCCATCCTCCCTCAATCCACACCTGTGGATTCATGAGGCATTCACTTGGACCAGTCCACTAAGAGAAAATCATTTGAGCCTGGTTTGCTGGTCTTTTTGCCAGAAGCAGACTGAGGTAGCATTAAGCTCTATTTGGAGAGGCTGTAAAGGACAATGGAGAAGGAATAGACTTAAAATGACATAATTTCAAGTGGTACATGCCCACTTTGCCTGGAGGGAAAATTTTCCTCTGGTTAGGATATGCATCATTTCATGGGCAGTGGCTAATAATCGTCAGATGATTAGAGACTTGAAATTAATAATATTGGAGGATTGATGAAAAGGAGGATTGAGGAAGAAATACATGCGTGAATCTTTTGGAATCAGCCCAAGTCATGAGATATTTTTATGCTATACAAATGTTCGCTAGAAGGCTCTCACTACAAAAGGAAGTTATTAATAATCACGTGAAAAGGATAACCTGTCAGTCAGCCTTCTTCCTTAGCTACTCCAGCTCACTTTCTCAATGAGACTGTAACTAAAGCAGCCATAGCGCAAGTTTTGGAAGCTATGCATAGGCTCAATAACATGGACATCTCCTCCACACAATAGACATAGCTAACCCCAAAAAACTGCAATACATTTGCAATAAACTTGCAATACTGCAATGCAGTATTAGTTTCCTATTGCTTCTGTAATAAATAAATACAAACCTAGTGGCTTAAAACACAAATTTATTATTTTACAATTCTGGACATCAGAAGCCCAAAATGGATCTTACAGGGCTAAGCTCAAGATGTTATCAGAACTGTGTTATGGGGGCTCTAGGTGAGAATCTGTTTCTTACATTTTCCAGCTTCTAGAGGCAGCTACATTCCTTGCATCTCATGGCCCCACATCACTCTGATCTCTGCTTCTGTCCACATCTCTGTCTCTGACTGACTTTTCTGTCTCTATTTTATATTACATTGGGCCTACCCTTATATTCCAGGATAATCTCCCCATCTCAAAATCCTTAATTTAATCACATCTGCAAAGACTTTATACCAAGTAAATTAATATATTCACAGCTTCCAGGGATTAGAATGTGACATCTTTGAGGAGGGAGGACATTATTCAGCACACCACAATAAGCAATTAAAAAAGGGGCTCACATGCAGAATGTAGAAAGAAGTCCTATAAATGAATATGCCATATCCCTAAGCAACACAATCAATTAATTCAAAATTAATTTATAAATTCAATGCAGTCCTTGTAAAAAATAGAAAAATAATAACCACCACCACCATCAAACAAAAACAATAACAAAAATAGGCTGACTATAAATTTATCTGGAAGAAAAAATGGATAATAATAGCCATGTGATATTTTAAAAAGGACAATGAGTTACACTTGCCCTAAAAAACATTAAAGCAGTGCAATACAGATCCAAAAATGGAAAAATAAACAAAATCAAGTGGAGTCCAAAAATAAACTCATGTTGACATGAGAATTAAATATGCAGTAGAAATGACATTTCAAATTAGCCGGGGAAGATAAACTATATGATTAATATATTTTGACTATCGAGTATCTTTTTGGATGAAAATAAAATTAGATTCCTAACTCATATGCAAAGGTAAATTCAGGGTCACTTAAGGAGAAAAATATTTTTAAAAACTATAAAGTATTGGATTATGATAAAAATATCTATTATTGAGTGCTAAGTACTATGATAAGCACTTTATTTGGAGGACTTCAGTCAGTCCATGCAAAAATCCTCTGAGAAAGGACTATTATGACCTGCATTTTATGAAGAGGAGACTGAGGCACATAAAGGCTAAATGTCTTCCTCAAGGTCACAGAGCTAGAAAAGGATATAGCTAGGATTTGATCCCAAGGCATCGTGACATGAAAGTCCAACCTCTCAACCATTACTTCTTAAGGAATTCAGAAGAATTCTTTCTTAAGGAACAAACAAATATTAAGGAGAAGAATTCCATCTTAAGGAATAAACAAACTCCAAAGCCATTAAGGGAAATAATGTTAAATTTGATTAAATACATGTTAATATCTTTATGCACTTCAAAAGACACTGTAAACAAATAAAAAAGCAACACACCAGGAGAAAGTGTTTGTGAACTGATACAAGCTTAAAATACCTGCAAAGCTCTTAATAATCACTAAGAAAAGAAAATTTGGGAGAAAAAAATAAGTAAAGAACATGAGCAGGCAATTTAGAGAAGAAGAATCACAAATATTGCATATAAAAGGATATTAAACCTCATTGGTGTAACATCAGGTAATTAGAGAAATGCATATTAAAACAATATTGATTTTTTTTACCCCCATTGGATTGGAGAAAGTTGAAAAATAATAATATCCAGTGTCATTGAGAGTATGAAGAAACACACATACTTTATTTTTTGGTGCTGACTTTTAGAGTGTAATTTGGATGTTTCTATTAAAGTATATACAAAGAGTATACATACATATACTCTTTAAGAATTTTATTTCTAGTTATCCATTTTACAGAAATACTACTAAATGCACCTCAAGTATGCACAAGGATGTTCACTGTAACATTATAGCTAGAAACAATCTATTACCAGAAAGAGTTAAATGAATATGAAACACCAGTGCTATCCCTCTACAAAAGTTAAAAATCAAATAATCTATAGATAATGATGTAGAAATATCTCTAAAACACATATTGTTAAGTTAAAAAGGAAGTTGCAGAATAATACATATGTTATGAGCCTTATTTTAAAAAGAGAACTCTATGATATCCATATAGTACAAAAAACACATAGGGAAACATAAATGCATAGAAAACGGTTAAGAATGATACACAACAAACTGTTTAGAATGGTTACCTCCAGGGAGGGAAGTTAGATTGAAAAAGATGGTGATTGAAGGGGGACTCTTTATATCTTTAAATGTTTAACAACAATACAACAAAAATGTATTCAGGTATTGTACAAATTTTTTAAAGAAAAAAAATACATTCTAAGTGACTCCTGTGATTGAGAAAGAGTTTTTGGCGGGTGACACAAGTTGCCCCAGCAAAATCCAGGACACTGGCTGCCCCTCCTTTTTTGTTATTGTTTTCAGCTTTATTGAGATATAACTGACATACAACACCATGTAAGTTAAAGGAGGACAACGTGTCGGCTTGACACACATATAATGCAAAATGATCACCACCACAGTGTTAGCTAACACCTGCATCCCGTCATAGAATTACCACCTCTTTTTTTGTGATGAGAACATTTAAGATCTACTCTAGCAACTTTCAAGTACATAATACACTATTGTTAACTATAATCACTACGCTGTACATTAGATCCCCAGAACTTATTCACCTTATATATGGAAGTTTGTAGTCTTTGACCAATATCTCCCCTTTCCCCCGAATCCCTAGTCCCTGGTAACCATTCTAGTCTCTGTTTCTGAGTTCAGCTTTTTTAGATTCCACAGAAAAATCACATCATACAGTATTTGTCTTTCTTTGTCTGACTTGTTTCAATCACCACAATGCCTTCAAGGTCCATCCATGTTGTCGCAAACAGCAAGGAGTCCTTCTTTCTCGTGGCCGAATAATATTCATATATGTATATACATATGCCAAATCTTTATCCATTCATCCGTTGACGGACACTTAGATTGTTTCCATCTCTTAGGTATCGTGAGTAATGCTGCAATGAACATGAGAGTGCCCAGTGCCGATATCTCTTCGAGATTCCGTTTTCATTTTCTTTGGATATATTCCCAGAAGTAGGATTGCTAGGTGGTACGCTAGTTCTATTTTTAACTTTTTGAAGAACCTCCATACTGTTTTACATAGTGGCTGCATCAATTTACATTCTCACTAACAGTGTACCAGGATTTCCTTTTCTCCACATCCTCACCAACACTTGTTATTTCTTATCTTTTTGACAATAGCCATTCTAACAGGTATGAGGTGATATTGTAGTTTTCTTGCATTTCCCTGATGATTAGTGATGGAAACTTGAGCACATTTTCATGTACTTGTTGGCCATTTGAATGTCTTTGGAAAAATGTCCATTCAGCTCCTCTGCCCATGTTTTTTATCAGATTGTTGGGTTTTTGCTATTGAGATGTATGCGTTCTTTATATATTTTGGTTATGAACTCTTTATCTGATATACAATTTGCAAATATTCTTCTGTTCCATATGTTACCTTTTCATTTTGTTGATGGTCCTTTGCTGTGCAGAAGCATTTTAGTTTGATGTAGTCCCACTTGTTTATTTTTGCTTTTGTTACCTTCGCTTTTGGTGTCAAATCTAAAAAATCATTGCCAAGACCAATGTCAAGGAGCTTACCTCCTATGTTTTCTTCTGGAAATTTATGGTTTTAGGACTTATGTTCAAGTCTTTAATCCATTTCGAGTTGATTTTTTGTGCATGGTCCAGAGAGGGGTCCAGTTTCATTCTTTTGCATGTGGCTATTCAGTTTTCCAAACACCATTTATTGAGGAGACTGTTCTTTCCTTATTGTATATTCTTGGCTCCTTTGTCATAAATTAATTTACCAGACATGCATGATCTTATTTCTGGGGTCTCTATTCTGTTCCATTGCTCTATGTCTGTATTAATGCCAAAACAATATTGTTTTGATTATTAAAGCTTTGTAATATAGTTTGAAATTAGGGAGCATAATGCTTCCAGCTTTGTTCTTCTTTCTTAAGATTCTTCCGGCTATTTGGAGTCTTTTGTGGTTCCATGCAAATTTCAGGACATTTTTTTGGTATTTATGAAAAAATGCCATTGGAATTTTGATAGGGATTGCATTGAATCTGTAGATTGCTTTGTGTAGTATGAATGTTTTAACTGTATTAATTCTTGCAATCCATGAGCATGGAATATCTTTCCATTTATTTGTGTCGTCGTCAATTACTTTCATCAATGACTTACAGTTTTCTGTGTACAGATCTTTCACTTCCTTGGTTAAATTTATTCCTAAGTATTTTATTCTTTTTGATGCTATTATAAATGGGATTATTTTCTTAATTTCTCTTTCTGATAATTCATTGTTGGTATGTAGAAAGGCAAATGTATTTTATATATTGATTTTTGTATCCTGCAACTTTACTAAATTTGTTTATTAGTTCTAACAGTTTTTTGAGGAGTCTTTAGTATTTCCTCATATAATATCACGTCATTTGCAAATAGAGACAATTTTACTACTTCCTTTCTGATTTGGATGTCTTTTATTTCTTTTTCTTGCCTAATTGCTCTGGCTAGGACTTCCAGTGCTATGTTGAATAAAAGTGGTGAAAGCAGGCATCCTTGTCTTGTTCTTGATCTTCGAGGAAAAGCTGAGTTTTTGTTTATTGTTTGAGTTTTTTGTTGAGTATGATGTTAGCTGTGGGCTTGTCATATATGCCTTTATTATGTTGAGGTGCATTCCCTCTATACCCACTTTATTGAGAGCTTTTATCATAAATGGATATTGAATTTTGTCAAATGCTTTTTCTGCTTTTACTGGGATAATCATATAATTTTTATCCTTTATTTTGTTAATGTGGTGTACATTGATTGATTTGCATATGTTGAACCATCCTTGCATCCCTGAAATAAATACCACTTGACAATGGTGTATGATCCTTTTAATGTATTGTTGAATTCAGTTTGCTGATATTTTCTTGAGGATTTTTTCATCTATGTTCATCAGGGATATTTGCCTGTAATTTTCTTTTCTTGTGGCATCCTTGTCTGGTCTTGGCATCAGAGTAATGCTGGCCTCATAAAATGAGATTGGAAGCATTCCCTCCTCTTCTATTCTTTGGAAGAGTTTGAGAAGGGTTGATATTAATTCTTCTTTAAAAAATGTTTGGTAGAATTTACTAGTTATGCCATCTGGTTGTGGACTTTTGTTTTTTTGGGAGGTCTTTCATTACTAATTCAATCTCCTTACTACTAATGAGTCTGTTCAAGTTTTCTATTTCTTCATTATTCAGTCTTGGTAGGCTATAGGTTTCTATGAATTTATCCATTTCTTCTAGGTTGTCCAATCTGTTGGCAAATAATTGTTCATAGTAGTCTCTTGTGATCTTTTGTATTTCTGTGGTGTTGGTTGTAACATCTCCTCTTTCACCTCTGATTTTATTTATTTGAGTCCTCTCTATTTTTTTCTTGGTGAGTCAAGCTAAAGGTTTGTAAATTTTGTTTATCTTTTAAAAAACACCAGCTTTTACTTTCATTGATCTTTTCTATGGTCTTTTTAGTCTCTATTTATTCCACTCTGATCTTTGTTATTTCCTTCCTTCTGTTAACTTTGGGCTTTGTTTTTTCTTCTTTTTCTAGTTCTTGATGCATAAAGTTAGGTTGCTTATTTGAGATCTTTCTTGTTTCTTGAGGTAGGCATTTATCACTATGAACTTCCCACTTAGAACTGCTTTTGCTTCATCCCATAAGTTTTGGTATATTGTATTTCCATTTTCATTTGTATCAAGGTATTTTTTTAATTTATCTTTTTATTTCTACTTTGACTCATTTTTTGTTCACTAGCATGTTGTTTAATCTCCACATTTTTGTGAATTTTCCCATTTTCTTCTTGGAATTGATTTCTAATTTCATACCATTGTGGTTGGAAAAGATGCTTGATGTGATTTCAATCTTCTTAAATTTATTAACACTTGTTTTGTAGCCTAACATATGATCTACCCTGGAGAATGTTCCATGTGCTCTTGAGAAGAACGTGTGTTCTACTGCTATTGGATAAAATGTTCTGTAAATCTGTTAAGTTCATCTGGTCTAATGTGTAATTTAAGTCCAATGTTTCCTAATTAGTTTTATGTCTGGAAGATCTATCCATTGTTGAAAGTGGGTACCAAAGGCCCCACTTTCATAGTAGTGTATTATATTAGTATTATATTTATGTCTCTCTCTTCCTTCGGTTCTGCAAAAATTTGCTTTATATATTTAGGTTCTCCTATGTTGGGTGCATAAATATTTACAAATGTTATATTCTCTTGTTTGCCTGGACGCTTTATCATTATATACTGACTTCCTTTGTCTCTTATTACAGTCTTTGTCTTAAAGTCTTTTTTTGTTTTTAATATAGATATAGATACCTCTGCCTTCTTTTGGCTTCTATTTGCATGGAATATATTTTCAATCCCTTCACTTTTAACCTGTTCATGTCATTAAAGCCAAAGTGAGTATCTTGTGGGCAGCATATAGTTGGGTCTTGTTTTTTAGCCATTCAGCAACTACCTGTCTTTTGACTGGAGAATAGTCCACTTACATTTAAAGTAATTATGGGTAGGTATAGACTTATTGCCATTTTGTTAATTGTTTTCAGATTTTTTAAAAAATTCTTTTGTTCCTTTCTTCCTCTCTTGTTCTCTTCTTTTATGATTTGATGATCTTCTTTAGTGGTATGCTTAGATTTACTTCTCTTTGTCTTTTGTGTATCTGCTATAGGTTTTTGCTTTGTGGTTACCATAGAACTTACACAAAAAATATTATATTTATAACTGCCTACTTCAATCTGATAACAACTTAACTTCTAACATATACAAAAGCTCTACATTTGTACGCTCCCCTCCCCCACATTCTGTGTTTTCACATCACAATTTACTTCTTTTTACATTGTGTACCCATTAACAAATTATTGTAGTTATAGTTATTTTTAATACTATTGTCTTTTAACCTTCATACTAGAATTATAAGTGATTTATCCATCACCATTACAACATTAGAGTATTCTGAATTTAACTATACATTTACCTTTACCAATGAGTTTTATTCTGTAATATGTTTTCTTATTACTAATTAGCATCTTTTCATTTCAACTTGAAGAACTCCCTTTAACATTTCTTGTAAGGCTGGTCTAGTGGTGATAAGCTCTCTCAGCTTTTGCTTGTCTGGAAAACTCTTTATCTCTCCTCCAATTCTGAAGGACAACTTTGCTAGGTAGAGTATTGTTAGTTGGAAGGTTTTTTCTTTCAGCACTTTGAATATATTACGCCACTTACTTTTGGCTTGCAAAGTTTCTGCTGAAAAATCTGCTGATAGTCTCATGAGTGTTCCCTTGTAAGTAAGAAGTTGCTTTCCTCTTGCTGCTTTTAAGATTCTTTTCTTATCTTTAGCTTTTGACAATTTAATTATAATGTGTCTCAGTGTGGGCTTCTTTGATTTCACTTTCTTTGTAACTCCCTGGGCTGCCTAGGTCTGGATGTCTGTCTTTCCCCAGGTTAGGAAAGTTTTCATCCATTTTTTTGTTTGAATAAACTTGCTGTTCCTTTCTCTCTCTCTCTGCTTTTTCTGGGACCCAAGATGCATATATTGGTCTGCTTTATGCTGTTCCATGAATCCCTTAAGCTATCTTTACTCTTTTTCATTCTTTTTTACTTTTGCCTCCTCTGACTGGATGAATTTCACTGCCCTGTCTTCAAGTTCACTGATCCTTTCTTCCACATTATCTAGTCTGCTCTTGAACCCCTCTATTTAATATTTCAGTTCAGTTATTATATACTTCAGCTCTGTGATTTCTCTTTGGTAATTTTTTTTCCCCCAAAGCTCCAGTAGATAGTTGTATGTCATAGCTGCACATCCTTCTAGTTGCAGTATGTGGGACGCGGCCTCAGCATGGCCGGAGAAGCGGTGTGTCGGTGCATGCCTGGGATCCGAACCCAGGCCGCCAGCAGTAGAGAGGGCACACTTAACCGCTAAGCCATGGGGCCACCCTTGTTTGGTAATTATTTATATTTTTTGTTACTTTGTTGAAATTCTCACTTTGTTCGTACATTGTTCTCCTCATCTCAGTAAACATCTATGACCATTATTTTGAACTCTCTATTGGGTAAATCACTTATCTCCATTTTATTAAGGTCTGTTTCTGGTGTTTTATCATATTCTTTTGTTTGGAACATATTTCTGTTTCTTCATTTTCCTTGAGTCTCTCTGTTGGTTTCTACACATTAGATAAAACAGCCACCTCTCCCAGTCTTGACAGAGTAGTCTTATGTAGGAGATGAACCTTGTCAATCAGCCTGGCCTGGGTTCCTAGTTGTCTCTTAAACCTTTTTTTTGGTTTGGACAACCTCATTGTCCAAGTGCCTTCTTTGTTCTTCATGCATCCCAGTAGTTGAGGGTATGCTAAAACCCATCAGTGTCCCAAAGTGGACAGTCAGCACCTATATGCAGGTTAATTGGAAATTGGACCCTCACACAGCAGCTGGGAAAGCATGTAATTGGGCCCCTTACAGCTAGAAACTGGGAGATGGGCATTTTTGCCTTCTCTTCTATGCTTGGTCCAGGTGTATAACTGTGTGTGTAGGGAGGGGTGGTGGTGCTCCTGTGCTGTTAAATATTGCTTCTTTGTTTGCTATAGTCCTGTGGGACATGTGAATGCAAGCCCTGTTGGTTACCAGTGCCACATGATCCAGAAGCCTGTCCCTTGTTTGGCAGCCACAAAAGCTGGTGCACCAGACATGTGTATAAGCTTCTTCCACGGAGGTACTGGTGACTTGGAGCAGGCTAAAGTGAGAGGGGAAGGGATGTGTCCACAGTTTTCCCTGGTCTCTGAGGAGGATATCAGTCAGTCCCTAGCTGCATGTTAAATTAGAATCCTGACCCTCAGGCAGCAGCCTTTAATGTTTGCAAATAGACTTTTTAGGGAAAGACTGGGAGGTGGGCATCTTTTGCCTGTTCTCCCTACAATAAGCCCTGGGGAGAGAGCCACCATAAGCCCTCTAGAACCTGTTAAGAACTGTTTCTTTGTTTGTTATATTCTTGTGGGTCACATGGATGCAAGCCCTTTTGGCTTTCAGAGCTAAGTGTTTGGGAGGCTCACCACTCAGGTGGAAGTCTTAAAAGTGGGACATTAGATGTGGGGTCCAAACCCTTCACTCCTCAGGGAGTTAGGAATTTCCTCCTGATTGTGTGGTGCTGCACTGGTGATGGGGTTTATGGAGATAGTGTGTCTCAGCCTTTCCTATACATTTTGATGTGGGTATTTTCTTGTTTGCCTGATGCGTAGGAGTCACTCAGCTGGTTTCCGGGTTTCTTTCAGAGACATTTGCCCTGGCTGTCTCTTATACTGGATTCCACCTAATGAGAATAACGAGACCAGGCCCTCTGAAAACAGAAAGATTCTTCCATATACCCCAAACAATTTCCAATTTAAAATTACAATATTGTGACCCACCAATCTCACTTGGGACTCAAATGATTCTTTTTTAAGTTCTCCTCTTGGATTTAAATAAAAGCACAATAACATGTTTGGAGATATTACTTTATTTCTTTCAAATCAGTTTTCCCAAGAGAAATACACTGACTTTGGTTTTCTCTTGCTCCCTCAGTAAAGGCTGCTCTCTGGCAAGTACCCTCTCTCCACTGGGGAGATGTGAATTTTAACAGTTGCTTTCAAGCTTAATCATTAACATGCCATTCAATCCAGCTAACGCTGATTCAGAATTGATAATGAGCACTAGGATGGTTTCTGGATTAAAGAAATCCAAAAAAAGACCCAGAAAATGGAGCAATGGAAGAAATGTCTTGTACAAATTCCCCTTTAAATCTCTGAAGTTGGTGGTATTAGGGGGAGAGAAAGGGATGAGCTCTCAAGTGCATAATTGCCCTTTTGGACAATAAAAGGCTTTCCTGACATTAGTTCCATATGCTGAAGATGGCATCTTCTTTTTCGTTCCTATAACTAGAAATCAGTAGTTAACACAGGCATTGGAATCCACATCTTCCACATTGGAAACAACCTTTTTATGGCTATTTTTTAAACCCAGAAATAAAAGTTTGCAGCCTTCACAGCATTAACCAGCTGGCTCCAGCCTGCGTTGTCTCCATTGTCTTCAGTTTATGCAGAAGTTCACTTTGCCCATTGAGGAAGACAATGCCTAAATTTTCTGGTGCAAGAAGGCATATGTCCACAATATTATGCCCTCAATATTTCTCTTAAAATGGCTCTTCTACCACAGTGAACCTCATTAACTCACACACTGATAATTCAGAATTTTCAGTAATTCAGATACTTTATATTCTCCTCTGTTAGAGATTAGAATAAGTTACATTCAAATGGATTAAAAGCCAATGAGAATAGGTAAAGAACAGTAGCTAAATTTTATGTCTTAGAATTTCAAAACTCTTTTTACCACTGAGCAACCTCCTTTCCTAGATTGTAAAGGGAAATGTAAGGCTTCCATATCAACAATTAAAGTGCTAAATAGATGTAAGTCATGTTTCCTATAATACACCAATGGGGAAAGGGAAGTGGAGGGATGGGAGCAGTTTTGAGAGCCTTATAGAATCTAGAAATATAATTATTTTTCCCCTGAGCCTCTAAGTGAAATCCCCGTAACCCACCAACTCCCAAATTCCTCCTTTTCTTATCTCTAGAATTTCAGAGGCAATTAAGATCAGAGCCTGGAATGGGATCAAATATTAGAGCATTCAAGTCTTACTTCGTCCTTGGGTAATTTACTCAGCCTCTCTAAGACTTAAGTACCTTATCTGCCAAATGGAAATAATAATAATTGCTTTGAATATTAAAAGGAATAGTACATGTAGCCTAAACACAGCATAAAATATAAATTCTCTGTGTTTCTCCACTCTGTCCTCCCTTCCCTCTCTCAAAGTCTCCACTCCTTGTGTTCTCATCAGTTGTTGCATTGCTATCACTCTTCCTTGTTGCAGCTGCTGTTCCAGAGGTTTCCTTAAGATCCATATGTAGCAAAATGGTGGCAGCAGGGTTTTAGCTGCTGCTACTATTTTGCTACCAACTGGATCCTGAAAATAAAGCCAACACAAGGCCTAGGAGGAAAGTCCAAATGTAGGTGTGGGAGATCAAAATTGGCCACCTCGAAATATGTCTTTTTTTCCCTTGGTTATTCTATCAATAGACTGGGAGAGTCCTTACTAAGACCAAACATTTACATTTATAAGGGAAGCCTCCATTTGTAAAGGTATCTCCATCTCTGTACCAGGAAGAAGGGGAGATGACGTTATCTCTAGAAACTCTTATCAGTGCAGAAGGTGAGGACTTAAATCTGCATACTTTTGGTTACTGTGCTTTCTGGTCATCTCCCATAGCTGACTCCCCAACCCCCAACATCCTCCTTTGTCTACCTGAATAGGCTATTTAAGGCGAAAACCTCCTCCATTTGTCAAGAAACTCAGTTTCCTTGGTTTCTCCCATGTATACATGTTATAAAGCTTTGTTTGATTTTCTCCTGCTATTTGATCTCATGTCAATTTAATTTGTAGCCCAGCCAGAAAGGACCCAGAGTGGGTAGAGAATAATCTTCCTCCCCTTCATAGGTTTCCTGGAAGTCTCAGAAAACTTCTGCTTTCATCTCATTGGTGCCATTTTGGGTCAGTGCCTATATTTTCCATCAGTTGTTGTGGCCAGGGGACTGAAATTATTGATTGGCTTAGGTCCAAATCACATGTTCCACCCTTGGAGAAACTGGAGATGCTTTTCCAAACCATATGGACCAAATAATGAAAGGAGTAGATCCCCAAATGACTATTGCCAAAAGTAGGGTGAATGGACATGGAGAAGATACATCCTCTTACATTTTCCATCTCACCATACTTGTTTCTCTTTAGTGGCCATATAATGCTTTTGCTTGAAGTCTTCCAAAAATTCCATAATACCGGTATTTACATATATAATCCAAAGTTTCTGCTGCTTGGATACTCTCAAGTCTTTTAGCCTTTGGGGAATGCATTGCTGTCATAATTAAATTAAAAGAATTAAGTCCCCATCCTATGTCCTGGAGGAAGTTCGGAGCTCTCCCCAAATATTCCACATATTCTTCTGTGTAGACAGAATCACCTCCTCATCTCTCACTTGGGCAGTTCTCACACCTTACCTTCTCACTTTCTGCAGCTGCTATCTTCTTCTCATACCACTTGGGCTCTCCTCTTTTACTCCTCAAAATAGAATATAGTTTGTAAATTTTGTTAAAATTTTAGGTGGAAAGGAAAGGATCACAGAAAAGGGTAGATCAGGACATAATTTAAAAACTGAATTTGAGAATTACTATTCTTAGAAGTTCCTTGGCCATACTCCAAGTTAATTTCTTACTGACCAGCTATTTTTCTTTTTCCAGACCTTGATCTCCTGCCAGGCTGCTACCTCTCTGGATATCTCCCTCTACTGCACGTTTTGGGACTCACAAAATCCTACCTTCCCAACCCATCAGGAAAAACTTTAACTATTCCCTTCCATTGTCTGCAGAGCAGTTTAGTTTCGCATCCCCACTCAGTGGAGTGTGTCTCTCATTCATGTAATAATATAAATCTGGTGTAGAGTAATGACAAAATTTTCAATATTTAATTTCCTTATGCTGAATTTAATCCTTAGGTCTAATACTCAAACTGAAGCAGGAAATGATGACATATTAAAACACATTTTATTGGCTCTTTGCACTTTCAAATTTTAAAATTAAAAGAACAATCCAAACCCCTGGTACATGGTCCCATGATTCTGCAGCCCCAGAGGTTGTTAGTGAGTTTATCCTATCGCTTTTATACATAAATTGTGTTTGACAGTAAGGACTAATCCTCCATCTCAAGGCTTTCTCATCCTAAAGTATTAGTTTCTATCCTTTGGCAATTCTGTCCCCATTAATCTCATAGCCATTGTTCCAGTCCTCTTCTTCTGAACCACAAAATATTATCATCGTATCCATGAACGTTAGAATACTCTCTAAGAGGACACCTAGTCCATTGTTCTGCTTCCACACAGGTAAGCTGTTAAATGTAATACCATTATCACTGTTTACATATGGAGCAACTAAGATTCAGATATACAGTTGGTTTATAGTAAGTTGCAGAAGAATGACAACAACTTTATCTCCTGATTCCTGGCACCATGCTTTGTCTCAGTAGACTCCATCAAGCACGCCAATAGACGCGAGCTACGTCCTGGTGTTACTGCTTCCCTCCTAGGTTTTGGCAGTCCTTCATTATTCACAGATGTGTTTCTACCCAGCTCTGTCCCTCCACTGTACTTTCTGAAAGTCACAGTCCCTTTTTCTTTTGTTTCCGCACCCTTAGGCTATCCTAAGGCTGGCGTCATGGGCTTTAAAATAAATTTCAAGCCACTTTCAAAATGTCTTTCCTAAAAGCTATAAGCCAGTAAGAAAAGATAGTCAATGCCTGATTTAGAGTATGCTTGACTGGCTACTTGCCAAAAAAATCTTTGTTACTGATCAATGTATTGCTCCATATTTCAGGTTCTTTCAAGAATCCAGCAAATGCATTTTTTTTTCTCTTTGCACTGTTTTGGGTTTGTGTGTAATGATTCTTGTATTTAACTGGTTGTTATCCTTCTTATGCTTTTAAGTCAAAAAAAATTAGAGGTTCTGGGCTATGCTAGCACTAAGCAGTAGTTCACAGGGTACAAAAGACATGACTATGTGATTAGAGGCCCTTCCTATGGAGACAGTACAGTGACTAAGCCAACTGACTTTCTAGTAGGGCTGCCTTAGTTCAAATCCTGGAGCCAGAATATGTAGAGCCTTACAGGCCTTGGTCGAGTTTAGATTTTATCCTAAATGAGATGAGAAGCCATTGGAAGGTTAGAGGGAGGAAGGATGTGATCTGATTCATAATCCTAAATAGCCACCCTGGTAGCTGGACAGAGAATGGATTATAGGGGAGAAAGAAACGAAGGCAGAGCTGCTAAGAGGCTACTGCAGTCAAGTGAGAGATGATGGTAACAGTGTGGAGGGCAGATTCTGGATGTATTTTAGTGGTAGAGCTAGCAGACTCGGAATAGATGTGAGGGTGGGGATGAGAGAGAAATGAGGATCAAGAATGACTCTTGGTTTTGGATTAAGAAACTGTATGGGTGCTGATTTATTGAAGTCAGATAACTTAGAGAGGTATAAATTTGGAGGAGAAAATTAAGTGCTTTTTTATGGTACTTTTATTTGACCACATGCACTGAATAAGAAGCATTTGTATTTTTCTAACTTGGAAATACACTTAAAAACTCATATTTTAGTCTTCTGAAATTTTAGCATTGGTTAAGCTAATCCTAACTGACCAAAGAAGCAAATCCACCCTCCCTTTATAATCTGAGTTATGTGTTTCATTTGCACATGTATAACAACTAAAATTTAAAGAATGTCTGCAATCCTTATAGCTTTCTGCTGAAAGTTTTAGGACTGTGAACTCAAGAGAAAGAAATTAAGAACCATACCTGTTTAACTTACACACTTACTTACGTAACTTACAAACCCACAGTGTGACTTAAAGCAACACGGAATAAATGAATTTAACTGTGCTGATGACGGTTGCAGCCCAGACATATACCATACAGGCGCTAACAAAGTCTAGAACAGCTTATGTGTAATGTTTTATACCATTTCTTAAGCATTAAATATCTCTCACTCCAAATGAGTCATTTTTCTTCTATTTTGGGTCTTTGCAAAGAGTACAACCAGTTCTGCTATTGTTTGGAAAATGGGAATTTGTTCCGATGCACCTGATATGGTAGGGACAATCTGAGGACAAAACAAATGTAATGTTTGCTTATGCACCATTTCGTTCATGAACAACACTAGATGAATGCAGAAAACTGCACCCCATTGATCCCAACCACAGAGGAATACACAATCACACACACTCCTCAAACATCCGCCAGCTACCTCAGTTCATTGTCCTGGTGAGGAGCCACACCCAACCACATCTGGTTTTAGAACTTACCGTCTGATTTCAGAGAGCCCTCCTTCCACCACTTCACAATAACTCACCAGCTGCAACCCTTCTGATCCCCACAAGCACACTTCAGGTTTGTTTCAAGGTAAAGTGCCATATTTATTGCACTATTTCTATTATATATTTCCTAACCCCTTAGTGTGTATAAAACAGTACTACCATTTTTATTCCATTTCTATCTTTTCTTACGTGTCACTGGCAAAGTTTTTGAGTCTTGTGCCCCTAAGCACTTTATTCCATAAGCACTGGAACACATATAGCAGAAGTGACTATATTTGAAAATGCAAATTCAGCCTTTCTGGGTTACATTTCTAAAACGAAACAAACATCTAGGATCACTAGGGTGATTAGAGAAATCTAACTGTAGTTTCTCTGAATCGTAAAATGTATTTAATGACAATGCTTAGAATGAGATGGATTTTTCAAGATTAAGAAAATCACAACTTTCTGGTTGAATACTATATTTCAGGTGTTATTTCATTCACAAGTATGGTCACTTCTATCTTATTTGAGTGTTTAATTTTGGCACTCTAATTATTTTAATATTTTTTTACATCTCATACTTATAAAAGATAAAAGAAGTAACTAAAGAGAAGTTCTTTTAGTTTTAAAAGAAATAGTGAATTTTGTGAAGAGTGTGTTTTTGTGTACTGGGGATATAGTTACAACTGCAACTTAAATTCACCCTAAAAGAAGTGTTAATTTTGCCTAAATATTGGGTACTTATAGTGAAAGGAAAAGAAAAGAGAAAGGTAGGGAAGGGAAGAGAAGTGAAGAAATTTTACTCTTTTCACTTCCTAAGAAGCTAAGAAAAGCAATGCTTGAAAAAAAATTTAATAGTGGATGGCCGGCCCCGTGGCTTAGCGGTTAAGTGTGCGCGCTCCGCCACTGGCGGCCCGAGATCGGGTCCGGGCGCGCACCGATGCACTGCTTCTCTGGCCATGCTGAGGCTGCGTCCCACATACAGCAACTAGAAGGATGTGCAACTATGACGTACAACTATCTACTGGGGCTTTGGGGGAAAAATAAATAAATAAAATTATTAAAAAAAAAAAAATTTAATAGTGGAGTAGAAAAGTCTTAGTAGTCATTAAAATACTATAAAGCTCTTATAAGCCAGGCATACAACTGTGGCATATTTTATGAAAAAAAATAAAAGAGGAGAAAATATTAACATCAAGAGTCTTGAAGATTTTCTTTCTGAAGCATTTGAGGTTTAGCAGGCATCCTTCAGGCCGCGCCTAACCAGCTCAGTGTGTGGGCGTGTACCAGAGACTCCTGTCCGCTAGGGGCTAGGCTTTCACCAATAAACTGCTTTTAACTATAGCTCTTAAATAAAGTCCTATTTAACAGGCAGATGGATAAAAAGACTTTTTGTTAATCCTGAAATGAATTTCTGATCATAAGAGAGATAATTTTTAAATAAGTATCTGAGGTCAGTTTAATAGTGCCAAACAAATTGATTCAAAGATGTATATTCTTAAATAAAATGCTACTTCAGGAAGTTTATATTCTGATATTGAGGTGGTTTCATCATTGAAACATTTGCTGTTTTTCCTATTTTTCACCTCCCAACTTTTATGAGGGCTAAATTCTAATCATGCTTAATTAACATCACGCAATCAAGTATTCATGGTGTGCCACTGTTATAGAAACGTATTAGAAGCAGAACAAGACTATAGGTATTTAAAAAATTTTTTGGAATTCACCCATTTATCAAACATTTATTCAGTTATTTCTGAATAATGGGATTTGGGAATGTCTTACGTTTTTTGGGGTTTTGTCCAGTTTTCTGTAATAAGGAGGTGAACTTTTATAACCACAAAGAAAGGGTAATTTATAAATTTAAGATTCCTTTATCGAACTCCTATAGATCCTGCTCTAGCCATACAAAACTGAAGAAGACAAGAGCCCTATCTGAAGTGGGTCGGTCTCATTAGAGACAGACAGGTGAATAAACAAGGCCCTCCCAAAACAATGACTCTCCTTTTGCTGTAAAAAAGATGTGTAAAGGGCACCAGCACAGTGTGATGCAAGGTGTGCAACAGTTAAGATTCGTGGCTTTGGAGTCAGAGAGAACATGGTCTAAATACTGGCTCTGCTGTGTCATTCTCAGTACATTTTTAGTCACCCTAAGTTTCCCCACAGTGAATCAGGAATGACAATTCCTATCTAACAGGATTAAGTGAAATAATGTATGTAAAGCTTTAGTACAGCGCCTGGCACATACTAACTGTTCAAAAAATGGTATGTCTTTACGTAGAGCACTAGCGAAGCATGGAGTAGGGCGTTGAGAATGAATGCACCTACTGATGAATGAATGACACACAGATGAGGGCAGCTCCTCAGTGCACCAAGAGTCATCTACTCTGGATGTGCACTGTGTTAGAATTTCAGGGTTATTTGAAGATACATATATTAATGCAAGAAGCATAACTGCTTTATAGCATAGAGTCTATTTTGAAGCTCTAAAACCAAGAAGATCATAGAACTCTCTCAGAAGGAATGACTTGGCCAAGTTCTGCCCAAGGAAGTTCTCACAAGAAGGCATTATGAAATGTCCTTGTTCCTCAGAACCTAACTTTAAAACGTTCCCACTGGAGTCCAATGGGAGTTTTATGGGAGTAAAGGATAGAATTAGGTCTTGTATATTTTTAAAGGGTCATTCAAAAAGGCAAAGTCTAAATTTTTTACAGATGGCAGAGTAAGGACCAATGCAGTTGGCCAAAACTGACCTTTTATGTTTTCCAAAAGCAAATGTTTACTGAAAGAGAACTCTACTGTACTACCAATGGAGAAAAATCCTGGACGCTTACATTGGACAACTCAGTCCACACTGACTGCCAAACACATTTATAAAAATCAATAATAATATTTTCCATGGTACCTGTTTTCAACCTTCCCTCAAAATTTTGCCCTGTAGTTGCTTTTTCTCAAACACAAATGTGTTTCTGAGGAAAAACAACATTTAGGTGAGAATAGGCTGGTGAAAGCACATGCATTTTAGGAACCTGCTGTTAGCTTCAGTCTCTACTTGACCACAATGGTATCCAGGCAAGAATGAAGAGGATCGATTTTGCCAGGTGTTCTGGATAGTGAATTCAGAACTGATTTGAAGTTCTTCCAGAATGGAACTCCTTTTAAATGTCTTTCAAATCACAAGTCCCTTTTTCAAAGAAGGAAAGAGGCTTTAGAAATTTCTATGCTCTTTTGGATGTTAAATAACTCTTAAAAAACAAAATTTTGATGAGTTGAGTGAAAAAAGTTAGAAATATTAAAATCCATCTAACGTAAATGGGAAAAATGAAAGTAAATGTGGTTTGTCACAATATATATTGAGTTTTATGAATTAAAAACATTTGGGGGAGTGCTCACTTCAGCAACTCATATACCAAAATTGGAATGATACAGAGAAGATTAACATGGCCCCTGAGCAAGGATGACATGCATATTCAAGAAGCATTCATATTTTAAGAAGTTTTTAAAGCACATGTAATAAAAATGGTTTTAAGAATGTTACTTGCACCCTACTTGAGAAGAGCTTTTTTCAGGGAATAAATATGACCTCCATTCTGTAATGCATTTAGAGAAGTGTCTAGAAACTCATGTAATAAAGATTGTTATATAGTGCTATGTGCAAAAAAAAAGTTTAGAGGGAAAAATTGGAAGTGTGTACTTAAATTATCAGTAGGATTAATCATCCCCACGATAACCATAGTTTAGAACTTTCTTATCTTCTTACTTATTAAGTGGGTTTCAAGTACTCTTTTAACATGTAGATTTTTAAAAACATTTTGTTCCAAAACTGGCCCCCAGAAAATCAGAAACACCCCACTTTTTTTCTCAGGAGAAAATAAACACAGTAGATATTCAGACAACTCTTAAAAACAACCTGTGTATACAGAGTGAGTTTGGCACCTAATCTAAGCTCCTCAAATGGCAATTTTCTGTCATGACTCATATAAGTTTATACTGCTATAAAAACAATAAGAATAAATGGATAGCTTAAAGTGTAAAATAATATTCCTACTTTGAAGAAAGGTTTGGCAGTTTCTCATAAAGTTAAATATACCCCTATTCTTTGACCTAGCAATTCCACGCCTAGATATTTGCCAAGAAAACAAAAATAAAAATATATATCCACAAAAACGTTTGCATAAGAATGTTCATAGAAGCTTTTATTTATAAGTCACAAAACTAAAAATTCAAATTCCATCAAGAGGAAAATGGACAAATTTTAGTACCTCCATACAGTGGACTACTACTCAGCAATAAAAAAATGTTGATACGCACAATGTGAATAAGTCTAGTAGATATTATGCCCAGCAAAAGACGCTGAACACAAGAGTATATGATTCCATTTATATGAAGTTAATATTAGGCAAAACTTAACAGTTTTAAAAATTAGAAAAGTGGTTGCCTCTGGGTGAGGGAGAGGATTAACTGGAAAAGGACATGAGGGGACTTGCTGGGATGATGGCAATGTCTGTTCTTCATAGCAGTGTAGGTTACATGGCTGGCTGCAGGCATGTGTCACAAGTCATCAACATGTACACTTTAAAATGTGAGCATTTCACTATATATTAATGCTATCTCAAAAAATAGTCAATGTATATATTTTTTAAGATTTTTTAACCTATATCATGCAAATAAATCAAAGTATGGCTTCTTTTATGTGCAATCCTGTATTGCTGTTTGTGAACTTAAGTGGTTCTAACAAATCAATGAACATATTTAACTCTGCAACTGTGCATTATTTTTCTAACTGGTTTATTTTCCAGAAGGCAAGAACTCATCTTTTTTTTTAAATTTAAATTGTTGGTAATACAGCACATAAATTGCCATTAAACATGGCAATGCAATGAGAACCTCTAGAAGGAACAGGTGGGATCATTTCCCATTTTTCTCTTATGACTTTGAGAATAAATCTCCCCCAAATGACACCTTTCTCCTTCAAACACTTCAGTTGTATATTTTATAACTTTTACATATGTCATTTTTACATGACAGTCACAGCTCCCACCTGGAGTTTTGCAACACTGTCCGCATGTTACCTTTTTTTTTAGAATACGCATGTTTTATTCTGAATAATTTTGCATAATAAAAATGAAAGTACAAAATAATTAACACAAAATATTTCAACAAGCTGAAATAAATCATGAAAGAATAAAGCAGAAATGTGATCCATGGCAGAGTCTCCAAAAGTTTTAACATCCTTCCATTTTCACTAATGGAAACACTTGAAGGTCAAAATCTAAATCCCAGTACAAAGAGTCTAAAATAATCTACTATATCCTACCCAGCCAATTAATATCGATGTTCAGAGTAGCCAGGTTCAACAAGTGAAGAAAAAAAAAAAAGTTACGCAAATGGTTTAATAGTCACAGAGATTATAACTAACAAGCTGAGAAAAACGTCAAGAATCCTGAGATCCCTGTTAGACATTTCAAAAAAGACTGACCTTTTCCACTACCTTGAGTATTCACTCATTTGTTCATTGACTCATTCATTCATTCTATCAATAAGTATTTATTTGGCATCTATTATGTACCAGGATGTTCTGAGAGCTTGGAGTACGTAAGAAAACAACAGTTAAAAATCTCAACTTCTCAATATGAGATAGAATGTTTGATAATGTCCTAAGGAGAAAAAAGTAAGGAAAAGGGATATGAAATGAAGGGAAGGGAGTTGAAATTTTTAACGAAGTAGCCAGAAAAAGGCTTACTAGAAAGGTGGGTTTTGAGCAAGGACCTAAAAGAAATGAGAGGGCTAGATATGCCAAAATCTGGGAAAGAGCATCCCAGACAGCTAGAAGAGCAATGCCACGGCCCTGAGACGGGACAGCACCGGGCAAGCTTCAGGAGCCGAAAGGCAGCCCTTACGGCTGGAGCAGAAACGATGGAGTAGGGGAGAAGGTAGGATCAAAGCAGCACTGTGGGCGAGGTGACTTTCAGACTATTGTACAGGCTGGCTTTTACCACGTGTGGGATGGGGCCACTGAAGGTTGAAAGAAAGCAGGGGGGTGACATGATCTGACTTCCATTTTAACTAGATCATTCTTGCTGGTCTTTTGAGAAGAGAATAGGAGGTTCAAGGGTGAAACAGGAAAACCATTTAGGGGGCTACTGCAATAATCCAGATGAGAATGAGAGATGATAGTGACTTCAAACAGGGAGGCAGTAGTGGAGAATGGTGAGAAATGGTCAAGTTTTACATGTATTTTGAAGGTAGAGCCACTAAGATCTACTGACAGGTCAAAGACGGGTGTGAGCAAAGGAATCAAAGGTGACTGTAAGATTTTTGGAGTAAGCAACTGAAGGAACATTGATCTCTCAATTTGGGTAAAGTCCTTGTCATATTGATGAACTTACACTTCCTTGCAAAGAGGGAATTGCAGTAGGGAAAACCCTGCTGGTGAAAATAAAATAGACAAATAAAACCCCTCTCCCTATGTGGTAGGTAATCTCTGAAATTCTTTCACAGAAGTGTTATTCCTCTAGCTGGAGTCTTTGAATCTAATTAAATGCAAACTCCACATTTTCTTATTTATCTTTGCTGGTAGACGATTTTGATAGTAGAGGAGAATGAAATCACTGTATGTAAGAAGATGGAGTTATAAAAAGATAGTGCTTAATTGGGAGGTGGGGATTTTAAAGGGTCCACTTCAGAACTGGATTTAATATAGGTGATGATCTGAAACATAAAATACAGTAATCTTCATACAATTAAATTGTGTTATATATGTCATTAATTTGTAGTGTTCTTTATTCAGTAAAGTTGCCATGGGGATCAAGTGCAAGCTCTGAGTCGGACAGAGTAGACTGAAAGCCCAAGTCCACTGCTTCAAGCTGTGGGTATTGTGCACGTTATTTAACGTCTCTAAATCCGTTCCTTCACATCAAAACTAGACGTACAAATACTCACTTAAATTGTTGTTTTAACAATTTAAAATATCTGGCACCTTTTAGGTACCTAATAATAGTAGTTGTGATTGTTATTATCCATTGAATCGAATTTTCTAATTTAATTTGGTAATATTTGAATTATCTAAACCTGAGAATCCATAGTGTCTTATAAAAAAGGACAAATAATAAATATTTACTGTTGGATGAAAAGTTATTTTGAGTATTTATTTACATGAGTGATATTTAGGAGATTTGAATTTAGTTTCAAGAACATCTCTTCCTTAGCACATAACTTGTGCTTAGTACCAGTGGTGAACATTCATCTGTGGCAGTAAGCTCACTAAATATCACCCCAGCCATCTCTTCTCTTGCTTCCTCGACCACAGAAGCTTCTGTTGCAGCTAAAGGTAAAACGTGGCACACTTCTAGCCAATAAAATGTAGGGAAGTCTCCTGGGTAAAGCTTCCAGAATGGTTTTTGTTTTCCTAATAAAAAGGAACAGTCTAAGCTGATACATTTCTCTCTCTTTTTTTTCCTTTACACTATTGTCTTTCCCCTTCATCCCTGCCTGAAATGTGGATACAATGCCTTGAGGTCTAGCAGACATTTGGGGATTATTAGCCAATAACTATGAGAACAAAATGCAACACGCTAAGCATGGCAGAACCTAGAGATGGGAATGATATGTATCCCTGAAAAGATCATTGAGACAGTACCAACTGTGAACTATCAAACTCCAGATATCCTAGTTTATGAGAAAAATTAGTTTGTTAGAAAAAAATTAATTTTTCTGAAAATATACTGATGTGTTTCTCATGGACCCTTTTAGTAAACTTCTGTGAAATATATACATGCAACTACTGTTTCTAAAGGAGTGGAAGTTTTTAAACCAAACTGACATTACAATATAGAAAATTTTAAAATATTCATGCATTTTTAAAAAATAGCTAATAACTTCTCCCAGAGAATTGATAAATACTCCCTAAAGATTGAAAGCAATTTTTCTTATTTAGAAAGGGGTTTTTAGTCTGTTTATCATAGAATGAAATAGATGTAAAGTACACTTTTAACTCAGAGTTGTTGTTTCTTCCTCTAAAGGGATAAATATGATGTTAATGACAGCATTAGGGCTTATTGGAATGGTTTCCTAAGCAAATCAAGCCGATGTTGTCCCAAACAGCCACACTTATTGCTGGTTCTGTCTTAATTTTTTTCTTTCCTTCCTTCTTTTCAATCTCTTTTCTTTTCTTTTCTGTCTGGTACATGATAATTGTAAAAAGGAATAAAACAAGAGATGGAGTGACCTTAATTTGCCCACATCACATAAGGTTAGCAACCTGTAAGTCCCATTTGCAGTAATTTTATTTAAAGATAAAGACTACATAGGAAATGCATTTTATAGTGATAATATTAACGATGCAAGAGTAATATAGTTTGACTAAGTGAAGAGTCACTTTTCTCAAAAGAGAACATTTTAGGCAAAAATCTTTAGATAAATGATTTACACATTTCTATTTTGTAGATGGCCAACAATGGTTGAAATAATTTATATGACAAGGAACTTCTGGAAAATAGTATTTCTGGCAGAAACATCCACAGGTGGCTATAACGATTGGCATATTTGTTTATTTGTTCTCTCCATTTGGTAGCATCCTCTCAGATAGGCCAAACATTCAACTGTTAAGACCATTACACTTCCTTATATGAATTTAAAAGACATATATTATTCACTGGAATTTGATTAAGTACCACAGCAAATGTGTTGCTTTTCTGACAAAGAAAATTGTACTATTCAGCAGGTTTCTATATAGACAAAAAGAATGGGAATGTGTGTATGTATGTGTGTGAGACAGACAGAGAGACATAAAATGAAAGCCTTATGTAAATAAAATGCTGAAAAAAGCTCCCCCAAAAAATTGAAGAGGGGCAAACACTTTCAAACTTGGTTTATAAGGCCAGCATTACCCTGATACCAAAGCCAGACAAAGAGACCATAAGAAAGAGAAAACTACAGGCAAATATCCCTGAAGAACATAAATGCAAAAATCCACAATAAAATACTAGTAAACTAAATCCAAGCATATTAAAAGGACGTTTCAATACCAGCAGGGTATTTCAAAAGGTACTTCAAACTAAATCAAAGCATATTAAAAGATATTTCAAACACCAGGAGGGTCACTCATGGTGGACAGGTTTCAGCAGAGCTTACAGACAAACGCAAACTAAGAAGAAGGACCCGGCCACCCACTTTCCAAAAATTGGCCATAAAAATCCTATGACTAGCAGGGGAGTGTTGTCTGATACAGTGCTGGCAGGTGAGAGGATGGCGCAAAAAGACCAGGAAGGGTTCTGCTCTGCTCTACATAGGGTCGTTAGGAGTCGGAATCAACTTGAAGGCACTAACAACAACAACAACAAATTCTTCCCACTATGACTTCCTGTTAGAATTTGAGACAAAATTAAAAGAACACAATCCTAACAGATAAAATTTTCAGAAAGCACAGGAAGGCAACGTATGGAGCCCTATAAGCAATGCCACCTATCCTCAGACAAAAAGTGGACAAGGTCATGAAAAATTATCTAAAAACCTCATGTACTGACTATTCAATGTATCAGTTAGAAAGTACATTCTGATGTAAGTAACAGAAATCCAGGCTTATTTCTCTCTCACATACAAGAAGTCTAGAGTTGACAAGCCAAAGTTGGTTTGGCGGTTCCACAGTCATTACAAGTCTAGGATCCATCAATCTTTCTGCTCTACCATCTTTTAGGTTGCCTCAGGATCCAAGAGGACTGCTGGAGCTCTGGTCATCACATCCACATTCCAGGAAACAGAAGAGAGGCAGATGGCTAGGGACAGAAGCGTTTTCCCAGAAATTCCACCTAACAACTTCCACTAACATTTCATTGTTCATCCCTATCAACAAGGCAGGCTGGGTGATGTAGTTTTTCAAATGTAGAAGATTAGTAAGGAAGAAAGAGAGGATCGATGTCAGATGGTCCTTTTTATAACACCAGTGATGGAGGCAAAGATTAATTACATCCTTTTGCCTAATGGAATATAAAATTATAACTATAGTCATTTTTCCTCTTACATGATAATAACAAAAGCAAACAACTGTTTAGCACATGTCAGGCAGTGTTCTAATTCCTTATTTGTATTAATTAATGTACTCCTTATAAGAACCTTATAAAACAAAATAGGTGTATTTTATCCCCATTTACATCCAGGAAACTAAAGCACAGAGTTTAAGAAACTCGCTCAAATTAATAGAGCTGGTAAGTGTCAGAGCCAGGATTTTAACCTGAGTAGTCTGCTTGATTCTATATAACAAAAAGCTATATCATAAGAAAAATAGTATTTTTAAATAAAAAGAAACAAACAAAAAGTAATTCAGAAAGGTTAAACCGTTCTGAGAATTTCAGTATTTCATTAACGTTAGCCATATTTTTGTAAGTGGCAAGAATCTGTTATTGTCTTCTTTGAGCTTTTCTGAATTCTCCAAAATTCCCCTAATGGATGGGTATTGCTTTTGTAATAAGAAAGAGAAATTATTTCATAAAATAACAATATCAGCAGGACCAAAAGGGAAAAAAGGTATTTAACTGCTAAGCTTGACAACAAATATGTAAACCATGAGATTGAGGGAGCACGGCATTTTCCTCTCCATAAACGCTGACAACACCCAACCATCGATGCATACGGAGCTATGTGAGTTAATGTACTTAAATGTAATTCTCTCTAAAAGCAAATACTGTTTATCAACAAGCTTCCCGTAAATAGTCATCAACTTAAATGCTGGATGTTTAAACAATGCACATCAAATTCATCTCAACCAGGCACAAATTCTAATAACAATGTTTATTGAAAATACCACATTGTAGTTCAACAATCCTTAAAAGATATTTCGATCAACCTGACAAAGAATGATTGAAAAAAAGCCAAAGGTGTGTGGGAAGAAGGGTAGTCTTCTATGGTTAAAAAGACCCAATTTTGCTCAACCGCTAATTTTGTATCAATCTCAATGTGATAATGTGATAAAGACAAAATCTTTATGCTAATAGAAAAGAAAAGAAAAAAGATTCTGGTAACTACTGCAAGGGCAGCTGACTAAGCATTGTATAAGAATACACTTTGTTTTATAGGTCTTTTATGCAGAGCCATTACAATATAATCTGTGACAATTGAACATTATTGAACCTAAATTTGGGGTTTGGGTCTTTTACATCAACAGCAAAACAAGAGCAATAAAACAAGTCATAAAAAACTTTTCCAAGAATTGATTCTATTGCAAGATCTATTCAATTATAGGACTCTGAAGAGCTGAGAATGTTTTTAGAAAAAACAAACTATTCTACCTCATCCCCAAATTATAGATCTTCTGAAAAGAGAATTACCAACAACTGGAGAAATGAGTAGAAAACGTTTAAACACTAGTGGAGCATTCAAAACATGAGTTATAGGGTTCTGTTAAGTTAGATAGATGGAATTAGATGGAGAATAGGACTTGAATCAGAGGGTGAGAAGTCAACTAGGTCATGAAAAGGCCAATCTCCTCTTCCAGAAACATATGAACAGTGAGGGGATAGAGGAAGTTAAGAATGCATAAGGAAGTTCAGAGTTCAGGCTCAAAAGGTCTAAGAAATGAAACAAAAGTTCAGGTGCTTATCTGAATCTTCTACAGACCACTTGAGTTGGTAAAACCGAGCAAGAGCAGCTGTCCAAAATACCCGCTCTCTTGGGATATTACTGGTTCTCCCATCTCTCGTCCAGGCACAACTACCCAAATCCGAGCTTGTCTCATGGCTTCTCTGGGCAACCCTCCTCATCAGAAACTAGAAATCAATGATATTCATTTCAATATTTTTCAACTGTAAGAGATACTTGCACAATACTTTGTTTTCTTAAATTGAAAGGTTTTGAAGGGAACTTGCAATTTATTGTATTTCACTCATGCTTATGAAGAAAGAGGAAACAATGTTCTTTTTTTACTTCGTCAGATATTTTAATGAATGTCAAAGAGCCATATTTTCTGGGAAAGAATTCAGTGGCACCTAAAATTAATTCCATAGAGTATTCTAGGTTGATTATGATATGTGGTTTCTATAGTCTTTTCATTTTCTTTCTTTAAAAGTAGTAGACACAATGGGAATATCAAAACTTCTTTTCCTCATTTTTTGTTCTAAAAAAATCCTTTATTGATAAACATAACCAAGTTTCACTAACCTTAGAGACTTTTGTGGAGTAACTTTTGTATTTCTTAAGTAGACTGGTAGGGCAAAAAATGTTGTATAGGAGACACAAGGAGGTGTCTCTCTCAGGGGCAGAAGAACTGAGCTGAGTCCACAAACTTAGACATCATTTGTAAAATCATCCTGTTTTCCAATTTTCACGCATTGTTCCATTTTCTTCACTTTTTTTGGATGAAGTGATCTTATCTGTTATGCACGTACGCATTAAAAGGAAAGCACCACAGATACATTTTGAAGTTCATCATCTTGTCCCTTGTTAGTGGGGATGTGCAGTGGAGGGCAGTAGAGGCTGTTAATTGTCCCCAATACCTTTTTCCCCTTCTTCCACAGTCATTTAAGTCTTAGCTATGCAAATGGCTTCCCAGAAAGAAAAACTACATTACCCAGCCTCCCTTGTGGTGAAGTGAAGCAGGTTGCCTAGGTTTGGCCAATGGCAGATAAGCAGACATTTGCTTTGGCAGCCTCTGTGAACTCTCCCTAAGGTACAGCTACTGAGCATATCTCGCTTCTTTTTGTTTGTTTGTTTTTAAGTTCTTCCACTAAGCCTGGGCTCTAGAATACAGATGGGGCTATGTTGGACTCTGAGGATAACAGCCATTCTAACAGAGAGAGATGAACTGCAAGAAGGCTGGAGCTCTGAGGATTTGGGAAGAAGATCCATCTGGTAAAACTTCCAGACTTTTCTATGGAGATGAAAACACTTCACATCACCCTCCATGCTGTTTCTTGAACGTGCTAAGCATTATCCTGCCTCAGAGCTAGTGTACTTGCCCTTCCCTATACCCAGTCTTCTTCCCCCAATGTATCCTAATGATTTGGTCCTTTATTCACATGTCTTTACCCAAATGTTCCTTCTCAGGGTGGTTTCCTGGCCACCCCATTTAAATCACAAACCTCTTCCCGTTATTTCCTCTCCTCTTCCCTTGTTTTATTTCCTTTTCAGAACTTACTATCTAACATCCCTTATGTTTTCCTATTTATCTTGTTTACTATCTGTCTCCTCCACTAAAATATTTGACTCAGTGAGGGCAAAAAATTTATCTATTTTGTCTATTCATATCCTCAACACCTAAATCAATGACTCACACATTCCATTAAATGTTTGCTGAATGACTGAACCCAAAGTCAGAAGTACAGAAATGTCAACGTGAAAGAGTGATCATGATGTTATGAAGTTAATCACATGAGCTTTTCTGATTCATATTATATTAACAGTTTTTTGAGCACTTAATCTTTGCCAAGCATTAACATGTTATCTTCACATGTAACATCTCATATAATCCCAACGAGAGCCTGCCTCAGTAGGTATTGGTACCCCATTTCTATAGATGAGGAACCCAAGGTGTAAAAGAACATTCTGAGCAAGTTATTGAAGCAAGTAAGACAAGGATTTTCAGAGAGGACAATGACCAGATTGGGTCCTCTCTACTTCAGGAAAAAGGATGATGTAGGTAAAGTAGGGAGAGGGGCATCTTCACCAGTGTCTAAGTAATAAATAAAGAATAAGACACAAGTAAGAAAGCATTGCCTTGGAAGGGGCCTCTTCTTCCCTCTATACCTGGGCTAAATAGGTAACCCGACTGAAGAAAAATCCTACCAGAAAAATTTGCATGATGATCCTAAGAAAATAGCAGTCATTAAGAAAATACATAAGGAGGGCCAGACCGGTGGCGCAAGCAGTTAAGTGCGCGCACTCCTTGCGGAGGCCCGGGGTTCGCCGGTTCGGATCCCGGGTGTGCACTGACGCACTGCTTGTCAAGCCATGCTGTGGCGGCGTCCCATATAAAGTAGAGGAAGTATGGGCACGGATGTTAGCTCAGGGCCAATCTCCCTCAGCAAAAAGAGGAGGATTGGCATCAGATGTTAGCTCAGTGCTGATCTTCCTCACAAAAAAATAATAAAATAAAATACATAGGGATATTTTCTTAGTTAATGAGCTTGTCTAGACCAGTATTTTGAAAACCACACTCATAATAGCAGCTGTACGCTCCACATCTGCACTGGTTAGCAATCTGCTAAATAAGCATCTTCTAAGTGGAAATGAATCAAAGTGGGAAAAACAAAACCATCTTTCAAATTATTTTTTTATCTTCAGGTACAATAGCACTAAATCATAGATTTTATTTTTATCCAATGTTTATAAGTGGCATACTATAAAAACAGACATTCGTTGGCTCTCTTCATATGTGTTCTTTACAGGCACATGTGAGTAGATGTATACATGTAAAAGGAATAAAATGCTGATAGCTGTAAGCCCTCTCCAATCAAATAAATAGAGCAATACCTGAATACTCAAAATATTATTAAAATTATTTCAAAATTCTTCCCTAGTTCATTGGATAGGAGCAGAATGTGTGAAAAGAGAACAGATATTTCAGTGAAACAGAAGTGGATTTAAGTATCTGATACCTAATCTGCTGCTGATATAATCATGGGTGAATTACTGAATCTCTCTAATCACTGGTCAGTAGTTTCCCCACCAGCAACATGAGAAAAAGAACGTTTACTCTGCAAGGACTGCTACGAGGAATAGAAATAACGTACGTAAAGTGTCTGTATGTGCCTGGCTCAGAGTGGGTTTTCAACAAATAGTAATCATCATTATAATAGTGCTGAAAAGTTAGCCTGTGAAACTTTGTCTTATCCCTCTCCTTTCCTAGGAGGTCGATTACACTTTTTTATTTTCTCCAAATCCTTAGGAAAATAGAAAGAAAACAATATATAATACATTCTCCTGATTCAGACAACAAGTCAGCTCTTGGAACTTATTCTTCATAATGCTTTATTTGGTGCAATATTCAAACTCAGTCTCCAAAAATATTAGCCTTTTTTCTTTTGATCAAAGAATCTAACCAACAAATTGTACTTCTATCAAAAGTTCTATATAAAGAAAGAAGGTCGATGGAAAGCGTATGGAATTTGGAATCTTTGAAAGAACCTGATCACAAAAGATGTGAATGTCTCTTCCATAAACACATTTATTCCTTTTCATACTGAATAATGTTCCAGATGTTTTTGGGCAACACTCCTCCAGTGCAGCTGGTGTCTACAGCGACATACCTGGGATGTTCTCACATTTCAGTCAATCTAAGAGATGTGCTAAATAAAACTGCATGCAAGATGTTCATCTGGACTATCAGCAGTTAGCTGACTCAAATGAAATGATTACTGGCAAAATTGAAAAATAGCCACTTGAATATGTGTTCATGGTATATAAAAGAATAATACTAGATCTTAGTGAGAAACTTGTTTTCAAATGCCACTTGTTTTGAAAGTGCCATCATAGCAAAGAAATAGATTCCAAGGAAATTCATCAGATTACATTTGTAATTTGGTCTTCAGATAATGTAATCATACTAGACTTTGACCCAAATTTTCCTTCAACTAATGAGTTCAAGGCCAAATGGCCCAAGATTTAGTTCCAAAGAATTAAAGTAGTGAATTCAAGATGAAAATATTTCGTACAATCTAAGTAGAAAAGCTGTAATAATGAACATTACAGTGTCTGTAAAATATTGACATGATAAAGGCAGTTTCTAGCAGCTAATTTTTCCACCTGTATATGGAATCCTCTCCTTTCCTGTTCAAATACAACGATCCACTCCGTCTCCTATATGCTGTATATATTGTCAACTTTATTATATGTACTGGGCCTTCCTCTCAGTATTTCAACTCATTCAAGACTCTACCAGCTTATTAAAAACAAAATTTTCCTCAAACTTGTGACCCCACATCCCCCAGCCCCTCCCTCTAGTTCTCTTTTCCCATCTGAAGCCAAGGTTTTTAAAAGAAAGGCCTACAGGCACTGTCCCTACTTCTTCAGAACTCCACAGAAAATATGTTGTAACCAAAGTCACCAGAAAACTTTTTGTTGTCACAAGCTGATGGACTCCTTTCCCTTGAGATCTTATTTCTTACTATTGTTTATTCACTTATACTCGGAATCTGACTCGTCCCTTGGTTTCCATGACAACACACCCTCCTGATTTCCATGCTACCTCCCTGCATCTTCCTTTTCAGTCTAATTTTCAAGTTTTTCATCCTCTATCTGTCCCTCAGAGTCTGGACTTTAGTCCTCTTCTCTCCAACCCTTCTTGACAAATCACCCATCATTCCCCCGGCCGTAGTTAGTAATTCCCAGTCATCATTACCTCCACCCTTCTGTTCTCTCTACTGTTGTGTCCCTATTTCAGGGAACAGTTTCACCATCGACCGAGCTTCTCAAGTCGGGAACATTAGTTGCTTTGATTCCTTCCTCTCCCTCATTCCCCCATATCCAGTACGTGCACAGATTCTGTTGTTCCTATCTCCTAACTACCTCTTAAAACCATTTACTTTTTTTTATCTCTTTATTCAGAACACTATGCTCTCCTTCCTGAAGGACTGCAACAGACTAGTCTTTCTGTTTCTACTTTTGTTTCATCTCGATTCATTCTTCACACTGCAATGAAAAATATCTTAATGAAACACACAACCTGTCTAACGTCGAGTTACTACTCCGCGTAAAATGCCTCAGTGGAGTCCTCCTGCCCTCGTGACAAATTCTAAATTACTTAACACTTTATATTAGGCCCTCGATGGTCTAATCCAGGTTCAACTCTCCGATCTCATCTCCCCCTTTGACTCCACAGTCCAGCCTGGTTGTGCTGATCAAGTTGCAATTTCATCAATGTGACAAAGTCTCCTTCACCTTTCAATGCAACACATGCTGTTTCTTCTATTGGAATGTCTCCCTTTCTACTTTCATCTCACCAGCATCTATTCTGTCTCTACTTAGATGCCACCTGTTCCCTTCTCTGACCATCTCCTTCTGAAGCCTAGGTTAGATGTTCTTCCTATGAACTTGCATATCTCCCTAGGCCTGTAGCAAGACAATACTACCTCACTCTGTTTTCATTACCTGCCACCTCCTTCCTCCACACACCACTAGACTGTAGGCTGTTTCAGGGCAGTGACAGTGTGGAGTTCTTTCTTTCATCTCAAGCACACTGTGCAGTGCCTGACACAAAGTATATGCTTGATAATATTCATCGAGTGCATAAATACTTGAATAACAAGACTGACCCGTTGGAAGGTGGCCCCCAGCTTTATCATATTTCCCACTACTACTCTATATCAACGCTTTCCCCAACCAAAGCCCAACCAATTATGTCACTATATGGTCATGACTTTCTCTGCCTTTTAGCTGTTTAAAACTTTCAGACCAATTCATATTCCATCTCCTCCTAGAGTCCTAAAATGATCTCTCAAATCTAAAGTAGAATTTTCTTTTAAGAATCCTTATAATGCTTACCACCCTTTTGCCACTTTTTTTTTTTTTTTTTTTGTAGGGAAAGATTCACTCTTAGCTAACATCTGTTGCAACCTTCCTCTTTTTTTTTCCTCCCCAAAGCTCTAGTACGTAGTTGTATATCCTAGTTGTAAGTCATTCTAGTTCTTCTATGCGAGCTGCCACCAGAGCATGGCAACTGGCAGACAGGTGGTATGGTTCCTCTACCAGGAAGCAAACCCAGACCACTGAATGCCGAACTTTAACCACTAGGCCATCAGGGTTGGCTCACTGCCTCTTTAAAACTATCTTGAATGTGTGTGTGTATATATATATATATACACACACAGTTTATATTGATACATATTCTCCCCCCTACACCCAGAGCAGAAGCCTTTCAAGAACAAAGACTCAGATTTAGTAGAATTTACTACAATTACACTACACCTAACACCATAGCAAGCATAAGCTCTCAATAAACATTTATGATTTTTTTCATTTAATCAGGAAATATTGTGGCAATTACAGATGACCACAAATTCTTAAATACTCCTCCAGTTGAGTGGTACGGTCTACCTTCCCTCCCCTTGAATCAGGAAGGCTCTATGACTGCTTTGACCAATGGAATATGGGGGAAGGGAAGCTATGCCAGTTTCTAGGCCCAGATTTTAAGAGGCTGGTATCTTCCACTTTGTTTATCCTGAAACACTTATTCTGGAAGCCCTGAGCTGCCATATAAAAAGTCCAAGAACCCTATGGAAATACCCTAACACTATATGGAGAGGGAAACCAGCCCAAGTGCAGCTTCTAACTATCCTCACCAAGGCACCAGTGAAGCCTTCTTGGTTCCTCCAGACTGGACTATCCACCAGCTACCAAATGACCCAGTCTATGTCATGTAAACAACAGAATCACCAGTAAAGACATGCCCAAATTCCAGAATAACAGGTCATGAGTATAATAAAATAATTTTTATATTAAGCTACCAAGTTTGGGGTGGTTTGCTACATAGCAATAGACAACCAGAAAACATTTATTGTGCCTACTATGTTCTAAGCATTCTTTCTAGCACGTTCCTCCACATTCTTCAGCTTCCTTCACCTTATTTGACTTTTAATTTTTGGCAGTCTGACAGCTGTGGAATGATATCTCATTTAGTTTTAATTTGCGTTCTTCTCACCATGAGGTTGAGCTCCTTTTCATATGTTTGCTGCAATTCGTGCTCACTCTTCTGTGAATTACTTGTTCATAATTTTTGCTCATTCTTTTATTTGTTGTTTGCTTTGATCTTAATGATTCATGGGAGTCTGTTATATAATATAATTGAACACCAGTCCTTTATAGGTTGCATGTACTATAACTATCTTTTCCCAACTTGTGGCTTGACCTTTCCCTTTATGTTTTCTTTTGATGAAATTTTATTGTAGTCAGATTTATCAGTCTTTCTTTTTTTTTTTTCTTTTTTGGTGAGGAAGATTTGCACTGAGCTAACATCTGTGCCAATCTTCCTCTATTTTGTATGTGGGTCACCACCACAACATGGCTTGACGTGTGGTGTAGGTCCACACCTGAGATCTGAACCCATGAACCCAGGCTGCCAAAGTGAAGCACGCAGAACCTAACCACTACGCCACAGGGCCAGCCCCTATCAGTCTTTCTATTAAGGTTTCTGCTTCTTCTTCAAGGAATTCTTCCATAACCTGAGCTCATAAAAATATTCTATATTTTCTGCTGTGCATTCTGAAGTTTTGCCTTTGACATTTAACCTCTCGATGTATCTCAAATTGATTTATTCATTCATTTATTTTGATATGGTTTGATGCAGGGATCTATTTTTTTTTTCCCAAAAAGAAAACCTTTTGTCCCAACACCATGTATTGATCAGACTGTCCTTTCCTCCTAATGATCTCAAATGCCAACTCTGCAATGTGTCAGGTATCCATAGACACATGGCTCTGTTTCTAGGTTCCCTATACTATCCTATTGGTCAATTTGATTATTCCTGTGCCAATACCAAGTTGTTTAGTTCCCACAAAAATTACTACCATAGTAATTTTTGGTATTACTACTGTAGTAATTTTTGGTATTAGGTAAAGGAAGCCACTTCATCTTCAGGAGTGTCTTAGTATTCTTGATCCTTTGCTCTTTCATGTGAATTTTAGAATTAGCTTGTCAGGTTTTCATGGAAAAACCTTTTTGGAACTTTGGTTTATTGATGGTGTATAGGAATGCATTGGCTTATGTGAATTTATTAAACATTAAATCTGTTAACACTAATAGCTTGTGGATTCTTTAGGGTTTTCAATGTGGACAAGTATCTCATCTCCAAATGAATGAATGAGAGTTTTGTTTTTTCCTTACCAGTCCTTATGTTGTTTTTTTTTTTGGTCTTATTATACAAACTAGACCTCACGGACAATGTTGAATGGACCTCAAGTACAATGTGATAGTAGTCATCTTGCCTGGTTCTTGTTTCCAAAGGGAATGCTTTTAATGTTTCTTATTAATGTGACATTTATTCTAGGTTCTTTGTAGATATCATTATCTTAAGAAATTAAGAAATTCCTCTTTTATTTTTAGTTTTCTATGGATTATCATGAAAGGTAATGTTGAACTTGAATGCTATCTCTATATTTAATGAAATATTCATATTTTTTCTTTAGTCTGTTAATTTTGTGAATTCAGTAATAGATTTTCTAATGTTGAACTAACTTGCATTTCTAAAATAAATCTAAAGTTCATATTTTAATCATGTCTGTATTCACTTTTTAAATATGTTATTTAAAATTTTACTATGTTCAAGAGTGATATCAACCTATAATTTTCCTTCCTTGGACTGTCCATTTCTGGTTCTGATATCAAGATTACATACTAGGCATATATTAGTTTGTGTAAGACAAAAATAATCTGATTTTTATAGCTTCAAGAACTCACAGGTAAAATTATCTGGGATCAATGTTTTCTTTATAGGAAGATATTTGATTTCCAATCGAAAATGTTAATGGTCATAGACTAAATTTTCCATTGATCCTTGAATCAATTTTGCTAATTTATATTATTCCAGAAATTTGTGTATTTCATCTATGTTTCAAATGTATTGTAAAGTTTTTCGTAATACTCTCTGCCCTTTTAAATATCTGGTACATCTGTAGTTTTACCTTTTTTATTCCTAGAATTGGTCATTTCTTGTCTCTTTTTAAACTCAGTCTTCCCAGAGGGAGTTAATTATACTTTCCTATCCAAATAACTAATCTTTGTTTTTGTTGATCCTGCATTTTATATCTTGTGTTCATTTCATTGATTTCTGCTCCTGTCTTTAATGTTTCCTTCCATATACATTCCCTGAAATTATATTATCGCATTTTGTATTCAGATGGTTAGCTTGTTTATTTTTAAATTGTCTTTTTTAAATATACATTTTAAAAACTATGAATTTCTTACAAAGAATTGCTTTAACTGCATCTCATGAGTTTTTATATGTAGTATTTTTATTGTTGTAGAATCTAAGTATTTTTTCTAAATCCCATTATGATTTTTAAATACATGGGTTATGTAGAAATATATCCCTAAATTTCTAAATATTTTTGGAGGTGTGCAATGTGTTCCTAACTTTATTGAATTATTGTCAGTGAGGATAATTTGTAAGAATTAATTTTTTGAGATTTGTTTTATGGCCTAATACATTATCAGTTTTATAAAAATCACCATAAGTTTGAAAATAATGTGTATTGTTTCTTTGCCAGGGAAATTTTCTAACTATAACCACTAGATTAAGCATATAAATTAATTTTTTTATCAACATGATTTATCAACTTCTGACACAGATGTGTTAAAATCTCATCATGATGGTGTATTTGGCATTTTATCCTGGTTCTTTCAACTTCTCTTTACATGTTTTGACACTATAATATGAACTGCACACAATCTTACTCATGAATTCAAATTTTAATCAATATTTTGGAGGGCTCTTTAGCTCTAGCAATGCTTTTCCCTCTTCAAAATCTAAATTGTTTGGTATTAATGTATGTCTACCAGCTTTCTTTTGGCCAGTATTTACCTAGGATAGTTTTCCTCCATCCTTTTACATTCTACCTTCTTGCATTGTTATATTTTAGGTGTTTTTCTTGAAGACAGAATATGGCTAAGTTTTGTTTCGTTCTTTTTATTCAGTCTGACAAATTTCATTTGTTAACTAGGGCATTTAGTCAATTTATACTAATTGTGATTGCTGTTTTGTTTGGGACCATTTCTCCTAATTTATTGTATACACTCTATGTGACCTACTTTTTCTAGATTTTTTCCTCTCAATTTCTTTTAGATTAAGATTCTGTCATCTTTCTTTTATTTCTCATTAATAGCTTGAACATTGTATGCTCTGGCTGTATTCCTCTAATGGTTACCCTATACATTTTAACATTTACATTTAACATTTAACATTTTTACTTTAATGAACTTGAAAGTTAATCGTCTCTTTACCTTTCTGGTAAACAATACAAAAACTTTAGAACGCTAACCCAAATCACCCTTCCCTTATTTTATATGCAATTATGTATTCTAGTTTTTAATCTCGATTTTTAACCCTACACAGAAGATGTTATTGTTATTGTTTCATAAAGTCAATTATTTTTATTATGCATCTACCATTTTCTTTACTCACCATTCCTTCTTACATCCAATTTTCATTTTGGGAATATTCTTTTTCTTCTTAGAGTCCACTGTTTAAATTCTCCTAACTGCAGATCTATTTAAAATGAATATTCTTGATCTCATATTTTTAATAAAAATTATACTTATTTTGCCTTGATCCCTGTGATACTATTTTGCTGGGTATGGAACTGCAGTTTAATATTTATTTCTCTCAGTATTGAAAGATATTATTCCACTGATTTCTGACTTCCATTGATGCTGTTGAAAAGTCAGTTGTCAATATCAATCTCAATCATTTGTTAATAATCTGTCTTTTCTTTCCGGCTGCTTTTTATATCTTTTCTTTATATTTGGTGTTATACAGATTTACTAAAAAAGACTAGGTATGGATTTTTTTTTCATTACACAGCTGAGGACTCATTTAGTTTCCTGAATCTAAGAACTTAAATAAAATTCTAGAAATTTTTCAGACATTATCTCCTTGAATATTGGTAATCAATGTTCTCTTTTGGATGGATGCTGAATTACATATATGTTGGACCTTCTTACTCTATCTTTCAAGTTCCTTAATCTCTCTTGCATATTTTCTAGATTTTTCCTCCTGTGCTGCATTCTGAGTAATTTCTTTTGACCTATCATCTAGTATACTAATTTTCTTTATTAATCTATTTTCATTATGAAATATAATACACATCCATAAAAGTGTATAAAACATAATAGACATTTATAAAGCTTACTCCATGAACTCCCATCTAGAACAAGAAATATAATATCAATAGCACTCTAGAACTGCCCCCTTCCCTGACCATGTACTTCTCCCCAATCATAGCCTCCTTCCTATCCTCTAAAGACAACCACTTTCCTGACGTTTGTGATAATTACCTTCTTGAATCCTGTAAATATGCATCCTTAAACACTGAATTTAGTTTTGCCTACTATTGAACTTTATGTAAACTGAATTACACAGCTTGCGTTCTTTTGTGTCTAGCTCATTTACATCAATACTACTATTATGATATTTCTTCATGTTATCATGGGTAGCTATAGTTTATTTATTTTCATTCTGGAAGTAAAAATGCCTTAGCAAAGCTAGCACCAAACATCCACTTCACTTCTTTGGGTTTCCATCTTCTCCCAATTTTTCACCCAGTAATCTTAATCTATCTGCCTGCTTTTCAATGTCTTCAAGCAGATGCATTTAAAAAATAGTTTGTCTTGTTTTTTTAACACATTGATTAGTCCAAATTATTTAACATGCCATGTTATTTATTGGAAGTCTCCCAATTCTCTCTTTTATTGTATCCCATCCATTGAGTTTACAAATTCAATTATTATACTCTTCATTTCTAGAAGTTCATTTTGTCCATTTTCAAATATTCCTGGTCAATTTTCGCAGTCTCTTATTTCTTTAGTATATGTTCTCTTCCCTTTTAAAATTATTTTAAACACATTTACACATTTATTTAATGTTCCTTGTCTTTGATTGATTCTGTTGGGTGCTGTTTCTACTGACTCTGATAGAGGTCCATCTCTTTGTGTACTTAATTTTTGTTGTATGTGTGTATATTAATAAGTTCATGTTCTTGGAATTCTATCTGTGGAAAATATTTGAGTCCTGTGTTTAAAGTGTAGTGAGTTGCTCCAGAGAAGATTTGTGTTTGCTTCTGCCAGGTGTCTGAGGGCATTACCAACCTGGGACATTGTTAAATGCAAATATTAGACACATAGCAAAAAAAAAAATTCTGCCCCAACTTACAACAGTATAAGTTTGGGGTTAAGAATCCTCAGGGCGAAAGCTACAAAAGACATGCTCTTCACTGTCTCTTTTCAGTGAATGCTTTCTTCTTAGTTCATTCTCTGAAAGTGTCATTCTTAGATGAGCCCAGATTTATGAGAGGGCGTCTTGTCTGACGTCACACTCTCCTGGATCCTCAGGTTGGCCACCTGACCCATTCCCACCACCCATGTAAACCCAGCATTAGGCTACCAGGGATCATGGATAGCTGTGGGTCAAGTGCCAGCTCAGAGCCCACTAATTTTGTTGATTTATATTTATGTATAATTTCTAACCTCTGTGGATTTCCTTTTTTTTTTCCTGCCAAGCTGGCTATTATTGTAAAATATTATCTTTATATTGATTTCAGCATTTTAGTTTTGCTATACCTGACAGGGTTTCTCTGAATGTCTAACTCCCAGTAATGCAGAAATGAACATCTAAAAGGGCATTTTTAGTATAGGCATGGATTTCTGCTGGTTCAATGACACTTCCTATCTGTAACACCTTTGCAAGATAACTGACCAGACATTAAAAGGAAAACTTGTTACTGTGGGACGGAACTGTTTTCTACAAGAAGTCAATTTACCCACACATTCTCAGGCCCATGGAAGGTATAATTCTGATATAATTCTGAGCCTCTACAATGTTGTTTTAACTAATTCAATTAACCATTCTGTGCTTTAAATGACAAATCAAAAATATTTCACATTATCATAATATATTATTACTTAATTTATTGAAGGACATATTGCCAAGACCCCAACACAGCATTTACTTAGAATTTAAACAATTAGAATATTTTCCCTAATGATTACTAGTTCTCTGTGGCTGATTAGAACTTTTCTCACAACTGCAATGAAAGAAAAAGGAGAGACTCTGGTTGCTAGGGCAGGTGAAGCAGAAACACAGAAGGTAAACATCTTGGGGACTATTTTCAGAAGGTGATACATTCTTGCAGTGACACTGAGACTGCGGTGGAGTATACAACAACTGACTCCTTGGCACCGTGTTTGAGACTTTTCAGTGCATTCTAATTTTTGCAGCAAGCATATTAATGAGATATATGACAAATTTTTAATTGCATGCTGAACTTTTCATGATGGCTCAATTCAATAATTTTTTTAATCTTATTTTTTTATTTACTTTCACCTGAAATTCACTTCTCTGAAGTTATATTTGTTCTAGTGAAAGAACATAAAGAGTAGAGGTTGGGATCACATATGTTCATTCAAAGGGTAGTGTTTTTTCAACTGTTCTTCATATAAATTTTGTTCAGTATATGTATTCTTTGATCAAACCAATGTGAAACTTAAGTCATCAAATTTTTTATTATTCGTAGTTTAGTTCAAGTGAAATCCTTTTTCAAAATTTCTTACACGCTACATTTTAATATTTGCATAAATTTTTCTTCTGCTTTTAGAAATATATTTAGGAAAAAACATTTTAGCAATAACAATAATGCAGATACAATATAAAAAACATACAGAGAAGTACAAAAACATAATAAAATTCACTCAGATTTCTATCACTCAGAGACAACATCTGTTGACATTTGCTTCATTTTCGCATGTATTTATGCTTATTTATTTATTTTAAACTTGTTTTATAAAATTGAGGTCATGCTATATATACTGTTTTATGTCTAGTTGTTTTCACATTAAATTAATGCTTAGCATTCTTCTCATAATTAGATACTTTTCCCATGAAAATTAAATGTCACAGATGTGCTTAATTTTTCATTTATTCTGTATTATTTAGGTTTTCCATTTTTTTAGTATTATAAATTATGCCGTGTTGAAATCCTTAAACTTAATTCTCTATTTCCAGTTATTTCCTAAGGCAAATTTCTTGAAGTTTAATAGATGGATCAAAAATATTATTTTACATTAAATGTTATTTAAATATTTTAATTTATATACATAATATGAATATAAATTTTAATATTATATGCAAGGATCATTTATTCCCTGATGCCTCATAATGTTAGAAGGAATCATGGGTGAAATATTTCTTCTTCATGTTAAATATTAATAAGCTCTCTAAGACTTTTATCACCTTATTTTCCTTTTCCTTTTATACATTTAGTTCATACACAAATTAAAATACCAACAGAGATCGCCCTGTGGGAGAATTGAAATGGTATTTCTTTTATTCGCCAATCTCGAAACCAAAGCACTTTTCATGATCACTTTTCATCATTTTATGGCAGGCGATATGCAATGTAGGCTATTACCCAGTAACCAGTCAATATTAATATACAAAAAGCTTGGCTGGCCAGCTCAAAGTCAATGATAAGAATACTTGAATCACAAATGATGTATATACAAAATGCAAACACAAGATATGAACAGCGATGATAGTTTTGTCCAAAATAAATATATATTGCAGCTCTTTTTCCTTGAACTTCCCAAATTAATTATAAAACTTGTGATAATCTTCCTCATTGCAAATCTCACAGTGCCCTCTTCATTCGCTATACCATTAAAGGCTTTTTGCAGGGATTAGAGAGTGTGCATACTAACCAAGCACACACTGCAGGTGCAAATTATCAGTAAATTAGCATTTCTCATATACTGAATTCATGTATCCATTTTATGGCAATGAACCAGAAAATAAGAAAAAAAAGTCATACACACAATCAGAATAGATTTTACCTGATCTCATCTAGTGAAACACACGTGTTTCATGCAAAGACCTCAGATCCTCACTCAGAGTATATTTACTATTATTTTAGTTAAAATTCTAACTAGGGTAGTAATCTTATTTTCCAGTGGTTCACAGATTAGATGAGGCAAATTAGAAGTGCCAAGAGAGTACCAGGGCTGGCCTAGAGGTAACTGAGGTTATTTAAGGCATTTAGTGTTGGAGTCAACATCCCCTCATGTGGACCTCAGCACAGATCCACTGGTTGAGTACAGCAGAGTTGATACATTGACTCAGCGTCATCAAGAAATGTTAAATTATACTCAATATCCTTTCTTTTCAGAAGCACAGAAATATGTAATCTGTTTCAAAAAGAATTTCATCAAAAATGTGTGAAATAACTTTAGGCATTTAAAGACCTGTATGGTTTTTATTATTAACTCATTCTGTGTATGTTTTAATTTCTGACCTGTAATAATGATATCTGTTTTTAAATCCTCAACAAAATGGCAAATACTCATTAACATTAGAAATTCTGGCTGTCTACCTAGTCTTCACTTGAACTGTCTTTCATAGATCAGAGCTATTAGTGGCTAAAGTTCTCCAATCAAAAGTATCCAAATGATCCCAGGAGCTAATTCCATTCACCCCAATAGCCCTAATATTCCAACTCACAGGTATTTTCCTAGAGTAACCTTACTGGGTTACACCATTCCATGGGAGAAGGTATATTTAATATTGCTTACTATATGTTTGTTTAATATGTGGTCAACATATCTGTCTAGGACAGCACAGTAATATTTTAGTTTGTTATTCTGTAGAGATATTCTCTATATTCTCTACGGAGAATAACAATTCTATAGAAAATAACAATTATAAATTTTCAACTCAGTTTACATATTACTTCATACAGATGCTTAAGAATAAATTTTTTGATGACTTGACATGAATTGTGCACATATGACATTGAGTACAGTTGATGATAAAGTCATTTGTTTTTAACAAGACGGTTTTTTTCTGAAGTTACTACAGTATTCATGCCATCAAATTTCATCTGGGCCCTTACTGCTTTTCAGCTAGTATTCTATTCATTCCTTGTTGATTCTACAGGTTGGATTCCTAAAGACAAACCTTCATTTTCCTTAGGCTCACAGTGCCCCCACCCTGTCTTCTTTCTTCCTCAACCTCCTGCTAATTTACCTCCTGCTTTTTAAAAAGGATTATATCCTGAGGCCTTCCATGTTCCAGCAGATTTAGCTAACAATACCTGATTTTACTACCAAATTTCCTCTAAAAATCCTATTTACTGTCAATTGTTAGCCACAATGCTTCTAAAAACTAAGACTAACCTGTTGTCAAATATAGGGGGGGAAAGTCTACTGTGATTAGTGAGACTGCACTGAAAAAAAAAAACAGAATTCTTATTATTAATTCACTCTGTGTATGTTTTAATTTCTGAACTATAATAATAATATCTATTTTTAAATTCCCAAGAAAATGGTAAATATTCATTAACATTCAGCATTTCTGGCTATCGACCTAGTCTTCACCTTAACTTTCACGGATCAAAGCTATTAATAGCTCAAATTAGTAGTTCTAGGATCTGTATTACCACCACCACCACAAAATTAGAAATTCAGCACTCCACTTCATGGGCACTGGTTTTCTAGGCAATCAGGGTCTTCTTGGACTTATTACCTCCCACAGCTCCACCACTACCTCAATGACATTCATAAATTAGGTGCTTTCTTTCTGCAGCTATTCAATAACATATTGCTCGGTAACAACCTTCAAGAGGAAGCATGATACATAGGATCCTGCATGATACAGTTGCCATATGCAACACATTTGAGTCAGAGCAGAAATAGGAGGGATGCTGAGAGCAGCACAGGTCTGAGATAATAGATTTTCGTGTTCTTTATCTATCTAAGATTCAGAGAACCCAGCAGAAAGAATAGAAATATTCACCTCAGTCCAGTGGAGAACACTATGTGAAAGCTTGTTAGACACTGGGAACTTGAGCTATAGTCCTCCATTTCTCATTGCTAAAATTTCTCAGAAATATGATTTCTATTAATTAACTCTACTTCACCTTTCCCTTTAGCCCCATGTGATCTGTCTTTTAATCCACACCATCCTGGATTCATGATATCCTCAAAAACTCAACAATGATTTCCTAACAAATCTGATGGCCTGTTTTTAGGTCTTTATTCTCCTTGACTTCTCGGCAACATAGTGTTGTTGAAAATTCCTCCCTTGGCATTCTTTCCATTCTTATTTTTAGTCTCTCTACACTGTCATTGTCTAAAGTGTTTTCTTCAAGCCAGTGGTCCAAAAAGACGAGTTCAAAAGAACATTTATGGGCAATTAATTTTGCCAAACACTGTTCCCTTGGAAGATTCATAATCTTTATCAGCATATTAAATTCTCTGTGAAGTCAAACAGTAAAAGAATCTTGCACAACTGTGGTGAATCCAAGGTTCTCAAACTATTTGGACTACAGAACCCATTTCATTAAAACAGGTATCTCATTTCATCGTGTCTAAGACATACATGTTTATCACATTATAACATCTTTGATAGTAGGCTGCATCTAATAATAGCATCTTAAAATCACTGCTGGCTGGTAACAGTCACAATGTAGCAGGTACTGGTCATTTCCTGCGCATATACAAACGTGGTCATAGCTGTCCATGTTTTCATCATAGCAATTGAGTGGTGTGTTTTGTTGGTACTACACATGCCAAATTTAACTGCCATTTAAAATGTCTTCAAAAAGATTACACTGTATATAATTCAGCATTGAAACAAAAAACTTATTTTGTAAGCAGAAAGACATGGAAATAGAACAGTGGGGTAAAAATTGACTTTAGTGAAGCAAATATTTGTCATTGGAAAGAACGGCAATTGCTTAGTTTTCTTGCAAAACATCAACCAATTGCTTTATGGGACCAGAGGAAGGACCTATCTACATGTAGTTATGTTTTGTTACTGAGAAATAGATAAATATTGACTATGACATACCAAGCAGTTTAATGGAAAACGGGAGAAATTGCTAAAACTCTCAAAATAGATCAAAGAAATTTCAAAAAATGAGGATCTGGTCCCACAGGATTATTGTTAGTGTTAGGGCGTTGCATCATAGTTTAATTGCCAGCATTTTTCTTTTTTTTACTTAGAAGCATGTGAAGTAATGGTGCATCTTACAACTGATGATACCTTAGGTTCTCTAAAACATAGTATGAACATGCTCTGAATCTAGAGTTCTTTAACTGTGAAATGCGTCTCTAATTTTCCTCATATTCAGTCTATGGCCTAGTTCACTCTTTCTATCACTTTCCTAAATATTTGCAGCCCCTCCTCTGAGCTGATTCAGTCAGTATCTTGCTTTACTTTTCCTATAAAGAAAATGACTAGATCCTGCCTATCTCTCCAAATTGAGTCTATAGGACTAACATTCGCCCAGATATCCAAATGTAAGGTGTCATGATCATGGAGGCAAAGATGCCAAAGACAAACTCAATATCCTCAAAGAGACCACCTCAAAATTATGGATAATCCAGACCCTCTGCATGGACTTCATATCCTCCTACAGAATAGCACTCTACCATCAGAAAAGAACACTGAAAGTTCCCAAGTGAATTACCTTGTTCTTCCAGAATCAGAACTTTCTCTAATGGATCACGGGCTCTTAAGTGCTAAAATGTGTCTTCTGAAGGGTGAAACACATCGAATAATAGGAATGTAAACCTCTACGTTGCAAAGAGCAGCAGAGACGTCTTTGTGACGGCATTGCACTCAAACCCATTTCTCCTCTTGTCTGCAACCATGACATACCTCGATTCTGCCACCTGGGAGAATGTAACCAAAGGAAATAAGGGAAAAGAGATAATGATTACTAATTTTATAGCAGGGTCCCACATATCTCAATTTATTTATATGGCACATACTACATGGAGAGTTACTAATACTCTCATTTCACAGATGAAAAACATCTTCTGGAAATTTAAGACATCTCTGGAGAATTGTAGAGTTATTAAGCCATTCAGTGAGCACTCTAAACTTGGTATTCTTGGGGTAAATCACACTTCTGATTTCCTTTATAGCAATCACTCCAGGGAGATATCTGATCTGTGCCTAAACACTTCCAGTGTAGAAAACAAAATTTTCCCAAGGTAGCTCAGTCCATCTTTAGATGGACATAACTTACATGGGAGCTTGATCTCCAGGAGCCCTGGGAATTTAGCAGGCAGGGCAAGTGAGCAAAGGGAGAGAATGAAAGGGAAATGAGGAAAACTGACCCAACTATAACTTACATCTCTCAGTTGGTGGTCAGCTGTCCTATTTGCCACACTGAAAAGTGCAAATACTTTTTCATGCTTTGGCCTGCCAGTGATATTCAAAAAAGTCTAATTCAGACGGTGGTGTTCAGGAGCTGAAGTAGGGCCAGCAGACTTTATTTGATATCCAGCAAGGCATCCTTGTCATGGTCAAGGCCCGATTCCATAGCTGAGGATAGAGATGCAAGGTTGCTCCCTGAGAAGATATTAGAGGGACTGAAAACAGTAAGAGGCAGAGTATCAAGGACCTAACCAAATGGATGGAGTTCAAGGCAGCGTATGTCTCAGCAGGGGTCAGTTAATGATGGCAGCAGATTAGAAATAGGGCCTGGGCCAGCTCTGAAGGGATTGAGGGAAATCCCTTCAGAGTCTCTGGACACTCTGTGGACACTGGGGTGTCCATAGAGAACACTGTTGATGTAGGCTTAGGCAAGACCTGACTAACAGGTGAGTCCAAGCCTCACCAGCCTAGGCCAGAATTGCCTCACGAACTGGGCCTCACAAACCAAGCTTCCTGAACAGAGCAGAACTGAGTCTGCATAGAAGTAGCATCATTGATGGCTCAGGAAGGCTGTGAGCAAGTCAGCTTGTTGACTGCTAGAACGCCAGAACTTAGCACAAGATCTAGTGGTAGACACTCAATAAATAATCTTTTGCATAACACAGGGATATTAAAAGTACCGTTCATGTTCACCTAAAGACATACAGAAGAATAAAGGAAATACTACATAGCAATGAATATGAACAAACTACACAACAGCAAGGCTAAATCTGACATAACGTTGAGCAAAAGAGCATGAGACAAATGTTACATATTGCACGACTCCATTTAGATGAAGTTTAAGAAAAATGCAGAGTTAACCTATGGCTATAGAAGTCAGAATAGTGGCTACCTTTGGGTAAGGGTATGATTAGGGAGGGACACAAGGGAGTCTTCAGAGTGTTGGAAATGTTCTGTGTCTTTATCTGGGTGGTGGTTTCACAGATGCTCATGTGTGTAAGAATTCTTTGACATGTATAATTAAGATTTGTATACTTTCTAAATGGGAGTTGTGTCACAAAAAAGAAATATTTTTTTGAAAGTACAATTTATATTATGAAATTTTTCTTTACATTAAATAAAATCTGTTTCTCTGTAGTTTCTACCAATTGTTCATAACTTTACCCATTAGGGCCCCAGAGAATAAGCATACTCTTTTTAAGTACTTCATGTATTCAAAGTCCCCATCTACTTATCCCCAATGATGCTTCCCTCTGCTTGATGATACCAGTTCCTTCAACCAAGATATCAAGTCCCTTGACTTGATTTATTGCCCTTAATGGTAGAGAATTCCAAATATTTTGTAACAAAGAAATGCCATCCTGACCTCCTGGATAAAAAGGCCTGCACGTACCAGCCATGTGACTCCCGCAACCTTTCTGGAGCATTGGATGCCCCCACAATTCGGTAGCTCTCTCTCCTAGCCAGGAAAGCAGCAGTGCTCTAGCTCACAATGACGTTTCGAAGACATAGCTTTGAAAAACATAGTCTAGGCCTAGGAAGATGGCTCTTTTCCCACAAAGGGACACAATTTTAAAAAGTGGTGTATTGCTTTTATGCTGCTACATTTGTGGTCTATTCTGGGAGTTCGTAAAAGAACTATGGATCTAAGAACGCAGTGTAGGCAAAGTATTTTCCCTCTGTTCTCAGACTAAAATACATGTCCTTTCTAGTAGAAACTGTGTTCAAATCAGCTTATCCTCCAAAGAACACTGTTAGTCCTGTGGTCCTGTTATTTTCTGGCTTATCCAGGGTGCTGGCTTATATAAGAAGCCAAATCCACACTTCTCAAGCTGTTTAAAAGAAGAAAAGACTTCCATGTACCAAGCAGCTTATTTGCAAAAGAACTCATAGAACGTAGTCTGCTCCTCAAGTCAGGGCCTTGTATGAATGGGAAAACATGGAAGGACGGCATTCTTCTCCCCTACAGAGTCATCACCCTCCATTTACAGGCTCTGTTGCTCGGGGAAACCACAGCTGTACCTGCAAAGTCAACATCACATAGAGTTTGACTTTGTGATCCTTTAGGGAAAACAAGAACTCTTCACACCTTTTAGTATCTGCATTGCAGAAAACAACATAATATTGTGTGTTTGAACATCGTTTTTCACAGAAAATGGAGCTCCAAAGCTTTTCCCAAGCTAAATCGGGTACATCTTGACAGAATTGGTTTCTAACTAAGATGATGTACTTTGTATATGGTCACCTCAAAGTCTGGAGAACAGAAGAAGGAAGTCAGTCCCATTTGCACCCCTTCTCAACAAACCTTTCTTAGTCTCGGTTTCCTATCTGTAAAAAGGGAATATGTGTCCTTGCTGGAAGAAGTCAATCAAATCTCACCGCCACCAGCACACAGTAGGAATCCAGTCAATCTTCTTCCTTCCTCCCTCCCATCCCATCACCCAGGAAACACCATGAGCTTTTGTTTTGTTGGAAAGAGAATGCCAGAGGGAGGAGAGGAGAGGAGACAGGAAACCAGGGAGAGAAAGCAGAAGAACAAAGAGCAAACAGAGCAGACAGAGTGCTCAGTCACTGAAACACAAAATAAAAGACAACTGATTCACTCTCTGGCACCTCAAATTTCTCTCTAAAAAGACAGTAACACATTGTCAATTACGATGCTGAAAAATTGAGGGTTTTTCCGCCTCTGTGATAAAATCAAGTCATCTTAAGAATATTTTTTAACGTTGACTTATCTTGAGACTATTTTTTAGTGTTGACAAGAATGTATCAGAAACTGAATCCTCTCTTCTAGTGTAGCTAAGAATATGTCTTGAAAACTATAAACTTTACAATTGATTTTTCTTATAGCCTCTTCTGATCATGGCATTCAGAAGACACTGCACCCCAAATACTTGGAATCAGAACTAAACACCAGTCCAAAGACGAAGTTCCATACCCTCCTCATTCTTGGCCTCTCTCACTTGCCTTTCTGCCAAGGTTGCAGAGTTGTCAAGTGGTGAGCTTTCAAAATATAAAGTGTAATAAACTCGAATAATATTAGGCATGACTCATTTACCAGAAGAAGCAGAATTCAATCATTATTAATTAGTGTACTGTCGATTATCAACTTATAATAGACGTTATCCAAAGTCTAATCTCATATGTCCGGTTGAAATGTTAACCAAGAATGCTGGTAACATAAAGGATTTACTCACTCGTAATCTTCACCTAGATTCCTGAGCTCATAAAGCTGGTAATATAAATTTATTTTCATCTTCATCTCTACGAAAAAAAAAAAAGTATACTCAAATCCCTAAAAAAGTTGGTTGTTTATATTTCCTGAAAGACTAATATTTGCTTTAATTATGAACCGCATCATTTTTTGTCTTATAAAGGTATTTTTGAATGGGTTTGTTTTAAATAAAAACTACATTTTTTTCAAGGACAACTTAATATACAGGCATTAAAATAACTTGAGTTGATATCTTTAATAAGCTATAACCAGATAATGAGGAGCTATAAAGGATTAATTTTTCTCTTACATTATCAAAGAGCAGTTGTAAAAGTACAAAATCCACTGTTAAACCAATGTTTACCATTCTAATGGCAGATTTATAAAATAATGTGTATAACAACAGTTTCCCTACCACATTGTTTTTTCTTTTCTTTTGACGGAATTGAAAACTCTCTTTCTTTTTCAAGCCTAATGTTGAAGACGCCATGGTAACTGCCTTTTTATTTGGCTTCCCTTCTTAGCTTTTGTTGTTCTTTTGCTTTGCTTATAAGTTGGAAAAATATTTTGCTTAAAAATATAGTACGAGGAAATCAACAATTGAGTTTTCAGTGTATGTGGCAACTCCTAAGGCTTTTCATTTTAGGGAGAGATAAAAGTTCTCTCAAAGTTTTGTATGAGGTCACAATACCGCAAAGAATTAAACTGGAACAATAGAAGTAGAGCAGGACTGAGCGGCTGAAACCCTGGATTGAATAATTCAGTGTTCCGTGTTCTATACACTGTTCTACATTTTTTATTTTCTTCATGTTTGTAATCTACCATTAGTTTGTAAAAATGAATTGTAGAGAAGGCACTGAAAGTGTGAGAATTATCAGTTCCTCTTGAATTGTAACAATAGCTCACTTACTTAAATCCTATGCCTCTAAGTCACTCTAACCATGAAATGGAACTGCGAACGCTGCCTGTCTCTTCTCATTTCAAGAAATGAAGTGATAATTAACGAGCCTGGGTCTGTAGGCATTTGGAGCTACTCTCCTTGCTATAAAATAATATTATAATTAACCCATAGCTAAAATTAACATTTATTTTTTTTACCCATATTTTCTGCTTTCATTTTATATTTTAATGAATTTATTGATGGCTTTGAACTCAAAAATTCAGGTTAGAGGCCTCCAACAGCCCTTTACTTTTTCAAACTGCCAGAAGATATAAAGAGCTACAAAAATGGAAGGATTTTTTTTCCTCCCTCAAAAGTTAAATAATTTGCAGATGAGTTTCAATGTTTAATGTAAATGTTTTATGTAAACTTTTCAATTGCAGGAGTTTTTGAAACCATTTTCTTTGATGATTTATCATATCATAGGATAGCCAGAATTACAACCTTAATTTAAAAGTTAGTGAATACCACTTGGTTACTAGTAATTGACAGGACTACTAGACAGAAAATCAGCAAGAATATAAAAGAACTGAACAATATCAACCAAAAAGATCTAATTGACATATACAGAACTCTCCATCTAATACCAGCAGAATACATTATTTTTAAGTGTCCATTAAGCATTCACCAAGATAGATCATATCTTGGGTCAAAACAAATGTTAACAAATTTAAAGATTTGAAATCACACAGAGTGTGTTCTCTGACTATAATGGATTCAAACTAGAACTTAATAACAGAAAGATAACAGGAAAATCTTCAAACATTTGCTAACTAAAAACATATGTTTAAGTAATCCATTGGTCAAAGAGGAAATCTCCATAAAAATATATAGAATTGAATGAAAGTGAAAATACAACTTCTGAATTTTAGGATACACTAAAGCAGTACTGAGTGGGAAGTTTAGAGCACTAAATGTTTACATTAGAGACAAGGAAAAGGTTTTAAATCAATAATTTAAGTTTCTATCTTAAGAAATATGAAAAAGAAGAGCAAAACAAATCTAAAGAAAGTAGAAGAAAATACATAATAAACATAAAAACAGAAATCAATAAAATTGGAAACAGGAAAACAATAGAGACAATTAATGAAATGAAACCTGGTTCTTCAAAAATAATCAATAAAATTGATAATCCTTTAGCAAGATTGACAAAGATAAAAAGAGAGAAGACACAAACGGCCAATATTAAGTGAAATAGGGGATAACAGAACAGACCTTGCAGCCACTAAAGGATAAGAGAATACTACAACTTTACTCTCATAAATTCAACAACTTAAAAGAAATGGACAGTTCTTCAAAAACCACAAACTATCAGATCTCAGCCAAGATGAATGGATAATCTAAAGAGTGCAATAACTATTAAATAAATTAAACTTCTAAATGAAAAACTCACCAAAAAAAAAGTATCTTCAGGCTCAGATGGTTTCACTGGAGATTTTTACCAAATATGCAAAGAAGAATTAATACCAATTTTACACAATCTCTTCCAGAAGGTTAGAAAAAGGAAGAATAGGAAGAAACACTTTCAAACTCATTTCATGAGGGCAGTATTACTCTGATACCAAAACCAGACGAAGACAACACAAAAAAAGAAAACGACAGAGCAATATCTCTCATTAATTTAGACACAAAAACCCTCAACAAAATATTAGCAAATGGACTCCAGCAATGTATAAAAAGAATTATACACCATTACCAAGTGGAGTTTACTTCAGTTATGAAAGGCTGTTTCAATATTTGAAAGTAATATGATGCAATAGATCATATTAACAGGCTAAAGAAAAAAATCATATGATCAAATCAACTGATGCAGTTAAAGTGTTTGACAAAATTCAACATCCTTTCATGAGAAAAACTGTTAGTACCCTAGGAATAAAAGAGGACTTCCTGAACTTCATAAAAAATAATTTACAAGAAAACCTACAGCTCACATCATACTTAATGGTGAGACTGAATGTTCTCCCTTTAATACTGGAAATAAGCAAAGGCTTTTCACTCTCACCATTCTTATTCAAGAAAGCATTGGAAGTTCTAACCATTGCAATAAAACTTCCTGAAAAAGAAATAAAATTTCGTGTATAGAATGGAAAAGAAAAAATAAAACTATCTATATTTGCAGATACCATGATTGTCTATATAGAAATACCAAGAAACCTACAGAGAAAAAAAAAACCACACCTCCTAGAACTAATAACTGAGCTCAGAAACATCACAGAATACAAAATCAATATACAAAAATCAATTGCATTTCTATACACTGTCAACAAATAAATAGAAACCAAAATCAAAAATGCACCACCATTTCCAATTGCTCCAAAAAAAAAAACCTTAGGTACAAATCTAACAAAACATATATAGGATCTGTATGATAAATAGTATGAAATACTAATGAAAGAAATAAAGGAAGACTTAAATACTTGGAGAGAAATATCATGTTCATAGAATACAGGACTCAATATAATACAGATGGCAATTCTCCCTAAGTCGATCTACAGGTTAACGAAATTCCTATCTAAATCTCAGCAAGGTTTTTATAAACATATACAAGCTTATTCTCAAATATTTATGGAAATTAAAAGGCCCTAGAATAGCCAAAACAACTTTAAAAAGAATAAGGCAAGATGAATTCCTCTTCCCAATGTTAAGACATACTATTTAGCTTTAGGTATCAAGACAGAGTGGTAATGGTGGAGTCATAAACACATAGATTAAGGGAACAGAATAAAAAACTCAGAAATAGATCCCCACAAATATGCTCAAATAATTTTTGGCAATGGAGAAAAAGCAACACAACGGAGGGATGGCCTTTTCAATGAATGGTGTTGGAGCAATTGGATATTCATAAGTAAAAACATGAACCTTAACCTAAATTTCATGCCTTATACAAAAATTATCCCAATGCAAAACATAAACTTATAAAACATCTAAAAAAAATAGGAGAAAATATTCAGGACCTAGAACTAAACAAAGAGTTCTTAGACTTGACATCAAAAGCACAATCCAAAAGAGGAAAACTTGATGAATTGGATCTTATCAAAATTAAAACACTTTTGCTCTGTTAAAGACCCTGTTAAGAGGATGAAAAATAAATTTCAGGCTGGGAGAAAATGTTTGCAAATCAAATATCCAACAAAGGACTAGTATCTAGAATATATAACGAACTCTCAAAATTCAACATTAAAAAACAAACAATCCAATTAGAAAGTGCATAAAGAACATGCAAGACATTTTACCAAAGAGGATATACAGATGGCATACAAGGACATGAAAAGATACTCAATATTACTTGTCATTACAGAAATGCAAATTAAAACTATAATGAGATGTCCCTTTACACCTATCAGAATGGCTAAAATAAAAAATAGTGATAAAACCATATGCTGGCTAGGGTGCGGAGAAACTACATCATTCATACACTGCTAGTGGGAATGTAAAATGGTACAGTTACTCTGGAAAATAGTTTTGCAGCTCCTTTTGAAACTAACAACGGAACTTACCGTATCACCCAGAAATTACACTTTTGGGCATATATCCCAGAGAAATGAAAATGTATTTTTATGCAGAAACGTATACACAAATGTTCATAGTAACTTTAATCACAATAGCTGAAAACTGGAAACCACCCAAATGTCCTTCAATAGTGAATAGTTAAACAAACTTGTACAACTATATCATGGATTAAGAATCAACAATAAAATGGAACAAACTATTTGTAAATGCAATAACTTGGATGCATCTCAAAGAAATTATGTGGAGTTAATGAAGCCAATGTCATAAAGATGCATACTGTATGATTCCATCTACATAATATTCATGAAATAACACAAATGTAGACAAGGAGAACAGATTGGTAGTTACAGTGGGTTAAGGAAAAGGGAAGAGAGATGAGTGTAGTTATAAAAGGGTAGGGTGAGGAAATCTAGTAGTGATTGTTCAGTTAAGTGTTTCAATCATGGTCATGTAAAGCTACATGTGGTAAAATTGCATAGAGCTATACACACATAGATACACATACAACGCACACGCACCACACACACACACACACACACCTGCATGTATAACTGGAAAAATCTGAATAAGCTCTGGATTGTATCAATGTTAATTTCCTAGGTTTGCTATTGTATTACATTTATGCAAGATATTAACATTGGAGGAGGCTGGGTAAAGGGTGCACTGGACTTCCATATAAATTTCTTTGCACATTCCTGTGACTATACAACAGTTTCAAAGTAAATAGTTTTATAAAAAAGTTAGTAAACAAAACAAATCAATTGGGTCTAAGATGCATGCAAAGTCAAGACCAAATATAGATCTTCTAAGAATACTATTTTACAAAAGAATAATAATTTTAAGGTCAGCTAGCACATAATAATGAAACTAACTTGGTTGCATGTTTGTCTAAATCCGTAATCAACAAATTTTATTTGTCTTGAACCATTTATCCCTTTAATATGTTGTGAATTGTTAAATAATTATTATAGTTGATTTACCTGTTATAACCTCTTTATTTTTCCAGAGTATTCTATAATCTTGGCCATAGGAATATCTTAATTAAGTCTAAATTGTTTCAGAAAAATTATGAAAGTTAGCATTTAGAGGTGACATGAAAGATTCATACTTTCTTTGTTTCAAAAGTATTTTTACAGTGAATCCCATTGATAGCTTCAAAACAGTTCACTTTAACATTATTTTTAAAGATTGTGTCTTTTAAACTTTAAAAGGCAATTGAAAAAGATTTGGTCATTTTTATGTATACTTTTTGTTTTAAACCAAAAATAACTTGAAAAAGAATCACTTTTTGAGACTATATTTAATATTCGTGAAAAATGACAGGCATATTTTAAGATATGAGCAAAGTGAAATTTCTGGATTGGAAAGTGTATTGTATCCTATAGCTGCTGTAACAAATTACCACAAACTTGGTGGCATAAAACAGGTATCACAGGGCTGTGTTTCCTCTAGCAGCTCAAAGAGAAAATCCACCCCAGTTTCTGGTGGCTGCCAGCATTCCTTGACTTCTTGCCACATCACTCCAATCTCTGCCTCGTGATCACACTGCCTCGTCCTCCTCTCTGTAGATGAAATCTCCCTCTGCTCTTATATAGGGACACTGATGAATGGATTTAGGACCCACCTAGATAATACAGAATAATCTCTCCCTGTCAAGATGCTTAATTCAATCCCACCTGCAAAGATCTTTTTTCTTATAAAATAATATTTATAGGTTCCAGGGATTAGGACCTGCTATCTTTGAGTGTCCATTATGCAGCATACTACAGGGAGTCATTAATGGTGCCACGTTTTGGTTCTTCTCAACTTTTGCTTAGTGTAAGCATTCAATAAAAAGCTACACGTATTTGTATATTGTTCTTAATTGTTAGTGCATTTTAGAGTAATTTAGTAAACTTTTTGTTTTCTTTTTCATTAGCCTTTTTCAGTTGAGAGATCCTTTAACAAAAAAATGGATGTAACCAGTGATGTTTACAAATGAAAGCATATACAACAGCTAAATGCAAATAAGTTCTACTACTAAAGATTCCAAATCAGTTTTTCTATTAAAATCTATGTGCATGTGAGGAATAAGAAAGACAACAAAAGATAGCCAATAATCTTGGAAAATATTCAGCTTCACTACTACTTAAAGAAATGCAAATAAAATTGGTATGATCCCATTTTTTCTTTTTAATACTGAATAAGGCAATAAATATCCATCCAACTTTAACTATCTTAACATGTCGTCACACTGGCTTTAACTATTTTTTAAAGATATTTCACAGATGTCATGGAAGACCCTTGAATGCCATCTCTCTGATTTCATTCCCCTCTCCTCCCTTCCCAGAAGGAACAACTATCCTGAATTTGGTATATTATAATACCTAAACATGTTTTTAATACCTTTACTACATATATATGTGTTCTTTATATATTTACTGCTTACATATATTTATAAGCAATCAGTATTGTTTGCATGTTTTAAAACTTTTTCATTTACATTTATAGTCTGTGGGCTGGCCCCGTGGCGTGGCGGTCAAGTGCGCACGCTCTGCTGCTGGCGGCCCTGGTTCGGATCCCGGGTGCGCACCCAGGCGCCGCTTGTCAGGCCATGCTGTGGTGGTCTCTCATATAAAGTGGAGGAAGATGGGCACAGATGTTAGCCAAGGGCCAGTCTTCCTCAGCAAAAAGAGGAAGATTGGCATGGATGTTAGCTCAGGGCTGATCTTCCTCACACAAAAATAAATAAATAAATAAATTTATAGTTTGCTATTTTTCTGTTTTGGTACATGTAGATCTAATTCATTCATTTAAACTGCTCTAAGTTTCTCTGTAAGGCTGTATATACCCATGTTTACTTATCCATTTTCCTTTTGTTGGAAATATTTCTAATATTTTATGATTATACAAAATGCTTCAATGGAGATAATATTTTATATGTCTCAAAATAACAAGAGGTTTAAAATTAAAATACTCCATGCTGATGAGACTTACGGGTAGGAATGCAATTTGATGCAGTCTTTCTGGAAAACAATTTGGCAACATGTACCAAGAGCCTTAAAAACAAATGTATACAGGGCCAGCCCCATGGCTTAGCAGTTAAGTGTGCACACTCCGATACTGGCCGCCCAGTTTCATATCCCAGGCGTGCACAGATGCACTGCTTGTCCGGCCATGCTGAGGCAGCATCCCACATACAGCAACTAGAAGGATGTGCAACTATGACATACAACTATCTGCTGTAGCTTTGGGGAGAAAAAGGGGGAAGAAAAATGAGGGGGCGGGATTGGCAATAGATGTTAGCTGAGGGCCAGTCTTCCTCAGGAAGAAGAGGAGGATTGGCATGGATGTTAGCTCAGGGCTGATTTTCCTCACACACACACAAAAAACAAATATATACAGATCTTCCTTGACTTATGATGGGTTACATCTTGATATACTCATCATAAGTTGAAAATACCGGAAGTCAAAAGCACGTTTAATACATCTAAATTACTGAACATCATAGCTTATCTTAACCTACTTAAACATGCTCAGAACACTTACATTAGACTACAGTTGGGCAAAATCATCTACCACAAAGCCTATTTATTTTATAATAAAATGTTGACTATCTCACTTAATTTATTGAATACTGTACCGAAAGTGAAAAACAGAATGGTTGTCTGAGTACATAACGGTTGTAAGTGTATCGGTATTTTACCCTTGTGATCGTGGGGCTGACTGGGAGCTGCCCTGCCCAGCATCACAAGAGAGTATGGTACTGCATATCGATAGCCCGGGAAAAGATCAAAATTCAAAATTTGAAGTACAGTTTCTACTGAATGCTTATTGCTTTCGCACCATCCTAAAGTCGAAAAATCATAAGTCAAACCATCATCAGTTGGGGACTGTCTGTACTCATTAAACCTATAACCTTAATTCTAAAAATGTACTGTATAGGTGGTTATTCAAGTGTGGTCCCCAGACAAACAGCATCAACACATGCAAATTCTCAGGTCCCTACCTCAAACCTACTAAGTCAGAAGATTTGGGGACGGGAATAAGCAATCCGTGGTTTACCAAGTCCACCAGGTGATTCTAACACATGGTAAAATTTAAAAAACGACTGCTCTAGATAACTGATTGAAGGTCTCAAGGATATTCACTACAGAATCATTTAATAAAAAAGGTGGGACTCACCCTCAATGTCCTACAAAGGAAAATGTTGATATAAATAATAACACAAATACAAGATAAAACATTTAATTACCTGGGAAAATGGCTTTGATACTATGCTATAAGAAAATGGCATGATCTAAGGCTGTGTACATAACAAAATCATAATTTTTAAAAGGTTATTTTAAAGCTGCTAAATGAAATACTAGTCCTATTCAAAGGTACTAAATGAAATAAGAATATTCACATACATATACACCTATTCAAAGGTACTATTCAAAGGTTCAATTCAAAGGTACTAAAGGTACCTTTCAAGGTACCTATTCAAAGGTACTAAATGAAATAAGAATATTCACATATATGTACACATACTTATAGTCTTAATTAATGTATTTATATATAGTTAATATATCACTCATTTATGCTATCATTTGTAACCTCATTAGTTACACATTTACTAACTATGGAAAAATGATAAATAATGCCTATGTTTTTATGAACATAAATAATTGCTACTGAATTTTTTTTAACTCCAAATACCATGATGCTTTGATGTGCAAATGGGTTCCCAAGAAGGAAATTGAGTTTTAAAAAGATGTTATCTTACGCAGTAATTTGCTTAACATTGATAGACATTATCTAGATATAACCTTTAACTATAACATGTGTTCACATATATTCTAAAAGTCTGTTAATAGAAATATAGGGAATGTTAAAACTGGATGGTGCGATATCTAGTGAAACACAGATGTAAATTCTATGTTATTGGAACGTGTAAATTTAAAATATTGAGCTTTAAATTCTTTGGCAGTTGAATTTCTATGTAAAGTTCTTAGTATTCTCTATGGCTATCAAATGGATCATTACAAACTCAATGTTCATTTACACAATTCAAATGTTATTTATCCTATTATACATAACCCCACTTATTTTTTTAATATAATTTTGCTCACATCTGATGTATATACCATGATCAAAATTTCATTTCAATTTTCCTGAACTGGAGAATAGGTTTTGTCTGAGCTCTGTAGCACTTACATTCAATTTTAGCTTGTAATTCTCAATATGCCTTATTATATTCAGAGAATAATAGGGAGTCTGCCTGCAGTTAGTTTAATACCTTTAAGTTCCTATGGATCACAATGAAATACCACGTAGCCCAGCATGCTTCATATTTCAAAGGTTGTGAGCTGTTAACATTGTACTTTTATTAAAATTCCTATTAACTTTTTTGCTGTGAATCTGAATGTAAAATTACTTTATCACTTTTCTATAGAACAAAAAAGTGAAGAAAATGTTACTTTATTTCCAACTACTTACCTAGCCAAACATGGAAAAAGAAGTTTAGTGAAAGTCAACCATCTCATGGGCTAGCAACAGTCCATTTTTGAATATTTTAATATTGAAATGGCACAATTATACAGCTATTGGTGTAGTGATTTGTTGAACAGATACTTAGTATTGAGCTTCCGCTACATGCCAGGGAATCGTGCTAAGCACTGGGGATGGAACAGTGGCAACAACTGAGTCCCTGCCCTCGCGGAGCTTTCATTCTAGTGGGCGTGACAGACGATAAACAGAACAATTCAAGCACTGACACTGCGATACAGAAAAAGAAGAGTTTTAAACTAACATCTAAAAAGGGATCAGAATTAAACATGAACAGTGGATAGAGGATCCCAAGAATAGAGCGAAGCCTATACAAAGGCCCTAAGGGTTGAAATTGTTGGCAAGAAAAGCCCCAAGGAGAGGGAAGAGGGAAGTGGCCAGAGAATTGCAAGGCCGGGATAAAGCGGGACCAGATGATCATGACCGGATGTTAAGCTTATCCTGACAGCATTAGGAAGCCACTGATGTGGCGAAAGGCTAGCGCTGACTACCCAGGGAGAGAAGATCGTGAGGCACAAAGACGGTGCAGTGGGCCAGGCGAGAGAGCGCCGGAGCCTTGGACTGAGGTGACACCGTTTCAGAGGGACAGACACGGATGTATTCACAATCTGTTTGGGAATCTGTGTTGGAAACAGAACTTGGTCATAACTCGGCTGCGGGTAGAGGTGGGCTGCGGGTGTGAAAGCTGCCAAGTTGACCCCTAGTTGACTTACCTGGAAGGAGCAGAGTTGTCGTTTACAAGGTGCGAGCGCTGGAGGGGCGGGTTTACTATCCGCCGTGTGGGCCGTGTTAACTTTGAGAAGCCAGGAAGACATGCAAGTGAAGACATCAAAAACGGACGTAAATTAATCTGGCGCTCAAAGGGGAGGTCTGGGCTAAAAAAAATCTAAATTTATCTTTTTAATCTTACCTTTCACTTCCAATTAATGCATGACCGTTGGGGCAAAAAAGTATTAAAAAGTACCACAGAGTTCCTTTTCTGTATGAACATACACACACACAAATATATAATTATTATTTATAAGAAATTGGATTATATTGTTTTTAATCTGATGTTTAACTTAATGTATTTTAAGTATATTTTCTTCAGAGAAGAAACTCCTTCTATATTTATATGTAACTTGACTGAGCACATAATGTTGCTTCCTACAGCTATACTGAAAATTATTAAGCTAATTCTTATTTTTATAAACGTACATGGTTTCTAATATTTTGCTACAATAAGCACTGCTACAGTGAACACTCTTGTATGTCTTTGTTTTAGTGACATTTATAGTGCATAAGAAATACTACACAACATGTGTGCTTAATGTATAGAGACAGGATTAAATTAATACACAACAGTAGCCAAGAAGTGGAAAATAATGTAGTCATTTTTTTTTGCAAACAACGATACAGAAAGTTTTGGCTTTTGTTTGCAATCTTAAATGTTTTGAAGCTGCAAGTAGGAATACAGATATCAATTTCAACATGAGGAATGAAAACTTCTCAGTTTATAGGAGGATGAGGCTTCTAAGAAATTAAAAAAAAAAAAAAATTCCATGACATTAGACTTCCTACCTTTCTTCCCTTTTAGTCCACCCTTCAGTAATGTCAGGGGGGTGGTTGATTCGGCAACCCATATACTAAAATTGGAACCATACGGAGAGGATGAGCATGGCCCCTGGGCAAGAATGACGTGCAAGATCGTGAAGCGTTCCATATTTTTAAGTTAAGAGAGTAGATCCTAGGAGTTCTCATCACAAGGAGAAGTTTTTTCTTGTTTCTTTATTTGTATCTATATGAGATGATTCATGTTAACTAAACCTACTGTGCTAATCATTTCACAATATATGTAAATCAAACCATTATGCTGTATACCTTAAACTTATACAGTGATGTATGTCAATTATTTCTCAATAAAACTGGAAAAACAAGCAACAAAAGAATGTCAGGGTATCTACATATTGCCAATGAGGTCTGAGCACCTTTTGGTTCTGGAGACCTAGCTCGCTTGTGTTTCCATCCACACACCTGTGTCTATCCCTGATCTCAGTTTATTTGGTCATATCACCATTTGCAATATATGTAATATATGATTGTTTCCTAAAATCAAGAGAAAAGAGAATCATGGTTCCAAGGTCAATTTCTGAAAGCAGCATCCAGGCCTGTACCCAGGAAATACAGAAGCATCTGATGAAAACCATTCCTTCAGAGCAGGATGCACTTCCTCTTTAATGCTTTTCTCCAAAATACTTCAATAACAACAACAACAACAAAAAGACACGTGGGCAATCTGTTTCCTTTGAGAGTCCACTCACTGCTGAGCTTGGAGGCATGCTGGCTGCTCTTAGTAACGGATACCACCTAGTCACTTTTAATTCCCTTTACCGCCCCCAGTCCCACCTGCAACCTGGAAATTAAAGAAAGAAGTGTCTCAAAAACATGAAATCCTCTTTTGCTTGGTGGGATATCTTTATTCCTGAGTAATTTCTCCAAATAATACCCTTGAGTCTCTGACAATGTAAAAATTGCCTGTAGAGTCAAGGCAGATGAGGGCTAAATCCATTCATTATTTCCCTCTAGACTCTCATTCACCTCTAGCTGTAGGATGCATCACAAACACAGGATTGATGAAAAGTGTATAAACGTAGTATCCAGATACTCAGGTTGTCACAGGGAGCGTTTTTGTTCCTGATTTTAATGTAAGCAAAGCTGAGCAGTGGAAATGTTCAGGTAAAAATAGAGATTTTTCTTTCTGAAAGATTTCTCATTCTGAATGATTTTATTTTTTTTCCTTTGAATTCCATGGCAAATTCTGAAATCTGTTCGTATTTGACCTAGTCATGGATCCTTGCCTGTATCTTCATTACCCAGCAAAGAGTAAGCATAACTGATAAGCAATCCGTGGCCTTAATCTTTGCTTTGTTATGGATTGTCTTGGAATCTCTCAGGATAGTCTAAGTTGTATTTTGGTAACAAAACACCCCAAACTCTCAGCAGCCGAATACAACTCGATAGTGGTCAACCATCACCTCGATGTGGTAGGTGGATAGATCAGCCATCATCTCAAATGTTGCCAGTCAACATGCCCAAGGGAAAGGGAGTGCTGAAGGGTCTCACAGGGACAGTTCAATGCTCTGGCCCAGAAGTGGCATGTTCCAGTCACTTCTATTCGCAGCTCATTGCCTAGAGCCAAACATATGGTCCCACCAAAAAGAGACCAGGAAGTACAATCCTAAAATGTTCTGAAGGCAAAGAGCCAGAAATAGTTGAGGAACAGCAATCAGGACCATCCTGTCCTCTAAAAGAACTATTTTTTTCTTTCAAAAATATTGTAGGGAAAATTGAGAAAAGCTACCTTACAGCAAAGTCTAGAAAAACATGCATTTCTCAATGTTGATGGTCTGCTTATAAAAAGTAATGTTCCACCGGCTGCATGCACCATTTCTTTGTAAATAACAACAACATCAAAGCTATTACTCTCTTATCTCCAAATGTACATACTTTGAGACTTCTGTCATTTATACCTCATCTTTTTTCAAAAAGGTTTTGAGCTAGCTTACAAAGATACATAAAGCAAAACAGAATAAGGAACAGGAAGTCAGGAGAAGGGCAAAAGAAGAAGAAGTTAAAAGACAAAGCTAGAAATGAAATTAGAATCCAATAAGTGTGACAGGGGATCTGGTATGCTTTTCTAGAAGTCAGTGACAAATTTGGCTTTGAACATTCCAGGAACCATGCAAAAACAGAAATATGGTATGATACACAATATCTACAAGATAAAAGCAAAATATGTCATGAGAAGAAGCACATGGGTCCTCATGAAGAGGTAATGTACAACATAATACAGAAAGTAACAGAAAGCACGTCTAGCACGTGTGTACTATATACTACACGTCTATAGTAACACTATAAGGCTGCAGCATATCTTTCACTATAGTCTCACAGGCACACGTCATAAGCATTTTTATTATTATTTTCAGGTTTACTGAAAACTATTATAATGATTTGGTTGTGTTTGTCAATATCCCACATTTTTAAGGTCATCCAGGATATTGAATGAAATGCGAAGAAATAAGGTTTCCCTCCCAAATGTAGCATTCGTATAAACCACAGCTCACAAACGGGCGTAAAGACTGCTGAATGTGGCCTTCAATTGTTTGTTTACTTCACACGATACTGTTTTTGAACATGAATTTGAATGTTTTTAGGTCTAGAATTCACTTTGCAGTTTGGTCATAATTTCCCACCATTTCCTACCCTGATCCCGTTCATGGCCTCCATGTCGTCCCTGGAGGAACTTGAGTTTGAGACCCTTGGTACAAACTACTGTGACTCAGTAAAATAAAATGTTTCATAAATTCAGTGACTGTTCCCTCTGTACCAGTTGCTTTGAGGAAATATAAAACAAACAGTAACTATGCTGATGTTTCTCAAACAGCTAAGTCTGTCGGGAAAGATAATAGCAAAACATTTAAGAACATATAGTACCAAAGTAACAGTGACTATTCTATATATTTTACAGCTCTTTATATTTTAGCAAGCTATTTCACATTCATCACTGCAGTGAGTTCTTTCAGGAGTCCCATGAAACAATCAAAATAAGGATTAGAGTTCCCATTTTTCCGATAAAAACACTGAGATCCAAAAAGGTAAGTTGCCTTCCCTCAAGTCACGACGCTAATTACAGACACAGCATAGGCTCCATGGGAGAACTCTGTCTTTCACAGTTTTATATCCTTCACAGCACCACATACAGTAGGCATTTCATAACATTCTCCAAATTAACAAGCAAAAGAGCTCTTTTCATAAACGTGGACAGTAGAAGAAAGCTTGTAGATAAGAAAGATCAGAATCCACAAGTCACTCTATCTCATATCCAAAATTTGTGGACTGTATATATATAGAAAAAACAGATGCTATTTATAACCACAAGATACTTGTAATATGTAGGAAAGATGAAAAATACAAAAATTTATATGTGAATATAATAATCCCAAATATTCATGAAAATGATCAGTGATTACTTACTTATTAAAAAAAAAAAACAATGGATTTACTCATAGGAAAGTATTCTAGAGTTTGTGGACTTTAAAAATAATCAAAGCTATAATACTTACAGTATTTATTGCAATATTATCTGTAAGAGCAAAATATTGGAAACTACCTTAAAGCCCATTGAGAGAAACTAGTAGAACAAACTATGGTACATCATCACCGTGGAATATTATGTAGCTCCATAAAGGAATAATAAAGAGGACCATACTGATATTGGTGATTTTTAGGCTATATTGCAATGTGCAAACCATCAAGGCATATAAATATATATATATACACACACACATATATATACACACGCATAGATATATATTATACACATATATAAAATGTGTGTGTGTATATATAACATATGCATGTATACACACCATATATGTATATACATATGGGTAGGAATAGATAAAAAGATGTGCATACACACATATTTAATTACATTTACAAAAAAAAAGAATGAAGAAAAGAAACACTGACAGCATAAACCAACAGCTAACAAAAATGGTAACCTCTGGAGTGCAAGGTGTGACAGGGCTTTTTATAAAAAATGAGACTTTTAAGAACATACTTTGTTACAGAGTTTTGACTTTGGAATCTTACAATGATTTATATGCCAAAAAAATCAATTAAAAAGCAATCTTCAAAAATTAAAAACAATTTGAAATGAATGAACCTGGTTGTATAGCAAATTTGTGACATAAACACAAAGAGAAAAGGATTCATTTCAAGTGATCTTAGCACAAAGTACAAGACTGTGACCATATATCCTTTGTAGTTTATATTCTAAGAGCAAATAGAGCAGCACAATATGCAGTCATCACAGTCACAGAAAATCCAGCTTGTTTTAGGAAAGTGATTTGGTCTTGGCAACAGTGAAACAGGTGGAGAAGAAGTAGCTGAGCTTAGCCAGTAAGGATATTTAGTGGTATTATGTTTCCCACAGAAAAAGCTTGAGATAATGAAAACTGCATGAACAAGTAAATGCAGGCATTTCTCTCTACAAGGCTGTGTGAGGAGCACTGCATGCATACACCAACCAGGTAACTAGTACTCATTTCTTTGATCCATTTGGAATACCACTTATAAAGAGACTCTTTTATAGATAGATTAAGGAGGTTAAAGAAACTGGACTTAAGGCACAATTTTCATAAGCCTAGGAGTGACTGGAATATTATCTGCTAGATATTATTAACCCATTCATCTCTACTGAACAGTAGGAAATGGATTACAATGGAAGCAGAGAGAAAATTAGATCAGACTAAAGAACATCTTTGAAAAACAAGGATTAAACACTGAAATAGGGAGATTATGGAACATCTTTCCAAAACAATAGACTCTCTATTCATTTACCTGGACCTGAAGCCACAGCGAAACCCATCAAGATATTCTGGAACATAAAATTTCTTAAAATAAAATGTCCACAGTGCGGTGAGGGGATATGTTAGCATTTACAAAATACAGACTAATGTTGAGTTTTGAGTCAAATTTACTTTGTGATTCTCAAGTTACTTTGCTTAAATTTCGTGACATTTCTTTGATAAAAAAACAAACCTGACCTTATTGTTAACAATATGTATCACTTGCTTGTGAAGAGAATTAAATGTGCTATTGTAAAATTAGAGACTTTAAAGAATGTGAAAATACGTTTGGTTCTTTTAATAATAATTCAAAATGAACACTATCAACTACTTAAACCTGAATATGTTTTGATTGGAAGTTTAACATTTAAATGAATACATTATTGCACGTTTGTTTTAAGGGGGCAAGAGAAGAATACATGGCCAATGGCTATTCTATGGGAGAATGAGATAGTCTAGTACATCTTTTTTCTTGTCTACTCTAGTGGTTTTTGTATGTGTGTCAAATAGTACAAAACCAGGGAAACAAGGAGAATCCAGAAAATTCAGCTATTTAAGGAAAAGTACTGTAGATGAGATTCAAAGCAAGTCCTTCATTTGCTAGGATAACCAGGAATACGTGGTCACCATATTCATGTAAGAGGTAAGGCAAAGGAAAAAGTGTCATGTCAAGAAACTGAATGAGTCCTAGAGAAGAAATATTGTCCAGAGTTGAATTTTTATTTTTAGTGTGGCCTCATTACTGTAGACATGCTATTAAACAACGAACAGCAATAGAAATTTTCACACATTCTTATTTAATTTACATTGAATTGCCCAGTCTACCTTTATCCTTTACTCCCTCTAAAGAGAGACATTCTCTTTTCATCTTTTCCTTTATGTTTGAACAGCCTTTAAAAAAATAAATACTTAGCTTTTTTTTTTTAGAAATCACAAGATTGCTAACAGGCAAACATCAGGAAGTCACATCTTCATTCAAATAAACCTCAAAGTGATAAAGGGTTTCCAGGGCTGCTGTCTAGCCTAAAAACTCAAATCGAGGATCATATTTAATCAAGTGTGCTTATGCTATTTTCTGTACATTAAAATTTTCTTAGTCTTATAACAAGATCAAAGGTATCCTTGTCAGTACACTCTAATTTGTTGACTAAATTTTCTTTAGAAAATGTGAAGTTATATAAAGTTATGTTAAATCAAGACCTATTGGGTTTTGTTGGAATTTTAGATACACGCCTAACCTAAATCCCAGTTAATATGACCTTCTTTAATAGTCCTTCATGGAATTAATCTCCTTAAATTTTTGCCTCTCTTACCTGTGTAATCTCTATGCAAGGATTCTACATGATACCAAATGGCTACAGATATGTTTTCCTCAATGAAATAGTCTTCCTGCCAGTGTATCTAAATGCCTGCTGTGAAATAATTATGAAACTAATCCTTTTTAATGCAATGTTCAAGTCACAAAGAGAGTTTAATAGCTACGAAAGAGATAAGTCAAAAAAGGCATTATAAAATTTACTTGATAAAGTATCATAAAGTTACACAAGGAAAGAGACAAAATAAAATAAATTCCCCTAATGTGCCGCAAATATCAACCACCACACACTACCTACAAGCCATATGTTTTTTCCATCTGTTCTGTTATCATCAACTAAATTTATAGTATTTGGGCTATCAGAAGGATTGTCAAACACGAGCTGGGCATGATTTTAAAACCTAGGTGTTACTGATAGTTGCTTTTTCTTTCCTCTCTATTTTTTTTAGAGAAGCTACCCACCTCTATGCCATCCCAGAATTGATGCTATTTCTTGTGTTCAGATTAAGATTCTTCCAATATTTCTGAGGAATGTGAATTAGTCCTCAGGAAGCTTAGATCAGTCCTGGAGCCACTGATCACCTACTGCTTTCAATGTCTCAAATGATGGCTACTGGACAGAGAAGCTGGAATTTCTAAAGATAAATATGATTCTTCCAAGTGCAGAAGTGCTAGATTTGTGGCCTTGGATTGGTGGATTACGGCGTGTGGTAGGCAGAATTCTAAGGTGACCCCTCAATGACCCAAACCCTTGTATAAGCCCCTCCTCTTGAATGGTAGAGAAACCTGCTGATTTCTTCTAGCCAATAGAATATGGCAAAGGTGATGGATAGTCACTCCTGTGATTACGTTATATTATATAAGCCTCCAGTTTAGCAAACTGCAGTGAAAGATTCTTCAGCTGGCTTTGAAGAATTAAGTTGCCATATTGTGAGGAGGCCTGTGAGTAGGCTGTGGCAAGGAGCTGTAGGGGCCTCCAGGAGCTGAGAGCAGCCCCCAGTCAGCAAGACATCAGGGACCTTAGTACTCGGAAGGAACTGAATTCTGCCAACACTACATGAGTTTGGAAGAGAACCCCAAGCTTCTGAAAGGATCACAGTCTGGCTGATACCCTGATTGCAGCCTGTGAGACCCTGAACAGAAGACCTGGTTAAGCTGTGCCCAGACTCCTGACCCACAGAAACTAAGAAACAAAAAATGTATATTATGAAATGTCTAAATTTGTGGTAATTTCTACATAGCAATAGAAAGTGAATACAATGCATGTGAAAGGATTTCAATAGCTTCTTAAAAGTGAGTGAGGGAAGCGAAGCAACACATCTCCCATGTCCTTACTTTCCTAATGGAGGCAGGGGTGGGCCTTGAGGAAGAAATCTTTAAATATAAACAGAAATCTTCAGATGTATTTCTTTCCAGGATTTGGTCTTTGATACCAAAAGAATATTGTGTATGGCTTTTGAATTTTTCAAAATATTAAGAGGCAAATAGCTTTATTATGAGATAGAGTGAAGACTCTTTCTTCTTTCAAGACATGTTTAAGTAATTTTCCTATGAAAGTAATTTCAAATCAATCAAAAATTTATTTTTAAAAGTTGTAAACATAAATATTAAAATGGACCCATAGATGTTGAGTGCAATGTCTGTGAAATAGTTTGTAACATATGTGTATCTCAAGAGCAGGACCATAGGTAGGTGACATACCATAAAACATATGGTATTTTGGCCAAGAATTCCAGGAAGCAAGGGCACATACTTTTCCACGAACCTACAACCTGAGATCACTATTTAATGACAGACCATCTATGAAGAGCCAGGAGTTTCAAGGCTAGTCCTAATGAGAACTCAATGAATAGGAAAAAGTACAAAATTCTCAAATTATGATGAGGAGATCCAAAAAATACTTATGCTCTGCAGTAGATTACATTATGGTTTAGCAAACATTCACTCCCTACCCCCATTAGGCAAATTATTTTCTCCACCTCAGTGATACTAGGTTGAGCCATATGACCTGTTTTGGCCAAGGGAATATGGGTAGCAATGACAGTGTTCCAGCCCTTAAGAGACATGGATCCTCTCAGCTTCCTTTCAGGCTCTACCTTGAGAAAAACTTGCCCCAGGTATCAACTGGTCCTGGGTTCCCAAATTAGATACATGGAGCAGAGCTATCCAAGCTGGCTCACTGACCCAAGCCCAAAGCAGAGCCACCCAGCTGACCCATGAGTACGAGAATAAATACTCACTGTTATATCTCACTAATATCTTGTGGTTATTTGTTACACACATTATTATTGCTTAGGGTTCATAAAATACCATCTGATGCAAGTTGTTTTTAGTAATCCTATTAAGTTAAATATCCCAAATACCCCAAGATATCATGTACTATAAGATCAAAGACTAAAAAATCAGATACATCTTACACTGAGCTCTGAAGGAAAACAGAGGGTGACTATCAAATCACTCAAAGGAGTTCAGTTATTAACTCTCCTTTACTCCTTAATAACTGAAGTCAAGGAATTCACAATAATAATAAAAATATCATTTAACAATACATTCCTAAATTGTCATGTCATGAACTTAAAATTCTTGTGGAAAATGTTTTTTAAATAATCTCTAATCTCAATCATAGTATTTAAAGCATGAACAAAAAGAAATTTTACCCACTTTAAATTTCAAAGGAAAGCTACCACTTAAATGCACACATGAAGAAGCTGTTGAAATTACAACATATGTACAAAACGAAACATATTTAAGGTAAAATGCTCGAGGGTAGATATATTTTTAGTGTGCCCTGAATTCAGATTCATGCATAAACTCTTTTCTCAGAATACATACACACATAACATTCAAAGTACTCTTAATTGGGAAAAGGAGAAAAAACACTACTAATTCAAAGTATGCTACTAAACTAAGATGGCTTCATGTTCAGGTGCAAAAATGTGCCTTGAAATACTTCTAGGACCAATGTCATCACACAACTGTATGCAGTTCAATGCATAAAAGACATTAATTACATCATAACAACATATCATACTGATAATAAATGGTCTTATGTTACAGACAAATGGCAACTTCAGGACCTGAATTAAATTATCCTTTAAGATTACTTGACAAGAAGTAGGATGTGTATACATGTATGTGATATGTATATACATCTCTTACGGGCCTGTGAACCATGCCTAAAATAATCCTAGGTAAGAAATGCATTTAACGGTTCCTTTTATTACGCTGGACTAGGAGAAGAAGGTGAGATAGAGAAGTTAAAGATCTGATGAGTTGTAAGTAGAGGCAACACAAATTCCATGGAGTAAAAATGGTCTTCCCAACCTTTTAGTTTTTATCAACTATTTTCAAAAATATAATTTTTAAATAAAATAAACATTTCTAAAGTGCTAAAATAATTATAAGCATTAAAAAAATCAAGAATTTTATTTTCTCGTTCTGTGGTAAATCGCAACTTAAGCAAGAACTACTTAGAGAACTATTTTTTAAGTATAAATGTTAGAGTCTATGAGTCTCTCCTATGGGTAACTTTAGGTAATTAGAGTGTTTCCCTGCACCTCTAAGCTGTTCTTACTAACATCTGGAAAGTGAAATATATTGAATATATTAAAGAGTTGGCCTCGGACCCAGTGCTATGGTAGATTCCTTTTCCAGAGCGATGTCATACCCATAACTAGTTCTATTTCTTCATTTGTTTACAGTATATAATGTTCCATGATGTATTAATCTCCAGATTTTTTTTCAAGTCATGGCTTCAGAACAAAGCTAAATAAATATGTACATACATATATATACACACACACGTATATACAGTCATGCATCACTTAACAACCAGGGTATATTCTAAAAAATGTGTCGTTAGGCCATTTAGTCATTGTGCTGACATCATAGAGTGTACTTACACACACCTAGATGGTATAGCCTACACACCCAGGCTATATGATACTAATCTTACGGGACCATGGTCACATATGCAGTCCCGTCATTCACCAAAACATCATTATGCAGCACATGACTGTATACATACACACACATACATAGAGGCAGTTTAGCAAATGCAATAGTGTCAACATAAACTATGTATCCATAGTAAGCTTGTGTGCCCTACTCATTTCCTTAAAGTAATCAGTGATTTGTACATCTTCAACTATTCTTTAGTTTCTTAAACTGTTAACTTTCTTTCCTTATAATTCTCTCAGAATGGAACATTTCTTTGCCAAACTGCGGGAGCATGATAACCTAGCACATAGGAATGAATTCTCTCTGTTGTTTTAAACCTATAACCACATTTATTTTACATTGCATTTCTTCAAAAGAACACTCCATTTTCTTTGTCCTCTGAACATGCTGGAGATGGTATATGTGTGCATATATATGTGTGTATAATTCTATTTTATATATATATATGTACATATGCCCGTGGAGGGGGGTGTGTGTGCATGTGTGTGCATCTTGAAAAGAATTCTTAAATCTCCCTTATTGGTACAAAACACTGATACGCATGGTTTGGTTAAATTACCCCTGCCAGGTTTATTATCTACTCTTTTTCCCTGCTGTTAGCATGTGTAATTGTATGGTTTTAAGAACTTGAATGACTCACCATAAAGCAAGCTGAAAAAATAAGGGACAGATGTGTTTCTATGTATTTTTTGAAGGTTGCTAGGATGGGAACCCTTGCAGCTTATTTCGGAATCTCATCTCAGAGGTAGCTTTTGCCTCCTTAGCTTACCTCTCCCTCCCCAATCCTCAACCACTCAACCACTAGAAGGAAGGAATGCTTACACAATAAATGCCACCCACCAACTTGAATGAGGTAGCAAACAATAGTACAATGGCCACCCATCAGCAAGAGAAATGATTATTGCAGTCTCCTCCAGTAAGGTTAAATGAAGAGGAACCTTCCTATGCACAAAAGATAAAGCAAAGCAATTCCCCCCTCCCCTTCAAGCTATGATTAATAGGAGACAGCCTAACAGATCATTTGTGGGAAGAGCTCATAAACAGGACTAGGACTGTTGATCAGATTTCAAAACTTTGGTCTTGATCCTTTAACTGCATAGCAAAACCTACCTCATGGTTAACATAACCAGAAGCAGGCAGGAGCCAAAAGTTTTAATGAGAGGTCAAACTGACAGCAAGAGAGTTGGACTCTTACAATTTCAGGGTCAGACAACTTGTCAACAGAGTCAAATTTCCTCTTTAACAGCAGCCCAGTAAACTTAACATAAGTAGAAGACATAGCCTAGAAGTGGCTGCTGGCAAACCAGTGCTTTATCTTCAAATGAAAAACATCTTAGTAATGAGCTGTTAACTGGTTTAAGCCAAGCAATTACACTTCCAGAGGGAAGTGGCTCTCAGTTTGAGTGTGCAAGGATTCCTTATCTACCCTTATCTATTTTGGAGCCTTTTGTAATTCTCTTCTCTTACTTTCATTATTAGCCAATTGAAAAGAATACTGTATCCTTCATGAGTTGCAATTAGATGTTAATTTAGAAGATGATGTTAAGCCAGATAAGGCTCATTTTGAACTGAGAACTGCATTCCTTCACCGGGGAGACAACAAAAGAAATTGTGGATCTGGTCTCTGTCTTCAATATTACATAAGATGTCCTTGGGTATATACAAGACACACACCTGAAGAAAATTTAGTAGTGGGCCGTGTATCCTATATGCAGTGCAAGCCACTCGAGGTGGAACTGAGGAACGCGGCAGCTGAAGGATACCTGCTGAAGGAGTGCTGAGACTTAGCTCTCGAAAGGACTTGGTCTTGATTGGCAGATTGCATGTTGGCAGAGAGAAGGGGAGTGGAAGAATCACTCCGGCAAGGCACAGAGGTGTGAGCGAGCAAGGGAAAGTCACAAACAGTTTAATAATGGAGTCAGCCTGGAAAGATTGCTGGAACTGGCTTCCATTACTCACCAGTACAGGGTCCTACAGGAAGTTAGTCAACCTCTGGAAATACCCATTCCTTCCTTTTACAAATGGGTATACTTATTTGGCTGTTTGTTTATTAAATGAGATCATGTAGACAAAAAGGTACCTCTTCAAATGTAAAAACCCGATGCTGATATTATTGTTCATGTCGTAACTATTTTTTATTATAAAAGTAGTAAATGTATCTAATGAAAAAGGAAAACAATGCAGAAATACATGAAGTACCCAGTAATAATTTCTTGTAATCTCATCCCACCTGGGTCCCAGGTTGGGGGTGATGGTGAACTGTTTACAATTTCATCTCTACTTGTTCTGTTTTTTTCCTATGCTTGTATAAGCGTATATATATATTATTATTATTTTACAAAAATGAAAACTGTTGCTCTGAACTTGCTTTTTTCACTTAATAATACATCATGATTATTTCTCTGGTCATCTCTGAATATTCATTTATATGACTGTAGTCTAATTAGTTTTACCTGTACCCTACTGATGAACTATATATAAAATTTATACCATTAAGTACATGCATTAAATGCTAAAATAAGCACTTATATGAAGAGATTTCTTTAAGATAAAGTCCTAAAAGTGGAATTGCTGGTTAAAAGATATGCAATTTTTAGAATTATGATAGTTATTATCATAGGTTCCTTTAAAATGCTGAACCAATCTGTTATCCAAAAAGAAAACAGTGTATGAGAATGCCTATTTTTTAATAATATTTAGAATTATTTTTTATAGTTTTTTAATTAAACTTTTTATTTTAAGATAATAACATATTCACATGTCCTTACAAAAAAAAATACAAAGAGATCCCTTATACTCTTTACCCCTTTCCCCCCAATGGTAACATATCATAAGCCTGTAGTACAATATCACAACCCAGATATTGACATTGATAGTCAAGATACCAGGCCTTTCTTTCACCACAAGGATTCTTCGTGCTGTCCTTTTATAGCCACATCCATTTCCCTCCTACCCCCAACCCCCTCTTCAACCTCTGGAAACCACTAATCTGTTTTCCACCTCTATAATTTTTTATTTCAAGAATGTTGTACAAATGGAATCAAACAGTATGTGACCTTTTGAGAATGGCTTTTTTTCACTCAGCATTAATAGCTTTGAGATCCATCCAATTTGTTACATTAATAGTTTTTCTTTTCCCTTTTTATTGCTGAATAGCATTCCATGGTATGAATGTATTGCTGTTTAACCATTACTCTACTTTAGTTGTTTCCAGTTTTGGGCCATTACGAATTAAGCACATCTAGCAATATGTTAAATAAAAATGGTGAGATCAAACATCCTTGCCTTGTTCTCAATCTTAGAGGGACAACATTCAGTCTTTCACCATTAAGTAAAATGCTAGCGGCAGGGTTTTGGTAGTGTAGTAGTCTTCTTTACCAAGTTGAGGTCATTCCTCTTTATTACTAACTTACTGAGAGTTTTTATGATGATTGGGTATAAGATCTTGTCAAACGCTTTCTTTTGTATCAGCTGAATAAATCATATGATTTATCTTCTTTAGCCTTTTAACATGGTGGATTACATTGACTGATTGTCAAATATTGAACCAACCTTGCATAACTGGAATAAAACCTACTTGGTCAAGTTGCATAATTCTTTTTATACATTGCTGATTCAGTTTGCTAATGTTTTAAGGACTTTTGTATCTAAGTTCATGAGAAATATTGGTCTATAGTTTTCTTTTTTTTTTTTGCATTGTCCTTATCTGGTTTTGGTATCAGAGTAATCCTGGCTTCATAAAGTGAGATGGGAAGTATTCCCTTCTCTTCTATCTTCTGGATAAGATTGTGTAAAGTTGGTGTTAAATCTTTTTTTAAATGGTAGAATTCTCCAGTGTGACCATGTGGGCCTGGAGATACTTTTTTGGGAGTTTTTAAATTACAAATTCAATTTTCCTTATTGTTATAGAGCTATTCAAATTACCCATTACTTATTGAGTGAGTTGTAATAGTTTGTGTTTCTGAAGGAATTGGTCCATTTCATCTAAGTTTTCAAATTTATGTACATAGAGTTGTTTGTACTGTTCCCTTATTATCCTTTTGACATTTGCAGGGTACGTAGTGGTATTACCTTTTCCATTCCTGATATTGATAATCTGTTTCTTCTCTTTTTTCGTTGTCAATCTTTCTAAAAGTTGGTCAGTTTTATTGATTGTTTTGAAGAACCAGTTCTTTGTTTTGTTGTTTTTCTGATTTCAGTTTCATTGATTTCTGCTTATACTTATTATTTCCTTCCTTCTATGTACTTTGGGTTTGTTTTGCTGTTCTCTTTCTGGGTTCTTGAGACGGGAACTTAGATTGTTGATTTTAGATTTTTCCTCTTTTCTAATGTATGTATTTATTGCTATAAATTTTGCACTCACTACTACTTTAGCTGAGTCCTACAAATTTTGATATGCTGTATTTTCATTTTCATTCAATTCAATGTATTTTTTTCTATTTGCCTTGGGATTTGCTCTTTGACCTATGGATTATTTAGCAATGTGTTGTTTAGTTTCCAAGTGTTTGGAAAGTTTTCTGTTATCTTTCTGTTATTGATTTCTAATTTGATTCCATTTTGGTAAGAGAAAATACAATTTTAATGCTGTTAAATTTGTTAACATTTGTTTAATGACCCAGAACATAGTCTATCTTGGTATATGTTGCAGATAGGACTGTTTGTAATCTTTGCAAAATATATAGGTAAAAATGAATCCCAAATTTAAATTGATATTTTAAAATTATTAGTAAATATAATTTTTTTCATATGATTAATAGCCTTTTGTAATTCTTCTGTTGGATGAATTTTAGCCATTTTTATTTTGAAGAAGAAGATTGGCCCTGAGCTAACATCTGTTGCCAATCTTCCTCTTTTTCTTTTTTCTCCCCAAAGCCCCAGTACATAGTTGTATATCCTAGTTGTAGAGCCTTCTAGTTCTTCTATGTGGGACGCTGCCTCAGCATGGCTTGATGAGCAGTGAATAGGTGGTCTGTGCCCAGGATCTGAACCAGTGAACCCCAGGCCGCCAAAGTGGAATGCGTAGACTTAACCGCTGTGCCACCAAGCAGGCCCCCTTTTATCCATTTTTAATTTAGTTGTTTGATTTTTATTGATTTGCAGGGGGCTTATATGGTAAGAATATCAGGACTTTGTCAGTCAAATATTTTCATCTGTTTGTAGTTAGTCTTTCACTACTGTTTACTGTGCTTTTTCCATATACAAATTTAAAGTCTTAGGTATTTTAATTTATCAATATTTCCCCTTACATCTTTGTTTTCATGTCATCCTTAGAAAGACCTTCTGTATGCTTTCACAAAATTATGTATATTTTTCTAGAATTTGTTATTATTGCATTTTTACATTTAAAATTTGATTCACTCAGAATGTTTTTAACAATAATAATTTTATCCTAACACTTCTATAGATAATACATAACTAAATAATACTTGATTTGGGATAATTCATATCTATATTTAAATAGGACAGTTATTTTTCATTCATTAAATACAGAGAAGGACAGTCATTTAACATGCACTTCACAGAAGCCAGATATTTTGCTAGGCAGTCTATGTTCTTTGATTTGGATCTCACATCAACTCTGTGAGTTACAGCCTCCTCATTCTGTGAAGAAAATGGAGGCTTAAAGCAGTAAGTAATTTGATAGGGTTGGGATTCAAACCCAGGCATGTCTAATTCCCAAACCCGTGATCTTTCTACTGTTAATCACTGCCTTCACAGAGTCATTAATATGTCACATTTTAATGGTGATTTATATTTTTCAAAGCACACTGCCATTCAAACATTTATTGACCACCTTCTACCTCCCGAGTCTGCGACTATTGATAAGACATAAAATGTAATAAGTCATCGGTGTCTGCCTGTGAGCTACACTTTGTATGTTTTCATCCCTGTTTTTTAGTATAGGGCTATAAAACAGAGGCTACAAATATGCAGTTCACTTGCCTACACTGGCACAATTTAAAACTGCCAGAGAGATTTTGGACACAGGTCCTCTTACTTCCACTGCATGATGACCACCTTCACTGGAGGTCCTCAGCTCACTTCTAATGCAATCCTACAAGCTCCAAGGAGAAGACACTTGGGAGAAGAAATGTGAAAGTAGAATGGGGCAGCAAAAGCCTTCTCAGGCTGAGGGAAACACAACCTGTTCTCCCTTTTCCTGAGTCCCTCAGGGGTTGGGATAATCTAGGATCTTGTCAGTAATCCTTTCTGGTGGTGTGACTCAGGCTTTGTCAAAGGCAAGTAATTTTACTTGCTGATGTTTTTAACAGCAAATAAATTTAATTGCTGATAAAAGCTGATATTTTTAACAGCTTTCTTGAGATATCATTCACATGTCATGCAATTCACCCATTTAAATTGTACCATTCAATGCAATAGTATTTAGTATATTCACAGAGTTGTAGAACCATCACCATGATGAATTTTAAAACATTTTCATCACCCCAAAAGAGAAACACTGTATCCCTTAGCTATAACCCCTATACCTCCCCAGCCCAAGGCAACCACTAATATGTTTTCTGTTACTATATGCGTACCTATTTTGGACATTTCATATAAATGGAATCATACAATATGTGGAATAGTTGATATTTTAAAGACAGAAAAAGCTATCTCACCTGGAGCTTGATTAAAAAAACACTGGTAAAGCAATGTATAAGGTAGATGGAGATCTTAGACATTGCCATTAACATCTATAATCTGTTAACTATCAGAAGATCATGAAGAATGCTTTTAGCAAACATTTCTCACTTCTGATATCTTCTTACCTCTGATTCCTTTGTTCACTCATGCTCCATAAATGAATGTTACAATTTGCTTCAATTCTAAGCAAAATCTCTGTTTATGTAAATATTCAGACAGGTTCTTTTCCCTTAAGCCGAATACCATATTTGCTCCCATTTCTCGTCTGCTACTGCTTCCTCTACACCTACTGCCACGGGACCTTAATTTGGGGGAATTTGAAACTGTCTTTCTCACATAATTTCTCCCCTTTAAATCTTGGTTGTCAGTAGCAGCAGGAGATGTCTTGAAGGCAAGAGAAGAGCAGTTGAAAGTTGTAAACAATCCTGTTTATTGAAAGTAAGAGTGCTCAAGCTCTGTTAATAGTCTTCAATTACTCTTCCCAAGACATCAAAGAATCCTTAAGAAGAAATCATCCAGATGGAGTTACATGGTTGAGAATGCTTTGATTTCCCTCTCTCGGCAAATTAACCCCTGTCTGGTTTTTTTTAATAAGACAAAAGGTATAAAGGTACAATTCAATGAGATCTGAAGGAAATGTAAAAACTCATATGACCACAACGATCAAGTTATAGACTATTTTCTTTACTCCAGAGAGATCTACGGGGCTCACATTCAACCACCCCACCGCTCTAGTTACCCACTGTTCTGATATCTACTATTACAGATTAGTTTTGCCTATTCTTGTGTTTCATAAACATTGAATCGTACAATATGTACTCTTGTGTCTGGCTTCTCAAAGTCAACAAAATGCTTTTGAACTTCATCCAGGTTGTGGCGTGAAACAGTAGCTCATTCCTTTTTTTGGTGCTAATTATTTCATTGACTGAAATTCCTGTATGAAATATCTCATACATTGTATGAAATATATAGAAAGTTACCTATCCATTCGTTGGTTGGTCAACATTTGCAGTTATTCTATTTGGGAGCTATAATGAATACAGCTGCTATGGATAGTCTTGTGCAAGTCTTTCTGTAGACTTGTGCATTCATTTCACTTGGGTAAATTTCTAGAGTGTCTAGTCTACTGTTTACTTTATTTAAAAATTGCCAGTTTTCCAAAGTGGTTGTACCATTTTATAGTCTCACCAGCAATGTATATGAGTGCCCGTTGTTCCACATCCTAAATAACATTTGGAGAATTTAATCTGTTTAATTTTAGTTATTCTAGTAGATGTGAAATAGTATCTCATTGTGATTTTAATTTGCATTTCTCTGACGACTAACGATGTTGAGCACCTTACTTATATATCATTTGTACATCTTCTTTTGCAAAGTATCTGTTCAAGTCTTCTGTCATATTTTTATTTTGTGTTTTTCTTATTAATTTGTGAGAGTTCATTACACATTCTGGACACAAGTCCTTTGACTATTTTCTTCCAACATGTAACTTGCCTTTTTGTTTTCTTAATGAGGTGTTTTGAGAACTTAAAGTTCAGAACTTTAGAAGATGAACATCAGAAGTTGAAGTTCATTTTATTGATGTTTTTCTTTTATGGTTATTGCTTTTGGTGACTTGTCTAAAAAGCCCTTGGCTCTCCCTAAGTCACAAAGATACTCTCTTACATTTTCCTCCAAAAGCTCTATTGTTTTATCTTTTATGTTTATGTCCATGATCCACCTTGAATTAATTTTTGCGTATTGTGTGAGATAGAGATCAAAGTCCATTTCTTCCATGTGCATGTGCAGTTATTCCCGAATCATTTGCTTAAAAAAACTTTCCTTTTCCCATGGAATATCTTCAGCACCTATTTAAAAAAATCAGTGTACCACTAAAGTGTAGGTCTAATTATGGACTCTCTATTCTGTTCCACTGATGTCTTTGCACATTCTTACACCAACACCACACTCTCTTGATCATTATAGATTTATAGTAAGTCTTGATTTCAAGTACTGTTGAGTCTTCATACTTGGTTCTTCTTTTTCAAAATTGTTCAGCTACTCTAGGTTCTTTGTTTTTTCATATCTATTTTATAATCAAATTGCCAATTTATAAAAGGAATAGTTTGTTGAAATTTTTGTTGGAATTGCATTGAATCTAAAAATCAATTTGAGGAGAGTTGACATCTAAACATTCCTAAGTTTTCAAATCCATGAACATGGTATACCTGTGTCTTTATTTAGGTCTTCTTTAATTTCTCCCAGCAATGATTTTCAGTTTTAAGTGTAGAGGTCTTTTACATCTCCTGTTAAATTTAATCCTAAGTATTTTATATTTATGGTGGCATTGTGAATAGCTTTGATTTTTGTAAATTTGATTATCAATTGTTCGCTGCTAGTATAAAATACATTTATTTTTATATATTGACCTTGTAGCCTATAAACTTTCTAAATTCACATTTTAACAGCAATTTTTTAATTCTTTGTACGTAATCATGTCATCTGAAAATCCAGTTTTATTTCTTCCTTTTCAATCTTTATGACTTTTTTCTTTTTGCCTAAATGTACTGGTTTCAGCATATAATGTTGGATAAAATCAATGAGAAGAGGTATCTTGCTTTGTTCCTAATCTGAAGGGGAAAACACTCATTATTTCACCATTAAATAAGATTTTAGCTGTTTGAAGTAGTTCCTATCGATTTTTAGTTCACTGAGAGGTTATATCAACAAATAGGTATTGAATTTTGACATATGCTTTCTCTGAATCTCCTATGATGATCATATGTTTTTTATCCTTCTGTTAATTTTACTGACTTTTGAATGTTAAACAACTTTTCATTCTGGGAATAAATTCCATTTGGTCATCTTGTACTATAATTCTTATATGTTACTAGACTCAATTTGCTAATATTTTCATAAAGATTTCATAATCAACATTTGTCTGTAATTTTATTTTCTTATAATGTCTTTGAAGGATGTGAGTATCAGTGCTATACTTATCTCATAAAATGAACTGGGATATGTTTCTTCCTCCTCTATTTTCTGATAGTTTGTGTGAGAGTGGTCTTATTTGTTCTTTAAATGTTTAATAGAATTTATAGATGAAAATTACTAGATCTAGACTTTTCTTTGGAGGAAGATTTTGATAATGAATTTGATTTCTTGAAGAGATGCAATGCTACTCAGATATTCTATTTTTTCTTATGTCAATTTTGATAAGTTGATTTTATCAAGAAATTTGTCCATTATCTCTAAGTTGTCAAATTTATTGGCATGAAGTTGTTCATGATATTTCTTACTCATTATTTTATCTATAGGATCTATAGTGATATTAGCTATTTTATTTCTGATACTGAAAATTTATGGTTTCTGTGTTTTTTATTGGTCATTACTTGCTAGACATTAAATTTGATTAATCTTTTTAAAGAACTAATTTTTGACTTTTTGTTAATTTTCTCTACTATTATTCTATAATCCATTTCTACTTTAATCAACTCTTCTTTTTTATATTCTTGAGATGGAAACTTAGAGTATCGATTTAAACCTTTGTTCTTTTTTATATAAGCTTTAAGTGCTACATATATCCCTGCGAGTATTTTTTTATCTGCAACCCACACATTTTGTTATGTTGTACTTTCATTATCATTTAGTTAGAAACATTTTCTAATTGCTCTTGTGATTTTTTTTTTGGCCCATTGTTATTTAGAAGTATGTTGTTTAGTTTCCAGAAGGAGCTCAAGTGACCCAACTGCCATTGTGAGAAGAGTGCTATCCATTTTCTCTGCCTCATTCCCTGAGGGCAAGATAAGGTTTTCAGAGCCACAGGATGAAAAATTTTTTCAAGAGAAGGAGATTAGCTGGTATTTTACTGTTTTCCCTGAATGTCAGGTAAGGCTTGGTTCTGAGTGGAATACTCAACAGTCTTCTCTGCAGTCTGTTGTGACTAGCACAGTCCTACCAAATGTGAGGCAGCTCAGAGTGGCCTTGGAGACCATGAAGTATCCACTGATGGCCATGATGTTGTGTTACAATGATCCTGGAGATGCTATACCAGGTTACAGCAGCACTGTTAGGGGATCATAGATCAGGCCTAGGTTTCCATAGATTGCTATGAAAAATGGTGGTAATAGTCATAGTTTTTTATTATTATTGTTATTTAAAAAGTGTTACTTCAGTAGAAACAAACCAGCCACTAGAATATTGCCTTTCTGGTGGAAAGACATCAAGTTTTTGAAAAGCTTATCCTGATTAAAAAAGAATTTGGAGACCTTGCACCCACTTTAATGCAAGTCAGACTTGAGAATAAATGATCAGAAATATAATCACTGGAGGTCACTATTAAAGACCTGGGAAGCTCCAATTTTTTACTCAGGCTTAATAGACTTTTCAAAGAGATTAAATCTAATATTTATAACAAGGTAATCTAATGGATGACATTACAAGAAAGATTCAGAATTTAAATGATTTATCAAAACACATTCAATTTCAAGTAGCAAAAAAATAACCTAAACTGCCTTCAAAATACATCACAAGAACGATGAACAACTTCAGACAGTGCTAAAAGATGCTTTTGATGAATATTCTCATCTTCAGGGAAGCCAAAGCTGCTTTCACAAGAAGCTAAAGAATGGAAAAGAAGAGCAAACTTATCAAAAAGAAAAAAGTATTAGAAAAGTCTAAAGTGATATTGAAAAAAATTCAAAATGGTAAAGAAAATAAGATCAAGCTTTGGGATGAACATTTTGGAATGAAAGATTCCACACATGTAAAGAGCTGGACAACTATAAAATTCCAAATTATTTAAGAAAAAGTCAAAAAAATCACTTGCTATTATCAAATCCAGCTTTGTTGTCTGAGAGAAACATTGTTAACTTAGAAAGGAAGATGCATGCATGAGATAAAAAATTACCAAAGAAGAATTTAAATGCCTCAGAAAGTATTCTTAATGTGCCTGATGTTCTGAATGGGGCGGTAGGCTGGTGAGGACTACCAGGGACTCCTCTGGACAACAGGTCCCTGAGGAAGGAGGAACATCAGGCTGTGATGGGATCCAGGATCCAGTGTCAGGTTTGGACCATCTCCCCAGGGTTAGGACAACAGGAGCAGGATCCCTCCATCTGGCCAACTTTGCCCTAATGCAGCAATTTCTCCATAAGACAGGAGTTTGTCCTAGCCCGTCTCACACTGGCAGATATTAGGGACTGTCTTTAGATTCAACCCTCCCTCCCCTACCCCCCACATACAACTGCTGGCCCAGAGTCCTCCACCTTACTCTCCCGTCAGAAGGATCCCAGGGAAAAATATCTGAGAAGAAGAAACTGAAGGGGAAACTCTCAGGAATCATCTCCACCAAGGGACTTTTCTGGCCCAGCACATTTTCCGCCAACAAGAAATGTCTCCACAGCAACTATTGGATTTGGCCTTCTGCCACACAATCTATAAACAGATATTGGATCACCATTTAAGTTGATCCCACCTTCCAATGAGTCTACTTCTGAAAATCCAGAGTCACAGGGAGATGTTTTTTTGACTCTCCAGTAAAGTAATTTTGATTTTTTTTCTCTTCTAATTTTATTGGTAACAGCAATTAAGTGATAATACAATGGCTCAAATGGAAGGCATTATAATTTTTAAGATAATACTTTGTAACTGTGGATTATTTAAAAATAAATCTTAAAAGTTAATTGCTTCCATTTTATTCTATTTGTAGATGGTATGATTAATGTATGTTTTGCTATTGACAAGTTTACTGAAATACTCCAGAAACACAGCAAGAAATTTTTGTGTTCTAAAATGTTTGAATTTTTCTCATTTGTTTTATTGCTCATATTTTAGTGATTATACAACATATCAAATAAAAATGTGATGGAATTATAATTCTTGGGGTAGTGTTTTATAACTGTATATTATACAAATGTGAATCTTATTAGTAAATTGTTTCTATCTGATTTGATGTCCAGATAATTTAAGTATAGTATGTTTGTTATTAGTATTTAATAAATGTCTTCTATTGATCCAGACACAAACAAAAAAATTTTGTCTCTCTTCTAAAGTATTTTTGGATTTTCTCTTTAGTTTTACTACTGTAGGTAAGTGATCATATATTTTTTGTAAAAAAATAAAGTATCCAAGTGATGAATTACCTAATAGAGGAATTTATTGCAAAGCCAGCTGTCAAATATCAATACAAATATAACCAAATGGAATAATTCAAAACAGTAGATAATCTAAAAAACTTGTCAATCTGACTTTAGAATGGTTAGATAATTTTTTTTTTTTGCAGGGGAAGATTCGCCCTAAGCTAACATCTAATGTCAATCTTCCTGCTGTTTTCTTCTTCCCCTCCCGCCCGCTAAAGCCCCAGTACACAGCTGTGTGTAGTTGTAAGTTCTTCTGGTCCTATGTGAGCCACTGCCACAGAATGGCAACTGACAGACAAGTGGTGTGGTTCTGCACCTGGGAACGGAATCCAGGCCGCCCAAGCGAAGCGTGCAGAACTTTAACCACTAGGACATCAGGGCTGGCTCACTTAGATAATTTTTTGATATGTAATATGAGTTCATTAGATTTTCATAGTCTAAATTTGGAGACCTCTTCAGTAGCAGAGCACAATTGACTGTCATGTTGATTTCCAAGGAGCAATACCACCATTTGAGTCTAGTGTGGGCTATCCCAGAAATTGAGCCTGCTTTTCTCTCTTCTTCCAGAATAGGCCAGCAACTCTTCCCACATGGATTTCTTTCTTCCTACAATAACCGCATAAGAAGGTCCAGAATCCTAATATTGTTTCCCTTTTGCCCCTCCCTGACCCCATTAAGCCACTTAAGAGTTCGTTATACTTCATATTCCTTTGACTATATTTCTTTTCCTAGGCTTTGTTTTGTAACTCCATTTCCCACATGATAAATCAAGACTTTTGTCTTCTACTTCTTTCACACACTAAACCATCCTTCATCCTCTCCTCTTAACTGTGAGGAATCCTCTTTCATGACTCCAGACCAGGAGCCCCTACCCATCTCTCAGGCTCTTTCTTCCATGTCACTGGCTAAAATTCCTTTTAAGGTGCATCAATACATTATAGTAGACCATTCAAATGGATTTAAGTTTAAGTGGATCACTTTCATCTCAAGGAACTCTCAGAAGGAAGTCTCTCACCTCAATATATCCCAAGAAAGGTCATTTTCTGACAAAAGTGGACAAGCAAAAATGTGCTGGGTGGCAGAAGGCAGGCTTATATGTAAGAAATAATTCCCTCTCAAGTATTTGGGAGTTTACCCTGTTTAGCATTATTTTTACTAAGACATCATATGTTCTCCCACATTAGCTTTTAATATCATTGACCAAAATTCAGTTGTGCTCTATTTGTGAAACTACTACTCAAGATTACAAAACTGAAGCTTTGGAAACGACCCTGCATTGGGTGATGTTGGTTAAGTCACTCAAGCTCTCTGAGCCTCAGGTCCCTTGTCTGTGAACCAGAGATCATAATGTCCACCCTCCTCCCCTGGCCCACTGTACAGAAATTAGAAACGCGGGCACCAATTCCACCACCACAGCTTCCGCTTGTAGCTATCAGAAAATCAAGATGCTATTTCAGTAGCATATGAGACTTTTTCCAAACCGAGAATTTTTGACCGGCCCCATGGTTCCCTGTTGGATTATGCTAACTTACTGTTGACCCATTTGCATTTCAGCAACTAGATCCTCCCTTACTAATAATTCAGCTTCATTAATTTTTCCTTATTCAGGGTAGTGAGTATTCTCTTCTCTAACCTCACTATTTGGGGTTTGTGAAATAGGATGCTCATATTAAAACCAACAAGAATTTGTGGTTACATGGCTTTCAGTAGACCAGGAATGGAGTTTGCATTTTTAATGTGCTTCAACCCCTGTTGTATACCTCTACCGGATCATGTCTGAAACAAATTTTCTGAACTCTAGGTATTCATCATAGAACATAAAGTAAAATAAATTAAATTATAATTTATTTCTGGGTAATAAGTAAGCTGAGGATGACGTGTTCCATCTTTTGATGGAATGCAAATTTACCATTAAAAGACAAATTCTTCAATTCCAAAGTTTGAATAGGGTGGTGCTTTAAAAAGCATTCCATCTGGTTAAATTTAGGGTGCTGAAAAAAGCCCACTATAAGAATATTCTCTGGCTCTGGACCCATAACATTTTTACTTGATTATGAACTGGATTCATTTTCGTTTACTTGAAGCACATCCACATCGCTATTTTTTTTTCCTTCTGCAACAAGGCAGAGTTGTCACTATACATGTTGACTTTGGTAATATTGTCTTCTCTGAATAATGCATTTCAGATGCATTATTGCCAGTAAAAGAAAAGCTCGTCTGTACTGGCTGACATTTTTAGAGGATGTTTCTAAGGGGATTACTTGTACTTTTTTCTTATATGCATCCATCGGCCCTTTTCTCTTCAGTCTCATTCTCCTTTTCTTTGCTTCCCTGCCCTCCTATCCTACCATGTGCTCCCTAAATCTTCTCATATCAAAGTTCAGTCAACAGCCTCTCCTATCTCAGCTGTTAGAATGGCCTTTGTGACCTTCAGCTCAGGAGTCCTACTTGCCATACAGATAAAATTAATCAATAAAAGAATGAATGAACAAGTCAACAAACGAACCAATAGCCCAATCTCTTCCACGTGATAATTGATGGGTCGCTAATATCATTGGTTTGCCTATCTCCCTTATACAGGAGTTCAAATGGTCTGTGGGCAGAGACCATACATATTATAGAGGAAAAGAATGAGGCCAAAGATAAAGTGACTTAAAACACTGAAAATATCTACCTTGCTTCATCAATAGTCCTGCTAGGAAATTCAGTAAATTTCTGAAGGCCAATAAATTAGAGAGGACAAATCTGGGGGCTCTCCAACAGGAGAAAAAAGAGTGAAGATACTCACCTAGAAAGTCAAATGTAATTGACATGTCTGTTAAAATATAGAGAAGTAAAATCGAGACCTATTTTAGATCTTTAAAGGAGTTCAGAGATGATCCTGTCCACATGGACTGGAAGCCTGTCCTTATTCAAGCACCAATGTCCTTCAATATCAAGGCAAAACTTGATTTAATTAGGTTTTCAAATAGCCTGGGGGGATTTTAAGGTCTAGCGTTCCCAAGCTACAAAAGCCAGTCATGCCTTCTCTATTTTGTCCTATGGAAAAGCCGTAGGATGACTGAAACGAACAAAGTGATTTTTATGTTGAAGTAGCTGTTCCTATCGTCATCCATTCACCCAACAAATGTTCACTGTACGTTTACTATGCAGGCACCGTGCTCTCTGGTGATGTTAGAGCAAGGTTACGATGGTGAGCTCAGCAGACATGGTCCCTGTTCTTACAGAGCTAATCATGTTAAACACTTTACATATGTGTTAACCTATTAAATCCACACAACCCTATGAGAAGTAGATACTATTATATTCCCCATCTTACAGTTAAGGAAACTGAGGCATGGAAAGTAACTTGCTCAATGTCACATAGCTAGTTAAGTGTTAGAACTGCACTCTGAACATGAACATGAACATGATGATGAACTCACCACTACCCCTTACAGCATTATAAGGAGAGGCAGACATCAACCCAATAGTCATGAAATCAGTGTATAGTTACAAAGTGAGTAACTGCTAGAAAAAGAAGGAAACAGTGTTCTAAGAGCACACAGAATAAAGAAGCCTGACCTGGGGGTGAGGGGGTCGTGCTGTCAGGGAATTGACACTTGAGCCCTGAAGGCCGAATCTAAGTTAACCCGGCATCAGGGAAGAGTTTTTGCAGTCAAGGATCAGTGTGTGAAATCTCTTTGGTAGGAGGTAGCCTGGTGAGTGTGGGAAGTAAAACGAGAGACCAAAGTGGTTGGAGGGCAGAGAGAAAGGTGAGGATGGAGGGGTAGAAGCCCAGTTCTAATGGAGCGTCAGAACATTAAAGTCACATTAGTCTTAATTCTAAGTACAACAAGAGGCCATTGAAAATTTTAAGCTAATGAGTGACAAAAGATGTGATTTTGAAAAATCACTCAGGCTGCCATTTGGGAAAAGACCCAGGTGGATGTAGGGCACCAGTTACATAGCCCTTGCGGTGGTCTAGGTAAGAACTGATAGCAATTTTCTGATAAAGCCCCAAATTACCGAATCCAAATTACCCTTGTCTCTATTGACCAGGAACAAGAAGTCTTATTCTGTATATTCTCTCTTCTAACTTAAGTAGCTTATTTTTCAAAGTCTCAAACTTAGCTGCAAGGCAGCTAAGTTGAACAGGTTGGAAGATGAGTAAGAAAATTACTCATTAGAAACTGATGCATCGCCTATATTTCTCTTTTGCCTGCTACCTTCCCATTCAGTTTGATTCATTTATCCATATGGGTGATTAGAGAAGATACAAGCTGAAGACTTCAGTGTCTACCAGAGATTCTCTGGTCTTGGAGGACACTAAATAAAATTATTATATCAGGCAAGCCAAGGAGAACCAAAAGCTGTGTCCCAACATAGAGAGATGCTGTGGGATTATGGAAGAAGACTGGATTTTAGTGCTACATAGACTTGTCAATTTCTAGGTTTATGACCTTAGACAATTTACTCAAACTGTCTTTGCTTTGGTTTCTCAATACATGAAATAGAGATCTTAAAACCCACCTTAGAGAGAGACTATAAGAATTAGAAATGATATGTGTTACGTACCTGGAATATGTTAGTTGCTCAATAAATGCAACCTATTATTGAACTCAATTCTTTATTATTGATTGGCTCTCTGGATCCATACATTTCCCATTTATTTAACAATTTCTTGAGGCTCTACTGTGGACCAAGCAGTATGCTAGATGCTTAGGGATAACTAGACAGTATGATGCAGGTTCTGTCATCATGGAATACGGCAGACAGCGATGATAGTTATCTCCTACTTCCTCTTTTTGAACAAAACCCTGATTTTGTCGTGGGAGAGAGAATTTGCCTAACCCCAGTGTGAATCATAACTAGGTAGGGGAACTATAAGAATCACATTCCCCTTTGCCAGTGACTGGTGAGATATACATGTAATCTCATCCTGGTCAATGAAATTTGTCAAAGTAGCCTTGGGCGACTTCTGGGAACAATTTTCTTCCATAATAAGAGAGATGGGAGAGGAGAAAGGCTTCCCTTCCCCCAACCCTGTTTCCTGCTTTAAAATGATGTTTGGAGCTGCAATAGTTCATCTTGCGACTATGAGGGGAGATACTCTCAACTTATTGAGTATGACAAAGCAGAAGAATCAAAGAAGCCCAGATCCTTGGTGATGTTGTTAAACTGCAAAGCAAACCTGGGACCACCTGCTAAAGACTTGTCATTCACTAACAAGTTATGCATACTGGGATAGAAGCCTGAAGACGGTGGGTGCATGAGGAAGCAGACAATAGAAATATAACTCATTCCTTAATTCATTAATAAACTTTTATTAAATATTTATCCAGCCAACCTCCACAGTCTTCAAGAGAATCCATCTTTCCTCTTTGGACAAGACATGTAAACCAAAGGGTGTAGGAGTAAGCCATGGAGTTGTGTTGCCTAAGCAAATTATTCTGTTATTCTGTTTATGGCTACCACTCTGCTCCCTTAACAGGAAAAGAAGTAAAACACCCTCCAGTGCTTCCAGAGGGAAAGTAAAGCTCCCATCTGCAGATAAGAGCTACATTTCAAGAAAGACACATGTTGTATACTAGCTAGTATTTTTCCAGAGAAAATTTTTCTTGCCACAAAAGAAAGGCCTATGCCCTCAAAACATTACAGAATTCTCAAGGTTTGGCCACCATAATAAACTTAATATTATTTCCATTCTCTTTCAGGATGGTGCTGGGACAAAACCATTTGGTGGTTTAACTTGTTTATTTGTTTTATCCTTAAATAAAGTGTAAGCGAACATCCAATAGAATTTGACAGTTTCCTTCCACGAGTATGCTGTAAAAATTGCAGCATTTCCATAGGAATGTGATTAATGTCAAGCATTGGAGCCAATGGTGTTGCTCTCCTGCTGCGTCCCCACCTGTCCACTGCCAGGTGAGCATACCCAGCCACTGTTCCTTCTGTCTGACTGCCAGATGACGCCTTCCTGCTGATCCATCCACGTGCTTGATGGTGTCTTCATAAGATCTCACCACCTGTTAAGAACTGACTCCTCAACACTTTCTTTCAAATATATTCTTTACTTTGGGCTTAATTTTTAATAAAGTTTCCATAGAAGAAGTATCATTTCCCCAAGGAGTCCAAGGGCAGAAATCAGTCCTCGTTGGGAACAGCAATCGATGATGGGAATGATCAAGACTGAATACAGACTGTTTATTACAACAAATTATAATTGCTTGCATTACCATTTCACCTTCAAAATTCCCCCATTTAATCTATGTGATAAGCCAAGTAGCTATTATTATTCTCATTTTATGATGAATCCAAGATGGAAAGCTTAATCAACATGCTCGAGCCTCATAGCTGGCTAAGACTAGAACATAGGCTGTTTCCTCCCAACCCCATGCTGCATCACTTGCCTCTAAATAAAACAACACAAAAACTTTAGAATTTCTTCAGCTAGTTTGCAGGAAAGAGAATTGTTTGCCACAAGAGAAACCCAGAACGGTCATAGTGAAGGAACACACAAAGGTGTCTTCTATACAGAGAGAGAATGGGAATAAAACATGATGGATATATTGGGTATAAGTTCTGAGATTCATGGTCTCACCTGAAATACAGAGTGAGTTTGATGCTGCGCCTTCCCACCATGAAAATTGCTGCCCTATGCAAATTAGCATTTTGCCAGCCAGCTGAGATGGCACAGAAACAATTGGTCTGCAGTCAGCCAGAAAGAAAAACAGCAGCCAAAGTGCATAGTGTTACTTTTCCCACACTGAATGAGGCATTAACTTCCAAGTCTCTGACCCTTTAAATCTGTGTGACAATAATTAATGGGAGAAAGATAACTAATATTTAGGTTTGCACTCAAAGCCCCAACTAATAAGAACACAGGTTAGGTAAGGAGAGAGGAGAGTCTCACCATGTCTTGTATTTGTTTCCGGCAGGTGAGGCATTAATTTCTTTTTCACTATGCTTGAGCTCCTACCTGTTCCAGCAATGCTATCACATGCTGCCTGGGGGCAAATGGCCAGGAGATCTGAGTGACGAAGAGAGAGGAAAAGTTCAGTTTCGAGGATTTATTCATTATCTGCTAGGGGCTCCAGCCTTTGGTCGGGTGCAGAATCTCTTCAACTGTCCTTGTAAATACACACTTCCGTGCCGTGCATTCTCCTAACCCTTGTCTTGGAGCATTCGCAACGCTTCAATAGCTGGACAGCACACTTTTAAAGAAATCACTTCCCATCTTTTGATTCAAAATTCCTCCTTCATAAAAATAGCTAGGTTGAACAAGATCAGTGGTCTCCATAATCAAAATCACCTGCATCAGAATCTCAAAATACACCCCCAGGCCTATTTCACCCTCAACTCCCCAATTTACTGAATAATGGGGTCTGAAGAGGAATCTGTAGTTTTAAGAAATTTCCCAAGTAAATATTATGCCCAACTCAGGTTGAGAATCACACGATTACTTAATCAGTATTGTTATTTAATCTAAATTAGACAAGCTCTGGGCATCCAATGAACAAGAACAGAAAAGTTGCCTGGAATAAAAACCAAAAATGGGCATTGCATCACCTCCACTCAGCCCACCCGATCAACATCATAGAAGACATGAGTGTGGTGTGGTAGGAAAAAAAAGTGATGGAAAAGATAGGTGACCACATTTTTTGGAAGAATATTCTAGGTCTGTGAGAAACCAAGTACCCAACATGTTCAAACTAAATTTTCTGCAATAAATTAAAGATCATATTTTTCTTCGGCTATAAATAAATGTGTCCTCTCAATTTCCCCTCCACCTCCTTTTCTTTGATTTTGTAATAACTTTTCTTTTAGTGCTCTATTTCTTCCTCTCTTTTGACAGAGAGAAGGGAGAGAAGAGGTAGTCTTTAAAATCAGTTATGTTTTTCTTCTTTATGTTTCTAACACAAAGCAGCCTAACTCTTCCTCATGACCCTGACTCGGCCAGATCTCCTGTTCTCGTTGGTGATTGAGCCCCTGCAGGCTCCGCACTTCCATCCCCCTTGCTGGTCCAATCCACTCAGCACTAACTGATAGACTGGAGAAAGTGAAGGGGAAGCTGCCTTTCTATCCGCTTTTGTTTCACCTTTAAAGATACTGCACTACATTCAGTTTGATTCTTTCTCCAGACCTGCGAATAGAAAAACCCAGAATTTAACCTCAATTTTTTCCCAGTGATCTCCAACCAAGTGAAACTTAGAAACCTCACTGGTAGAAGAAAGGATTAGAATTTGTTTCAAGCTTCAAAAAGTGGTAAAGTAAGCAACACAATAACTTCATTCAACAAGAATTTCTGGAACTCCTACCAGGTGCCTGGCACCAGCTAAGTGCTATGGATACAACAGTGAAGAAGAAAAAAATTTCCAAAATGTTGGCACTACTAAAAGCAAGGATTCTTTTATACAGAGTAGTCATAGCTTACAAAATATCAAAATAGTAAAGATACTATTTACATAGTATACATTTATATAGTTCTTTATACGTACGTCACCTTTTGACACTGATGATAACCTCTGAGATGGCAGGGTAGGTATTATTTTCATTTCATATTTACTACTGGTAATGGTTAATATGCACTAAGCACTTAAAATAATAGTAATAATTTAATGCTTTCCTCTATACGGCACTGTGCTAAGCATTTTAGACAAATTTATCTGACATTAACATAATTTTTATCCCCATTTTATATTTAAAAAACTGAAATTTAAGAGAGGTCACATAGTGAGTGATGGGACAGCGCTAGACTCAAACCCAGGTCTGTGTTTCCAGAACCCACATGTTTAACCAGTTTGCTGAATTCAGAGAGGTTAAATGATTTGTCCAAAATAATCTGGCTACAAAGAATGGATTTTGACCCATAATTTCTGTTTCCTTTTGTATTTTAAATATCTCAATACATCAATATCTATTGGAGATACTCTATGTAGAACAACGCAGCCTCTGTAGAAAGGAAAGATTCCACTGTTTTTAATTTCAAATCACTCAGAATGTACTTTAATAAGAATGCTGCCTGTTAGAGAATGAGTCCAAAGTCCTGCCACATCTGTTAATGAACTATATTAATTATTTGCAAACATGTAAAATGCAAGTGATAATTTTTGATTTTCAAAGAATTAGAAGCTCCTTGACTTTCAAGGAAGTGTTCACAGAATTAAGTTTTGCACAAAAGAAAAGAACAGAACAAGAGGGAAGCTAATAGATTCTGCACACTTAAAAAAGAAGTGAATGAGTATGATGCAGAGCACTAGACTTCTATATCCACTGCTGACATTAAAAAAGAGAGAATGGCCAAAAACTGAAGGAAAGTGCTACCAAGAGCTGCTACCAAGAACCTATCAACTACAAGAGTGATGTGGTCTTGAAATAGATTATTTGGGAAATTATAGCATCTCCTCTACAGTTTACAGGGAAAGACCAATGTCTTATTTAGCAGTTATATATGTTCACTAAATATGCTACAATTACCATCCTAGCTAAAAGATGCCACAGCCCAACCCTTCATTTAAAAAAAGAAAAGGAGGAAGGAAAAGTGAAGCAAAGCAGCTTAGCAATTATTCTCCATGGGAAAAATGACCATAAAATAAGTGCACCTCATAAATTATTTGCAGACATGTCCATATTAGAATGAAATAAGATCGTTCAGAGGATAACACACCTGTGCCATGGCTAATTGCCCTCATTCACAAATAATAAGTGGTCTACCAGATGTTTAGCCCCACACAGACATATGTAAGGCAAAGCAGTAGGAGAGGGAGTCTTAGCTCAGACCAGAGACGATCTTTTTCCTCCTTTACAAGCTCCCATGCTGGGTCAGCAGCTGATTTAGTCAGGTAACCAAAATCATGGAGGATTCCAACTGTTAAGTACTAACATTTCCTTTCAGTTACTAAACTTACAGGTAGAGAAACCCACAGGGCCATTAGAAACCTGAAGTCTGAATTAGATGCCTACTTTTCTTTTGTTTCTTTTTTAATTTTGACAGATACAAACTTAATAAAAATTTTTTTAGATTTCAATGGTCTCATCAAGATGAAAAGGGTATTGCAAAGCTAAACAGATCTTCAAGATGAGACTAGAAACAACTTTAATGAATGTGATTCCATTTTGGAGAATAAATATTTGAATAATTCCATAATTACATTCTTGTTCTTTGTAATATTCAATGTACCAAAAGACGCTATCTAAAATAAAGTCTGATCTAGTTACTAAAATACTGCCAGGGAGTGTTATTGGTGGGCTATTGGTCTTCAGCAGTGGCCTAGGTATAATTGGTGGTGAATACAGAAGATGATTTCACATGTTAGTTTGTTTCAGAAGATGTATATGTTCAAAACAGGTGAAACCAAAAGTGTAACTGTGTGACACTACTATGAATGTTATATAACTGGTGATTACACCCAAAAGATAAATAATAATTAATTATATTCCCAAACCCACTTAAAGCCCTTGAAAGTAGAGTTATAATAACATAACAAATATCTTTTTAGACATGCCAGTGGGCCATGATCTCTCATTAATATCAAAGGAGATTTGTGTGAAGATGATGGATCTTCCATGATGACAAACTCAAAAGAGCACAACGAATCCATCTCAAGCATCCAGAGCTGTTGTTAATAATAATACATCTACGCTATTGACATCTAGCATCCCTCTCTTCAACTGGGAACTGCTCCCAGCCATACTCCACTATACATGTACACACATGCGCACCTACACGTGTACACACACACACACACACACACACAAGCACTCACACACGACTACAGTGGGAACTTCCATACTTCTACATGACCATGCTGCCAGGACAGAGTTAAATAGTCCGGGAGTGGACACCTGACCTTAGCTAGACCAATCAGAGTCCTTGAAAGAAAATCAGCCTCCCCTCTTCGGAGGACCTTTGGGGAGGGGCTGAAGATGTGGAAGAACCAGACCCGCAGGGAGAGAGTGTCAGACCAGGAGGCAGAGAGAAGAAGTGATGAGAGACGGGGTGAGACCTGAGGCACCCCTAGTCTCTGGTTCCAGCTGCTCCTATGAATCTGTTGAATCCCTGTCCTCCGGCAGTTTAGTTGTGCAAATTGTAATTGGATTCCATGAAATAATAATTTACTTTTTTGGCTTAAGCTAGTTTGACTTCTGTAGCTTATAATCAAAGAGACCTAACAAATTATATTAAGCATATGTAACATGTAAGTTAACTTTTCAGCATTTTCTTTCAAAATTAAGGTTGACTCACATACAATTTAAAATCCTACCACAATATAAGGCGAAGACTCAGAAATAAAACTGAGTATGGTACATCTAGGGAAAGAAAAGCAATAAATATAACCAGAGTGAACAGATGCTGCAAGGGAGAGGATGGAAGTAGTTTTGTCAAGGGTAAAATGAAAGTAAAGCAGGAAGAATACCAGAGTATTGTGAGGGGCAATAAGTGTTTGCAGCATATACCTAAGCAAGGGAGTGTCACGCTGAAAACAATGCTTTAGAAAGATTACAGGTGAAGGACTGGAGCAAAAACAGTAGGAGGCCAATGTAGGGATCCTTACACGAGACTTACAGTGATGGGACTGAGGTGATGGGATTGAGGAGAAAAACAAAAGCGTTCACATTTCATAGGACTAATTGACTAGAAAGAGGTGGGGATATGAGGATTAATAATTATCGAGCACACGTTATGTGGCAGTCACGGATTTAAATAAATCTCTCCCCATTTAAAAGTATAATATATGTATATCTATACATATATATACTCATACACATATATTTTAATATTCACAACCAACTTATATGGTAATATATAATCCATTTTAACTGAGAAAACTGAGGCTTATAAATATTACATTAATATTCCCAAGTAAGATTCAAATCCAAATCCACCTGACCTATTTCATGATGCTTCCCAAGTCTAATTAGATTCAGAAGACAAAGAAGAGGAAGCAGCCCACATAAAAATGGGAACAGCCTGAAGACAGTTGGAAATATAATCTAAACAGTCTTCCTTAAAATAGCATATGATTTCAGACCATTGCAGATAAATGTGAAAACAACAAATAGGTAACATTACAAAGTGGTCAGAGCAATTGGACTAGTGGAAAGCAAAAAAAAATTGCATTTGCAGAGGACAGGGAAATATATGGCTTTATTTAATCTTAGTGAGACCAGGAATTACGTCTATTTGGCTCAGCCCTATAACCCCAGGATTTAGCAAAAAGTCTATCACATAATGCTTCAGTTACTAGTTTTAAATTTGAATTCTTAACTGAGAAAGACTTTGAAGACTTTACGTAAATCTAAGAGGTCTTAAACTAATAGAAGAAAGAGAACTTAATAAATTCAGGATGGTCACCCTGCAGATATGGAGTGGACAGGAGAGATCACGTGGAAGGGAGGAAATCCAAGAAGGGCATGAGTCCTAGGGAGGTCCCCGTGTTGCTTTTACTTTGAAGAGTTCTGCATGTTAAAGAAGAAACCGGGTCCTCATGCAAAGCTGTAAGAAGCAAACACTAAACCATGGATTTTTCAAGCTTCTTTCATGCTTATTTCTTCCCATCATATTTATACTAGGTAATTTCAGGTGGTGCCTGTTTCTGGGAAAGTTCTTCTCAGATGCCAGCTTCAGGCAAACAGCGGTTGGACAAGCCTTTTGTTTATTTTTGGTTTTGTTTTTTGTTTTTTAGTGGATCATCTTTCCATTCAGATACCACAATCTGTCACAGACGATAAGCGAGTGGCTCCTCAATAGGCTGTATAATGTCATATTAACTCCACTTTCTAGCTGTGAGGCTTGGGGAAGTCAATCACTGCCTCAGAGCCTCAGTTTGCATGAAATAAAGCAAATACACAGAGTATTTTGTTTGTTTTAAAGGCGAATGGACAGTCTGGAATGTTTTTTCTTATCTAAAAGTTTGTTAACAAAGGATTCTAGATTGTCCTGCATTTCATCTTACTCAGCTAGACCCACAGCAAAAGTCAATAGCAAAAATGTGGAAGTAACTCTGTTGGACCTAGTTCATAAAGTTGTAAATAATATTCAATACATTTAGTTGTTTTCAGAAAAAAATTTAGCAGTGGTAACTTTTTCCAAATGAAATTTTATACAACTTTGCCCCCTCAAAAAAGTAAATAATAAATAAATAATAAAAATCAAGCTGCCTAGATCAGTGTGGGATGAGAAGACGGAAATGTCACACAAGCTTGGTCTTCACGCATCCTCAGAGGCTCCAAGGTACCTACAGAATCCTTTAGGTTCCTGGAACCTTAAAGTCTAAGTTAAAATACTAAGTAAAATGTAAAGTTCTTTGTCAACGGACGTAATTAAGTCAAAATAGAGAGTATGCTTGAATTTTTATTCTGGTTCCTTATGATATTATTTAAAGTAGTGATTTTCAAACATTGGTGTGCATCAGAATCACCTGAAGGGCTTGTCAAAATACAGATTGCCAGGCCCCAGTCCTAGAGATTCTGATTCAGTAGATCTGGGGTGTAACCTGAGATTTACCTATCTAACAAACTCCCTGGTGATGTGGTCCAGGGGCCACACTTGGAGAATTTAAATGATAATTTTTAGCTGTTTCTCCAATGGGATCTATAGTAGGCAGAATAATGGCCTTTTAAAGATGTCCAGATCCTGGGGGCCAGCCTTTTGGCCTAACGGTTAAGTCTGGTGCTTTCTGCTTCAGCGGCCCAGGTTTGGTTCCGGGCGTGGACCTACAGCACTCACCAGTGGCCATGCTGCAGCAGTGACCTACATATAAAATAGAGGAAGATATTGGCAACAGATGTTAGCTCAGAGAGACTCTTCCTCAGCAAAGAAAAAAATAAAAGAGATATCCACATCGTAATCTCTGAAACCTATGAATATATTACTGTACAAAGTAAAGGGCAATTATAGTTACAAAAGAAATTAAAGTTGCTAATCAGCTGACCTTGAGATGGGGAGAGTATCCTGGATTATCTAAGTGGATCCAATGTCATCACAAATGTCCTTAAATGTGGAAGATGGTGGCAGGAGGGTCAGTGTTAGATACAACAAGAGAGCTCTACCAGCCCTCTGCTAAGTCATGAGCTCCTAGGTCAGCTGAGAATAAGATGATATTTATTGTTGACACAAGCCAAAAAAGTTTTATTTTCAAAGCCTTAAACTCTGGGAAGCAATTGTTCAGATCAGCTACTCCAGACCAATTAAAGATTTTTCACTATATTTGCTCCAGAATTCCCAGGACACCTTAAAGAAACAGTTTCCTAAACTTAGGCCATTCCCACCATCTTGAAAACACTGACTTGAAAAACAACAAAACAAACTCATAGATTAGCCTAATGATTAATGGTCTACTATAAAATAAAAAATATTCCTTAAAACAATGTTCTTTTTCCAACTAAAATTGATGAAGCATAGTCACTAATGAAGGGGATTTGGAGGACTTGGAGATCTAAAATGAATAAATAAAATAGTTTTAAGTAGTGTTTATACAGTCAGTTTCATTCAAGATAATAATTACGAAGAACCAAGTTTCAGGCTGAAGATTAAATGTAAAGTTCAAAGAAGTCTTATGTGAAAGTCAAGGCAACTTTTAAATTTTCCTTGCCTAGTCCATTTCACATCTTCGGTAGTCACTTTCCAAAACACCGCCTATTAAAAAACTTCTCTGTAAATACTGGGCAGAAACCCACACATGGGAACGGCATGCAGAACTCTCTGAAAACATGCCCAAAAATTCATCCCCTGCTACTCAAACAAGTTGGAGAGGGTTCAGAGAAAATCTAGAAAATTAACTTTAGGAGGGAAACTTAAAGAAGCTTGAGTTTTCCATCGAGGAGGAGATACAAGTGAAAAGGGAAACTTAAAATGGTTTTAATGCAGAGGTTTGTAACTCCGGTATGTGGGTGACTCACCTCCAGCACTTGCTAACAGGCTTATAACCAGGCCCCAACCCCACAGAGTCTGACTTAGCGGTTCTGAACTGGGCCCCAGGAATGGGTATTTCTATTAAGCACCCTGGTGATGCTATTGCGTGTGGTTCTTGGACCACACTTGTTGAAAAACAAGTTGAAAAATGCTTACTAAATAAGTAAAAGAGGAGCCCACACAGCTGTTCTGAATCTCTGCCATAAAACAAGTGAAATCCATTTCAACTACATGAGACTTGGTTCCAGAATTAAAAAAGAACTCCCTGACAGTGAGTTAGTTGTTAAAGGTGACACAACAAAGCAGTTGTGTGACAGTAACTAAGCAAGGATAACTGTTTGAGGAAACAGAAAACAATGCTTGATCGTAAAGTGTTTACAGTCTAAGACGGTGGTTCTCACAGCACGAAGATACCTGGGAACTTGTTAAAAATGCAAATTATCATGCCCCACTCCAGACCTACTGAATCAGAAACTCTAGGGTCGGGGTCTAAAATCTGTTTTAATAAGTCCCCCAGGTGATTCTGATGAATAAAATGTGAGAACCACTGGTCGGAGGGAAGGAAACGACCAATATTAATGAAGTTACACAAATAAGACATGTGATGTGGTAGAAAGAGGAGTGTTCTAAGACCCTGGCTTCCTGGCACAACAGCAGTGTGATTCTAGGCAAGTTATTTAGTCATGCTGAGCGCCGGATTCTTCATCTGGGTGGTTAAAACTGCTTCACTTACTTCATTAGAAAAAAATGAGAATCAAATGAGATAGAAAATGTGAAACCATCTTACAATCTGAAAGCTCCAAATAAATGTAAGTCATTATTAGTAAAGCTATATACTCAATCTCAGGGAGAGCATGGGTACGATAGAATCATTCATTCATTGTACAAACATTTATGGAGCACCTTCCACGTGCCAATATTTTTCCATTCTGGATACAAAAATAAATGACTTCTGCCATCCGGTAGTCCACTGTTTGGAGTTGATGGTGAAAGACTTCGAGTGGAGGAACAAGGCTACCAGAATTTTGAAAAAGAGAGTAACCCATTTTGGTGAAGAGCAAGGAGCTGGAGGATCCACGCAATAGAAGCTAAGTTTCCAAGAGCAGAGGCCTTGTCTGAGTCAATACTATATCCCCAGGGCCTAGGCAGTGCCTGGCAGGTAAAAGTCGCTTAAATGTGTGATGAAACACAGGTGGTGGCAGCAGCCGAGTGTGGCTCGCTGCAGTCCAGAGGAATGGCTTGAAAGTTGAGTTAACACGTTTAACCAAGTAATGATTCCACTTGCGAGTAATGAAAAATGAAGGTAATTAAAGAAGAGGAACGAAGGGGGTTGAAGCACCTAATAAGGAGTTTGTTGTGATATTTAAAACATCAACAAGAAAGAGCTAGTGTAAGCTTTCCCAGCAGGTATTATTTTTTAAATTACCTGTTTTGGAGGTCCTTAACCACAGACAGAGACAGTAGAGCGTGGGCCTGTCTGAAGAAGAGATTACTTCTTGGGGATTCTTACAAAAGTTAAATGATGAAATTATCTATCCAGTCCTTACTTCATTAATTCCACATTTATTGAATGAATAATTTATTTCAGTAATGGATTCCAATTAGAAATCTTGGGTGTGTTTTTTTCCTTCAACTCTGGGATGATGGAAACATAGCAGTGGGCTATTAGGGGCCCTTTCACGCAGCAAAGTAATGATGTATCATCATTAGCAGAAAGCTGTGGGTAGTCTTAAATTCAAAAATAACAAAACAAACAAGTCGTGCTTCCAATAGCTAATCGAAGTTGGTGGGCCCAGATGGAACGCCCCGAGGACAGCTCTGCTTTGCCAGCTTACCTGCAAAGGTGGAGAATTGAGAATGGCTAGCAAGTCCCTGTCAAGTTTCCCTTTTGCAAGTTAGGAAGTGTGACTGTTTCTTGAGTTGATGGCTGAAAACATTCCATCCACCAGTGAGTGATTAGACACACATGTAATTAGTGGTCACATTCCAAAAAGAAGATGAAACTCATTAATAAATCATTAGGCATTGTGAGTTTTTATTTTTTCCACTTCCTCCTACCACCCACATACTGGTGGCAAAGTAGTCTCTAGCTATTATTTTTAACACACAGAGTATGTATTTGGAAGATTCTGAATCTCTTTAATTAAGCAGGCATTGAGACCTCACAACTGAGGAATTATTAATAATGTTAATTGTGAGACATTCTCCCCAAAGTGGGAGCTTTGAGACATTTTGCTAATTTCTCAAATAAGTTTTTTTAGCAGGGCCTATTTTTTTTAATTTGGCTTAGAGACTCATATTTTATACGTTAAAAATTAAGCAGTTCTACAGACACTTCTCCAAAGAAGATATACAGATGGCCAAGAGGCACGTGAAAAGATGTTCAACATCACTAATCATCAGGGAAATGCAAATCAAAACAACACTAAGATATCATCTCACACCCGTTAGAATAGCTATAATCACCAAGACAAAAAACAACAAATGTTGGAGAGGATGTGGAGAAATAGGAACCCTCACACACAGCTGGTGGGAATGCAAACTGATGCAGCCTCTATGGAAAACGGTATGGAGATTCCTCAAAGAATTAAAAATAGAGATGTCCTATGATCCAGCCATCCCACTACTGGGAATCTATCCAACGAACCTGAAATCAACAATCCAAAGAGGCTTATGCACCCCTATGTTCATTGCAGCATTATTCACTATAGCCAAGAAGTGGAAGCAACCTAAGTGTCCCTCGACTGACAATTGGATCAAGAAGATGTGGTATATATATACAATGGAATACTACTCAGCCATAAAAAAAGACAAAATCTTCCCATTTGCAACAACATGGATGGGCCTGGAGGGTATTATGTTAAGTGAAGTGAGCCAGAAAGAGAAAGAGAAACACTGTATGATCTCACTCATATGTGGAATATAAACCAACACATGGACAGAGAAAACTGTATTGTGGTTACCAGGGGCAATGAGGGTGGGGGATGGGCACAAGGGGTGAAGGGAGACATATATATGGTGATGGACAAACAAAAATGTACAACCCAAAATTTCACAATGTTATAAACTATTAAAAGATCAATAAAAAAATTAAAAAAAATTAAGCAGTTCTAAATTAGAGGTAGAGCCTTATAATTAAAATGTTTGACTAAGCACCCAGCGCACTCTGGGATAGCTGGTTATTGACACCTAGGAAATGGCTTTCAGCCTTTCTTCAAATTCTGAATTAGACTCCCAGCTGATTGAAAATGGAAAGCTAGAGAGCAGAAATCAGGGGACTTCTAGCTGAACCACTGGGGTTTGACATGTGTCTAGTTCTTCTCCACCTCCCTTCAATCGGTCTGTCCGTGAAGTGCTGTCATCTGCCTGTCAGAGCACAGAGTTCCCCCCATACTATTGCATGGGGACCTTTCAAGTGCCTTTTGAGAGCAGATGTTCCTCCATGCCTCTCCCCTCAGTCTCCCACTCTAACTCCATTGAAGAGAGAATACAAGCTACTGTCCCTCGCATTAGAAGAGAAGTGAAAACCACAAACTCTGATGGGTTTCCCTGCTTGACTGCTTACAAGAAGGCCCAAAGTACCTCTTTAGTCCTTCCTACTCCTACTTTCTAGGACAATGGAATTTTTCTCTGATCAGTTTGATTGTTACCCAACTATAGCTTTGTTTTATGACTTCATATGCATACATGGAGTAGGACTTAGTCCCAAACCTTTGTGTTAGAAGAATTATCACAACTAGGATTTAACACTTAATAAACTGTAGTGGTACAGAGTATTGGGGTTCAGGAGGAAGAGAAAGTGAGAGAGTGGAGCTACTCTCTGCTCTGAGGGTAGCATTTTTAAAAAATATTTCCAAAAATGTATCCATTTCTTTGTTGAATCATTGAGGAAGAAATACATACAGAACAACTTGAGTGAGTTTACAATGCGATCCAGTACGCCAGCCAGCATTTACGTGGGGACCTACGGTCAGGGATGCTAATAATGCATTGCTGGAATGTGCTTGGGAGCATCTGGATTCATTCCATACGACTTTGCCTTCAATTCTTCTATAGCACCATTGTCTACAATTGCCTTCTAGCTGTCAACATCACTGAAGTTCACCAGAGATCTAAAAAGAGCTATCCCAAGTAGTCCTCACATTCTTTTCCTATTTTTTTTTGGAAGCACGAATATGTTGTATTTGATTACTTCTTTTACCGAAGCTTGCACATATCCTTATACCTATTAAACAAGTTAGTATACGAGAATCACATAGAATAGGGTCTGGTAAATGAAAGCACTGTATACCTCCCTCTTATTGCCTATTTTTTCTTACTTGGCCTTCTACTTTAGTGCTGAGCCCATGAAGCCTAGTGTTATCAAAGCAAGGATCATAAGAGACGTCTATAACAAATTATGGGAAAAAATACAATATGCTGATTTCTTACTGCTTTTCACAACTCTCAAAGCACCATTTGAACACAAAGCTCTTTTGAGAACAAAAAAATGTTTTCTGTGAAAGATAGGAAAATGAACCTGAGAATTTGACCAAGCATGAAGCTATTCACCCTCAATATTTCCTTTTCTTTCTGTCTCTGTCTTCTTTTATTGCATTTTTAAAAATTGGGACTATATTTTTGTCCCTTTCACTCATAAATTTTGAAGTTTCATTTTTAAAAATGATATAAGTTCAAGTAGTATATCTTTTTCACTTTTCCTCTAGTTAGCCATTGGGAAAACAAGAGAATGAAGGCTCTCTAGGGACTATCACATGCAAGCGAAATAATCTGATAAATGTCTTCCTCTAAAAGAGATCGCCCAATACCACCAAAGTAGATAAATAAATCAAGTAGCCAAAAATGGCTTTGTAGATGAGGCCTGCTATCAGCTCTAATATTTAGAATTGGCTTCCAAATGATTTTTAAATACAAATATGTTATTAAAATTACCAAACTGATATGGCAATTCTACACACATTCACCAGGAAGAGGTTTTAAGAGGTGATGAAGAAAATCCATCTTTCCTGAGGAAGGACCAATCTTAAATCATTCCAAACTCTTAGTAGATTGCCCGGCCTCTCTGAGTAGCCTATTTTAATATTCAGCATCTCTCACTGTCATAAAACTCTTCTAGATATTGCATAAACCCTTTAAGCTATCACGGAAACTCACTTGTAATTCTCCTATCTGTGGAATAAGAAAACTCTGCTAAGAGCCCTTTATGTTCTTTGATCCTCTTATTTTTCATTATTCTTGCTCCTCCCACATTCATTATTTTTCCCAGAAGTCATCACCTTTCCTCACAGATCTAATTGATCAATTGTTAATTAATATCCCTTATATACTCTTCTGAATTATTCCCAGTTTTCTAAATCTTTGCTTCTTAAAGTATGGTCCTTGGACTTTCCATATCAGCGTCATCTGGGAACTTGTGAGAAATGCAAACTCTCAGGCCAACTGAATTAGAATCTGCTTTTTCACAAGATCCTCTGATGATTTGTATACATACTGAAGTTTTGGAAACACTCAGCTAGATATCATTTAAATAACTAGAACTAAAGACTCTACTATGATCACTTTTGATAAAGTAAAAACCATGAAATTTCCATTCTTGTTTCTATGATTGTTTGGGAGAAATTTTTATGGTGTCATGGGTTAAACATGAAATCTCAGATTGCTGAGGCAAGATCCACTTCATTCTCTGTGAGGGTCCTTACCTTTAGGGTTCATTTCTTTATTTTTAGTTTTATTAACTAGTTTTCTACGGTTTGCAATTCACCCATGTTTTCAGGATCACACTATCCTAATTATCTCCTATTAAATGAATTTCCTAGGATTGTAACTTTTTTTGTCTACGGTGAAAAATAAGAAGAGAAAATTATTCATCTTTTCAGTAGCTTTTGTTTGAGGAATGTCAGCCCAGCTTTTTATAGTCCATATTTTTCCTCTCTGAGGTGGGAAAAGTCTAATGTGAAGAACCTATAAGTTTCTTTAAGGCCAGACTATATTGGAAAGTTGCCATAGATATTGAGGCAAGAATCATTTCCCTGCCCACTGACTTTGTGGGGGCCTTTTTCAAAACTTTTCCTTCATGAGGCCAGGCCCCTCTTTACCTCCTACTATCCATTTCTTTCACCATAAAACTCTATCCCTAAATATCTTCCTCACTTACCTCCACAGATAATTAATGTCATGGCATCATTCTGTGAAAGAATAAGGTGTCCTGGCGGCTGGTAAGAAAACTGACATGAATTTATTCCACACAGATTTTCTCTTATAATGCCTTTGTTTGTACCAGAATTTTACAACTAAGCCATTTGTCAATATAGCCATATTTACCTTTCATCTGTTTGGGGTCATGAATTCACAGATGCAAAACAGTTAATCATTTTGTCAGTATGGACAAATCGTGCTTAATAATCCACCAAAATGGTGTGTTGGGTTCCCCAGGGTCTGTGTCCACTCCTTTGCCTACACAAACATTGGAGTGTGTTTCCTTTAAGCTTCACTTAGCAGTAACCATTTTTTTTTCTTCTCTCAACAGTATGTGTTGCTGATTTCTCCTGATGTGTGAAAATTTTCACAGCTGTACACAAGACACATTCATCTAACTGAAGAGGTTCTTTAGTCCCTATAGGACTAAAGTCAGAATAAAGAAAGAAAGAAACTCAGTTTTCCCTGCTCTGTTAGAACAAGACTGGGAACTCTGTACTCTTACTGGCTGTAGCCAGACAGACCAGGTAATTTAGATGTCTGTGAGAGCTCCTGCCACAGCCAATAATTAAAGATGAAAAAAACGTTATAGTAGTACAACACTCACAATTTGTAACTCTGATTTTTGAAATATTAACCAATAAGTAGTATATGGAAATACATATTATGATGCTAAGCTAGTTACTCTATTAGACCAATTTGGTATACAAAATAATATTAAATCCCCTGAGAACTTTGGGAGAAATAATAGATGAAACAATACATTTTTACAGAATTTGATAAATAATCAATCATTTTTCTGTAGTGCCACTTTATAAAATGTGTGACCTGCTGAGCTCTTTCATACCAAATGTTCTAGTTAATTAGCCACTTAAGTTCTCAGAAAGTATTATATAAACCTTCCAGAAGTGTAATCTCTCTCACATTCATGCCATAATTCAAGGATCAATAAGAGCTATTCATGATTTCTATAACTGAGCAAAAATATAACACAAATAAACTCTTAATGTGCTCATTTGGAATAATTCTTCATGACCACTGCTTAATTGTATGTTTATGACTTTCTATACTGTTCAAGGATGACTCCTCTTATGAGTGCTAGGCTTACCATTAGTATTTCTGGATACCATGGAAATAATTTGTGCTTTACTGACTGTATTCATCCTACTCTAACAAAAAATAAATTGCTTATTTACTACCAAGTTTAGAATGCACCACTTTTCAATATCCAAATAAGTAATAGCTTCCATCTCTTTCTTTTTACTTTTCCAAATATTAAGTAGGAATGACAAGATAAGAATCCCACTACTGAAAATTTGGTTGGGCAGTGAGAGGAGCTTGGCCTAAGCAGAGGGTGGTGGGAAGCTCTTTTAATAGAGTGCACTTGGCTGAAGTGATGAATAGGAGAGAGAGGGAAGAGTCTTCCACTGATATTAAGACATCAAAAGAATCTATTGATATAAATATAATTATCATCAATGTGTATGAGGAATTTTAGAGAAGAAAAAGTGACAAAATATTTGAAATGAAGTAACACCCCACTTATTCTTAGACTCAAGATGAGACAGGATTCTAGAAACTGGGAACCAGCAAGCATAAGACTGATACCTGGAAAAACCAAACTTCTAGAATAGGTTATTCAATAGACAGTTCATGAAGCAGTTAGGAGGAGCCAGAGCATTTGAGTCATGATAACTCAATGCATATTAACGTCATTTCATTGCTCAGTATAGATTCTACACAGAGATGATGGAGAAATATTTATCTATACTTATTCTATCTTTATTTCATCAAGGCATTCGGCCTCCAAATTTACAATTTTAAGTCTTTCATTATATCCTTGAGTGTAAGATAGATTGGATAAATGATGTCTGAATTTGTAGCTGGTAAACACTTCACAAAGAATATCGAGGTCCTGGTAATTTTCAATATTAAGAAAAGTCTCTACTTGGGCCAAAAAGTCCTAAACCATTTATAGTGGATGCTGTTTTGTACCATCCAGATACCACACTTCAGGACCAAGGATCTCATTCCCTCAGCTGCCTGGAGTGGTACCTGCCTAGGGTTCATAGCTAAGGTCCTCCACAAGAACTGCCCTTGGATGAAAGAATGTGAGTCACCTAAGATAGTGCTCCTGGTAACGCTCCAGGTCTGCTCCCTCCCTGGGGCCAGCCTGCATCAAATCACTGGTCACAGCTATGAAGGGCCGTCCCAGCTTCAGACTCCTGTGTGATTAACTGAGGCCTCTATTGCAACCGCATCTCAAGTCAACCTCTCCTCTGCTGCATCCTGCTTTCGTCACTTTCTTACAATGCAGTTCTCAAGAACACTCTCCAATAACCCACCTATATGCAAAACCATACCTCATTGTTTCCTGAAAAATATGACCTACAAAAGTTGGCTCCAGGAATGGCTCCAGGAAGTGGATTCTAAAATGGGATTTTGGAGCTGGATCACTTGCTGATCAGCTGGATGTGAAGACCCATCTCTAGTAGTAGGTGGAATACTGAAAGCCCTCAATATGCTGTAGCTATGCAATTGCTGAAACTTTTACCAGCGTTCAACTGGAATTGGACACCAGGGCGGAATATACTGGTGGTGGAATATGTCAGGCATTTGAGAGTTTGGAGGAAGTAGTAATTTTAAGAGCTATGGAATCAGAAGGCTGTTGCTGAGAGCTGTGGGGGCATTGAATAAAGATGGTGAAAGACTGAGGGGATTTACAATTAACTTAAGGTAAAATGTGAAAGCCAGAAGACCTCCTTGGAAGTACACAGACTCCCAGCTCCTGCAGCAAGAGGACAGAAAAAGCTGAGGATCAGGCCCAAAAATTAATTATAAGGGTAGCAGAGTTGCAGAGAAGGTTAAATTCCCAACCCTAGAAATTAGCTATGCCAAGATCAGGGTCTTAATTAGGAAGGAGTGGGATCCTGAGACTTGATGAGGACATCAGGGTTGATGCTGTCAAATCTTGAATCACCAGACTCCCCAGAGCCCTCTGGATTACAGAGTAGCCCATCCCCTCATGTTAAAGGCTAGTTCTCCCTTCTTGATTAAAGACAATACAGATGCCTCTGCATACACCCCCCTGATGAATTACCCCCTTTTACTCTCCTGGCCCCAGCCCAACAACTTGGGTTAAATCACAACATAACCAGATTGGAAATGTGTTGGACCTGCTAAGGGAGAAAAGGGACTGTACCCCAAAGGAGCTGCCAACATAGTAAGATACAAGATAGAACTTGATCCTGAAGATGTGGATTAACAGATGTGGAAGATGAAATAGGATAAGAGAAGGTTTTTCAATATGGAACAATCTTCTGTTATATAGAATTTAACACCCTGGCAAACACACTGGGAGATAGTGGAAAGAGGATTTTAGGATGGATCATGGAAGTTTGGATAAATAGATGGCTCACAGTAAGTGAACGGATTGAAAGACTCGGAGAAGTGGGAATCCTAGAGAGGGAATATTAGTGACAGCCAGAAAACTCAAGTCCACTAGAGTTCCACGGGAAAGTCTAAAAGATATTCTGTTTATCCAAACAACACTAGAACGCATGGGTCAGAGCAGCCACAGCATCACTGAGAAGCTCAGAGACGGCTCTTCTCTGCAGTCCGGCACTAGAAATGGAAGATAGGGTTACAGAACTGGGCTTACTGACAGCAATGGAAATAAGAGGATCCTGAAATAATAGAGGCAAGGTGGTGGCACATGACATCAGAAGCAAGGTGGGCCCAATTATCACAATGAGTGGCAAAGTTGGAGTAGCAGCCACAGGGAATGAAAAAAAGGGAGCTATGGAGTTGGCTAATAGAACACTAGGAGTAGGCCGGCCCCGTGGCTTAGCAGTTAAGTGCGCGCGCTCCGCTACTGGCAGCCCTGGTTCGGATCCTGGGCGCACATCGACGCACCGCTTCTCCAGCTATGCTGGGGCTGCTCCCACATACAGCAACTAGAAGGATGTGCAGCTATGACATACAACTATCCACTGGGGCTTTGGGGGAAAAATAAATAAGTAAAATTTAAAAAAAAAAAAAAAGAACACTAGGAGCAAAATACATGGGCAGTATACAAGGGACTTGATTCACCTATACATTTGAAAGAATTGTGGTCCACAAATACTTAGAAATTGAATAATATATTTCTAAATAATTCATGGGTCAAAAAAGAAATCAAAAGGGAAACTACAAAGTGTTTGAACTGAATTAAAAGGAAAAAAATATCATAATTAGTGGATGCCACTAAAGAAGTATTTAGAGTGAAATTTATAGCACTGAATACCTATATTAGAAAAGAAAATAGGTCTCAAATCAATCACCTCAGCTTCCACCTTAAGAAACTAGCAAATTAAATCCAAAGTAAACAGAACTGGAAACAACTGAAATGGCCATCAACAAGTGAATTGATAAACTGTGGTATATTTATACAATGCAACACTACTCAGCAATAAAAATAATGAACTGTTGTTATGAGAAACAGCACAAACAAATCTCAAAATAATTACTCTGTGTATAAGAAGCCAGACAAAAAAGAACACATACTGTGTGATTTTATTTACATAAAACTCTAAATAATACAAACTAATCTATAGGCACAGAAAGAAGATCAGTAGTTATTTGGGGGATCAGGGATGGGTAGGAGGGAGGAACAATAAAGTCACATGAGGAGACTTTGGGGTGTGATTATCTTGTTTATCTTGATTTATAATTATCTTGATTGTGATAGTATTTTTATGGCTGTATACATATGTCTAAACCTATCAAATTGTATATAGTCATGTGCCACTTAACAATATTTCAGTCAGTGATGGCCTATATATATATATATATATATATATATATATATATTTATGACAGTGGTCCCATGAGATTAGTACCATATAGCCTAGGGATGTAGTAGGCTATACCATCCAGGTTTGTGTAAGTACTGTAGGGGAGGAAGAAATTTTCCTCTAAGCTTCTAAGTTCTTCCGGCTGGTCTAAGAATTAAATTGACATGAGACAGATTAACTGGAGAAAAATAAACCACAATTTAATAACGTGTATACATGGGAGAAACTCAGGAAAATCAAGTAACTTGCCAAAATGGCCAAAGCCCTTACTGTAAATACCATCCTCAGCTAAGGACAAAACCAGATGTTGGGGTAGGGAAAGTCAGAGACTACAAAGGGAAGGAAGACAATTCACAAGTAGGTGAAAAGGAGCATATGTTCAGAAAACAAGTGTTTGGCCACACAGAAACAGAAGAACACAGAGGGGAGCCCAAGAAACAGGCTTTTCTAGGTTCCTCCCTGTCTACCACCTAGTTCATGCTATGCTAAGGTGATAGCTCACTTCCTGAGCCAGATTTTTTATCTAAATTCTTTTTGTTTCTTTTTTTGGTGAGCAAGATTGGCCCTGAGCTAACATCTGTTGCCAATCTTCCTCTTTTTGCTTGAGGAAGATTGTCCCTCAGCTAATATCTGCACTTATCTTCCTCTGTTTTGTATGTGGGATGCCACCACAGCATGGCTTGATGAGCGGTGTATAGGTCCACACCCAGGATCCGAACCTGTAAACCCTGGGTTGCTGAAGTGGAGCATGTGAACCCAACCACTACGCCACAAGGCTGGCCCCTATCTGAATTCTTTTAGGCAGTTAAGGGGGAGGTAACAAGAAAAATTTTCTGAGACTTTTGTTTCTTAAAAATAATCAGCCTAAAATAATCCTCACGCTAAGGGAATACATTTTAGGGTGGCAAATTTTGTTCCCCTTCTGTATACTCTATATGTTTTCACAATGACAAAATTGCCTCAGAACATATCCCTGTCGTTAAGTGACACATAACTGTACCTTAAATGTGCATTTTATTGTATGCCAATTATATTTCAATAAGACATAAATAATAATTAACTAAGGATGTTCCATAGCTCTAATAGATGGCAGCTTTCTGATAATGTGGTATGTGATAGGAACAGTGGATCCCATGGTCGTGTGCCCAACATTACACCTCCTTTATTGTAAAGTGGGTTCCTTGATCTAATGGAATATAATGAAGGATCCTGTGTTTGTTGTCAAAACACCCCTAAAGCCATCAGATAGTGGCACTGGTTGAGACAGGCAAAAAAGGCAAATCCATACCTGAAATATGTGTCAATCTGGTGAAGATAAGTCATTCCCCTTTTGAGAGAGAGGGGACCCAATGTAATCTAATTGTCACCAAGTGTCTGGTTGGTCTCCCGGAGAACTGGTTATAGTCAGAGACTTAGTATTGGTCTCTGCTGCTATCAAGTTGGGCGTTTGGCAGTGGTAGTAGCTAAATCAGCCTTGGTGACAAGGAGCCTACGCTGCTGACCCCATACACCTCTTCCCCCTCTGCCCCCACACTGCACTCATACACCCATTCTACCAACACTTGCATGGCCAACGACAGAGTCTGGCTGAGGTCAATCGACTAAGTTATTTTTTCTGCTTCACCATTTAGAGAATTTTCATACTTTATGCCCAATGCCTTAAACCCATCCACATGCCTCTCACTCAGTCTTCCTGGTCCCCTGTCTCTCTAATATTTCTCCTTCCTGGCCCCTGAATAAACTAGTTAGGCCATTTGCCTCTACTCATAAATACTCTTTAGCTACTTTTCTTTCACACAAAGTAGATAACTAGATGCACCATCTGAAGTTCTGCTAACTGGGGAGACTTTTCTCTTAATTATGTATCTCAGGACCACCTCTGAGTGGAGATATAGTGCTGAAGCACTCCATATTGGGCTTGCAGCCAAATACCCAGTGAATCTTTTTGCATCCTCCATCAGCTGCTCAAAGTGTTATTCACATTTGCCCCCCGGTTTGAACCAAAGAAAAGTCACCAGTGCAACACTGGTGGATGACATGTGAGTCTGGTTCACCAGCTCATTCAACTTACATGAAAACCTTGGCCCTAATTGTGCCTGAACCTCGCATTTACATTTAATGCGATTATTGATATGTTTAGGTTTGAGTTTATCCTCTTGTTGCTTTTTTTGTCCCATCTGTTCTCAGTTCCTTTTTCTTCTTTGTCTGCCTTCTTTTGGATTAATATTTTTTATAGTTTCATTTTGTTGGTTTACTAGCTATACCACTTAATTTTGTTATTGTAGTGGTTACTTTAGGGTTTACCATGTACACCTTTAGCTTATCACGGTCTACCTTCAAGCGATATTGTGCCACTTCACATATATCATAAGAGCCTCATAATAGTGTATATCTATTTCTCCCTTTCTGGCCTTTATGCTATAGTTGTCATGCATTTTACTTTTTACATATGTTATAAACCCACAATATATTATTATTTTTTATTAAACAGTCAAGGATCTTTTAGGGAGATTTAAATAAAAATGAAAAAGTCATGTATTTTCCAGGTAGTTGCCGTTTCTAGTGTTCTTCATTCCTTTGTGTAGATCCAGATTTTCATCTGTATAACTTTCCTTTTGGCTGAAAGACTTCATTTAACATTTCTTGTAGTATATGTCTGCTACTGATGAATTCTTTTAGCTTTTATACGCCTGTAAACATCTCATTTTGCATTTGTTTTTGAACAATATTTTTGCCAGGTATAGAATTATAAGTTGACAGTTTTTATTTTCTCTCAATAATTTAAAGATATTTCTTGTCTTCTTGTTTGCATTGTCTCCAGTGAGAAATCTTACGTAATACTAATACCTCTGTATGTAACATGTCTTTTCTTCTACCTGCTTTTTAAGATTTTGTTATCACTGATTTTGAGCAATTTGATTATGATGTGCCTTGGTGTCATTTCTTCAGCTTTCCTTTGCTTGGAATTCACTGAGTTTCTTGGATCTGTGGGTTTATAGTCATCATTAAGTTTTTGGCCATTTTTTCTTCCAATATTTTTCTGCCTCACCTCCTTCATTTGGGGACTCCAATTACTCATATATTAGGCCACTTGAAGTTGTTCCACAGCTCAGTGATGTTCTCTTCTTTTTAAAATTCTTTTCTGTGTTTAATTTTGGATACTTCCTATTGCTCTTCCTTCAAGTTTGTTAATCATTTTTTCTGCAATATGTAATCTTCTGTTACTCTAATCCAGGTTATTTTTCTTCTCAGACATTGTAGTTTTCATCTCTAGAAGTTTGATATGGATTTTTTAATATATTCCTTGTCTGTAAGGAATACACTTTCAACAACTGTTTTAATATCCTCCTCTGTTAATTCTAGCATCTGTGTCTATCCTGGATTGGTTTTGACTGATTGTTTTTTAACTTGGGTTGTGTTTTCTTGCCTCTTTGTGTGCCCCGTAACCTTTGTTTGGATGTCAGATATTATGAATTTTACCCAGCTGGGTAGTGGATAATTTTGAATTCCTGTAAGTCATCTTAACCTTTGTTCTGGGCTGCTGTTTCTTGGAAACAGCTTGATCCTTCCCAGTCTTGTTTTTATGACTTGTTAGCAGGTCCAGAACAGTGTTCTAGGACTAATTATTCCCCTCTACTAAGGCAATACCTTCTTGAGTATTCTACTTAATTCCCTGCTCATTATGGGTTTTTCCAGTCTGCTGAGGGGAGCAAGCACTATTCCCAGCAGCATGTGAGCACCAGACATTATTCTCTATAATACTTTGGGATGGTTCCTTCCCCAGCATATGCGTGCACTGACTAATACTCTGCTAAATTCTCAAAGGGAACTCTCTGAAGATATCTACAGTGCTCTATCTGCGAAGCTCTCTCCTCTCAGGACTTCTGTCCTGTGAATTCTAGCTGCCTTGGTAATTCTGGATTCTTAGCTCCATTGCTTCAACTCAGAGAGTTTGCAGACCTACCTCTCAGGGGAAACTCTCTCAAGGCAGTAAGTTGAGGGAACCATATGGCCCACCATGTTGGTTTCCTGTCTCTCAGAGACCACTTCCCTTTGCTGCTTGACGTCTGTGTGTTGAAAATTGTTGTTTCACGTATTTTGTCTGATATTTTTGTTTGTTTTAGAAGAGAAGGTAAATATAGTCCTTGTTACTCCATCTTGCCAGAAGCAGAAGCTAGAGCAACTGTTTTTTTTTTTAGTTTTTTTATTGATGTCATAACAGTTTATAACATTGTGAGATTCCAGTTGTACATTATTATTTGTCAGTCACCATATAAACCCGCACCTTCACCCCTTGTGCCCATCCCCCAACTCCCTTCCCCCTGGTAACCACCAAACTGTTCTCTCTGTTCGTGTGTTAGTTGACATTCCACATATGAGTGAAGTCATACAGTGTTTGTCTTTCTCTGTCTGGCTTATTTCACTTAACATAATACCCTCCAGGTCCATCTGTGTTGTTGCAAATGGAACGATTTTGTCTTTTTTTATGGCTGAATAGTATTCCATTGTGTATACATACATATATATATATATATATATATACATATACATATATGTATATACATATATATGTATGTATGTATACACCACATATTCTTTATCCAATCTTCTGTCAATGGAGACGTGGGTTGCTTCCACTTCTTGGCTATAGTGAATAATGCTGCAATGAACATAGGGGTGCGTAAGCCCTTTAGATTGTTGATCTCAAGTTCTTTGAATAAATACCCAGAAATGCGATAGCTGGATCATAAGGTATTTCTTCTTTTTTTTTTTTTTTTGTGAGGAAGATCAGCCCTGAGCTAACATCCATGCCAATCCTCCTCTTTTTGCTGAGGAAGACTGGCCCGGGGCTAACATCTGTGCCCATCTTCCTCCACTTTATATGGGATGCCGCCACAGCATGGCCTGACAAGTGGTGCATTGGTGCGCGCCAGGGATCCGATCCCAGGCCGCCAGCAGCAGAGTGCACGCACTGAACTACTACGCCATGGTATTTCTATTTTTAATTTTTTGAGGAATCTTCATACTATTTTCCATAGAGGCTGCACCAGTTTGCATTCCCACCAGCAGTGAATGAGGGTTTCCTTTTCTCCACATCCTCTCCAACATTTGTTATTTTTTGTCTTGGTGATTATAGCCATTCTCATGGGTGTAAGGTGATATCTCATTGTGGTTTTGATTTGCTTTTCCCTGATGGTTAGTGATGTTGAACATCTTTTCATGTGCCTATTTATTGGTTGTCTGTGTATCGTCTTTGCAAAAATGTCTTAGAAGAACTTTTTGAAGGCATGACACAAGCTCAAGCTTGAAGACAATATCCTACAAGTTTGAAGTACCATCCTTCTTGATACAGCATACATCCTAAATCAATAGCCATCACATGGTGCTTTATGCCCAATAAATAGAATAAATGGGTTTGGGAACCAAAGGATAGAAGTAGGAGTATCTCTGCATAATATCACTCCTGGTGACCTATTTGGGGAATTTTGCTTGCCATTCCCACAACTCTGGGCCCTGGAGGTATAGAGATGTAGACTATTTCTACCAAGGTACATTGCAAGAATCTTTAAAAATTTAAGCTGTGGTTACCATCCTGTTACTCTGGGCTCCTCGTATGAAGCAATCAGGATTTAAGGAAAGTCGACACCATCCTGGTGGTGGTCATTGCCCGCGATTATCAAGAGGAGGCAAGGCTGCTCTCTATACAATGTAGGCAGGGAAGAATTTGCTCGGAAAACAGATAATTCACTAGGACCACTCTTGGTATTCCTCTTCCCAATTTTCATAGTAAATGAACAAAAAAATAGCAGCCATACTCTAAGAAAAGCAAGGTAACCAGGGGCTCAAGATCCCTCAGTGATAAGGAAGTGGATCAATAGGATTCAGTGATAAATTGGATGTGAGATGTGAAAACAGAGAATTGAAGGGTGACTGCAAGATTTCTGGCCTACGCATCTAGATGAATGGAGTTGTCATCTCCTGGGTTAGGAAGGACATTGAGAGAAGTAAGTTTCAGAGAGGATCAGAAGTTGAGTTTTGAACACGTTACTTTTGAGATACCTTGTAAGTATCGAAATAGATCTTTCCAGTAGGCAATTGGAATGACCACTGGAGTTCGAAAGAAGTTTGGAAGTTGCATAAGATATCGTCACAGAAAAGATAGGAAGACTTTCAGAATGCTGCGTGGGTTCACAGAGGGTGTGTCCCTCTCAGCACAGGGCATGCCATATTTGGCAAGCCAGAACTCATCTTCATGTGGCACCTGCCCCTTATTTGCAACATCTGCACTTATATTTTCCTCTTCATAACCTCTCCCTTTTCCCTCGCCTCCTACCACCCTTGACTTTTCAAGGGAAATATTACAAATATTCTTTCAAGCAAGTATTCTTTGCCCATTTTGGGTGTCTAAGAAGGCCTATGGTGATGGCTCTGAGCCGAGGCATTTTTCTAAGAAATAGAACATGAACTTTCTTGGGCATGGTGTCATTCAGCTGAGAAAGAAGCTTGCTCAGAAACAAAACAGAACAAAACAAAACCTCCAAAATCCTTCCTCTTTCTAGGACATCTATTCTCCCCTTTTTCTTTATTACCCATTACTCTACAGATCTAGTGCCATCTCTTGTAAAACCTATTGAACCGCTGGGAGGTTTCCAAATCAAGCTGTGGCCACCAGATCTTTGCACACCAGTCCATTGGTGGGAAGATAGAGCGCCTAAGCAGGGTTTTACATCCCGAACTTTGGTTTTTCAACATCTGTAAAACAAAGGATTTAAACTAGATCATCTCCAAGAAACTTTCCAATTCTACAATTCTATTAACTATGAAATAATTTAAATGGGTCGAGAAATTTCAATGCTAATTTGAACCAAATGCAAAACTAGGCATAGTTTATATCAAGCTCTAATTATAATCATCTAAGAACTGGATTAGCAACCAGAAGATTCTTGGCACTCCTGGCATCAGCAACAATGACCTTTTAGCTTTGGCAAGTAATCTGAAATGTAGTCTCTAAAGAAATAAGCAAGAAAACATTTACCTACCTCAGGGGAGTCTTTTGAAGATTTTATTTGTCAATTCTTTTTAAGTGCTTCGACTCAGCATAGCACAATAGAGCATCAGCACTCGGGGTTATTATTTAGGTTTATGAGATTGGGTTTCCATTTGATGTGCAGAATGATTTCTGGGTTCTTCTTTGAAGGGCAGGCAAAGATGCCAAAAACTGCCTGACTCCACACAGAGTTGCCTTTTTTAAAAAATTGACATTCTATAAATATCAATCATTGAACCAACTTTTAAAAATAAACTAATTTATCCCAGCAGTGAGTGGAAATTATTTTTATTAATATTAAAATCATTCTTCTCCCATGATAATAACTGTTAATATACTAAGAATAACCTCATGTTTACTTGGTGCATGGGAATTTCTGAGAACTACCAGAGACAGCCACTGGGAAGGATTAGAAAAACCCAAGAATAGAGTGAGAAGAAATTATTTGGAAAGAGTTAGTTTTCCCATGTAGAGTTAAACTGGGGTTCTAAATGATGCCAATGGAACTAAAAACTTGGGGAGAGAGACCAAAAGTTCAAATTAAATACTCTGGTCATTTATAAAAGTGATCAAAATCCAGTCATCTAGTGTAGAAATAACCTAAGAGAATGTATTACATAGTTAGTATATAATTTCATACTTAAAATACTTTTTCAAATGACCACATAGATAAAATCACAATTTCAAATCATTATCTTAAATGAAAACTTATGTCTTTACTAAAAAAAGTTATTTTTTGCTAATAATATGTTTACTGCCTGCAAAACACTGGCAAAACTTTCAGTCTGATGGGGAAAGGTGTGCTTTCCAACAGAATAAATTTCGACATGGTTTTTCTCGTACTGTTCGTTGATGTGAGTACGTCTTTGTGGAGTTCTTAAACACCTGAGCAGGAAGTAGAAGAGAGTGAAAAAGTATGAAATAACTACTTTTTTTAAAAAGTAATCATTGATACTTTCCATTTTCTGCTTCTGGATTAGCAAAAAATAAAATAAAATCAATTTCATTACATTTCTTCATAAATAAATTGAAAAGCTAAGTTGTAGACAAGAAAAAGAGCTTTAAACCAAATGAAAAACCCTCCTTTGATCACGTGGCTGGCCATTTATCTGTCACTTTCTGAATTTCCATTAAATAAATAGGGTGTCATTTTATTAAGAATACATGCATAGATTATATTTATGCGGTAAGGTGTACATTCGACTGTGAAAATCAAAACAGAAGTAGCAGATGGTTTTGCTTCAACCCAGGAGACCACTCACTGAGCCAGCTCAGAATGAAAACCTCCGTTATCCAGCACGAAGATATGGTATTTGGAATTCCTACCCCAAGCTTATTTAAATATCAAAATAGAAAAGGATGAGAAAGGTGGATTGGTGCAAACTGACATTCAATCATCAACATCCCAATGATTGTCCATTTATTTGTGCTTGTTCCAGGCCAGGAGCATAGAGATGGGCAGATATATATAATCCAGAGAAATAGCAAGGCATAGTGTAAGCACACTTCTTACTTGCTATAACTACTCATTTACACCCGAAGTCTCATTCAAACTAATAAGGTGAAACCTCTCCCTTTCACATTTTCAGAAGAATATCAACGTGTCTCTCTGTCAAGGAAACATGCTATTTAAGTTAAAACTGTCTTAAAATATAAGTGGTAATGTTTTCATATTACAAACATGTTTTTCACATAACAAAAGAGATCATTTGAATGCAGTATTTACAACATAATAATTCATTATCCCAAATAGAAATGCCATACTTTAACTGTCAAACTCTTTACCAAAGACGAACCTATCTAGAGGAGAGAAGAGGTGGGCTTGAAGACGTGTGCCTGACCCTGCTCTCCTAGCCTTCTTAGAGCATTATTTTCATTCAGCAATTCACTGGGGAGCAGACAAGTGTCAGTTCTGTCCTCACTCAGTCCACTAGGATTTCTCGTGGGACTATGGTTTCATGGAGACTACTCAGTGCAGCAAATCTGACTACTAAGAGAAAAGCTGATACGTGCTTAAGTTTATTGTAAAGGTAGTCAACTCTAATAATAATATAAATGGTATGGGGAAAAATACATGAGAAAGTGACAAATATGCTCTGTCTTCCACAGGAATGCTACCCTCATTGTATGTGAACCTTTTAATAAATGCTTATAAATCGATGGCGATGGCAGTGGCAGGCGCCGTCACTGCTCCACCCGTTCCCCCTCTGATCTCTTCAGAATGCTTATGCACAACGGCTCCCGACGTGCTGCTGCTGCCCACAGCCGGAACCTGCATCTCCTTGTTAGAGGGCTGCCTGGCTGTCAGAACTCTCCCTGCTTACGCAGACAGCTGGGAAGTGCCAGGATTCATGTCACCTCAGGTGCAGCTCCTAAACATTGACTGATCGTGGCAACATAATGTTCCAACGACCTTGTCCCTAATCAGGACACTTTGAGGCATGACCTGTACTGTTTTCCGAGGTCCCCTGAGGGACTGAGCCAGTTACTCTCTTTAGAACTTTGCTTGATAATGCCCCCTCCTTTGGCCTACCTCCCTTCCTGGTCACATGTTCCCACTCCATTACCAGTTTTTCCTAGAAACATTTCCTAATAAATCACTTCCACATGGCTCTGCCTCAGGTTTTGCTTCTGGAGAATCCAATCTAAGTCACCTGGTTCTAGATTTGGTCCTAGGTAGTAGAGTCTTAAAACAGGATTCTGAAGTTGGGCCATTTGCTGACAGATGGCAACAGGAATCCCACTGTTGGAGGTAAATCAGGTGATGATAACCCCTAGCATGCTATAGTATGACAATCGATAAGACTTCCATCTGTGAATTGGGATTGAATACTTAGCCCCTTCAAAATTTACCCCCACCTCCCTCTTGGCTACTAAACCCACGACTAAGGTCTAGTCTCAGCATGAGTCATCTGGAAAAGTACAGGTCCTTCTAAAGGAGGGAATGAATTATTCACCAAAAGTGCTGCAGAACCTAGGTAATACATATTGGTAGGAACCAGGAGAACATAGCTCAAGGAGGATCTTGAGGGCAAATGAAAACGTCAGAATTAGATAGTCTATTTAAGCAGTTTATTATTGCTTACCTTACAGAATTGCAGAATGGCTTCCTAAAGACGCAATTAAGTCCCAGCTTAGAAATAACACCCTGTGGGCTTGGGGCTCCATCCCTCAGGTTGACATATATACCTTGAACCAATAGCCATTATTTGATGTTATGCCCCTGATAAGTAGAACACATGGATCCAGGAACCAAGTAGGAAAATTGGAGTGGACCCCTCTCACCGTCATGTCCAGTGCCCTCTTGGGGAATTTGTGCTTCCATCCTTGCAATGTTAGGTTTAGTGTGTCTAGAGGCCGTGGTTCTTGTTTATGGTCAGGAGGAGAATATTTCCACAATGGGAAACAACAAGGGCTCCACTAAACCTGAAGCTACAATTTTCAGGTCATTTTGGACCCATAGTGCCAATAGACAGACAAATCAAGGAGTTACTGTACTTCCAGGGGTAATGATCCTGATTATAACAAGGAGGTAGAGCTGCTGCTACGTAACGGGGCAGGAAGAAGGCCATCTGGAACTCAGAGAACACTCTCGGGCATACCTTGGTGGTTTTTTGCCCAGTTTCAACCACAAACAGGCAATTATAGCAAAGGCATAATAATCAGGTCCCAGCCCCAACAGGGATACATATCTGGATCCCCTACTTGTCAAGCCACAAGATCTGCAGAAGTGCCGACCAAGGGTGAGCGTAATTTAGAATGGATGGGAAAGTAGATAGTTAATATCCATCTGTTAACAGGAAAGGCTGTAGCTCATGCCACTAACCTGCCTCTTGAAGGTCTTTATTTTCTAGAAATTATGATCAGCTCTACCCTGAAGAATCTATGCAACAAAGTTAATGTGAAACCTGAGCAGATCTGTGTGCCAGAGGGCTAGACTGGAGCAGATGCCATCGTTGTTCCATCCACATTCCTTTGGATTATTTCACCATTTTCGTATATGATGACTTCCAGTATCTTTTCACCCCAACAGCCAGCGTCCGTGTCTCTTTGCCTGACCGCTGCCCTCAGGCTATGAGAACCCACTTAGTCTGCTATTAGGAAGAGCCTGAAGGGCCTAGGAATTTGTGTCTCCTCTGGGTGGCACCTTTAACCAATGACTGAGGGAGAGTACAAAACACATCAGCTTCTCTACCCCCTGATCAGGACACCCTAGCAGCCTTTCTCAGTCAGGTTCCCCATCTGAACCACAGAACACAAAACACAATTTGAGTGACTATTTTCTCAATTCTCTCAAGGATGGTACACAACTGATACCATTCTAGATGCATGGGAGAGAAATTAATTCATCACATACAATGGAAGGCTTAGGGAATTAGGACTAAATTCTCTCTCAAAATTGTTGAGAAAGGTTGTCCAAGGTGTGACCTACACTCTCTCCAGACCTCCCCTGAGCAATTGAGCCAAAGTCATTCTCTGTGGGACTTTAGAGGATGTTATACCCTCCCTCATTCTCCTTCCCTTCCTGGTCCCACTTCTCCACTCCCCTGCCAGATTTTCCTGGAAACATTTCCTAACAAACAACTTTTAAACAAGCCCTCATCTCAAGGTCCGCTTATGGGGAACCCAACTTAAGACAACTTTTTCTTTTGTGTGTGTGTGTGAGGAAGATCAGTCCTGAGCTAACATCCACGCCAATCCTCCTCTTTTTGCTGAGGAAGACCGGCCCTGAGCTAACATCTATTACCAATCCCCCTCCTTTTTTGCCCTTTTTCTCCCCAAAGCCCCAGTAGATAGTTGTATTTCATAGTTGCACATCCTTCTAGTTGCTGTATGTGGGACGCGGCGTCAGCATGGCCGGACAAGCAGTGCGTTCGTGCGTGCCCGGATCCAAACCCGGGCTGCCAGTAGCGGAACATGTGTACTCAACCGCTAAGCCAAGGGGCCAGCCCCAGACATTAACATTCTGAGCCTCAATTTGGTTGCTGAAACAAAAAACGTGCTTGGCTGGAGCCCAGATATGAGCCCAGAAATTGACGAAGAAACAGAAATTGAGGTGAAGGAAGAGGGAAACTTAATAAATATTACTTAGAGTTACAAAATCTAAATTTAACACAAATCCATTTTTAAAAATAGCCTCACAACAAAAAATTTGTCAGAAGCAAATTGTGTAAAAATAAAGGTAGCTAGTACAATATCAGTTTCAATTGCAATCCAGTTAATGATTTCAATGAAAGATTTCCACTAGAAGTTTAAGCACTCAGTTTTCAACTTTTTTGTTCCTTTCCCCATTAATACACTGGATTGTTAATTTTGCAAGTTAACACTTAATAAGAATAGATTAATAAATAACAGTGAAGTGGTACAAGGAGGGAAACTTTGCTTTCTTTTAACAAGTTCTATTAACTTCTGGTTTTCTCCCAGAAGGCTCAAAAATGCCAGAGGTTTACCATTAAAGTATGAGAGTTTAAACATCAAGGTAATGATGTTCTGCTCATACAAAGATCTTTTTTGTCTTGGTAGTGTTTATATTAAAATCTTACTCTCTGGAGTGTCCTACATCCAAGATCATGTTCTTACATCCTTTGCGTGCCAGAGCCTGGTATCTAGAGGTCCTTCATAAATGTTGTTCAGTGTATGAACAGATAATCTAACAGGAATAAAGAGAGAAAAAAATCTGTCCATAGCAGGTATGACTGTCAATCCATGAACTTAGCTGTGCAAAAAATGTAACCGTTCTCATCTGTCTACACACCTTAATCTCTGTTTCAAGTCCCCCATTCCACTGGGTTTTGGGAAACTAAATGTCATTTTAGTTTGGGGATCTCCCCTTTTCCTGAGGTCATGCCAAGTTCTAAGAGTCTAAAATAGTGCCAATGCATTGATGGGAGAGGAGAGAGAGAGGTGGTGCTCAATGCCATGTGTCTACACAACATTTGCTGAGATATTCCTCATTCCATGAGGTCCTAGTGCTCGATCCTTATTTATATCTGCTCCAGCAACATTCTCATTCCCATCCCATACTCCTGTCTTCTAGTGGGATTCACCACCATTCCAAGGCCTTTCTTGGGAGAGAGGAAATGACAGTGCTCTTCCCACGCTAAGGTCAGCACACTCTCTTGGTGCAGCCATGTTAGGCTCCTTCTGCCACACACCACACAGACATTTTCCCCCTCAGCCTTCTACCCCCAAAGAGCTGGAACCAAGAAACAAAAGATGACTCCTCTGCTCTTCGATTCTGCAGAATCGTTTGGCCTCCCAGGGCTCAGACTAGGAGCACCAGGGCACAGGGCTCATGTCTCCCCCGTCCCCGCCCCGACGTTCCCCTCCACCCTCTCTCTCCCCACTACTTTCCCTGTCTCTCTTTCTGCACGAGGCCCACAAGGATTTTGTGGCAAGTCTGTTTGGGGTGGCAGAGAAGTGTTAGGAAGAGGGAGAAGAGATAATCTTGGAAACCTCTCATTTGGGGAGTTTTTTGTTTGTAAGAGCTGAGATTCTGAAAATCAAAAACCAAAAGGAGACTCCTTTTTTCCTCTTCTTTCTGTTAATAGATCCTTTCCCTGAAGCATAAGTGCAGAATGCCCTACATCAAGGGTGGGTCTGAGGAGTTGGGTTAGGAACTATCAGGAAGTAACATCAATTAATACTGTACAAATATTGCCCCTCATTGTTTAAAGTCAAGCAGAGATGTCACCATCTCTGAAGTATCCTCCCTCTTCTCTTACCCGTCAAAATTACCCCTGCCTCTTTATTTTGCCCCTCTTGCTAAACTTTTGTTCCTTTCTCCTCTATAGACTGGGAACTCTCAGAAGGCAGGGCTGAATCTTGTTCATCTTTCAATTCCCAGGGCCTAACACAGCTCCTGAGACAAATGGGCAGTAAATAAATGTTGGCTGAATGAGAACATAGCTTGTCTTTTACTTATCAGAAGCATAGCACTTACGAGAGCACAGCGATTAGGTGGCCAGAGCCTGCAGCGGCGGCCAGTAGTACGGGGCTGGAGGGAACGGCTGCCTCTGATTCCTGGCTTTGCCCCTTACTTGCGTAACCTTAGCCAATTAGTTTTACCTCTTCCTGACTCAAGTTCCTCGTCTCTAAGAGCAGAGACTCTGGAGCCAGACTGCTAAATTTGAATATTGTTTCTCCCATGTTCTGAGCTGTGTGAACTTGGCACATGATTTATCCTCTTTGCACCTCTGGTTCTGCATCTGTACAATGGGCATGATAGTAGTACCCTCCTATAAACATGTGATGTGGATTGCATAAGTTTATAAAGTGTTAGGACAGTAGCTGGTACATAGCAAGTGCCCCTTAAAGTTGTTGATATGTAAGTAAAACAAATAGCTTTTGTTCATACTATTTCAGGCCCAATCTGCGTATTTGGAAGTAGATGAGTACACTAGTTTGAGAGGGTAGTAGAGGCAAGGAGCACTTGTGTTCATTTAGAATCTGTTGGGGAAAGGGGAAAAATGTATTTTAATCTATACTTTAATGGATATTGCAGATGCTAAAGAATATGTGTGCCAATAATACAAGCTAATTCAGGGAAATAAATTGTCAATCTTAGTATACTCAGCGTGTACCTAGTTTCACAAGCATCAGTTCTCTCAAATGTTTACATTGGTGATCTAAGACATACGAGTCAGTGGTGCGTGCTTCACGTGGCTGTTAAATAAAGAACTCATCCCGGCCTATACCCTGTCTCTGACCTTTGCCCTTCAGCATCTATGACAGACAGTCACCTAACTTAAAGTGCTAGCTAGAGCCTCTCAGGATTTAACCCAGGCCAAATGCATAAATTTGTCTGTACTGTTGTGCTGGGCATTAGAAACTGGAAAAGAAGCGTCAACTTTGTCTAACTGGGGAGAGCGGATACAACTCAGTTGCTCCCAGGGAACAAATCAATGTAGAAATGAATACAGTGACATGTCTCCAGCAAAATTAGAAAAAGAAATACAAAAACACAGCAGAAAGATAATTAGGTGTGATCAGGTGGTAGTCATTGGCAGTGAGGTGGACGTTTCCATGAAATGAGTTAATTACCTTCATAAGGAGCTAAGTCACCCATCTCTGTTATTGGGCTCCCTTGTGTCTGGGGCCCCACCAGGCAGGAACTTCTTTGACCTTTTATCTAATCTCACCCATCTCTCTGTCTCTTTGCAGGAGGCCGTGTCTGTAGCACTTTGCTTGTCTGATGTATCTTATTTAATAGCATGAGTTCTAGGTGTTGCATCTCACTGCAGAGGACCTCAGTCATGTTGCACAGGAAAGCCACCTGCCGAGACGGGAAGGACTTCGGTCCAGGAATCAGGAGATTTTGGTTCCCATCCCAGTTCTGCTATTCACAAACTGTGTGACTTTGAAAAAGTCACTTCATGTCTCTGGGCCTCAGATTCTTCCTTCACATCATCTTTTTGCTCCCGTCCACCTTTCAGGGGCTATAATTTCATTCCAACATTATTATATGTGTAGTAATAATAATAATAACAATAATAACGTTATTGCTAGCCACCTTTTTTTCCATGTTTACCACACGACAGACACCGTACCAAGTGTTAACGATTTTACAATCTTCTCCAATATGCAGAGCGTTGTTGAGGCCCAGTCTCTTTGAATGATCTGTCCCAGGTCACACTGCTGCTAAGTGGATGGCAGAGGAAGGATTCAAACCAGTGTGTGCTGAACTCCAAAGGTGATACTGAGCAGTGCCCTCTGGGAAGAATAGATGATGATGTCAAAAAGAGAGAAAGAGATCATCTAATTTCAAAGTTCATTTTTCTCTCCAGAGGGCTAACAAATTCCAAACTGAGGCCACTAAGGAGCAATACCAGGTGAATCAGCCATCGGTGAGTCAATTCGTCCATCAGTAATGGGAATTCAGTGATTTGGACCGTATGCTAATGAGGTCAAGGCCAGGTTAGAATGTGTGCATAGCCTGCAGTCAGAGCCCATGCTCCTAATGTGCTCAGCCCATCTCAAAATCGTGAGGAATGTGAGTTACACGGCAGCTGCCCTCCAGAGTGCTGGTGCTCTAACTTTAGGGATCCATGAAAGGCTTAAGGACGAGGAAGTAAAGGCGCGTCCCGTGCAAACCCAGACAGCTCAGACAGATTAGAGGATAGGAATCCAGTTTTCCAAGATGAAACTTTTTTCATTTTTTTAAAAAATGCTTTTATACAACTAGGAGGAAATATAGCTGTAAATACAAGGCGGTGTGGCCCTTTAGCAGTTGATGACACCAGTGCAATCAGCAGAACACGTCAAGTATTATGGGAACTGGAAGAAGTTATCAAGCAAGACTTTTGTCTCTTTTTTCATCAGGCTTTAACATAAAAAATACAAGGGTAAACATGTAAATGTGGGGGATTTGTTTTTTATTCACTGGGTTTATAATTCTCCCCTGCATCTCATCCCAGAACTAGCATAGATTGGGTAATAGTTTCGTTAACAATGTCCTTATTAGATTTTGGGGGTGCCCCACCCAGAATATGTAACTGGAGTCTGTGTATCTAAACCAATCTACACAAAGAAGTCAGAAAATTATGAATTTTTTAATGTAATTAATCAGTATTTGAAAATGGCAAGGCATTCATTAGGGAACTATTAAGCTATGATGCAAGAAGATAATTAGTAAATTGGGGACAACATGGGTTCATTCATTACTTTAAAAAGTAAATAATGCTGTTTATCTGTTTTCCTATAACAGTGGCATTTTTAAAATTAACATTGAGATTTAAATAATCACATATTCTCTTTCTGTGTATGTCCATATGTAGCTCTCAGTTTTTCTACGAATAAATGTGATTGTTTTCATCTCTCCTAACCATCAACATTCCCCCCTACATCTTTTCATCATGCAAGGATGTTTTTCTCAGAAAATAGCAGTGCCTGAAATAGAGTAGGTACATGTTAAATTGTAGCTTCTACTATTTATTAGTATTATTATTGTTGTTGTTTTTGTCCTATTTGAGATTACCAGTTAGCTTTCCTTTCAGAGGACTAGACCTCAGGTTGCTTGTCTCTTCTACTATTCTGTTCAGCAGACTAGACAAGCCAGGTTGCTTGTCTCTTCTACTATTCTGTTCAGCAGACTAGACAAGCCAGGTTGCTTGTCTCTTCTACTATTCTGTGACACATTTTGTTTAACTATAAAAGTCATAGAAGGCTAAGCTTTTTGAAATTCAAAGGCCCAGGCCCTGTAAGAAAAAAGGCAGATAATCCAATATGACAGTGGGCAAAAGACAAAACAGAAACTTCAAAGAGGATATTAGCCAAATGGTCAATAAGTATAGGAAAAAGTGATCACCTTGACAAGTCATCAGGGCAATGCAATGCCACTGCACCTTCATCAGCATGGCTATTTGAGAAAAATAAACAGTACTAAGTGTTGATGAGAACATATAGAAACTTGAACTCCTGTACTCTGTTGATAGTAGTATACATTGGTGCAACCACTTGGAAAATTGATGGTATCTATTAAGCTGAACGTATATTACCCTATGACCCAGAATTCCAGGTATATATCCCCCTAGAGTATGGACATATGTTTACCAAAAGACATGTACAGGAACGTTAACAGCAGCACTATTTGTAACAGCCCCAAACTGGAAACCACCCAAACATCCTTTCACAGCGGAATGGACGTTATAATATATGCATACAGTGGCACGCTATATAGCATTGAACGTCTAAAACCAAACACAACATGGATAACTACAACCAATGTAATATTGAGCTACTTACAAAGGGATACGTTCTATATATTTCCACTCACATAAACTAATAGGCAAACTAATCTGTGGTGTTAGAAGTCATTATAATGGTTACCTTTGGGTAGGTGGCTTCTGAGGGGCTAATAAGGTTCTGCTTCTTGATCTAGGTGCTACTTACAATGGTGTTTCCTTCATGAAAATTTATTCAGCTGTGAACTTATGATTTGTACACTTCCCTACACATATAATTCAATAAAATGATATATAAAAAGATGTCCAGGCTTCTGCAAATAAAAGGCACTAGCTTTTGAAATTCAAAAACGTTTTTCTTTGCTGTTCTGCTGTTTGTGTTTCCTGGAAGATGGTGATGCTGAGCTGTTGGTAAGGGTACCACATTTTGAGAGCTACTGTTTTCAAATTCGTCTATACTGGCTCTTGCCACTTCTCATTTCTCTTAATCCATACATACTACCTTCCATTCTCAATACATCACTGAAACCATGCCCTCCTGTGTACCCATGAACCAGTTTCAATAACTTTTCATTTTTCCCCCATTGACCTCCTGTAGCATTTGACCATGTTGAAACCTCTTTGAAACCTTTCTCCTAGTTCCTGTGTCCAGTCTTTCCTAGTTTTGTTCCTACTTTTCTGAACTCTTCCTTGTAGATATTTATCTACCACTAAATGTTGGTATTTCCCAATGCTTTGTTCTAAACCACCATTCTCTTCTTCCTGGTGATCTCATCCTCTTCCTTGATATTAATTACCACCTGTGTGCTGATGACCCTCAAATATGAACCTTCAGTCCACACTCTCCTCTGAGTTCTGGCCCCATATACATAATGTCTTCTGGACGTTTCTTCTTGGCTATCCCTTACATACCTCAAACTCATCATCTTCTTCCACAAAATCTCTTCATCCTACACTCCCTTTCTCATTGCTATCTGCTCAGTCACTCGGATCAGATTACTGCATATCATCCTAGTCTCTCCAATTTGCCTCACCCTCAAACCAGCACGTTTTTCAATTCTATTTCCCACCTTTCCATCCCACTGCCATTATTCGGCTTTTGCTCTTTTCTTGCCTAGACCATGGCAGTAGACTTCCCAATCAGCTCACTTCTACAGCCTACCCTTCTGCAGTTCCTTTACACTGCAGCTACCCAACTCTTCTAAAACCTGAACATGATCACTGTAATTCTTTGCTTGAAATACAATGGGTCCTCCTTATCTATTGAGTAAAATCCAAACTCTAGCATCTGATTTTAGCCCACCATTGCACTCTCATTTTTGAGAACGTAGAAGCTTCTCAAACATCAAATTTCATATGAATAAAGGGGAGAGTGATCTTGTTAAAATATAGATTCCGTCAGTAGGTCTAGGGTGGGACCAAAATTCTGCATTCTAACAAGCTCCCTGGTGATACTGATGCTACTAGTGGGCTAGTGCTGACCACACTTGGAATGACCTCTTTACTCTAGCTACAATAGTTTACTTATAGCTTCTCAATATAACTTGTGGTTTCACAATCTCTATGCGTTAAACCCACAGTCCTCTCTGCTTGCAATGATCTTCTTCCCTTTTCTAGCTACCTAATGTCACATTATCCTTCAAGACACAACTAAAACAGGACCCCTTCAGGAAGCCTCCCTGGTCTTTTCCCCTAGGCTAATTGGATGCCTACATCTTTGCCCTTGTATCAATCAGTACCACCTTTAGATTCAGACAAGCAGGCTCACATCCCAGGCCCCGTGCCTCCAGGGGCCTTGAACTTTGTCCTGCCTTCTTTGAAATTTTCTGAATCACTTTCCAGCACCTGGAATGAGCCAGAGCCAGCAATACCATCTAGGTGTGATGCCTGAGACTGGACCTGGATGTGCGTGGGCCCTGGTCCCCATTTTTGTCCCTTCAGGGCACTCTCCCATCCACTGTCACATCGGTGGGGTTGACCACATGCCCTAACAAACTCTGGCAGGCCCTGAGGCTAGGCTGTAGTTGCAGGAAGGTGGCCTAGTGAGCAAAATGCTCCTATTGGCCAGTGCAGTGTTTCTTCCACAGGACAGCATGTGGTTTAGCAGCCAGAATGGTGTGACATGCTGATCTGGGATGACTCTCACTCACATGGAACCCAGGACAAGTCCAGGGTTCTGGAATTCTGAGTGTCCACCACCAACCTTTGTGCTTTAGCCCTCTGCGTGGGCTCTTGTTTCTGTTTTCACTCATCTGTTCTAACGACGGTGCTGCCTCTGGTCTACAGCTCCCGAGAGTAGCGGTGGTGGCAGCAGGCATCCTTTATTCTATGTGCCCCCGGAGCTCATCCCACCCCCAGAGCTTTATGTCATGCGTCAGGTAGTCCTCCAAGAGTGGCTGGACCTATCTCTTCTGAAGATTGTCTTTGCTTTGCAATGTAAACATGTCTTCCTCATTAATGTTCTCTCTTGCCTCCGATCAATAGGTTGATATCACGGTGTTTTAGGTCCTCTTAAGGGAGCTGAATGAGGAACAGACATTCTTTGCGCGTATAGGATCACTCTTTTGGCATACCCATGGATCCCTTGCTCCTTTTATTCCACTGGTCAAGATATATAGAAGTCATGAGTACAATCAATATTGAAAGAGATCATATCCTAGAAATGCCGTGATTGTGGCCTAAAGAGATGTGGTTGGAAGATGTGTTGTTCTATGTTTATACTATGAAATCCTGAACAATAAATTTAACATGTTCAGAAAATGAATCATCATTTATCACATTTTCCTGCAAACTCTAAGTAAGACTTGAATTTGTTGTCATCATCAACAAATTACTGTAACAAATTTTGGGAAGTCAGTACTCATGGGTGGCCTGGTAGTTGATAGAGCATCATGATTACTATTGTAACCAACATTAAATAGTTGGTGTTAGAAAATTGCAGAGGCCAAAACATCTATATTATTTCAATACAAACAGCCCCTAACAGCCATGTCATTGTGAGTAATAACAACATAGTTTTTCTGTCTTTTCCTCCTGGTGGGAATATGAAATTAGTCAGAAATGGCACACTCAAGAATAAAGAACATGAAGAAATGGTGCCTGGACACTACACAGAATCCTCAAGTGCACATATTTGACACAAAATAAAGGACTTCTTCTCTTCCCAGTATTCTAGATCTTCACCAGTAAGTCAATATACCTCATATGGACCCATGATTTTGTAATACATTTTTTAATCAAATCGCTTATATAGAGTGGGTCCCTGAACAAATATGTGCCTGGGGCCCTGCACAGCCTGGACTGGTCCTGACCAGTAGTATCCAGTGCATAATCTCTATCAGAGTACCCACCACATCTTCACTATAAGGGTTCATCTGCCTGCCCCTCTCTCTCAGAAGCTGATTATGAGCACCCTGAAGGCAAAGGTTGTTCGGTCGGTACCTTCCGCACCTAGCACAGTGTCTAGAGTATGGGAAGTTCTCAAAATAAAGCTTGCATTTACTGAGAAATAAGTGTGCCAGGACCTTTTTAACAGAGTGATGTTGATCCATAGCCACTTAAATTAAACTAACATTCTCATCTTAACTTAATTTGGTCAGGATGAGTCTGCAAGCCTTAGTGCACCTTGAACGCTAGTCAAACCTGGGCCACCACAAAGTGTAGCTAAGGATCATGGAGGAGAAATCAGCTTTTCTTTTTTTGTCAATTATTACAAGCACATTCATTCACCTACACATGGCATTCTGTACAATGAAATGTCAGACATTACAAAGGTAAAAAGAGAGTCAGTGGCACAGGAAGAAAGGAGGGATGAAAAGGATATTTCACAATTTGTCAATATGTGACTATTGGCATCCCGTTTTTGACAGAACAAAGTACTGCTAAGGACTCTTGCCAGAAGTAAATGTGCTGGCTCAAGCAAGATACACAAAAAGACACAAGAAGCCCATTGATTATTTTTGTTGTAAAATACACTTTTGATTTTCCTGTACCTTTTTTAAAAAGAAGGCTTTTAATATGTCGTTTTCTAGAACATTCACTCTGATCCCTCTGATCCACAAAGAAGCAGCCACTAAAGATGAGAGATGATTCTAATAGAAACTTCACAGACATGCTGAAAGCAAGAAGAATTAGTCACTTAGCACAAACTCAAGAACAGAAAATATATGGGAGTCTTCTGGCCTTTTGTCCTTGGTGACTGTCCACAGGTTTAATTTTTCTGAGCTGATGTTCATGGCAAATTTGATTTACTGGTTTTATGTACCCTCACCCGCTCAAGTAATACATATTTTAAATCAACTGTCAGTAACCCTCACAGAGTGAAGAGCATAAATGAAAAGGAGTTAATGAAATGCTACAATATGTATATTACTGCCCCAAAACAACACCATTTCACAAGGTTTTTGCCTTGTTTTGAATGCAGAATAAGAAATTACCTTCAATAATCATTTTATGAATTTGCCTCTTAAGTGCTTCTGACCAAGGAGAGATAAAACAAGAGTTGGCAAGAGGAAAAAGGTCTTCTCTGTTGACTTTTAAATAAACATTTTACGATTAAAAAGCCAGGATAGAAATATGCCTGAAAATGGTAACTGCCCTCACTTTGATTAATGCAGAGAAAGCTTCCTGAATTCACTATTGGGTCACCAGGGATGTATCACACCTCTCTCCTCCATTTTTTTTTTTTTTTCCCCAGAATAATGCCCTGGAGCAGAGGTGTTCCTGCTGCATTCCATGAAGCTGGCTGATTCTCCTAAACTGCATTAGGGTCCAAGGGAGGGCCCTTGGAATTTCACTAAGGGTTCAGCAGGTGCACTGAGCTCTAAGCTTCTATGTACTCACGCCTTCCCTGCCAGCACCCTCCCTCCAAGCTGCAGCTAGAGCACTTTGCTTTTTCTTGTTTATGCATTGGGGTTCCAACCACGATTTCCCTCATAAGGATATATTTGCTTCTAAACACAAAATTTTAAAACTGCTCTAGTTTGGCTGGAAAATTATTTATTTTTCATTCAATAAACATGTATTAAACATCTACTATGTGCAAAGAGCTCTGCTAATTTCTGAGGATTCAGGACAGGAGGATAGTTGATGGGGAGTTGGAGTGGAGGGAACATTGTAGGCCGAGGGGACAGTATGTGGTAAGATCCTGTGGCAGGAGGACACACTGTCTTCAAGGGATGCAAAGAAAACCACACATGAAAAGCTGGATAATAATATGAGACATTAAATCAGCAAATGATAAATCAATAGTACTAACAATATGAACATGGTAGTTCCATGTTCAGGTTAATGCAATCATTTATTGAACACACAGACTGATGCTCAGTGTGTGAAAAAGGTGTCAAATTCCATGATAAGGAATTTATTCTTTCTTCTGTAGACAACAGGAGCCATGGAAGGCTTTCGAATAGGATTATTGAGTGCACGGTGAGATTGGGAAGATAGCCACCTCAGATGATGAAAGGTCTTAAATGCCATGATTCCTTCTGTAGGCAGTGGGGAGCAATCTGGGTTTTGGAATAGAATTTTGAACACAATCAAATATAGGTTTTATTTAGAAAAATAGCTCTAGTGGCAGCTGGAGAATATATTGGACAGATTGGAGCCAGAGACATCAGTTAAGAAACCATGGCTAAAAAACAAGAAATGCTGCTTTAAGTTTCCTTTTAATGATAATACCAAAATTCTGATGAGGGCACAGGAACCTAGTAAACCCAGTCGTTGTTGATGGCCATATAGATTGCAACAACCCTTTTAGAGAGCACATTACAATTTGTATCAAAAGCCTTACTACTTTTTAACCTAATAATGAGCTGCCTGGGGATTTATTTTAAGAAAATAACTCAAAAGGTACAAAAGGTAATAATTATAATGTTATTTTTTGTAGTCTCTATAATTATTAAAATCAGAAGAAAATTGAACTCTTGGTAAATTATTTCCATGTAACATTATTCAACTGTTAGAAGTGCTTATTATAAAGAATAATGTCAGAGGATGAAAAATACTTAAGTGGGATGAAGACTGAGGACCAGTAGATCTGGCACTGCAGAAACTCCGGTGGCCTTTTGTCTGATAACGGCAGCCTCAGCAGGGTGGTAGGAATATTATTATTAACAAGAGATGATGATTAATTCAGGAACTGAGGCAGTGGTGGTGTAATTTCAAGGGAAATTTAGAAGATAGAACTGATATGATAAGGTATGTGAGTGGAGAGACGACAATGGCAGTGAAGATTCTAACATGGTAACTGGAATGACAGTACAAGCAGAGACTTATGGAAAACATGATCAGTGTTGTTTTGGACATATTAGACTTGAGGTCAACTGAAATTCCAAGTGGAGATGTCTAGCAGCCTTCTGGAAACATAGGCTCAGAATTCAGGAAACATGACAGGGCTAGAAATAGATGGCTGGTATTTGGAAACATTGAAGTTCATGAAATTATCTAGAGACATAGTAGACATTCAATAATTAGAGATATTTTTAATTAAAGATAGAAATGCATCTGTAAGTGTCTACTGAAGTAATCCTATTAAGTTCTCTTACTAACTCACCAAAATAAGTTCCTTCCCCTTTACATGAGGGCTATAAAATGAGAAGAAAAATAAAAAACAGGAGGAGTATGTAAAGAAAATTGGAAAAGAATAATGACAAAGGCATAGACTGAAAAATAAGAGCTACTGGTATTAAGAAAACTATAAAGATGAAAGAACTGGGAACTAAAAGGACAAGCCAAGACAGGCACTTGGTGTGGAAAAATGTGAAAAATAAGGAAAAAGAATCAAATGGAAGAAAAAGAGAGGACATGGAAATAATCTGGGAAAATATGAAAACTTGAAAGTTCTATGGACCTAAAAACATGTTCTTTTCCTTACATAATACCTAAAAAATAAACCGATAAGGAGGGCTCCTAGCTGCCACCTAGGATGTGGAAAGCTAGAAAGAACGTCACTTTCATTCTAACAACACAAAAAAATCATATAACGTACAAAAACCATAACTTTTATTGAACCTGTAAGAAAGCTAAGCTCTCAAGGTGACAAACCAGCCTGAAAATTCAGGAAACACAGGTGCCTCTGAGGAGAGTCAATGACACAAGCACCGGCCACCTGGATCTAGTATGAGAGGAAGACATGGCGCCACAGAAGGGGATAAGAAGATTCCAGCACAAACATTTTGATTAATAAAGGTTTTTACCTAAATTATTAAAGTTTCTTACTAAAGGTTACTTACAAAGTTAGTAAAGCTTCAGTGTGAACTAACGTAAAAGTACAGAACCCCTGGGAGCCACAAACACAAGTGGAGTTTGTACCAATTCACAGGCTCTTCTCCATCAACCTCATCACGTGCTACTGAGAAAGAGGGGCAGGGCCTGAGATCACAGAAAACCTCCCTCAGTGTGTGTGCCTGGAAGACAGCAGTAGCCTCCACTGCAGGAAAGGTAAAAAGCCCCATCCAGAGCCTTTCTCCCCAGTTCCCTTGAAGGAATAAAAGCCTTAAGACCCTGGGGGAAAGGTAGGAATCCCTACGACCCCCAGGGCACAAGTAAAGTCCCACCACAGCTAGAAGAAGGAAACGGGGTGGTGGGGGGAGGACCCTAAACCCCTAGGAAATGTAGAAGAAAGCATCTTGGATCCAGAGCATTAGAAATCCCCTACAACTGAGAAAGCGGCAGAAAACTCTCCCCCACAAGACCTACCAAAGGTCCAAGGCAGAATGTGGGTACCATATGAAGGAGGGGCAGGATTACTTGGAAAGCTCTGCTTCTGAGACCCAGGGACAGGAGCCTGCCTAAGACTGGGACTGAAAAAGGACAATAGGAAATTCCTCTCTACCTCAGCCCACAAGACCAGGCTAGCAAGCCTCAAGTGTCAAATAAAAGCAGTCTACCACCTGGAGGAGGGGCAAAGGCATAGAAAGACACCTACTTGAGGGTGTGGGCTCATAAGGAAAGCCGAAAGTTGAGGTAGAACATGAGCATTGAGAAAAACCTTTAATCTCCTACAAGATAGTCCTGGAGGAATTTGAAGACTATGGTGCAATGAGGATACCACAGCAAAAACAAAAGCCAAACTCAGCTCAATTCCTGACCAGTCTGACTCAACCCACCCTAGTCCAACAATAATGACCTAATAAAAGTGGAGGCATGCCCATTTCTCAGGCATAAATACTATTTACCAGAGTCTCTACTGTCCTACATACGATGTCTGGTTTCAATCAACCAAAAATCATAAGACACATTAAAAAAAAAAAACACCACCACTGTTAAAAGACAAAGAAACAACAGAACAAGACTCAAATATAACCCACTTGTTGGAACAATCTGACAAGGACTTTAGAATAACTATAATTATTATGTTAAAGGCTCTAGTAGAAAATATGGACAACATCCATGAACAGATGGGGAATTTCAGCAGAGAGATGGGAACTAAAAGAAAGATGCAAATGGAAATGATACAAATAAAAATCATGGTAAGAGATAAAGAACATCTTTGATCAGCTCTTCAGTAGATTCAACACTGCCAAGCCTAGGAAAAAATGATTGAACTTAAAGATGGGTCAGTATAAATTACCCAATCTGAAACATAAAAGGAAAAAATAATGACAAAGACAGAGCAAAGAATCTAAGACAATATCAACAGGTCTAACACTTGTGTAATTGGAATCCCAGTGTAAGCAAGAAAGAATGGGACATGAGAAATATTTTAAGAAATAATGGCCAAGAATTTTCCAAAAATAACGCAAAAACATCAAACTGCAGATCCAAGAAGCTCAGAGAACACTAAGCATGATATACACTACCATCAGCACTCCCCCCAAAACACATCACACACTTGGACATCTCAATTCAAACAGCTGAAAGCAAAGACAGAGAAAAAATCTTGAAAGAAGTCAGGAAAATAATGACACATTACACGCAGAAGAATAAAGATAATAATTACAATTCACTTCTTGTCAGAAACTACGCAAGCCTCAGAGAATAAGTTGGAAAGTATTCCCACCTCTTGTATTTTGTAGAAAGGTTTGTGTAGGAGTTGTTATTTCTTCTTTAAATGTTTGGCAGAATCCACCAGTGAAGCCACCTGAGACAGGAGAATTCTTTGTTGAAAGGTTTTAAACTATGAATTCGATTTTTAGAATAGATATAGGACTATTTATGTTACTTATTTCTTTTTGAGTGAGCTTTGTGAATTTGTGTCTATCAAGAAATGCATCCATTTCATCTAATTTGTTCAATTTATGGCTATAAAGTTCCTCATAATATTCTTTCATTATCCTTTTAATGTCTTCAGAGTCCTTAGTGATATTCTTTTGTTTTTAGTATTGGTAATTTGGGTCTTTTGAGGGTCAGTCTGGATAGAGACATCAATTTTATTAATCTTCTCTAAAACGAACTTTCAGATTAATTGAAGCAGGTTGAGTAAGAAGAGAGGGTTAAAAAAGAAAGGTTACTCTGAAGAAGTAACAATGAAGCTGAGACTTGAAAGAGATAGAGAGTACATGTCTCCTAAAGTAAATAGGAGATAGGTGAGTTCTAGGAATAACAATTTAAAAAAAAAGGCCAGTGTTGTTGGAGTATGGAAAATAGAGAGGAGACTGTTGCAGTCTGAAGCCCGAGAGAAAAGCAGAGGTCAGATAACACAAAGCCATATAGTCATGGAAAGGATTCACATGGGAATTTATGCCAAAAGCAAATGGAAGCCACTGGAGGTATTACAAAGAGGAGTGACGGTCAATTTGCTTTGAAAAGCTCAACCTAGCTGTACTATGAGGAATGAATTTGGGCAGGGAAGTAGAAATGGAGAGAACAATTAGGTGGTTATTACAGCAGTGAGAGTAGGGGCTGTGACTGGGAGATGGCAGAGAAATGGAAGGATTTAAATGATGATAAGTAAACCTTGATTTAGAATTGATCAATTGATTGACTAAATTTTTTATTGGTGGTAATAAATAATACATTTATTTAGCACTTTACTATGTGCCGGGAACTAGTCTAAGCATGTTATGTGACTTAATACAAGATCATGCAGCTAGTAAAAGAAAGAGCAAAGTTTAAAAGCCAAACAGGCCAAAAAAAAAAAAAAGCCATACAGGCCTATGCTCTAAGTCCTTGCCATTACTGCCTCTTGGATGATAGGATTAAAGATAAGAAAGGGGATATAAGGATGAATTCTTGGTTTCTGGGTTAAACAACCGAGTTTATTTACTGAAATAAGAAACATTAGAGGAAAGGTATGTTTTGGAGAAAAATAATGAGTTCAGCTTTAAACAAAATAAACAAGACATATTTATTACAACCTTAGAAAGAAACCTAAATCTGCAGAAATAAATAAAAGAAGTCCTGTTTATGGTATTATGGTAAAGGGCCTAAGCATATACCCTAAAAATTATTAAAGCACATTTAGTTCTATATAAATATGTAATTTTTTTTTTAATTTCCAAGGGTAAAAGAAGGACATAAACCAAATGCTTCTTTGGAGTTCCAGTTTTGGTAGCTTGTATAGGATGAACGCCCCTGCAGATAACAGTTATGACCTCTGGACAAGATATTTAAAAAAATTTGAAGGTAATTGAGAGTGGCCAAAAGAAGGCATAAATTGGAGAGGGTTTGACTTGTGGAAAAAATGGAACCACACTAAGTGAAATATATACTTATTAGGCTTATCATCTAAGGGTACTCCTCAGTCTACACTACATAAGACATCTAGAAATAAAGCAGAAAGGTCCAGCCTTTTAGATATGGGAAGCCAGAAAAAGGTGAATGGTACTTCCAGGACAGCTGTAAAAGAGCGAGGAAATCCTACAAAGAAGAGATAAACAGAAGAAAAAAACTTAAAAAATCTGCATATAAATTCTCCTCAAATCTTGGCTGACACCTAACCTGTACATGCACAGTTGAGACTCCAAGGGATTCAAGGGAAAACAATATCTGAAAGTCTGAAAGACATGAGCAGAATTTTCAGGTGCTGCCCAACACAGGGGAGACAGGGTTTGGATTCACATCCTTCTAAGTTAGAGGGACTTGGTAAACATTTCAGCCTTACTATGGAAAACCCAGAAGGACCACGCTTTAGAGCAAAAACTACTTCCCAGAACTTAAGAGATTCAGTCTAGGACTAAGAAAATACTAAAAATAGACCCATCCTTAAAAAAAGAAACCAAGTCTCCAAGGTAATCTACCAATAATTTAGCTGCATACTACACCATAACTAATACTCTTCAGAGAAAGATGGCAGAATCCAAAAGTCTCAACAACCCATCATGCTGAATAGCCAAAATAAAAATCACTACATAGGAGAATGTGACCTATAGTCAAGGTAAAAGTCAGTCAAAAGAAATTTGCCAGTAAATGAACAAGGAAGTAAAATAACTATGATTAATATGTTAAAGAATGTACAGGGTATTATATAATGAGTGAAATTACGGGAAATTTCAGGAGTGATTTGAAAGTAAAAAAATAGAAATACTATAACTGAAAAATACAATATCTGAAATAAAATAATTTTGAGTGGGATTAATAACTGAACAGAATAAAAAAATGCATCATTGAACTTGAAGACAAAATAAAGCACAGAGAGAAAAACAAATTAGGAAAAATTGAACATTGCATCAAAAGCCAACGAGAAACTTTCAAGAGGTCTAATACACATGATTGGAGCCAGAAAATGAGAGGTGAGAGAAAGGTTAGGGGGGAAAAAAAACGGAAGAAATAATGGCTAACCATTTTTCCAAATTTGATTCATGAAAAGTATCAACATACAGATTCAAGAAGCTCAGGAAATTCTAAACAGGATAAACCTCTAGCTTGAATGATCAAAATAAAAAGAAAGAGGACATATCAATGTTAGCAATAAAAAAGATCCACCAGAATGCAAATTGGGTGCAGCCACTATGGAAAACAGTATGGAGATGTCTCAGAAATTAAAAATAGAAATGCTATATGATCCAGCTATTCCCACTACTGGGTATTTATCCAAAGAACATGAAATCAACAATTCAAAGAGATTTATGCACCCCTGTGTTCATTGCAGCATTATTCACAATGGCCAAGACGTAAAAGCAGCCCAAGTGCCCATCAACAGAGGAATGGATAAAGAAGATGTGGTATACATATATATACAATGGAATACTACTCAGCCATAAAAAAGACAAAATTGTGCCAGTTGCAACAGCATGGATGGACCTTGAGGGTATTATGCTAAGTGAAATAAGCCAGACAAAGACAAACACTGTATGATTTCATTCATGTGGAAAATAAAAAAAACACATGGATAAGGAGAACAGATTAGTGGGTACCAGAGGGGAAGGGGATAGTGGGAAGGTGAAAGGGGGTGAAGTGGCAAGTATGTATTGTGATGGATAAAAACTAAACTATTGGTGGTGAATATGATGTAATCTATACAGAAATTGATATATAATAGTCTACACCTGAAATTTATACAATGTTATAAGCCAAAATGAGCTCGATAAAATAATTTTTTTAAAAAATCCACAAGATACTAAGAAGATACTGAATTAATATTATAAACAACTTTATGCCAATAAATTCAAAATCTAGATGAAATAGACTATTTCCTTAAAAGATAAAAATTACCAAAATTGATACAAGAAAACTAGAAAATCTGAATAGTCCTATATTTAATAAAGAAGCCAAACTCATGATTCAAATCTTTTTAACAAAGAAAACTAGAAGCTCAGATGGCCTCACTGGTAAATTCTAATAATGATTTAAGGAAGAAATAATACCAAGGTCACACAAACTCTTTCAGAAATGAGACAATGATGGAACAGTTCTCAACTGATTTTATAAAGGTCACCATAATCCTTATACCAAAACCAGACAAGAACATTACTAGAAAAGAAATTATGACCCAATATTTCTCATGCAAGTTGATGCAAAAATTCTTTTAAAACATCAGTAAATTAGGGGCCGGCCCCGTGGCTTAGCGGTTAAGTGCGCGCACTCCGCTGCTGGCGGCCTGGGTTCGGATCCCGGGCGTGCACCGACGCACCGCTTCTCCGGCCATGCTGAGGCCGCGTCCCACATACAGCAACTAGAAGGATGTGCAACTATGACGTACAACAATCTACTGGGGCTTTGGAGGGAAAAAAATAAATAAATAAAATCTTTAAAACATCAGTAAATTAAATACATATAATACACATGTGTATATTATATATAACATGAGTATATATTATTCTTATACACATATTATATACATACATATAATATATACACATGTATATTATATATAATGTAGGAGATAATATTTATTAATAGTATATATACTAATATATAATAACTGAATGGGATTTAATCCAAGAACGCAAGGTTGATACAAGATTCAAAAAAAATTAATCAATCATCTCAATAGACATAGAAAAGCTAATGAAACTTTAACACCCATTCACGATTAAAACTTTCAGCAAACTGGTTACAAAAGAAAATTTCCTCAACCTGATAAAGGGAATCTATGAAAAACCTGTAGCTAACATTATACTTAATGATTAAAGACTGAATACTTTCCCCCTTCTAAGATCAGCAATGAAGTAACAATATTCACTCTTACTACTTCTATTCAACATTGTACTGAAGGTCCTTGAAAAAGCAATAAGGCAAGAGAAAGAAATAAAATGCATGAACACTGGATGGAAGAAGTATAATATCCTCATTTGCAGGCAACATAATTATGTACATAAAAATTCCTAAATAATTGAAAAAAAATCTACTAAACCTAGTAAGAAAATTTAGTATATTTTGTAGGATACAAGGGCAATATATAAACATCCATTGTATTTCTATATAGCAACAAACAAAAAATGAAATTTAAAAATATGATCTATAATGACATCAAAAAACATAAAATATAAACTTCCTAAGGATAAATTCAGTGAAAGCTATATAAGACATTTCCACTGAAAACTACCAAACAATGCTGAAAGAAATTAAATAAATAAATGGAGAGACAAGCCATGTTCATTGATTGGGATAAACAGTATTGTTAAACTGTAACTTCTCACCAAATTGATCTTTAGATTCATGCAATCTCAATCAAAATCCTCATAGGTTTTACCACACCTCTTTCAACATCATACCAGAAGTTCTAGCTAATGTAATAGACAAGTAAAGAAAATAAAAGATATGCAGATTGAGAAGGAAGAAATACAATGTCTTTATTCACAGACGGCATGATCATTTATGTAGAAAATCCAAAATAATTGACAAAAAAATCCTCCTGGAACTACGTGATTATAGCAAGGGTGCAGGATATAAGATTAATATACAAAAATCCATTCCTTTCCTATATACCCACAATGAACAGGTGGAATTTGAAATTAAAAATACAATACCATTTACATTAACACCCAAAAGAATAAAATACTTAGGTATAAATCTAATAAAATATATACAAGATCTATCTGAGGAAAACTAAAAAACTCTGATCAATAAAATCAAAGAACTAAATAAACGGAGAGATATTCTATGTTCTTGGATAGGAAGATTCAATATTGTCAAGATGTCAATTCTTCCCAACTTGATCTATAGATTCAATGCAACCCCAATCAAAATCCAAGAAAGTTATTTTGTGAATATCAACAAACTGACTCTAAAGTTTATATAGAAAGGTAAAAGACACAGAATAACAAACACAATATTGAAAGTAAAGAACAAAGTTGGAGGACTGACACTACCTGATTTCAAGACTTCTTATGAAGCTATAGTTACCAAGACAGTGTGATATTGGCAAAAGAATAGACGAATAGATCAATGAAATAGAATAGAGAGCCCAGAAATAGACCCACATAAACATAGACAACTGACTTTTGACAAAGCAGCAAAGGCAATACAATGGAGCAAAGATAGTCTTTTCAGCAAATGGTCCTGGAACAACTGGACATCTGTATACCAAAAAAAGAAAAAAAAAAAGAATCTAGACACAGACCTTATACCTACCAAAAAAATTAACTCACAGTGGATCAAAGATCTAAATGTAAAACACAAAACTATAAAACTCCTAGAAGATAACATAGGGGAAAACCTAGATGATCCTGGGTATGGTGATGACATTTTAGATACAACACTCAAGGCATGATCCATGAAAGAAGTAATTCATAATCTGGACTTCATTAAAGTTAAAAACTTTTGCTCTCTGAAAGGCAATGTCAAGAGAATGAGAAGACAAGCCACAGAATGGGAGAAAATATCTACAAAAGATCTGACAAAGGACTATTACCCAAAATAACAAAAAACTGTTAAAGCTCAACAATAAGAAAGCAACCTGATTAAATAATGGGCCAAAGCGCTTGAAAGATAGCTCATGAAAGAAGATGTACAGATGTCCAATAAGCCATAAAAAGATACTCCACATTATAGGTCATCAGGGAAATGCACATTAAAACAACAATGCTACAAGATCACACACCTATTAGAATGGCCAAAATCCATAACACTGACAACACCAAACGCTGGTGAGGATGGGGAGCAGCAGGAACTCGCATACATTGCTGTGGGAACGCAAAATGGTACAGTCACTTTGGAAGACAGTTTGGCAGTTTCTTACAAAACTAAATATACTCTTACCATACAATCCAGCAATCATGCTCCTTGGTATTTATTCAGAGGAGCTGAAACCTTATGTCCACACAAAAATGCACACACAAATGTTTATAGCAGCTTATTCATCATTGTCAAAACTTAGAGGCAACCAAGATGTCCTTCAGTAGGTGAATGGATGAATAAACGTCCAGACAATTAAATATTATTCAGCACTAAAAATAAATGAGCTATCAAGCCTGGAAAAGACATATAAGAACCTTAAATGCATATTTCTAAGTGAAAAAAGCCAGTCTGAAAAGGCTACATACTGTATGATTCCAACTATATGACATTCTGGAAAAGACAAAACTATGGAGACAGTAAAAAGATCAGTGGTTGCCAGGTATTGGGGAGGAGGGAGAGAGAAATATGCAGAGCACAGAGGATTTTTAGGGCAATGAAAATACTCTGTATGATAGTATAATGATGGATACATGTCATTATGCGTTAGTTCAAACCAATAGAATGTACAACACCAAGAGTGAACTCTAATATAAACTGTGGACTTTGGGTGATTATGATGTGTCAATGTAAGTTCATCAATTGTAACAAATGTATCACTCTGACAAGGAATGTTGATAATGGGGAGTCTAGGTATGTGTGGGGGTAAGGGGTACATGGGAAATTGCTGCACCCTCTCTCAATTTTTCTGTGCATCACAAACTGCTCTAAAAAAATAGTCTTAATTTAAAAAAATCTTAACAGGAAATTGACAAGCTGATATTTTAAATTTCTGCAAAATAAAAAGGACTAAAATAGTCAAAACAGTCTTGAAAAGGTAGAACAAAGTTGGAGGACTTATACTACCTGATTTCAAATTTACCATAAAGCTATAATATCAAGTAAGTGTGGCACTGAGGCAAGAATAGACAAATACATAATGGAATAGAAAAGAGAGTCCAGAAATAGACAGACCCTGATATGGTGAAGTGATTTTTACAAATGTTCCAAAGCAATCCTTTGGGCAAAGAAAGGAAAATCTTCTCAAAAAATGGTGCTGAAACAACTGGATGTCTGATGGGAAAAAAAAAAAAAATTGAACCTTGAGTCCTACTTCAAACTATACATGCAAATTAAGTTGCAATGAACCATTGACCTAACATAAAAGGTTAAGCTATGATGCTTCTAGAAAGGATACTGCAATATATCTTCACAAACTTAAGGCAGACGTAAATTTTTACACAAGACTCAGAAAGTATAAACCGTAAAGGAAAAAACTGATACATTAGACTTCATCGAAACTCAAAACTGCTCATCAAAAACCACTAGTAAAATAAACGAGCCAGCCAGAGACCGGGTGAAAACGTTCACAAAACATATGTCTGTAAAGAATTGTATCCAGAATAGTTCAAGAACTTCTATAACTCAATGATAAAATGGACAACCAAATAAAAATAGGAAGGAAAAGACAATTCACAAAAGAAGATATAAAATAACCAACATATACAAAAAAGTACTCAACATTATTAGTTACCATTAAAATGCGAACGAAAACTATAAGACACTACTACTCACCTGCTACAAGGGCTAAAATTTAAGAAATGTTGTACTGCCGAGTGTTTACAACATGGAACAACTGGTACTCTCATACGTTGCAGGTAGGACTGTAAAATAGGACAGCCACTTTGGAAAATTATTCAGTAGTTTCTTGTAAAGTTAAACATATAGAACCCTATGACCCAGTAATTCCACTTCTAGGTATTTACCCAAAGGAAATGAAAACCTATTTCCACAAAAGATTGTACAAGAATGTTCATATCAACCTTATTCATAATAGCCCCAAACTGGAACCAACTCAAGTGTCCATCAACAAGCGAATGGTTAAACAAATTGACGTGTCCATGCAATGAAATACTACTCAGCAAGAAAAAGAAACAAATCACTGATACGTGCAACAACATGGAGGAATCTCAAAATCACGTTGAAAGAAAGAAGCAAACACAAAGTATGATTTCATTTATTTGAGCTTCTAGAAGAGGCAAAACAAAAATCTGGTGATAGAATTCAGAACAATGGTTGAGTGGGGTGGTTGGAAGGGAGGATGGAGAGTGATGGGAAAGAGTCATGAGGGAACTTACTGGGGTGATGGAAATGTTCTAAATCATAATTGGGTTGGTTGTTATATGGGTATACACTTGTCAAACTCGTCAAACTATAATTAATATCTGCACATTTTATTGTACATGTTATACCTCACAAAAATAGTAAAAAACTAACATCTCTGTAAGTGACTACTAAACTGGATTATTTTAGCCATGTTTATAATAAATTCTGGTAACTTTTGCTAAATCTATCAAATTTCCAAAAAAAAACCTAGAATTTATGGCACTTACACAGGCTTTTCCCTACAGTTTCAACAAACAGAGAAAGTTAATAGACGGTAGAATATAAACTGCCATCAAATACAAGCAGCAAGACTCGGAAGCAAGATCATTATGAGACAGTACCTCCAGGAAATAACTTCATTAAAACTAAATGACACAGGTATATTCAGAAAAAAAGAATGAGATGAGAGTATCAATTAAACAATGGCATTTCTAATCTGTCCACCAATTTTATCATTTGTTTATATTTCATGCGTTCTGTATTAATACTGTAGAAAGATTAAAACAAAAGGATATGACTAGATCATTTACTGTAGGAAGACTAAAACAAAAGGATGTGGCTTGATCATTTAAATTTCTAGAAGGGCAGTCTGCTGATGAACTCTAGATAATTTGGCCAAGAGACAGCTCTTCTATAGTTAGATCTGACCAATCCAAAGAACCAATTACACCACATATTCTTGGGTTTGCAGAAAGCTGGGTTTATTTGCAACCCTCCTCCCCCTCTTCTGGGAGGTAAAGGCCGGGAAATGAAAGGTTATTTTATGCTTGGAAGGTCTTGTAAGAATAACTTGATAGTTTCACACAGAGGTGCCCCATTCATAATTACAACACCTAACAATGGACTGGCTGTTCACAGCTGCTTTAAATTCAGATGCAAAGACTAACGAACATCTCCAAAGCATTCCTAACCCAGATCTCTTTTAAAAATCAATTGTTTTCAAAACCCTTCCTTATGTTTCTAACACAAACAGCTGCACAAGATAAACAAAGTGAAAAATCATACGGTATAGATGCTCTGTGCAGAGCCTAGACAAAGAAAGCTGCAAAATTGAAGAATTCTTTCTCAAACAATTTCTAACACACAATGCAAGACAAGAGGAGATTATACCATGTGTTACACCACGAGGTCTCATAGCTACACAAATGGTTAGAATTTGACTCTGATTCCAAATTCTTTGCGATCTTGTGTTATAAGCATTCCACCATATTACGCAAACTATCGTTATAATATATACATTTTATACCATATCCTCTTTGACTACTCATGTAAGGTATAGCATAATAAATTGGAGAAATTTAATTGCAATTGAGTATAATTGATACACAATTTCCTAATAAACTCAAATGAAAAGATAATTTCCTGATATATTCTTTCTTTTTCAAATCAGCAGTAACAGAAGTATATTCCCAGCACATTCTAAATGAGGCATGTTATTACAGCTGAATTATTACGAAAGGCTTCTTTTCATGTAGTCATACTGTCTTGAAACAGCAAGGAATCTGTGGCTCACTAATAAATGCATGGTAATCACGTGTTTTCTTATTTCCTAGATGACTTCATGGATTATTTAATTTTAAATGTCCTCTACACTTAAAGGTGATTGAAAGCCAAATACTGCAACAACCATGGAACAATGCAGTCTACGGTTAATATGCTGTGGTTACTTATAGTGGGATGTTTTGAAATATCTGAGAATTTAAAAAACAGGAAATCTTATTGAAACTACAACTTCTTTTATCTTGAAACAATCAGGCTGCAAAACCCAGTGCTACTTGCGGTAGCACTCATAAGCTTAAACTCCACTTCCCATCTCCAGGCAAAAAAACTCTTACTTTGCTTTCTCTTGTCATTCTTATTAATATTTCATCTTCTACTTATTTTATATAGATTTTTATTTATTTTTTCTCCTTGTATGTCTATGTCTTAAGATTGTCTACCAGAGGCTTCTTAAGCCTTTTGTCCTCCCTTGTGGCCATCTCAGAGAAGATGGTGAATTTGAAATATCTTGATCCTTTGCATCCTGATTCATTAATTCATTCTTTCATTCAACATCTATAGCAAAACCCCACCATGATATGACAATAACATAAAATGTAACAATTATCAGGCAAATAAAATGACACAATGATCCTTCTAGGCTAGCTAGAAGGTCCAAAGATCTAGCTGCTTTAGACGGCCATCTTCTCCTTGTGTGTTCACGTGGTCGTCTCTCTGTGCATCTTTAAGACAGGTTACGTGTGTGATTCAACTTTGCATTCCCCGTGCACCTCACATGGTGCCTAGCATGCAGTAGTGGCAAACAATTTGTGTTAAATAAATGGATTTACACTTGTCCTGGATGCTTTGAATATGACAAGCTCAAAGAATTCTACTAATTATTGCATCTTCCTCTCTAAATTGTTTTGTCTTTTAATAGAAAAATCTTCAATTTCACCACATTAAAATTGTTAGTTTTACCTCTTTTCATATCCTATATTGACAAGTTAGTATCCATACCTTACAAAGTCTGATGATTTTTTAAAACCTTTTCTTCTTTCTTGTACACAAGTCAAGTTTTGGGTTTTTTTATTGGTGCTTTTCTATTGTTCCATTTTAGTGGAGTAGTTTTTACCAAACATATATAGATATATGTGTATATATACACACACACATATATGTATATACACTTTAAGATCAGAAGCAATATGCAAATCCTTCTTTTCAGCATATATTATGAATATTTGGCAGACAATATCCCAATGGAAATTCTTATATGAATTCAATAGCCATTGACCATTATAAACCCAGGGAAATCATATTGTTCTATGTGGCAGGTTGTTAGACAGGACCTAAGAGAGCTTCAACTAAGGGGCCAGGGACATTACTATGCATTTGTCTATTTAACCTTGATTCATGCAATAAGAGCATTGTGAGCATTTCTGTGGAAGCTCAACCACACAATATAAAGCCTAGTGAGATAATAATAAAAATCCTCATCCACCTCTGCAGGCCTCTTAACACCTGCCACCCAGTGGAGATTCCTGTGGTACCCAATTCCCAGCTCCCTCCTCACATGCTTATTGTTACTTATGACAAGGTCCATGAATCATCTAAAGACGCTGCCCACCCTTTAATACCCTGCACACCCCTAAATTGTGCACAGCTGAGCCATCAGCAGCTAAGCAAGAGGTTCAAAGAATAGCTATTCATGGTATAGCCACAAAATGCTACGAGAAGACCAAAGGGCATCAAAAGAATGAAGATTCAAAGAGCAGAATGTTGGAGCGAGGCAGAGAGGCTCTTGAGAGGAAAGGAGACTTTGAGACGGCATTTTCACAAGGGATTGAGACAAGTGACCCCCTTTACCTACACAGAGGATTCCTCCCTTTAATTAGCATCTTGGCAGGAAGAATTTGTGATTCTGAGGACTTCACAAAGGGTGGGTAATATTCAGATACATCTCTGAAGCATCCTGAAAACCTTCAAGTATCCAACTAGAAAAGCAACTTAAAAAAAGGAAATAAAACCCCAGCAGTTCCCGGGAGAGGCTTCCTGGCTGCTTGCATTCACCTGCAGTGTAAGCGCAGGTAGCTTGTATTTCCTACATCTAGTCTGTTACAGTATTGAATTCCATGGGATGTCGTGTTTTTAAGGAATGCAAAGTAGCTGTTTAATAATCAGAGGATTACAATTACACTCTTCCTTCAAATAGTGTGCATGCCACGACAAAACCTCAGCATAACTCAGGCACAGACCCAAATCTTTATGACTTTACATACAGTCCACTGAACTCTAATAATTCCAGTGACAATAACAGGAATCTCTTATTTTTATTGCATTTTATGGTTTGAAAAGCATTTTGAGCAGAAGGTGAGTTTCATTTAAGCAACAACAGTTGAAGGAATTTGACAAAATTTTACAATGATTATGCCTGATGATAAAAACACGTTTCTTGTAAAAAAAAAAATAACATGGAAAAATTCAAAGAAGATAATGAAAAGCACTTTAACACCACACACATGCACACAAAAAAACCAACAATGTAATGTTGCCAATTTCTTTTCGGGCACATATTATATAATAAATAATATAAAAATACATATAATAATATATATGTATTTAATAATATATTGAATATATGATAATAATAATAAAACACAATATATACATTGATTACTTGATAATCCATCATAATAAGCATTTAGACTCTAATTATTTGTTATTTTAAATAATAGTGGGATAAAAATATTTATATATATGTAAGTATACATACAACTATACCTATCTCTGATTATTTTTTAGAAGTAATTTCTAGAAGTGGAAATGGAGACTAAAAGGTATGAATACATTTAAGTTTTTTCCCATATATTGCCAAAATAGTTGCCAAGAAATAAATGGCACCAATGTATGCTTCCACCAGCGGGCTATGAGAGTATTCAATGTAATACTCTCCTCAATCTTATCAGTTTTTAAAATTTCAGCCAAGGTAAGGAGTCAAAAAAAATAGGTTGTGGTTTTCTTTGGCCTATCTTTAAAAGCTTCACAAATGTAAAATATAAATTATATTTATAATTAATTTATGGTGGATTTTTTTGTCTATCTTCTTTTCTAGACTGTAAGTTCTTTTTTTTATTGAGGTATAATTGACATATAACGTTATATTAGATTCAGGTGTACAGCATAATGATTTGGTATATATATATACATATAGTGAAGTGATCACCACAATAAGTTTAGTTAAAATCTATCACCACACATAGTTACAATTTTTTTTCTTGTGATGAAAATTTTTAAGATCTACTCTCTTAGCAACTTTCAAATATACATTACAGTATTATTAACTATAGTCACCATGCTGTATATTACATTCCCAGGACTTATTTATTTTTTAACTGGAAGTTTGTACATTTTGACCACTTTCATCCATTTCATCCACCCCAAACCCCTACCTCAGGCAACCACCAATCTGTTTTCTATATCCATGAGCTCAGGGGGTTTTTTTGTTTTTAGATTCCACATATATGTGAGATCATACAGTGTTTGTCTTTCTCCGACTTATTTCACTTACCATAATGCCCTCAAGTTCCATCTATATTGTCACAAATGGCAAGATTTCCTTCTTTTTTATGGCTGAATAATATTCTATTATGTATATATATATATACCACATTTTCTTTATCCATTCATCCATCAATGGACACTTAGGTTGTTTCCGTATCTTGGCTATTGTAAATAATCCTGCAATGAACATGAGGGTGCACATATCTTTTCGAGTTAGTGTTTTTGTTTTCTTCAGGTAAATACATAGAGGAACCTCCATACTGTTTTCCTTGGTGGCTGCACCAATTTGCATTCCCACCAACAGTACACAAGGGTTCCCTTTTCTCCACATCCTCACCAACACTTGTTAGTTCTTGTCTTTTTGATAATGGTCATTCTAACAGGTGTGAGTTGATTTTTTTTTTTTTAATTTTTTGTTTATTGCAGTAACATTGGTTTATAACATTGTATAAATTTCAGGTGTACATCATTATACTTCTATTCCTGCATAGATTACATCATGTTCACCACCCAAATATTAATTACAACCCATCACCACACACATGTGCCGAATTATCCCTTTCGCCCTTCTCCCTCCCCCCTTCCCCTCTGGTAACCACCAATACAATCTCTGTCTCTAGTGAGTTGATATTAAATAATAAGTTCTATGAGGGCAGTTACCAGGCCTGTCACAGCCTAGCATAGGACCTAGTACATAATCGGTGGTCAAAATTGTTCATTGGATGCATAAATGATTATATTCTTATTTACATCAGCTTTTGTATATCAGCATCTTTGTTTGACTTGAAATGACAAAGATTCTCTCATTGACCAAACTCTAGTCAGGATCCTCTGAGCCCTCTTCTTGACTAGGCCTCAACCTTGGCCTATGAAAACTACAGACTCATAACACAAATGATTTTGTCTACTCCCCATATAAAACACTTAAACAAACACGAATGGATTTTCTAACAGCTCAAGGCAGCATCCCTAGGATGACCCTGGCCCCCCTTAAAGTGCCTGCCTGAGAAAGCTCAAGGCTGCCAAAAGAATCTACTGTTTGTCCCAGCCAACACCTTAAGATAGACCCCTGACCCCACTTTTTCTCAAAGCATTTACTAAAAGGGGCTTACAGTTGTAAAGCCTTCCCCTGTCCCTTTGAGATGTATCTGTATCTCCTACAAGTCATACAACTCAGGAGTGTCTTTCTCAAGGACCTGAAAGCCATTCCTTTAAAATGTAATCATCGGAAGGATAGGACCTGTGTATCTCAGCCTCTGTGACAGGATAGAATCCTGACTTCGATAACTGCCAGCTAACAGAAACAGCTGGCCCCATCAGCATTTACAATGACCAACCCTTTGTAATTTTGGGCCCCCACTCACCCCTTCCCTACCCCCTCATTCTCTCTTTAAAACACCCAGTAACCTCTGTACAAATCGAAGTTGAGTTCAGTTCACTCTGGACCCTCTTCCCTATTGCAATAGTATATTATTGATTAAAATCCATCCTTACCTCTTTAGTGTCTGGCTTCGTTTATCTCTGTCAGAAGCTTATCCTGTCTTCTCTACTATTTCAGCTAATATTAGTGAACCAAATATTATAACAAAACTAGTTATAACATGCTTCTGCAGAGTTTTATGGCAATGTTACCAGTCAATTGGCATTTTGTGAGTGGTTAGATACTTTTTTGGTCTATACACCACTGGAAGGATTGGGCTTATAGATGGTTATAATTTGAATAGCATGTTAGACAACTATTTTCAAGCACAAAATCCCAGAGGCCCTTAAAACCTATAAAATCTTCTAGAATATGCCTAAAACTTTACTATTAGTCTCTTAGTTTATGCCAAAAAGGATATTATCTGTTCCAATTGAAGAGGTAACAAATCTCATGACCACCTTTTTACAAGTTTTCCGTATTAAATGTTCATTGTTTTCTACGTTTGCCTGTGTATTTTAGTAGTCCGCAGGTAAATAGTAATAAGGACTACCATCAGTGTGTGCCGACAGAGGGTCAGGCTCTGTTCAAGATGCTCCATGTGCTTCCTCCAAAACCTAACAATAACACAGTAAGATTGATATTCTTAAACGTCAGGAAACTGAGGCTCAAAGAGGTTCAACAAATTGCCAAAGATTGCAGAGCCTGTAAATAATGGAGCAGTGATTTGAACCATGGACTGTTCGACTTCCAAGTCTGTCCTTTCTACTACGCATCACAGCCTAAGCAGATACAGTCATACATAGATTTTTGGCTCTTTCCTATTTCTCATCTTTAATAACTAGCATGCAGTCAAAACAAAAGTGAATGTGAGGGAAAATTATACTCAGAATAAATATTGTAATTACAAAGAAAGAGAAAAGAAAAAGAATAAAACAGGCAAGCTATGGCAAAGTAAACTCCAAAGCAATCAAGAAGCTTCTAAACCCCTCGCTGTCTTTAAAGGAGCTATATCTCATTGCTCTGAAAACTCTAGCGTTAGAATGAAGGTGGCATACTGTGGGGAGACCAAGGAAATTAAACTTTTTTAATCTTATTGATTCCTATTTCTTTCATTCCATCTGTTTCCTTGGCATGGTGAAGGGGGTGACGATCAACGCAGAGTAAGTCAGCTCTGTCAGTCAGAAGCTAGGGGCTGACAAACCAGACACGGGCTTGGGAAGGCCTTCCATGAGGGAAGGAATCCGTGCCAGATAACAGGACTCGCGGAGAGTCTGACAAAATGTTGCAGACAATCAGGAAGCGTCGGATCCAGATTTCACAGATAATAAGCAGGCTCTTTTCCGTGTACATGCGCATAGATTTGAATATTTCATTTTTGCATAAAACAGGAAGTACATCACAGTACAAAATAAAACGAAAGGGGGCAAGAAGGAGGGTCAAAAATAAAGGAAAAACAAACAACTATGTTGGTTGTACAGAAACCTTGCGTATTTTGAGTCCACAGTTTAAAATATAATGACCTGAGGGAAAAATGTTTCAAAAGTTAATATTCCTAATATCATTACAAGGGTGCAAATACATTGGAATTGCAGGAGTTTTCTGTAGGTTAGAACCTTCTTTAAAATCATACAGCATTCAATTGCTGCTCCACCAGAAAGAGCATATTTTGTCATTTCTATAAGGTCGTCTCCAACATAAACTCTAAAATATCCATAAAAAAATGATGATTTTTGCACATGAAAGAATCTGACGCAGATCACTAGACAGTTGTGATTAAATGCTATTAAGAGATATAAATTCTATACGTCCTTATTCAGAGCTTCACGCGGAAGGGGCTTCTACTCTGGCAGAGAAAAGACTAAAATGGAAAAGCAGTTCATCAAAGGAAACTCATTTTGTTGGAAGCCAAGAGATCCATATATGGCGAGGCTGGAAAATGAATCAGCTCTACCATTTCCTTGCCCCGTCCCCCCATTAAGCTCCTAGCGTCAACAAAAAGCATAATGTCATCTCTTTGCCTGCTTCCTCCTGGATGTGGAGGCTCTCACCAAAACAGTTGAGAAATGTCAAAAGCTGTAATCCTCTGAAAGGACAAGACTGATTTATAAAATCCACATGTGAATAATTTTGTTGTAAAACCCTATTGATTCAACCCTCATAATTCAACTGTTATGGGTTGAATTGTGTCCCTCAAAAAAAGATGCTGCAGGGGCCGGCCCGGTGGCGCAAGCGTTTAAGTGCGCGCACTCTGCTGCAGCGGCCCAGGGTTCGCCGGTTCAGATCCCGGGCGCGCACAGATGCACCGCTTGGCAAGCCATGCTGTGGCGGCATCCCATATAAAGTGGAGGAAGATGGGCATGGATGTTAGCCCAGGGCCAGTCTTCCTTAGCAAAAAAAAAAAAAAAGAGGAGGATTGGCAGATGTTAGCACAGGGCTGATCTCCTCACAAAAAAAAAAAAAAATAGATGCTGCAGTCTCAACCCCTGGTACCTCAGAATGTGACCTTATTTGGCGATAGGGTTTTTACAGAGGTAATCAAGTTAAAATGAGGTCATTTGGATGGGCTATAATCCAGTGTGACTGATGTCCTTATACAAAGGGGAAATTGGGACACAGAGAAAGGTATCACACAGGGAGGATGCCATATGAAGAGACGCAGAGAATACAGTTATCCACAAGCCAAGGAGAGAGGCTTGGAACAGCTCCTTCCCTCACAGCCCAGAAGAAACACCTCGATTTCAGATTTCTAAACTTCAGAACTGTGCAACAGTAAATTTCCATTGTTTAAGCCACCCAGTTTGCAGTACTTTGTTATGGCAAATTAATATAGATTTTGGTATCGGGAAGTAGGGTGCTGCTGTAACAAATACCTAAAAATGTGGAAGTGCTTTGGAATTGGGTCATGAGTAGAAGCGGGTAGAGTTTTGAGGCACATGATGGAAAAGGCCTAGATTGCCTTGAAGACAATGTTGCTAGAAATGTGAATGTTAAAAGTGCTTTTGGTGAAGTCTCAGGAGGAAATGAGGAACACGTTATTGGAAACTGGAGGAAAGTGGTCCTTGTTATAAAGCAGTAGAGCACTTGGCTGAATTGTGTTCTTTGGAATAGAAAGTGGAATTTAGAAGAGATGGACTTAGATATTTAGTTGAAGAGATTTCTAAGCAGTGTTGAAGCCCAGGCTGGTTTCTCCTTGCTGCTTACAGTAAAATGCAAGAGGAGGGAGATAAATTGAAGAGGCAAAAAGGAACCAGAACTTGAAGATTTGGAAAACACTCAGCCGAGGAGGAAAGAGACTCAGGAGAGAGATCACGAGAGCCTACATGGAAAGATCTAGGCCTGGAGAGAATGAAGGAGAGAGAATAAGATCTACATCAACTGGGGGTGCGGGATGAGGACGAGTGGTGATGGGAGGTGCTGAAAGCTTGAAGATGAGGAGTTTGAGGAGAAGAAAAGCCAAGGTAGGAAAAAGGTGGCTGGGATTAGGAATTAGATCCTTTTAATTTATCTTTGGAAGACAAGCAAAGTTTGGCATTCTTTTTAAATTACATTTTGGCTGTTAATACTGTGCTTCCTTGATATAGTTGTCTTCTCTGAACCAAGGTGGATAGTCTTTTTTAGTGCCACCTTCTCCACAACTCAGATCTCAAATGTCTACTAAAACTACTTCTGCATTGCGTTGGAGGCTCTGAACCAATGGCCCCAGCCCATCATTCCTTGGCCGCCCTCCCCTCCCCCCCCACCCCCGGCCCCGTCACGGGACGTCACCAGAGCCTCCTTCTCCACACGCGTCTTCACCCAGCTCTTCTCCCTCTGAAACGCCTGCCTCTCAAGATCCTCTCCGTTCCTCAGAGTCTAAGGAAAATGCCACTCTCCTGATTCCCTCAGCTGGAAGAGCTCTTGCTCCCTCCTTTGAACACAAACAATACTTTGTTTTTCATCTCTTTAGCCCCGTTTCTTTTCTGACCCTGCTTATCTCAAGCTGGAATATTCACCTGTCTTTCCTTCTCGCTAGAATGTACACAGCCCCCAAGGTAAGGACTATGGTTTGCTTATCTTGATACACCTAACCGAATATCTTACACAAAGTAGACACACCATACATATGTACCAAAACGAATGGCCTTTAATTCCACGGGCCTTCTTTATTTTTTTCCCCTATTAGGCAGTGAGGTGGGTTGTCCACTAGGTTTTTGCATGGGAAAGCTTCTCATGGAAAATCTTAGCCTCTTTGTTATAGATGAAGCATCAATTAAAAGGCACAAAGTGACACAGTCTGAACCTAGAATATATCCTGGGGCCCAGACAAAAGAAAGAGGCAAATTTAAAGTTGTACAAACCAACAGTGGGAGGACCGTCTATACTTAGTGACTAGTCTGTCAGAGTGAAAAACCTCAAGTGGGTTGTAAATATAGGGTTGATTCTTTGGGAGATTTTTCTTCTATTTGCTGATTCAGCTCCTACAATCAAGAGATTTTGTTGTTGTTCAATTTTACTTAAGGCAGACTAAATCAACTGATTTCATGTTTATTCCTGATTTTTGTTTTTCTTACCTTGGCTAAACTCTATATTTTACAAGGCCTTTTCAGTTTCAGTGATCAGAAATATGCTTTTATTCTTTTTATTTTTTTTTTTTAAAGACATCTACTTCTCTGCTTATGTCTTCTATGGAAATTCAACTAATTTGTTACAAAATGTGATGTTTTTTGAATTTGCTGGAATCCACAGGACTCTTGCCTTCTAACATTCTGGTTGATGATATTGATGGATTTTCTTCCCAGCATTCATTAGGGCCCACTGTGAATTCATGTCCGCACAGCGTGTCGGTGGCTCACTGGTTGGTACAAAATGGTTGTTGAACATGTCGTATTCCCAAATATGCCAGTGTTACTCCTTCCATGATTCTCGTTCTCTAGAAATAGAAGGTAATATTGAAGCCATATCTTTCAAGGGACTGCTCATTTCAGAAAATCCAGTCTACCCAGTGTTTACTTACGTATGATGACCTTAAATGGGGAAATTAGCAAAACAACAATGATTAAAGTTTCCCGAGCATTGATTGGGCAGAGGTTTTAAAAGGCTTTCTCCTAGAGCTACATGATACGGTCATTAGGCATTTAGGGGAATAATTAGAAGATTAAACAAAACAGACCAGCACTCTCCTCTGCCAAAGTTCTAGGCCAAAGAAAGAAAGAAAAAGAAAATGAAAGAAAAGGAAGAGCCCTTTTGGGTCCCCCACGTATTAATTACCAGCAACCTATGTTCCCACTCATCTTCCCACACAACAACCTTCCAAACCTAAGACTCTAGTTTTTGACAATTCATCCCTTTGTAGATAGCCAGTGTGTGCACACATATGTACACATACGCACACATTCACCACACACAGAGTTTTTCTTTCATATTTGGATTTGCAGTGGGGTCAGAGGAAAAGGGGAGGAAAGATTAAAAAAAAAAAACCTTCCATAAGTTTGATCTAAACAAAATGGTTATTCAAACAGGTCCCCTACTAATTTCACAAAGATGCGTGATAATATCCAACATATGGCTTTAACTATGTTTTTTAATATTAGAAATTGAATGCACATTTTAAGACACAAGTTTTGCTGATATGCTGTTGATAATATAGGAGAACTATTTTCCATTTGTTTCTAATTATCTTAAAGACAGCCTGGGGATCATTTGCCCGTGGTTTTGGAGCACTCAGATAAGTCCCCAGATGCGACAGACAGGCGTGTGTGTCAGCTACTGCAATGGGGCTGCGGGAGGGTAGCTTAGCTGAGACTGTCCTCCTATGTCTGAAACTGCTAGATATGGTCCCTAAGGTCAACCAGCACTGAAAAATCAAATCCTTCCTTTGTCAACATTCCTAGAGTGTGGGCTCTGGAGCCAGACTGCTTGACTCCACCATTTAACCAGCTGGGTGACCTTGAGCAAGATAGTTAACCTCTGCTTGCCTCAATTTCCTCATCTGAAAAATGGGGATGTGCCTATATCATAGAGGCTGAAAACACCCAGAATAGGGCCCAAAACACAGAAAGCCCTTGATAAGTGATCTGGCCCCAACTTAACTCTCTGCTTCGTCTCTCTCTGCCTCCCCACCCCCAACGCCTTTCCCTGAATCTCACCAGCAAGACTTCTTCCCGTTCTTCCAACACGCCCTCCCTTACCTCCCCTGGAACATTTCCTCCTCTCCTGGGGAACTCACGATCCTCCTCCAGGTCTCCGTGCAGACAGCACTCACTCCAGTCTGAGTTAGGTGGTCCTCGCCCCTGTGCCCACAGCTCCCTGGCTGTCTCCAGTTGTGTGGTGTATAAAACACCATTTTTATTGTTATTGGTCTACCCCACTGGACTCTAAGCTCTGAGGCAGGGAGTGATTCTGTCTTGTTTGTTGTTGCAATCCCACCTTGTGAAAAAGTGCTTTGTACTGGAACTAACTGAATTTTTTCTTTGCAAAGCAGAAAAGAATCTTCCTCCTTCAGTGTGCCACCTAAAATAGATAATAACACAGAAGAGTGGGGGAAAATGATATGCTTACTTGAGAGCACTTTTAATTTTAATCCTTCTTGAGATTTGATGAGCCCTTTCAATCTGAAAATTCAGTGTTTCTTCAGCTCAGGGACTATTCACACACGTCCACACGTGCACGCACACGTGTATGGCTATGCACGTGCACACGCTGCTATTATTGCTCCATTGCCATTCCCTGCTTTTTCTCCTTCAGTCATGGTTATTATTTGCTTGTTAGACCTCCTGGCTTTGTCTTCCTCAGTTCTTATCCCGTCTTCTCACTTCTCACTCATGATTTTTATTTCTTTCACTTCATTTCTCTGCTAAGTGTTTGAAATTGTTCCTCCATTCAGTCTTACAGATCACTAATTTTGTTTCAATAGTGTGGATTCTCTTTTTCCCTTCCACTAGTGAATTGTTTTAATTTGAAAATTATGTTTTACTGTTCTCATCATTTCCTAAAGCTTTGTTAAAGCATTCTCAATTCGTTTTTATTATTATTATTTGTTTGTTTGTTTTTCAAGTTCTCTTCTACTTCTTTCTTTAAATCTTCCTTCTTACGTGGCAGCTCGGTCTCTCTTCTTCAAGTAATGGAGACCACTTTGCCTGCTCGGTCAGCTCATGTCATGGAGTGGGTCCACCAGTACCACGCAGCTCAGGCTCCTGGAGTCGGGGGCTGTGCGGACTGGCCAGCTATGAGAGAGGGCAGGCTGGAGTTTCTTCTCTGGGAGGCTGGTCATGAAGTGCCAGCGGCCAGCTAGGGTCTCTGCACCGAGAGCGGGGTCCTCGTACAGCAGCTGCAGGATCTGCTCTCTTCTCCCTGACTCCCACAGCCCGGCTCCCACCACCAAGGGCACTGGAAACACTGGTGCTCTGCACCTGCAACCCCTAGCCCCAGGTCCTCGCCTTCTTCTTCAAGATCCCAGACCTCGGGAGGTTGAGTTTCTTCCAACCTGAGTACATCTTGCAGAGTTCCCAGAGGTAGATGACGGTCATGGGTGTGTGTTCAGGCTGCCGTTTCCCAGTTTTCATTTTAAAATTATCTGAGAGGATGAGGGGAGGGGAGGAATATGACAAAGCCTTTTATATTAAAGAAAAAAACTTTACACTCTAAAAAGTTGAAATGCTCAAAGTTAAAACAATCAATTAGGAGCAGTTTCCAATTTTTAAGAGAAAACTACAACATTAAAACTTCTCTGAAGTTTAGTAAGATATCCTGTAAGACACCCAAATTCATATGGGAAGCATTAGCCTCAAAGCTTGATGTACTCTTTGAAATATAGCATGGCTGCCCCTGAAACACCGACTGCAGAGGCAGTGTGGGGATTAAGAACACAGGCTCAGGGTACGTTCCTTGCCCTCATCGCCTCAGTGTCACCGTCTGTGACAAGGGTTCATAACAGTACTTACCTCGTAGAGTTCTGTGAAGGCTAAATGAGTCAATATTTGGAAAGTGCTGAGAAGAGTACCTGGCATATAATAAATGTTACAAAAGTGTTTGCTAAATAAAATAAAGTAAGTACAGGATTAGCATTTAAAGCCGTGAACACTATAGGAAATTTTTGATATCCAAGGTGTCATTGAATTTTTTTTATCTTTGAAAAACATCTTTGCCATCACAATGGATTCACCGCTGCCTGTTTGAAAATGATTCTCTGTTAGATGCAACAAAGACTGTGGCACAGACAGGCCCGGAATGCCAAGAGTTTCCAGTGAGAGGAAAGACGAAGACAGAAGAAAGAACATTTTACTTTAAAATGTTTACTTGAGGCATATGTTTTCCTTAGAGTCCATTTTCAACTTTATAGTAGAATAACACAGTATTTCTGTCGATTAGATACTATTACAAATCGCCTGAAGTTTCACGTGCTTAAACATCAGTATAGTCTCAAGACAGCAGAGGTCAGTTTCCCAGGGAGCCCATTTTTAAGTGTGCCCCTCATGTTTACACCATTGCTCCGTTAGATTCCAACAGAAATGTACACACAAATGACCCAGCTTGCTGTGACTTCCTTCCTCTGGGGTCACAAAGAGAAGAGGAAGAGAAAATACCAGCATCTGAACAGTGACAGAAATGCCAAAAGTCCTGATAATTAAATCATTTTATAATAATAAGTAAAAAGCTAAATTTATTGAGGCCTCTTGATAAGTACTTTACATGCATTATTCCATTTGATTTTCTAATAACTAGGATTTAATATTTTACTTCTCTGATTACTACTTAGGTCTGCATGGTCTCAGGTTAGCTGTATCGTTTCCATTCCTAAAGGCCAGGAAACAAAACAACTAAGTCAATTTAATTCAGTTTTAGTAATATTGATGAGCCAAATGACAACAGAGGTTTGGGATAAAAATGTGGTTTTGATCTGCGCGGCGAGGGATGTTAAGCGGCACGGCAGAAATGGTTAACTGTGAACCGCTGAATAAGCTTCAATCAGCTAGATAATTCACACAAAACAGTCAGCTTGATCCAGACAACCAAGGACAATATGGAATTTTATCCTCCTTGATCCAAAGTGGAAGCATTGACTCATTACATTCATTCTCAGCCTTCTATGTTACTTAACGTCATGTGGAATCCAGCTCAAGGATAATCTTTTGGTAACATTTTTAAGAGCAGCTGAGGCTCATGCATTCGAGAAAAAACAAATGTATGTGACACGCAGCGCCAGGGAGGAGGTCGAGTCAACTGCAAATTTGGATTTTCAAATCTACACCATTGCCCAGGCCCTGACCCTAACCTTCTGTCTCCCACTGGCAGAGAGAACCAGAGTGTTCTGCCTCACATAACACGAGAAGCCACTCTTCTGGGTGAAATCCTCCATCAATTTTGCAGAGGTTTTCTGCCATTATCATAGTCCAGGTAGGCAGTTGTCATGAAGCATTAGAGCTAAAAGAGGCTGACAGCATAACTGCGGGCGAGCTCGGGGCTCCGCCTGGCCCGGCACCTGGCGCCTGCTCAGGCAGGAGTGTCCTCTGTCAAGACACAGCCTGGCAAGAGGCTTCAGGAATCACTTTCTATCAGTGCCCTTCATTGACAGCACACTGGAGGGCAGCCTGTCTAGCAAAAGCAGGACAGGAACCTTTGCCAGCCACCTGCCTGCCCCCATATGGTGGCCATTTAAAAACCCGTCACTTTTGCAAAGAAGCTCTCGAATTATTCATTCATCAAGTGCAGTTTTGACTGGCCCGACTGCCTCAGTGCACAGTCACCTCATTCTGTGCTTTGAAGAACTTTGTTCTCACAGGACTTCTTTTGGGTGTTTCTAAGGGAGAAATTGCTTAACTACACCTGGGTGAGCTAGTCAAGTCCATTCCACATTCCAAACTCCCAGTGCTCCAAGGATGGCCTTCCCAGGGAGCAAGAGCACTTTTACATTCTAGAGGATTCCAACACCACCAGCAGCCTCCCTCATGGCGAGTGGAGGGAGTGTCTGAGCAGTCTCACAATTTGATAGCTTGTTTCCTCACTCTCCAGATCCAGAGGCAGACACTTAACAGGGGAGGGGTGGGGGGAGTCTGATCAGAAACCATAACCAAAAAATGAAAGGCACCTGAGTGTCACTTGAGAGATCAACAGATTCCAGAAAATTTAACACTGGAAATATAATGTAAAGGGGCCTAGAAATACTTTACTACCTGCAGGCATGTCAAATTCTACAAATAATTTTTTTTCTTTTAAATTAGATTCATGAGGTAATGTAAGTGTACGCGAATGTTTCAGTGGACATGCTGAAATCTTCTACCTCATTTGTGTCCATATATTCTGACTGTCTCCCTCCACTCTCACGTAAACTCCATGAGATTCGGGGGCCTTGTCTTAGATACCACTGTAACTCCAGGGCCTGAACAGCGCCTGACACGTAATAGGTGCTCAACTAATACTTAGCTCGAAAATTGGACAAACAAATGCGAGAAAGAATGAACGCATGAATGACATCTTGAGTAAAGCACCAGATGTTTTATGACACGGCTTCTCAAACTTTTTGCAGGAGTGGTGATGAAAGGGTTGAGTCAAGTCATATAATGAGAGTAATAAAGGTTTTTTTGTTTAATTTTTAAATTAGTTTTGGTACATTTTAAAGATTTAAAATTCCCAAAATACCCTGCAATAATAAAGACTAAATGAACCAGGCACCTGAGAGTTGGGTGGAATTTTCTGCTGCGTGAACATAAGGCTCGTTGTACATGCCCCACCCCAGGAAGGAGTGGTTTTAAGAAGGCAGGCAGGTGAGGATTTACATCCTTTCTTCTAAAACCAGCTGTTAATACCCAAGTTCTTTTTCCTCACTCTCTTCCTACCAATCTCATCATCTGTTCCTCTTCCGTCAACTGCCACCTGTGCCCAGAGGACCCCACCTTGAGGTTCCCTGTGAGGTTGGGCTCTTCTACCTAACTGCTTCCAGGAACTCTAGCCCCACCTGGGGTTCCCACAGACCCCCAAGTGCCACAGTCCCAAACTGAGCTCCTCACCACCCACTGCACCAGCTCCTCCTCCCCTGTCCTCCATCTCAGCGAAGGGCACCAACATCACCCGATCCAGAAATCTGGAGACATCAGGATCCCACTCAGACTCCACCTCCCACACCACATCCAATCAGTCCCCAAGCCCAATGGATTCTTAGTCCTTAATGTCTCTCATTTCCATCCTCTTCCCTCTTTGCCACAACCGCTGAGTTGAGGCTTTCATCAGTCTCACGAGGATTCTTGCAGTAGTCTCACTAGCTCCCCTGCCTACAGCTTTGCCTAGGTGTTCTTTATAAAATAAAAATGTGCATGTAACCCCACCTATCCACCCACTTTGGCTTAACACCTCTTTATGGCTCCCTATTGTCTCATGGGATATGACTGAGCCTCTGTAGTGTGGCCTGCAAGAGCCTTCATGATCTAGACGTTGTCTTGTCTCTCAACAAGACTCTTCCTCTGCTCCCTCTGCGTCAGCCATTTGAGCTACACAGAGTTTCTCAGTGGGTAAGGTTGTTTCATCCATGGGGCCTTGGCTGAGATCCTCATGATTTCTTGCCTGGACCAGCAAAATGCCTTCTGACGTGTCTTACTTTCAGTCCTTCTCCTAATCCATCCTCCATACTGCTGTCAACCACCTTCCCAAACCTCAAATAGCTTCACATCACAACTCTGCTTAAAAGTCTTCAGGAGATCTCAATCTTCTGCCCGGTTCCTGAGAAGGTCTCCACATCTCCCAGTGTAGTGCGTGGCACACTCAACAACTTCCTGTTGAATATAAGTATATTAGCAACTTGTAGATTGGTCCAACTTAATGCTTAATTTTTAAGTGAGAATAGATAAGTTTAAAACAACAACAAACATCAACCTGTCAGAGTCCATTACGTTGATGGCGTGTGTTTGGGGTTCACGGTTAAGGTTACAAGCCTTGACTCTTTGCCTCCCCCAAATTTATGCAGCAGGAAGTAGCTGGAAAACGATAGGCTTTGGATGGCATGGATCGTGGTTCAAATCTTGGCCCTACCACCTATATATGATCATGTACGAGGCTCTCTGTGAGCCGTGGTTCCTCGTCTGTGGGGTGGAGATCATAATTCCCATTATCTCAGTCATTGTGAGGATCAAGTGGTGGATATGCCCTTTTCAGAAGAGACCTCAATCATCTTCTCTAGTAACACAATATGCCCACCCATTCTGACCACTTACCTCAAATTTAAAAGGCGTTAGGGTTTCTTTCTATTAAAGACTATTGTTAAAATGAAACAAATACGCAAAAGTAGTTTAGTCCACCCTGGAGGTACGATGTTGAGGCTTTGAAGGACAGGCTGGGTTTTGATTTGTCTGTTCTTCCTTCTCTTGCCCATATGCTGGGTCATGAGAGACTGGCTGAAATGAACGCTGTGAAGAGATGATGTGACAGAAGGAAAGGACTCCAAAGGAAGGAAAACCCTGTTTTTAATCCTTTTAAATCCTTAGGGTCAGCTTCAAACAGGGATTTGGGATAACCTAGCCAAACTGGCAGTGACCAGGAAGTGACCCAAGCCAGGTAGCAAATTATTAGCTAATAGAACCAAGTCACCTTTATTGCGACCCCCACCTGAGTTCCAGGTTTGTGTGCCTGCCACTAACAGCACGGTGGAGAGTCTGTCCTCACAGGGCCCACCTCCCACAGAGGCTGGCTCCAGTGCAGGGCTTGGATGGAAGATATTTAGATAAACTAATAATTGCACAGGAATGTGGCTTGCTCTGGAGAAGTCAAGACTGTGTTTAAATGTCTGAAATTCCTGGTGTCGCTAATAATTGTAACCTCTGCTTCAATAAAACACACAAATAATGTAACTGAAACATTTCCAATCATAAGGTATTATTTTTGGTCTAAAACAGATGCAGCCCTCGATACTTAAAAGGAGGCTGTCTGGACGGATTTACCTCTGCTTGAAGGGAAATAAAATTCCTGGAACTTTGGCCAAGGCCGCAAATCTGAGCAGCATCTACTGGTGCCCCGGCAGCTTAGCAGCGTGACTGTGGTGCCACTCCCAGCGCCACAAGTAAGGGCCACACTGGGAGACCACTTCAGGTGCTGGACGGAATATAAGCCAGTAGCTCAAAGGGAAGCAGGCTGGCATTTTTGAATACTTCATAGTTGTCAGGATAGGCATTAATACGGATTATCTCATTTAATCCTCACAACAACCCCATTTTACAGATGATGAAACTGAAATCTAGAAAAGCTAAACAATGGACTCAAAGACACCCACCTACTAAGTGTGGAACTGGGATTTGAACTCAGGGCTCTCTACACATAAAGCCCATGCCCTTTGCATTCTCTCAAGCAGCCTCCCTAGGGAATTATAAAGAGCTAACTCCAAACAAAGGGGTACCCGGAGTCAAACTGCCAGGGTTCAAATCTTGGCTCCAGCATCTGCGCTCTCTGTGACCAGGGATAAGGCATCTAACCTCTCTGCCTTTCAGTTTCCTCATAATGAAACAGGAGAGAGTACTAGCACCCAGCTCATAGTGGGTGCTCTGTTAGGTCATAGCACTGTTAGGTCAATTAAAAGAGGTAATACAGATACGAGGCTCAGTGCGGTGCCTCCAGCCTTGTGCCCAGTCCAGACGCTTTGGACACCAAGCCAGCAGGCAAACAAACTGGCTTCTCTCTTCAGCCCAGCCTGCCAGGCAGGACCCCTGGGTTAGCCCAGACACCGTACTCCCTAGCCCAACAGAACCTACCCCCACTAAATACCCTGCAGATAACAGGGCTTCATCCACCACAGGCACTAGATTGTCTCCCAGCTTCTACATGGAGTTGCCCAGCTAAGCGTGTCCTGAAGAACCCTCCTCAGATGCAGCAAACTCTTAGCCCCATGGAGGGAAGCCACATTTCTTTAGTATTTCCCATCATGCTAGAGTACACCAGTAAAGACTTGCTGGGCACATGTGGAAAACGTTAGTTACTCTGTGGATTCAGGCAAAAGGTAGTTAGTATCCAAATAAATCAGATTGATGCTTTATCTAACAACCATTAAAGCAAAGCCTGAATTCAACATTTTCTGGCTGCGGACAAGGCTTAATTTAAAGAAACAATCACCACAACTGGAAAGAACTAAAGTCTTTAGGTACGGTAGTGCTTTCTCCTTAGCCAAAAATACATGTACACCAGTGCTATAGAAGTTAATATCTTGCATGGGATATATTAAAGAAAGATAAGGTACACAGCAATTGTACGGAATTATGAAAAATTAGGCAGTGGGGTAAAAGAAATTCTTCCTTTTTCAAGTTAATCATTAACATTTATCCAGGAACCAAACAATTGAGACTATTGTCTTATTTCCAAAGGTTGCCCAGGGGTGAGCAAAAAAGCTAATTTCATTAGCTGCAATACATAATCCGAGGGTGGCCATACAGTCATTGCAGGCATGTGTGTCTGACCATAAAAATACCTCAAGGACTAGGAAGTTTCAAAGCAAATGTAAAAATAGGATACACGAGGACATTTTCACACAGTGTTTAAACATGCACATGCTTCAATAAAATGCACAAATAATGTATTCATTGTTTAAATACAGCCAACTGGCCATTATTCAATTCATGTCAGGTGTCAGGAAGGCAGAAACTGACTTCCTCTTCAATCCTGTTTCTGGATTCTTAGAGCAAGAACTAGAGAAACTGTGAAAACAGTACAGCATACAAAGCAATCAAGTAAAGCAGCAAAGAGGGGAAAAAATTAAAATGCCAAGTTTTTAATAACCAAGAATTTTAAAAGAGCAATCTTTCCATATTTACTCTCCAAGTTAGACAGTCAGTAAAGTTATGAGTTACGAGTTTTTTACCACTAAATGTAATTAAATTCCATTAAATTTAACAACTATCAGTGAAGTGCTCTGTAATGTAAGGAAAGCACTTAGTTCGGGGCCTGGCACATGTAAGAACTTGCAATTCTTGTTAACTAGTAGTCCTTTTCCTGAAATTGATCTTAACAAGGGAGTATGTCACATGTTTTTCTCTTCTTTGAATGTTTCTTCACTAGAAAGTAAATATTAAAGGAAGATAGTTACCTCCTTGGGATAAATCCTTGAAAAAAAAGTTTCAAATCTTATTAAGTCATGAAGTTACACTTGACTCATGCTCAGAGGCCTTGGCCACTTTCATTTGCTGAGGATCCAGATATAATAGAAATGCCACAACAGGATTACAAAACCTACAGTGAATTCTAAATGTTTACACTTGCAAATTTACATTTTTGACACAAAAAAATCCATGTAGTATGCCATTCACAATATAATGACAAGATTTACTTTAAGAAATCGAAACGTGTGGCCATCTAGTTGAGAGACGTTCAAATTTGTCTGATGCCTGCTATCCTGGCTCAATTACCAAAACTGTGTGTACAGCCTCTGAGACCCACCCAGTCTAAACAGAAGGATTCCTAGTGTTATGGGGTGAATTGTGTCCCCCTGTAAAAAACATTAAAATGATACATGGAACCCCTAACCTCCAATACATCAGAATGTAACCTTATTTGGAAATAGGTCCAAAATTTATGAGGTTAAAATGAAGTCTAATGGATGGGCCCTAATCTACTATGACTGGTGTCCTTATAAAAAGGGGAACTTTGGGTACAGAGACAGACATACACAGAGGGAAGACAATATGAAGGGAAATGGAGAACACCATGTGAAGACAGAGGATTGGAGTAATGATCTAGAAGTCAAGGAATGCCAAAGATCACTGGAAACCACCAGAAGCTAGGAAGAGGCAAGGAAGGATTTCCTGATCAGTTTCAGAGGGAGCATGGCCCTGCTGACAGTTTGATTTCAGGTTTCCAGGCTCCAGAATTACAAGACAACAAAGTTCTGTTGTTTTAAGCCACCCGTTAGACAAGTGAGGCAGCACGTAAGAATTTCAATCAATAACCAACCTGACTTCAGCAACTAGACTGGAATTTGTCTGCGGTGTTATCACGGCTTCTTTAGATGTGCTGTGCACAGGGGGAGAAATAGACAGCTCCTGAATATATTTTTGTACATCACAAAAAGTTCCAAAGAAAAGCATAGAAAGGAGGCAACACTCTTCCCTTATACGTTCATGTTACTTATAGGGTTATAAGTTATCATTAGGTAGGTCTTTGATCTTTCTGTGATGATGAAACTTAATTTTCTAAAGTGACAGTACTTCCTGGTTAAAAAAACTTTCATGTGGAGAATGTGGTCAAAATATACAAAGACACACATCCCCATTACAACCCAACTTCAAATTAGTATGTGAAGCCAATCAGTTGGAGTATATTTGAGTACCCATTCAGCTTAGTTTTCTTCTTTTTGAGTAATTTTTACATTTCCTTTTCCCTTGAACTTTTCTGCGCTGGAAAGAGTCCCTAGATCTGCTAATAATAACGATTATAATAACAATGATAATAACTCATATGTATCGTATGCCACCCACGGTGACAAATCTTTTCTGTGCTTCATTTCATGTAAGCCTCATAACGGTCTTTCGAAGGAAGAACTATTATTTTTGCAGAGGAAGAGATAAAATCAGAAGATATAAGTGACTTGCTCAATATTAGAAGGTGAGTGAGTGGCAGGGGCAGAGCTTGAACCCTAGTTTGCTGACTCCAAAGTCCCACACTCTTAAACACTGCACAACCCCTCCTCTGCTGGACGTTTCCACTGCTGATGTAACTGAGAGGAGGCTAAATGCTGTGACAAAGATGCTTCGATGCCTCCTGTTTAGATGGACAGCTCTCATACTCAACCAGCCAAACTTGATTTCCGCGGGATGACTGGTCAGCACCCCACACATAAATACCAACAAAAATCCCAACCGTCATTTGGTGACGTCCATACTCTCTCCATTGATTTGAAGTACTTCATTTTTAAACTCTTAGTGAGCCAGTCAGAGATTATTTTCAACGTCATCCAGTAATTTACATACACTTAAAAGCACCCAAAGAGCTGATTTTGACTTCAGGCCAGCTACAGACATTAATCAAACTACCATTCTCCTGGATGATAAAGGGCTCAAAATGAAATTTACAACAAATGCATAGTCGCCCAACAAATATCTTACATGTCCAGGTCTCTGGCAATTCAAGACATCAGGCCAAATCTGGGTCTGTTTGACTCTGTTGGAAAGAAATATGACATCTATTGGCAACTTGATGGGAAACTCTTTAAATAGGAACAAAATCCAACAAAACAACAGGAACATCTGCCATTGGTTGAGTGCCTGCTCAACCAACATGCCAGGCCCAAGACTGGGCACTATGTACAAAATTGATCATAAGGTCCTCATTTTACGGATGGAGAAACTGATGCTCAGAAGATGTCAGAACTGGCTGGTGGCCTCACAGCCAGTAAAAGGCAGCACTAGGATTCCAACAGGGGATAGTCTAACTCTTAACTGTTTCACTAACCTCATTCTCTAGTCACATTGTTAGAGTGTTGACCTGGAGGACAGGTAAAAGAGTAGTCTAGTCACTGGGCAGAGTCTGGAGACTTCACATAAATCATGTTTTCTGCCTGGAGATAAAATGAAGAGAAGAGTTACCATAAATTATGCCTCTAATTCTGATTAAATAATCCTGCCTCTGGAGAATCTGTGGGTTTTAAATCCAGATTATCCCCCGAAAAACCATAAAATGACTCAATTCTCTTCATGCATCATCCTCTCCAAGTACAAAACACGAATGTCATTTTGAGGGAGCCAATGGCATTCATCTCTTACATGGGGTTATCAAAAGTAATACTTTCCTTGGTCAAAACACATTTATTCCACAGTGGTCCTCAGTGCTGTAACCACGTAAATGCCCACTAGTTATTCTGTGGATGCCGCTGAACTCAGAGTCAGACTCAGGTATTCTCCTGCTAGCCAGTTCACTCTGGAAAAGACCCTAACTGTCTCTGTGCCCAGTTTGCCAACTGGTGCTGTGGTAAAAACAATATCTGCCTGTCAGGATATCAAGTGCTACACAAGTTTATCAAGTGCTAATCTCAAGTGCTACCAAATTTGAGGTGAGAAAACCACCGCCACTTCCTCTGCCTTTTATCGTTATCGGTAATAACATACCCCCTGGTAGTCTACCACTAAATACTAGGAAAGCACTATTTACTCAAATATTCTTCCATTTACTTCCATTCACACCTCAATTAGAAAAACTCGGCAATTTTTTGTCCTGGACCTTAACCCTGAACTCGTTGGCAGCCAGCACAGAGCCCTCCATCCCCAGTGGACCTTTCCTACTCCTCACCCCATCTCGTCTCCCTGGAATAAATCACACCTGCAAGGGGTATGTGATATGTTCAAGCACCCTCAGTCTTGGCTTGCCCAATGGTGTTATAGGAATGAATTTAAATTCCTCATCTCCACAGCCTCTTAATTTCCTCCATTTAGTATGATTAACATACATTCTTACCAAGAAGAGAAACCAATTAGCTCACTTTCTGCTATACATTTATTAAGTATATGAAAGTTAGTTTGTTTGTTTTTAACTGATAGTGTCGAATCTCTCTGGAGTCTTCTTTAACCTTTTTTCCTCTTTCACATGGAAAGATAAGAAAAGCGAGATCAATTACATGCATGCACTCATCCTTCTCTGACAAAGAACAACTATTTTGGTTTTGGCAAGTGGCTTCCTCGTGTGAGACTATTAACCAGTTACTTAGAACACCAGCTCTCAACCTTGGCTGCCCATTGGCGTCACTTGGTGAGCTTTAAAAGTACCGATGCCCAGATCCCGTCCTCAAAATTCTGATATAATTGGTCTGGAGTGTGGCCTGGGCATTGGGATTTTTTAAAGTTTCCCATGGGATTCTAAATGCAGTCAACGTTGAAAGATACTGATTTAGAGCTTTGGGAAAGCTAGTTTGAGAAGATTTAACAAGTCAGGGGGACAAAATTATTATAACAGGGATGAAGATATCTTGATTTCTCTTGGTAGAGCACAGACTTGCAACAGGCAATTCATGATGTACTCCAGGACACACTGGGACTGAGTTCCCTCTACGATTTCCCTACTAAGCCTCCTTTCTTTTGGAGTTGACTCCTTGGCTTTCTTTGATTTTTATTTAGAGTAGAAATATTTTTTTAATGTTATTGAAATCAATTCTGATCTTTTTTTTTTGCAATGCCACAACTTTTAATAAAGAAGATCAACTTTCAAAGTTGAAACAAATAAATCCTTCTGTTTGAAGTTGCTTAGAAAAAATTCTTCTAAATACCAATCACAGCAAAAAAAACAGCACAACCTGAGGGAATGGTGATCGTTTCTCCCGAGAGCAGTGACTAAGTTGCTGAGTGTCAAAATGACAAGCCAAGAAAACACCAGGTGAAGAAAGAATCCTGGTTGGTAACGCTCACATCAGTGTGGCTGAAAAGGCAGTGTGGTCCTGAATATTTGGCCTTAATTTGGAATTTCCTTGTTTTGGTGAATTTAAATCCTTAGAAATAATGTCATGCAGTTATTTTTGTATGGTTTATTTTCTTTTCCTTTTTGTCATTCAATATTCAAAACAATGTGAAATGTACATTCTTCTTCACATGGAGAATGAATTCAGCAACAACTCAAGCACATAATTCTTCTCTGCATGGGAGGAGATGCTGGACATCTGCTCACCCACATCTACCAGACAACGTGGTACGTTCACACGGAGTAACTGAGGGAGGAAGTCTCCTCTGAGGCTCCTCGCATCACACACTTCAGGAGAAGGGCAAAAATGCAAGCTTTATTAGAGGTAAAGTACCTATAAATATCTTATTTTTTTAAAAATCTGTTTATTATTTGTCCGTGTCCTTGAGAATGAGGGCTGTGTGAGACCAGTATCGTCTGTTGGCACTGTATCCCCGAGCCTAAATGATGCCTAGCATGGAGTGGATGCTCAATGAATATTTGTAATTGAATGAAGGGTTCCTACTTCAGACACCAAATCATGAAGATGACAAGTACAATATATTTCCCTTCTTTCTCTCACTGCAAAGTAATGGGATGAAAATGAGTGCTGTTCTCCTGAACTCCATAGACAAGTTTTTGCACATGGAAGGGCACACATTCTATTCTCTGAAGACCTCCTGCGGGTGTCCTCCTCAGCTCAGGCAAGCGTGGCCACTCCCACATACCATCCAGGAGGGGTCTCGCCGGGCAGAAAGGCTTCCATCAAGAGCCCCGGCTTGTGCCCACTCTCAAGCTGAGGCTGGCTCCAGCTCTGGCTCTGTTCCTGACTCCCCAATAGTAGCCAAACTCAAGCATTAGTGCACACCAGAATCACCTGGAGGGCTTGTTACAACACTCTCTGGGACCCCACATTCACACCACAACAGAATACACTTGTTTAACGGAGCCTGCGTTTGCACCTAGATTAGGAAAACTCGTTCCTATTTTGAGCCTCTGCTCTGAGTTCTCTCCTGGATAACCTACTGCCACTGCAGTTGCTCCCAGAGCAACTTTCATCAAGCTACTCAACTTCTCTGAGTCCTGAGCCTCAGATTTCTCATCTATGAAACGGACACATTTCTTTTTAAAACAAGTTGGATAGACTTTGTTTTTTAGAGCAGCTTTAGATTTACAAAAATAATGAGTAGATATTACAGAGTGTTCCTACATACCCCCACCCCTGGACGGTTTCCTCTATTATTAACATCTTGCGTTAGTGTGGTACATTTGTTACTATTAAGGAACTTGCAATACTGATACATTATTAGGAACTAAAGTTCAGATTAAGGTTCACTCTTTGTATTGTACAGTTTTGTGACTTTGAAAAGAGCATAATGTCACGCATCCACCATTACAATATCACACGGAATAGTTTCGTTGTCTAAAAATATCTTCACCTATTCTTTCCCACATCCCTTCCTCTGAACCCTCGGCAACCACTGATCTTCTTACTGTCTTTATAGTTTTGCCTTTTTCAGAATGTCCTGTAGTTGGAATCATACAGGATGTAGCCTTTCCAAACTGATTTCCTTCACTTAGCAATATGCACTTAAAGTTTCTACATGTCTTTTCATGATTTAACCTCATTTCTTTTTATCACTGAATAAGATTCCATTGTATGGATGTACCACAGTTTGTTTATCCATTCACTCATTAAAGGACATCTTGGTTGCTTCCAAGTTTTGGCAATTATGAATAAAGCTGCTATAAACATTTGTGTGCAGGTTTTTGTGTGGACATGTTTTCAACTCAATTGGGTAAACACCTAGGAGCAGGCATATGGTAAGACCATGTTTACCTTTGTAAGAAACTGCCAAACTGTCTTCCCAAGTGGCTGTACCATTTTGCACTCCCTTCAGCAATGAATGAGAGTTCCTGTTGCTCCACATCCTCGCCAGCATTTGGTCAGTGTTTTGGATTTTAGCTATTCTAATAGGTGTGTAGTGGTATCTCGTTGTTTTAATTTGCATTTCCCTAATGACATACGATGTTGAGCATATTTTCATATGCTTATTTGCCATCTGTATATCTTCTTTGATGAGGTGTCTGTTCAATTCTTTTGCCTATTTTCTATTTGGGTTGTTTGTTTTCCTCTCGTTGAGGTTTAAGAATTATTTTTATATTTTGGATACAAGTATTTATTGGTATTTGTTTTGCAAATATTTTCTCCCAGTCTGTGGTTTGTCTTATCATTCTGTTAACAGTGTCTTTCACAGAGCAGAAGCCTTTAACTTCAATAAAGTTCAATTTATCAACGTTTTCTTTCATGGATCATGCTTTTGCCGTTGTATCTAAAAACTCATCACCAAACGTAAGGTCACCTGGATTTTCTCCTATGTCACCTTCTAGAAGTTCTACGTTTACATTTAGGTTTATCATACATTTTGAGTTAATTTTTGTGAAAGGTGTTAGGTCTGTGTCTACATTCATTTTTTTTTTTTGCATATAGATATCCAATTGTCCCAGCACTATTTGTTGAAAAGTCTATCTTTTTTCCATTGTATTGCCTTTGCTCCTTTGTCAAAAATCAGTTGACTATATTTATGTGGGTCTATTTCTGGGCCCTCTATTCTGTTCCATTGATCTGTCTATTCTTTTCTCCAATACCACTGTCTTGATTACTGTAGCTTTATAGTACATCTTGAAGTCAAGTAGTGCCAGTCCTCCAATTTTATTCTCCTCCTTCAATATTGTGTTGGCTATTCTGGGTCTTTTGCTTCTCCACATAAACTTTAGAGTCAGTTTGTCGATATCTACAAAATAACTTTCTAGAATTCGACTGGGATTGCATTGAATCTATAGAACAAGTTGGAAAGAACTGACCTCTTAACGATATTGAGTCTTCCTACCCACAACCATGGAATGTATCTCCATTTATTTAGGTCTTCTTTGACTTTTTTTTGAATGACTTTATTGAGGTATGATTGTCATACAAAAAGCTGTACATATTTAATGTATGCAACTCGATAAGTTTAGAGATATACACCCATGAATCTATCACCACAATCTATGCCAAAAACCATCCATCACCTTCAAAAGTTTCCTCCCTCTGTCTTATTTATTATTATTGTTATTGTTATTATTATTTGTAATAAGAATGCTTAACACAAGATCAACCCTCTTAGAAAATTTTTAGGTATACAATACAGTATTATTAACTACAATCACTATGCTGTACAGTAGATCTTTAGGACTTATTCATCTTGATAACCAAAATTTTGTACCTTTGACTAATACCTCCTGTTTTCCCCTCCCCTCATCCTCTGGCAACAACCATTCCACTCTCTGCTTATATGAGGTTGACTATTTTAGATTCATCATATAAGTATTCGTAGTATTTGTCCTCCTGTGTCTGGCTTATTTCACTTAGCATAATGTTCTCCAGGCTCATCCAAGTTGCTGCAACTGGCAGGATTTCCTTCATTTTTAAGGCTGAATAATATTCCATTGTAGATATATACCACATTTTCTTTATCCTTTCATTCATTGACGGACATTTAGGTTGCTTCCATGTCGTGTCTATTGTGAATGATGCTGCAGTGAACATAGAAGTACAGATATCTCTTCAAGATAATGATTTCAATTCTTTTGGATATATACCCAGAAGTGGGATTGCTGGATCATATGGCAGTTTGATTTTTAATTTCTTAGGAAAACTCCATGCTGTCACCCGTAGCGGCTGCACTCACTCACTGCACATACTGTTCCACCAACAGTGTATCAGGGCTCCCTTCCTTTTCTCCACATCTTTGCCAACATTTCCCACCACCACCACCACCTCCTTTTTTTTTAATAATAGCCATCCTAACGAATGTGAGGTGAGATCTCATTGTGGTTTTAATTTGCATTTCCCTGATGATTAGTGATGTTGAGCACCTCTCCATTTCCCTGTTGGCCATTTGTATGTCTTCTTTGGAAAAATGTCTATTCAGGTCCCTTGCCTATTTTTTAAATTGGGTTATTTGTCTTTTTGTTACTGAGTTGTAAGAGTTTCTTATATTTTTTTAATATTAACCCTTTATCAGATATATGATTTGCAAATATTTCACCCCATTCTGTATGTTGCCTTTTCATTTTGTTGATGATTTCCTTTGCTGTGCAGTTGCTATTTAGTTTGATGTAATGCCACTTGTCCATTTCTGCTTGGTTGCCTAAGCTTTTGGTTTCATGTCCAAGAAATCATTGCCAAGGCCAATGTCAAGAAGTTTTTTCCATGTTTTTTTTTGTTTTTGTGTGAGGAAGATCAGCCCTGAGCTAACATCCATTGCTAATCCTCCTCTTTTTTTTCCCCCAAAGCCCCAGTAGATAGTTGTATGTCATAGTTGCACATCCTTCTAGTTGCTGTATGTGGGACATGGCCTCAGCATGGCCGGAGAAGTGGTGCCTCAGTGCGCGCCCGGGATCCAAACTGGGGCCGCCAGTAGCGGAGCGCACGCACTTAACGGCTAAGCCATGGGGCCGGCCCTCCATGTTTTCTTCTCAGAGTTTTTTGACTTCAGGTCTTATGTTTAAGTCTTTAATCTATTTTAAGTTGATTTTGCATATGGTGTAAGATAAAGTTCCAATTTCATTCTTCTGTATGTAGATACAGTTTTCCCAACACTGTTTATTGAAGAGACCATCCTTTCCCCATTGTGTCTTCTTGACAGCCTTGTTGAAGATCAGTTGAGAGTATATGAGTGGGTTTATTTCTGGGCTTTCTATTCTGTTCCTTTGGTCTATATGTCTGTTTTTAATGACAATACTATAACATTTTGATTACTACAATTTTGCAATATATTACAAAATCAAGAAATGTGATGCCTCCAACTTTTTTTTTCTTGCTCAGAATTGCTTCGGCTATTCAGGGTCTTGTGCAGCTCCATATGAATTTTAGGATTGTTTTTTCTATCTTTATAAAAAAAATGTCATTGGGATTTTGATAGGGATTTCATTGAATCTGTAGCTCACTTTGGGTACAATGGACATTTTAACAATATTAATTCTTCCAAATCATGAACATGAAACGTCTTTCTATTTACTTGTGTCTGCTTTGATTTCTTTCATCAGTGTTTATAGTTTTCAGTGCATAAGTCTTTTACCTCCTTGATTAAGTTTATTCCTAAGTATTTTATTCTTTTTGATGTTATTGTAAATGGAATTATTTTCTTAAATTCCTTTGGAGAAAATTTATTGTTAGTGTGTAGAAATGCAAGTGAATTCTTGTATATTGCTTTTGCATCCTGCAACTTTGTGAATTCTTTTACTAGTTCTAATAATTTTTGTGTGGAATCTCTAGAGTTTTCTACATATAATGTCATGTCATCTGCAAACAGACACCATTTTATCACTTCTTCTCCAATTTTGATGTCTTTTATTTCTTTTTCTTGCTAACTAGGACATCTAGTACCATACTGGACAGAGTGGCAAGAGTGGGCAACCTTGCCTTGTTCCCAATCTTAAAAGAAAAGCATTAATCCAGGTTTTCACCATTGAGTATGATGTTAGCTGTGGACTTATCGTATATGGTCTTTATTGTGTTAAGTTCTTTCTATACCTAATTTGTCGAGAGTTTTTTTTTTATCATGAAAGGGTATTGAATTTTGTTAAATGCTTTTTCTGCATCTATTGAGATAACCATTTTGTTAACCTGGTGCATCACATTGATTGATTTGCATATGTTGAACCATCCCTGCATCCCAGGGATAAATCCCACATAGTCATAGTGTATGATTCTTTTAATGTGCTTTTGAATTCAGTTTGCTAATATTTTTTTTGAGGATTTGTGCATCCATGTTCCTTAGGGATATTGGCATATGATTTTATTTTCTTGTGGTGTCCTTGTCTGGTTTTTGTATTGGGGTAATGTTGGCCTCATAAAATGAGTTTGGAAGTGTTCCCTTTTCTTCTATTTTTGGAAGAGTTTGAGAAGAATTGGTATTAACTCTTCTTCAAATGTTTTGTAGAATTCACCAGTGAAGTCATCTGGTCCTGGACTTTTATTTGTTGGGAGGTTTTTGATCACTGATTCAATCTCCTTACTAGTAATTGGTCTGTTCAGATTTACTATTTCTTGATGATTCAGTTTTGGTAGATTGTATGTTTCTAGGAATTTATCCACTTCTTCTAGGTTGTCCAATTTGTTGGTATATAATTGTTCAGAGTAATCTCTTATGATCCTTTGTACTTCTGTGGTTTTAGTTGTAACGTCTCCTCTTTCATTTCCGATATTATTTATCTGACTTTTTCTTTTTTACTTGGTGAGTCTAGTTAAAGCTTTGTCAATTTTATTTACTTTTTCAAAAAAAACAACTCTTGGCACTTTGATCCTTTCTATGGTCTGTCTTTTAATTCGTGTGTTTAGAACGTTCACATTTAATGGAATTACTAATATACCTGGACTAATATCTACTACATTTCTAGTTTTTCTATTTGTTGTCCTTGTTTGTTTTTTTTTTTTTTATCTTCCCCTCTTTTTCTGTCTTCTCTGTTTCTATTTGAGCGTTTTATGATTCCGTTTCTTTCTTCTCTTAGTATATCAATTATATTCATTTTTTTAAATGTTAGTGGCCACCCTAGAATTTGCAATATACATTTACAACTAATCTAAATCCATGTTCAAGTAACACTGTATGGATTCACAGTTAGTACAAGAACGTTATAACAAGAGCATTCCTAATTCCTCCCTCCCATCCCTTGTAACATCACTGTCCTTCATTTCACTTATCCATAAGCTATAATCACCCAGTACATTGTTGCTGTTATTACTTTGAGTAAACAGGTATCTATTTGAGTAATTTAGAATAATAAAAGATTTTCTTTCACCTTCATTTATTCTCTGATATTCTTCCTGTCTTTTTGTAGATCTGAGTTTCTGATCTACAGCATTTTCCTTCTCTCTGAAGAACTTCTTTTAGCATTTCTTGCAGGGTGGGTGTACTGGTGACAGTTTTTGTCTGAGAAAGTCTCTATTTCTCCTTCCTTTTTGGAAGGAGAATTCCATTAAATACAGAATTCTTATTTGGTGAGGTTTTTTTATTTCAACTCTTTGAATATTTTACTCCATTCTCTTCTTACTTGTATGGCAAGTCTGATATAATTCTTATCCCTATTCTTCTGTGGATAGGTGTGTTTTATTCTCTGCCTCCTTTCAAGATTTTCTCTTTGTCTTTGGTTTTATACAGTTTGAATATGACGTGTCCAGGTATAGAAATTTTTGTATTTATCTTGCTTGGTATTCTCTGATTTCCTGGATCTGTGGTTTCATGTTTCTCAATAATTTGGGGAAATTCTCAGCCATTATTACCTCAAATATTTCTTCTCCTCCTTTTTCTTTTTTTTTTCTCCTTCTGGTATTCCCCTTATGAGTATGTCACACTTCTTGTAATTGTCTCACAGTTCTTGATATTCTATTCTTTTCATTCTTCTTTCTCTCTGAATTTTACTTTGCAAAGTTTCTGTTGACCTATCTTCAAGCTCACTGATTTTTCTCCTTAGGGCCTGTGTTGTCTACTGATGAATCCACTGGAGGCCTTCTTTATTTCTGTTACAGTGTTTTTGATTTCTAGCATTTCTTTTGGTTCACTCTTAGAGTTTCCATCTGTCTGTTTACATTGCCTATCTGCTTTTGAATGCTGTCTACTCTTCCCATTGGAACACTACCATATTAATCCCAGGTTTTAAATTGCCTATCTGATAATTCCAAAACCTGTGTCATATCTGAGTCTGGTTCTGATGGCTGTTTCATCTCTTCAGACTGTGGTTTTTTTCTTGCCTTTGAGAACACCTTGTGATTTTTGGTTGAAAGCAGGACACAGTGTATCTGGGAATAGGAACTGAGGCAGTCAGGATTTTAGTGTGGGGTTTTATGGAAATCCGGCTAGTGACCAGCCACTGATGTTTGCTATGGCGGGAGGCACCAAAGGCTTCGGTTTCCCACGGTTTCTTCGCTGTTGCTGTTCTCCTCGCCTCTGTTGTGCCTTGGGTTTTCCTAAGAAGCTCTTTCTTGAATACAGTCTGTGTCTTGCAGCCCTCTCAGTTGTAATGCATCGTTATTACACCAAGCAACGTTGATATGGTGGTAAGGTGTCAGAGAGGGGACGTATTCTACAATTCACAATTCGGTGATTAAATCTCAGGTTTTTTAGTGCGCTTGAGTCCCTGAGCTGTGACATTCAGAAGCGTTCTTTCACCCTATTTTTTTCTCCCATCATGAGAGACAGAAAGGCTGTAGGAGCCTGGAGTTGTCTAATTGCCCTTTCTCTGGTCAGATAAGGCTCTAGGAAAACACTTTCCCTTGAGGGGCCGGCCTTTGTTATGGAGAATGCGCTGAGCATATTTCAAAGTGGTTACATTGCCCCTCCCTCTGCGGGAAGCATGAGGGAATTTTTCCCCCTTCTCACCATCAGAACCTGGTGGAGTTCTTAAATGTAACAGCCACAAAAGTGTGTTCCCTCTGCCCCAGAGTCTGGGCCTCCAGGAGTTTTTATATCTCAAGGTAGTACACGCTCAGTCTCCAGCAATTCGTCAGTTACTATAAAAGTGTTCCTACCAGTTGCTGGCTCCCATGGCTTCTGTTCCCAGTGAGCTCATCTGAGCCGGGATTTTCTGTGTCCTCTTCTCTTTCCAGTTTTTTGGGGTGGCAGTTGCCCTGTGACCTCGATTCTCTGAGGAATCTAATAAAAGCCATTGATTTTCAGTTTGTTCAGCTTTTTTCTTGTTGTGAAGATCAGTCTGATGACTTCCAAGTTCTTTACATATTGGAGCTGAAAACAACATTTCTTAATTCATAAGATTGTTGAGAAAACTAGATGTAATAATGTGCATAAAATGTTATAAAATGGCACCCATCAAATAGCAAGTAATAATAATTATAAAAGTAGCTAATCACTTTCAAAAGTACTTTACATGTATTAACTCAATTGATTCTCACAACAACCTTTTCATATAGGCAAAACTATTATTCCCATTTTACTTTTTTATTTTTTATTTATTTATTTTTTTTGTGAGGAAGATCAGCCGTGAGCTAACATCCATGCTAATCCTCCTCTTTTTGCTGAGGAAGACCGGCTCTGAGCTAACATCTATTGCCAATCCTCCTCCTTTCCCCCCGCCCCCAAAGCCCCAGTAGATAGTTGTATGTCATAGTTGCACGTCCTTCTAGTTGCTGTATGTGGGACGCGGCCTCAGCATGGCCGGAGAAGCGGTGCGTCAGTGCACGCCTGGGATCTGAACCCGGGCCGCCAGTAGCGGAGCGTGCACACTTAACCGCTAAGCCACGGGGCCAGCCCTATTCCCATTTTGTACTTGTGGAAACTGAGGTACAGAGAACTTTTATAGCTAATCGAGGATTCTCACCTGGAAAGTCAGGCTCCAGGACACAGCTGGCATGATCAGTCCCTCTAATGCAGGCTCACCTTCGCCAGACCCTGCCTTGTCCCAACCAGTCATCCCCGGGACTGGACTCCTGCCTCTGCACCGGTCTCACAGCTGAAGTCCTGCTGCTGCAGCCAGATGTTCTTGACCCTGAGCAGCTCCTCAGTGGACGGCTCTGGAGCCATTCAATTATATTAAGTCACTAGCCTTTCTAGATCCACCCACAAGGCACATCTGTCTCCTGGTCTGTCTCATAGCCCTGGCTGATGTTTCAGAGTTCCCACCCTGACCTCACTCGAGTTACAGACAGAAAATGTGAAGAAAGACATTGAAAAGATGAGTTGTGGGTTAACAAAAAATGTATGTGAACAGCAGCACACACACTCACTTAACAGAGTCTGCATTCTTGGAGATCCTGTCCTGCCAAGGGGGGTGATCAGAGACCTGAAGAGGTTGTTCAGTCACGGCCTTCCTGGGACCAGAAATGATAGAATGTGCATAAGGACAAGCAAGGTAACTAATTTGACACAGCATTAAATTAAGGGTCTTGATGTTCCTGACTAGTTAAAGCCCGATCTTCCCCCCATGATGAGAGGGAAGACACCCCCATTCAGGGAGAGGCCCCGGTGAGGGCGGGAAACTACAAGGCCCCCCCTCCGAGACCTGCTGCTTCTCTGCCTAAGGACAGCACACACTTTCTGTGCATTGTTCTTTCACCGGAACTCAGGGGAGTGGCAGGTGCTGAGAAACTCCCTCCGTGGTCACTTCAAGCCTTCCTGTCTCCTCTCCCAGGGGGCGTGCTGTCTTTAGGCAGAGTGCTGGTGGAAAAAAAAAAAGAGAAAGAAAGAAAATAAAAAAAAACAGGGGCCGCCCCGTAGCGTAGCAGTTAAGTGCGCGCGCTCCGCTGCTGGCAGCCGGGTTCGGATCCCAGGCGGGCACTGATGCACTGCTTGCCAGGCCATGCTGTGGCTGCGTCCCACATAAAGTGGAGGAAGACGGGCACAGATGTTAGCTCAGGGCCAGTCTTCCTCAGCAAAAAGAGGAGGATTGGCAGATGTTAGCTCAGGGCTAATCTTCCCCACACACACACACAAAATACAGCGTGATTTCCCATCAATACCTCTCCCATTGATCTAAACAGCCCCTTATGAGGGTTCAATTGACATCAGGAGATCAGTATTCTAGCATTGCTGTTCATTAGAATTCATTAACAACTAAAATCAATTCCCCATTCCATGCATTTGACTGCCCTGAAATCATCTGTCCAGCATAGCCTTCTGACAAGTTTGGTTCAATTTCATACCTGCGATCCCACTTTTGCACTAACGAAAGAGACCAATGTCCAACCAGTGGTGTGCTGGAAAATGTTTACCAACCAACTAGCCAAAAACAAGAGGGGGTGCTGATGTGTTGCATTTGCCGATTTGTATGATGTAAATACTGCCACCATGGCCAATTCCAAGCTACCGACACAACATCACCAAACGTGGAGTTGGGATGAGACGCTCAGAAGCGCACAACATTACACAGTATTCCCACCATGCACAGACGTAAATGACCTCAAGACCACAAACAATGTCGGACAATAACTGTGTACTGATGTTTTGAGTATTTATAACCTTTAATATGATTCATTTAATAGTAAGTTTATATTAATTTTATTTTTAATAATGGCTGTGATTAGCAATTAGCTCACAACATTCTTAAAAATGTAACAATCGGCAAGCTGGTTTGAGTCGCAGCATGATGGAGTAATGGAACAAGCATTGCAATAAGAAAAAGGGCCTGGATTTTAGCTAAGGGACTGTAGGTGACCTGTTTAACTTTTCTGGCTTTAGTGGCTAGAGTAGGTCATCTCTTAAGATACATCCTATTCAAGCTGGAGGGCTCTGATTTACAGTTCTCCACGACCACCTCAAAGAACTCCATTCTGTTGCCCTTTGCACTTTACACTTGTAGATTCCTGTCTACCCAAACACAAATGAAATAAATGAATAATAATTTTCAGTAACAATGATAGCCAACATTTATTGAGCATATACCATGTGCCAGGAATATATTAATTTATTAAATCCTTACAATTCAATAAGATTGATACTATGATTATGAGCATCTCACAGATGAGTGACTGAATGCCCTGAGAGGTTAAATAGCTAAAAGTCTCCCACACCCTGCCTCTTTGCATTTAATCATTGCACTCTAAATAAATAAACCATAACATTTCCACTATGGAGGCGGCATTTTTAGCATGATTTGGAGTTATGATTTCTAAAGGAAAACCTGCTAAAACAAGAAGTGTGCCTTTGGAAGCAGATACACAAAAGAAATGTCCTATTTTTCCAGGGTAAATTTTTTTTTTAATGGCTCAAATTTTGAAAAGTTTATTACCATGATGCACAGCCCTTCCTTTTTATCTAATATCTATAGTAGTTCCTGTCAAAGGAAAGAAGTCTTTGTAATTTTTAAAAATACTCTCTTACTATACAATGAGAAAGATGGCAGCATTCGGTAACACAAACTTTCATAAACAAATTAGATATTCCCTTACCCCCCAATAAATCTTATAAGAAACCACCAATTAGTGTGAGAATTATTTTCATTTTAACCATCTGCTTCTTCTGAATAGAGATAGTGTATGCACAAGAGCCTGAGAACAAGACAGAGAACTGTTATCTTGATATATGGCAACATGTGAAAATAATTGCTTTTAGTGTGGTTAGTACTCATATCACACACCACACAACTTCAGGGCAAAATTCTTGTCTGTGTTCCACATAAATAATTTGCCTCCAACAATCAAATCTCCTTATATGTACAAAACTGAGTAGACATTCTAAGACTGACTTAATTTTGCATAAAATTTTCCAAACTAACTCAGTGATGAAAACTCATATACAAGAAGAATAGGGAGTTAGTCTATTTCCATAATGTTCATGAACATGTGATTTGAGTTTCCAAAAAAAGATAAAGTCTGTGCACTCTCTATGCTGTCATTCTCTCAACGCCCCTTAAAGCTGTCCCTCCATTGCCCCGATGGGACTGACCTCTTTGCTTGCATCACCCAGGCCCCTCTGCCCTCTGGCTTCAGGTTGGTTTGGGCCAATGGGAAGAACTGGCAGGAGGGTGGAACATAGAGAGGAGAGACGGAACAAGCACTTTATGCCGCTGCCTGGTTGTGGTGCTGAAGGACTTCGATAATCCAAGGCCACAGATGCTGTCACACATCTTACCCTTCCAGCTCTGGGCCCCTCCAGACTTACCCGTGGTAACAGCTTCCACTGTGGCTAATGCCTTGGGTGCCCCACATCCCTTCTTGGTTCCTTTAACGATAACCACACCTCTGTAAACAGGCCCTTCATCAACCTCATTTTAAACACTTTGCATGTGCCATCTGTTCTCTGCCCAGATATTCACGGAAACACCACACTTGAAAGAAATTAAATATGCGTATCAAAAATGTTTTAAATGATGGGGTTGATGATTTGTTATATATGATAACTTGTCATTTATATACACGTGTGTGTATACACGTACAGACATATTTTCCCCTCTCAATATTCCCTCAGAGAGTAAGTCCTAAGTTATTTGATTCAGGTAAAACTGACTTAAAGCAACTTTTCAGGAGACACACCTATTGCATAAAATGAGGTCTCCTGGAAATGCAGACTGTAGTTGGATGCTGAAGAAAAGGAATGTTTAGAGATGCATCTTGGTCTCTAGCCATGGTCTTGGCTACTAAATAGTGAAAGCCGACAGTCTAGAAGAAAATAGGATCCATTCCAGTCCAAGTCGTAGGACTTTGATTTCACGGTTTTCTATTATTACCTAAAAGAACTCTCTTTATCTGCCTTTTGACTTTATAGATTCCTTTCCAGTCAAACACAAACGAAATGAATTAATAATAATTTTCAATAGCAGTAATAATAACTGACATTTATTGAGCCAAATGTTGCATAGGGCATATATATGGTGAAAATTGTTTGTTGTTTATCTGAAATTCAAATTTAAACTAGGTGCCCTGCTTTTTAAAATTTTGTTTTGTTTTGTTTTTGCTAATCTGGCAACTCTACACATGCGTGAGGGGCTGCCACATCGGACAACACAGAAGTAGAACATTTCCTTCACTGTAGAAAATTCTATTGGAGAGTTCTAGATTATTAGGAGTTTGGTTTACAGTTTGTGCTTATTGTTAATAAAAACCAACAACAACACTATGCATCATCCTCTCACTATCTGAAGAGTAACATATTTGATAAAAACAGATATTTGTGTAGTTGAAATCCTAAACAACTACATTTACTTTATTGGTTTTTGGGGGGAAATAGATATTGAGCCTTCTGACCATCAGTTTTCAGGTTAACATTTTAGGGAGCTGGATAGTCATTTTTCCCAATAATGAGCCCTTTGAGATAGTATTCCTTTCAATATTACACAAGGCATTCTTTTAAAAATTTTTTATTGCAAAATACAATCTCCATACAGAAATGTGTTTAATACATATTTTTACAGTTTTAAAAATAATCATAAGTCTTGACATTCCTTTGTGATGTGTGTTAGAGGCTGGTTACTCTTATGAGATCATTCCCATTTCTTCCCTTATAATTTTCTAAATCTGGCCAGAAATATTTTTTCTTATGTTTTAAACTCCCCTTAAATCAGCACCTGGTAAATATGTAGTAAAAATCCTCAATAAATTATTCAGAAACTAAAGGAATAGATTATATTAAAGGAAAGTATTAAGAAAATTGACCTCTGTTTCTCTAATAAAAGTGGGAGAGACAGGATCCTTCCAGCCGATCAATGCCATTAATTGGTTATTGGAGCAAATGAATGATTCTCTTTACCTGTTCTCCTCCAAGTTTAGGAGGTACTCATCTGGTCGATTAACCTTTGGCATCGCGGATTTAAAGCAATTTGGAAGAAGGCTATTTTTTATTTCCCTGGGCTATTCTTTTGTCCCATGCACTTTAAGAAAAAACTCCATCCAAGACATTCCAATAAATCCAGAAGGAAAAAGCCTGAGTCCCCTGATGCTTGAGAAGTGAGAATCACAAGCCCGCCGTGGGCCTTTATTTCTGGAGGGAGACAGCCGGAGCAAGCTCTCTCGGAGAGGCTAAGAGCATCTTGCTCTTTATTCGGCTTCCCTGATCAGGCCTTTAGTTGGGCGTCAGTTTACCCACTGGTAAATGGAGTTGAATAATATATACTTACCACTCCACAGTAAATGAATATTGAAGATCTTTGGCTAAAGAGGGCTATGAATATGTAAAAGCACTGTGAATACAAATCAAGAATTCATGACTTAGTAAAAGCTCAATATGTTGATAAATCTTGAATTTTTGCAAATGCTGAGATGTTTCACTTTTATTCAGAATATATAATAGTTAGGCATTGAGGTTTAGCCAGAGAGGCTTTATGCAAAGGACACATATGTAACTACATACAGTAAGAAGCTGTACATCTGGCATGTTGAGGAAAATTGGAGGCACCAATCAGTCAAAAGTTCTGACTAACAATTTTTCGTTGCTTTGGGGAGCTCTCTTGTTTCTTGTCTTGGCCTCTCTACTAAAGCCTAGAGGGGGAGACAAAGGTGGAGATTTTACTCAGGCAAAGCTCCATTGTTCGCCCAAAGTGCTCTGAAGCAGAGATGGAGCTCGGCCTCACACCCAGGCAAAGCCCAGGGCAGCCTCCGAGAGCTCCCTGTTCCCAAGTCACGAGATCTTAGGCGTGCATTCTGACATCTGAGGAGAAAAGGCTGAAATGGGACACACACATGCAGATGGATTTGTGCATCAAATCCTGGCCCGTTCTGCACCTTGGGGCTGATGAGAAAAAAGGGCCTCCTTCCGTGCACAGAAACAGACCCCACAGCAGAGCACAGGATTTGGGGAGACTCCACTTGCCTCTTGACTGGACACAGCATGCCTGTGCTGTGAACAACCTGCACAACCATATGAGGTGGCCCCGAATACGAACTGGGGAGAGTTCTTGGGTCTCTTCAGAATGATGGATTTGTCTGGGTGAAGAAATTTCAGTGGGTTTAATTTTTTAATGACTTGCTACTAAAAGCCCTGTACTCTCCAAACTCAGCTTTCTGGGTAAACTGAGGTGTCACCTCTTTCCCATTTAGAAGTATGGGTTTAATTCAGTAGATATGAGTACACATGAAAGTTGACTCTGAGCTTCCTAGTAACCAGAGCAAGAAAGGCAACTCAAGAAGTTCAGTTGTTCTCATTATCAGAAAAAGAAAATAGCATACCTGTTCCACTGGAGAGACAATGATCTTTTCTACTTTCAACTTGAAAAGAAATTCCTCAATGGAATTTCACTTGGGAACCACTGAGAGACACTGCAGGGAACAGCTACATCAATAGTTGAACAGCAAATGCAGTGGCAGGGGCCATGTGGCAGGGGTTTCTTCCAACAAACCTTGATACCAGCAAAGCACAGTTGAGACAATTCTGAAAAGGCTGAGATAACTTTGACCTAAGTGTGGATCTTTTGGTGCCTGATTTAGTCAAAAGATAGAACTTAAAGTATCTGGGGAGGTAAATATCAGCCTACTCCTCAGACCAGTGGTTCTCCAATGTCATCTACAGTCAACTTCTGGGCTGTGACAGAATTTTCACTGCTCTCCAGAGAAAGGAGAAAAAGAAGAGCAAGACGTATACATTTCATTGAAAATTGGCCAACGTTCCTCACTCGGGTCAGACTATGCTTCACTCTAAGATTATGCTCTCCCAAATTTGGGAGGAGTTAATGGTTCTTTCTGTGATGTAATGAGGGTAGAGCAGATGGTAGTTTATATTTTGTATTATTTGTTGAATGTCTTTATTTGCCAACATGAATTCGACAACTCTATTGGCCTCCAAGTCTGGGGGTGGCTACTACTGGTCCATGAAGTCCCGATGTGTGGCAATGACTACCATGGACTATCTTCCCAAGACAGGACTTCCCAACAGAGCAGAGAGTTGAGGGTCATACTTACTGATGAGGGCTTGATATAAGTGCCCCTGTTCTATGTTAGTGCTTAAGATTGCAAAGACTTTGCAATAGCCTCCTCACCCAATGCAATGGGCCTCCTCACTGCCACCAGAGCTGGACCTTAAGACTACCCGCAGGAAGCAACTTGGGATATATGCAAGCATTTTGATGTGTAATTGGTTGAAACTCCATTGTTCCACTGTTTGAGTCTGGAGGCTTTCAAAGCAGTGTTATTTGTGACCTATCTTTGATGCAGAGAAGGTTCTCTTACGTTTTGACCATCCGTCTAATGTTAAGCACCCCAACTTGATACTTGCCCACCATGGGATTAGTTATAAAATGTGTCCCCAAATAATCTAATGAGTTGGACTGCCATCAGGAAATATCTAGTGGTGTCCAGCTGGATATAGAAGAATGAAGAAGAATGATTGATGGAGATGATTTTACCCTTGACCACGTCCACAGTGAGTCCCATTTACAGGAGTAAGATATCAGGACTAAGTAAGATTTGAGGCCACTCCTGGTTTCTGCTAATAGAACAGGCATCAGTACCTTGGAGGACGCCGACCTTCCCATCCACAGTGGATCTAAGTTGTTCCACTTTGGGTTTTAGTATTTTGGGTTTGTACATTACCTACCCACTGACATATTTTTCTTGAAGGCAAATACCATGACTTCCACAAACACTGCTGCATTTTAAAAAACTGAACATTTTGTACTAGTACCATCCTTGGCAATGGGGATACAAAGATATTTAGGGAAAACTTCCATTTATGGGCAGGCCCTGTGCTTTTGATGCTGTAACCATGATTCTCACACACAAAAATACTGCAAGGTAGGTATTACTTTTGTCCTTTTACAGATGTGGAAACTGAGATCCAGGTTAAACAAGAGCCCAAAGTCACAGAAAGCTAAGAACTGGAGGAGTCAGGATTCATACTAGATCTTTCTGATTTCGCATCAAACACCACGTTACTTGAGTAAGACACAGCATCTTTCCTCAACGAGCTCACCGTCCAGTAGTCCCATTGCTGTTGGCACTTGCCTTCTCAGCCCTGAGCACCTCTGACTAGGTCTCCTACATTTGGAGAATTTCCCACCTATGAATCTGTTTTTCCCTAAGAGAGAAGACAGGAACTCACTTTCCCAACCTTCCTTACTATGACTTAGATTCCTTCAGTCAGCCGCCCCTGATACTTTGATTTGGAAGGGAGTGGAATGAAGAAAACTGTGCCATGTGAATTCCACTCTGTGAAGGGCAATAGCAGAGCCATCCAGCCTTCAGAGGCAGCAGGGGTAGAGGTTCCACAGGCGGCATCCATGCCCAGGATCAGGGGACCAAGTTCTGACATCTGTGCCCCATGGGGCAGCAGTGTGGTCTCCACTAGGGTGGTCTCGGACATTGACCCTAACCTCCAAACCTGATTTTCTGACTCCCGGATATCCTCTGAGCATGCTAATATCTTTTGGTAAACTCCTTTTTCTGCTTAACTAGCTAGAGTTAGTTCTGTTTTTGCCACTAATGATCCTAACTTTGTTTCCCTCACTGTGACTTGAGGACAATAGACATTTCATAAATGTGGTTTGTTGGTTGATGAGTAAGAAAATGATTGAATAGAATGAATTAAGCAAAAATAAGCTTTCAAGGCCCTTCACCATCCTGGTCACCCTCTGACATCTGAATATACCTCAGTTTACCAATATTTGTCCAAAACATATCATCCCCAATGACAATAATGCTGCAATATGGCCTGATTAGTTTGAAGAGGAAAGGATGATCAGTTCCCTTGATGTAAGCTGTGTATCTCTACTCAAGCCATCTGGAATGACATAAGATCTCTTGGTAGCTTTATCACATGATTAATACAAGAAACATAAGAACTTAAGGGATTCCATATCAAAATCCAGTGTGAGTGCAAACGTGTGAGGTGGTTCCTGGAAGAGCCAATACAGTCTTGGATGGCATCAGTGATAGTACAGGGACAGCAGAGCTGCCCAAAGGTGGGATGGGCTGAGTTCCAATGTCATAAGCTCCTAGTCATGGAGGGACAAAGACTGCATGGCCTCCAGCCAAGGAGGCCTCCAACCTGAAAAGGGATTTCTGCTCTGGATGAGAGGATATGTTAGACAACAAAATCTGTGGTTCAGTAAGTCTATCTTCCAAGACAGTAGGAATTACTCAAATGTGGGCTTATCAATGTCAGCCTTGGAGGTTCCTGAGGCCTCAGGTACCTTGGTTATGCATTAACGAAATATTCAGATGAATTCACTTCTATAAAGTAACTTAAATCCTTAATCTTGGATGAAGTTGGGAAAATTGAAAAATCCAACTAGATGAAAACTGCTATGAAACGTACCCCATTTAAATATTTATTAGGTGAAAAAAGCAGGCTTTGTGCCCTCCTGGTGTTTTCACTGGGGTGAGGGAACTGACAAATAAACAAAAACATGAAAAATAAGTAAATTGTAGATTATGTTAGAAGCTACGAAAAAAAATTAAAGAAGAGCAGGACAAAAGGGATCCAGAAGGCAGGAGTGGGGTCCGTTTGCAATTTTAAATAAGGGAGCCAGAGTAGTTCTCATTGAGAAGGTAATGTTTGAGCAGACACAGACGGGAGGGGGTTGAGGAGCGAGCCAGGTGGCTATCTGGGGAAGAGGGTCCCTGGCAGCATGGAGAGGTCCAAGAGCAAAGGCCCCAAGGTGAGAGGGGCCTGTGCGTTCCAGGACAGCAGGGAGGCCCAGGTGGCTGGAGCCCCGGAAGCAGGGGGAATGGAAGGGAAGGCGGCCAGAGAGGCTCAGTTCAGGTAAGAGAGGATGGCGGCTCTGACCAAGCTGGTAGCAGCATCGAAGGTGAGAGGCTGTAAGATTGTGAATAAATTTTGAAGGTAGAACCAAAAGACCTTTGCTGACAGGTTGAATGTAGTGTGTTAAAGAAAAAGAATAAAGGATAAATCCAAGGTTTTAGGTCCGAGCAACTGGACGGTCGGAGTTGCCATCAGCTGGGTGGAGCGGATTTGAGGAAGAAGATAAGGTGGTCTCTTTGGGACGGGTTCAGTGTGCCGCCCAAGTGGGGGTGTTGAGTCAACGGTAGAACTTAACAGTTTGGAGCTCCGGAAGAGGCCCAGGCTGCAGGCAGAAAGGCGAGTGTTGTCGGCAAGTGGGTACATTTAGCGTCGTGATGGGGCAAGAGGAAGGAGGGGAGCTCCAGGAAGAGGAGGACCCAAGAAGGAGCCCGCAGCGCCTGAGCATCAAGGCGTCAGAGAGACAAGGAAGAATTGGCAAGATTCACGGAAACGAGCAGGAATGGAGTCAGAGAAAAACAAGTGTGGGGCCATCTGTGTTTACACACCTAATTTTGAAGACTTCAGAAGGCTACTAAATATCTCATTCATTTTCTTTGTAATGAAGAAAGAAAACCTTATTATAGGTCTTGACAGGAAGAAGGAAAGAGAAGAAGGGAGGAAGGGAAAGAAAAAAGATTGTAACAAAAGAGAATGGAAGAAAAAGAGGGAGAAAGGAGGGACACAAAAAAGAAATAGAACATAGTAGCCTTTTAGGCACGGATGCTCTAAATCATGTCAAACAACTTCTAAAAACAACAGACTTAATCCTACTCTAAAACTCATCTGAACTATTTTAAGTCGTTTATAACATCTTTTTATATCCTGCTTCTCTTTCTCTCTTGGAAAGGAGGAGGAAAGAAGGAAAGGAATTGTTCCAGATGCTTCTCCCTGGTTATTTTATTTAAGCATAACAACAATTCTGAGATACATGAATTATTAGTTCTGTTTTATGAATGAGGAAACTGGGGATCTGAAAAATAACTTCAGCTGCAAAACTGGTAAGAAATAGAAACAAGGAGAGCTCACTGCCTCCTCACCATCAGCTTGAGACAGATTAAAGCTATAAAGAACTTTCTCCATACCTTAAGAAGGTGGGGGAGGGCTCCTAGGACTGCGCAGTCCAAAGTTGCTACTGACCCTCCCAGGACTCCCTTAGTCTGTGCTGTTTTGTGCTAAAATGGGATTATTCTTGTTAATGGATAGTGAGTAAATCATAGTTCTCTCTTTAATTAATCATTGCTCTGCACTATTTATTACAGTCCTAATGGAATATTTTTGTAATTATTTCACCATATGTGAAGGTAATACTTTAAACCTTTTAAAACATCACCAAAGAAGCTACTTCTAGATTCTTCTGGGACAGTTTTACTAGCAGAGCATGGTGTTTTTTAAAAATAGGTTTTTCCCTTCAGAACAAAAATCCATCCAAAATGTCATACTCAGACAAGATTATGAAAAAGTGTGTTAAGAGAAGTCAGAAGGTCATCTCATATAAAATTTGTTGGCCAATAAATCGATGTTCAGTTCATACAGCCTTTCTAGGACTTCTAGGACATGAAAAGAGAGGTGGTGTGGTACTGGGGAGAAAATGCAAGCTTTGCAGTCATGCAGACCTGGATTTACATCCTGGCCCTGCTATTTCCTAGCAATACTGGACCGGCAGGGTTCTGAATCACCCGTCCCTCAGGGCACCTTTCACTCTTCATTTCTGTCTCTGACTCACTCTGGACACGCTCATCCAGAGGGAACACTGTCACACCTGTCTCCACAGGGCCTGTGTCACTGCCACCTGTCCACCCCTGTCTCCTGAGTGGACGAATGCAGAGACAGACTTCACACCTTCTCAGTGAGCAATCACAATGTGCCACAAGTCCTGTGACAGTCCTGTGACAGTAGAACACTCTGGGAGCTGTGTGAGTGTGGAAGGATTTGTAAGCGCACTGGCCGAGCAGCGTAGGAAGGGCTTCCTGGAAGAGGTGATGCTTGGACTGAGCCTTCAAGTTAGCCAGGAAAAGAAAACAGTGTGGGGAGGAGGAAGAAGTTCAAGGTACAGGGATTAGCAGCAGGGCACAGGTGCCTCTTCACTTATCCTTTCCTTATCTATTATTGTCAGCGTCCTTCTTGACACATTCTGTGGCAGTCAGTTGCCTACCAAACATCCACTCTCCCCCTCTCTCTGGAATTAATGGAACAGCTAGAAACATTTAACACTCTCCCTTGCATTCAGTGTAGGGCTTGAAGAAGTCTCCATAAAAGAAAGGGAGTATGCCATTCTTTACTCCTCCTTCCATCCTGGTGTCTGGAAGGTGGGTGTGATGGTGAGAGCTCTAGCAATTATCTTGGACCATAAGGAAGAAGAAACACAAGAACACAGGGAAAAGTGGAGCTGGGAGCTGGATGAAGTGTGACTTCCTGAAAACTTCATGAAGCCAGCTTACCTCAACAATTTCTTTTACAAAGAAACAGGTAAACTATTCCTTTGCTTGGGTCATTATTACTTTGTGTTTTTTTCTATTATATGCAGCAGATCCTAAGTGATCCACCTTCCAAGACTATTCTAGCTCACAAATAAATATTATTTCCTTCTCTAAATTCACAGCACATGTTTGCACCAGTCACTAAACAAATGAATCATAGTCTGGAGACAACCGTTATACAGCCATTTCACTTTTCCTGGATTTAAATCATGCCTTTCCAACAAGTTATAAGCTCCTGGAAGGGAGACTGCCAAATCATACATTTTTCCTTGTCACCTCAGTTCCTAGCAAATTATCTGCATAGAGTACACGTTTAATCAATGTTTATTGTCTGATTATGCCATGATTGCCCTTTAGAAAAAACATGGGGACTTTTTAATCTTTGTTTAAAATTCTTCAGAAAGGGAAATAATAGTGTAAAGGAAATTATCTCCTCTCGGGGGAAAAAAAAAAAAAGACAAAAACAAGCCATGAAGTGACGGCTCTGAGAGGCCATAATATAACAACGTATAGTCAAGAAATCTACTTTTGCTTTCTTGGAAATAGAAGTTGCTAGCACAGACACCACCTTCTAGGCAGAAGCCAGTCCATCTGTGGGCAGAGCCTCCCACTTATGAGTCTGTCACCTCTGATGAAGTTTGACCCCTGAAAACACGACCTCACGCATGTGGAAGCTGCTTGTGCTCAAGTCAGGTAGTCGCACACATCTTTCATTCCCTGTCTCTATCCGAAATGCAGAATTTAGTTACATTTGCATAAGTAATGCCTTTCACCCTGTACTGAGCCTCTAATTGTTCTTTAGAAACTGGCAGTGCTCTGTGCTTTGGGGCTGTCTGCCTTTCTGCAAACATCCAGGTTCCACAAACCGTCCTTGAAACCTTGAAACGCACCTACATGGCCCACGGGCTGTCAACTATCACGGGAAAAAAAGGTCAGTGACACTGAGGAAGAAAGAAAAATTACATCTGTACGTCAACCAAAGGCAAAAAAATGAAAAAAGAAAAAAACCAGGAAAGATGATTTACAGTACCAAAAGAAAACAAAATCACTTTTTAACTTACTTTCTCTTCGCCGGTTCTGAAGCTAAGCACTTGCTCCTTCCTTATTAACTTTAGTCTTTTGAGCCATTTTTTCCGCTGTAAGCACTTTCTAAAAAATCATTTTCACAGATTTCTCGGCTACATCAATCCTTCCGCCGTTCCTCTGTGTACACATTTTGGTATCCCAGATCTAAATATAAAAGACTTTTATGATGTCCATTAACCACGGACATATGTGCTCCAAAAGTTTCCTGACACGCAGTCATCTGTGGTTTTTAATTATAAACAGAAAATATTCACTAGAAAAATAAAGAAGCCAGCCCATAAATATATCTTTATACATTTGAGTTTTGTCTGTATACGACGAAACGTTTGGATAAATGACTCTACCCGTAGCCAGCTCCAGGATGTGAGCATGCATGCATTTTATAAACACACCGAGACGCACACATGTTCACATGTACAATTAAATCCATGCCTCGTCCAGGACTCAAACATCTGTAATTTCGGGTACCGCTGTCTTGTTTCTAAAATAAGGGAACGGATTTTCCTTACACTCACCAGGTCTCCCTCTACATGAAAAGTGAAATGGGAAAGAAGGCAAGGCCCAGTAAAATACTTGACAAACCAAGTCATATTTATTGAATGCGTTTTATTTTAACAACCAAAAAATTCTAACAGCCTAACAATGCACATAAGTTAAAAATTAATTATCACTTAGTGATAACAAAGATAGTTGATTTACATGGAAAAAAGAACATTTACAATATGTTAATCCTTATTCACATTGTTGATACCGCAATAAAACACAATTTGTTTTTTCATTTCACAAAAAAAAAAAAAGGCGGGAAATTGTGCTTTGTCAAGAGGCACTACAAGAGAAAGTTTCTTCTTCCAAATAGATATTATATGACAGATATTGAATAAATAGACATATATGCATTGTAATTCGCAAAGATCTGGCAAGACCACAGGCTAAAATGCCCACAGATTCACTTAGAACCACTGCAAACTTGGCAGTGAAATTAAAAAATAAAAGGCAAGACTTAGCATTGAAAAATACCTAATAAATTTTTGGTTGAAGTGTAAAAGATACCAAATGCGGATGCCATCGATAGATGAACCACCTTGTAAGAGCTTGGCAAAATCAGTTTCCATTACGTGTACAGAGTGACCTTCAGCAACAGTGTAAGAAGACAATCTGGAAAGAGTAACTCGGAGATCAGGAAGCAGCAACCACGGACTCGTGGATTAAAGCTGCAGTGGCTACAGGAAGAGGGAGGACGGGCCCAGGGCAGAACTGCAAACAACCATCCTTTTGCAAAGGTGCGTGACGCTCGTGTCAAGGTAATTTTTTAAACATCGTTATTTGAAAAAGTACAGGAAAATGTCCCTTTAAAAACTCCAGAGGTTACTGAGCAGCTAGAATTAGCTTGTATTGCAACGTGTCTTCTCCCTGTATATTGTAAGTTCTGAGTTAATATCTACACATAGAGGTTTTTTTTCAACTCCTACCTTTTATACCTTTCAAATATATAAATAGTATTAACAGTTATATTACAATGTTTGTGTAGTAAACAGAAAATAACTTTCAAAGTAATATTGCATGAGGTCTTTGACAAGGTTGCATGAAAGCACAACTCAAAAGAAATCCGACCACGGGGGACTGTCTGACGGCTACCTTGAAGCGTGGATTGGGTTCACCTGGCCAGTCCTGAAGGCGAGGTCTCCTCTGGCAATTACTAGAAGTAGAAGTGGGAAGTAATGCTACTGGTGTATCTGAAAGGAAGCTACAGGCAGTCTGGAGGACTAGAGCAGATTGCAGCCTTAATGCTCATTCCACTACACAGCCAGTTGGCATTAGTTCTGCCCTACGTCAGGTCATTGCTGTGTAGGTAACGGGGAAAACGTTTCCGTTTAGGACGAGTAGGTGATTCCACTGAAATCGCTTTGCTGACTCTACTGCCTGGAGCTGCACCATGATTCAGAAACAGGTTAGGGCTGCCACACCAGGGAAGGGACGAGGCTTGTGAGAGCGGGGACTGGAAACGTTTGGTTTGGTGGATGGAATGTGTACAAAGAAGAGGAAGCCCAAAGTGAGACAGAAATAAGAAACAACTTTTGGGAGACAGAAGGATGGAGACTTGTCTGAGAGGGAGCCCCTGTAAGTGGGCAGCAACTTCTTTTCTAACTTAACATTACATCGAACTATTTTCTATTAAAAAAAAAAAAAGAACCCAAAAAAGAAAACAGCAACAACAAACAACTTTTAAATGAGCAGGCCTATTAATTTTAAGATTTGAAGCCACGAGCAGGTAAATAAACTTCACAATAAAATGTGGCTCATACTATAAATTCCATATGTCCAACGTCAAAATGTCATTTTATCGAGACTGCACTAATGGACAGGTTTTCTCTGCACTGAATTTCCGCTTTACTCATTGGAATTCCACAGAAGTGCACCTGTTCACTACAGGAATGACAGCGGGTAACAGAGTGTACGAGTCACTGAAGTGTGCGTTGTGTCTGGAAGTGACGTCACTTGTATCGTCATTCTAAGGTGCCCTGATCTTTTTTCACTTTACTTTCTTCTTCTTTCTCTCTTTTTTTTTTTTTGGCAGTGTTGATTTATTTTGTTAAATACATACCTCAAAAATTACCCATCAAGCTGCCAGATAGGAAGCCATAGAATTAAAAAAAAAAAAAATCAGGGACAAACACAGAAAATAAATAGGAATTCAAAAATAGTCACCCCACCCTGAGAGCAGGCCGCAGTTTATCAAAAAGCCAGAGCGACTCACTGTGAAGTGGTTTTTTTAATACATAAACAAGTCTCTTCTTTAAGAACTCATTTCACAGTCTATTCTTTCGGATTGTAAAGTTCTCTGTCCCATGCAATTTTCATACATATATGTAAATATATAGATACATACACATACATATACACACACTTGTAGCTTCCTTCATGTATTCCGGAGGTCTTTTCATCCTGGAACTTGCCTGATGTCTCTTCTGTAAGTGCAAGGATGATGAAGGCAGAGTCTCCTGTGATTATAATGACTATGATCCAGTCAATTGTAAAAGTGTAACACTTTAGTGTCTTTGCCAAGGCGATGTCTGATTCGGAAATACTGAACTTATTCAGTCTACAGGTGTATCCTGTGCAACAAAGAAACATCAAAAAAGGTAAGAAAAACAAAACAGACAAAAAAAGACAAAAATAAAATAAAGCAAAAAAGGTTCTTTTTTAAAGAAACTAAAAGAGAAAGTCCTTGGGCCGCCATATTGCTTGGCCTGGTGGAGTTCACATTATCTCTGGTCAGCGTCAGCGGGCGCCACCTTGCTTTTCTCCGAGTTGTCCTCCTCAGCCTCGACTTTGTACATCTCCTCCGAGCCTTCCTCGCTGTCGTTCTCCTCAGACTCCGTCAGCAGCTCCTCGTCCTTATACTCGGCCACATCCACCGCAGAGCCCAGGTGTTCCTTGAGCTTCCCGTGATGCTTCACGTGGTACCGCTGATTCTGGAAGAACTTGATGATGGTGTGTTTGGGGAGATCCAGCTGGGCAGAGAGAGTGTGGATAGCCTCCTGATCGGGGTACAGGCCCACATCGTGAATAAAGCTTTGGAGGATCCCCAGGGCTTCCAAGGAGATCTTTGTGCGAGACCGCGGCTTTTTGGCACAACTGTCTTCAGTCGGAGGAGGCGGGGGAGGCGCTTCTTCTCTTGGAGGAGAACTCTCCTTGGCTGGCTGAGACTGCTGTCTATGAAGGACCTGTCGATTAAAATGGAAAAAAATTAACATTGACTCACGATTTCACCTTTCAAAAGCCATCATCCCTCTGAAATATATGTGTCTATCTAGCAGTAGAATAATGCTGTAGTCATTTGTCAACTCAGGTCTTTGAATTTCTGGAGATTTAGAATCTCATCTACAAAACAAGAGGCTAATAATAGTAATGTTGGCTGACATTTATATTCTGAAGCACAAAGAAGTTAAGTCATTGGTTGCCCAAGATCATTTGAATTCAACCTGTCTGGCTCCAGGGTCTTCCTTGCTATTAACCAGCATGATATGCCACCTCATTGAAGCCTAAGGACAGAGAAACTGGACCCAGAGGGAAAGTGCAGGCTCTACAGTCAGACCTCACGGGTTCAAGTCCAGACTCTTCCACTCAGCTGGGTGTCTCTGTGCAAGACATTAAACATCTTTAAGCTTCAATTTCATTATCTATAAAAGAAGGATAAGACACTGACTTCCTGGGAATGTTATAAGGATTAAATGACAATATATGTGAAGAACAGTGCTTACCTTAAATCAGAAGTTGACAAACTTTTTCAGTAAAGGCCCAGATAGTGAATATTTTAGGCCTTGCAGGGCCATACAGCCTCTGTTGCAATGACTCAACTCTCTTTGTAGTGTGAAAGCAGTGGTAGGTAATACATAAACAAATGGGCATGGCTATGTTCCAATAAAACTTTATTTACAAATACAGGTGGCAGAGTAGATTTGGCCCAGGGGCCACTGTTTGTCCCCCTGTGGCTTAGGGCAAACCTCCAATAAATGATAGTTATTATTATCACCAGCCTCATAATTACTCTTAGAGTATAACAGAGGAATAGTTGATATTTGAGCCAGAAAATCAATCCTTCATAAAATCAGGAACAGCTTTTGTTTATTTTCTTTAGCCCTGATTTTGAGCCTTAAACAATAATGTTTTTAAAAAATATAAAAACTTCCAAATTAATTTAAAGATATAACTTTTTCTTAAATTATGAATTTTAAACGACTATTTTATACTCATATTGATGGACCTTCTCAATGTCACTACAAACTGTTAATCCTCTGTTCTGCACACACTTCCTGACTTCTGGTTTTTTAGCCTTAATGTCAAGGCTTTCTAGTTGTAATTAATTTAAATTTCTCTTTTACCTCTACCTATTCTCCACTCCTTAAAAAGAAAAAAAAATTCTACTGTTTAAATACATTTCTAGACACAAGAAGGAGCAACTCCTGCCCGGGGTGCCACATCAGCAGACGGACCTTTCATGTTCCTCTACATGCTCCGCAGAATATCCAGTCAGCCAATCCCCGAACACCAAGCCAGCTCTGGGCTCTATACTTATTTCCTTGTTCTTTGATCTTTCTAAAGAAGTCAGATACACAGCCCCAGCCAATCACCCCCGTTTCTGTGCTGCCGCTTCTAACGCTCTACAAACCTCCCTCTTGCCCCACACCCCTCGGGAAGAGGCGCCGCTGCTCCTGGGGCCCCGCCCTCCCCCGCCCCTCGGACTGCTTTTCTTGAATAAAGGACGTCAAACTCGTTAATAAATTCTTTTAGTTTTGTCATTTGACACTAGTTAGGCAAGCTTACTCTTGATCTTCATAATTTCTTCTTCGACATCATCTCTCTGCATGAAATAATTTCCCATTTTAATATTTATTTATGAACTTCTTCCATCTGACTAAAGCAAGCGAGCAGTTTGGCGGGGCTGGTCAGAACGAGTCGCCCCTGCTCTCCTCCAGGCCTGGGTGAGAAGGGCTCCAGGAGAGGGAGGGGCAGCAGGCCTGGGAGAGGAGCCCCGGCGCTGCTCAGGCCGCAGCGCATCAGTGGCACTGCTGTCTAATTCAACAGCCACCGTGAATGCCCCCGGTAAGAAGTGTTCCGTCAACTCCCAAGGCAAAGTGCACATTTCCTCTCCTCACAACAGTGCCCAACTTCCCGGATCCTGCCAAGACCTTTAAGAATAATGAGTTCAGGGGCCGGCCCGGCGGCTTAGCGGTTCCGCTACTGGCGGCCCGGTTCCGAACCCCGGGCGCGCACCGCTTCTCCGGCCATGCTGAGGCCGTGTCCTACATACAGCAACTAGAAGGATGTGCAACTACGACATACAACTATCTACTGGGGCTTTGGGGAGAAAAAGGGGAAAAAAAAAAAAAGGAGGAGGATTGGCATGGATGTTAGCTCAGGGCTGATCTTCCTCAAAAAAAAAAAAAAGAAGAATGAGTTCACTTTCTAAAAACACACGTTTCTCTTTCACCATTCTCTCCTATTTTATGCTGTCTTTTTCATATTAGAGTAACAAATTAAACATTTTCCAGAGTTCAGGGGGAAATCTGTCCAATTAATGCAGAAGAAAACATGTCTAGTTACATTACAGAATCACTTGCAACACCATCTCCTGCCATTACCACCACACAGTGTCCATTTGACCCATTTTTTAGCCATGAAACATCAGCATCAAAGCAAGCATTTAAGAAAAACATCTCTGCCATCTATCCCAGTCTCCAGGACCATTTGATGAAAAACTAATTTCTCACCAATGTGAAAACGTCAGTCTTTTATAGAGAATTTAATAAATATTAGGGCAGATGAAATTGTTATCTAGGTAAGGATAAAACTTAAAGATGAAATGTTACTTAAGGATGAAGAGGATAAAACTTTTTGAATAATAATTAATGATCAAGTAACAATCAAAATAATAATAAAAAGGATAATCAAATGCAAATAAGAACACCCCCCACAATAGGCTGACATGGCTAGTGGCAGAAAGAAATCTAAAACACAGGACCATAAAACAGTGGTACTAAAGGTCCATATAATGTTGACCAATTAAAATGAATGCTCTTAGCATTTTCCTTACCATTTTCAACTAAGAGTAAACTCATGTGGTCTGCTGTGGTAAGCTGGCATCAGCAAAAAAGTGAGAGCTGCGTTACTCCAACATCCTAATTACAGCCAGCAGGGAAAGCAGAGTTGCATGGTGGGCCTGTGCTGCTCATGGCAGCTTTGAGGGCAGGAAGATATCTGCTATGAGGTCATAGTCTGGGCAGCCTGAGCATTGCAATAAATGAACCTCTATGTCAACAGGTGAGGATTTTGTTTTTTGATGAGAAAGAGAGACAGAGAGACTGAAATTATGTATGGACGATGTACTCATAGGACACATAACTCAAGCACGAGAACCCCCTATTAGAGCAATTGCGTTAATTGGAAAACAAAAGAGAATTAAAACACCCCATTTTCTAAATTATGCTTGCCTTCTGTAGTAAAAGTCAGCATAACGGCTCCATTTAACTAAATAATTAGATTGGTTCTTTAGGGGTTTTCCATTGTGCATTGGTTAGATTTAAAGACATTTTCCAAAACTATACTTTGAAGTTGCTGTAATCTTTCTGCATGATAGGGTTTGCTCTTCTCTTTAGGTCCAACCAATTGGCCTACTTCACCTAGCCTTCTTCCTTAGAGCCTAGCAGTAGTAACACACGCATACAGAGAAGCCACACATGAAACAGAGAAACAACAGAAATAATAGCTACTACCGCTTACTGAATGCTTACTCTGTGCTGGGCAGTTCTAAGAACTTCACATGGATCAACTCATTTAATCCTCAAAGTTCCTCATGGAGGTGCTGTTTGGATCAAAAACAACCTGGAAACATGCAGCATCTCAGAAGAACCCTCTAAATTGGAAATTATAAACCTAGGGAGCTGTCAGTCTGCGAAAGTAGGTTTCCAAGGAATAATGACAGTGTAGCTGCCCATCATAGAAGAGGAAGATGTTTCTCAGAGAAGTAACAGCAATAGAAATGATCTATACCCTGGAGTAGCTTGTTTCTGGTCAAACAATATTCTATAGTGAGTTGGGTAGCAGGACAATATTTACGTGAAGAATGTTAAGTGATATTTCTAGCATCTTTGAGCAGGTAAGGAAAGGGCAGTCAAAGTAGAGAATGACAAAATGAGCAGCTCTAAAGTGAAACTGTCTTACAAATTACCTAAAGGGCCTGCCTGAGGTTTTCGGTTACACTGCCCCTTTTTTTCGGTCTATAACTCCCTTTCAACCACAATATGCATAATATCTGAGATAAAAAGATTCCCCAAGTTATCTGTCCCAACTATCTTCATTCCCCCCAAAAGGTTCTAATTACTCCAGGCAGAGAATTGTTTGTCTCTAGACAATTTTGATCAAAAAGAACTGCATAAATTTCCTCACTAGCCAATAACCGCAGCTTACTATTATGACAGTCAAGGAATTCTTCCTAAGGTCATGTCATGCTCTCTTCTAGGGTGTGAGCACTCTGAGCAAAAGTAGAGGAGAGCCTAATGCTTACAGGATGGTCTTCCCGAGACAGGGAGCTCAGTCTCAACCCTCTCCTCAAACGCTGCCGCCTAAACGGTGGGATGGTCACCCTGTCGTCACCTTCTCACATTCTGACTAAATAACATCAGCTCTTTTGGCCTCTTCTTCATAGGACAGGTTTCCTTACTCCTACTTCACTGAATTTTAGTTTTTCTGTCTGAATTTCTCACACATATCTGAAATTCCTTGTTAGGCAACTAGAATGAATCAAGTTTGGTCCCTGCCCAAGCGAGTATCCTCAGCAATTCGAGTGTGAGGCCGTGTCCTTGATTCCTGCTGGATGGACTATGAGCCGTCCCGTTCCTCAGCCCATTTGACAGTTCAGACATACATTTCTGGCTGATTGATTTTTTTAACCATAAAATTTACCATTATTTCAACCCAGACAGAGAATGCCCTGCCAACTGAATAGAAATATGCTCTTTCCTAAGAAGTTCTTCACACACCCAGATGATTGTTTTCTGGGATTTTCTTTAAGTTTAATGGAGCATCTTCCCAGATATTTATGTAAATTTGCCCAAGTCCACAGACTTTCCAGCCTTATCCTTTTTCCTCTTTTTCAAAATGGTCCCAGCAGCTGACCTTCCTATTCCTAAGGTCCATCATTTCTCTTCACATGATTTTCACAAATAACAGAACATGTCATTCTGTAAAGATAGCTATCTACCCTTTTCTCTTGATTTTTGCAAACCAAAGCCTGATAATTCATCCTAGCTCGATTTTGGTTTAGATTTTTGTCTATTACAATTGAACTTAAATTAATGTAGTCAATAATTCATTTCTGATAATTTCTACAAAGAGAGTTTTAAAACGTTTATTTAAAAGCCTCTTTCTTTTTTGTAGCTTCTATTATTGATTTTTCAATATGACAATACGGGTTCCTAGCAATGAAATATCTAAATACCATCAATAATAATAGTAATAATTAGGTGGTTATATTCATGTAAAGCTTATAATGACCTAAATGCTATAAATATATTTTATTTTATTTTATTTTCACAGTAATCCTGGAGGTAGGTATTTTTACCCCATTTTATGATGAGAAAACTGAAGTCCAGAGAGTGTAGGTAATCTGTTCAAGGCTACATAGCTTATAAGTAGCAGGACTGAGATTCTAAAACATATCTGCCTGATTTTAAATCCTATGCCCTTAAACATGTTCTCCTGCCTTCTAGGAGCAAGATTACATAAGAAAACTGAACAAAGTCTCTAGAGCAGAGGAGACAGACCATAAATAAAATATCAGGTAGTAATAAATACTATAAGCAAAAATAGAGAAATGCATAAGGAGGAGAATGGGGGGGAGCGGAGGTTATTTTAGATACAGTGACTCAAGGAAGGCTCCATAAGGAGGTAGCAGTTGAGCAGAGATCTGAAGGAAGTGGTCAGGACCAAGCCATGAGGAAGAGCATTCCAGACAAAGGAAACCAAGCGAAAAGGCCAGGAGGCAGCAATACACTTGGTACCTCTGAAGAACGTCAAGGAAGGCAGCATGTTAGAGCTGTGCCGTCCAACACAGTAGCTACTAGCCACATATGGCTCTTTACAGCCAAACTAATAAGAACTAACAAAAGAAAAAACTCAGTCCCTCAGTCACATTAGCCACATTTCAAGTGTTGGATAACCACACTGCGCAACACCATACTGGACGGCACAGACATAGCACATTTCCATCATCACAGAAAGCAGTGATGGACAGCTCTGCGCTAGACAGAAATGACAACTGAGAGGTGGCGGGGCCAGAGCGCGGCAGGCCATGGCATTCTACCGTCAGGTTGATACAAAGTCCTCACAATGAACTGCAATCATACAATCTGACCTAACCAAAAATATAGTAGGACTTGAAACTGCCACTATTGCTAGAGAGAAGTATTCATATATCCACAAACTAAAAAAGAAAAACTCAGCTTGTAATATATTACTGGACTTTCAACGGAGTATCACAAATAGCCACACCATCATAAAAACAACCAGAGGGAGGCATCGGCACTATTATCCCCAAGAGAAGGGTTCATTTACATTTAACTGATGGCTGCCCTCTTCATCACAGGTGCTTATCATGTCTGTAAGGAACTGTGTTTAAAATAATCAACCTTGGATTAAAAAAGTAAAAAAAAAGTATCCATTTATCAAATATTTATAGAGTATCTATAATAATTAGACATTAACTTACAAAGCTTTCCAATAAAGACTCCTGTCTCCAACAATTAAGTGTTGATGAATAAGTTATGGGTAGTACAGAAACAAATAAAGTTAAAAATCTGATAAGTTCCTTCTTACTTGTTTGCCAAAATCTCTGTGGGCTGAAATATGACATACATGTATATAAATGGACATTAAGATGTTGATGAAGAAGGAAAAATTGTCCATATATTCAAAAGAGACACAAACTTCAAAATAAAACCCCAAACCTCCTTGCCCAGTGACAAAGCACAATTATAATATGGACACATGTTGTTTCCCTGCCTTCAAGACTGCAAATTTTGAAAACACAAGGACAAAATGGTACCATGACAAAAGTTGACTAAGAAAGATAAAGCAGCTCTTCTTAAACCTCTCTGTGTTCAAACAGATTTTGAAGGCCTCAATGAAAACCAGCTGGGAGACATGTGTAAAATATAATGGTTTTTGCCTGCAGGGAAGGAAGTGAGATCTTGAATGATTAAGTTTAGGAAAATATATAATTCACTGTATCATTATGGGGTGAACTGGATTACTTATAATAAGCCAAGACTTTGTGGTCTTTTTTATATAAAGAAAATGAGAAATTATTAAGGCGGTGACTGCAGAAGGGAGCTGATCCAGTGTGATAGATAATAGGTTAAAACAAAAGTTTCCCAGGTGGCTGCAGCCACCTCTCTATGACAAGCCTCACCCAGAGGACTGAGCCTCCCCCAGAGCTTCGGGCCGTAAATGGTGATGCACGTCAGTAGGAGAAGAGAACACGAACAAGATGACTTTTGTCTGCATTCATTTTGAGTTAATATCAGAATTATTTTGATTTAATTTTACCTCATCTATGACAACAGAATGTAAAATAGTTGATCCAAAAAAGGAAAGCATTCTTCCTGTAAAATAGTTGATCCAAAAAAGGAAAGCATTCTTCCACTAAAAGTCCTGAGAGAAATACATTTAACAGGCAATAAGAACAATTGGTTGAAAGCTCTTGTGCAGAACTCAACTAGAATTTGTTAAATAAGTGAATGAATAAATGCTATTTTTAAAATATGCTATATATAAAATATCATGTAACTGAGATGTTTATCTTAAGTTTCAACAACCTCGTTCTACCCCCTAAAATTCCCTTTTTTTCAAAATCAGCATTTAAGACTATTAATTTTGGCTCAAAACTCAGTGGGGAGAACTTAGCATTAATGATTACTAATTAATGTAAATATTAATGTAACTATTATATATCTGTCTCATCTATGTAACAGGTATTGTACTTGTATGTAACAATGTAACTATTATATATCCATCTCACCTACATAGTAGCACACCATACGCCTGGCACACAGTAAGGAAGGCTCAGGACATCTTTGTTCTCCTGCACTGGATTAATTCCATATTCTCTCTTCTTTACCTCCAGACCACTTATTATTTTTGTGCTGCATAATTTGTATTATTTTTCTTGTTATTAAAACTATAAAGTAAGGAAACTGTCATTAATTATAGGAACTTACATCTAGTGGGTATCTGAAAGCAAATATAATATATATAAATGTTTTTTTTTTACAATTTCTTGTATTAAAAAAATTCCAGGGCCGGTCCAGTGCCTTAGTGGTTACAGAGGGCGTGCTCTGCTACTGGTGGCCGGGGTTTGGATCCCGGGCGCGCACCGACGCACCGCTTGTCCGGCCATGCTGAGGCAGCATCCCACATACAGCAACTAGAAGGATGGGCAACTATGACATACAACTATCTACTGGGGCTTTGGGGAGAAAAGGGGCGGGGGGGAAGAAGGAGGATTGGCATGGATGTTAGCTCAGGGCTGATCTTACTCACAAAAAAAAAAAAAAAAATTCCAGGGCATTGCATAACCCATAAGATGGCATTGTATAGAAGTTGTGAGCATGAGTTTTGTGGTCATAAAGTTCTGGGTTTGAATCCAGTCCTTACCCCCAAAAGCACATCTGTTTACTAGCCTTGTGACTCTGAGCAAGTTACCTTCTCTGAGCCACAGTGTTTGTTAATCTATAAAACCTTCCATGTAGTGCTATGGGGATTAACTGAGAGAGTACTTAGCAAAGTTCTTGTCATAAGTAAGGTTTCTGTAAGTAGTTATTATCATTAAAAATGAGAGGAGGATTTAAGTATCAGTGGTAAAATACCTCATGTATTTTTCAGTCAATTATGCTTATTATAAAAATCAGCGACAAATTCAGAGATCAGTCTGTCCTTTTCACCCCAAAAATCTACAGATGGGCATGTCCACCAACAAGTTTTCTTATTTCTTTCACTCATGTACTACATACGTCTTTGTACATGACACCAGCACATGCAAGTTGCCTCTTAAGCATCTGTCACATGGAATTATATCTCACAGTCAGTCTCGTTCAAGGTGACACCCTCTATATGCACAGCCTGGGATCCTCTTAGGAAGATATCCTTTATCAGTGATTCTCAAAATGTGGTCCATGGACCCCCGGGGGAATCCTGATACCCCAGTGAGAGGTCCATGACATCAAAATTATTTTCACGGCAACACTAAGACATTATTTGTCTTTTTGACTGTGCTGAAATTTGTACTGATGGTGCAAAAGCAATGGTGGAAAAACTGCTGGCCTGTTAGCATAAATCAAATCAGTGGCACGCAACTACACTAGTATGTATTTGTATTCTTCAGTGTCACGCACACACAGTAAAAATTTTTTTGCCACTTTTGTTTCAGAATGTCCTTGATGAAGCAGTACTATATTATTAATTATCTTAAATCTCAACCCTTGAGCACACCTCTTTTTAATATTCCGTATGAGGAAATGGGAAGTCCACATAAAGCACTTCTGTGGCATAAGACGGTTGTCACTGGAAAGAGCACGTGTGCAATTGTTGGAGTTGCAAGCTGAGCTAGCCCCCTTTGTCATGGATATCATTTTTACTTGAAAGAACAACTAATAGACAAGCCATGGTTATTCAGACTAGGGTATTTGGCAGACATTTTCTTAAAAATGAGCCTGTCACTTCAAGAAAAATATCCAATAGTGTTTGTTGCCAATGATGAAATTGACCTTTCAAGCAAAAATTAGAATTTTGGAAAACTTGTATCTGCTACTATAAGCTTAACAGCTCCCCAATACTTAAAGATCTTCCTGATGATATTGTGGCGATTTAACATTTTTTTAAATATGTCATACAATGAAATGTGTCAACATTTGGAAAATCTGCATGACTCAGTGTATCATTTCCAAATGACCAATGCATGATATTACAAAATCATGAATAGGTGAAAGATCCATTCAAAGTGCGAGGCAGACCAACGGATTATAAAGTAACAAAGTATGAAAGTATGAAAAGTTCATCAGTATGATTTTAGATTCCACTTCGTGATTAACCTTTAAGAGACTACCACTTGTAGAGTTTTGCTATAGTATCAAAGAAGAATATCACAATTACCTGCAAAAGCTATTAAAATACACCTTTCTTTTCTAATTACACGTCTGTGTGAAGTTTGATTTTTTTCATTTAATTCAACCAAAACCACATATTGTATCAGATTGAATGCAGAAGCAATTATGAGAATCCAACTGTCTTCCATTAAGCCACTTAAAATATTTGCAAAAAGATATATAAAACAGTGGTACTTTTCTCATCTTTTTTTTTGTTTTGGAAATACAGTTATTTTTCATAAAAAATATCATTTACATATATGCACATATATTACTTATAATTATTTTTAAATTAATAAACGTTTAAAATTTTTCTCAGAATTAATTTCTAATATGACAAATATTGATAGATATAATACATTATTGGAGTCCTCAATAGTAAGAATGAAAGGGGATCCTGACACCAAAAAGTTTGAAAACTCTGAGCTACACGAATCACACTCAACATATACTCTATCTTTCTCCTAAATAAAACCAAGCACTTTACTATAAAATTCAAAATGGATCCTACAGTTAAAAACATCCTTACTTGAGCCAAGTCACCTAAGAAGGTCTTAAAGAATGAGTGTAGGAGAAATTACACAAGCATTATGATTTGCCTCTTGACTTTATCACTCAAAACTTTTTCACAGGCAAAACATATTCTCCTAGATACACAACTCAGCACTATTTCTAACTTCAAATGATGTTCCTTGAGTTGGCTCTAATGGTTGTAATTTCACATCCTAACATTATAAGACTTATTAAAAACCATGGTTTAGTTTTGTTGCTTTTTTTGGATTATATAGTATCCTAAGGTCAAAACTCAAGAAATCTGTTATTAAAAAAAAAAAAAAGTATCCATGAAGTGATGACAAATTGCAGACTACAGGTGTTAGATTACATTTTGACTCCAGGCAGGTTTAATATAAGTTGGTCTCCTTTTACAATTGCTCTTAGCACATACAGCTATAGGAAGGGGATTTAAAAGATAAAAAAAAAAAAGAGAGAGAGAGAGAGAATAAGAAAAAATAAAAAAAAGAGTGGTACTCAATAAAAGAAGACCATGTCAAGAGAAATCAATACAGACAAGCAAAATGGTAGGAAGTCTGACATGGAAATATGTGTTCAATTTCATCCAGCCTTAGTCTGAGTTTCCTTTAATATTGTAACCAAGATGGTATTGGAACATCGTGTATGTTTTTAATGCAGTTTAATAATTGTTTCTCAAAATAAACACTTTGGTCAAAGATAAAAGCATAAAAACACTGTGACACAATAATCTGTTAAAATAAACTTGGGGGTTGGAGGAAGCATAGTTCTTAAAAAAGCCTTGGCCTTATATCATTTCCTCTTTGGTGACAAATTGAGAACAACTATACCAACAACTTTGGTATGGTTTGGGTAAAAAAAATTTTTCAAGTGTTGTGGTCATTAACCTGACTATTGGGAGTGGCCAGAATCTGTAAACACTGAGGAGGTAGCTGGGTGAGCTGTCTCTTCAGCAAAAGGAGATGAGCTGACAGGGTAAATTAAGCAGGGTTGGGATGAGTAACTATATCTCAATCAAACAGATACCACGCCACATAAAAAACAATCATCTTTCCTGTTAGAATGTAAGAAAGGTAAAACATGGACATATATTGAACTTAATGGTAATTATAATTTTCACTTCATCAGTGTTATCTAATAAATAGGTTTATTTGATCATTTAGGGCCTAACATGACCAGAACCATTCCACAAACATGGCGGACAGAAGCCATGAGAGGATTCAAGAAAAGCAGACTCTTCAGGATGGTCCAGGCCACAACCGTGTGTCCTTCTACCCGGGAGAAACCATCCCCCAGCCCACCCATCCCAATCCCATTTGCCCAACACCCATGGGCATTCAATTCCTCCCTGTTCCCATACTCCTCCACCACTCTCCACAACGTCTTCTCAAACACAAAACTTAGCCTAAAAATTCACAGAGAAGGCCTATCTTCTGAAGACCAGATTCAAGGTACAAGTAGTATTCAAGTGTCTGTAAAGACTTTATATTTGAGGAGTAAGTATACTTAAGCATAAATACTCCTTAAGAGGAGTAAAGAGTAACATGGACATGACCAGAACTGACGGTTACCCCTGGGATTCTGATTTTTAAATGAATGCATGACTTATTTGATTGGTATAATTGAGAAGAGAGTAGCTTTTGCATCAGCATAAATGAAGTAAGAACTAAGTCAAGTTAAAGATAACCAGGGCAACTAAATGAAGAGGGTAAAAGGTTAGGAGGACTTGAGTACTAAGAATTCATACTGGCATTAAAAGAACCAACCTGGAAATTCATAATACCTCATCAATAGCAAAAGGCAAAGAGAAAAAGATGTGCAAAGGGTTCAGGATAAGAATGATCCATTAGAATTCTTAAACGGTTAACTCAGCTGACTACATAATTCTCAAGTGAAGTAAAATGTGACCCAAATGAAAACAACTTCATCAAATGCCAGTGGTACACGACCCAGTAAACTCTGAAATCTGGTTTTTTAGAAACAGATTCAAGGTAAGCTTAAAAGAACAGAATACAGAGATTGCTTCAGATAAATAAATTGCATCCAATAAATTCAACCAGAGCAGAGTTTTGATTCCTTTTAAGTGAAAAAGTGTTAAGTGAATGGAGATAGAGGATAGACACATTTTATAAGAAATAGAGACATCAGGTAGCCAGCCAAGAACCATGCAGTCAATGAGGACTTAAATAACAATTCCTGAGACAAAGCACTAGAGTCAGAATTCAAACCACTTCCAAATCTCTTAGCATTTATAAATCCAGTGACAAAAATAATAACTTGAAGACACCTACTTGGTAAAGAATGACCTAGAAACAAGGATAATATAGGGGAAAAGAATTACGTACACTTTAAGTCATAGGATCTCAATAAACCATGTAAGCTTCATTGAAATACAGCATACTCTTCCTGATTTACACACAGATTATAATGTGACTTGGTGGTCATATGTCAAATTTCTATAATTATTTAAATCCTATGATTAGGATATTTTCAAAGCACTTTACTATCTTTTGGACTTCTTGTTTCTTAACAACAAACTAAGCCCACAACATCAATGGCTACTGTTGCTTTTATTCTTCAGAGGAGGAAATGAATACAAAAAATTCACTTCTGACCCCAAAATCACAAACCCCAGAGTCTAATGTAACAAACATGCCCTTACTGCTGTTTAGCTGGTAAATGGAGAAAAATACAAAAGTATGTTCTGTTTAAGTTTTGAAAACAAATTCATTTTAGTGTAAATAAACATCTCTCAATTAAAACATAAAAATAACACTATAAATGACAATGGATTCTAGTCAATGTTTCAAGTTTAGGGTTAAAACTGAAGACAAACAAAGAAATAAGGAAAAATTAGAATACAGTATGGAGAAGTTCCTCTCCCAAATGTTAATTCTGAATGGGTTATAAAGAGATTTTTTTCTATCTTTGTGTACCATTTTTGAAAAAGCATATACCCAATTTTCTCAAAATTTGTCAGCCCAAAAAAAGAGAGGCTCTTCCTGACAAAACTTAGCCAAGACTCAGTTTAACATTAAAACTTCCCGTAACTGTGATGGCAGTAGTGACATTGCAGTTATGTTGTTTTCCAGATTCTTAGAGAAGAAGGCTTAAATTATTTAAGGAGAAAGAGTGTTGGGATTAGATTCTTTACTTGGGGGGAAAAGAAGAAAGAAGGTAATCCATGTGTTTGAGGCCTCACATGGGGCTATTCAGAATCCCATGATAGGCCACATTTTCTGTGTAATTTTTACAGTTGGGGCACTCAGAAGTCAGAACAATCTGACAGTTATGGTTAGTGAAAATATTAGATGTTCACCAATAAAATACTACCTCAGCATATTTTTTGCTTTCTGGACGTAACCACTTAATAACAGGACTTGAGAAAACTGCACTGTGTGAATCAAACACGTAAAAGTACAAATATTCCTTTTATAGAAAGCAAATCTTAAACAGTGCATTATAATCAACCTCTCTGGTAAAAGACAAAATATCCAGCATTACCACACCACTGACATATTATGGCTTATTATACCCTAAAGTCCAAACTGGGTAAACAAAGTCAAATGATCAAAGAAGGGTTCCTTCCTCAGATGTAAGGTAGAGGCCACTGATCTCTAGGGGGCAGCAGCAAAGATTTCTTGTGGTTCAGCAATGAAAAGGTGTCACGCGAGAGTTTATCAAACACAGCCTTTAGTTTGCAACTTCATTTAATTTCATCAGAGATTGGCTTCCTTGTATTATTTTCTTTCAAGGGGAAAAGAATATGGAAAGATTAAATCATGTGAGGTAAAACTTGCCAAAGGTTAATTCTAGAGTATTCTTTTAAATTTTAACCACTTTTAATTCATTATGAGGATACTGGTTCTACATCCTCCACATTAATGATCTTCCACATAACTGGAACCAGGTATGGGGAAATTCTTGCTTCTAAACTCCGTGGTGAGTACACCAGGCAGAGGCAGAAAGCAGAGAGGGCCACGCACTCTTATTCAGACCAGACCATGGTTTCCTCAAGAAAATGAACCTCCTTCTCCCAGGGTACCAAGGATGGCCACTGGGAAGAGAAATCTCAGTTTCTAATCCCCTGGGGGAAAGTAACTGGATTGGCGAGTCCTTTTCCCACAAGAAAGATTCCAGTCTCCAAGCTGCAGAAGAACCATTATACTCCCATGAGGCCAGTCACGCAGCATCCTTCTCTGCTCAGATTCACAAAGCTAGTCCAATTTTGTCTCCGAGCCATGTCACCTGGGCTTTTCTACACATATTTGCTTATCCCATGTAAGTCCGTCCTCAGAAACTAGCACTGTCAAGTCATTATACTTTCAAATGTGAATCTGCTTAAGGATGGATCTAATTTAATAGCTGAAAACTAAGTAAAAACAAATATACTTACAAACGACATTAGCAGGGAATTAATCATTACTGCTCCCAATCGGTGCTCCAAGATCCCTCACCCAAGCTCCCGGAGTCAGGACCTGAGAGTCCTCCCTGATGCCCTCCCCTCATCAGAACCTCAACATCTAGTGGATCCCTTGTGCCGCTGATCATTCCTTTTAAACAGTTCTTGGGTTAGTTTTCCCCTCTCCATATGTACTCCATTGCTGTTATTCAGACCTTTATAATCTCTTGCCTGAATTACTACAACTTCCTCCCAACAGGCGTCGTGCCCTGCCGCGGCCAATAGAGGGTCTTGCCAAAGGTCTTCAGTGGCCTTAAGATGGGTCAGGGCCTCTTGTGTTTCCAAGAAGGCTCTGTGACCTGACTGCAGCTTGTGCCCCTGCACCCCTCCTTGCTCCTCAACCCTGCCTTTCAGGCTGGGCTCCAAGGACTCTAAAGCTGCGGCCCCCACCCTCATGCTATTTTGCCCTCTGACCTCCGTGCCTTTGCCTCTGCTGTCCTCTTTACCTGGAAAGCTCCTCTAAAGACGAATTCTGTGAGGGACCCTGAGCAGTTCTACTTCCTGGAAGCCTTCTGGGTCCTTCTGCCCACCAGGTTTTGGGGATACGTGCCCCTCTTTTGTGCTCTTCTTTCCCTGCACTTACTTAGATGCTCTGCTATAGTCATGTGTCCTCAAACTGTCTCTCCCCAAATCTGTGAGCTCCTTAGGGGTAGATTCTGTGTTACATTCATCTCCACACACTCAGCACTTAGCACAGGGTCAGGCACTGTGTTTTGAGTGAATAGTTGAAACTTAAAATTTATCCTAAAATTTCCAGAATACTTCTGTACTGGTAACAGTCATATTATAGAAACCAAAAGTCTTCTTAAAATTTAGAATGTGCCTGGGGCCAGCCCCGTGGCACAGTGGTTAAGCTCTGGCATGCTCCACTTTGGCAGCCCGGGGTTCACAGGTTTGGATCCCAGGCGCAGACCTACACCACTCCTCAGCCATGCTGTGGCGGCGACCCACATACAAAATAGAGGAAGACTGGCAACAGATGTTAACTCAGGGCTAATCTTCCTCAGCAAAAAAAAAATTAGAACATGTTTAACAGCTCTAAGGGGGAAAAAAGTGGCAAGTTGACACAGGCACTCATTGAAAAATAGACTTATTACTGAGAAGAACTGAATTACAAGAGTTTGTAATAACTTATCAGATTCACACATTCATTTTGCACAGGCTAATAATACCATACAGTGGCTGATGCAGTTCTTCAATTCCCCCCAAAATTATCTGATTGAAAATTAGCGACACTCAGAGATACACGTTTAGGGTATTACTGTTCCCAGGGATGAAACTGACATATGCATCAGTTTGCTTCACTCTCCCCCTCCCCAGTCTGCAGAAGTACTTCTACTACCAACAGAACTCAAAAGGCCTACAGCAGACAGTTTCTACAACAAGAAAAGCTGCTGGAGGCAAAACAACAAACGAGAATCCATATAAGACAAAAAAAAGGGAAGCTTCTTAAAAAAAATGATTTACAAAAATTAGATGTATTTGTTAAAAATGGGTCATATGTATCATAATAAAAGCCTGAGACAGTAATAGCCCTCAAGCGAGGCAAATGTGAAAGAAGGCTGCCTCTCTACACAATGCCATGGAGGCACTGTAGGTCTTTTCCAAAACAAATATGAAATGCCCAAATGATTAACCTTGGAGTAGAATGAATGACGTTAACCTACATGTGAAGAAACAACAAAAAAAGAAAAGTAACAAAATTAATTCAAAGTCTGTATTTTGCCCCCACTTTGACTCAACCTCTATAGCCCGAACACCACACAATCCAACGTGAGTGAGTGAGGCACGTGGTTTAACGTTGGGACCAGAAACTGCCTCGGCTGCCCCCTGCCTGCCTTCATAGCTTATTTGGATATTACCAAAATTTATTTTTAAAAATATTCAACTAACACTAAATAAATCATGAAGTACAGAAAATCTAGAAACTCAGTATAAGCCATCTCGTTTATACTTATAGAGACCAAAAAGCATTTTGGCATTAAAGAACATTTATGTTTGACGGTGCAGTGCTTCTGAGGTATTACATAATTACCAAAACTTTTAGCTTTGTCAGGGTCTCTGCTGGAATTCTAATTCCAGACTGAGCAAAGAATTCTATCAAAACTCTATTATCATATTAAAACACTTGATCATGTGTTCCCTCAAGATTCCCAACTTTCTATTTCTGAGAAGAAAACAGATTTAATGAGATATTTTCAAAGTAGAGCTGGTATAGGGAATATTTGTGAAAAGCACTGCCAAAAAGACAGTTCATTTGGTAGACACAGAAAAGGCAAAATTTACCACATATACTGGAGCAATGGGTATTAAATAATCATCTCTGAATAAACTCTGCAAATCGATATGGTCTTCTTGGTCTAAACTAAAGACGGCATTGCCTAAAGGAAATCTCTAAGGTCAACCAGCAATTAACTGAAAGGTTTTGATTGAAAATGCTATTGACTGCTTTCATATCAGACAGCTTCCTGGGTATTATACTTCACAGGCTAAGTAGGTGCCAAGACATTAAACTGTCAATAATCTATTAATGCTGGACGGTGACGCTCACTCTTCCTGAATCTCAGGCAAACGTATTCAGGCCAAGGACCTGCTTAGAACTAATGTACATTCCCCACCCCTGACATGGACACCATATCTTCATTACCTCCCAGCTTAAATGCCTAGGAGTGTTGACAGAGTATAAGAAAAATAGGCAGATAACAAATGCTTATTCAGATGAGTTAAACTACCATTTGTTTTTAAAGAAACTGCTGGAGGGATGGGGAACATGTCCTGGAATCTGACTTTCTTTCTAAGCCATATTTAACAGTTTCTAAATTGAAAGTAATAAACACTTTACAAAGAGAAATGAGAAGTTATTTAAAGCGAAGCTCATAGGTCCCTGCCACTTAGCATCTGGAAAGCAGTTATACACGGTGGGGGGCGGGAGGGGGTACTTTTAATGAATTTAATAGAGAAAAGCACTTTAATTAAATGCTGTCAAAGTGGATTGTATTAATGACTGTACACAGAGGAATTTAAAGCAAGCCAAGTTTATTTAGCAAATAGAAACTGGGCTTTTGAAGCCTGCAAGTATTTATGTGTCTGCAGTTGCAGTACATCTAGAAGATGATGATGGTGTCAAATGAAACCGTTGAGTTATTAGATATGATTTTATTTATTGTATATTATTAAAGTTTCAAAGGCCTCAGGGGGAATTAATTTCATTTTCAAAATGAAATACCACATTTGATCAGAAATGGTTAAGAAAAGAGAATATTGTCCCCCAACTTTTTCTGTGCCCTGGAATTTTGGTGCAGCTGAGTGGTTTATGGGGACGGCCTTTTCTAGGTTCATCCAGGCAGAATTCACTTCATCGCACAGTAGTGGCAAAGAAATCAATGACAGTATTTCTTCTATGACTTTTTCTTCTTTTTTTTTTCAGTGATTTGCCACTGAACATAACTCATTTTATTACACATAGCAGTAAGCTGAAAAATGACCAAAGCTCCTAAAAATCTCCATGAAAATTTGGTTGCCATAACTTTCTTAATGAAAAACATGAGTAGCACAAACTTCTACAAAGGAAAAGGTATCAAATGTTTGACTTGGGGCAAATAGGAAAAAAGGGGTCTTCTTCAGTATCTTCTATTCAGAGGCTGACCACAGAACAAACCTATTATTAATGATAATATTTTTAAAATAAACAAAGAAAATATGAGCCTTAACGCATGAAAGCTGTAAAAGATTGAAAAGCTGGTCTGGCTGGAAAATACTATGTGTGTGTCAAAATGATTTTCTCTACCGTTTGTAAAAATGTAATTATCCATGATATGCTATTATCCCTGATGTGCTACAAGGGTGAGGGATTTCAAGTAAATCCATTGGAAGCTGAGGGTTCGCCTCTGGTCTTCAGTCCCTGACACCATCGTCTCTGTGAGATCACAGACAACTGCCATGATTTACCACATCCTTCTTGCAGTTATATATACATGCTTTGGGTCTGTCTTTAGATTTTAATTCAAAACATGAGGAACGGGGAGGGGGGAAACATGAAGATGGGAGAAAAAAACAAAACACAAAACCCAGCACCTATTTCATTTCAAGAACACAGTAATGACCACAAATGGAGACTTTCAACTTTCTAAATAAATAATCTAATTTTTAATCCTCACCCTCCCCCCCATCCAAGCTATTTATTAATATCTTATGTTTGATCTGTGTCTTTGTAGTTCTGGAACTTATAAGCAACTCTGCTTTCCCCATCTGTGCCAAGATGTTTGAGACTAGTCTTTGAAATGCTGCAAATGCAGAGGAATATGACATAAACTAGGAGCTGATTACATACACATTCTATCTGTGAGAAATAGTGACAGAGAACACAGATGACATACACGTCCACACAGTGTACCGTGCAGCTCTGCTTCACATATGCAAATATGCAGGGATCACCAAAGGAGAGCAGGCCATCTCTAGTATGTCCACTCTAGGAGCTCAGAATAAAGTGGTTGATTTCGTACAAATAAAGTGACAAGAAAACTTCTTCTCCCAGTACATCAGGAGTTCTAATATGAAGATATATCAAAGAATCATCAACCGATTGAACAGACTGATGCATTTGATCCACATTATGTCTCACAAGCCAAAGAATGCATCCATTTGCTTCTCTTCTTTCATTGCTAAGAAGGTGACTGTATTAACTTACTACACGCACTGTGTAACTATTTGAGCTCTATTCTTCGGGAGGCTTTCATTTCACATGAAGCATAAACTCAAATAAGGATTTCTCTGAAAGGTGTACCCCTAAATTACACCTGCATGCAAATATTTGACAGTTGTCCACCACAATTTCTTTCCGCTCTTCTATTACTACACTTTTGAGTACACTGTTGACGTGAAATGTCAAAAAACTGAAATGAGGAAAACTATATTTAAAAAATCACGTGCATGTAGATATTGCACTTATACAGTATATGCTCACTTTAGCATATTGTGTTCATTTAGATCATAATAAAAATAGGAAGACCTTTCTATATCCACATATATTTACCTTTAAGAGTTCACATCACAGACTTTAGCTCCCTAAGTTTAGAGTACTTTTTAAAAAATAATTGACTCCTCATTTGGAAGTGCACTGTTTGGGTTCAGTTTATCATATCTAAGAAAGTGACTGTTAAAATAACTTGCTCCCCTGCTCTCTACCTCGAGTCCTCAGTTCTGCTGGGTGTCTGGCACTAGGAACTCACAGACTATGGACTCATTACGCTACATGGTTCTGATTCTGCAAAATGAATCTCACCAGACACTCAACTTAGCCTTGAACATTACATACAGAAGAAATAGACAAACTTCTCTGAACATGAAGAAATAAATTTAAACTAAAGGAAGCACAAGGGCAGAAGAGTAGAAACAGCTACTCTTTCAACAAGCTATTTTTGATACCTGGGTGATCAAGTGAGCTGTAATACCAGTCAGCCATTCAGTTCTGGAAACAGCTGACCTTTCTTTCATACAATGGTTTTTGGCATGTCTTGTTTATGAAAAATAAATATGTGGACATCCACCGATATCCATTTTTTCTTTTTAAAAAGAAAAAAGTTAATTGGAGTCCATTCAGTGTTGAGCTGATAAATGTCTAACACATGGCTCTCTAGAGAAAAAAGCCCCAATTGGATCATTTGCCAATTTTTGTAGTCTGAATAATCCCACCATGGCCAGTTCCATTCTACTAACTGTGTAACAACCAGCTTTCAAAATCTCTGAAAACTTAACAACTGGCTCCTGCTAGCTGGCATAAGCTTAGTCCAGCACACCCTGAGTCTGCTCTGGAAAGTGATACCCGTCCCTCTACTGGCAAACGACACAGTGCTTCCCAGACTTGCTCACTGGCACGCTTTCGCCAGGCCTGACTTACCTGTCATCTTCCCAGCCCCAAAGTGATTAGGATGACCCTGCTGTGATGGACGACTCCACAGAAGATTCCGTATCAAAGGTGAAGGGTTATATGATTTGCAGTGAATTAGATCTACAAACAACTGTGAGGAAGTTGAACTTGTGACCTTAGAACTGTCAAATCTATCTGGTTTGCTTGATCTCCCATTTCTAGGATTAAACCGAGTAATAATAAAATAAATGAATTTCAGAACTTTGGCAGTTTTCCTTTAATTGAAAGTGTGCTTTTCCATCATTACCAGGGGAAGTTCCAGACTTCAACTTAATAAAAATCAGCAGTAGTTTTCAGCTACATTAGATTTCCACACTAAACAGAAACAGCTGAGAAGCCCCAGTAGGTAGCTTTGGTTACAATAGTTTAAAACTCAGTGGCTGGCGTTGTCTTGCAGTTGTCATAACTATCAATCATATGAAAATCAACTGGATCTCTCTGAGCCCATATAAGGTATCCATAATCTGTTATTTGTTGCTAATTTGTTTCTCCGAAATGCATTTGAACCTCCCAGGAGCAATGTGTTTCTGGTTTTTTTTTGTTGTTTTCTACATTTTCATTAAAATACTTACATGGGGGTCAGAAATAGATGAACCAACTCAAAGACTGAGTGTTTCAGATAAAAACAGTCTCTGAGATCACCTAACCCATGTTACTACACTTTACAAAACAGTAGAAGGAGACTCCAAGGGATGAAACCCCTTGTCCAAGGTCACACGTCCAGCTCTGTGACAAGTCGATGTCACTTCCAGGGCCCTATTCTTTACCATATCATTTTTTTTCCCATTTGGTCAAAGGTTCATTGAAAATAGAGATAGAAAGTCATTTTTATTCTTTACAAGATGCTCTAGTTCTTGAAATAGTGAAAAGAAAATATTAGGGGTGGGTAACAAAAACATACAGAAAAATTTTAAATATTTGAGAATTTTCTATTTTAATGTCATACTACATTCAGATTTAAGCAAATCCCAGTCATCTATTTTAAATGTGCTTTAAAAAATTATAATCAGAAGGCCCTGCTTTCTAAAGAGGCATTTATGTTTGTTTCTACAATTATGTAAGCAAGACATTATGATTTTTCAAAATTAAAATCAATAGGTTATCCGTATCATCAGGTTCTTAACCCTGTGCTTTTCAGTCATGGAGCCATGACGGACACATTTGTTGTGAACTGCACTTCAAATAATTTGTTACCATCAATAGCAAAATTTGCAAATGTTTTACTTTTTTTCTTTTGTTTTGTTTTTGGTAAATTAGAGCTGATTCTACATTCCTTCCACAATGACACTATTCATGCATACTTCCACTCCTGTTTACTTGCATACGTGGGAGGTAAAGAGGTAGAATTACAGGTGGTGACGTGCGGAATTGAGTCACTTACATGAAAACCACCCATTATTATTTTCAGTAGGAAGGACCCTGTAAAGAGTGTCCTAAGATCTTAGCGAATTCTGCATCTCTGCTCAACCTAGCACTACAGAGCCTACTCTGTATTCATTTCCCTGGTAGCCACTAAGCAATTCAAGGCCAGAGAGAATTTCTTTCCCCTTGTTTGAGTCCATCAGAGGCCAGTACAGAGCTGCTGATATGGTAGATGCTTATTTAATACTGGACAAAAGAGAGTCAAACATAGTCACTGCATGGCACCCTCACCACTTTGTGGATTCTAATGTGTTACGAGAAGGACAGCAGAAGTCCCAGAGATTATCCAGAAGCTGAGTGGTCTTTTTGCTTTTTCAAGCTAAAAACATTAAAAAAAGTACCAACCCACTTTTGTCATATCCCATAGCATTTTATTATGCCCTACAGAGACTTTATTCAGAGCTGAGAAGAAAAGTTCTCACTCATTTTTAAATAACTTATAATGACTTCTTTTTTTTTTTTGTGAGGAAGATCAGCCCTGAGCTAACATCCATGCTAATCCTCCTCTTTTGGCTGAGGAAGACGGGCTCTGAGCTAACATCTATTGCCAATTCTCCTCCTTTTTTCTTTTTCCCCCCTAAGCCCCAGTAGATAGTTGTATGTCATAGCTGCACATCCTTCTAGTTGCTGTATGTGGGACGTGGCCTCAGCATGGCCAGAGAAGCGGTGCGTTGGTGCGTGCCCGGAATCCGAACCCGGGCCACCAGTAGCGGAGTGCGCGCACTTAACCGCTAAGCCACGGGGCCGGCCCCAAAATAACTTATAATGACTTTTAAAAGAACTTGGAAATACAGAAAGATCAGATGAAACCAGACAGTTCTGAGTTTCTCAGTCTGTCTCAAAACAATTGTACAACATGCTCACAGCAGAGGCAAGGCACACTCTCCTATCCTGCTAGTTACAAAATTATATGCTGACACCGTTCTTGGTTCAACTCCGATCTCTTTTACATAGACTTCTTCACTTTATCCTTAATATTAATACTGATAATGTTCAGATACTACTATCAATTCTCAGATGCCTTCCACACAATCACCTTATGTAAGCCACACAATAGATATGGGATTATCACTATTTCCAGAAAAGTGAAGTGGCCTCTGGAAGACCAGAGAGCTCCAATTCCAGTGGTTGCCCTAGAATTCAAACTCAGGTGTTCTGAAGGTCCAGCACACTTTCCTCTTGATCCCCGCTCCTCCTCATGCTTCTGGCAGAGCTATTGCTCCCATCTACTGAAATAAACTCTTTGACAATTCACATCACTTACAGTTTAAAAAGGAAGAAAAGGAGGTTTAAAAAAGCCTAATTTTCATTTGGATAGTTTATTTTCTATTGAAATGTTTTTTAAACAGGCAATCTAAAATCTTATAAAAATGGCTGTATTCGTATGTATTTGTGGATCAAGTGTGTTGCATCGTGTTCCCAGCATGTAGCCTCCTAAGTCTCACAAAGGCGACAGGGACTGAGCTTCCCACACTATCCTCATACCCTGCTTCAGCTGCAATCGTCTCCCAGATTTATGAACTCGTTTGAGTGATTAGGCCCAAATCAAAGTGAAATTAGCACCTCTACTCTGACCAAACAGTCATACGATGAGAACTTGATCCACGTGGGGAAGCCCTTCTTTACAGACATGCATTTCTTCTTCCTCTGCAAAGATGATGAATACCTTTCAAATCAACAATTACCTATGAACAAGAAGCAGTTGGGTAGAAAATTTAAGGAGAAAATGAGAAGCAGGGGCTCCTGTGGTCCTAGAACAATGTGTGTTTTTCCGCCACAACATCTCATTATGAGGGATGAGTTCACACACATGACACTCCAAGGCCACAGCTTTATCAACACATGCCCAGTGAGCCAGGTGGTTCGGCTTAAGTACTAACAATGAATTAGTCCATACCCCAGAGCCACGTAATAAGGCTGCTACTTGGAGAACTCACCCTGGGTGGACAGAATGAACATGACCAGGACAAAAAAAGAAGTCTGTCTGTGTGGTTGGGGGGAAATTAGCGGTAGAGTGGACATACTTATTATCCATCTGTTTTCCATCAAAACCATCTTTAAAAATGCCACTCAGTCCCTAATCTATATACGCAATTCTTTGTACAACTATGTACCTCACTTTGGGCTCTGGAGAATAGACTCAGAAGGTCTGTTTGCTTTGGTACCTTCAAACAGCTATGGTTTTTCTTTTTAAGGTAATACCATCTTTGAGAGGCTCAACATATTTTGAAGATATTACCCACTATATTCTGGAAACAGCTAGAAAACCCGAAGCAAAGAGATGGTACCCAAGGTTAGGATCAGAGAAGGAAACAGAACCTATGGATTCCACCAAATCATAGTCTGAATCCGAGATTAAGGCAAGGTAGCCAGAAGGAAAATGAAGTCTGTTTAAAAAATGCAGTTTTATGAAAAGATGAATGCATAAAGAGACATGCACCCCTGTGTTCTTGCAGCATTACTCACAATAGCCAAGACTTGGAAGCAACCTAAGGCCCATCAAGGGAGGCATGGATGAAGATGTCATATATATCCACAACAGAATACTACTCAGCCATGAGAAATGATGAAATCCAGCCATCTGTGACAACTTAGATGGACTTTGAGGGTATTATGCTAAATGAAATAAGTCAGAGGGAGAAAGTCAAAGACCATATGATCTCACTCATAAGTAGAAGATAAAAACAACAACAATCAATCACATAGAGATAGAGACTGGATTGGTGGTTACCAGAGGGGAAGGGGGGAGGAAGGAGGGTAAAAGGGGTGAGCAGGGACATGTGTCTGGTGATGGATTGTAATTAGTCTTTGGGTGGTGCACAGGATGTAATCTATGCAGAACTAAATGTATAATGATGTACACCTGAAATTTATACAATGTTATAAACCAATGTTAACACAATTAAAAAAAAGTAAAAAAATAAATAATTAAAGCACTCTGTGAAATGCAAAAAAATAAAAAAATAAAAAATGCAATTCTAAGTGAGTAAAGGAGAAAACTGCTCAATATATGCGTGAAATTCTGTTTTATTCACTGTTATATACGTGGTGCCTACAGTAATACCTGGCACACTGAAGGAGCTCAATAAATATTTGTTGAATAAATGAGTAAAAACGTCAGAATAAAAGTGGCCAGCCTTCTCAATCATGTCTGTAACTTGAGACTTGAAAACAGTTGTATCAATCAATTATAATCATCTTTACCAAAAGCCAGACTTTGCTAGATATCTATAGAAACATAAAGGAATGCATTTTCCTTCTCACAGATGAAATGTGACGAGGCCCTTGATAAGAACAAGGACATATCAGTATCCACAAGTGCCTTAATTTTATTTAAGCTTATTGTTTGTTATGGATGAGGGAGAAAGGAGGATGCATTCTAATGCACTGTCTTGTCTCTTTTTGCCTCTGTCTTTCTCAGTATGCTCCACATTGCTCATATTTAATCAGTTTGCCCCTTCACAAAATTTATTAACAATTGCCCTGTTCTTTCAGCTTAGGAAAAAAAAAAAAAAAGAGCATTTCATATTATTAAACAGAAAGAAAGGAGAGAAGAAGGCAGGCAAGGGAGGGAAGGAGGGAGAGAAGGAGGGAGAAAATAGCCACTTTGAGTTGGCCAATAGAACAACAGCAAGAACATCCCCTAAAAAATTCCATAGCAGTAATTTTTTAAAAAGATAATTAAGCTTCATGTTCAAAAGTATTATGGATAGTCCTATTTTCCTATCAGAATATCAAGAAAGGGCCAAGGTGCTAAAGGTTTTTTATTATACCTAGTTTCATTTAATGTCACCAGAAGGAAAAGAATATGACAACGTGTATAAGGAGTACCCTGCTGTCCCAAAACTTTTAAAAAATAGACATAAAGGAAGGTAATTTATATTAGTGATTCTAGTGGTTTCTGTGCACTGGGCAGTGCAGAAACTTGTAGCAGTGAGGAGCATTTGTACCGACGTCGGACACAGCTAATCCCCATTCTCCCCTTTACCCATAGAGTGGCTTTAGGCAAAGCGCCTTCCATTCGGTTTTAGGATCAAACAAGGAGTCGATCAGTAACCCAAAATGTGAGCAGAAGAGATTGTGCTGCCTCTCAAAAATGCCAAATATCAAAATTAGACTATTATTTAAAGAAACATAGCAATTACAGAAGAGCAGGCTACTCAAGAAACCAAGGTCTCTATGTTGCCACAGGGCAGGAAAAGACTGGAAGAAGGGGAACGCAGCTGTTTGACATTTCACTTCCAACCAATAGCTAATCCTGGATATTTAATTTGGAAGGCAGTGTGTTGTGAAGGTTCAGTCACTCATAGGGCGAGCTCTGCTTGGCAAAAACACTAGAACAACCCCACGAAGAATGAGAAGCAGAAAACTAACTCCAGTTATTAAAATGATAAGCCTAGCAAAATGTTGAACCCACTTTAAAGAAATCAATAGGCAGACCCAGAACAGATTACTATATAATTTTAAGTTTAATTTCTATCAGTATCTATAGCACAGTGCCTGAACACATGAATGTAAGTGATAAATGTTAGAAAAATAAATAGAATAAAAAGGCATAATACTTTAAATTTAAAATCACTCAGGCATTGGCAGGATACAAAATCAACATACAAAAATCAGTTGCATTTCTGTACACTAACAACGAAGTAGCAGAAAGAGAAATTAAGAATACCATCCCATTTACAATTGCAACAAAAAGAATAAAATACCTAGGAATAAACTTAACCAAAGAGGTGAAAGATCTGTACACCGAAAACTATAAAACATTTCTGAAAGAAATTGAAGAAGACACAAAGAAATGGAAAGATAGTCCGTGCTCTTGGATTGGAAGAATTAACATAGTTAAGATGTCTATACTTCCTAAAGCCATCTATAGATTCAATGCAATCCCTATCAAAGTTCCAACAACATTTTTCACAGAAATAGAACAAAGAATCCTAAAATTCATATGGAACAACAAAAGACCCCGAATAGCTAAAGGAATCCTGAGAAAAAAGAACAAAGCTGGAGGTATCACACTCCCTGATATCAAAATATACTACAAAGCTATAGTAACCAAAACAGCATGGTACTGGCACAAAAACAGACACACAGATCAATGGAATAGAATCGAAAGCCCAGAAATAAACCCACACATCTATGGACAGCTAATCTTTGACAAAGGAGCCAAGAACATACAATGGGGAAAAGAAAGTCTCTTCAACAAATGGTGTTGGGAAAACTGGATAGCCATATGCAAAAAAATGAAAGTAGATCCTTACCTTACACCATCCACAAAAATTAACTCCAAATGGATTAAAGACTTGAATGTAAGACCTGAAACTGTGAAAGTTCTAGAAGAAAACATAGGCAATACGCTCTTCGACATCGGTCTTAGCAACATCTTTTCAAACACCACATCTGACCGGGCAAGAGAAACAATAGAAAAAATAAACAAATGGGACTACATCAAACTAAAAAGCTTCTGCACAGCAAAGGAAACCATCAACAAAACGAAAAGACAACCTAACAATTGGGAGAAGATATTTGCAAACCATACATCTGATAAGGGCTTAATCTCCCAAATATATAAAGAACTCATGCATCTCAACAACAAAAAAACTACCAACCCAATTAAAAAATGGGCAAAAGACCTGAACAGACATTTCTCCAAAGAAGATATACAGATGGCCAACAGACACATGAAAAGATGTTCAAAATCACTAACTATCAGGGAAATGCAAATCAAAACTACAATGAGATATCACCTCACGCCCGTCAGAATGGCTATAATTAACAAGACAGGAAACAACATGTGTTGGAGAGGATGTGGAGAGAAGGGAACTCTCATACACTGCTGGTGGGAGTGCAAACTGGTGCAGCCACTATGGAAAACCGTCTGGAGATTCCTCAAAAACTCCACGATAGAACTACCATATGATCCAGCTATTCCACTGTTGGGTATTTATCCAAAGAACTTGAAAACACCAATTTGCAAAGGTACATGCACCCCTGTGTTCATTGCAGCCTTATTCACAATAGCCAAGACTTGGAAGCAACCTAAGTGCCCATCAAGGGACGAATGGATAAAGAAGCTGTGGTATATATACACAATGGAATACTACTCAGCCATAAGAAACGACGAAATCCAGCCATTTGTGACAACATGGATGGACATTGAGGGTATAATGCAAAGTGAAATAAGTCAGAGGGAGAAGGCCAAATACCGTATGATTTCCTTCATTAAGTAGTAGATAATAACAACAATAAACAAACACATAGGGACAGAGATTGGATTGGTGGTTACCAGAGGGGAAGGGGGTAGGGAGGAGGGTGAAAGGGATAATTCGGTGCATGTGTGTGGTGATGGGTTGTAATTAGTATTTTGGTGGTGAACATGATGTAGTCCATGCAGAAATAGAAGTACAATGATGTACACCTGAAATTTTTGCAATGTTATAAACCAATGTTACTGCAATAAACAAATAAGCTAAACAATCAAAAAAATAAATAAATAAAAATAAAAAAAAATAAAAAAAATAAAATAAAATCACTCAGGCATTGGTTTCCTACTGCTTACATGTCCACAGACTTTACATTAAAAAAGTCATACAAATCTCCCCTGATATAAGAATTTTATATTAGACTTGTTAATCATACCTGCAACCATCTATCCTGATAAATGCAGGGTCCTAGGAGCCATTCTGCTTCTTCTTGAGATTATTCTAACATTTTTCCCAACAGAGCTCCTTCCTTTAAAATGCAGTGCCTTCCAAAGTAAGCATTCACATTACTGGTTGGAAATAAAATGTCAAGAAGGTTTGCCTTCATGGGGATAAGGTGGACCAGTCAATTTCCCTGTTATAAGAATTTAAAGCAGTAAATGTGGAGTGGGTAACAGAAGCTGGATTTGATAAAAGGCGTACAGAATAGTTACAACGTAGAGCGGAGGTCATGGGCAGGCCAAGGTTTGGAAGAGGCAGAATCATAATTCAGAGAAACCATGAGTAGCAACCAGAAGTTATAAGGTAGACAAAGAAATAGAGTAAATGGTAAATCAGGTGACGGTGAGAAGAAAAGCTTGATAGTAGAAAGAAGGTGACATGGGGAAGAGGTCTGTTACAAGAAGGATGGCAAAGGAGAGAGCAAATCCATGGGTGCAGCTGCTGAATTCCCAGTTCCAGTTCAGAGAAACCTAACCCTAGTCACAGTCCTACACCTGGATGTTCATGAAGCTCTATCACTCTCAATTTCTTTTATTATCTCCAATAATTAAGCTGGAATTCCTAAGTCTTGCAAAACAAAAAAAATTTTAAGAAACTTAAAAAGTAGGCAAGCTGCAAAAATCAGTTGCATTTCTATACACTAACAATGAAGCAGCAGAAAGAGAAATTAAGAATACAATCCCATTTACAATTGCAACAAAAAGAATAAAATACTTAGGAATAAACTTAACCAAAGAGGTGAAAGAGCTGTACACGGAAAACTATAAAACATTGCTGAAAGAAATTGAAGACGACACAAGAAATGGAAAAATATTCCATGCTATTGGATTGGAAGAATTAACATAGTTAAGATGCCCATACTTCCTAAAGCACTCTATAGATTCAATGCAATCACTACCAAAGTTGCAACAACATTTTTCACAGAAGTAGAACAAAGAATCCTAAAATTTATATGGAACAACAAAAGACCCCGAATAGCCAAAGCAATCCTGAGAAAAAAGGACAAAGCTGGAGGCATCACACTCCCTGATTTCAAAACATACTACAAAGCTATAATAACCAAAACAGCATTGTACTGGCACAAAAACAGACACACAGATCAATGGAATAGAATTGAGAGCCCAGAAATAAACCCACACACCTATGGACAGCTAATTTTCGAGAAAGGAGCCAAGAACATATAACAGAGAAAGGAAAGCCTCTTCAACAAACAGTGTGGGGAAAACTGGACAGCCACATGCCAAAAAATGAAAGTAGACCATTATCTTACACCATACACAAAAATTAACTCAAAATGGATTACAGACTTGAATGTAATAAGACCTGAAACCATGAAACTTCTAGAAGAAAACATAGGAAGTACGCTCTTCGCTATCAGTCTTTTTTGTTTTGCTTTGTTTTGTTTTTTTGTGAGGAAGATCAGCCCTGAGCTAACATCCATGCCAATCCTCCTCTTTTTGCTGAGGAAGACTGGCCCTGAGCTAACATCGGTGCCCATCTTCCTCTACTTTATGTGGGATGCCGCCACAGCATGGCCTGACAAGAGGTGCATCAGTGCGCACCCGGGGTTCCGAACCTGGGCCGCCAGCAGCGGAGAGTGCGCACTTAACCACTACACCACAGGGCTGGCCCCCAACATCAGTCTTAACAACATATTTTCAAGCACCATGTCTGACCGGGCAAGAAAAACAATAGAAAAAATAAACAAATGGGACTACATCAAACAAAAAAGCTTCTGCACAGCAAAGGAAACCATCAACAAAATGAAAAGACAACAATTGAGAGAAGATATTTGCAAACCATATACCTGATAAGGGGTTAATCTCCAAAATATATAAAGAACTCATACATCTCAACGACAAAATTAAATTAAAAAAACAACTAACAATCCAATTAAAAAATGGGCAAGAGACCTGAACAGACATTTCTCCAAAGAAGATATATAGATGGCCAACAGGCACATGAAAAGATATTCAATATCATTAACTATCAGGGAAATGCAAATCAAAACTACAATGAGATATCACCTCAAGCCCGTCAGAATGGCTATAATTAACAACACAGGAAATAAATGTTGGAGAGGATGTTGAGAGAAGGGAACACTCATACACTTCTGGTAGGAGTGTAAACTGGTGCAGCCACTATGGAAAACAGTATGGAGATTCTTCAAAAAATTAAGGATAGAAGTACCATACGATCCAGCTATTCCACGGTTGGGTATTTATCCAAAGAACACGAAAACATGAATGTGTAAAGATACATGCACCCCTGAGTTCATTGCAGCGTTATTCACAATAGCCAAGACTTGGAAGCAACTTAAGTGCCCATCAAGGGACGAATGGATAAAGCAGATGTGGTATACATACACAATTGAATACTACTCAGCCATAAGAAATGATGAAATCCAGCCATTTATGACAACATGGATGGATGCTGTGGGTATTATAAGCGACATAAGTCAGAGGGAGAAGGTCAAATACCATATGATCTCACTCATAAGTAGAAGGTAAAAACAACAACAAACAAACACACGGAGACAGAGATTTGATTGGCGGTTACCAGAGGGGAAGGGGGGGACGGAGGAGGGTGAAAGGGATGATTAGGCACATGTCTGTGATGATGGATTATAATTAGTATTACATCATGGTGAACATGATGTAATCTATGCAGAACTAGAAGTATAATGATGTACACCTGAAATTTATACAATGTTATAAACCAATGTTACTGCAATAAATAAATAAGTAAACAAACAAACAAATAAATAAAAAGTAGGCAAGCAACTTGCCTAAATCTTTAGAAAAAACAAAGCGGTAGCTAATGTCTAATCTACTAGCTACCAACTCTAACGAGCTTCTTCAACTTTCTGACATCATCACCGAAAGAAACCTGCTCACTACACTTTGAAAGAAGGTGAACCCAAGATGGAACTGTCTTTGTCCTAGAATAAAAAGATGGTTGCAAATTGCCTCCAAATCTCTCTCTATTCCTAAATGACACATTAGAAAGTTCAGACATTGTTAGTAACACAGAAATGAAGAATGCTCTTCAAGTTGAATAAACACATGCAGGATAACATAATGTTAATATGAAAAGAACTAGTGTGGCTCCTCTTTATGGTCAGGGGCTCCCAAAGTTTTCCCAACTGCTACAATATTTCATTAAAAATGGCAAGGGTTCATTTGCATCTCTCCTCAGAACTAGAGTATGGTTTCAAACTCTGGAGCCACATTCAGACAGCAGGCTTCAAATAGGAGCTTGAAATGAATCCAAGGTGGGAGAAATTCTCGTAACCTGGTTAGAGAATTTGTAAATGTCCTTAATTGATTAATTAATTAGCTTATTAATTTACTTGCTTAGAAGTTGTCCTTTTGGAAGCAAATTCAGAAATCAAGACATAGCCCGTACAACTTGAGTAGAAAGGCGTGATCGAATTCTCAGAGCTTAGAGGTAGATTTCAGGTACCCTTAACATTAGCAATGAGAGTCACATTCTAAAGCTATGTCAAAAACACTTGAGGAAAAGAAAATTTCAGTCACATCAGTTGTTTGACATCACACCAGTGAGTTAAAGGTTTTCCTGCATTAAGTATTCTGTAGAAAAGAAAGCTCACAATACTAGGTCTATTCAGTAGAATGATTAAAAATTAAATGATGTACATAAACAGCTTTGCACAATACCAGACAGCTAATAGTAAGTGTTCAGGGAATGCTGGTGGCTGAGTGCTGGCAGTTCTCTCCAGCACCCAGATGGAAATCAGACTCCAAAGGCAGACAAATGTGGATTCAAGGCCTCACTCTGAGCAGGATACTTCTCTAAGATTCAGTTTCTCACATGTGAAAGTAGATGAAAACCACCCTCCCCCTTGGTTTTTCACAAGGTTTAAAGAAGAGAAGACATGTAAAAATGTCACATTTTGAGAGCCTGACTCCCCAAAAGGCTAACTGCTGCCAGGGAGAAGGAGGAGGAAGGGAGGGGTGGAGGGGGAGGAAGGAGAGGAGGAAGGAGAGGAGGAGGATGAAAGAGGAGAAAGAGGAGGAGGCGGAGGGAGAGGAGGAAGAGGAAGGTGAGGGGAGGAGGAGAACGGGGAGGAGGAGGACAAAGAAGAAGAAGGAGAAGAAGAAGAAGAAGAATCATCATCACCATCACCATCCTCATTGCTAATATTACTACTGGATTTTGCACAGGAAAAACTTAGAATCAGCCTCAGAGGTACTTATGATTACTTATCTTACACTCTTAGGCAATTAATAGTATGTCTACACCAGGGTCTCAGCCCCGGCACTACTGACGTTGTAGGACAGATAAGTCTTTGTTTTGGGGAGCTGTCCTGTACATTGCAGGATATTTGGCAGCATTCCTGGCCTCCACCCAGTAGATACCAGTAGCATCCCCAAGTTAAAAGAACCAAAAGTGTCTCCAGACACTGCCAACTATCCCTTGGGGAGCATAGTCACCCCTGGTTGAGAATCACTGGTTGACAACAATGACAAGGAATCAGTGGCTTAGAAAATGGTGAGAACCCTGAGTGGGCAGCAGTCCAGACGAGCATGGGTGCAATGCCAGAGTCGAATGTCACCCCCCAGGTCTCACATTCTTACTCAGCATACGGCATGGAATTTTCAAACAAGTACTTGCGAGAAAACCACATAGCAGCAAGCTCAGAATTCCTGAACCTACAAAATAGCCCATGGAAACACTGTGGTGGAAATATAATAAAGCAATAAAGCACAAAGTACACAGACATGAACAATTTGGCAAATGCTCCCCAATCAGCCCCCCGCGGTGACCTAGTCATAGCATGAACAACGTCCTTTCTTCTCCATTGCATTAGAGAGAAGCGTGGTCAGAGGGAAGACCAGATGCCAAAAACGCCTGCCTTCTCTTTCAGCTGGTGATTCTGGCTCCAGGCAAGGCCCACCGTCTCCACTCCAGCTTTTCCAACTGTAAAATGGACCTGGTAACGATGAATACCTGACCTAACTAGCTTTTGATTCTAAGCTGAGGGTATCCACTCACTATAGGGCCTCGGGTCATCATAACCATGATGGGGAAAAGCACTACAACCACAAGAAATAATATTGTCTCTGGCCCTTTGGCATGAAAAATAGAATTTATTTCACCTTTTTCATGGAATGTTCTTATCTTAGTTTGCCTTATCATGTCATCTCACCTATGTTGGTCTTCTTTGTGCTATCTACACATGGACTAGAAACATTATGTATATCAGTATTTCACAACCCCTTCTTTTTCTTCATTATTACCCTCTGAAGGAGGCTTTTAGGCATTTTTTCCTAATCATCTCCCCCGCTTCATGAAATTTTAATACCAGAGATACACTGACTATCTCTTTATGTACTATGTCCCTTTGGAGGGCCACAAACCGCTGTAAATGGGAGATTTTTATACTCCCCAAGAATCAGTGTTCACCCTCTGGGGCAATATTATCCCCACTGAGGATCCACGGTATAGATGGATCTAGTTTACAAAGGCTAGTTTCCAGAGCCTGGAAAGTCCCCTTCTACAGAGCAGGGACTTAAATGGCGGTTTGTGAAGAGACTTAGAATATGGAAAACTGAAGAACTCAGATAATTCACTATGACATCAAAGCTGCATGTCACCTGGAGAGATCTGAATTCTTTAGGAAGAAACATCTCACTCTTCTAGGACCCCCAAGTTTTTCGGGCTGAAGACACCCCTCAGTGGTCCAAGCCCAACTTGGTCTCATCTATAATCTAGCTTCATCTCTAAAGGGAAATTCCATCAGACACGCATACCTTGGTAAGCATGCAAAGGATTGTGTTAGGTGTTAGAACTATAAAAATAAATGGCACATAATGGCTACCATGGAAGAAATCAGAACCACAGGGCAAAGGCATGTGTGGCTTTGGTTTGGCAGATTCAGATATAGAGCTGGAGTCACAGGGCAAGGTGGCCTCACAGGGGTGGAGTGACATGACAGGAGCGAGGCCCAAATGAACGAAGTGGGCGGGATGTGTGCACACCTGCAGATTGTGGGCGATGGGGATCTTGCAGCAGGATGGTGAGTGTGTGCCCTGTGTAGACAGTATCAGCTCCCGCCACGTGGCCCTGTGGGTCAGATCTGATTTTCTGCATTGTTACATGAAATCCAGATTTTATGTGAAATCTGATTTTTAAATGTGGGCTTAAATTTTTAAAACCCTTTGTGAGCTTAAAAAAAAAGAAACACAACTGCAAGCAATGTAAGACTGACAATTTGTAAACTATTTGCAAACAAATGGCAAGAAAAATTTCCTCTCTTCCATGAAGAGAGGGGCTCTGACTCTAAGGGACTTAACACCACAGAAGGCACTGACAGGGATGGGGTATGCGGAGCTCCTTCTTTTCTCCAGTACATCCGTGGCTCTAATCTGGTGGGTAATTATGCACAAAGACCACTGCTTTATATCTTTACCATTTAAGAAAAATCGGGGAATAGTGGACCCTAACTACTCACAGAAATTTAAGTGGCGCCCTTCCGTAGCCACAAGTGGGGTGACTTCTGTGTACATTTTAATATGCTGCATGTATCAGAGCTCTTAATAATCACTGATTTCACCTATACTAAACAATTTATTAATGGCATATTTTCTGCCTAATTAGGCAAAATGTAACATCACCAAACTAATATTATTATTCTACATATAAATTTTAAAATCCCTAAACATGTAAGCAATTATATCTCCCTAAAATTTTAGTTGATATAAGGGCACAAGTGAATCCCAACCCTGAGTCCAATGGCTTAACTTTTAGACAATTACAGATATTTTTCAGTAGTGTGGGATCTTTTTGAATAGTCTTAAGTCACAGAGGCTGTACCAACTGTATTCTCCAGACTCAAGAGTTGTGCAGGCTAGGGCTGGCCCAGTGGCTTAGTGGTTAAGTGCACGCGCTCCGCTACTGGCGGCCCGGGTTCGGATCCCGGGCGCGCACTGACGCATCGCTTCTCCCGCCATGCTGAGGCTGCGTCCCACATACAGCAACTAGAAGGATGTGCAACTATGACATACAACTATCCACTGGGGCTTTGGGGGAAAAAAAAAGGAGGAGATTGGCAATAGATGTTAGCTCAGGGCTGGTCTTCCTCAGCATAAAAGAGGAGGATTAGCATGGATGTTAGCTCAGGGCTGATCTTCCTCACAAAAAAAAAAAAAAAAAGAGTTGTGCAGGCTAGTTCCAGTTATTTTTCTTCATTTTTCATATCATGACTGTAATAAATAATTAATTCAAAGCTTTGTATTTTGCTGACAAACAATGTAGCATTCAAAGCAGTGTCACTAAGAGACAGACACAATGTAAAAGTATTGAAGAGTTTCTCAGTAGTTATGGGATCAAGGTCAATGGCTAAGGCAAAGTCAATGTAGAGAAAACTACCTTATTTGTAAACTCTTCAGCTAAGATCTGAGTAATAGAAATATCCTTTTATAAAATAAGTGAATTCTCTTAGCAATATCAGAAGTTAATAGCCACAAAGTGCTTAAATCTGAACAGGAAAATTACAGACTGACTGTTTCTTAGCCATTAAATATTGTTCGCACACTCTAGTTTTGATATACTAACATAAAAGATAATAAAACATAAATCAATTGGCTGTCTGCTTCTAAGATTTACTTTACTCAAACTGTTCAGTTAAAAAGACAAAATATTATGTTGAATATCCTTTTAGCTACCATAAACACAGGAAACTCGGAGATGAGGATTTCTGGATAAAGAATGGAGGCAAGGGATGTGTAGAGGCCATCGTCCAAATGAAGAGAGGGCCTTCATTATAATGGAGAACAGGTTTTAGTATTTTTATCACAAACTTCTCTAAATTTCCAACTTCGTCATCATCCTATAAAAACGGGATACTCTTAACGTCTAGAATAAATCAGTTGTTCACTCCTGTTCTTTTTCTGCTTCGCCTGGATTGAACTGAGATGGACCCTGAATGAAAAGTCCAAAGTCAGTGGTCCCCTGAAGCTGGTCCTTGGCCCTGTGTTGGTGCAACACAGAAGTTTTGACCAGTTCACATCAAAATGAGAAAAACAAGGGTGACGGTGAGTTTTTCACGTGACTGAATTTATACAGTTTGTAAGATCTTTTGTCTGACGCTATCCTTTTCATTAATTTGTTTGATATTAAAGAGTATTTTATTTTATGAAATGATATTGGGTAATAAATGGAAGCTTCCCTTTAATTTTTCAAATAAATATATTTTCCAAAATAACAGGTTGTTTAACCTATATTGGGCTCCTCTTTAATTTTAATTTCTACTAAATCTCAAAATCTGAAAAGCACTGCTCTGTGTAACTTAAGATGTTGGTCTAATTATCTGTAGGGAAGTGCCCTGGTGTTTGGATGAGGCTCCAGCCAAGAAAGGACAGGAGAGGGAAGGGGTGGGGTGGGTCCTGCAGGGTAAGCCTTGGGGCTCACCTCCAGGGAATGAGTTACCCCAAGCACCAGTCCAGAGCCAGGAGAGTGTGCTCCGCCATTTATTAGCTATGTACCCTTATCACCCACTCTGAGTTCACTGTGGATATTATAAGAGACTGCCTCTAGGGGCTTCTAGCTCTACAAATTCAGGAGTCTAATCATTTGGGCAATTCACTCTGTGACTTTGGAAACTGACCAATGATATCATGAAAGCATTGACTGCAGTGTTATTATTTGGATGAAAAGTGATGTAACGGACCTGTAGACTTCCTGCTCCTCCCCAGGAATGTGACGGTGGAGCGAGGGGAAAGGAGACAGCAAAACCTCAGCGTAGAGCATTTTGCCATGTCCTTCACCACCTCTCCTATGATATCTTGATAAAGAAACTGCACCCCACCCTACCTTCATCCTCCTCTTTTTCTTTTCCATTCTTCACATACATGCACATATACACGCACTCCTGCCTCAACTTTCCTCTTTTGCTACAAAAAAGGAGAGTCAGAGAGAGGCCTTGGAGGATCATCTGGGGTGGCAGTCGGGATTGGTGGTATTGGACAGAAGGACAAATCTCATAACCTACCAATGCAACTTGTGGGCAAAACTCTAAGGGGTCTGACCTTGGAGTATTAACCTAGTTAATATTTCTTCCTGAAAGTGATTGATTTTAGACTATAGCAAAAGTCAGTAGTTAAACTCAATTACTTTCAGAAAGAAATATTATTTCTCTCGATGAGAGCAAAAACGAAGCAAACAAAACATGCAACACAAATGAAGGTAGATTTCTAAAAGAGGAAACCAAAGACAGCAAAAACCCATCTTGAAATTCTAAGAATCGACCACAATTTCTCTCAAAGGTTCAGTTCAGGTACTCTCTAGCTCATGTGGCTATTTCTTTTCCTCAGCCTAATCAGACATTCCTTGAGGAATTTTAGGTCAATTCATCAGCTACTTCAGAGTTTTTTCTTTAGAAAATGAAGGACGGAAAGTATGAACTATGTTTTCTGATTGAGAGATTTAATTCTCCACGAGTCTCTGGCTTCAGAATCCCACAAGGAAAATAGACTCAGGAAAGCAGCTGCCTTTGGAGTTGACTTCCCAGTCATTTTTCTCTGTGTGAGCACATGCACACAAGGGTGCACACACACAAACGCACACACACACGCTGTGCCCACTGTGAGAACGGGGTCCTCTGTCCCTGGGGACATGGCATGAGACAGGAGGTTGGTGTGGTGTGCCCTTTTGACCCTCGACAGTTGCTGGCCTGTCACTGACAGCCTTGGTCAGGTTGGGGGAGGGGATGCTGACCTGTACTGGCTCAGGGGGGAGCTGGACCACGTGCTGCATGCGTTCACTGTGGTGGTGCCTTGACTCCTCCTCGTAGATCACGTCCCTCTCATGCTGGGGAAGGTTCAGGAAGCGACGGATGGTACAGAGGTTCTCCCAGAGGGTGCGGTTTTCCGGGCTGGGGTTCTCCTTCCAGCGGAGCAGTTCGCACAGCCAGCCCTGGAGAGAGCAAGTCACCTGAGTTAACCCACAGAGTGCAGAGCAGTAGAGGACAGCTAGACTACAGTCAGGTGGCATCCCAGTTTACCATATTTTTCTGTCAAAGTTGTTCCCACCATGTGGGGCGATACTGAAACAGCCCGACAACTCTGAAACCAACCAATGACCATGTGAGTGGTTACGCCAATGCCCAAGAATCTTCACTCTTGTTAATTATCTTATCACTTTCCTATAGAATATATTCTCAATTAATTTACAGTTCCTTTGTAAAAGATACTCAAGCAAGATTATAGTTACCTGATTCTCAGCAAAAAGTAACTCGTGTTGGTCAGCTACAATTTTTTTAAATTACCCAATTGGATAGTATTCCATTCCAAGAAAAGAGTGAAGATGAACAAGTATGAATTACAAGATGGCAAATTCTAAAGTGTAAATGACACTGAACTCTCTAGGGAGGAAACAGTCTTACAACTATTAATAACTCCACAAAACAGAAACAACCACCTTGGCTAGAATGAAAACAAAATGTATCCTTGCTCCATCTCTGACTGCCTTGGGCTCCAGGCCCTCTTAACCATCACCTTCCCGCCACAGCCACACCTGCAGGAAGGTAGGCAGTTGGTCGGGTCACACCTGCAAATGTCTGCCTCCCAACTCGCATCCGGATGTTCTCTTGCTCGAAACTGCACAAGAAAGAAAATGTAATGCAAATAATGATGGATTATATGAAAATAATACAGAGGATGCTGTCAACATCGCTCACTGACTCATGTCAAAATATTTTACCCAGTAGCTTTCTAAGCCATCATTTCCAAGCTACATCGCTAATTTTAAAAACAAGAACTGTCCCACATTACGCCTCTTGCAAGAGTTAAGAGTTTTTCTAAAAAAGTACATAAGTAAACACAAATGACTTTGTAAAAAAAAAATCCCAAACCTCAACAAATTTTATATCATAACTTGTAAGCCAATGAACGTTCCTGACATGCATTATAAAAACCCCATATAATATCATAAGCCGTTGTTTGTCTAACTCTCCACTGTGTCTTCTGCCTTTACCCAAAAAAAGGCAAGATTTGATTATCTCCGCTGCATCAGCCAAGACAGCAACACCAGCTGTTCTCATTGTGCAGCCTCTTCCTCGCGGCCTCCATGTTAATAACCTGATCATTCCATTTTCTCCTTCAACTGCCGGCTGCAGCACCGAGAAGAGACAAAAACCCAGGCCCATCTGCAGCAGCTGTAGGCACTGAACTGTGAAGCCACTGGGGATTTATAAACTAATCTGTAACACAACACTGCCTTGTTTTTACAAGTGAGAGGCCACATTTGCGCAGACCTGATCTTTTCTTGCAATAAACTGGGAGCTGGGGAGAGTTAGAGGGTTAGGAAGAATGAAAACAAGCTATCTAATCATTTGCTTGGAAATGTTTTTCCAAGTATTTTCATAGATTTTTTTCAGCTCAGTTGAGAGATAGGTAATGGTTGATTTTCAAGGTGTAACATATATGAAAATTGAAGGCAATTAAATTTTTTATCCCTATCAGAAGATAAATTATATTTTTAAATATCTCCTGCTCCCAAAGTGTTTCCTCAAGGGTTTTTTTGTACACAGGAAAGAATTCTTGAAACGGAAAATAAACCATCTGTGGAAAAAATAAACTCCTATTGCTCTGTCTTTTCACAGATCTGAATAAGTCTCCAACTGAACTCTTTCAAATGTTTCAAACAGGTATGTTTAACATCTCCCAGGGGAGGCGATAGCACGGAGACCAATCATTTAATAGAAAATAAAAACAAAAACCTACATCTGTTAAAGATGAAGCTCTGAGCTACCCAGACCTTAAGGAGGATGGCACCTGCTGTTCCGCTTGAGGAGTGAACTGCATTGTGGGAAGCCACAGCTTGAAAGGAGACAGGTGACAGCTGAGTGGTATCTCCACTTATGATACTCGGAATGTCTCGCACAACATTCATTGCTGCATTTGATTTATATGCGCTGTTATAATCTGCACTCATTACAATCACTTAGAACAAACTACAGGCCTCGTTATGGACTGTGTGCTGTCTGCCATCAGTCTTTAAGAAGTGTAGTGCTCAATTTGCCCACTGACATGCAAGGTCCTGACCTTGAAGCTATTAGGGAGCAGATTAGACACAAGTGTGATCATGTGTGCAGACATAAGCAAACCAAATTAATTTCTGGCACAGGGAGGTAGCCAACAAGACCCTGTTCTTAGGGTACCGGAGAACTTCAAATCCCTGATGGAGCTGAGCTAATAGCATGTTTAAGGGAACCCGGTTTGGAAGATGAAGCACATTCATGGTATTTAGAGGGTTATTAATCTAGTTTCCCCTCAAAGTGTTTGCTTGGCTGATCAGATTAAGGGATGGAGCCTTCCACAGCACACCCCCACCACAGCAGGCCCCAAGAAATCTGTGATACTTCACAGCCTTGGACATATTGCACCATGTGTACCCAGCTGCTTCAATAATTAGCTTATGAATGTATCAGCTGGTTCTGTGATTTTTATAAATAATAACTAACCTACAGAGCAGAAAGATTGTCAAGAGCCTCACAATAGCATAAAACTGCAAGGTGCTCCTAACTCTAACTTGCTCTTCTACTAAATGCCGATATTCCCTTCTAGTGGACTCTATAACACCATTTATAAATATTTTGCATTTGAAATGGCACTGTATTTTTGTCAGTTTTCTTCATGGCAGCCATGGTTTACTTCCCCCTCACTCTGACTCACTGCTCACTCTAAGCATATATATGCTTACCTTCCGGAAATCTAGTCTTCCACCTCACTTCCCATCTTTGCATTCACATGATCCTTCCAGCAGCCCATTTGGGATGCTTATCTGTTTTCTCAATAGGGTCTCCTACTAGCTCGTTTGGTGACTAATGAATGTGCGAAAAAGTACCACGCTGTTGCATGAACACACTTGTATGTAATTGTGAGTGAACCCATTGCAGAAGAGATAAAGAGTCCCCACATTGGAATTTTTTTTCATTTATATAATTTTTGCATGCCATCCAAGAAAGTTTTGCAGTATCAGGCAAAAAAAAAAGTGTAAATGTCAAATAAAACAGTGACAGATGACAGTATTCTCTATTGAATAGCACTGTTTCTGTCGTGCATGTTCAATGGGAACTCATGAATTATTAATAAACAAATCTCCTTTTTCTGTTAAAAAATCTCAAGTAGGTTTTTTGTTGTTGTTCCCTATGTGTTATGTGGAGCATTCCAGGAGAATTATTTTCATTTCAGAAACGCTGATACAGAAGTTCATGTGATGTCCAGCCTTGGTCAGGTCCACGAGCAGGCTTCATCAACTGTGGGGTGTACACCTACCTGCGATTTCTCTTTTAGTCTGGTTGTAAGTTTTGACCAAACATTGGCTGAATATTCTATAGTCAGTTTAGCTTTTTCAGTATGGAAAACTGAGGCTAAGGGAATTACAATGTTTGAGCACAGCTAGAAAGCGCAGAGAGTATTCACCTTGGAGCCCTGAGAGTAACTGCCAAGCTCCTGCTCTGACAGTAAATAATTTGGGTGACCTTTGGGCAAGTGGTCACCCTCTTGGAGTTTCTCGGAATTTAACTGTAAAAGGAAGGGTTTACAAAAGATGGTCTCTAAGTTCTCTTCCAGCTCTGTATTCCATGATCTGTTACACCTTGTTATTTGTCAGAAATAGCAGATAATGATTAGCCATCAGGGTTAAAATACAAAGAAGAAACCACCTTGACCAAGTGATCAAGGTCAACATCACCAGTGATGACAAATGGACAACACGAACCCTGTGATATGATGCACTGTGAAGGACACAACGTAGTACCTGAGGTAGTCTTGCCAAAAATGCATAACCTCAGTCAAATCATGACCAACCCAGATTGAGAGATGTTTAACAAAATAACAAATCAAGGTCATTAAAAAAAAAAGACCGAAGAATGGTCACAGACTGCAGAAAACTAAGAGGAAATAATAACTAAATGCAGTGTGGTTCCTGGATAGGATCCTGGTACAGAAAATGGACATTAGTGGAAAAACCACCAAAATTAGAATAAAGTTTTTAGTTTAGTTAATAGTATTAAAATAATGTTAATTTCCTGGTTTTGCTAACTGTACTATGAGGATGTAAGGTGTTAACATTAGGGGAAGCCAAGTGGGGCATATATGGAAACTGTACTATTTTGCAACATTTCTGTGAGTCTAAAATTTGCTCAAAATAAAAAATTTTTAAAAATACAGAGGGCCGGCCCCGTGGCTTAGCGGTTAGGTGTGCGTGCTCTGCTGCTGGGTTCCCGGGTTCGGATCCCGGGCGCGCACCGGCGCACCGCTTGTCCAGCCATGCTGGGGCTGCGTCCCGCATGCAGCGGCTGGAAGGATGTGCAGTTATGACATACAGCTATCTACTGGGGCTTTGGGGGAATAAATAAATAAATAAATAAAATTTAAAAAAAAAATACAGAGAATACCTAGAACTTATATAGGAAAATATATGTGGAGCCTAAGTGTAATGATGCCAAGGAATTTATGATTAAAACTCTTTTACCTTCAAAATATGAACCCAGAGAAGGAAAGAATGTAAGTTTAAAGGCTGCATCCTTGTAATCAATGGTTAAAGAGTTCCCAGCATTCAGTGCATAAGCAAATAATATCTATTAACATCTCATTTTAGCCATCTCATCAGCATCTTAAACAAATATATTTCCCTCTGTAAAAAAAACAACTTTAACCACCCTTTCCAACTATGCAGGTGAGCCGACACTCACACCAGTCAAGATATAGTTTGTTTACAATCCACATGTTCCTGAAAAGTTGCATGTCACTCTAAATTTACAAAGCAAATCATCTTGTAAATGTATTAGCAATCCTTACCTCTTGAAGAAATGTGCCAATATTTCTTTTTGGAAGATGAATAATAAAACTGTAGTTTACCTTTTCATAAATTGATGGTTTTATTAATGATTTACTTAAATGAGACATCTCTAGTTCACAATTCAAAAGCATTAAAAGAGGCAACAATAAGAACTACAATTTGCACCTGTTTTTCCTTTATGGCCTCATCTCCCATCAATTCCCCCATTGACCTTGTGCTCCAGCCACTGTGAGTTACTCACAGTCCTTGAATATGCTTGGTATCATCCATCTCCATGTTTTGAACTGTGGTATACTCCCATCTCTATGCATGAACTGTGGGGTATCACCTATCTGTGATTTCTCTTTTGGTCTGGTTGTAAGTTTCAACCAAACGTTGGCTGAATATTCTAGTCAGTGTAGCTTTTTTAGTATAAGCCTCAGTTTTAGGTAAAACTGAGGCTAAGTGTTTGAGCACAGCTGCCTCCTTGGCTGGAATGTCTCATTCTCCACCCTCTGTCCCCCATAAGAAGCTGTACTTAAAGGCTCAGCTAACATGTTCTCACCTGATCTCCTGTAAGAACTGGTTGCTCACTCCAGCACGGCCCCAAAGCATTTTGCTTATATCCTCTCACAATTTGATGATTATTATTGTTACAGGTGGGCATGTCTGCATCCCCATCAGAAGAGTCAGCTTCTTGATGGGGGTGGAGGGAAAGGGTTTCTTACTCATTTTAGCACTTTCAGAGCAGAGTGTGGTTTCTTGCACATTGAAGATGCTCAATAAATGCTCAGTAGATTAAACTGAAATTATTAGAGTGCATAGAAATTAGCCTAGAGAAATGTTTACAGCCTCACATTCAAAGAGTTATAGTTGGAGAGGAGCACCATTTCTCAGAAGTAACCCTGTCAATGTTCTCAGCTTTGTTTTCCCATCTCTAATGCATGAACATGACAAAGAAAATGGGGTGGTTCAATTTACCCCATTATATAAATGCAAACAGTGACAGAGGTCTCTCGGAACATTAATTCAGTTTATAATCTTGTATTGAGCACCCATCTACTGTGTGCCATACAATGTGCTGGTATGTTACATTGTCATTATTACTTTTTACTTAAAAGGTTAATTGAGATCACCAGCAAGGAAGTGAGTAACTTTGACTATGAACCTCAGGAAAAATATCATAGAGAATACAACATGTATGGTGGACCTTGAAAGATAAAGATGGATTTCACCAGGTGGGGAGAGGAAGTGATGAGAAGCACAGTCCAAGCAGAGATAACATTATCAGGAAATGCAGGGACTTATAAAATCACCACATCCGGGGAAGCAGAAGCAACAGTCTAGAAATGGAGTTGGGGGTCAGAATATAAAGAATACCACGCAAAGAAATTTCACCTTAATCTTATGGGCCCTGGGAGTTATGGAAGGCTTTTAAATGATATGACAAAGAAATAAATTTTCTTCCTTCTTTATCATAACTTCCTTCATTCCTTCCTCCCTCCCTCCCTTCCTTCCTTCCACCAAGAAGTCCTTAGGGAAAAAACTAAGATAAAGTCAAGAACACCAATTATCCTGTCTAGATATCTTTTTTCACAGTAAAATCAGGGCCCACAATGGCCTGGTAGTGGTAAAGTACATACTTCATAAGCTTCATCTTCTAAGAGTTTTTGTTCTAAAAAAAAAAATGACATATAAGCACCAAACTATATCAATCATTTAAAAAAATCTGTTCTCATCATTTTAACCATTTTCTTTTCTCTACGTGTGTGTGTGTGTGTTGTTGTTGTTTATAGGAGAGTTTTTTAAAGCTCTCCTGGATTAAAAATGAATGAGGAAGGGCAATATCTATTTCAATTATAAAAAATTTTAAAGGTTTAAAAATTTCAAGTAGACAATAAATGAATGACATAGTCTCCAAACTACATACCAAAGGCTGAGAATGTTCAAATGACCAGGGATGTCTTTTACAGAACAATAATACAGACCAGTGCTTGAGTGTGGAGCTCATCAGATACTGGTTTAAATCCTAGCTCCAAATCTTATGTTTAAGTGATGGGGGAGGGGAAGCAGATAGACAGAGTGGGGCTCCTGTCCATGGTACTGAAATATCACTGTGTACTAAGTTACTTGTTTTCCTACCCCAGGACACTGGTAATGACTCCAACTTCTCCCAGTCCCCATGTTTTTCCTTTAAAAAAAATTAAGTTCTATGTTGATGACAAATTTCCTAGTTTTTATAATATTTCAGAACAAATACAAACCAGGACTTTCTCAGCAAGAACAAACACAAGTTCACAGCCTGCTCTGATCTCCAACAAGAGAGAGAGAAAGTAAATAACTTTGTTCCTGTTAAGTAAGGCTGTACTTGCCTAGAAGGCAGGGCCTTGTCACAGTCCTTGCTGTTGCCCCTCATGTGCCTAACACACAGCTGACAAGTGAATTCAATCTACAGATAGTAAGTAGCCCCCACCCCCTTTGCCCCTCTAGGAACTCCAATGAATGAATAAGTCAGCAAATGAACAGTTCTTCAGGAGAATGACTCAAGGCTTCTTGCAACAGAAATGTAAAAGGCCATTTACTCACCCACATCTTCAATACAGAAAATGTCAGCATATGTAACCAAAAGGCAATGTTTGCTGGGTGTCTCAAAAGAAAATTCATATTATTAACCACAGACAGTTCGCTTTCTAAATGGAAGCACATAAAGTCCCCAAACAAACTTTTGTAACTGTGAAAGGATTTCTCTTCAGCTGGTTGAGACTCTTCTGAAGTGTGAAATGAGCCAGATAATATTCAGCTCTTGTTTCTTAGTCACTGAATTCTCTTTTCATGAATCCAATAAGTGTCTATTAAAATAAATAAACCCCCTAATGATTCAAGATAACCTAATCAAGAAAACTGAAATGGATAAAAGGCTAACTGCGAGGGAGACTTGTCAAGGGCTTCAATGAATCCCTGACAAGGGGGTCATCTAAACCTGAAAAAAGGTTTGTGCTGAGCATTTGGTTACAGTTCAAGGTTAATTATTTTATACCTTGAATGTGGTAAGTAAAGATGATCTGCTTCTTTTTTTTATTTTTCAAAATTGTACACTAAGTCCTAAATTGTATTTTCACAGGGACCAATCTTCAGCTGTCTCTGGCCACGTCTCTCATATTTCTATGGATATGTTTATAAAGATTGAATCTGTAATTGAGAGTAATGAAAATTTTATTTCAGAACAACTCCTTAACCTTTGTTATAGAGAGCTCAAATCAAGAGGAGATTTCATAAAATCTTGTTGCCCTCCTTTCCACAGATATATGGGACATACACAGCCATATAATAGTACAGAGATATGGGATGACTTTATATAAATATGTACACACACACACACATGCAAATATGTACCTTAAAAAACTATTCATATTTGTCAAAAAGATGAAGGGATCTGGAATCTTGTGCTTCTCCACTTAAATACTAGAAAGATATTAACAGCAAAAGGTACTAGGCTAAAATATCAAGCAAAATATTTCCAGTCCCTGACTTCAGGTACAATTCCAGCATACCTATGACATAATACTATATACTGTGCCAACTGCCTCAAGAACTTATAAGTGCAAGGGGGGAAAAATACACAGCAAAAAATCAGAAATAAGAATTGTTGAAAGGTCAGGGCTGGACTAGGGTGAGGTAAGCAAGTGACCAGTGCACAAAATTTAAGGAGTGTGGCTCTGAAAAGTGTGTGCCTCCTTACATTTTGTACCCTAGGACCTAGCTTGCCTCACCCTAGTCTTGGCCCTGTGAAAGGAAGATGATTAAACAGTCTCTACAGCAAAGTGGTAGGAACCATTCACAGGCACCAACGTTCTCCAACTGTAAGAACCCTGGTTTAACTCAACGTCTTCTTCACAAGAGGGCTGGGAGGGTTCGGAGAGGCGGCTTTAATATATCAACCTGATTTGCTTCCAAGTCACATGCAAGTTTCCAAAGGTGCCATGTCATAAACAGGCAAAATAATGCAACTCAAGGGTTTCTGCAGTAGATAAAGACATGCCTGAAACCAGTACATAATCTTTAGCAATGGGTAAAGGTGTCTGACATTATAAGAACTTCATATGAACTCGGTGATTAATCTTCATTGATATCTAAGTAAGGGCTCCCATAAAAGCTAGTTTTAGGCTTGAAATATTAACATAATTAATTGTGGGGGTGGCAAAAAGAACCCAATTCCTCCCTATAAGATTGATACAAAAACTGAGATCTTGAGGGAATTTCTGCTGAAAACCTCACAGTATAATCTAATCCTTCAAGATTATGCAGAGAGAGGAAGGAAGAATGAGGGCTCAACCTTGACACTTAAACATCATTGTGTTGACTGCTTACTTAAGTGGCATCTGGGAATGTTGAGAAATCTAATTTCCTCACTACTTGGCATAATAATTTTTTTCAAATGATAATGGTAGTGTAAATATATTAATTTTTTGATTTGAATTTGGCAGTTAGCCCTGAAATTGTAGTATACATGCCCCAGTTGACAAGAGTAGAAACTGCTCCTTGAAAGGCTGTCAAAATGAAGTGTTCCAAAGAAACCTGCCTAGCAGGACGGGGCGGCTGCTCAGCAAGGCTGCATGCCTCATCTTAGCCTGCCTTACACGTGAATGAAAGAGGGCAAAAGCAAAATCATGAGGAGTGAGTCTGAGACCCCCAACTCATTTTACACACGGCATCCTACGGCCGGTGCTTCCTGCCACTCTACACCAGAGAGAGGAGGCAACAAAACATCTACTTCCAATAGCCTGAGCTACCAGCCCCAATAAAGCCATCTCCAGGAAGGGAACTTAATAATATTATTAAGATAAATGTCAAACCACATTGGGTGCAAAGTGGCAAAACTTAGATCCTTACACAATATTTTCTAAAGGCTAGAAAACTAAATAATGAGACTGAAGATAGTATTTTATACCTTGTAAATTTACTCTCCTAAAAGAAAAGTTGGCCTTAAAAAAAGGAACTGTAGTTTCAACTTGTCTTATAATTGTGTGTTGTACAATATGATCTCAATTAGGACATAAAACACACACGTGCACACCCATACACACACAGACACGTTAGAAGGAGAGACTCCACAATGTTAACAGCAACTGTCTCTGGGTTGTGGAATTATGAGTGAGTCATGTTTTCGCCTTTACACTTTTCTTCATCTTCTGACTTTTCTAAAATGAAGATGTTATTAGTTAAGTAATTATAAAATAAAGGTTATTTCTTTAAAAAAGAAATATGTCCAACTAAATTGTGCCTGGGACATTTTTCAGAAGAGACACAAAAACAAAGAGTCATATGGTAACTCATGACTGACTGGAGAAAATATGTTAGCATATATACTGAATGTGACATCAACTCCAACAGCAAAGAGCAATGAAAGGAAGGAAACCACCTAAATAATATGTCCATCATTTTTCTTTATGTAAAGTCTTTCCTTTATCTTTGCTTTATTTTAAAAGGACCTGCCAAAGAGACCTGTATATTTTAAATATTTATCCTGTTAAGCAAATTAGACCATCTATAGGGAGATATTTTACAATAAAGAAGAATGTCCATAAAATCTGAGCTTGCAATCTATATCTAAAGTATAAGTAGCCTTCTACCTAGGAATACAATTTGTTAAGTCAGTAGGTAAGAACACGGATTTGGGGGTAGAAACATAGCCATAAGGAAGAAAGGTCAGCACACAAAATTTACTTAATCCTAATATACATGAAGCATAGAACGTACTGAAACCCAATCACCATGAAGAACACAGCTCCTATGGGGGAAATGATTTCAGAATTGTGTATTGGAGGCCAGAAACTCAGCTTCCCCAGGTTCCGCAACTGTGCCTCCCTCTCTCGCTTCTGTAGTAGCAGTAAGGGCTCTCCCATCGCTGAACCTAGTGGTAGCTCCTGCATCTTGCGGGCCTGGGAAGGCATGTGTGGCAGGAAAAGGAAGTCCAGGATTGGCAGGGGTCTTTACATCTTTGTGACGATGAGGGCATCCTTATGTCATCTCATCAGTCACCCCTCTGGGTTCCTGTTTATTCCCAGATCACTCCATTTCTTTTACTCCAGCAGCCTCTGGGGTTGGCCCTTTCTTTACTACTACCTGAGGTTTATAATCAGGTTGTCTATTGCTCCTTTTTGCAGTGTCTCAGCTTCTCTCTACATTCCTAATACAGAAAGCAAGCACTCCCCACCCCCGTCCCAAAAGAAAAAAGACAGCAAACCAAGTGCCCTTCTAAAGTTTTTGTTCATTTGTTTGTTTTTATTTTTTCAGTGGGAGCAAGGGAAAACAGGGATTAAAATACTAAGTCCCTTCCCATACCTCTACCTACACTATTTTCACCCAAACTTAGTAGGAAAGACAGTCACATATGTAGAGTTGGGTCTTGGGTATACAAATAATAAAGCAAGATTCAGTCTCCTTTCGAAAAAACACCAACCTCAGCTCATCCTCAACATGCCATGAGCGGAACTACTGAAAGCTATAAAAAAGAGAAGAGGGCAGGAGATGAGAGAAAAAGTGAATTAGTGTCTGGGGAAAGAGGCAATTGATGTCAAGGGAAAGAAATGTGGCTGAAGATGCTGTCACAAAGCACACGGCCAGCCCTGGAGGACTGCAGTGGGAGTGCCCACAGGTTACTGTGTTTCTTCCCCTCTGGATTTCCACTGGCCAGATCACGTGTAACAAGCTGCAATCAGAGAGGAAGGGGGAAAGCAACCCTACAGAATGTATGAGGGACAGAGAGATTACAAGAAGCTATAGAGGGACAAGGAGTTCCTACGGTTGTTCAGACTGCAAGCTGGGGCGCTCGTGCCCTGGTGGCCCTTTGTATGTAAGGGTCATATCAAAGCCACGCAGAAAAAGTCCCATACGCCTTTACATCATGGCTCCACCAAGGACCCCTCACTCCTATTTCAAACAGAACAGCCACTGACCATAGTGCATAAGCATACTCTTCCCCTTAATTTTTTTCTTCTGCTTTTCCTTCTTTGACTCCTCTACCATGAAGATAAGAGACACCCAGTGGAACTAGATGCTGGACTAGCCTGGCCGTGACAAAGTTGCTGGAGCTGAGCTGGAGGAAGAGGTGGTCTACAACCCTACAAATGAATCCTGACATAACGCACTCACTAAGGAAACACACACACACTTTCCAATAAAATATTTTCCCCAAGAGGACCATAGGCAAAACTGTAAACTTTTGTCACCCTTTCAACTACTTTTCTGAACCCCTCCTTCCATTGTGCCTGTTCTCTGAACACCTACAGCCCTCAAAGACCATCTTAGCCCACCAACCTTAGTCTCTAAAATTCTCCTCCCTTTTTCCTACTCCTCATTCAAAGCTTGCCTAACACATAGGCAGTGTTAGGTATTATTCTAAATAGGTAGTGACAGCAGTTCACACCAAGGAGTGAAGGAGATTCAGTGGAGGGTTCATTTCTATTTTAAAGGAAATTTAAAATGGAAGGGGAGGGGTGGCTATGGATATTTGAGTTGGGGCTTCAAGGCTCCAAACCCACTTTACTAGGTCAGAAGAGTTCCTAGTAAAGTTTCTTTAATTTCACCTCCAAGAGAACAGAGAGCCCTTGCTATTCATCTGCCTCCTCAGTCACTCCAAGAATTTCTAATCCTTCCAAAGAGACATAATAGAGGGAGGAAAGGGAACGCTGGAGAGGTGGAGAAAACCTTTGCTCTCTCAGTCCTCACAATCCAATGAAGAGGGTGTGGTCACTTCCATTGCAGCTCTGAGAGGTTAAGTACTTTGGCCAAAGTCCCACTATTAGCCATACATATATACAACTTATGGATGTGCACCAAATACATGTGCAAGGTACCAAATCATGCAACTGATTTCACTAAATATGCTTTTTATCAAGTGAATGCTGATACGTACAGAATGCAGTAAATATCTTATGTTAAATTGCCTTTGAAACTATCAGTTACATTCATTTTGTTTGGCAGTACTATTTTTAAAATAAACTTACCATGGATTTGCAAATCTGGTCAGCTATCTACAGCAAGGTTCCCTATTCATAACTGAAAATGAGACCATTGTCCCAAAGGAAAAAAGAAAACTTGTCTCCACCTTTAACATACTATTTCCTAGAACTACGTTTTCCTCCAGATTCTACAAGATCAGGGCTACTGATTTCTTCAGGAGGCATCAAAAATTTGGAGAGCTAAGTTTGTGCCAACTGGCAAACACAGCTTTCAATCAGCCACCTGAATTATTCTGGGCGGCTGGAGGCATCACTATTCCCAGAAGCCAGAGTGCCAAGTCGACAGGAAGATGACAGGCATTTTGAATCAAGTTCTCAGACTGTGGTCTTCAGTTTTTCTTGAAAAGTGGCTTATAAAAGAAAGACTGAGTGAAACTTGGATATTTACGTGGAGTCACGACTAAGGGGCAGGGTTGCAAAATCAATTGTTCAGCTTGTACACTCACTGCACATTTACCACATATGTCCTTTATTACACAGTGGAAAACCATTAAATGCACAGTAGTTTTGCCAAGTGGCATTATGCATTTAACAGCTTTATTCATTTAACAGCTCCAACTCTCATTATATTTTGCCATGTGGTACATGGGATTTTATGCATTTAACAGTTTAAGAAGGCTCTATGGTATTTTCTTTTCATGTATTTCATATTGTGGTTGGACATCATATCTCAGCAAACTGTATTTCAATGATGTCATTGATGAAAGACAGTAAGAATACTTTGGAAAAATTACTATACTGAAATTGAAAAGGGAAACAAATATTTCAATCCTCTTCAAAATTTCTTGATATTCTACTCCTCTCCCTTTATCAACCTCTGAAAAATAACTTCAGTCAGGTTACTGCGAAACTACAGGTGAAAGAGGCTATTCCTAAAACCATATAATTTGTCTAAATATGGCATTTAACTATTATTTTAAAAACAATTTTCATTGAAAACCTTCTTGCTTAACAGAAATACAATATTCAGTGATTTCCTTTCTTCCCGCACACACAGAAGATCTGCTAGGGAGATGACAGACCATTTTACCACTTACATATGTAGGGATGAAAACATTTGTCATGCAAGGCCATGGAGGAAATCAAGGCCAGAATCAAAGGACTCTTAAAATTATGCTTCAACTAACTTTTGTTTCTTCCACCCTGTACCAGGTAATTATTCATCCTAGGGATAGATGGGCAGGCAGGCACCTCAACCTCACCCATTCTAGGACAGGGCGGTAGGTGTCCCTTTAAACAAACTGAAACAGATAGTAGATCCCATCAACTGTTGCTGCTTTCAGAAATAAAAACTCTAAGCATCTGTCTACCCTTTTCCCTGGAGCCTTCCATTCCTCACAATCCCAGCACTCTGAAAAGCTATACTGGATAAGCTTCTGTGTGTTTCTGTTAAAGATTTTAGCACTCGTTCTGGACTCTCCCACATGCGTTGTCTCCTGGAAAAACGACTGTATTCTACACATAAAAGAAACCCTTGACATCGCAAAGTGTCTTGGGGGCTGGGGAGAGCGGTTATTATGACAGTGTCAGCCACTCCCCTGGTGGGAGTAAGAGAGCAACGAGGCCTGGTCTGGAAGACGCTGTTGTGTCTGTACTACATTTTGCTCTAAAAAAAATGATACACAGTAGTGCTTAGAATTAGGAGAGAAATCATTCAAGGCTGATTCTGGTTGAAAAAAATTCTTTAAAAGAAAAAAAAATCTGGGTTTTGACTTCAGCCCTATTTTGAACTCTGACGGGAATACAAGCGAACCATAGAGCAAAAGTCAGAACATGACAGGTTCCCTAGGGATGATTATTGTTATTATTATTATAGGAACAGATGTATTTTTATTGGTGGGAGGAGGAGAACAGTCTACTCCCAGCCCTCCCTTTTGCTCTTTTAAAATCCACTCACCTGACTTTTATTTGCAGCCACTTTGGCAAACAGGGCTTGAGACACCTTGGCCCTTTTCATCTCCTGTTGGATCTCGTCATAAATGGCAGCTGTGATGTTGACGTTGGCGCCGTCTACCTTAATGGGGAGGTCTGCTGTCGGTGTCGAGGTTTTGGCCTACCAAGAGACCATGAAAATAATAATTTAAAAAGTGCTGCTTTCAGCCCAGCCATCTGTGCAGAAATTATCAAAGGATTTCAGTCAGCTGATGCCAAACTGCATTAGCTACAGAGGGACACTTCCTGTCCATTATTCTAATCAGGTTAATTGTGATTGGAAATAATTGCAGTGCATTCCTACAGGACATGCAGAGTCCTGTCAACCCCGTTCTTTCCCTCCTGGTACCCGACAGTTCACAGGTAGGATGGCTACTTCGGACACCAAACCCTAAGCGATCAGCTCACTGCAAAACAAGCAGGCAGAACACACACACACACACACACACACACACACCTTTTTCTTTCTAAAAATGGCACACCTTGGAGGAAGAGCCAATTCTTCCAGAAAAAATGAGTAAATGGGTAGAGGTCTCTAAATAATAAATTATTACTCAATTTAATGCACTCCCCTGAGTCTCTCTCATTCTTTATTAAAGCTTTGCGGATGTCATTCGAGTATGTATGGTTTCCCATCATTATCATCATTATGCTACCCAGACAGTCACCTAATTTCACCTAGGAAATCAGTGGAAATGAAACAAAATTTCATTTCATAAAACTAGGCTTCAGAATGCCTTTGATGGGCCGTTTTCATTTTCTTAAACTCATATTGTGGTTTTATGTATTCTGTCGTGCTCGTTTTAATTGAATGATTTCCCATCAGCTTCAGAGACAAATGAAGGACAAAATAGAAGGTGTCTGTACTTCTTGGGGTTAGGATAACCCTAAAACGTTTGCATCTACTTGTTCTGAAAGACTGTCCAAGCATTTGCTCTGGTATAATGAGGGGGGCTGGGCAGCCTTCTCCAAACCCCCGGCAGCAGGACTCTGGGAAAAGTAGGTCTGGTTCTTGGGCTCCCAAGCATGGCCGGCTGACTGGTCCAAACCGGATTTCTTTCTTTCTGTTCCACTTGCCCCAGAATCCCAGACCAAGACAGTCATTCCCAAGTCATTACTTTCCCTCTGAGGATGCCCCCTGGATCTAGCAGTGCGCAGGTTTGGAGGAAGGCACGGGCATGAAGTCTGAACATCGTGGGATCCTTCTCACTGGTGTCTTAAAGCGGGAGTTCATGTCCTAAGTTCCCATGAAGGCTTTGATTCCTAAGAGCACTCAGTGGCTTTTGCCATTTTCCTTTGACCTTCCCGTCTCATGCTATTTCCTAATGACTGCAAAGTAACTGTAAGTATAATATATACGGTACTTTTTATGTGCCAGGCACTGCAGAAAGCATTTTACTTTTATTATCTCATTTAATTCTTTTAAGAACCCAATGAGTTAGACATTATTATTTTCATTTTAGAGATGAAGACAACTGAAAATAAAAGAAGATGGTTAACTTGCTGGAAGGACACATGGCAGCAAGTGAAAGAACCCCGATCTGAACTCTAGTCTTTCTGACTCCAAAGCCTGGGCTCCGGACCACTGTGCTGCTCTGCCTCCAAAATCGCCCTTTATACCAGGTGCTGTTTTTACAGGTATTTTCTTGTCCTCTGCTCATAATAATCCAATTCTCTGTCAGTTTTTCAAGAAACTCCTTTTTTTTCTCAAAATGTCGAGTTAACCCACAGCGCTTTTCCTGTGGAGTGCATGTTTTAGCATATCATTTCTACCTTTACTCAACCCAGCTTTCCTCATTAGCCTCACTGACTACCTCATCTTACCTGACTGGTCAAACCCTCTCTAGAACCATGGGGGCTAAAACAAAACCTCTCAGGAAACCAAAATGTATGGTGAGGAGCCCAGGCCACGGAATCAGAATAACTGGAGTTCAAACCCTAACTCTACCACTCAGCCAGGTGACCTTACACAAGTTATCTAACCCAGCGAAACCTGCTTCCTCATCTGCAAAACCTGCTTCCTCATCTGCAAAACGGTGATAACACAAAATTGTGAGGATCAAGATCATGCAAAATGCTCACAATACCTGATACACAGCAAGGGCTCCATAAATGATCATTCTTATATTGTTGTTTTGTTATTATTAAGTACATCAAGGAATACTGGCCAATTGAAGGATTATGAGCAGGGACTCTGGAGATTTAATTTTAAATCTGAAATTTCTTCAGTATGTTTTAAACCAATAATAAAGTAGGGATGGGGTCTGGAAAATCATCTCCATGCACCTAGGTAGGGCTGCCCATGTGCCCCAGCTTGCTGACTCCAACTAAAAGGCTGAATCAGTGGCCCCCTTCCAACATCCCTTCTCACAATGAAAGCCTCACTGTGCTATGGATCGATACTATTGAGATATGACTGTAAAGAAGTTTGAGTAAGGAAGCAATCATGAAATGTTTTAAAATCCTGAATAACTTCCCCTTTCTCAATGTTTAACCAACAGAAAAAAAAGAAAGTTCCAGAGAATGTGCACATGCCAGTGACATGACTGTATTCTCAAAACTGTTTTGAGGAAAACATCTTATATTTATTTTCAGAAATCTTAAAACTGTGAAATTAAATGATCAATTTCCCTGTTATTCTTGTCCTACAGGGCGCTTTTATCTAGGAATTGTCTAGATGGGATTTTCTGCTGTTCAAAAAAGCAAAATACTGACCCTAACTGTGTGGCCTTGCAAATTGGTCTGGCTCTGAAAGCTATCAGGTCTTTGAAAAGATGCCTAAGATATAATCTTGTTAGAAAAACATCCCAAAGGAGTGGAAAACAAAACACTCAGACCTATGTTATTTTCCAACAAGTGGAAATGACTTTCTGAGAAGGGCTGCCGCGTTAAATGGCCATGAAGCAAGACTGGACTCTCCTATAACGGCTTAATGGGCTTCAAAAGCGGCAAAAATATCAGTGAATTTAACAGAAGTCAATATTAGCGCAAATTAACAACATGCCCAACTCAATAGCTCAAAATATATGCCCCAACATTAAAAAAAAAAAAAAAAAATCACATAAAAAAGCTTGGTTACACTCGTCCAAAATAAACAGTCAAGAGACTTATTTCTGGTTTAACAGTAACTAAAACTTATAATTCACTGAAGACTAAAGTGTAAGTATCACAATTTGGCAGTGCATGATAGAAAATGATCTTCAATTAAAAATCTATTGCAGAGTGCAAAAATATAAAAAGAGTTAAGAGGTATGAAAAAAATGGATATACTTGAAAAAGCTCAAATATTTCTACCAGAATAAAATTCTGCTTCTATGCTCAATCAATTCTTTGGAACTTACTAGAAAACAAACTCATAAAACCAAAACTATTATTATCTAAGTAAAAAAATCTTTGGTTTCAAAGTACCCATTTTTCTTTTTTCTTTTTTTTGAATTTATTTATTTGATTTTCCTGAATTGTAGAAATGTGTACCTGTTAAATATTTGTTTTGAGAGGGAACTTGCAACCATCCCAGCAATAGTGAATGAGATGGCTTGAGCACAAATCTGCTGAGTAGTAATAGTTTAGGGGAAACAGAGAGTAGGCTAGAAATGAGTGCACTCAGATCTGAACTGGAAATGACCCTTGGTTGACTTGAGACCTTGACCCTTCAGTTAGGATCTTTGAAGCACACAGCATTACTAGATTTGTGCATTTTCAGGAGGACCTGAGAACAAAATGCCTTGAAAGTGTGGAGAAATGAGGGATGGACAGCTGAGTCATAGAGTCCTGTGGGGAGAGCACCCTAGGAAGGGAAATAATTAAGGCCTACGTCTCCTCGACCACTTTCGAAGGGATCACTGAGTGATCTCCCAGGCATTCTGATCTAGCCAACGCATACTCATGCTTCCATCACACACAGGTTTCTCCCCATTTTGTCTTTTCCAGATTGCATAAAGCAGAGCTTAGACTACTCTATCTGTCCCCTACCCCCAACTAGCCTACCCCCATCCAAATAAACATACAATTTAAGGAAAAGCAGTGTGCTTGCTATGCAAACTCAGCTTCAAGACAAATTCCCTAACCCCTTCTTCGACAACTAAGCAATTGTATGTAGACATCCTAGAGCCTGCCCCTCCCCGACTCCTACCCTCCTGCCATGCGTGGAAGAATTGTACTTTCCTAAAGGGACAGAAATGGCCCTTTGACATAGTCAAGGCTAACCACCATTGTATGTTCAGAGGTTCATATCTTCCAACCAACATGTTCAGTGAACTAAGAAATTCTTGAATTATGTCTCTGAGTTTTTGAGGGAAAACACAGTATCAGTGAAGGCAAGATGCTTCCAAGGCACAGAGAGAACTGTCAGCGGAGAGAATATCTCACCTGAGGGGTTCGGGAGGAGCTGGGGCTACTCGAGGCCGACGAGACCATGCTCACATTGGGGTTCATGCTCCGCTCTCTCTCGTCCTGGTATATGCGATCCCGCTCCACTTCCGGCAGATTGAGGAAATTCTGCATAGCCCTCAGGTTTACTAAAAGAGACTGAGAGGCTGTCCGAGGGTCTTCTTCCTTACGCAGAATCTCAGACAACAATCCCTGATTAAATGGAAAAAAAAAACAGGCCAAGTTATATCTGCAGGTGTGTGTGTGGCTTCCTCCTCCGCCCCTCCCATTTTGTTTGGTGTAACCAGCTGGCTGTGATGTCAAGAACCTCAGTCTAATTCCTGAGGGTTCTCCAGCAGGAAGACTTTGTGGGAATCTGCTTGCCTTCCGGAGGCTGTGCCTTATTTTGGACCGTGCTATTCTGACACTTTATCATCACTGTAATAATCATCGGTGTGCAGAGATGCCAGCTAGCAAGGTAGGCGCCTGGGAAGAATTGTGAAACTGCAAGTTACCGCCAGGTGCCTCCTACAAGTATTTCAGGAACTGTTAGAACTCTCTCTGCTGGAAACGGGGAACACTTGGCAGTCCTGCTCAGCTTTACAAATCTGCCAAGTTTGGTAAATTTAGTTCCGACATTTAAACAGCATGGGAGATTTACATCTATTTAAAAAAGAAAAAAAGTTTGGCTGAATTTCTGTTGACCGGCCACTGTTTTCAATATAGATGTTTTTTATGGCATTAAAAAAAAAACACACAAAGCAAATGGCTATAGCTTGTGTTAACCCTCTAATAACTTTTCAGTCCACACACGTAATAGGTATCCTTGTACATGTACCAGAGGGCACCCAAATTTTTTATATAAGATGCTTTCATAGGGGAAGCTCCAATCCCCCCATTAAAGCAATGGGAAGGTAGGCACACTCGGTGAGGGGCGAGAGCATGCCGTAACTATAGAATGTATAGAATGCCAGGACAGGCTCAAATCCTTTCTGAATGTGTGACCCATCCAAACGGAGAGCTTTAAATGGAAAATTAGTATTTTCATATGCTCTGATGACAGAGAATTCACAAAGAAAAGGAAAATGTTCCCAGGTCTAAAGAAAAGTATTAAGGACTCAAGAAAAGGGCCGGAGATCTCAGTTGGAACACTGTGGTAGTTTGGGCAAAAGCAGATCTATTTCCACTCTACACTCTTGTTAGGTTATCACACGGAGGCATCACTTCCCATTCCCAGCTAACATCCCTTCTCAGGGCACTATGAGATCAGGACTAGGATTATCCCCCAGGAAGAGCTGGGATATTAACCCCTGTATCTTAGAACAGGTAGGGCAACCCCAAATCATGAAAAATAGATGCCAAAGATGTTCCACTGAGGGGACTATTAATGCAAAGGAAACGCTATCAGATTTGTAATACATGGCTTAAATATAAAAACACTAGCTATGTCAGATGCAAGAGGAAGATACCATCTCTGGTTGGCCAGAAATCTTCAGGGTAAGGTAGGCAATTTTAAAAAATAAAGTAATGCATTATAATACAGTGAAGTGATTGTCACTTATAGGAGTGTGCATCACACAGTTATCAGCAGTGCAAGGAGGTAATCACCACTCAAAACACCACGTAAGACAATTTTACTATAAGGAACCTACAAGCAGTATGCCAACTGGCAGTTCCCCAACTTGAGTGTCATGTTACATTGATTAGAGAAGTCTTTATGACTGAGAATAAAATATGCTATACAATGAAGCTAAAAGAAATGTTAACAAGTGTGTGTCTTTGTGCATGCGTGCCCAAGGACAGGATAAGGTATGACGTGTATGTAAAAATACCCTCCTGGTAAAATGATTCTAAGAAAATCTAGATTTCTTGTCATGCTTTTAAAAGCAACAAGTGAGAAACTTATCTTCCAGAAAATGTTATACAATCTAGGTACCGATTCTCTTTCTGAAACTAAAAGTCAGTTCTGCCTTCAGTTATCCTACTTTCCACGTGCACTAAGCAACCTGAAATATTAATAATGGATTTGTTTCTAAGACAAAAATCTACAAACTAACACACGGAGAAGCAAGAGAGAAGTGGGCTTAAAATCAATACCAATTTCCAATACAAATAAGACACTAAAGACTGCTCCTCACTGAGTTTTCTTCAACGATGAACTCTGCACAGAAAGAATGTGTCGGTCCCTCCTCTTCCTCCTCTTCCTTTTCTCTCTCTCTTTCTCTCACTCTCTCTCTCTCGTAATTCTAGCATTTTAACAAATCTCAGACGACCACATTTGGAGGAGTTTTAGGATCTACATGGATATACTCCTTACGACAGTGAAATGATTTTCACAAGTCATGGAGTACATTATAGCAAAGATCTTGCACACAAAAGAGTGAAATAACAAAATCGATTGTTCTAAAGGATCCACGGTTCAAAAGTGTAAGTTTGTTCATTCCTAATCAATAAAAAAAATAAATCACTCCAAAGCATAGTGTTTTTATTTGTTTCTTGTTTGGCTTGTTTTACTTTTTTTTCCACATTGAAATTATGGAGCTCCTTCCCCTGCATTTTTTACATGTTGGACGACCTCACAGGGAAATGAATCCATCTCTAAGAAAAATGAAGACAAAGCATCCTTGAAGATGACTGCTCATCAGCACCATTTCTGAAGTAAATGAGACACAATATTTGTATTTTAAGGGGCTGGTGGAATATACTGTTGCCTCTGTTTCGTTTGCCTAATTGAAGATAAAGTCGCAAACCAGCAAGGTGGCCAGTGCCGCCTCCGTGTGCCGCCCCAGAGAAGGGAAACACTGTTCTAAACTATTTACTTAAAGCCTCATCTGTGTAGCTGTGGTCCCGAAGCAGATTCTTTTCACCTCAGACATTTTCAATAACAAGTGGCTAGCTTGTGGGCACAAAAAGAGTTTTAGTTGTTTTGTTGAGCCTTCTTCATTTTGGTTATTTATGCACTTTTAACTATTTAAACTGGGATTTAAAAAAATATAGTCCAAATTCTGCAGGCTCATAAATGTAAAGTGAGTTTATTTAGTTAGTTGAAAATCATCATGGGGAAAAAAAATCAAGGAAATCGACAGCATAACTTACATACACCACAACTCACCCCATCTAATTATCAAGATAAGTAAATGTTGATCATATTGAAACTGCCTTGCATAGAACATAAATTAATAATTTATCTCACATAAATATTTCTAAAGCCCTTGCTGCTATGTTGTCTGGCATTTTAATTATCAACCAGCCAGGCAGGAGGTGTCACTCGGACATTCCCATTATGCAGCCTGAGATATAGAGCATGTGGCATGACACTTGGGCACTGAAAAAAGATGTACTTTTATGAATAGAAAGGTCATGAATATTCAGAATGTGAAAATTGAGGGAAATTAATAAATTAACCAGGATATTGCTTATTAAACTTTCATATCAGTAATCATATTAAAACATATTGCAAGTATTGAGTAAAGTGGTCATTAAGTATTTTCCTCATCGTAGGCAACAGAGCCTTCTCAAGGGAGAGATTATAACAATTCCCTTCACGGCATTAGCTGAGGTTATGTAAGACCAGGAAACATGTTGACTGAAAAGGAGTAGAACGAACATCTGCACAGAGTAGGAAGACACCTTGCACAAGAGCTCTTGGGTTACAAGTCACAGAAAAAAGAAGGGAGTCAGGCAAAAAGAACCTCAAGTTGATCTTCTCCCTAGCCTTTCAATGGGGGATTGTGTAAGCTTCATGGTATTTCCAGCACCAGCAAAGAATATATGAGGTTAGTAGAAAACGCAATAAAAGCAAAGTAATTCAAAGTGCAAAACAAGATATAATATAATGCCATCTAGCTTGGTTGCTAATACAGGCTATCTCCACAGACAAAATAAAGAATTCGGGCTAATTTTTAAAATGAAAATTGATGTACATATTATTTCTAGTATTTTAAATAATATTTGTAACAAATTAAGTGACCTTACACTTTCTGAATCTGCAATTTCTGTCGATGATCTGTCTTATTTACATTATTATGATTTCCATATTTCTTCAAAAATTTACATAGTTTACCCCAAATTAGTGTGCAAAATACATGCTGATACTCAGAAATGTTTGGGACACATTACCATGACTGGCTCTATAAAATTTACTTCCAAGTTTCTGCACTAGCCCTTGAGGCCTCATCTGGGATGGGTGAGAAACTGCCTTTGATGGGCCCTTAATTCTTGCAGAGAACAATACGAGAACCCAACTCAGGGCCAAGTTCTAGGAACACTGAGCCTGAGCCCCTCAGAGCTCCCCAGGCTCCTCCAGGGCTGACAGCAACAGTCAAGGTCATTACTGACTAGATTTTAGCAGACATCCATTCTTCATTGCTCTCAGACCTCAGGTAATTCTCTAGGATTAGGCTCTGTCTTCCATTGATTATGTAGGGAACCCCCTAATTCAATATACCTATCACCAAAGAACGACAGATCAGTCTATTAATTCATACCTTATTTAAGACTTGGTGCTAAGCTCAGAAAGGAACGAAAAGATTAATAAGACACAGATTCTGCTGCCAAGGAGTTTACCCTATGATAGTTTATAGAAGCACAATGTAAAAGATGACAAATGTCATAAATTCGAGACAGAACTAGTGCCATTTCTGTTCAAAAGAGGGAGAAAGTCTTGCCAAGTGCAGGACTCAGGGAAAACATTTTGTAAGAGGAAGGACTTAACTTGGCTGGGGTTTGAAATATACATAGCACATGGGTGTAGAGATAATGGGGAGATCAGGCAGAGGGGGAGGCGGAGCGGGGGACTGGACAGTACTATGACATTTGAAGAAAAAGAAAGAGCTTGCCTAATCCAGATAGGAACAGAAGTTTCTGTTGCCTTAAAAGCTTGAAAATTAAAAAAAAAAAAAAAAAAAAGAGTACAATAACTGATAAAGTGCTAGGAGACATTCTGAAGTGAAAATAATACAGTCCATATTAATATAATTCTGAACTACTGGAGTATACACAAACTAACCAGCAAACATTACCCCCAAAATGAAGTGATATTAGATAATCTGTTCAGCCTTTTTGTCACCTGCAACAAATTAGGCTTTCAATATGCAAAACATCTTCCTTCCAGAAAAACAAATGATCATGATTCCATTTAATTGTAATTTAATGAGGCATAATTTATTTTTTAAAGTGATATACACCAGGTGTGTACTGAGGAAACGGTCCCAGCCAAACCCCAGTGCTTCTTTGGAAAAAGCCTCAAACTGGCCGGAGACTGTTTTCATTTCTGTAAATTATATTTCTGTTTGTGGCAGTTGAAGTGGGATGTAGAAAGGGTAACTTGCAACGTTCATATATTTATTATAATATATACCTTTGAAGTAACTCAACAAATACTCATTTATCACATAAAGGAAATAATTTGAAAGTGTTAGTTTCTGCTCTGAACAAAGGCAGATATTAGAATAATATAAATAAATCCCAAAGATAGCTTATATGTACAGCTGATTGCCATGCTAAGAGTAAAAGCATATGCTTGACACTTCTTTAGAAACATTTAGACAGGTTATTTTAGAGAAAATAAGCGGTATTCTCTCATAATCCATCTTAATTATTAATTGTTGAATGTATGAACTAAGTACATAAGCTATTTAATGACAGTCCTCTTCAGAAATCAAGTCACATTTCTTTAAGGATGTGTCAGTTGAAATATATTTACAACGTAGTAGTGAGTCTGAAAATATCTTTTAGTTCATGATTATATTTGGCTTTAAACAACTGGTGCCATAGGCAATCAGCAAGGTTAAAGGGCACATATTCCCCCATTTTACAGATTAAGAATACAGAGGGTCAGAGGTGGAAGGGGCCTTGGCACTCATATGGGCCAACCCCACATCCTGCCTCTGAGCATGACCTGTCTATCACATACTTCCCCTGAAATATAAAAAAAGTTCCCTCCAAAAGTACTCTCCACGTTTCACCACCCCTTCTGCATGGTTATTTGCTAGCCTTAATTCTCACACAATTCTGAAATGTCTGGTTCCAGCTGACATGTCAGCCAAAAACTGGTCTCCTCGTAAGAAAACCAGGTAATTCCTAGTCCCATCACACAGAACCAGCTCTTAAATTTCAATGGTTAAGGCAGTTAGCTGACACCATGAAATCAGCTGCATGGCTGTAGAAAGTACTGACATCCCATCTGAAAGCTGACCTAACAGAATCATTTCACTCCTAACCTCCAATCTCATTTCCTTCTAGATGCTCCTAAGAGATATTTTCCCCTCTGCTCACGAATATAAACAGGTTTCCCTGGGTCCCATATTCATAATCTACAACTCCACTGTGAACCTAACTGCTGAAATTCATCTGTGTAATGCTAAAAATACTCACCCCCTCCACCCCCCAGAGCACTGCTTAGCCATGAAGCCAGAGTACTTAGTCTGATTTGAATAAAAGGTATACAGGACACAACAATGACAATTTGATTTTTATTATTAAAAATGATGTATTAAATCCTCAAAGAAAATGTCGTTATTGTGTTAGTTTAATAAAACCTCTCTTTTATTGCAATATTTCTTTATTAGGAAAGACAGCCTGTGTATGTGGCATTTTTGTAGGATGGAGGTGGATAGAATTGAGCCTCTAAAGGGAATTAATGAACTCTGCAAATACAAATGCATATACAAAAGTAACACTGGCAGACAAATGTTGTTGCTGTAGAGATATATTCTGTAATGCACTAAAAGACTATGTATCTATGTGTATATGTGCATATACTGCAGTTGGCAGTACTTTCTCCTTTGAACAGAGATGGTACTAGTTCTATCTCGCACTTATGATACTTATCATCTTTTACATTGTGCTACTATAAAACCTTCTTCCTCCCATAGGACAGTAAACTCCCTGGGAGCAGAATCTGTAATTTTATGCTTACTGGTTAGCCGGGGATACAAAGGAATATAGGGCTCTAAGAAGGAACCAAATGAATATTTTTCATTTTTCTGAGCAGTGGGAGTCCTATCCCTGCTGAACAGCCAGCGGCAGGCCCTGATGGACCACCGTATTAAAAGCCTGACTCACATGTACTCAAGATCTTTTCATTCAATCTACTGAAGACAAGATAAAGAAAACTATCCATTATCACGCACACTCCACTTTAAAACAAATATTCTATGTACCTCAAATCTGCAATGAATAAATGAAACATTTCCCTCACAGACAGCTTTCTTTCTAGTGTATATAATAAAGCTTCACTTGTGCCACCTGACACATCAGAATACAGTAAGTGTGCAACACCAAGTGAATGAGTGCAACAGAACATTCTTGAAACCAAATAGTCTGCGCTCTCTTAGCTGCAATCCCCTTGCCCAACCTACACTTAAGCATGTACAATGGAGGAACTTAGCCAAAAACAGATTCCCGGCAACTTCACTATTTTTTACTACTCAATCTATGCAATAGATGCAATTAGATAAATAGTCCCATCTTATTTTCCTCCTTATCCCTTCCCTCCCTGTCTTTAGAAAGTCACAGGTACTGGAATGGGGGGCTATGCACAATCTAAATCAAAATTCTCTAAACACATTAGCACCAAAAAGCAAAAGCAAATAGAGAACTGAACAGGTTCCCTTTGGAAACATTTTGCCAGTGGTGTTCTCAGCTCTGGGCACATACATGGTTTCTACTAACACCTCAAGTACCTGGCACCATGACTATTGCATTCACATAGTTCTGGGCCCTGCTTATTCCTAGTTTCCATGAGTCTTCTGTGAAACAACTGTTGGCAAACTGCCCCAAAAATTTACTAGCTTTGGCTACTTTGTCAAAACATTGGCAAAAATAGCACTTTCCAAAAACAAAACAAACCAAACCAAAAACATACGTTTATTGAATATTTATATCTCAAATGTATCAAACGCATTCAGATATAAGAAGTAAAGCAGTCTGTTAATATACAAGTTGACTCTGTCCTGAAACAGATATAAAATGTTATTTTTTCCTGCTGAAATGTTTCTGTATTAACTTCAATCACCTCCAGGGTCAAAAGCACCTGTTCTCACAGGGTACATGTGACACATCACAGTACTTATCATACCACAGGGGGATTACTAGTCTGAAAGTCTGTTTACTCCATGAGCCTCCTTGAAGAAGGAATCGTGTCTTGCATCCTCTGCTCTATGACAGCAGAAATGATTGAGAATAATAAAGGGGTTATAACCATGAGTTCTGAAGTGAGAATTGCTGGGTTCAAAATTGGGTTCCAAGTGGACAAGGATTAATTAATCTCCCTATGGCACAATTTCCCCACATGTAAAATTGAGATGATGATTGTACTTCCCTCATGCCTAGCGTAGTCTCTGAATGAATAACAAAGATTTGTTAAATGAATGGATAAATAAATACAAAGCTAATATCAAAGTACAATTCTTATTTTAAATTTGCAATTTCAAATATTCAAGGCCCTCCATTTATATTTTGCTAAATGTCTTCCCATATAAAAGGCAGAAAATACAAAGAATAAATTTTAAGAAGTCGGATAATTAAAATTATTTGGGATAGAGGAGAATGTAAAGAAAAATATAATAAACTATATAAAGTAAAATGACCACATGGATATTCAGGATAGGACTAAGCTAAGATATTCATTTTATACTTCAGAAAAATAAAACAACTTTTCTTCCCTAAGTAACTCTATAGTCATTTAAAACAAGCCTTAATGTGCATCATTGTTTAAACATGGGTCATAATTATTAGTAGAAGATAAAATTAATTTAGCACATCATGACTAACTTTTTTATAATGAAATACAATTAAATAGATTAGAAATTACCAGAGCGCATCATACGTGGTACAAGCATTGTTTCGTGAAGGTTTTTTTTTCTTCTTTCGTGAAGGCTTTGCTTTAGAAATATACAAATAGATAAAGATATAGGTGGAAATGAGATAGAGCTCAAGATAGACACACACATATGTGCACATGCGTGAACAGACATACATACACACGTGCACATGTGTGAATGTGTGTGTACCAGCTCAGGATGTAAAAAGTATTTGTTTTTGGTGTCGAGTGTTGCGGTCAGAGAAGTTTGAAAGTAAATGCTGTAGTTTACAGTGATAATTTTAGGCACAAAACTAGTAGATAGAATTTAAACAACCTTGTAACTTCCAATTGACTTCAAATTGATTCAGTTATATTTTTCTCACAGTATTTCTGGCCTTTAAACTTAATTCACTTTATTTGAACAAACATGCACTTAACTCCAGGCCAAATGGTCATCATTTCAATCAGTGGCCATGAAAGGATCACTCCTTGTGTCTTTTTTTTATTACTTTAAATAAGCAATGGTGAAAAGTATACAAATAATGGGATCTAAAGCTAGTGTTTCATTGTATTTCTTCTGTCAAAATTCTATTTTAATTATAAACATCACCCCAGATTTGGGGAGACTAGTCAAATAATACAGCAATAGGCCTTCACACTGAAAGTGCAGGTCTCTACTGAGACACACTAGAGGAGAAAGAAAGCCCTTATGGAGGCTGGAGGCCCCTTATCTGTGTGAAATGAGTCGATCACTCCTTGTTAGAGAATAGTGAAAAAGGCATATAAAATCATCACCAAAAGGCAGTCTTTTTCAGCATAAATGGAGAAATGTGAATTTTCTAAAATTAGTTCAGTAGCTAATTTTTAAGGACTCTGCACACTGGTCAGGGATGAAAGCAACAGCTAGAACAGTGTGCTACCATGTTTGTTTCCTCTGATTCTTTGGTATGAGTTTTGTGAAGAAGGGGGAAAAAAAGTCTCCATATTTTCTTTTACATAAAATTTTCTATTTCAAGTGGATTTAGAAATGGGGAGAGGGTTGTCTATGTTTGACAGCTACTGAGTCAACCTTCTCTTTACCCAGAGCACAAAAAAAGCCAGCATCTCCCCCATGCTTTTTGGCTGAAATTGCCTAAAAGGTACTAATTAACAATAGTCTTTATATGTACAGAAGGAATTAAAGTGAGACCACTATCTTGAGGGCAATCCTTAAGCCATCTAATAACTTTGAGACACTGCTATCCTGGGAGATATTAATATTATTACAATCTTTAAATCTATGAATTCAAGCCAGTGCTTCTGAAATGAAAGATTGCCCATTTTATGAAGCAAGCAGGGCCATCTTTTCCTACTTTATTAATTTAATGCTGAAATCAAAAGAGGGTATATTATTTGCTTCAAAACCCAATAACATGCTCATGCCTGATCTGCAGCATTTCATATTTACAGCCCATCTTTCAGTGGGTGGACTTCCTTTTTCTCACAGGTTTCCTTGTCATTTTATAACCAGCTCACTGGACCATGGAGTCAAGACCCCCGGATTTACATTGTGTTCTATTCCTGTGTGACTTGCTGAGCGCCTGTATCAGTACTGAATACTGAGAAATAACGATGACTGAGACCAAAGATCGGCTGAGAAAGAATTTTGAATATCTTGGGGGTCAAGTCTTCTACAAGTAGAAATTGTATGTGTAATTAAATCATGCCTATCTTTGGCTAACAATACGTATAAATCAAACACGGGATTTAAAAGAGAAGTTTCTGCCCCTAAAAACTGACTGGTAATGCACTGAAGCTCAGACTCCCAAATATTTTGGTTAAGATTTTCATTTTGTTGCTACACATCTCTTCCTGACTGTACTACTTCAAAACACAATATTTAGCAAGTCCTTAGACGTTTTTAACCTTAATAATATGGGTGTGCATGGGCCGGCCCCATGGCTTAGCGGTTAAGTGCACGCGCTCCGCTGCTGGCAGCCCGGGTTCGGATCCCGGGTGCGCACCGACACACCGCTTCTCCGGCCATGCTGAGGCCACGTCCCACATACAGCAACTAGAAGGATGTGTAACTATGACATACAACTATCTACTGGGCCTTTGGGGGAAAAAAAGGAGGAGGATTAGCAATAGATGTTAGCTCAGAGCCAATCTTCCTCAGCAAAAAGAGGAGGATTAGCATGGATGTTAGCTCAGGGCTGATCTTCCTCACAAAAAATAAATAAATAAATAATATGGGTATGCAGATACGATAAACACTGCGCCAATAAACCACAAAAGCAAAATCCACATCACTTCACACAAAGACATTTACATTTCTAGCTGTTGACCTTACTGCCAACTTTCCTGATACATCATTCAATCTAATTTTCCAATCTGTTGAAAACAGTCTCCAGTTGCTGAGTGACTCCATAACTTATATTCATGACCCTGGCCTTAAGTTTTTTCAAATGATTTGGCTTTGATGAGTAAATGGCAGATTTTTTGCAAAGTCTCAGAAAAAATAAAAAGTAATCAAATAAGGACAGTCAACCAAGTGAATTCTCAAAGGATTTTTAGAATCCTCTTCTCCGTCAGATAAGACCAGGATGAACAGCTTTCTCAAGGAAGGCTTTTGACAAAAGGTTGCGAATTGGTTAATTCTGTGACTTTTTTGTCAAACTGAAGAAGGAGAAAGATACCAAATTAGAGACCTACTGTTAACAGAAGAATAGCACGTTTTGCAAAACACATCTGTGCTTCTACAGAAAACATGTTTCTAAGAATTGGCTCAGGAGAGCTACCTGAGACATAAAACGAACCTGAACTTTCTGAGTTGACGGCATAATCTGCTAGAGGAAAAAAAAATAACTACACTATGTAAATAATGAACGTGGCACAAGTCTTGCCACGTTCATTTGCAAATGATACAAACCTCTTAATGCTGATCCCTTGTGTAAGGATGTTTCCTGAACCCCACCATCAATGTAAGGGGATAGTGGTGCAGAGAGGGAATGAGGATCACACCTAATTTCCCTTTTCTGGCATTCTAACGCGCCCATTCATACCAGGAAGGGCATCCGTTCCAATGGATTTAGCCTAGTTTGGATCAAAGCTTCCTCTACTTCATTTAACAGATTTGCTCAGACGGCAGGTCTCAGAGGAGAAACGATGTTAGTAAATGGGGGATTTCTGAACATATGAATATGTAGGTCATTGGATTTTTAAATAAATTAGAGAATAGTTTATCTATTAAGGAAGATTCACTGTACATATTTCATGAAACCATGCTTATTATAGGTCAGTGGACATCCCACATCCATCTCTTGGTAATATTAAGTCTTTTAAAATACTGTAATAAACTTTTTCACACTATCATAAGCCTCTGATTAATTTTTTAAGTCCATAAACTGACAAGGAGCAAAAGAATGCTTAAGGTTAGGATTCATAATCAAACTGTCCAAATGCAAAGAGGTAAACAGTAAATAGCCAAGCAACTTATTTTATGTCCATAAGCCAAGTAAGTGAAAGTATGACAATACTAAATAAATTCAGGATACAAAGAAAAATGGATATACAAAAGAAAAAAAAATGAAACCTAACAGAGCACTGGTTCTATTACTTCTCAAAATTATTCCTACGGACACCATCTGCATCCCTGACAGAGCACTGGAGATGGGGCAGGGCCAGGGAGCAAAGCTACTCTGAAACTCACACAAATCACATGATTCAGACACAGTAAGGGTGGTTTCCATTTAAGTCAAGTTTGGTAGATCTCATAGGGCCTCAGATCAATGTTTATTTCTGTCTCATTCTCTCTCTCTCTCTCTCTCTCTCCTCTCTCCTTCTCTCTCCCCACATTCAATATCCACAAGTAAATCTGGCCAATATCAATATCAGTCCATTGACTTCAGGGGGCTCATTTTAAAATAAGAATAGTGGTAATATTTTCAAAAGACAGTAATACAGTAAAAATTCTATATAATTCTACATGATTCCTCTAACATCTTGCTTATGATTTATTAACAGTAATATTTTTACAGGAAGAAGTAGAGTAAAAACTTCCACACTATTTCCATAACAGCATCTTGATTTACATTTGTGAACGGAGTAGGCAGACAATTGAAGAGATGTTTTATTCAAATTACTACCCTATGGTATAAGCGAATGCCAATTAGGCTAGCAACGGCATTGATTTATAATCTGGGATAAAAAGCACATCCTGAGACAAAGATTTTTTAAGGAAGTGCTTCTGAGGAAAACTGGTGAAGGAGTGAGAGGAGCAGGACAGGAAAGGGAAGAAACCCAAGCCAAGCCCCAGTCTCACCTCATCCTGCAGAGAGAGCTCTGGAGTGGAAGTCACACTTCAGAGTTGCCCCTACTACGGGAGGCAAGGGAGCTGGGCTTTCATCCTCCTGCACCTGACAGACATTGGTTAAGCATTTCTAGCTCTCTGCCAGTGTGAGCAAAGCAAAATCCAGCAGCCTGAGGAGAGTCCTTTGAATGAAGAGCCAAACAGCAGATCCCAGATTTTACAAGTAAAAGCATAAGTTGGGGAGGGAGCGGGTGGAGCATCGAAAACAGAGCAGGCATGTTATTTGCCTCAGCTTCCTCTGGGGCACCGACCATACCACATCACTCTGTGACCATGGGTAACAGAAATGCTTAGAAATGTATAATAGGATTGGCTGAATATTAATGACCAGATTGGCAAAAGACGGTCTCTAACTCCAGCAGAAGTTATAACCTTGTCATGAAGTGTGGGTAGGGTATCATTTATCAAACGAATGCATTTTATGTTTTTAAAAGACATATTGATTAAAATAAAAATGTATTAAAAGCAAGCTCTTGGAAAAATAGCTCTATTCCTTTAATTATGTTATTTTACATCACCAAATGATACAGTGGCAATGGATCAGATATTACAAGGTAATTAATAGTTTCTCTTTGCAGAACTGGCATTTTCAAATGTTATTTATTATGAATTTGAGTTTTTCATCTGGAAGTCTTAAACACAAAAACTAGGCCGATATGGCATTTTTTATTTTTTTAATAATTCTAGCTTCATTTGTGAATGTTGTGCATCTGATTTTGTTTTATACACACACACACACACACACACACACACAAATTGCTAGATTTGTTCTTGGTCCAACCATCAAGTACAAATCCAGGAACACAAACTGTAACATGACAAAATATGTCAAATTGCTTTTTACTGAATTTGCTAATAAGTGAATAATAGAGATCATGAACTATTTTTTGAAAATATTCAGTGGACTGAGAATATGCCTACACATCAGTAAAGCAACTGAGTACAAGACCAACACTGGCCTTAGGTGTCCATGTTAAATGAACAGTTCTGATTCTATTTGCTCTGAGAAAAAAAAAGTTGAGATTCTTTTCTATCCAAAGATTAACATGAATTTATGTTATCTATAAAGTTAATTTTTATTTGTTTATTATAGCTGGCAAATTACTATATAACCCATAAACGTCTGATTCCACTCAAAAAAGCCTCAACACTTGGAAAATCCATGGTTGGTTTCATGGGGCATAGTACACCATATTTTCCATTTAACAATGCTGCTGGTAAAACCCAGCTGTCCAGCCTTGCTGTTAGTGACTACAGTATATACAGCAAAAACAATCTGCCTGCTGACCTCCGGCTTAAGTTCAAACTATGTCATTCTGTCAATACCATCTACCTTGATTAGGCTGGGCTTTATACACAACAGGTTATGATCCCAGAGGGATGAAAAGCTTTCCCAAATTAGAAGCAGAATTTTAAAAGGAAATACTCATACATTCCTCTGCAGTTTCCATTTGATATCCTCGAGGCTGGCCCATGAACTCAAGCTCATGTTGATTGAAAGTGAATGTTTCTTTCTGGGTGTAGCCATCTTACAAATTTAATGGCAGGAGGAAAATAATAAAATGTGTTCCATGCTTCAATTAGACCTTTTACAACTTGGCACTTGAAAGATGGCAATGCCAAAGAAAAGTCATTAATCCATAAAAACAGACAAAAGAATTGTGCAGGAGAAGACAGACCTCCAGGAGTCTAGGGCCTTGGCAGAGCATTCCCTCACACCAACATGGTCTGTCTTTTGTCTAGCCTCATTGTGAGTCTTCTCTCATGCTTCATGCTATTTGGATAAAATACATTCTGCATTTGATTCTAAAATCCAAAGTAATACAACCATGATTTCAATCTTATTCTTAGCCAAAGGAGCTATATATATAACCAGGCAATAAAATGTTGGCTAGCCATGAAATGCCTATTCATGCACATGAATGATAGATGAAAGAACACACACACACACACACACACACAGAATGGCAAAATACAGACTAAAAGATGCATCCTTCCACTTCACATTTTCCAACAGTATGTAACAGACTTGGTCAAAAGGACCAGAGCCTTTCATAACCCCGGTCCAGATAACTGTGGACACACAAATGCTGCCTGAGTACTTTGAGTCACAAGAGAAAAGTGGTGGAGTGATGTCTGGAACACGTGCAGACCTCGGTGAACCTCCGAACTCATTTTCAAATGATGTAAACCGACTCTGTCAATAGTAGAATGTATAAATTAGCTAAGAGTCAAGGGAGCAAGAGACTTCACCCCTCTTGGTCTCCTGCCATACCTAATCTGTCAGCACCAAACCTCAAACAATCCCACTGTGTTACTTCCCTGCTGCCACTGCTGCAGTTCCAGCGTGGCTGAAGACTGCTACCAAACCACAGCGGTTGGTTCCATCACTAGTTCATGCTGTTTAACTTCAGCTGAGGCCCCAAACTACCTCACAAATCCTTCTATCGCAAATTGACTCTCTATCACATTCAAACTGTCAACCCACTTCTGGCCTCCCTTTCAACACCAAATTTTGGAAAGAGTCATTTGCAGCCCCTGCTTCCGTATCCTCAACAGTATTAATCACTCGTTAACTCCTAACTTCTGGCTCCTGCCTTCACCACTTTAACGAAATCATACTCTAGGTTTGCCAAAGATCTCTCCCAACCAATTGCCAAATTTCACAGCATGGTTTCAAGCTTCTCCCTCCAAGACTTCTTAACTTTCCACACATGGACAAGTCTCCTTCTGGAAACTCTACCCATGTCCTCCATACTCTATCTCCTTATTCTTCCATCTCCACCTGCCCCCATCTCTCCTGGCACTTCTTCTGTGTCTTTTCCTGGTGGGAGCAGTGGTGATAGTTTCTCCCCCTCCTTCCCTGACTTATCTTTATTTATTTATTTTGAGGAAGGTCAGCCCTGAGCTAACATCCGTGCTAATCCTCCTCTTTTTGCTGAGGAAGACCAACTCTGAGCTAACATCTATTGCCAATCCTCCTCCTTTTTTTTTTCCCCCAAAGCCCCAGTAGATAGTTGTATGTCATAGCAGCACATCCTTCTAGTTGCTGTATGTGGGACGCGGCCTCAGCATGGCCGGAGAAGCAGTGCGTCGGTGCACGCCCGGGATCCGAACCCGGGCCGCCAGTAGCACAGCGCACGCACTTAACCGCTAAGCCATGGGGCCAGCCCCCTGACTTATCTTTAAATCTCAGACTCTGTGAATAAATTTCTAATTTCTTTCTCTAGCCATGACAAATCTTCTTAGCACCAAACTCATATTTTCAATGACTGCTACACATCTTCACTTAAGAAATCTGCCAGCACTTCAAAGTCAAAACAGCCCAATCCAAAATAATCACTTAAGTTGACTCCAACCATCACTTTCAGTGTCCTCCTTGGTTCCCTAAGAATCACAGCTTTATTCTCAGTCACAGGCTCAAACCTTGGCATTATCCTTACTCCTTCCCTCTCTGCCCATTCAGGTGGTTGCACTTTCTGTTAATTTCACTTCCACGATGCTTCTTGACTCTGTACCCTCTACTCCACTGCCACTAGCCTACTTTAAAACCCCTACACACTTCAGCTGGACATTTACAGCAGCCTTCTAAATGATATTCCTATCCTCTTACTATCATGAGGGGGGAAAAATATTCCTAAGATCTAGTTCCGATTACTGGAGCATAGCATATTCCTACATAAAACCTTCAATGGTTTCCAGTGCCTATAAAAGTTTAAAGTTCTTAGCATGTCCCTAAGACTTTTTTGATGTTTCTCTCCCTTTAAGTTTTATTATCTAGCTTTCCTATCAACTACCAATTATCCCAGCATTTTTCTAACTCAACACTTTTCTCATGAATTCCTTTAGCCTAAAATACCCTTCTTTTCCATCTTTGCCTGTTAAATTTTATTAATCCAGCAACCTAATACTCAAGTCAGTTGTTTACATATGTGCTACTCCATGATATTTTTCATCTTTGCATCTGCACAGACCTTAGCTTCCTGCCTTGCATTTAGTAGGGTGGCTGGACTTAAACCCACTGTCCTCTGAAAAACTTACCATACTCGTTCTACTAGAAGTATTCCTTACCTCTAACTCCTCATGAACACCTACCACAACAACCGCTTACACTCTCCTACACTATTCACTTTACTTCACATTTTACTTTAGTTATCTAGGTACGTTTTTTTCACTACTAGGTTATTAGGTCCTTGAGATTAGCACTTTCACTTTTTTGTACTCACACACAGGCTAGATTAGTGTTCTCAAAGCATGGCCTCCAACCAGCAGCATCAGCATCACCTGGGACCTTGTTAGAAGTACACATTTCTGGGCCCCACCTCAGACCTACTGAATTAGAAACTCTGGAATCAGGCCCAGCAATCTGTATTTTAAGAGCCTTCCAGATGATTCTGACGCAGCTAAAGTTTAAGAACCACTGGTGGAAAAGAACGTCTTACTTATAAGCAGCCCTCAATAAAATAAGACATATATAAATAGTTTATCTTTTTATCGTATAATATTATATTCACATATAATTCCCCTACAACATTAAAGATACAGTCATGTGTCGCTTAAGGATGGGGATATATTCTAAGAAATGTGTCCTTAGGAGATTCTGTCATTGTGTGGACATCATGGAGTGTACAAACACAAACCCTGATGGTATAGCCTACTACACACCTAGGCTCTATGTACTAATCTTAAGGGACCACCATTATATATGCAGTTCGTCGTTGACCATAACGTCTTTATGTGGCCCATGACTGTATAAGTAGACTACCCATTACTACTTTATCAATATCTTAAATCTAACTTGTATATTTTCAAGGGTTTATAAAAAATAATAGAAATTATGACACATAATGATACTCTTTTTATAAAGTTCAAAAACAAGGTAAATAATAGATTGTTCGGGCATGCATAAACAGTTTTAGAACTAATTTTTAAAAAACAAGGTTATGATAACCATAAAATTAACAATCAGGGTTACATCTAGGAAAAGGCAGATGGAGAAAATGAAAGGGAGACGAGCACATGGACAGACCCAAGTCTGGTTACATTTTGGGTTTTGAGTTGGGTGGTGGGTTCACAGATGTTCATTGCATTACTGAAATTAATTAATTAATTATGGTCATGCATGGATCAATGGTGATAGTATCTCATGAACTAAGGATTATTAATTAATTAATTCCATGTGCTCTGAGATCCATAAAAATTTCTTAAGAGATAAAAAAGAATTAAGATGTAACATAATTCTGTCGCTAGTATTATTCTTAACCACCAATTATCATGTTTAATGCTAATTGTACCTGTGTGCGGTTGAATGCCACTCTTGCAAAGACAGCTTGGGATACACTAGCCCTCTTCAGCTCATCTCTGACTTGCTGGTAGATATCTGGAGAGACTTCCACAGAAGAGTTGGTTGGCTCCGGCTTAACTGCTCTGGGAATGGGCGGATGGTTCAGGAACTGCTGGTTGATGGCTTGAGGATGCTGGTGAGCCAGGAGCCGGCTAACAGCAATCTGTTGGTTTATCAGATGGGCCATAGCTATTTGCTGCCTGACAAGTTGTGGACTGAGCTGGGGAGAAAGAAGACCAGGGCTCATGATGGGCTGTAACGCGGGCACTTGGTTTCGGATTGGAGTACTGTGGTGGATTTGGCTATGAGGAGACTGTTCGTTGGTTTTCCCCAGGGATGCCAGCTGGTTCATATTTGGTAAATGCATTGGACGCTGGCCCAGAACACAATAGTCTGAAAGGTTTTCTCGTTCCACTCTTTCCACTGTTAAGAGATAAAAATGATAATTCATTTTCATTGGTATAACTTATTGCTAATATATGTAGTACTGAATTATCATGTTTTTTGTATATTAATGACACAGACATTTTTTCACACATAGCTGGAAGCCCCAGAGTAAAATGATCCTGCAAAATGTTACAATAATAGATTCTTTCACAGGTGATACGCAAGTAAAAATACTTGCCACTTCAATTATCTTAAATTCCTAAAAGTAAGCATTTTATTGAATAGCCACGACAGAAACCACTAACTATTACAAATTCTAAATCCTCTCATATTCCCAATCTCTATCATCTGTCTCATCACTCTCTGTTATAAAAACACCAGCTGTGCTCATCTTCTGTAGTTTGTGGTTAATGGTGTAGTTCATGGTTATCAGGAAATGACAAGGACAACATCTCCTGCCAAATTAACTGCTACCTCCTAATAAAAATCTCACATAAATAGCATTATACAACTATGGAAACATTCATAGAAAATGTCTACCACACAGTACATCCCTTTTATCTACTCTCTTGCTATCTTTTTTATAATAACATATCTTTAAGAAATAGATATTTTAATGATTGTGATATGCACTAGGATAAGAAAAAAAGCTCATAAAATTAATAACATTCGCCTTGACTTGCCATCAAATAAGATGCTCCCCCTCTCCAGGTTATCTTTATTACATTCCATTGCACTCTAGTAAAGATTTAAGGAATAACCTTGAAAGGGAGAAGAAAAAAGAGTATTATATATGTTCAAACATGAAGCAGATTTTTTCTTCCTCCAAGAATATTTCTCAGGAAAGAAGGAGTTACCTCATAGTCAAATCTTTACCTAAATCTGTGTATAACTCTATTGTATAAAACAAAGGTTTGTTTGAGGAAAACACATTAGGCTGAAACAACTTCCACCATTACTAGTTTTAAACACTTATAGATGTAATCTAAAAAAATCTGTTTTTTTGTTTTTTGGTTTTTTTTTGTGTGAGGAGATCAGCCCTGAGCTAACATCTGCCAATCCTCCTCTTTTTGCTGAGGAAGACTGGCCCTGGGCTAACATCCATGCCCATCTTCCTCCACTTTATATGGGACACCGCTACAGCATGGCTTGACAAGTAGTGCGTGGGTGCGCGCCCGGGATCCGAACCAGCGAAGCCCAGGCCGCGGCAGCGGAGCACGCACACTTAACTGCTTGTGCCACTGGGCTGGCCCCTAAAAAATCTGTTTTTCAAAACAAAAATTCCAGATTTAGTAATTATGTCTTACAGTTGCAAATGTTGGCTATGATTATACAAAAGCCTATTAAGATAACTTTAAACAGCACTACTTTGTGTTACATGCTGCAGATCAAAAGTATTCATCTATAGCACAAATTTTAAAATAACTGCCCTCCTATTTTGCAAATAGCACTTGTAGTTTGGCATACGGTTTACAGTGACAAAATCACATTTGAATCAAAAAAGTACTCAGTCTCGTTGCGTATTTTTGCTTTTGTTGTCCTTGCCTGAGGAAACATATCCAAAAAAATACTGCTAAGACTGATGTCAAAGAGTTTACTACCTATGTTTTCTTCTAGGAGTTTTATAGTTTCAGGTCTTATATTTAAGTCTTTGATCCATTTTGAGCTAATTTTTGCATATGGTCTAAGAAAGTGGTCCAGTTGCATTCTTTTGCATGTAGTTGTCCAGTTTTCCCAATGCCATTTATTGAAGAAACTGTTCTTTCTTCATTGCATATTTTTGCCTCCTTTGTCATAGATTAATTGACCATATATGTGTGGGTTTATTTCTGGGCTCCCTATTCTGTCCCACTGATCTATGCGTCTGTTTTTGTGCCAGTACCATACTGTTTTAACTACTATAGCTTTGTGGTATAGTTTGAAATCAGGCTTTTGCACAGCAAAAAAAAAAAAAAAAACCCATCCACTAAACAAAAAGGCAACCTACTAAAAGGGAGAATATATTTGCACATAATATATCTGATGAGGGGTTAATATCCAAAATACCTAAAGAACTCATATAACTCAATATCAAAAAAACCAAACAACCCAATTTAAAAATGGGCAGAGGATCTGAACAGACATTTTTCCAAAGAAGACAAAGAGATGGCCAAGAGACACATGAAAAGATGCTCAACATCACTAATCATCGGAGAAATGCAAATCAAAACCACAATGAGGTACCACCTCACATCTGTCAGAATGGCTATTATCAAAAAGACAACAAATGACAAGTGTTGGCGTTTGTGAGGATGTGGAGAAAAGGGAACTCTCATGCACTGTTGGTGGGAATGTAAATTGGTGCAATCACTATAGAAGTCAGTAGGGAGGTTCCTCAAAAAATTAAAAATAGAACCACCACATAATCCACCAATTCCACTTCTGGGTATTTATTTGAAGAAAACTAAAATAGTAATTATAAAAGATATTTGCATCCCTATGTTTACTGCAGCATTATTTACAATAGCCAAGATATGAAGCCAACCTAAGTGTCCACTGGTAGATGAATGGATAAAGAAGATGTGGTATATATACACAATGGAATATTATTCAGCCATAAAAAAGAATGAAATCCTGCCACCTGCAACAACATGGATGAATCTAGAGGGCATTATGCTAAGTGAAATAAGCAAAGACAGAGAAAGAAGATTATCATATGATTTCACTTATATGTAGAATCTAAAAAATCAAAACAAACAATCAAAACAAAACAGAAACAGACTCATTGATACAGAGAACAAATTGGTAGTTGCCAGAGTGGAGGTGCTGGGGGGAAGGGCAAAATAGGGGAAGGAGATTAAGAGGCACAAACTTCCAGTGATAAAATAAATAAGTCACAGGGATGTAATGTAGAGTATAGGGAATATAGTCAACAATACTGTAATAACTTTGTATGGTGACAGATGGTTACTAGTCTTATCAGGGTGATCACTTTGTAATGTATAGACACGTCGAATCACTATGTCGTATACCCGAAACTAATGCAATATTGTACGGCACCTACACTTCAATTAAAAAAAAAAACTACTGAATCTCAAAAAAATTTAGGCAGAAATGATATGTGCTGGAAAATTGGGCAAGATGACTCAAAACAGAGGATTTAGCAATCACCAAGATACCAGTGCCAAATCGCATATGAAGAATTTAAATAAAATCAATCAGTGAACTGTAAGGGTGGGGAAAAGTAATATTTCTAAACTAATATTTTATGTAATTTTAAAATACATATGTGGAAGTAAATACATACATTAAAATGTAAGTAGATACTTGACCATTTTATCCACATGTCTAAAGGTCTTACATATTCAAAACTTCTCACTGGGAAGATAGGTAAACACCTACATCTTGGGATCACCTTACGTTCAGACATATACAGTATTTTTTCCTGCTTTTTTAAAAAAACTGAACGATTGCTTAACTTTCCTATGAACCCCCAAATAAGTCAAAAGTTTACCTCAAACTTCTTTAAGGATTCAATTTCTAACTTAATCCTTTCAATGTAATTAATTTAGTGTGTATTCACCTTTCCTCCATAAGGTCCAAGGTGAACAAATTATTTTAATTTTATGCTCTAAACGCAAACATTTTTTAGTCATTGTATTAATTAAACTTTAAGGTACACAATCTTAAAACAAAACCAAGCAAATGGTTAAGAGCCTTCAAATAAGGTAATCTAACACAGTTTCCATGGAACAGAAATCACTATTATCATTTCCTTACTGCCAGAAGAAGTAAAGGGACCATGGACTGCTTCCAAAGTCGTCATACTTTACAGGCAGAAATATTTGCTTTCAGGTGGACACTTGGTTCATTTTTGTTTCTTTATTTGCTTTTTAATTCAGCCAAAATTCAAATATTAAATTGTTTTCAGGCACTTAACAAGCAAAAGTTTTATCTACTTTTTCCTGCTTAAAAAAACAGAATCATCCTCTTATAGCATACATTCTTTGACCAAAAGCTAATTTTCCAAAATTTCAGTATTTTCATTTTTCAATGATTTAATTACATTTGAGTGAGTTACTTTCTTGAGATATAGCTAAACCACATCATTAATAAAAAACTCTCCATTCACCGATCTAGTCATAATCATGCACACACACAAGCACAAATGTCAGAGCTCCGTGAAACCTATAAGAATTGGTGCAACAAGAAGCAGAATAATGTCAGCCAATATTCCTTTAAGATTATACATAATAATTCTCCCTTTTCTTACGAGTTCCCAGATCCTTATAAATTCACAGAGTTAAGCACAGTGACCGTGGAGGCACTCTTAGAGATGTGTAATAACACCATGAAGCACTAACTCCTTAGTAAACCACGACGAAGGAACTGCAAATACAAATGCCAACATCCAGGCAGAGGAGCTGGCCACAGAGGCTCGGGGGGAAGAGAAAGCCTGCTCAGTCCAAACGAAGCAACTAGTTTTTGTCTTTCTCATATGGTCATTTCTTCAGATTTTTTTTCAAGAAAATGAAAAATCTGGATTATTACATGATAGCTCCTAAGTTCTAAGTGTTGGCAACTAATTCCATTATCAAAACACAACAAAACACCAAACAAAACATTTCTGAAAAGCAGATCCTGCCCATGGGCTGCCAATCTTAAAATTTTGTCTATGAGAAAAAAGACACTCCTTATGTTGTTCAAGAAACAATATTCAACGACACTTGTTAAAGATTAGGCAGACCTTATCCAGGACCTTCACAATAGATATATGAACCACTGCAACGGGGTTTTCTAGTGGGGGAGAGAGACTGGGCTCAACTCCGAATACAACCCCGGGCAAGTGGGAATTTATAGCCAAGGAGCATGTGGGGGACACTGGGTGGAAAATTACTACGAGGAAACAGCAGGAGTACGGGGGATTCTGCCTAAACTGACCTAACAAGATTCTTTGCTGAAGGCAGGCCAGGGTGCTCAGACATCACCTCAGGGTGGTGAAAAATGCAGAACCCGATCAGATATCGAGGGTGATCAGATATCGAGGGTGGGGTGTCTGGCTAAACTGACTTAGCAAGGTCTTACTAAAACTGGATGTTACCAGGAAGTGCACAGATGGGCCTAGGAGAAGGTTCAGGAGCCTGATTAAAGTTTGGTCAAGCAAAAAATCTTTGTTAACGTTGTTCAGTCCCTGATGGCTCTACCACTAAAAGTCAAGTTCTTTACTCCCAAGGAGGAAGGAAGGAAAAAAAGATCCTCACCCTGACTGTAAGAATGCTTAAACGTCAAGTGCTCAGCAACAGGCTGCCTCTCCAGTGGCCAAGGCAGCGCATGGTTTCAGTAATGGTTTGTATGGGTTTTGCCCAATTTGAAAAATTTTTTCATTTTTTTCTCCTGCCAGTCTTTTCAAAATAATATCAGAATGCATCAGAATGCATCACAATGTAACAGACTCCATGTGAAAACTGAGCTCAGGCCGGCCTTCCTTCCTTCCTTCTTTTCTTTCCTCCCTCCCTCCCTTTTTCTTTCTTCCTTTTTAAATTATTTGCAAGTACTCACAGTGGCTGAAACACAGACCTAACAGCGTGCCTGATGTTGTGGTTTGCTTTCTCACTCTGATAGAAAGTCACACCACGTTAAGTCCGTCTTAAACTAAACCAAGACCAAAAACAACACCTTGGCTCTGAGGAGCAGTCTTATTTCTGCCACATTCAGCTGTGGATCAGAAATCCAGAAAAAAGTGAAGGATGAGAGGTAGGGCTGCCTCTCATGTTGAAAGCAATGTTCACATTCACAACAGAAAATATTCTCAATAAAGCCAAAATGCTTACTTATTAAAGAGACATAAATACACACTGCTTCCAGGGCTTTACATCACAGCTGCAATTTAATTCACAGGGAATTGGACTCCACCGTTGGAAGCCCTGAAGGTCATCTGTGCAGTGAGAAGTGCCTGGGAAGGAATGATGTCCCCAACTTCAAGTACGAGTCCCCAAATGGGACGTGGCTTGAGGAACTGTCGAGGCAAATGGGGTTGAAAGTCTTCTACATCCAGTAGCTGGGAGGCTTTTTGTAGCTATTCTAACCTCTGGGGAGGGTCCCTGTCCAGGGCCTTGCAGGTGAGCAGTTCAGATCTGGAGTCTGCTCAGGTTTCTGAGAAACTCAGAGTTCCGGGAGGATCATGCCAATTCCTTTGAGCCTTCTGGGACTGAGTGAAAAGAAACTTCAGGGAGTGGGAAACCATTATCTAACCACCTTCTGAGCTTCCGGGATTCCGTTTACCGCCACAGTAGGAGAAGTCTTTGTAGCCCTGTATCAGAATTCCAAGGGCTCCTGAAGCCTGCCCAAGTTCAGAGTTGACGTTCTAACCAAGAGCACCCCATGACCATTAGCTACTCAATGCCCATGATTGCTGGCTATGGTAGGTTGTTCATAGACGGGAAGGTTACACTCCTCCTCAGGGATTTATCTGCATTACAATTAAAAGATATTTTGTTCAAAAAACTCATTTTATCTCAAGCAATTTTACAGCACATTCAGGAAGTCAAGTATTTATTTTAATAATCACAAATCCCCGATATATATTTATATATTTTAGGTGGTTGCAAGAACATTTTCAATACTCAAATAAATATATAAATCTTGTTTTATATTCCTACCTGACACCTAGTTTTTGTGTTGCAATTTCTTTATTGCAATTTTGGGTAACTATCTTTTCAGCTGTTGGGAAAGATGTACAGTACAATAGTTATAAGGAGAGACTTCTAAGCCAGACTGCCGGGGTTTAAATCTCAGCTCTGCCACTTGGTAGATGTGCGACTTTGGGTAGGTTACTTAACTTCCCTGTGCCTTAGTTTCCTCATATATTTAATGTGGGCCAATAATTATGCCCACCATGAAGGATTATTGTGCAGATTAAATGAGGTAATATATGTCAACAGTCCTTGGTACTATGCACTATTTACCATTACTATTATATTCACCTTGTCAGTGTATCTGTGTGTGTGTGTGTGTGTGTGTGTGTACAGATACAGATGGATGGACATACGCTGTTAATTTCAGGTCTGTGCTATGACAGAGATACTCAAAGTATGGTGCTTGAACCATCAATATCGATATCACCTGGAAAATTGCTATAAATACAAATTTCTCCAAATCAGAATCTCTTAGAGTTCCTATGTATGCTAAAATTCCAACGATTCTTAGGTACACTAAAGTTTTAGAATCAAGTCTATATCATCTTTGTTTTTATTTATTGTCTTTTGAGATTATACCTACTTACAGCTGCCAGGCGATTTTTTATATATGCTAAAGTTTGATAATCACTGTTCTACATTGTCTCTGCTTTTATGTTGTTGTCTTTTGAGAACACACCAGACACTTTTAACTGTTATATTCCATTTTTTTCCTCTAATCCCTAACAACATTAAGGATTCAATCTTACTGAATATTCACTATATTATAAATGTTATCTAAGCATTTTTTTAAATTTTCTCTATGATACATTTTTAGTTTTTGTTGATGATCATGTTATATTGACAAAGCATTGATTGGACCTGGTATTAGGAAGCTGTATAGTCATGCGCCACATAACGACGTTTCAGTCAATGATGGACCGTATATATGACGGTGGTCCCATAAGATTAGTACCATAGAGCCTAGGTATGTAACAGGCCATACCACCTAGGTTTGTGTAAGTATATTCTATGACGTTCGCACAACAACGAAATCGCCTAACGACGCATTTCTCAGAATTTGTGCCTTTCGTTAAGTGATGCATGACTGTATTCAAATCCACAGTCTACCTTTTATTAGCTGTGGGCCTCCTTGAGTAAGGTGGAGATTCTCTGGACCTCAGTCTTGCCATAGGGAAAATATTACTATCTCAGAATTGTAACAGTAAAATTTAGACGATCAGTGTCTATGTGAAGATCTTTGTGAAAGTGTTCCTGCAAATTTCAGAAAATATCGGTATAATTATGATTAACAGATTAGGCTCCCATTTCAAAATTTCCTGATTAGGACATTCGGATCAACGTCTGCTGTTTCCCAAAGGTCATCTAAAGAATTGCAATCTTTTCTTTTGGTTCAATTAACTATGCCACGTTATATCATATCACTTTTTAAAATAAATCCTTACAGTTTAAAAGAATTCATTATCAATATAGAATTGCATGCCTCATGGTATATGCAGGAATATGCTGCTACTCAGTTTTTCCAAATGAGGCTTAACAGACCTTCAAATTAGGAGGAGGAAGAATAGATGGGAAAGAAAATGACATAATCTCACAACTCTTGAAATTAAATTTACAAGAATGCTACACAAATTCAGTTTTAAGTTTCAAAAATTATTATGAATAAAAAATGAAAAAAAGAGCTTAATGAATAAAATATGCTTTAAATGTATACATGTTACATTTACATCAACCAAAGGAAAGAAAGAAAGTGTCCTATTGTATTTCAAAAAAAGAAATGCTTAATAGCTTGTTTCCCTTTCCCAGGGAATGAGTAGGCATCAAATATGTCCTAACTTAAAACAATAAAACAAAACAAAAACCAGTAATTTTTCCTCTTCAGTTTAGTGCTTCTCTCAGTTAGATTTCATTATTTTTATTATGTCTATTTGCTATCGATGCTATGTAAAGTAAACTCAGTCAAATTTCAATGCTCAAAATATACTCCAGTGACTAAGTGTCCCAAAGTATACTTTCTGAGGCGGGTTTACGAGCAAAAGGAGAAGCGACTGATTGGCACAAATGCCTGGCAATCAGAGCAAGATGGCATAGGATAGGTGGAAAGAAGAGCAAATGGGATTTCTAAGGCCTGAGTTCTGACTAGCCAGGTGATCCTGGGATTACCTGTAAAATGAGGAGGATTATCTGTAAACCAGTTTTAAAGCAACCTTCCAGGTTATTTACCTAACAGCATCTTAAAGAGTACTGCTGCAAGGATTTTCAAAACAATTCCCTGTCTCAGAAGACTTGCTTCTGCTTTTTGACTCTTTGGCAAGAATTTAAGACTTTCCTAAGACGTCTCTCATTGTGAAACTCCCCATTGCAACAAGAATAATAGCAGTTTATATGCACAGTGGCAACAACAGTTGTAGTATTGCTCTTGTGAGTTTATCTATCAATACTGCTTAAAAGACTGACAATTTTTCCAGAACTATGAATCTAGCATTTCAGTGCAAACCTTAACACAGTTGATTTTGTGAAATAACCCCTGGGGTTTGTCCATAGTTATAATGAGTGGAAAGCAATGAACTGGGTAAAAGGCTTTGCCATGAGAAATTTCTGGAATTTTTGGCCTATGGATTTTTCCTTAAACCATTAAGATGCTTATGCAAATGTAAACGGATTAGCATGAATGAGTGCTAACGGATTCCTTAATAAGATAACACTCTAGTATTCCCCAGAACCTCTCCTGGAAATCCTGGATAGGAAAATAGGAGCCAAATCAAAAGAAAAAAAAAAAGATGGCAGAACTTCTCTGTGAGTCCTTCAGCCTCAGAAAGTACCCTGGAAGTTGTTCTACAAAGGTAAGACGTAGGCTTGCCTTTGGCACTCTCAGAAGAAAAACTGTCAATCAAATCAACAACTTCTAACAGAGCACAGAGAGAAGATATTCTCGGGCATCCCGTTGCCATGGCTTTCCAAACCTCCCCGGAAACTTCCTTGCTTCCCCACCCATAGCCCCAAAACCTTGAAGCCCAATTTTAAATACAATGACCCTGTTTAATACCAGAGAAGGCAAATAACTGGTTCAAGGTCATATCGCTGTCTAAATGTAGATAAATATTTAGGAATATTCAAAATGATTAGGGGGCCGGCCCGGTGGCTTAGCGGTTAAGTGCGCGCGCTCCGCTGCTGGCGGCCCGGGTTCGGATCCTGGGCGCGCACCGACGCACCGCTTCTCCGGCCATGCTGAGGCCGTGTCCCACATGCAGCAACTGGAAGGATGTGCAGCTATGACATACAACTATCTACTGGGGCTTTGGTGGGGAAAAAAATAAATAAATAAAATCTTTAAAAAAAAAAAAAATGATTAGGGCTGCTGGCCCTAGCCTCACACTCTTAATAAACAAACCACATGGCCAGTGAAAACTAGTTTTTTTTCCTCTTTCACGACATACCTCAAAGTCAAGTTCTCAGGGCCTGAATGTTTCACAAGTACTTTCTTTTTTGAAGAAGAAGAAGAAGATCAGCCCTGAGCTAACATCTATTGCCAATCCTCCTCCTTTTTTTCCCTTTTTCTCCCTACTTAGTAGCTGAGGCACTGAGTTACACCCTTTACTCTTCACTGCCATTTAATTCTCACAACAGTTGTATGGAGATATTATCACGTTCACTTCATTGAAGAAGCTGAAGCTCAGAAAAAACAATGTCACAAACCCTAGTAAAGGAAGAATCAGAATTCAAACCTATGTCTCCAGGACCCTACAGCCTTTGTTCCACTGCTTACGCTGAACTGCCCGATGGGGCGGGTAGTTATTACTAATTTTAGGGTTTGAGTCAGGACTAACCAACTTTCCTACAGAGAAGTCCTGCGTTCTATTTGTGGGCGTGTGCCCACATACATGTGACATGTCCACGCAGAGGTGACACAATGGATAGGTGAGTGATCAGAATGGTGAGGGCTCAACCTGATGGCCCCACTATATGCCTTGTAAACCTTCCTGATGCCACAGACTGAAAACACTGGTCAGCTCTAAAAACGATGAAATCGCTGATTCCTCAACAATTGAATTAGCTAATCACAAAAATAGGATTTTTTACATTTGTTTGTTTATTGTTTTAATCCATATGATAAATATTTATTAATCAATTATTATGTGCCAGGAATGATGCCAGGCCCTAGAGATACAGTACTGAATAATATTAGCTTCAAAACACTCCACCTACAGATTTGCCTCAGACAATGTAACTGGTACACATAGATGGGCCTGAACATCTGCCTATGATTTAAAATGCATTTCTATTTGATGATAAAACATAGATCCTTTTAATCTCTATTTTGCCATTTATTAGCAATTCATTCTAGTTATCTGTAATACAAATTCACACTCATTATATTTATTTTCATGAATCCCCTCATTCTTTTACTTCTCTTGCAGCCAAAAAACCTTTGTCTCAAAATGAGTGTCATCAGCATGTATTCCTACCTGACTGATGAAAGACATGAATCACACAACTGAGAGCTTTGGCAAGTACTTTTTATAAACTCTGTCAATATGAAGAGTTTCTTTGAAACAGGCAACCAACAAGAAATAAAGTGGGGTATGCACACTCACATAACATGGTAATAACCTGAGAATCTCAGGCAATCACAATAAATTCATATATGGTTGAACTATATGAAATCGGTGATATGCAACAATTTTGACCTACAAAAAAGGCAATTTCATATGATTCAACCTGATATTTATTTTGACTCCTCTCTCTGAACTGGGCTACACAATAACACTATACATTAACATTAAACAACCTTACTGTCCCCCCAAAAGCTTACACTAAGTTAAATTCCTTTAAAAATGTAAACATAACATGAATTGCCTCGACAAACCAGAACAGCATCCCATCTGCCAATACTGAATATGCCCAATCACTGAAAATACTTCTGATTTATTCTCTCCTAGTCAATAACTATAGGTACAAAGTCAATTTGTTAAATAAAAACCATTTTCTGTTAACACAAACACAGACACGATTTCAAGAGCTAAAGCTAATATTCCACTTATATCAGATATAAATCCCACACAATTGGAAAAAAAAATCTATTACCAGAGAGTTCACTAAATATAATTAAAGAAAATATTAGGAGCCTGAAAGGGCTGAAGGGCAAAAGGAAAAAAAAAACAGCTAAGTCTTTTAGGACCATGAAACCTGAAGATTTTTTTTCTCTAAATTTGTTGAAGAGAATCTGTCTCTGCGTTGAGAACTTGCTTGCAAAGTCTCTGCCTAGAGCAAGACATTCAGAGCCAACTTGTTAACTCCTAATAAAACAAGGCTTGGAAGGAAAATGCTTCCAGCCCCATAAGCGCAGCGCACCAGCCGGCATTGTGATAATACCATATGACTGGTTTTCTTAGGTGTATTTTCCCCTTATTATCAACTTCCTTTTTCCATCATATGAAGATCCACAAAAACATATATATCCACCATAAAGCAACTTGAATCTTGACACCTCTGTGTTTTGACAACAAAAGCTCATAGGACCCATTAGGTTCCACGGAAAAAGTGAGCATTATCCCCTTCAACCTACTGCAATCTCAACCCTCTGCATCTGGACACTGTGGTCCCTTTCGGTTTCAAACAATGCTTTACCACAGTCTGACATCATCGATCGTTTCAAGTATTCTATAACTTTCTGTATAGGTTAAAGCTACTTATACCTAGTAGTATCTTTATTTTTATTCTTTATTTTAATCTAAAACTGTAATTTCAGGGGTGAATTCAGCACATAGAAAAAAAATGACATTTCATAAACTTAACATTATTGTTTGGCAGCTACCTTTGCCAGTTGGCATTCTCTGGGTATTAATTAATTAATTAACCTATTGAAGAAAAGTTAATCAAGTTAACAACCCATAATTCATTCTTTTCCACTGGCGATTCTCTCTGATTTTATAGAAGTTAAATGTTTTAGGCCTTTTTTAAAGGAAAATACTCAACAAACTAGCCGGAAAAACCTCAAGCTTTTCTTAGGCTACATAAACGGTCCCTAATTTTTACTTAATAAAGGTGTTACTATCTCTTTCAGTGGAATTGACAACTTACTGCTAAATCTTTAGCTCAATAACTAATTAATAGAAGAGAATGATTCTAACCAATTACTAATTTGCTAAGGACATCTGTAAAATGAATTAAACAAGCAAAGATTTTCTGTTTTCTTTTTTCTCTCAATTGAGACATCAGATAGCATATAAAATTAGTCACAATATAACATGTGCAAAAATAAAACTGTTCTAAGTGCATATGTTCAAACAAGTTCATCTACATTAAGTTCAATTCTATTAATATTTACTAAGTATCTACAACGTTCAAGGTCCTATGCTCACAGGGCTCTGAGGAGGCACAAAATGGATGAGAGCCCCAGATGTGCTTTCCAGGAAATTTTGGTCTGGTAGGAGGATTATTCAAGAATCAAAATTACTATGGAACATGGAACTTAGGTGACAGCTTGAAAGGCCCAATGTTAGAATTCATAGCCTAACTTGTACTCCAGATCTTTCTAGATTCTTGTCCATTCCCTTGGGAGTTCAGGACTCCAAGGTCAGATAATCTCAAATTCTTGCAAAGGGTAAAACGAAGGCCTATCACCAGTCAGGCAAATAGTTACACGACTGTCTATTACTGGCAACTGTCGTGTTGGTCCCGGCATCTTACACAGCACTGTACTTAAGAGCTTCGAGCACCTTACAAACTTAAGGGCAAGAGAATTCTCTGATTTTAACCTGCTGGTTTCACGAAAATAAGGGACTGTCACCACTATCATACCAGATTTTCAATAAGCTGGACATTTCCTGGCATACTTAACAAAGGCTCTCATTTCACAGCTCTTTAGATTCTTCATCAGCCACCACCACATCTATCTTTGTTTTTGAATTTTTAATTTTGGTTCTGGGCAAGACAAATGGAAATCTGAAACCATAAGAAATCTAAAGCACACTGTAAGGAAAAGCTAAGAATTAGAGAGACCTGAACCACTACCAATCCCTAACTATGTCACCTCAGTTCAACTGCCTGCTTATCCCTCATTGTTTCTCAAACATGGTTGGTCCAGAACCTATTTCAGGTGTTCTGCTCACCAAGCCCCCATCCCAACCATGCTCTCCTTTACTGCTAGATAACCAGAACACCCCTCTACCCCAACTCCCACCATATAGGATGAGCTCCCTCATTCCTTACCACTCACCCCATCTCCAAAACCTGTCTCCTTATCCATCTTTCCTTTCCTCCAGGGTCTGAAGAAGACATAGCTATTTCAATTTCTTTCAAAGGCAAAGCATCATCTGTCCCTTAGATCTCATCCCTTCCTAGGCTGTGAACTCTTGCTTATCACCCCCTTCCTCTTCAGAGCCTTTGGCGTCCACTGGCTCCATCCTCTTTCTCCTGAGTACTGGGGGGGCAGGTGGGGAGAGTGTGCTATACTTAATCCTAATGCTGCAGTTAGCTCCTTTTATATCCTTTCCTCACTAAGTCTGTATCTGCTATCCTCATTTCCTTCCTAGATGCATATAGGTTCCCTTTGTTCTCATATCACAGGGAAACAGCTCCCTCCAAAGTCATTATGGTCCCCTTTTTGCCAAAGCTAAGAGCCTCCAATTACCTCTTCTCCTTCTCCTCCTCCTGGCACCCTTGATGACACTTGTCCACTGGTAACCCATCTTCCCTTGGCTTCCATGAAACCTTACTTTCTCCCTAATCACACCTTCTTAACCCATGGCCCTTTTGCTCTCAAAGCTTCCAATTCCCCCCATTCTCACTGTCTCCTTTAGAGAATACCCCTTTGGTATCATTTTAACTATCACGTCCAAAAAAGTGGCTCCAAAATCTCTTCTTCAGTTCTGTCTTTTGGTAATCTGGCTCCACATCTTGAATGGCCCAATGGATATTTCTACCTAGTTCACCAACTTTCACTTAAGTACCAGCAAATTCCTCTCAATTTATATTGTCCTATTTCTATCAAAATCACCAAGAGTCAATTACGCTTGGATTCTAGTTTGATTGCTCTGTCTCTTTCCCACACCCGTATTGCATTGGTCACTTCTCTTTCTCACTGCTGCCACCAAAAGCCAAGACCCCACCTCCCCCACTGTCTTCACTTCCAAATATTACTGCACTAGATTCTATTTTGCCTACTTCCTCCAGGGTGTACACACTGCCCCTTCTCCTCCCAACTGCCTCCCCTCCTGCCATGTACACACTCACAGACATACACAGTTTTAGATGGCTTCTAGAGGATTTTTTTTAAACCACCATTTTCATTATTTCACTCTCTTGCTGAAAAACCTTTAATGATTCTCAAAATGCCTCAACTGGGCTTTCAGAATTCCCTAAGGTGTGGTCACTACGTTCCCAACATTACTTTTCATCGTTATAACATAAACGCTCCCCACAGCCAGGTCCCAAACATTTCTGCTCGTTCACCAATGTTTGGTGTCGCCATCAACCCCACACCCAGCCATGCTGTATCTTTTCCTTTTCACCAATCAGAAATCTTAGCCATTTGGGCATCTGTGATATTACTGTATCACAATAAATGCACAGCATTTAGACATAGTGGATAACCACTCATAATTTTCTGACCACAGCCTGCTCTTCTGCACCTCTCCATCCATACCCATGAACTTTCAGTTGTCTGACACATTCTTCCTTCTCTTTTTCTCATTGCAAAACTCTACTTCTCCTTAAGGTATAACTCACGTGCTCCTTCCTCTCAAATTACTCCCCACAGAACTGACACCCAACAGGTAGAACTTACGGATCTTTCTCTGTGCTACCACTGCACTAGTTTATGCCACTGCTATATATTTGCCAAAGAGACTCCTAGGGCTGCCTCCCTGACAGGTTGAGGGCAACACAACTAGAGGTAGGAACCACATCTTATGTGTTTCTGGATGTCTCTCACTGCTTGTAGCACTGAATATGGCCTGTAGTAGAGGCACTCACTAAACATTTGTTTAATTAAAATTAGTTATCTAATTGTGACTGTAATATTTTTGCAAGGAGGGGCTATGTAATGGTCCCCACTTAGAATCCTACCAGGGATATAAAGTAGATGGTCAAATTTATATTTGAATGACAAAATATATGTTATATTATTAATTATCTCATACAGAATGTAGGCTTTTTGAAACCAGAAACTGTGTCTTATCTTCTTTCAAATAGTAAGTATATGTGATGGATGGTGGGGGGGAGGAAAAGAGGCAGTTAGGAAGGCAGATCCTTTTTCCTTTTCCATTCTTTTTTAACAAGTATTTAAAATAGCTTATAAATAGCATAAATATGAGCAGACAGCAAGTTCGTTTCTTGTAATCTACAAACCACATTGTTGATAAGTGATTATTTTTCCTTCTTTACACATTTATGGATAAACATATTCAGGCTAAAGCAGCAGCTACCAGTATAGCTAGAATGAGCTTCTTAAGATCCATGAAAGGAATTATTAGCCCACATCTTTGTTTAGGGTCCAAGGCACTCCCCATGCACCATTCTTTCACTTGCTGACACCACCAATAAGCTTCCAATGGGAAAGCCATGTCGGGTAAGGTGATCGGCAAATGCGCACACATCAGAAAACGCATAAGGCTCTCCCAAATGTTGGAAAACCAGAAAGATAGAAAGTGGTTGGTTGTGGAAGTGATGTTTCTATTTCTATGAATCCAATATTTACATAAAGTTCAAGAATTTGAGGCTGGCATTACTTTAAGCAAGGTACCATAAGCAAGGCAGAGGGCAGACACACACTTCCTTGCCAAATACCTTCATTTAGACCCATGGCTGAAAGCAAACGTCTTCCATGACTTGGAAGAATGAGGTAGACAAAAGTAAGTTCATCTTACCTCCTCAGAGCTAAACAACAGCAGAGGCAGAAGTGCCAGCAGTTGATGAAAGCTTCATCCTGACCACCGATACCACCAAGGCTAAGCAAGGGCCGCCTTATGGAACCAGGTCGGGGACCATTGATTTCCCTCTCTATTCAACTCTGAGGCACCACTTTGTAAATGACACAATCATTTTTGGGTACAAGAGGTGCTTTAAATGTGGTAACATTATATCATTTCAGCTATAATGATCATAATTACTTATTTCTTTTAATCACAACCCACTTAACCACTTTAGTACAGAGGACTAGTTCAAGGAGTTTAATTTTCATTCAACATCTAATCTTTGTGTTTACTGAAACCCTTCGCGGGCTTTGTTTACTGTCTGCTCGCTGGCCTGGACGTTTGATCTTGCAAGACTAGATCAGACAGGGTCAGATAAAATACTGATTACTAGAATAAACCAGGCTTGGGGAAGTAACACTGGTTTTTAAAATCCTCATTTCTCCCAGCTTTTTAATATTTTGCAAAATAAGCTCAAATAAACAAATAAAATTAAGACAACCAGCAATCAGGGGTTTTTGAGCAATGATTGAGAAAAGGAAAGTGATGAGGATCATTTTGCTTTCTGGCCAAAATATGGGATTTGCTTAGGTCCATTCATTCTAGTGGAATTACTCTATGACACAAATAATTTTATGATATCCACTAGTATTTGGGTGAACTTTCAATGACCCCTTAATTCTTGTGACATATTAAATACTTGAGATTGACCTGACCACAGACGACAGTTCATTTTGCTTTTGGTGCCAGATGAAATTTCAACACTTTAGACATAAAATTATTTTCTTTTAACTTACCAATTTTTAATTAGGAAATATTTAAAATATATGAGCCCTTCTTTGTTAAGGCACTTTCTTAGTCTTATAAGATCCCCTGTAGAAGTACATCATCCTAAGAGTATAATTTCTAGTGGTATTACATACACAATTGCCACTTAGTTTCATAAAAATTATGGGGCAAGTGTAAGTCTAAATAGAGTTAATACAAAAGAAGAGTTAGGTTAAAAAAAATAAGCATCATTAAAATGTATAGAATTTATGAAAGAAAAATTGATGGGTAAATCCCACATAATCCCACGAATTCTTGAAAATAATTTTCTAAGAGCATGAACGTTTCTGGGTCCCTGTGGATTAACCCTGTGTCCAACACTAAAACTCATACACTTTCAACAACTGTTAATATGGTCATTTTTTTCTTTTGCTTTTATACAAAATGTCCATTTTTTATTTTTGGAGCTTAGGAGCTCTACATTGTAAAATCTAGGCCAGAAGCAATTACAGTATGAGATGAACAGCAATAAAAAATGCTGTCGAAACCAACCTACCCCATCCACCCACTTCATTTTCTTCAATATCAACACTCCTGGGAAGCAGGTTCATGGTTCTGGACCTTAAAACCCCATAAAACTCTGCCTCCTCATCTATCCTGAATTAACACTAATGTTAACTCAGATATGTCTGTGTCAACCGTGATTGTCTTTGAAATTAAAGGAAAAAGGCAAAAAGAATGTGCTTTGCTGTGATCACCAGGGAAAACAAAGCTAACATGCTAAGCCAAACCAACTTAGGACTTTTTAAAGAATAAGTGTAAATAGTTTAGCTATCATAACAATAAATTCAAAAAATGTACATTAAAATGTTTACTTCAAAACTTAGACAATTCCATTTGTATATAGTTTTTACATCTGTTTTTAATGATATCAAATTATTGATTGTTCATTTTTCTCATATTTATTTAAGCAATTAACTATAGAATTTGCAATCTGATCTTTTTTTTTAATCCTTCGAGTAGACTTTTATTTTTGCCAGGTTTTAGACACATTTACTTTGATGTTTCAGAGTATATAATTATTTTACTGTTTATTTATTTCTACGAGAAGAGAAAAAAATTTTGACCTAGGAGATCTATATGTGGCAATTTGTAACAGAATCACATAGCTTATGTTTAGGAAATCATGGTTTTGATTAAGAAGCAACCATTTAGTTCCCACTGTTTTATTAAAACAGACATTAGCAGATAATAGGAAACATATTTAACAATGTAGCCTGCATTTAGTTTGGGACATCAGTAAGATAGCCTGAGATTTTCTTCCATCCTGAAGATCAGCCATGGTACACGTAAACCCATAACTCTGGGGTGGAGGCGGGGTAGGAGGAGGTGGAGGGAGGCAGGGAGGGCCATGGAACTCTGACTACCAGGTTCTCAGGAAGATCCTAAAGTAGAATTCTGGTTTTGTTGCTACTAATTTCTAGATTTGAAATTCATTACTTCTTTTTCTCACTTTGAAAATGGATGGACAGAACAGGAATTTTACAAACAAAATCATTCCTTTCTCATGAGAAATGGATTCTACTAGACAGGAACTCTCACAGTGACATCTATTCATAGCATAAAGCTCCTATCAAACGAAATGTGCCTGCATAGGTCCAACACTTCCTTCTCTCTGAGGGTCGAAAGTTAATAAAATGCACTTCTCTGGGTGTTTATTTTCTGTATACCATTATACCTGTCATGAATTCTTTGTTTTTCCTCCCACTCCCTTGGTTGATGAATCAACACCACTTGAACTGTTTTACAGCAGCTTGTGTTTACTTCACACATACCTTAACCTTCCCTTTTCTCCTCCTACTGACACACACACATGCACACACACACTTCTCAACAGCAACGACCAGCTGCATCTCTTTCAATAGCATGTGTACAGTGTCTGGCAGCCTCTTCAGGTGTGGATCCTTGACCTCCTGATTGAAATCAAGGTCTCAGTCTGCTTTTACAGCACTTAAAGGTTTAACTGTGCATTTACTATCTTGAAAAAAAAAATAGAACTTGAAGAATTGAATCTCTAAGAAACAAAGAAGAAAAATAGAAGATATAAGTATCGATGTGTGTGTGAACAGATACACACAGACACACATACACACACACATGCACAGATTCTGTAGTGGCAATTCTGAAAACACTAGAGTGAAGGGTTCCCAGTCTTTCTGAATGTGGAATTACACTCCAGCCTATTAAAAGAGGACGCTCTCTTCCTTTCTCTTATAACAGAAAGTAAATGGGATCTAACAAATGACCTTGAAGCTGCGTGATTCTTCTGATTTTTAGCCAAAGAGAATATGTTCAAGCACTTGAACAATTATTTAAAAAAAAAAAATCTTGGAAGCAATGCTTAGAGAAAAGAAATGCTTCTGAACTACACCATCATGTCTTATAATGAGAAAGAGATCTTCATCTTATCCTGCACAAGAATTAATATTAATAATATCCTAAATCAAGCGCTCAAATCAGAATCTAAAGGGTCCTAAGAATTTTAGAATACACTGAAAAGTAGATCTTAATTCAATTTTCAATGCACTTAATTTCTCCTGGGTAGTTCAACATCTTGACTTTCCTTACAACTGGTATATTTAGCATAAAATGCTCTCTCATTCCTTTGTAATCAGAAATGTGCCGCCAATGCATGTAAAGCTCATTTCCTCAAAAGGTAACCTTGTAAACAAGCTCTCAAATACTCAACAGCCAACTAGCATTACTTCGACACTCTGTCTCCCCAGAGGAAACCTGCAGACAGTAAAACAAATAAATTCATCCTTTGCTTTTACCTACCCACCATAAATTGTCATTTGAACCTCAGATGGGGGCAGTGAACTGTCAGCAAGGCTATGAATACCTATAATAAAGCATGATGGATGATGTCATAACCATGCAAAATATGGACTGGAAGGACCCTAGAACATCAACCTATTATGTTACAAGAAATACCCCAAATCCCCTCAGGGGCTAGTAGCATTTGAATTGAACAGCATTTGAACTAGGGTGAGAACAACAGAGTGTTTCCAACACTGACAAATTTGCAAAGGCAAAATATCACTGATATATTTAAAGGGCTGAACGGTCTAAATAGCATGACATTTATTATATAAGAGAACTGTATTTTCAGGACCAGATACAATTCCATATTTAATACCTTATTGCTGGTGCTACTACTACTATTAATTATTGTTAATTATAGATAGTATTTATTAAGAGGTTACTTTGTGCCAAAATTGACTTATTTAGTCCTCACAACTAGCCAGTGATTTAGACACTTTTATTATTTCTAATTTTCCGATGAGGAGATTGAGTCTTGATGAAATTAAATAATTTGTTCAAGCTTACACAGCCAGCAAATGGAAGACAAAGACTTGAACACAAGTTCTGCCTGAGGGCAGATTCGCCTTGCTTTAACCACTGCTCTGGAATTGGCTCCAAATAAATACAACATCAAAACTCCATTTCTGACCAAAGATTTCCTGATACCAAAACAGTCATTCCATTTGTTAACTGGTACTTAAACTGTAAGTGCTAATTTAACCTATAATGACTGCTTTTAAAATTCCATTAATATATTAATGGAAACGATTTATTGATTGAGCTTTTTAAACAGACATGCTTATCTGAAATAAACCATTTCAAGATATTTCTAAAAGTCTTGGCCTTCACAGCCATCTCTTGTGAAAACTATAAAATTCATATATTATGCTAAGAATTTTACTTTTAGTTCTGACGCCATCATTGTTTTAAAGGAGCCAATCTGGACCTCTTGATGGAAATATTAAGAACCTTATCTTTGCAAAAGTTATACATAATTTTATAAAAAATGATGTCTAAAATTAGCATAAATTCCAAAGAATCAACAACTCATTGCTCTAAGAAACTGAAAACAGGCTTTAAAAACAAACAAGTCTATTTACCTTTAATCTTCTTGTACTTCTTATACCATCTCCCAAACTCCTGGCACTTGGTTGCTGACACGTTGGCATAATATGTGCTATTTACAATGGATGAAATCATACTCTGAAAAGAGAGAGAAACCAGTCAGTGTTCATAAATCTGAGTACTCCTTTTTAGGGACAAGAAAGGGCACATTATAGTCCACAGCAACCTCCTTTGTCTTTTAAATTTGAAGTAGTCATCCTCCTGAAAGCTAAACTCCTCAACACCAAACATGATTACCTAACTTCACTATCCCTTTAACTTCTACTTGTTTGATGACAGTGCTTTCTCCAAAAACCAACCCTGCGGCAATGCCAAAGATGGAGGGGACAGGACAGACAGATTGAATGCAAAGGGAAAGAACAGTTGTGATTCAGAACCAGAGCAAAAGGTGAGATCAGATGCTCCAGCATCCGTAATGCAAATAATGCCTTTCAGATGTTTCTGTTCTGCTTCCAACTGCAACAAGCTCACACAGCCAAGAATCTGAGAACATCCGTGCTACACACTGCAGAACAACATTTAGGGAAATAAGTTAAATTAATATAATTTATAGAAACGTGTGATTAGCACTTGTGTGAAAATTCACCAAATGAAAAAATTAACAGTGCTATTTTGGAGCAGGGGAAACTAAACATAACACTTATACTGTGTTTCAACCAAAAATGAATCAAAGCTAAAACTTTCTGAGTGCTTAAGTACACGATTCCTTCTTGCTCTTCACCTTCCTCCCCCTCCTCAGCTGAACCCCTTAGCTGATTTGTTGGTAATTGGGGTTAAAAGGAAAGAGAAGGGGAGCATGACTGAAAAATTAAAATTATCATGGCACACCTTGAATTAAATTGCCTACAAAGATATGTCTTCGGTCACTATGGCATATTTGGACCAAGATTTGTGGCAGATGCTATCTTTTACCTGAACTGACACATTCAGTCACATAAATTTATACACAGATTTGACTCCTGCAAATTCTGTCTAAAAACAAATGGACATAAACAACTCAAGAGATCCAAATGACCTGTGTAAGGTTTTACATCCTGCTTCAAAATCTCATCTTTCTTGGGCCGGCCCCGTGGCTTGGTGGTTAAGTGAGCGCGCTCCACTGCTGGCGACCCGGGTTCGGATCCCGGGCTCGCACCGACGCGCTGCTTCTCCGGCCATGCTGAGGCCGCGTCCCACATACAGCAACTAGAAGGATGTGCAGCTGTGACACACAACTATCTACTGGGGCTTTGGGGGGGAAAAATAAATAAATAAATAAAAAAAATCTCAAAATCTCATCTTTCTTAAAAAAGGTATCCCCAGATACGGAGCATTTGAGCAAAATCTTAGACTTTCCAATGGCATTTCTACAAAGGAGTCGAGATAAAAAAGATAATAATAAATCAAGGCAATGGCAACTTATTTACCAGGAGGTTAACCGCCGGCAGACGGGCCTGCATAGACTCCCATTTACAACAGTTCCCTCTGTGAGCCCATGGACCTGGCTCTTAAATCACCACGAAGGACTGGTGGGGGAAGGGGATCCTAATTCGATTCACAGAAATTTCTCAGGCCCTTTCTACAGAGCAGATGGCTATCCTCCCCCAATTGCTGATCTCTAAATGACAATTCTCTTCTCTAAGAGGAGATGATAAGGAGAATTCTTTTATTCTAAACATCTAAACACAGCCCTGGGAATGTAAAGAGCCAGTATCACTTGAGTGTCTCACAGAACTTTCGGAGCCCTGCCTGCTGTCTTAGAGGGTCAACAGAATCCTCACCTTCCTGCAGCAGGGTTCTGCTTTGTGTGTTATTAACAAAGAAGTCTCTTGGTTAGCTGGGCTACTTCCCTCTCTGGCCCAAGCTTTCATCTCTGTCCTAGGCTGTGAGACCCTTGAGGACAGTGACTGTGTCTGTTTCGTTTTTTTTTCCCTCTCTCACAGTCCTGATGTGGAATATCTGAGTCACTGAAATATAACAGATGAAAAGGGACAGAGATGAAATTTAAAAATGCCAAACTGAAATGTCATAATAATGAAAAATTTAATGTGAAAGCAGCCTAATAATAGATGCAGCAGCCATACTGGTGTCTGTGAATAATCGCGAATGTGCTTGTCATCTCTCTATGTTGTTTGTATGAATGTTACCCTCTGGACAGGCATAGGCTATACAGCCATGGGAGGAGTCAGAGTTAAACCTTCTATTGCACAGTGGTCTAGAAAGCAGATGGAAATGGAAAGCATCTCCATGTCTGGAGCTGTCTCTCAACTCTTCCTGGCCCATCAGACCAGGCCACAGACCCATATCCCTCCGGCACCAGATAATCCACCTTTCACTCACTCCCTGGCTTCTCTGCTGTGTCTCTGCTCCAGATGCATCTTCACTGACACTGCACAAGGCCAGTGTCAATCTGTGTGGCAAGGAAATCATATTTGGGCTTCCACTGGCTCCATCATCAGATCCTATACCAGAGCCAGGTTCACACAACTCATCTAAAAAGGAGGAGTTGGCTACCCAGAGACTCAATCAGATTTGTTCTCTTCCTCAGATTATTATAAATGAGTTTCCATCTCTACTGATCACAGAACAAAAAATAAATAGGTTTAAGCTATGAACTGAGCAAAGGAATTGAGTAGCAATTAGAGGCAGTTTCCTAGATAATAAGAATCTTTGGTCACCAGAAAGGTCTCTTCGAGTTTGTGGCACATTTTATTCATTAATTCCCTGTAGGTCTTTACACCTAGTTGACATTCAAAATAGTTTTTATTAATAAGAATTTTTATAATTCATCCTCAGAGAGCTTTAAAAACAGAAGAGGTACATCTTGGGGATATTTTAGATGAAAGATGATGTGCTACCTTATTATTCCAGTTTCAAACATGAACATTCTCTAACCCTAAACTCTAACAGTAAGACTTACATTCTCATAGCCTAAGTCTCAACCACTTGGCCTGACTAGAATACTCTGGACACATACTAAAAGGTCATCTTAATGTCAGTGTCAATTTATTTTTTAAAAAATCAAAACTTAATTCATTATAAACAAAACTGAACAGGGCTAACACAGACCCAGCATGTGCTGACTTTTACTGTACACAGAACAACGTTCGCTAGAGGTCCTGGAGCACAGAGAATCTGTATTTACCACATTTCATCCTTTCTACAGCCACATTTTTAAAATGCTTTAATGTCCCTGAAATTGGGATGCGTGTTACAATCAATAGCATCTTAGACCTGATGAGATACAGTTGCTGCAAAACGGGATGAGTGATGATTAAAATCTCTTCCACCTACCACCCTGCCAAAAATATCTCATTTCCATTTACTGCTTTTTAAAACATGTAGATAATTCTGTAGTTTATACTGCTCTTTTATGTTTTCCAATAATTCTAGAGCAACCATACAATTGGACTTTTAGGATTCCCCCACCTTTATGATAAAAGAACAAGATCTGAGTCCACTTTTTTCAATCCAGAATGCAACCAGCTCCTGAGCATCCATGTTACTATAAAGCAATACTGATACAAATAACCCAAAAGATATGTGTATTGTTATTTTTAACCCTTAAGCAAAGGTACTATGTTTTACTGAGGCTAACATTAAATGACTTTGCATTTACTAAGCATGCTCCACTTCTGACAGTAGTGGGTTGTGAGAAAGAAAGAGGGCAGGTATACACACAACTGGCGGTCAACGCAGCCCCTCAGACACTCAGTCATGGCCATAAACACTACATGGACAGTAACTGTAGACAAAGACAAAATATTTTAATATTACATATTAAAATAAATAGGAAGATTTAACATGTCTTCCCAACTACAGAAACTTTTTGAAAGTTTTGGACTTCTTTGTAATTAATCCTAAAACTTTAAATATGAAGATTTTAGATGGATGAAAAAATCTAGGCTTCCTCATTTGCAGTCACTCTGACACATAGTTTTCCACTTATCTTTGAAAGTTATTTTTTAAAAAAATAAAATAAGTTGAGGCTGGCACAGTGGCATAGTGATTAAGGTTGCGCACTCTGCTTTGGCGGGCCAGGGTTCACAGGTTCGGATCCCGGGCACAGACCTACACACCGCTTATCAAGCCATGCTGTGGCAGGCATCCCACATATAAATAGAGGGATATGGGCACAGTTGTTAGCTCAGGGCCAATCTTCCTCAGGAAAAAGAGGAGGATTGGCAACGGATGTTAGCTCAGGGCTAATCTTCCTCACCAAAAAAATAAATAAACAAATAAATAAATAAAATAAAATAAGTTATTTGAGGAATTAAAATATACCAGAATGAGTTACTCCAGAGTTTACTAGCTGATCTGAATTTGCCCTAAGCCAAGCTGCAAGAGAATATTATAATACCGTTAATATTTACTACAGCTAAATAGATTGCTTATCTAAAAATAAATTTTCTTTTAGGTTCTTGAGAAAAATTTTAAACTCGCTTGTTTATTTTTCACTAGCCCAGAGAACAGATGTCACCTGCGATTATAAGTAAGGTTCCATTTTTCAAACTGAGGGCCCAGAAGCTCAGAAGGAAGAAGCACTTTGTCCAAAGACAAATCGCAATGGGATGCATCACAAAGAGACACCACCGCCAAGCCACACTATTTCTTGGGTCTCTAAAGAAGGGAAACTCATTAATGAAAGGAAGGAAATATTCACCACCACCTCCATCGCTAGCACAAGCTCAACAGCGGATACTGCAACCAATTCTTTAGACAAAGCAAGAAACAAGGCGACAAAAAATAAAACAACACTGTGACCTCAGGCCCCTTATATGAGTTAATTAAGGAGTTTTAGAATCAGGGAAAACTAAGGAACCTAAAGGCAATTTAAAACTTAATAGAAAAGGCAAAGCAATAAACACAGGTTAAGATGATTTGTACAATACACTTGGAAAGACAGAGATCAGAGCATCCCCTTTTCCTCCCCCCAAAAAGAAAGATAAAATAATTGGATATCCTTCACAGCATTCCCCTTGGCTTAGTGAGATTTATTTATTTGAACAGCAACGTTATACTAAGAGCAGCTAAGCTGCAGATACATAATACACTGGCTATAAAAAGGAACATTTTAAAACCAAAGTGAATGGGTACACGTCCTGTCAGTGACAATGTCGTGAGAACGACCTGTCTGAGCAAGAAGAGTGTCAGGGTTGGGTGCGGAGGGCCAATCGGCATCCGGCCTCCCTTTCCACGTGGACCCGGAGGAGAGAGCGCGATGCAGGCTATGAATAATATACTCATTCTTTGCTCGTTCTCACCTTTTCATACTGCTTTGTGATATGCTAAATAACATCCTAAATATGAGATTATAATGATACTTCAATTAAGTATAGTAAAGGGAAAAAACTGATTTGGAGGAATTATTTTGTCATAGAAAATTCACTTAACGTCAGGCGGCAGCCTTTTACTATCCCTTTCTATGCCCATTTCTGAGCTATGCTATCAGAACGGAAAGCTTTTGCCATTCTAGTTGAAAGAAACACTTCCTCTGGGCTTTGGAGTATGAAAAGACTCCACCGAGAGCTTCTCTCCTAAGTAGCTGCTGAATGGCTCGTTTATCTGATGCTGGAACCCTCATCTGCGAAACTGGGATATTGACACCTGCCTCAGAGGGCTGCGAGGAGTCAGAAGGATGATACGCGTAAAAGGCCTAGCACAAGACATGAAGGCAACGAATACCAGCTCTCTCTCCTCCATGCGATCATTTCATATGATCGTCGCCATCACCCGATTAGGAACTTTTTTCAAGCTGTCACTTGTGAGCCTCCTTCAACGTGAGTTTATGAGGTTGGGCCTCGAACTAAAACAACCTCGCATGAAAACAACTGAAAGGAACCAGTGGCAACTGGTTAACACGAAACAGGATGTATCCCCACTACACACGGGGATTTAAGATGAAGCGAGACAGACAGTTGGCAACTGGTTAACACCACACTGGGCCACGCAGTGGATCAGCCGCTTGTCTGCAGACGAGCACACAATCAACTTGTTTTTTTCTAGTGACTCAACTGGCTGCTTGATTTCACTGCCCAATTATTTTGGCATATTGTACATTTAAGTTAGTCCTTTAATAATCCCCAAATGGGCAAGGCTTATTTAGGATGACAGAAATAATTATCCTACAGTTTACATCTTAAAAAGGCTCTATATACGCTATATCACCAGCATACTGGAAATCTAGTAACATTTTCAAGGTTCAGTAACTTCTGTCAGTCATTTTGTTCCTCAAATATTTGGCAATAAAATTCAACTAAGATCATGGGACAGAGCTGCTTTAAAAACATATCTATATGCCAAGTGAAACAAGCCAGCACAAAAGGACAAATATTCTATGATTTTACTTTTATGAGGTATCTAGAATAAGCAAATTCATAGAGACAGAAAATAGAAGAGAGGTTACCAGGGGCTGGGGGATGGGTGGGGGTGGAGAATTACTGCTTAATGGTTACAGACTTTTGGTTGGGGTGATGGAAAAATTTGGAAATCAATAGGGGTGATGGTTACATAACACTGTGAATGTAATTAATGTCACTGAATTGTAAACTTTAAAATGCCTAAAATGATTAATTTCGCATTAGGTATTTTTACCAAGCACAAAATTTGTTTTCAACACATCTACAGTTGCAGAGAACATGTGGAGGGGGAACGGGGGATGACGGGAGGTGCACGCATTTGCAAATTACTTGTTCTTCCATTGCAATTTTCAGTTAACAAGACTATCTCTTTAATCATTCCATGTGATCGTCATCATAACCCATGAGGTGGATAAAGCTGGTACTGTTAGCTTTACTTATTTTAATGGATCAAAACCCTGAGGACCCGGGGTTTCGTCTTCTAACTCTTCCTCGAGTAAAAATCAGTAAGCCACAAAAAGATGTGTTCATAATGTTTTCAAATTGGAACAGACAGAGAAGATCATTTAATATGGGATACCTGTGTGTAAGGTATGGTAAAGTAAGATGCTTCAGGGACAGACTATGCGGCTGAAGGAAGAAGCTCAAAGTGGTGACTCAGGGGGACATCAGAGGAAAAGGAAGAGTCTGTCAGTACTTAAACACATTTTGAAAGGTGAAATCAAAAATAAATACACAGGCACACAAACATAACCTATACTTTCTAAACATCTGGCCAGACAGAATAGCTAAATCATGGCTTCCCTCTCTTTAAATATATATGCCTCAACCTACAATTGTTACCCTTTTATGGACTTTTCCACTCTTTTCTTCTGCCTTCAAGGCTGCTCTTTTGAACTGTAGACCAGTGGGATGGTCAAGAAAATATATACTAGCCACTGAATCATTCCTTTATGCAATTGCCAAACTTGAGTGAGGAAATACCTAATATGGTTTGATTGGGGGTAATAAGGAAGAATTATTTCAAAAACAGGCATCTTTTACTCATGAACCGAGTCTATTGTAAATAACCCAATAACCTACCTTTCTCCTTTGAAGTAGTAGTATTGTGTGTTTCACTCTCTTCTTCCTAGATTGAAAGCTTAATCCCTCTCTCGTCCTCACCACTCTATCCCCGGCCTACTGTAAAGTGTCTGACTCTTAATCGGGACTCCAGTAACGCTGGCTGAATACACTGTTGAATTACGTTTCCCCTTCTTAGAATAAAAATGCACTCTTTTTAAAATTATGTAGGTTGAACTTCAAAATATGTATGCACTTGCTCTCTGACAACCACCAACAAAATGGGTAAGCTTATCTCCACACTGAAATGCAATCTAACTATGCAATTTAAGTGAATAATCTGGAATATTTAAGGGTAATAGCTGTAGGATTAATACTGGAGTCCCCATTATATGTCCATGCTGGCTGAGAAGGACTACTACACTGAGATTTTCCATAATCACACAGCATACCAGAAACCTAAATCAAATCTCCCCCAAATTTAAGGAACAGAACTGAGCGCCTGTTTGAAAACGTACTAGGCATCGACCACCAAATTACTGTATTCACTCTTCCTAGTTCAAAACATTTTAGAGCTGCCAAGAATACCGTAAAAATAATAAAACTTTACATTTTACAGCACTTCCTAAAACATTTTTATATTTAATTTATCAAACACGTTAGAGCAGTGGTTCTCCACCAAGATGGATTTTACCCCCCCCATAGGACATCAGGCAATGTCTGGAGACATTCTGGTCGTCACAACTGGGGGAGGGGGATGGTGGCATGCTACTGGCACCTAGTGGGTAGAGGCCAGGGATGCTGCTGGACCTCCCACCATACACAGGACAGCCTCCCAGCACAAAGAACTATCCAGTCCTAAGGGACAATAGGCCCAAAGTCAAGAACTCCTGTATTAGAACAACAATTACACACACGCCATACACTATGCTGAATGCTGAGGACGCGAAGATAAACAAGAGATGGCTTCAGCTACTGTGGCAGTCCATCAGCGACGGGAACTCGGGAAACACTGGCAACGGGCTGTGAGAAGTGCTGCGACTGGGTGTGTACAAATGGCTACCGAGAGCAGAAGCAACTACTTCACCCAGGAGGTCAGGGTACTTCACCAGCAGTGACTTTCCAGCCGGAATTTGAAAGATGATTCCATCAAGTAGAAAAGAGCAGCACATGCTAGCCAGCAGAAATCACATATGCACAAGCAGCAGGTGTCAAACTGAAGGACACCAGGGTCACCAGCATTGTGTGCGGGGGCTTCCAAAGCCGGAGATTAACACGGTACCTGGAGGGCCAGTCTCACGCGGTCAGAAGCAAGCTAACAATTTAACAGGTAAAGCGATTTTTATGGCACTTTAAAAAATATCAAAAACAGGTATATGGAGTAGAACATAAACTTTGCAAGAATTTTTTTAAAAACACAAGAAGTTGCTTTGTTAGACATGTAATGCTAAAGAGACAAGCGTACTAGTTAGGTTTCTCCCACCCCCCAGAATATTTTGGTGAAGTCTAAGCCACGGCAAATGTTCCAAAATAAGTAATTCTGTGTGTTTGGAGCACAGAGTGGGCGCAGGTAGAGGGAGGAAGGGGCTCTGGTGGGAAATCAGGCTGGACAGGGTCATCCTGATACTTCTCATAGGCTCTGCTGTGCTGTCAGTACTTGCTACAGGCTGGGCTGGGGGTCACGGAGGCTTGTAGACAAGGAAATGGTGCAATATCAATGTTGGAGAAGCAGTGGCAAGAGAAAGGTTGTGATGCAGGATAACAAAATATTTCAGATGAGAGGTGATGAAAGTCTGACCAAGGTAACGGCACAAAGGAGGAAGATTTCGGATATGGAGGTGGTTGAATCCATAGGATCAAACACAAGAGAGACAGAGAAGGAACTTTTTAGGTTGGGCAACTAGGTGGGAAAGCAATGAGACTAGAAAATGTGGGGAGAAAGGGGTTTTTTACAGTAGGGGTAAAGATGATCTCATGTGAACCTCAGGACAACTCTGCAAACTAAGTGAAGCACGTAGATACAATCATGCCCAGTTTACAGATGAGTTTAATGAGGCTCTGGGAGTAGATGGGCCTGCCCAGGACCACACATCCAGCAGAAAAGAACCAAGAGTAGAGCTCTTGGGCCCTTAGCTCCTGACTGGGGTTCTCTCCTCTCATGCTGTCTCTAGTCACATTTCATGGTTATAACCAAACCTGAAAATCATGATAGATCAATCTTGAGCAAATTTCCACAGACCTTAAAAGCCCTAGATAAAATTCTGAATTGGTGATACTAAGTGAGGAGTTCGTCCACTTCCAGGCAAAGCCTGTTTTGACTTCCACGTGAATCCAAGAGACAGTTAACTGTGACTAATTGTGAAATTCGGGACAAATGATTGAAATCTTTTCTGAAATTGTTCTTTATTCAGTCTATGTACATAATCAGAATTATTCAGAATATTTATTTTTAAAACTTTATAAGCAATTGCATTGAAATAAATTAAAATTCTAGCAACAAGCTTCAGCATCTAGGTACACACCTACAGGTAGGCATTGAAATGGGCTGCATGAAAGGTGTAAGCACAGGAGCAGGCACGTGACTGAGGTCAGGAGCTACTTTCGTCCCTTTCTGTCTAGCTGCCGACTACTCAAGTGCACGCCTTCTTGACTTTTTGGAAGCAAAAGTATTAAAAGCATGCTTTGTCTCAGAGGATCTATATTCCAAAACACTCTCTAAGACACACATAAAAACTATTCAGTTCACACCAACAATATCATGTCTCAATAATAATAGCTGATACTGTTTACGGAGCATCACTGCATGCCAGGCACCAAGCCAAGAATTTATGTGATTTATCTCCTTTACTCCTCCTCATATGACTTAGAACTATTACTATTCTGGTTTTCTCACAAAGAAACAGGCTCACAAAGGTGAGGTCACAGAGGCCTGTAAGCCAGGACATGAATCCAGATCTAAGTGATTCCAGAATGCATACTCTTAACTACTAGGCTTCCTGCTTCCCCCCGAGGCTCTATTATTCTAGAACACAGTTCAGGGCACATCAAGTCTCTATGGTTCTTGTCCCCTTCCCTTGAACTTGACAGACATGTAATTAGTCTATTGTCTTAAATCAAGTGTTGCAACTCACACCAGGAAATGGATTTCCATTCATGGCTTTAAATAACGTCAACCTGAGTTCATTTCATAGCAGTCCTAAGCCACAGGCCATAGTCACCAAAATATTATCTCAGCACTAGAAAAAGTGGGGCCCTCGCCCAGGAACACAAATGGAAAAGCAGCCCTTTCTTCCACGGTCCTTCTTTTGATCCTCTCAATCTCTTATTTTTGTGGCTTGTTGTAGTTTATGATCAGTTGACTAAAAATGGAGTATCACTTTTCTCATGATCCATTTTCACATGGTGAATTCACTGTAAAATCTCTACAAATGTGTATGAAGTAAAGATCATCTCTCTATGCTAGACAGAGAAGAGGCTCAATAAAGAAATGTAAATAACTTAAGACGGGCTTTCCATGGCTGCCTCATTCCATTGACCCAGTAGGGCCATGATTTGGAGCCAGAGCATTGGCGGAGGAGGTCTCGATTGGGGTCTCACCTGCCACTTAGCCAGGTGAGTAAGCCGAGGCAGGTAAAGTGCTTCTCTGAACCTTGATTTCTTGATCTATAAAATGGAGACACTGATACCTACCTCCCATGATACACATGAGACGTTAAAGATTGCGAATATAAAATGGTTTAATACACTCCCATTATATCAAAACTCTCAATAAGTGATAACTTCTACAATAAAAAGCACCAGACTCTCCACATTTTTTCCACCTAAAATGTAGTGTGACTATAAATAAAAGTAGAGAGGACAGCTGTCCAAGCAGGAGTGTCCCTCCCATAGACAGGCCACCAGTGGCCTTCTGCATCTCCCAGAACCCCTCCTGGAGATACCGACCTGGGAGAGAGGGCATTCTTTGGCTAATGTGCTCTGGTTCATCTCTTTGAGCAGTTCCTTTAAGGCATTGCGGACGGTGGCGTGGTTCCACTGCTCCGCAGGCAAATCTTCCAACTTCGAACAACTGGAAAACAGAGCAAGAATGAACATGGACATGCAAACCTCACTACAGAGCCCCGACTGCAGTGGGTGTGAGCGCCACCTGCCCTCCCGGCTCCTGTGCCAGCATCAGTAGAACCACTCAAGGGCAGGCCTAAGGAGGCCCTGAATGAGGGAGGGGAGCAGAACTGCTGCTCCTGGCGCGTGATAGAGCCCAGTGTGGCCTCCTTAAGTTGGTTATCACACTAGCCTGAGAAAAAGAATCACTTTGGATATGAAGAAATGCTGATTTTTTAAAATATGATTTCTCCAACCTGCTGATGGAAATGGCAGGCAGTGTGATTACAAACTTCCACAACGCAAATTACTGGACATTCCTAAGGTTAAACATAAACAAATGTTCCATCAGATTTGAAGCTTGAAGGCCCACCCTTCACCCTCATAGAACAATTCAGGTTACTTTCCTAACCAAAAGATAACTTTTAAGAGAAGACACTAAAGCATTCCTAGACAAGGATGGGAATGCTGGATTCCTATTAAAGTATAAATTCTCCAAAAGGGGCGAATTCCAAACTTTACCCTAAAGGACATATTCTTTATATCACATGACTTGCAGGGTCTTTACAATACAAGACTCTGCAGAGAACCTCTAGATTCTTTAGTGCATAATTTGCTCTGGATGCTGCACCTGAAGAAAAAGAAATCATTCCCAGAACCTCTGCAGGCCACCAGAGAGAGAAGAAAAAGATGTCCAGTGTAAGAGCACAAAACTCACCCCTCACACACAAACCTGAAACAGCAGAGGTGTTTATTCTTCAAATACTATGCGCTAAGCGTTTAACCAGAGGACTCATTAAATTAGGGGCTGTGGCAAGTTCCCCTTTAAGGGCTGCAGATTTTTAATGATTTATCAAGCTTCCCCTAGGTTACCACCTCACTGCTTCTGAAAACAAAACATAAAACAGTTGGAATGTGGACTATAAAGATGCCGGTGAAGTGCCCCTCCTTCCCTCCTCTCTCTCCTTTTTTTCATTTCATCCAGTGTCTAGAAATTAACAGACAGGACGTGCCGATCTCTGCAGTGACTCCACAATTGACAGAGCAGCTCCGAGAGCAAGGAGGGGCAGATCTTCAGAGACACTCACCTTTGTAATTGGATTTTCAACGTCACAACATGATAGACATCTTGCAGCATGTCGGCCACTGTCGCGTCGGGTGCATCTGTCACATAACTGAGGGGCAGAGGGTTCCACCTCCCTAGCTTGATTATTCCTGCACAGGGAAGAAAAACACAATAAACACATATCTGCTATTTATTAAACCTTCCCACTGTTTGTTCAATGTTAGAAGGTCATTCAATAGTAAACATTCAAGGCCCACTCAGAGATATTTTACAACCCAGTGCAACAACCTACTTCTTTCTGGCTGACAATTGAGTGAGTTAACTATACAGGAAGATGAGAGGGAAAGGATGAGGTTTCATCACGGACAATCAGTTCTTTTATGTTTTCCTGTTTCTTAAATTACTTAGAAAACCATACGGATACTTCCTTCCCCCAAAGTCTTGTTTCACATTCTAACTTAAGACTGATGCTAAATATACCGGACTGCTGATTTCACAGACAAAAAAAAGCAAGCCTTGAGTAAATATAAGATGCAGTTTTGAATTGTACAAGAAGATTCCTGTGTGTGGGCTCAGCACATACACAGTCACATCCTGGTTGTGGTGTGATTCCCCGTGCGAACAGCACTGGGAACTGAAGGAGCAGTTAGAGTTCACATCCAGATCCGCATCTTGCCAGCCAGCGGCTTGTTTGGGCAACAATTGACCACAGATCAGGAATAGCAGAGGTGTCTTCAACTTCCTTTTTTTTTATTCCTCAGCTCTTTTTAGCAGGACAATGGTACCCTTTCCCTGTGGGTTTCCTGCTGCATACGCTAAACACGCATGACAATGGAGAGAGAATAAAAATCCTGGTCAAACCTGGGCTATATAGAGCAGAAGATTTTAGGAACACCTTTGTTACAGGAAGATTCACGGGACAGCTTCAGCAACCTGTGGTGAAAATGCTAACTTATTCATCAGACGGACCCGTCTGATCTGGTGCATAGGGCATACGTAACATAGACGGAAAAAAATAAAGAGGAACCCATTTCACAAACAGAATAACAAACATTTTTCGTATGCTATGAAAAAATCCAAAGGTCTCCAGAATGTCAGAAGTTGTCACACATAAAAAACAGCTACGTTTTACTGATAGAAGAGAAACAGCATTTTTATTTTTGACAATACAGGTGAGTCCAGCTATACTGTTCTTTCAAAAAACATTTTTTATCATCAAAGAGGGAGAACACCTGTATACCCAAGCGAACTTTTAAAAGCTTCACAAAAATGATGGTTGATAGCTACGGGGGGAAATTCCAATAATAGGAAATGAACTTTCTGGTCAGGCCACGTCCTGTCCAAGATGAAATCAATGAATGCGCAATGCTTGACATAATGCTTGAAAACAGGGAATAAACAGAACAAAAATATTAAAATGATGCACTGTTTCAGTATTAAGATTTAACAATCTGGTGCTGAATATGCTGCAGTATAAATAGTGCCTGGACTCAGATCCAATAAAGTAACACAGCTCTCATTCATAGTACCGTATGTCTCCAGTTCTGGCTCCTTGAGTCAGATTTCACTTGCCAAGAAAAGCTGTTTTCTTGTGGGGATAGTTTTCCTAACATTCTCTCCCATGACAATGAAAAGTGCACAGCACGCAGCGTGTAGTAGGCAGGAAATGGACATCCAGGGCCCGCCGGACGACCCATGAGAGACGGGCTCTGCTTCCTCACTTCTTTTACTCCTCTGACATTTGAAAATACTTAAAAGACACTATGTAACATATCTAACATATTTCCTTTTCTTAAAATCACTACACACTTTTAAATTCCTTTAAAAAATCATTATGATAGCCCATAAGTGAAGTATCATCTAAAGACATGATATTTTACTATAAGAGATTAGAGGGGGAAAAATGAAGTTAGCAATTGCGCACTCTGATGGGCAAGTAGAAGCTGATTTGGTGGGTCATTGTGGTTACTAAGCATACAAAGGTAACAGGAAGCAAATGAATCCTGCAAACTTCAATGCACAACTCTAGAAGAGATTTATCCATGCTGTCGTGGGTCACTGTTCATTCTTTTTTGTTGCTGAGTAGTGTTCCATCGTAGGAATATACCACAATGCAGCCAGAGACAACAGAATATCTCTGTATGATTTCGTTATATAAAATACAAGAACAGGCAAGACGAATCAATGAGGATAGAAGTCGGAATGTGGCTACCTCCAGACGGCAGGGACATGACTGGAAAGGGACAAAGTGGATTTTTCTTGTTTCAGCTGGAGGTTTCTTGGGTACAAAAATTGTCAAAATTCATGAAACCGAGCACTTAATATGCATACATTTTATTGTATGTAAATCATACCTCAATAAAAAAAAAAAGCATTGCAGGGGAGGAATCTCTACAGGAAATGACAGACAAATCACTCTACTGGAAATAGTAATCTCCACTTAGGTAAATTCTCTCCCCACCTTCATGAGCCAGAAGGAGACTTGTTTGGGCTAGAATTAGACACACACAGGTGTCTTCACAACACTTAATACCTCCACAGAGAGCAGCTGCTCCAGGTTGGTTTCCAGATCCTGGAAGAGAGCTGTTGACACACGCTATTTTCGGGCAATGAGAATTTTGGCCTGTGCTTTTTCTTTTTCTGCAGCGTATTGACTAACCTGCATAGTCCTAGAAGTCACGTTCATTGCTCAACTATTTACCAGGGTCTGCGGATGCAAGATCTGCTAGGACAGCTACGTCCAGAAAGCTGGTCTCCTCCGGCCAGGCAGGGCTTAGAGTCCCTCTTTTTAATGAGCCTTCCTCCCCTCAGGGTCTCTGTCTAATGTATTAACCTTCTCTGGAAATACATTCGTTATATATAGCCCTCCTTCTCTGATATAAAATAGACAAATATATTACTTGGCTTAGTGGTCAAGTGTTAATGGAGGAAATCAAATTGGGAAGCAGTATACCTTAGTGACTAAGAAAGCAGGCTCCCAAGTCAAATTGCCTCTGTTCACATCCTGGCTCCTCCACCTACCAGCTATGTAACTCTAGCAAGTTACTTAACTTCTCCATACGTCAGTCCTCTCATCTGTAAAATGGAACAATAAAAGTACTGACCTCATAGGAATAGTGTGCAGATTAAATGTACAGCCCTTAGTACAGAGCATGGATGTAATTAATCTCAATAATTGTATACAGTCATTATTTAGATGTTTTCAATGCTTCTCAAAAGGAAGATATAGTTGATTCACTTCTAAAAATATTGACTCAGGGATTTTTTTATGACTTTATTATCTTTCAATCTTTAATTCAGTCATGTACGTGTAAAAGGCCCTCGTTATTTTATTTTATTTTTGTGTGTGTGAGGAAGATCAGCCCTGAGCTAACATCTGTCAATCCTCCTCTTTTTTGCTGAGGAAGACTGGCCCTGGGCTAACATCCATGCCCATCCTCCTCTACTTTATATGGGACGCCGCCACAGCATGGCTTAGACAAGTGGTGCATTGGTGCACGCCCAGGATCTGAACCTGCGAACCCCAGGCCGCCGCAGAGGAGCGCACACACTTAACCGCTACGCCACGGGGCCAGCCCCAGCCCTTGTTATTTTAAATCACAAGGGAGGACTGTACATCAGTTATGTCCCCCCTCCTAGTCCCGCCTCCCCCACCCCATTCATTTCTTCCTCTCTTGCTCCTCAGCGCCTCCTTTCCTTTTACCTATAAGTGGGTTCAGATCTCCTCTACCTTAAAACTAACAAAAACAGTACAACAACCTCTTTCCCATCAGTCCCTCGTTTTTGCACCACCAAATGTACTGGACATGCACCTCCCACTTCTCCATCAGACCTTCACCCCTAGACATCTAGTTTCAACTCTTTCCAGGAGGAAATGGAGGTTCAGAAGGGCTGGGTTACCTTGAGTAACATCACTAGGACCCAACAGAGCCCAGATTCACTTCAAATACCATGTTCTGTCTCTTCTTAGTACCCCATAAGTCACACTGGCTCAAGTGAGAGGCATGTCAGAAGAAAAGACAGGAAAAGAGCTTGGCCCCAAGTCTGGAAGGCCTTGAATGTCCAACTCAGCAGCACTCGACATTGGTCAGAGGCCAGGAGGAGGCCTGGAGGCAGAGGTGAGGTTACGCCCAGCCTCCTCTGTCCTCAGAGACTTTCAGGGAGTTGCTTTGTCTCCCCAAGTCTCCATTTCCATTACCTGTAAAATGGGGACAATGACAATGCCTGTCCTTTATGGTTGTTGTGAGGCCTTAAATCAGAATGAGAGTTTAGCACTGGGAGTGGCACACAGTAACTGCTCAGTAACTGTCAGAGGAAAAGAGATCCTGAAAGGTTTCGAGTGTAGACGTAACACTGTCAAAGTGAAGCTTGAGGAAGATTAACCTAAAATGGAATGCAGGTGTATTAAAAGAGGGAAGCATTCTGGGGCCAGGCCTGTGGTATAGGGGTTAAGTTTGGCGCATTGCGCTCCACTTCGGCAGCCTGGGTTCGTGGGTTCAGATCCCCGGTGCGGACCTACACTACTCAGTCAGCCATGCTGTGGTGGCAACCCACACACAAAATAGAGGAAGATTGGCACAGATATTAGCTCAGGGTGAATCTTCCTCAAACAAAAAGAGGATGATTGGCAACAGATGTTAGCTAGGGCCAATCTTCCTCAGCAAAAAAAAAAAAAATTTTTGAATAAAAAAAGAGGGAAGCATTCTGAGGGGAGAAAAGAGAGCTGAAATAATACAGACAGGTGTGTCTAATCACAACCCTACCAGCCTCTTCTTGGTTCCCTCTAAGGAGGGATCCAGACTCCATGAAATGCTACAGCACAGTGAACGAGGACAGAGGAGAAAGAACAGGCTGTGCCCAGTAGGGATATCCGACTCGCAGTGTCAGGGAAATCTCAATAAAAGCAGCATAACTATAAACGTACGGATATTATTTCCAATGCTCACACTCCATATGTAGGTTTTGTAAACTCAATCTGAAAAATGAGAAAAACTAACAATGATTCAAATAGATAAGACCACATGCATGCACACACACATAAACTTTGGGCCCAGGCACACGGCAGATGCTCAAAAAATGCCAATTCCCATTTCTTTTATGAATATCTATCACCCTCTCACTTTGTCTGGATTATTGATCCCCAATATTCACTTTTAGAAATCATATGCATTCTTCAAATTCTGCCCCATGAATAATTCCAACCCTAATCAACACAGCTTGAAGTAATTCTTTCTCTACACAGCTGCACAATAAATATTTTTGGTTGGTTTGTGTACCTCATAAGGAACTTACTTTATCACAATATCCCTTTACATTACTTTACAGTTTGCAAACTGTTTTTTTTAAAACCATTAGCTCATCCTCACGAGGACAGCAGGGGGTCAGTATTCTAACCGGAAGTGAGCCGAAGATCAGAGAAGAGTGATTTTTCAAGGACATCAGTGGGTGACAGCCAGGAATAGACCCTGGGCTTTACCTGACAAGTTTTCTAACTACTAGACCAACACTTTCCCCTCAGCACTGCCCGGGTGCCAAGGCCCAGCCACACCGTGGAGGGCAGGGCCCTGGCTTGTCCACAGTCTCACATCAGGCAGAGTCTTGACATTTAATGTTAAACAAAGGAACACATGAGACCAATGAGCAAACAGGTGACAGGCCCGGAAGACTGAAGAGTAAGCTACACTTGGGACTTCTCTGGAAAAAGATCGCCTCCCACAACAGTGCCATTTCAGACATAAACATTGTTTCCCAAATCATCTTTCCTACTGCCAAGGAATTTATCATCTGCAAACATTTACAAAATGCCTGGTGACTATTAAAGATGCAGTTTCAAGGTCTTTGAGTCACAAATTACGGGCCTTTATTTTGGGGTTGAAATTCATACAAATGTTAACATGATTGAATGGAGCACAATATAAATAAAATTGTTTATATCCAGACAAATCTGTTCACTAAAATACAGAGGACCAATGCACTCTATGTAATGCCTTTGAACCAAATAACAAAATGCAATTGTAGGTAAATTTCCCACTAGTGACATAAAATTAGATTGGGAACGGAGGCAATTTTTGTCTAAAATTAAAAAGATGCAATAACGGAAACCAGTTTTTTTACTTTCTCAATGCAATATTCTGCCAGAGTCGAGTTGATATATCACAAAAAGAAATATCAATAGTTGCATGTGTTTGTGTTTCTGTTATTTTTACCAGTTTCTCAAAGAAATCAAATAGTCTTCTCAGTAGATGCATAATTCACTAATAATTCATTGGTATTATTTACCTCTGACCATGTAAAAACAGGAGAGGTGATTACACATTATAGTTCATCAATATTTGATTCAAGTTTTTAGAAAAGTCGATCACTTCTGAGGATAAAATAAAATGTGGAGATAATACAATATAATCAATAGAACATCAGAAGGATTTGTATTAAGCACTAGTCATTCATTCATTCAACAAATTTTTCTTTTATGTCTCCAGCATAAGTCGCAGAGACTCAAAGATAACTCAATATACACTATCTCTGTAATTATGGAGCTCACAATTGAGTAGAGAAGCTTATTATTGCTAAACACAAAGCTAAGTGAAACCACTCTTAAAATAAACCTAAATGATTTACCCCCTATTCCCCAAATATAAGAAATATTTACTTTGTGAAGGCCTGTAAAGTACACGAGAACAATTCTCAGTTTGCAGTGGCATATAGGTAGATGCTGATAAAATAGGTATATACTGGGCATACTGTAGAATAAAACCCACAAATCAACCTGTAAGAGACACAGGAACCCAGCAAGATATCAGCAGTATTCTTATAAGGCAGTTCAATGAGCAATTTTCTTTTATTCCAGGTACATTTTAATGTTAATTTTAAAAGCAAGTGAAAATTCAGCCTGGGAAAAAATCAGACATTAGCTTTAATATCCAAAGGCTGGGGTTTATATAGCTCATAACTCCCTGGAAAAGATCTCAGCAAAAGAGTATCAATAAAAACCCCAGCCTCAGAGTAACTAAGCCTTGGGGCTTCTGGTTCGAGGTATTATTTCCACAATACACCAACTGCTGATGAGGCCCCTTGTAAAAACAGGAGCACTCATGACATTGATTGCATCTGTTCATCCTCCTCAGAGTGCTTGTGTCCCTATGCTATAGCATATAATTTTCCGTTGTTCAGCTACGCTTTGTTAAAGAAATTAAAAACTGTCTGTCCTATATAATAAGAACATAGAATTATTTATCCATAAATCAGTTCACAGGACATCACTACCCAGCAGTATATAATAACTCAGCTTGTGTTTCTAACCTGTGGCCTTACTGTGGAATATCATCAAATTGTAGCAGCATAAAGGCATAAATTGTAGTTATTATTGTTAAACCTGTGGTGGGAATGACTTTTCAATGAGGAAAGAGAAAAAAGGCAAAACAAAAATGGTTTTTGAAGTGTACAGTTTCCTTTTTAACACATAGCTTAGCGGTATCCCAATACAACTTACTGGAACTCATCTATACCTTCTGCTTCAATTTTAAAGAATGTCTATATTTGAAATGTCTTGCACTGGGGCAAAAGTAAATGGAAAATAGAATAGCACTCTTCTGGCATTTTACATTATTCAACTGCCATTATAACTTACACAAATTAATGAAACCTCACAACATACTTGTCTGAGAACCTACAATACACTTAATCCTGTGTTTATAACAATACAAAAGAAAAGACCAGACAAAAATAAATAATTCAATGATTCAGAATAAATGTTGAGGCTATACTGTTATATAAACTTATCTGATAATCAACAGAAACCACACACACACACACACACACACACACCCCCGAATGAACTATATATCCCATCCCCACAGAGAGCTCTTCTTCCTGCAACAATTTAGGTATTATTGACAAACACAAACAAGGTTGTTTTTCTCCTCTTTAAGAACACTAACTTTTATTCTTAAATCATATCTGTATCTTTCAGGGGAAATTATCATCAGGAACATTAATAGTAGAAAAATCTGAAATATGAATTTTAGAGCACTTTCTGAATAAACTATGGTGACATACCGCTGTCTCCCACACTTCTCTTGAGCTGACTACCCCCTTACACTACAGAAATGTTCTACTTAAAAAATATATACAGTACCATTTGGTGCCTTGTAATTCTATACATGGCTTTTACATTTTGCAGCATAAAGATTTTGTCTCATGTAATAGATGCTGCTTCACATTTGGGAAACATTATGTTATAACCCTAACTTTTATTAGATTATTTAATATAAGCACTAAGTAACTAGACTAAATTAATAAAACCCTATTGAAAAAAAAAAAGAGAGAGAACAAAATTATTCCACAAATTAAATAAAACTTTCTGAAGTTGGTATTTTAGAAACCTTTATTTAATTTTCAAAATTCCAATTCTTCTAAAAAACAGCCAAAATATTGGTCAGGATATGAAAAAAATATGGTTAGTGTTTAGTTATTTATTTCATAAGAGTGCCATTTAAAACCAATACATGGGAGAATAGGATAAATGAGAAAGAAAAGTGTTATGAGAAATTATTTGGGATTGGTTCTAAGCTTCTGTCACTGGTTAAAAACCATTTCATCTGGTACATATTTTCTTATTATTGTTCTAAGTTTGTTTAATCATTATCTAAAAGAGTTTTGAATTAAAGCATTAATTTTGGCAGGTAACACAAACAAACCTCTCTTTTTTCCCTCCTTTCTATTCAGAAATACATATGCATAAAGAGAGCTCCCTCCAGTGTGTCCCCCCCTCCAATATCTTTAAAAATCAAAGACACTGGGGAAAAAGCATAGTGTATAGCCTTTTAAACATACTTCACTACATTCATAGCAGATGCTATTTATAACTTTTGTTTAGCCAGTGTTTCTGCATCCTCTGGGGTAAGAATTATCCACTGAAGATCTAAAAATACAGGTGCCCCACATATTCCCCATCCTAATTAATTACATGTATTCTTTTCGGATGGGAGCTCCAAAGTTACAACAGGTTTTCCTGAGGACCTAGCTTTCTAGGTACTCCATAACTGGGCACAATACCCTTGGAAACCCCACCAATTGTATGCTCCCAATTATACCTTTCAGAATGTCCTTCAGGCATATTCTGTTTCCTATAATTTAAGGTTACATAATATCTGATCTTAAGGGCAATATTATGATGGCATGTTGATTATCAATGAAAATGTTGCCATATAATATGAAGGCAAAAAGTATACTCATTTATGCTGTACATTTTAATTCATGTTCTAACTAACCTGATTTAATAGTAATTTGTTAAGAAAATACAAGACATGAAAGCAAATATGGCTGTAACTATTACAAAACAGAAACTGCTTTTGGTTTGGAGCTTTTTTAAAAAATTTTTTTTTGGTTCCTTTAAGAACATTTTAATAATTTTACTTTCAGTCCATCTTCATATATACTCTACTATTAAATCTAATATTGTACATGGTTTGCAGATTTCAGATATTTTACATTCAAAGAAGTTCTGACAGTTCCTTGATTTCCATATATTGGAAATGTCATATCTAAAAGTGGTAAACCAGGGGCCGGCCCCATGGCGTAGTGGTTAAGTGCACGCCCTCCGCTGCTGGCGGCCTGGGGTTTAGATCCCAGGCGCGCACCAATGCACCGTTTGTCAGGCCATGCTCTGGCAGCGTCCCATATAAAGTGGAGGAAGATGGGCACAGATGTTAGCCCAGGCCAGTCTTCCTCAGCAAAAAGAGGAGGATTGGCATGGATGTTAGCCCAGGGCTGATCTTCCTCACAAAAAAAAATAAAAAAAATAAAAGTGGCAAACCAAAACTCTTAAATATGGCATGACCATTTTAATGGCCATAATAAAGAAGCCAAGGGCCTATTCCATGGGAGGTGCTCTCTCATTAGGCAAATGTTTCTTGAATTAAATTGAAGGTAGATCTATAGTCATAACACACAAGGTTATGAATAATGACAATGGTCTATTTGAGCCCTCTAAAACATTCAGCCACGTCAGAAAAATGCCATATGAATCGATGGGCAACCAAACTGTGGTAGAGACTTAGCGATTATTCCTGACAAGATGTCTAGTTATGCCAAGGTAGCTGGGCCAAACAGTTAAAAGTGATCCGGAGGGTAGGGGAAGGTCAGAAATGAATTCTTCTCCCCATTCCCAGGAATTTACAGGTTAGTAAGGATTATGCTATTGAGAGTGGTCATATTGAGTGAATGAGTTCCAAGTTCATCCCTAGAGCAGTTGTGGGCCCCACCCTGGAATCTGGAACAAAAGCTCCAGGGGTAGAACCCAGGAGATGCTGAGGAGGAGCCAGGTTTGGGGAGCACTGCCTGGTAAAATGAGGACCTGGAGCACGAAGCTCAATCCACTGACTCTCCTCAAGAGAAGGCAAGAGACCAACAGACTCCCAGGTTCTTTTTTTCCCACTCACCAGCAAATATTCTCACTACTGTCAGGTAGGATAAACAAAGAGAAAGGGAAAGTTATGGCATGTGAGAAGAAAAATGGTTAGGAGTTATATTTCTTTTTAAGTTTGCAGGATTTGGCATGGCCTGAATAGGTCACAGCCAGAAAAAAAAAAAAATGGTTTCCTGTATATGCATAAACTTTAGAAACTCTTCACCTTACTTGGACTAAAAACAGCCAGAAGGCAAGGGTCATGTCAGTTTAACTGTTTTATACAACACTAGCTACAGCTCCATTGGCATGAGGATGCCTAAAATACAGTGGGTGTGACACAACAATAAAGCCACTTTGCTTCAAAGATCAGGAGACTGGGAATCAGGATATCTAGGTCTTGTCTTGGATCTGCCTCCTACTGGCTATAGTTCTCCACCTGTTAACAGCTCACTTAATCTCTCCGGGCCCCTATTTTCTCTTCTATAAAATGAGGATTTAAAAGCAAAAACAGAATAAAACCAACAATAACAAAAAACTCCCCTGCCTGACTCACAAAATGATAATTATAATAAAATACCATGAGCTAAACTGCACTGAAAATTATAAAGTGCTGTATAAACATATGCTGGTATTCACGAATTGTAAGTTAACATAAAAGAGGTAAGCATTACATTTTTTAGAATGCTTTTAAGGGAAAGTTTCCTTTACTTAAGCAAAAACGTGAAACTTCTAAAATGTCACTGGCTAACACGGCAAGTCATCTGATGTAGTCAAAAGAACCTGGGCTTGGAAATTTGTTCTATCTCAGTGACTGGGTAAAGTCACTTCATCACTCTGAGCCCCTTTCTCATCTTTAGGAGTAGCGGAAATCTGAGAGGAGGTGTCCGGAACCGCATCTCAACACCCGGCCCTCTGCTGCAAAGCATCCCAGGATCCTCCGTTCCTGTCAATACTTATCGTCTCTATTCCTCGCTAGACCCCGAACTCCACAACAGCTCGGGGCCTGGCAGATGGCAGAGGCACACAGATATGCAAGGAAGTAAGGGAGGGAGCGTAGGAGGGAGGGAGGGAGGGAGAAAAAGGGAGGAAGAGAAGGTGGGAAAGAGAGAAGGAGGAAGGAGGAAAGGAGGGAAGAAGGGACGCAAAGGAAAAAAGAAGGAATAAAGGAAGGGAAGAAGGGAAGGAGGAAGGGGAGGAGGAAGGGAGGGAGGAAGATGGATGGGAGGAGGGAGGAAGGGAGGGAGAGAGAAAGAGAGGGCCACTCTGTCATGGCCCACGGACAGCACTAGCTCACTTTGCAGGTTCCTCTGATGTTCCCTACCCAGACTCTGTCCCTGGCATCCTATTAACCCCCCACAAGTGGAAAATTGAGCTCCCATACTCTTGGCATCCAGGACATCCATCCTTCTCTGAAGGCAGAGAGAAAGGCCTGAGGGCTGCAACCCTCACACCAAACCTTCTCGTAGAATCCACGCCACCCCTGGAGACTTACTGCCGGTCTCCCCGCTGCGGCTCTGACATGCTAGGAACACCGCTCCAGTACTCTGGGACCCGGTAATGGCGTCTTTGATTACCGTCATTTTAAAAACACATTAAGCCTTCAAAACTGTGAAAATAAACCCAACATTGAATTGGTGGGTTAACTTTTCTTTCATTAAAATTCTACTTTTCTATTAAAAAAAAATGGCAAGCACCCAGCTTTTTGTTTCTCAGGGAGGGCTCATTTTTAAACTTTAAAAGTATAGTAAACAACTTCTAAATTCAGGATAATTGAAGGTCTGCCAGTTGGTGAGCAAAACAACAATGGCTTTCACATCAACCAAAAAAGGGAACGTGGCTCAATCAGGATGTTTTTAACTGAATATTATTCTGCCAACTGCACTTCTTACTAAAATAACAAAAGCTGCTGCCTACAGACTACTAATGGACTACTACCTGAATAAATATAACTCTGTTCATTACTTCTCTACAATAAAATTATTAACTGAGTGACTTTCCGAGGGATTCTTTTATGTGAATGAAAGACAATAACACAATTATTAGAACAAGTAAGATACTCTCAGATCAATTTTGCATTTCCATAGCACCAAACAGAAGAAATAAGTTGTTTATAGGCTTCCACAAATAAGCAATTTCCTCTCCTTAAAGGTATATTTGTATATGGCCAACTAAACCCCTAGCATAACCCACATAAATAAACAAATCTAATTCATTCAGGAAGCATGATGCTGAAAATTAACAGCAAGGTACTGAAACCTCAAAATTATCTAATTATAAATACTAAGACATTCCCAAGGAATCATTTGATATATGAGTCTTGTAGACAAGACTTACATTTATTCAAGGCATTAAAAAATAAAAACTGGTAAAGAAGATGGGGAGAAGACGAATTATACGAGAGCTAATACTGTGCTCCATTAGAAAAAAGGCTGGAAAGGAGCTCCCAAGGGCTTTGGTATCAGGTGGATTTTTTTTTTTAATTCAACCATCCTTGAAACAACTTGAATGGTGTTTCATTTTGATTCTAATACCAAGCCACCATCAACCTCCCACCTCTAAAAGGAAGGAAAGTCACAAATCTCAAAAACTTATTCGGTCACTAAGTCAAATGTGAAAAAAAAGATCAGTTTATTTCAATTTTTGTTGTTTTATTTTGTTGTTTTAACATATATACTCTACAATACATGGGAGGAGCACAGAAAATATTCACTACAAGAAGACTGATTTTCTTCATGTGTAATCTTTTACCTACTGATGAGGAGCATATACCTTAATAGGCCCAAATTTTCCTCTTATACTCATTTTTAGTTGTTCAATAGCATATTACCATATTCACTTTATAATGGTCCATCAAGAAACTGGGTGTTTATTTTACACTTATCATGGTATTGCTATGTTGCTACCCTAGAAGAAAGTAGTTAACCAACTTATCCGATATCACATTAAAATTAATCCATACCAGAAAAAAAAAGTTATTAATTTTTAGCTCTGATACAACACTTTTCAGTATGATTCACAGTGAGTTAAACTTACTTAAGTTAAAATGCCCTTGAACATTTATTTATCAATTTGTAGTTCTTACATACCTAGAAACATCTCAAAACCAGTCATAATCAATCACAGACTATCTCATTCATCGGAATGCCCTAGCCTGGTGACTGACACTTAGTAGAGGCTCAAAAAAAATGCTTGCATAATAATATTGAAACATGATTATGTTCTAAGAACTATAAGTCCAAAAATGATTGCAAATTTCTCCCCAATCACATCTTTGTGACATATAATTTTAGCATTTAATTTCTATTTGCCAAGCAAAGTAAAGAAAGGCAAAGCAAGAGCTTTGCAACTCTTGCCCCTACTACCAAATTACCTGATGATACTAAATACTGGGTTGGGGTGGTGCATGTAGTAATGCTTACAATAAACCAGAAAAAGAGCTCTAAAAAATGAATCTTTTCTTCATCTGTAAACCCCTCCATGTAAAGCAAACCCACGTAAAGGACTTATTACAGTATTTGAGGCACAGCTACCACTCTCTCTGATCTATTCATGATGATACAGACTATGTCAACTGTTGAATATGTGCTTTGCCCCTCCATTGGCAAGAAACAATTTGGGTTGCAATATGACTTCACATAAGATATTGCTCATGTTAAGTATCCAGCAATTTTCAATATGGGCTGGATTTAGACTCTAACTCTTTATGCACCCAAACCTGGAGACAGAGCCCCAATTTTGTCTCCTTGAACTTTCAGCCCCGCTTGGTTCATACAAACCTCTTCTTCTTTTCCTACAAGATGCAATCATTAGCATCAAAATATTTTCTTAAAAATTTGCTCTAATAGAGTCATAAGAGATGCTTGAGATTTCCACATTTGCTGTCTCTATTATCATTTTGGAAGATAAATAATGCTTCACCCCAATGCATTCAAAATAACTGTTGCAATAATCCAAAAATTCAGTGGCCCAGAGTGTGTATCCTTATACAAACATGCACTCTGGACAATTTAAAGTATTTGCTTTTGTAAAGGTAAGGCCTACAGATGTGTTTCACAAAAAACGACAATAACATTTTGTGTTTGAAATGCAGAGGAAAATAACCTTTCAGAGTCGCCACAGCACAAAGGGAAGTCACAGTCCTACTGGTCTCTGGAAACCCCAAAGTCCTTAGGGAGAAGCCAAGTGAATATATGCCCAGGCTAGTTTGCCACTCTACACCGAGAAACTGCCCAACTGTAACCTGACCCATGGTTATTAGTGAAAATATCTCCTCTCTTGTGAACTTACTCCCAGCAAATACATTTCTGTTTTAATGGAAAAGAAGATGTGGGTTCACACTAATCAGGCCCAGCGGAAGGCCCTATTAGCAGTTTGGCAGGTGCCGGAGGGCCATACCTCATCTGCATAAAATGGAGCAGATTGCAACCGCCCTCATCTTTTTTATTTTTAAACTGGTTTTTTAAGCTAAGCATACATAAAATCTCAGAGGGAGAGACAAGGAGATGGTAGTGCATACATTTCCCTTCATGCCTTTATTTTCATTCTTTTTGTACAAATCATCTTCCTGAACGGCTATTTACTGAAACAAAGATAACAAAATAAAAGGTGCTAGGAAAAGGAGTAGGCAGGGATCACAAGTGCTAAAAAAAAGCCTTATATCTTTTACTAGATCTTCATAATCCTCTATAGTATAATTTTAAATCAGTTTTCATTTGAATTTAGTGTTTTTATATTTTGTAAAGAAATGCAAAATGGAAATATATCCTGAATTTGGGAAACAGGCTGTAGCTAGCAGAGATTTCAAGAGTAATAATTATTTGTAAACCTATGATCTAATAGAGAAAAACAACGACATTAAGTGTCACCATTATCATCTCAACACCAGCTTCTACTGCTCATAGAATAATTTAAAGTGACAGTGCTCTTTATATCCTAGGAATGTATGGTCTAAGTCATTCAGTTCAAGCCTGGGTGAATCTGAAAAATAACTCAGCAATAATGAATGGTGAGTAATGTAAGACATACAAAATCTGGAAAAGAAGGCTAAATGCACAGAGGTGAGTATATCAGATAATTTTTTTAAATGGAGTTAATATAGATATGGAAGTCCCAAGAGAGAGCCATGATGGAAAAATCTGGTTTGTGTTGCTTTAGAAAAACAGAAGGTGTTTAGCAGGGTGCTAGGGAGCACAAGGATGTCACAAGTAAAATGGTTTCACCTCAGAGAAGCCATATCATAAGTATATTCCATACCTCTGCAAGATGGTGGATTTAAGGTCAAGAAATAGGGAGTGCCTGGTGGTTCTGAGGGACAGGATAAGAGGATCTTGAAGTCGCTTCACAGGGCAATGAGAAGCCACCATAGAGCATTAAGAAATGATTGAGAAATGCCAATCTATCAATATCCACAAAAAGCAGGCACAAGGTTTTCTAGAGCTACGGAATCTAGGTCATAGGAGACTGCTGCATAACAGGGCCACACGGAAACTAAACAGACTGTTGTAGTGAAAGGAATAAGAGGTTGAACACTGGCAACCTTGGAAGGAACAAGAGAATCTGAAGACAGGCAAACCAGAAAGGCAGGTATGGTATAAAGTGAAAAGTTCTGGATTAGAATCAGAAGACCAAGTCACCCACCTCTCAATGCCTCTCAGTCTCCTCCCCTGTAAACAAGATGGTAATGGCCTCCATCTCAAGGGTTGTGAGGACATTAAATGAGGTAATATGAATTCAGGTTCTCTGTAAATTCTAAACTGCTAACCAAATGTAAGCTGTCATTGCTGTTGATGTTGTAAAGAATAAACACAATGACAAAGAGTTTAAAATGACTGATTTCTTATTAGAATCTTAGAGGAAGGAGGGCATTATATCCTCCAACAGTGGGTGACAGTGAAACTCCAAAAGAGCCAAGTAAATGTTCTAACAAACTGAGCTAGAAGTGGTGATGAATACCCAATCTTTGAACTTTTAAAGACAAAGATATAGATAAGATCTAACCAAGTTAAAAAATTCATGTTTGACGAGGTAAAGACATATAACTATGGACTCTTGGAAGTAGAGGCCATTTTGTAATTTCCTGTTTATAAAGAAGAGGTCAAAATTCAAGGTGATTGCAAATTTATATAAATTGCACATTTATAAGTTCTCACTACGTCCCAGACACTTTATCGTACCAATTTTCACAAAAATCCTGTGGCATAAATATGAGCGTCTCCATTTTAGATTAGGCTAGATAATTTGCCTAAGGTCACAAAGATGTTAAACGGCAGAGACTGGAAACCAGATTTGCCCGACTCCAAAGCCTATATTTCTTCCCCTACAACATGGCACCGCTTACCCTCTGGACAACTCCTGCTTATGAGATCCAACTCAAACAGTATCTCCAGACGGAAGAGCACTTTTCCTATTCCCCTCGAGAGAATTCATCTCACTGCATTTTGTATTTGTTCATGAGGCAAATAACTATACAGTTCATGTGAAATCCCCTTTCCGCATTAAACTGTAGGCTATTCAATGGAGCTTCGTCTTAGTCGACCTTGTAGCTCCAGCACTGAGCTGAGCACCGGGCATAAAATAGGCATCCAATAAGTATGCAGTGAGCAAATCAATAGAACTTACAGACTCCAAATTGCCACTAAGTAACTTGATCCCAACTCTTTCATACTATCATTTTTATTAACCACCTTTATTCATTTAGTGAGGATCGACTAGGAGCCAGGCAGGGTTGCTCTAGGTGTCCTACATTAATACACTCATATAATACGTAATCAATCCTCACATTATTCCTATAAAGTAAGAATTATCCCCATTTTACAGATTAAGAAATAGTACCAGAAAAAGATTAAGCAAGTTGTTTCAGGCACACAGCTTCTAATAATAACCATGAATTACGTGCCTATTTTGTGGCAAGCACAATACTAGGATTTAACATATATCATCTCCTTTGATCTTCACGACAAACCAATAAGGTTGATGTTATCATTACATATTATAGATGAGAATACCAGGGGACAAAAAGGTTAAATAGCTTCCCAAGATTACATAGCTAACAAGCAGCAGAACTACTATTTAAACTCAGGTTTTTATGACTCCAAAGCCCACATTCTTTCCACTATACCAAGATCACTTCCACTATCTTACGTTGCTTAAATATTTCTATTTTAAATACCTGAGATAAGTACTTGAGATAAATAAATCTCTAATGGCCTATTGAAACTAAATTGATCATAATTAATAAACGGGTCAATCAGAATTAAATAATAAATGCAGGCAAAAAGAGGTCCAGGGATGTAGGCCTTATCCAATGAACTGAATCAGCTGTATTTTGTTGGACCCAAAATACCATATATTGCTTTTGAACATAAAAAGCTGTGCAATACTAATATTCTCTTCCAAATACATCATTAAATTTTCTCATTCATTCATTTTAACATTTATGGAGTGTTTACCCAGGTACTAGAAGTACAGGGTGGTGAACAAGATAGGCATGGTGCCTACACTCATGAAACTTAGAGTCTACTAGGTCTAACCAACAAGCAAAGACATAATTAAAACTTTAACAAGTGGCGGGCACAAAAAATAAGAGGACGCTACGAGAAAGAATAATCAGAAAATGGCCCGAGGGATGAAAAGGCACCTGCCTTGAAAGCGTGGTGAAAAGAGGGTGCTGATCAAAAATGGGGGAAGGAACGTATGATGGTCATGAAGCACGGAGGCCAGCCCTGGCGGTCTGGTGGTTAAGATTTAACACTCTCGCCACCATGGCACAGCGTCGTGTCCAGTCAGGGAACCACCACCTGTCTGTCTGTCACTTGTCACACTGTGGCAGCTGCGTGTTGCTGTGATGTTGAAAGCTATGCCACTGGTATTTCAAACACCAGCAGGGTCACCTGTGGTGGACAGGTTTCAGTGGAGCTTCCACACTAGACAGACTAGGAGGAAGGAGCTGGCCACCCTCTTCCGAAAACATTGGCCACAAAAACCCTGTGAATAGCAGCAGAGCATTGTCTGAGACAGTGCAGGAAGGGGAGAGGATGGCACAGAAACACCGGGCAGGGCTCCGCTCTGCTGTGCACAGGGGCGCTAGGAGTCAGAATCTACTCCATGGTACTAGCAACAACATGAAGCATACAAGGCTTGGCCGAGGCTGAGAAATATAAGGGCCAGAGTGGCTGGGAGCAGGAATTGGGGGAGTAAGTGGTTAAGGATGGAGGCCAGGACAGGCTAGAAAGAGCTCTGCAGGTCACAGCAAGTATTTGGATTTTACTCTAAACAGAAACTGAGGAAGGGTTTTGAGCAGATGAATGGCATTATTCAGTTTTTGTATTTAAGCCAGCACTCAGGTTATGGAGGAGTTTGAGCTGAGATGGATCAGGAGTGCAAGGCAAGGAAGCCAGTCAGGAGTCTGTTGCAACAGGTTAGGTGAGAGGGGATGGTAGACTGGACCAGGTGGAAGTATCGGAAATGGAAAAAGTTAGACATTTCCAAATCTTCCTCCATCCAATATCACTGAGCCCCTTGACATTAAAAAAACAGTATATTGAGGAGAACATGAAGAAGTTTCAAAGGTACAGGGAATGTTCTATTTCCTGAGCAGAGTGGTGAGTACAGGCTGCTTGTTGTATTATTCTTTCATTAATGTTAAACAACACATTACTTATATTCCTGTGCAAGCATGGCACGTTTCATAATAAAACATCTAGAGGTCGTTAGTGCTATGGGTTTAAACTGCTATCAGAGAATACTCAGATGCAGATAGCAGTCTTATAATTTTAGCCATGCTTTATATATTCCTCAGTCCGACCTTTAAATCAGGACAATAAAGCTCTTCATCAACCCAAATTCTGATGAAACAGGTATTTTCTAACTCTGGGTTAACTGTATTAACAAGAAAACTATAAGTTAAATTTAAAATCTGAAATTTGACAACGTAAAATCTTAAATATCAGTGAAAATTAATCATGAATTTGTCAACTGGGAATATAATCCAGACTTTTAAAAATTATTACCCATTACCCTAATCATAAACATACAATGACATCCAAATACAAAGATGTTTATTTAAGAGTTATCTGTAACAATAAAAAACTTTAAACAACCTGGGCCGGCCCCATGGCTTAGCGGTTGGGTACGTGGGCTCCGCTGCTGGCGGCCCGGGTTCGGATCCCGGGTGCGCACCGACGCACTGCTTCTCTGGCCATGCTGAGGCCGCATCCCACATACAGCAACTAGAAGGATGTGCAGCTATGACATACAACTATCTACTGGGGCTTTGGGGGAAAAATAAATAAATAAATAAAATCTTTAAAAAAAACAAAACTTTAAACAACCTAAATGTCTAAAACAAATAGAATGGTTAAGTAAATTATGGTATACCCACACCATCAATCATTAGGAAGTCATTAAAAATTAATGCCATGGAAAAATGTTTGTTATTATATTAAGTGAAAAAATGTTACTTGTCGATACAGCCCTTGTATCCCTCTGCCTTGAGGAGGGAAAGGAGAAAGAGACTGTGAGGAATATAAAATGACTTTATCAGCAAAATTTTTAAGATAAGAAATATCTTGGACCACAGGTGACAGCAAAGAGAATTTTACTTTATCCTTCACACCATTCTGTATTTTTCAAATTTTCTACAATGGGTACATTTATTAGTGTTAAATCCCTGTGCTTTCCTTGCAAATTATTGAGTAAAGCAATCTACACACAAAAATGAAGCAATCAGCATTCAGAAATCTCTGTTCTTTTATAAACTCTTGACTATTTTCAGATGAGAAACTCTCCAATTTAGAAACCATTAGATAGAAACATGAACAGGTCCAATGTTGCCTCAAAAGAAAGCCTTGATACTCAAAGTGGCTGGACAGGAACACTAAGAAATTAAATCAATCTGGTCAGTTAGCAGAAATTAAATCCCCTCCTATTCTTCTCCATCTATTTAGCAAACATCTATGCCATGCCTTCTGGGACGGCAGGATACCAAACCACAGGGAGACCCAGGGAATCAGAAGACAATCTCTGACAACATGGGGTTTCTTATCACCCGGCTGGAGAAGAGCAGGTAATGCAAGGACGCGAGGGACAAATCAGTAAGTAAATGATCCCCTTGCAGATGCTGAGGGAAGGCAAGGCGAGGGAGAGACCCCCTCTGAAGACGGTACTGAGAAGCTGTGCTGAATGAGGGAGACTTCACCATCCGAAATATTGCAGAGGATTGCCAAACGGAACAAGGAGCCAAAGCCGGCTCAGTGAAAGCAACTCGTTAACACCATCATCAGGAAGGACACAAGAACTTTCACACAAAACAACCATCTCAAAGGCCAGCACTCCTGACCCCCGATATGGACCGCTGGCTCTGGTTGAGCTCCCTTCCCTCTGTGGGCTGCCTGAGGAATGATTATTATATTACCAGATAGAAGACAAAATATAAGTGGCAGCACTAATTGACATAACCAATAACTCTCAGTTAATGGTTACTTACCTTAATTAAAATAGTGCACATTATTTAGAAGAAAGTTTTAAAATACCATGGGAAAGAGCAATACAGGATATAAAACGGCTCGGTATAGTTTTGGGTGCAACCACAAAAGAAAAATATGTCATTAACCAAAGATTATTCATTTACCATGTATACTTAGCATAAAAACACTATATTCATTTTAAAAACATGAACAGTGTGAGTATTGCTTTAATGCTGTGTGAGTCTTTAAAGGCCTCCCAAATAAATAACATTTATAAAAACATTGCTTTAAATTAAATGATATTTTAAATAAAATCACCCAAATCCCCAAACAAGTAATGTAAAAAAAAAAAAAGAAATTTGGCATTCTTTAATTTTGCCTCCAGAGTATTATATTACATTGATTAGAATACTGGACTACCCTTCTTTTTTTTTCTTTTCTGGTTATGCCCTTAAAATAACTGTGATGCTCCGTAGCTAAAAGCTTTAAACTTGTAAATAACCCCTCCCAGAAGCCCAAATCTCCATATCTTAATATCATGAAAGCTGGAACTGTAAAATAAAATCTGTTAGCAGCTGAAATCTTAATGAGGTTCTACAAAGAAGCGGCTTTTCTGCAATGACTCAATGCATGGAAACAGTTGAGTAATTAGAAATGCATGGGCTGAATGTGAGTTGGCAAATATAATACCACAGAATGTACCCAGAACTAGGGTTGTCCCAGTTCAAATGAGACTATATTCCTTTACCAGTGCAGGCACACGACTAACCTGAAATGTCTTTGGCTGAGAGATAGGTGTGAGCCCATAAAATTATGTCCCTTGACTCCCCATTTACATGGTGACAATCTGTTCTGGCCCACCAGCAGCCTGTTCTTCAACAACAAAGCACTTCAGAAGGAACTGCATAATGTTGGTTTCATCTGACATAATAGAAGCCAATGACAATTGGACTGGAGAGGTGGTTCTCAAAACTTGGAGACATGAGACAACCCCACTCCACCCCCCCCCACCAGAGAAATTAGAAAAATGAAGATTCTAGAGTCTGCCAGCAAAGGACCCAAGACACTAGGTCGGGACAGGCCCAGGAATAAGCACTCCACAGCCAAGCAGGCCTCTCAGGGAAATACTAGAATAGGGTACGTACCCCTGAGGGAAGTGTAGGAAGGCCAGAGGGAAATGCAAATGATGGGTGGAGAGAAGGAAGCCACATTTTTTAAAATTTTTTCTTAGTACTTCACCACTACCATTTTTTCAGGGAAAAGGAATACTTTTCCTCAAAAGTATTCTCTGAACCTTCACACATATAACTGCAAACTTAGAACATGTCCCAGAAATATTTTAGTACAATTATTCATGGTAAAGAAATCAAACTCCACATGCTTATTTCTAGCTGTATATACACATACATATCCTTAAAAAGGAAAAAAGAAGAGAAAAGCTTTCAGGGCCAAACTCTCTCTATCCATTCTTACTTAGGAATTCCAAAAATTTAGGAATGCTTAATTATATGAATATTGCATGGTCCATGGTAAATACTATTATTTATTCTCTGCATACTGCAGATAAAAAATAGGCAGAGTCTTTACAATTAACACGCCTAACAAGGTAGGAGTTAAAATGTAAACACAGTGAAACCCTATATTTTCGTGATTATGTTTCCACAATTCTCACTCATTTTTTTCCCTAAGCCCATTAAATTCCAAGCCCTTTATGCTAATAATATGTTTAGTTTTCACAATGTGCAGTCCTCTGTGAGAAAACCCGGGGAAATAACAACATCTTCAACTGACAATATATCCTTCTGAAGCACAGAGGTTTCCACAGAGCCTTCTGAGAGCTTAGCATCCTGAGAGCTGCAGCTGCCCCCCTAAGTCATCCAGCTTACGGCACTCACCATGGGAGACCCAATGAACACGTTTATGAAGGTGAACTATGCTAGGCTTAAATTGGAAGAACAGACCTGAGAGAGACGAAGCCACAGGAGCCTCAGAGGTGTAAAAGCCCGCTTCTCCTGAAGCCTACAGTGGTTAAGCGATGGCCTTCTCAGAAGAGATATGTATTCTATAGCTGGGAAAGCAGACATCAAAAACATAAAAGAAAACATGGGTATGATTCTATGGTTAGAGTTGTTTTGGGGGAAATGGTTTAAAAGAGTTGTGAGGCTGTGAAAACACTTGTACGATCACAAAACTGAGAGAATACGAATGGGCATCGTCATGAGAAATAATAGCAATAAGAGTAACACTCGTTGAGAACAATGTCACTTTTTGGTCATTAAAACAGTATCTCACTTAATCCTTAAAGGAGTCCTAAAGTAAGGAGGGCTCTTAACCCATTCTAGACAGGAAGTATAGAGAAATTCAGGAATTCCCCTAAGGTCAGATGCCCTAGTAAGATATGAGGCCAGGATCTGAACACTGCACTAACAAGCCTTCTGTGTGGCTGCTTAGGAAGTTCTCCCATGAGCTTGAATTTTTAAGACTCCATAAAAATTGTGGAAAGTGGAGCAGAGACATAAGCAGGAATCTCTAAGAATCTTATCAAAGAGGTCACAGCCCAGAGTGACCTGAGACGCGTGAAACCTGCTAACTTTAATATTTTTTTAAGCGGAGTCAGGAATCAAATGACGACAAGGAAAAGATAAGACAGCTGCTTAAGGAGATGATATTATGTTAAAGAGATGAAAAGACTGGAGGCAAAACTACCCAATTACCCACCTATCTCCATTTTATCTGCTAAAGCAAAAGAAGTTTCAAACTGGAAATGCTCAGACAATGGCTAAGAGAGCCCCAAAAGCTAACATAGGAAATAAAGCCATAAAAGAACACCAGGCTGCTATAAATGAGTATAAGTCTCCTGGCCCAGAGAATTCACATCCCAGGGTAAGAATCTGTAGAAGTGACATCTGATGGTAAAAAATAAATACACAAAGTTGTGAAGAAACAGAAGAATTCCAAAACAAGTCCAATTTTAACTCAAAGTTCAAAATTTTAAAAGTAATAAAGTTTAGTCCACAAAGAAAGTGTAATGCCAAACTAAAATCATGTCCTTTGACCACGGGTACAGGAATGGCAGAAATATTTGAGAAAATCTTTCTCGATACCTTGGACCGGACAGACCATGCAGTTAGGTAGTTTGTAACTTGTTGAATAATAACTAGTATCAAAGTAAATAGCCTTCACGGTGGTCTTCATGTTTGGGACCCAGTGTTCTGTCTTTGGCCCTGCCCATTCAACATCTTGCCAATAATTTGGATGAAGATGCTTATAAAATTTGTAGAATTCACAAAGCCAATTATAGTTGATAATATAATATAGATTCAAAACTATCTCAATGGGCTATTAACACTTGACTAGATAAAACAAAATGAAATTTAAAAACAATGAATACATTTATGTCTTTAAATATATATATAAAAAATTTTTGACCATACTCAAATTCATGTGAAAAAAAAACTTAATTACAGTCAAGCGCTGCAAAACGACGTTCGGTCTACGACGGACTGCATGTACGACCGACAGTGGTCCCATAAGATTAGTACCATAGAGCCTAGGTGTGTGTAGGCTACACCATCTACGTTTGTGTAAGTACACTCTATGATGTTTGCACAACAACGAAATCGCCCAACAATACATTTCTCAGAACATGTCCCCCTCATTAAGCGACGCAGGACTGCATATTAAGGTGACTTAATATGAACCACTATTGTGAACCGCTGCCAAAAATAATTAACAAATTTATAGAAAGTCAAGATCACACGTGAGGTAACGGATGAGTGTGTTTGAGAGGGCCATGGACAACCAGAGAGCAACCAGATCAGGGTGACACAGAGCGTGAAAGAACAAAAAAGAGACCAAATGTGCACGCAGACTGCCGAGGTTGTTGAGCCTACAAAAAAGAAGTCTTAGAGAGGGCACGATCATCACTTCCCAAATATCTGAGTTGTCCTACAAACAAAGGAAGTAGTATTAGTATTAGTACACTTTGTCTGAAGACTATTTCCTTCACAAGCCTCAGGAATGATAAAACTAGAACAACTGTTGCTGGATATCTACAGCCTCACAAAGAAGTGAGCTTCCCATCCCTGGAAGTAGAGAAGCACAGGCTAGATAATACTCCACCCGAGAAGTGTGGAGGAGATTCCTGCATATGGTGGGGAGCAGGCAGAGATGATATGTAATTATGTTTTATGACTCAACTATAATCCCAATAGTCCATTCTAGTTTTTCTCTTCTCACAGCCAGCCCTATACAGTACTCAGCCAGGTTATTTTACTGGTGAGCTACACTGCACTGGAGGGGAGGGAATTTACAGTAGATTTATTGATGTACAAAAGGCATTGAATAAAATAATAGTTAGAAACTTGAATTTAGATCATGTGTAAACTTCCAACATGTTACAGAGCAATATTTGGCTATCAGACATTGCGTAGTTAATACCATTTCCCTGAGGAATAGCTTTTTCTGTGGATAAGATGATGAATTAACACATTTATCATGGCTAAATTAATCTGTGCCCTACACCTCTGCCAACTTTATATTTTCAATACCTTCCTTAAAAAAATCAAGACTAGATTTTTCTATGCCATGGTGTCATAACACCACCTGCAACAAATATCAAGTTTTTATGATGGAGGAATCTTTGCTTGAAATATGCATGCTGTTTAGCTTTGTTTTGTTTTCAAAGATTGGTCACAGTGCAAAAGCCCTTTCTCCTGCAGGGGGTAATGTTAAGAAATTCAACTTCAAAAGAGCTTCCAGCTCATCTTCACAATGTAACGATCCTGCTGCTAAGTCTGGATTTCATTACAAGTGCGCAAAGAAAGAGGGAGGGAGGAAGTCTGTCAGCACGGCTCCCTTGTGCTCCATCACTGCCACCCCCCTCTACTGACTGTTTTTTGGTCTGTACACACTCTATAGGCCAGGGTCATTAATAACCTGTGCAAACAGACTATTATAGAGATTATGAACTGCCTTTCTCTGTGTGTGTTAGTTTAGCAATTAAGACTATTTGAGGGATTTTTAAAGCACTATAGAACAAAACCTTTGTTTAAAGAAAATATCAAGAGCAGGTTGTCTCCCCTGCTCCCTGAAACTTAACCAGGACTCCTTGAACTCTGACCTGAAGGACACTTGGTTAGCCAACCCTAATCCTAGGCTCTAAGATTAGTTTAATGATATTTGAGGCAGCTGGATCAACCATGCTGAATTTTGTGGCCACATTGTAAAACGAGTCATTGTTTCTCGGGCAGAGGAGTCCCATCTCTTGGTATTTGAGTTAAACTGCTATCACTGATCACTCACTCCTCAGTGCAGATGACAACTAGAAGGGGACTGTATTAATGTCTCATTTATCAGAACTCAATATTTTCCAGTATCATCTGTAAACCCTCTTCCCAAAGGATTGGACAAAGAATGCTGGGAATTATCATCTTTACCAATCTCCAATCTTGAAGTGAGATGACAACTCTGAAAAATTGACCTCCCAGCGCATGTTGCTATAACTTTAACCATGGACTATTTTAAGCTGCAGTTAAGAAGAATGAATGCTCCTTTATTTTAACCGACTGCTCAGGGTGGTCACCCTATTTTTTAATGCAATGTATTACACAGGAATGACATCATAAGGCTACCATAAAAGCAAGTGTTAAAACCTATGATGAATTTTCCTACTATAACTAAGCAGTTAAGTGTCAAAGTAGATCAAAACACACAGTTATGGTCTGGTAAAACATTTACATTCACCTTTGTAAATACAAAAATAAAAAGTTTGTTTAAAAGCCATAAAAGTCCTTTTTACCTCTTACTTCTAAAGCTCTACTAGTGATCTTAGATGCCTGGAGACTTTTTTTCTAATTAAAGAAGCCCAAAAAGTAATTGCTAATAAATGACATTTAGTAGTTTTCTTCTTATGATGGAGATCTTGTTGGACCATATTACTATGTGTCAAATTCAAATCACACGGAATCAATCACTGTACTCTGCCACACACATTCCCTTTTCATCCTCTAATAAAGCTTCCATGGCCACCTCTGACAAGACTTCCTTCCAAGTTGCTCTTTATATCTAGAAAAACATCTTTTCTCTTCCCACCTTTGTCATCCCACTCTCACTTAAAACTTAACTCCATCCTTATCAAGTAGAGTAGAATTTATCATCCAGAAGCTCACCAAGAATATTTATGCGTGACCACCCCCTTTTAATTTTCCTCGTTGATATTTATACTCAAACAAAAAGTGAAAGAGGAGGGAGATGCCACTACCACCAAAAGAATACTGTTTTATTTATTAATATACTTTTAAATAAATATTCTTTTAATATGCATTCCTACCATGTTCTAGGCACTATGCTAAGAACATTGCTTGGATGTCATTTTACCCTCACAACAGAATGAGGGTAGGTACTATTTTTATTTGTAGATAAATAAACTGAGGGTCGTGGATGTTTACAAACTTATCCAATGTCATAAGGCGAGCGAACGGTAGAGTCAATATATGGACTACTGCAGTGTGACTCCAAAGCCAGTACATTAGCCACCAGCGTGATTATAACGTAGTATGGACAATATGGCAAGCAGTCGGTGTGGACAGACATGGCCCCTAGACTAGCGTAACTCATAGACCAGGGGAGAAAAGATAAGTAAGCAGATAAACTATAATCCATTGTGTTAACTCCCGGTACAAAGGTAAGTGCTAGAGGAGCACAGAGAAGAAAGCAACTACTGCTCTTTGGTGAAAAGGAAATGGGACAGGGGATGATCTTCCTAGGATGGTAACTCTAACTGTAATTGGGTCTTCCGTGTTTCACGTGAACTGGAGAGGGGGCAAATATTTCAGAAAAAGCATCAAGACAGAGATTCATGAAAGAAGATAGTGCATCTGAGGAACAAGAAGAACTTCAGCTCTGAATGAGGGCAGGAAATGCAAGCAGCAACACGGTTGGAAGAGGATGAAGAGAAAGACTTAACCAAATTGTGGGGCCCCTAAATTTGGTAAATAGAAAAGCATGTTGATCTAAAAGTGAAAAAGGGATTTGAGATGGATGGGAGCTAGATTGTAAGGATGGAGCAATGCAAACTTGGAAAACACTTAACAAGGAAAAAATAAAATAGGGTGGTGGCCTGAGTCAGGAAGTAAATAGACTGAGAATTTCTATTTTAGTTTGGAGCAGTCTTGATTCAGCATTTCTGTAGACCAAAGAGAAAGAGTCAATGGAGAGGGAGAAATTGAAGATACAAGCACTCTGGGCACAAATGATGAAGCATGGTCCCCAAAAAGGTGAGAGTCAGCGCTTGAGTGAGTAAGCAGAGAGGACAGCCGTGGGCAGGAGAAAGGACCCCCACTTTAGGTGCACGCCCCCACTAACATGGCAGGCACTTGCCGCAGCTCTTCACCATTCATTCCTGTGCTCCTCTCTACTTGTTCTGTGCACCTCTGTCTTCTCTGCCAACAAAGTAATGAAGTCCCCCAAGGGTAGGGGCCAAGTTTTATGTTTCTTTGTAACTCCCTCCATACTTAAAACAATGCGGAAACATCTAAGCTGGTTAACTGCGCCTTATCATGGTGGTTTGAGGAAGAAATCAGAGACAGAGCAAAAGAGACAACACCTCCCTTAACAGGGACAAGTCACAGATGAAAAATAGAAACTGTGTACCTTCACTTTGTATGGTACGAGCTGCCCCAGATGGAACTGTAAAATACAGGAAGAATGTAATTGAGCTATTTATCAGGAAAAGACCGTGTAATAAATTGTCACATTATAAATAATCCTCTTAGAGCAGGGGCTTCAGAGTGAATCTGTCATCTCCTACTTCCCATGCAGTCATCAAATGCAAGTACAGTTGATAACAGAAAACACCAGTGCTAAGAAATACTACAGAGTGTTGTTTTTAAAAATATATTTTAAATTAATACATGAAATACTTTTACTAGCTCTCTGTTTCTTCAAATTAGAAGAAAACATTTTAAAATACAATTTAAAATTTATCTTCTCATATCCAGTATGTTTATTTTTATAACTTACTCAGTGTTTACCCTGAAAATAGTATTCGAAAGCACAAACACAACCATTTCTTAGCATCGTAGATTTTGGTTCACGGGTTTTGAAGTCCTCAATTTTGTAAATAGGAAAACTGAGGTTCAGAGAAGTGACGACTTCATTCAAACACATGCATGATTAATAATGATGCCAGATGTAAAGCCTACTTTTCCTAACTCACTGTCCCATATTCTTTCATTAAACAAACCTAAAATTGAAACTGAACTCGAAAGTTATTCTCTCTGAATCTAATCAGAAGTCCTTGCTGGCACGGTTGGCTTTCTGCCCCTCTGCTCTCTGCCTTCCCTGATTTCCCTGGATAGATTCACAAACAAACTGCGGCCAATACTGTTACTTTTCTACCCAATAGCCACTCTCCCCTTCTTTCTTCCTAAAAAATCCCAATTTTTTTTGAGCAGCATTGTGTCAAACAAAAAACTTGATTTCCCAGGCTCTCTAGACCTGAAACTGAGATAAATGACAAAGTCCTGGGGGAAGAGGTCCCTTCCAGAATAATAAAGACAGAGCGTCATGAGGAGAGGCATTTGGCCTTTTGCCCTTCTTTCCCCACCCTCTCCCCGCCTGGAATCTAAACTGGATGTTTGGAGGTACAGCAGCCATTTTGTAACCATAAGAAAAGAAGCCAGGAAGAGAGCCAGAGCCCATGTCCCCGGTGGCACTGGGAAATAATGTTATTGTCCTGGATTGGTCATCTACATGAAACAAATAAAACCCCTATTTGGTTAAGCCACTGTTGTAGAGTTTCTATCCCATGTAGTTACTTGCAATCTTAACTGATTAATACCTAAACTAACATCTTACTAGGCACTGATCTATTCCTAATGTATCACTCCCTAGATCAAAACCTTTCAGTGGTGGTCTCAAGCAGGAGACCACTAAATAGAACATTAACTCTTTAGCCTGGAATCCAAGGCTCTTTACAATACATTCTTAAGTTCTGATACCTCCTGATCATATCCTGAATACCAGCCAAACAGAACTTCCTGCCAACTCTCTCTCTCACTTCATCTCTGCCCATCAACATCCTACAGTCTTGTCAAGGCTGCTCTCACACATCACCTCGCTATGCAGTCTAAATGGATCCCTCCAACCTGGTGAGATTCCTCCCACTCTCCAACTCTCAAAGCAATCTTGTTTGCCCCTCTCCCATGCTACTTTTCACGACAGCCACTGCACTCATGAGCTCCCCCAGGCAAGAGGCATCTTGAGGGCAGGACCTTGTCATTGTCATATGGAAGCCCCCACCCCCACCCCCGGCACAGAACCTGACACACAGCAGATGATTAATAATCACCTCTTAAATTGAATTAATAAACACTTCCCGCGCTCCTAATGCATCTCTGCCTGATCCCGGAAAGAGTCCACGCCAACACTAATGACTTACGAGGGAGCATGTGTGACAGCAGGAGGAAGCTGAGCGGCAGTTCAAACGGCTGTATTGTTTTGACACCAGCACAAGTGATAATGGGCTGTTACTCGGTGTGTCAAAGCGCTCACTCAAGACTCCTGCGCCAGCCTCCCCTGCCTGTCAGAAGCCCCAGTCTGCAAAACCCTTTCCATTCGAAGCACCATGTGGCTTTTGCTTAAGAAAAGCCTCTAGCCGGTCACTCCTCTCCCCATGGATCACAAATAAAACAGAATGATTCCAGCAGGCAGGGTCTCAATAGAATCCGTCGGCACACACCCAACCCTCCAAAATGATCCCTGGCACCTGTGCAAGAGCAGGGTAAAGGAGCAGGACAGGGTGGCAGGGGACCAGTCACAAGGGCAGAACAGCACGGTCTTCTCATTAAGTAATGGCTACACCGCAGCAATACTAAGGAAGCATTCAGTTCAGATTGCAAAAAGTTGGGAATAATAAAAGAAGGAAAAATCTATGGATGAGAGGCTGTGCAATTTGCATACAATCTAAAAAACAAAATAACTCAAAGAAGAATGAGAGCCATAAAATTTACATATTGAAATACAGGGCCTGAAGTGAGATACACGCTGTCCTTCCCAGCACACGGTCATAAGTCGGACCCGCCCCATGACAACGAGTCCCAGATGGAAATATCATCTTCAGCAACAGGATAGTTCCGAGTTTGTCTCACATAAATAATTGTTCAAAATAAGCTAAAGCCAAGTAACTGTTAACATACACAATTAATTGGAATTGAGACTGTCATCAATATTACTATAAACCTCTGAGAAAAGTTGCTAATCATTAGCCATATGAATCATTGAAAGCGCTATATAGTATTGTTTTAACTTACTGGCTACTATGCACAATATGATTAAAAATTGTATTGTTTTAACAGGCATTTAATGTTAATGATGCATCCTGGTTAAAAAATAACCAAGTAAACATTAAGATAACGTATATGGATATTGAAATTGCATTAAAATGCTGTAGGTAAGTTATTTAATTTGATGGGACGGTGAATATTTCATTCCTGTGAAATTTAATTAAATGAATTAATTCTTTACTCCTCCAACGAGGTTGTGCTTGCCGTGTGCCCAGTGGCCTATCACCTTCCTAATGTAAGGTCTCCTCACACAAGTCTGCTGTGGCCAGGCAAACCTTCATGATTAGAAGGTAGACTTGAGGTGCCTCACCGTGCCCTCCTGGTCCAGCCCTTCTTCCTGACACAGGATGCTCCGTCCTATTCTCCAAGGCCTCTGAGAGCAGCCTCCAGGCCCCGCACCACTTCCTGCGACCTGTCCTTCTCTGGAGGGCTGCTCTCAGCCCCATCAAGCCTGTCTGCCACCTTGTAGCATCACCACTGCCCCCATGGCCACTGCAAATGGCCACAGGGTAAAGAGGTGGCTGTCAAATGCACAGGCCTGGGCAGGCGTGAGTACTTGGGAAAGTTAAAAATAGGAGAACTGGACCCAGAAGGGAGTGGGCACAGGGACTTGGCAGCAGTCACATTATAATATTTGGCAGAAGGAACATTATATTTCTATTTTAGTGTATTTCAGTTATTTCTATATAGGTGTGGTTCTATTATACCAAGTGGGTTATTTTGCCTAAGATCTAGTGGATTATGCTCTGTGGGAAATTGAATGAATTTAAAAAATAAACAATTTTAAAAACACTATGTACAAATCTATGAATGGATAATTATCAAATAGAAGACTATCCACTAATAATTATATTTGACTTTAAGGTACACCATGCAATTTTTGATACAGATTTACCTTCATAATTATACTTTTCTTAGAGTATTATTAGCTTTCAGCCGGTAATTCTAATATTAAAATAAACACACACCAAAGCACAGTGGGACCACACATCTCCTAGCTGGTAGAAGAGAGGTCTTCAAACGCTGTGTGTTCCCACAGGTAATTCATGTTTGATTTCTTTTTTTAAGAATAGAATAGTCCTCAAAAAGGTTGGGGGGAGAGAGGAATACTTTAAATACTAAGAAAAGGGGGAGAAATCGTGAGAATGGAAGAAGACTGCAGAGGTGAGGGAAGGAAGCCAATAAACCAGAATAAATTAAAACTGCTACTTTGGGGTCACAGCCGTTTTCTTTCTTCTTGCCCGTGCACAGGCTCACCGCATTATGCTGAACATAACTGAACATAACACAGCGGGACCTAACGTCTTTATCAAGAGGGGCCCTTGGGTCACACAAATATCACCATTTACTTTTTTTTTTAAGCCATGATCCTTTAGGCCAGGTAAAAGCTCACCAACGCAGAGGATGCAGCCACGGAGCTGTCTCCCAGGAGATGCTCCAGGAAGGAGAAGGAAAGGAGGGAGGAGCTGCGATTCCAAAACGACCTTACATTCAAATTTTCCAGGATACAAATACCTACTGACGATTGTCCCTGGGGGAAAACATTTACATTCCTTCCGCTCCACACAGTCCCAGACTTGCTTTGAGGCAGTTCCACAAGTGGAACTATGTCAGAAAAGAAAAGATAGGAGCAACTATTTCGGAGGAGGAATGGAAGGGAAAATGGCCTGTTTTTCAACACAACTGTGGAAAAAGTTGTAATAAATAAGATGGCTTCACTGTGGTCAAGTTGCATTTATACTGAGGTAACTCAATATTTAGAACTCTGTGAAGGAGAAAAAAGATTGAACAGATGCAAAATATTTGTCACCTGACATATGTATATTATATATACATACATATTATACATATATTAAGTGCTTTGAAAAAAGGTGGAAAGAGGCAATGTAGTACAGACTACTTGGTCCACAAAAAAGAAAACAACTCTTTTCTAAGTTGGTGCAGAGCCATGGAATAGGATTTTGTCAATCAAAAAACATGAATATCAGAGGATCTATACTATACTGTAAGAAAATCAAAAAGATTAAGGAAATAATATTAGTAATTCACATCCAGTATCTCAGAATGAGGGGCTATATGAATGGAAGCTATGGAAAACAAAAGAAATTAACATATTATATATGGCTTCTGCATTGTAAACAAGAATAATTATAATAGTAGCTAAGGTGGCCCCAGCCCTCACCATGTGTAAAGCACTTCATATAGACTATTTCATTTAGTGTCCCTAACAACCCTAGGAGGGAGGGATTATTAGTTACCCCTATTGTACAGATGAGAAAACTGAGGCAGAGAATCACAGAGTTGGGAAGCAGTAGCACCAGGATTAAAAGCTTAGCAGTCAGACTCCCAAGCCCATGACACCAAGCCACCCCCACTCCTACCCTGTCCTCAATGAGAACAAGACTGTAGAAGACAGAGAACTGGAGACCCCAGACCCTGTTACACCACCTTACACAGCCCTCAGCTGAGCTGACAGATGAGCTAAGCCACCAGGATTGACTGTTCACCAGGATCAATTCCTAACAGTGCCTTAAAGAAAAGAAACTAGCAAATCAAGATGCTTTTAACCATTTGTGTTCATTTACAATGGTTTTATTTTATTTATTTTTTTGGGGGGGGGTGGGGTGAGGAATAGTGGCCCTGAGCTAAGATCTGTGCCAATCTTCCTCTATTTTGTATGTGGGATGCCACCACAGCATGAGTGGTGTAGGTCCACACCTGGGATCCAAACCCATGAACCCCGGGCTGCCGAAGTGGAGCACCCAAACTTAACCACTACGCCACCGGGCCAGCCCCGGAAATTACAAATTTTTTAAAAAACTAATGTACAACTGTGAAATTTTATCAGAAATTTTTACTTTCAAATCTTAGCCCAGTTTACTTCTACCTCCTCACAACACTGTACGATGCTATTTGTTGTTTGATTTGGTTTAATAAATTCCAACATTTAAATTGGATAACCATTTTCAACCAACATTTTGTTATACATAACAGAAAATGTATCTCAAAAGAAAACATTACATAAAGCATCTAGTACAAGCCCTGGTTATACAGAATAACGTCTCCAGTGTGCCTCAATTTACCGGCTGGAATCCGAGGCAAAACAGAGCAGGTTCCACCTCGTGGAGTTCTGTTTTTGTCTTCAACCCAAAGATCTGGTCTTCACTCCTGTTCCTACCCACCCACCACAAATCAGCTGTCGTGGATCACGAGGGGACCAGGTGAGTGATCTTGGCCGACTCCGTGGACAGTCCATCACTGCCCAGCACCCCCAACACCACGCTGCAGGCCCACCTGCAATCAGCCCTATCGATCCTCTCCCCACATGCGACCACACTCTTATTTCCCAGAATCCCTAGTAGTACAAATAGAACTATTTTGGTTCCACACATTTCAAAGCCTTTTTAAAATTCAGGACAAACAAATGACTGTGGCAGCTTGGGGACACAGGTCCTTTGAGAAGAGCTTAAACTCACAACACCCAAATTTTGAGTTTTAGCCTTCTACCACCACAGAGACCTACAACACACTCTGTTTTTAGCCCAGTGGGAAGAAAGAAAAAATTCTCACTCAGTCTTACTATGAATAAATTACCCTCCAGAAGAAGTCAACACATACCTTCCAGGAAACTATTAAATGCACTAAAGAGAGAGAATTTTCTAAATGCCACCCCCAGTGCCCTGAAAATGTTACATTCTCCCCACAGGATACAACAACTTACTTCTGAAGAGTCAGTTTATGCTAAAGAAGGTCAATTAGAAAGATATATCTGCATTCCATGACTTTAGAAGTTCAACCTGGGCTTTGCTTGACAGTGTGTTTTAGAAAATTTTTTAGCGCGGGCTGTAAATCACTTCGGGACGCCCGTGTGCGAGTGGGGCTGCCTGGGAACGGCTGGTGTCACACTGTAGCACACTCAGCTGCTCCATCCCGTGAATGGCACTCGTAATGAAAACACTGCCATATATCTTGGTTTGTCAGAGAACAAATCAGTTTTATCTGTTCATTTTGTGGTTTAGTGTCATAGGTATTTTAGAAAACATAATTTATAATTCCTCATGCAATTATATATGAAATTAAATCATCTCACTTTTCCAGAAGCATCAAAATATTTCAGATTAAGTAGAATGCACTCATAATGTCTTTGAAGTTCTCTTCCCCCAATCCACTATCAGACGAAAAAATAAATACATAAAGGAAAAAGAGGAGGAAATATGTAGCATTTTAATGAGCTGATCTAGTTATATTAGGTGAGGCCTTGTAGAGGCTTTTATTCATATTCTTAATAATAACCCATGATCACAACAATGCCTAATCATGCCATAGAGAGGCAGAGATATAGCGGCTAGGCCACTGCCTCAAGAAGCAGAATGCCTGGGTCTGAACATTTGAATCCTGGTTCCATCACTTATCTGCTGTGTGCCCTGACATAAATCACTTAACCTCTCTGTGCCTCAGTTTCCTCAGCTGTAAAATGTAGATAATTGTACCTATGCCACATACGGTTTGTGAGCATTAAATGAGTTAACATATGTAGCACACTTAGAACAATGCCTGGCATAGTAAGTTCTGTGTTCGCTAGCATTATAATTAGCAACAATAGACACACCACTCTTCCGTTTTTAAGGACTAAACATACATGAAAACATAACAATACTATGTCTTATTGACTAACACGAGCCATTCCAAAAGGAGATAAGAGAAAAATATCCTATTGGTGGGTCTTTTTTGTGTGTGTGTGTGAGGAAGATCAGCCCTGAGCTAACATCCGTTGCCAATCCTCCTCCTTTTTTTCCCTTTTTCTCCCCAAAGCCCCACTAGATAGTTGTATGTCATAGTTGCACATCCTTCTAGTTGCTGTATGTGGGACGCGGCCTCAGCACGGCCGGACAAGTGGTGCGTCGGTGCGCGCCTGGGATCCGAACCCTGGGCCGCCAGTGGCGGAGCGCACGCACTTAACCACTAAGCCACGGGGCCGGCCCTGGTGGGTCTTTATTTAGGTGATAAATCAGTTATTTCAGTAAACTTCAAGACAATGCAGCCAAGATGCCGTATTAAGTACTAAGTGACACCTCAGGCCCCAGGGAGGACATGCCACCCCAACGAGTGTGTTAATCCCCCTGATTTACAACAGAGTTGGGCCTATTCTTTTTAATTTACCTAGTTAAATGAGTATCTGCTGAGAGACTCAGACAAATTCATAGTCACAACAGGAAATTTCCCCTTAATGAGACAGAAAAGTAGTTGTTGATCTTAATTGCATTACTTTAAACTGCAAATAGGTGCACGTTAATACCCACTGGAGGTTGAAGTAAAAAAGGAACAAAGTAGCAAATTATAACTTAATGTGTTACATATCTCTGTTTTGTATACTTGAGAAAACACTGGTTTTATAATTAAAACGCTTCTTTCATATAAATTGGTATTTTTGGTTACATGAGTACATTTTAATTGATAATCTGAGTTAAATAAATCCTGACCAATCCTTGCTATGTCTATTATGAAAACCCACCTAAATATTTATTGAAAGCAAATAGTTCTCCCTATCCAAGGGCCACCAACATAATCACACAGGAAGATAATGAGCCCTACCTCGGAGGACAGACCTCAGTGTGAGCTGAATGACTGTAGGAAAGCACACAGAGGGAGCCGACTGGAATGGTGCCAATGACACTGACGGGAGAGGGTGCAGGGTAGGTGGCCAAATACATCTGAATTCTAAATAGGTCCATCTCACACCTGCGAAGCTACAGGGGAGACTATGAAAAGAAACTGGATCAATGTCAAAATTCTCAAATACAGAAGGAGACAGAGAGATGCTCATCTCTTTTCCACGCCCAGAGAATCCAAGGTCCAGTACAAACAAGCCACCAAAAGGGATTAGAATCCATTGCTCCTCAAGCAGGGAGCTTTCACAATTTGTTTGACAAATTCCCCATCTGCACGAGTGCGCTGTCCTCAATCAATTCAAACACGGGAGAAACCTTCCCAAAGAGTTTCCCCCAATGGCTCTTTCATAAAATCTCATCCTACTGCACAGAGCAAAAATCAGAGCTAAAAAATAGAAAAACTGTCATCAGTTATTAATTCCTGGGCCAAGGGACATCTTTAACACAGGACTGTCATTGTGAAACTAGTAAGCACTCAGTAACTAACCCACACAATGCTGTGTATGTGTTTTTTAAAGAGCAGGAAGACCAAAATGTGGGTAAGAACAAGACTGTTATAAAAACAAAATATGAAATCAATTAACTGAAGTTTCCTGAATGACACAATGTCTTCTTATTCTTCTCCCACATTAAAAAACTTAACTCTGTACCGCAAGGTAAGAAAGGAAGCAGGTCAATGCCAAATTTTTTTTAAATAATTGGCCTTTCACCTACGATGAACCAAATGAGAAGAAATTTATTTTCAAAGGATAACTCTGTTCTCACGTAAATGTGGGAGTAAGTCACTCTGATGGGCCAGCATGGGCACAGCATCTGTACTTAACACTTCCTCATGTGCTGACCACTCCTAAATCATTCTAGATAATCTAAAGAAAGTGAATGTTTCACATTTGATTTGAAAACCAAAAGCTTCACTGTTATGCAGTATTAGAAATAATAATAAAAATATGTAAATTATATATAATACTACTAAGTGACAAATTACAGATGAAAATATTGCATATATATGACCTCAACTATGTAAAAGAATGCCTAGAACTATAAGAAGGATGCCTTAAAATGTTACCTACCTTTAGGGAGTTGATCCCTGGGGGTTTTTTGTCTTCTTTCTACTTTTTCTGTATTTTTTAGTTTTCTATAACTAACAAGCATTAGTTAAAGGAGCTTGGATATACAAAAATGGTGTCTCATAAAATAAGTTCTCGTAAAATGCTATCCCAAGACAGCAAGTTCAATTTTACTATTTAAACTCAAAACAAGCTCCCCACTCAATTTAAAAATATATACATTCAGTTACCAATTCCAAAATGTCAATCTTTGGTTTACGCCTGTAACATATAGTTACTATTAATTTGAATTCTAGACTAAACTGACAGAGTAGAAATATAATGCCACTGAATGAGATATTGGTTAAGCACACATTCTCTGGAGCCAGTGTTTGGTGTCAGCCAAGCTGTTTACCTCTGAGTCTCCGTTTCCTCATTGGTAAAATGTGGACAAGAATATTACATACTTCATGGGGTTATTATGAAGATTGAATGAACATGTTAAGAACAGTGTCTGTTACACAAGAAGCACTAAATAAATATTAGTGCTTAATATTATTAACCAATTAACGATATTAATTTCATTAAATATATTCATAACATGTCTATTATGTAAAAACTTCAGTTTCCCTCACAAAAACTAAACCACAGCTTAATCTAAGGTAATTCTGACAATGTTACATTTATCCAACTCCAAACACAAAGTTAGTCCACATAGGTAAATTTTTCAGAAAACTGAGGCTTAACCTTTTAAGCGCCTACGTCATTTTATTTTTAATCCTCAAAACCCACTCAAAATCTTCAGTTTTGTTCCGCTAAGCAGCTACTTTCCAGAAGTCTAAATTTGCCAAAACCCCCGTTCTGGACAAGATGGAGAGAACAGGATTCACATAAGCATAATCCTCTAATGTCAGGTCCTACCTCACATTTTATTACACATTTACGGTTTATTTTCTATCTCCCCTACTGAAACGTTAAGTATCATGGGGGCAGGGGCATTACATGTTTGGTTCTTTGCTGTGTCCCCAACACCTAGAACAACGCGTGGCACACAATAGGCACTCGATAGATATTCGTTAAATGAATGAATGAAATGATGGTGTGCAACAGAACCAGAGAATTAAGGTGTGCTCTTTAAACATTTCTTTGTAGTTTTCCTCTCCATAAAATGGGAACAGTAAAACTCAACCACATTTCTTCCAGTGATGCTCAAAAGACTAAAGATCTTTATTAAGATCTTTCTTTCCAAATAATTCTGATATATCTTCCCTCGCAGAGTATCTAAAGCAGGCCCCCTTTCAAACAATCCTCCTCCCCTCCCTCCAGGCATCACTGTATTCATAATAATAAAACACGACATTTAAAATTGTTATTTATTACTGTGGCTCTGGAGCATATATTCTCAAGAAGAACCACAATCTGAAGTTGATAAAACTGGTCAGCGCTTTTGATCAAGAACAGACTGCCCTCTTAACTCGGCTCCCAGGATGGTGGGCCCAGCTTTATCTGGGAGATTATTAGGCCTTGTAGAGCTGAATCATTGCGGGCAGAGGTTTGACTGTGCTCTGAGCTTTCCAGCACTTCATTCTTTGATTTACAAAACTGACAGAAAGAATATGTCAAGGTACTTCTCTGCGAGGCGAGCTGGCAGCCAAGAGGGAGCTGGGGGCTGTTGATTTGCATATAGCCTGCAGCCATCTTTCCCAACCTGAGGAACGAGCTTGTACAACAGCAGCGCAGATTTGTTTTTCTGTCCTGGGTGATCTTTCTTCCAACCAAAAAGAGGCAGGCAGATAGAGGAAAACCTTTGGGTTTTCTTTCATTGACAGACAAATAATTTTGCCAATTACAGTTACGAGCAAGAAAATGGCCTGCGCTCCGGAGCCTTGAGGTAAGACTCTTCAGAGCTCTCAAAGCTGCCGTCAAAAAAAACACTGTGTTTCAAAGTGCTGGGTTTTAACGCTCATCGCAATCATGTGAAATCTGTCTGGCACCTCAGAAACCAAGCCAAGGTGCCTATGAGCGACCACACGGCCAACTGAATGCTTGCTTTTCAGCGCTGCCGCCCACAACCACCACGAGGTTGTCCTCTGTCACACCCCAGGTGGACAAGGTCCCTGACATCTCAGGGTTCCTCTTCATGGGCCAAGCTACTTAAATAAGTAATAGACTGCCCACTCGCTGATACTATGCAGATGAATGAATTATTATGGCGTTGAGATCCCATAAGAATTTTAAAATGCAATAATACTGTATCTGACAAAATTTGGACATTCAAACCACAAATGTAAAATGTACATTAAAACAAGAAGTGAAAGATCTATAATTATGAAATTTCAGAATCTCACAAAGAATTAACTGAAATTGTAAGATTTAGATGACAGAGCTCTTATCCACACAAAAAAGAAAGAAAGCAGAGAGTTCTTAAAAAGCATTTTAATATTACAAAATGCTCTATGGCCAAGAATTTTTTATGTCTATCATGAATGTCAAAATAGACTTTATTTAGAGTTGGAATACGATGGTATAGCACCAAGGCTGTGAGTTGTATCAAGGGAGAGCTCTAAATATAAAGGACCCAGCCAAAAGGGAACTGCACTAGCCACGGCAGCATTTATAAGCCTTTGAATGAATGTGCTTTAAATGAGTTCCTTGTAGGGAGTCTGTAATGCGTCTTCTTAAGACACAAAAGGACCTGGGTCTTAGCAAATAACTCCACCTTCCATTTAAATCTATACACTACTAAAAGACAGTTACACCTTAGAGGGGAACAGAATAGAAAATTAATCACAACATAAACGGTATCAGAGTATCCCCAATTTTAGGTTGTAGGTTTCCTACTCATAACTCCTCAAAGTTATATATTTTTAATGGGACATACTCTATTAAATAAAAGTTGTATATCACTGTGGGTCAATCGGTTTAGCCCGGATCATTGTACATGAATGCCAGAATGCAGAAGTCAGATGATCAGTCCCCTCCAGGTCTGGGCATTAACACCTAACTTCCGAAAAGAATTTTAAGCAGTTTAAAAAATACACCAAAGCTAATGGCCACCATGGCCAACTGCTCCAAACAAAACAGATAACTGAGAACATCGCTAAACACTTCCCTCATCATAAAGGAAGTAATGGGCTAGTTTTTTAATGAATTATTTCCACTGAAATGATTTTTTTTAATGGGCATTCAGGTAGAAATTGCAGGGTCAAAAGTGAAGAGAGATCAGATGCTTTTCTTTTTTTTTTTTTTGGCCAAGAAGATTGGCCCTGAGTTAGCAACTGTTGCCAATCTTCCTCTTTTTGCTTGAGGAAGATGGTTCCTAAGCTAACACCGGTGCCAATCTTCCTCTACTTTGTATATGGGATGCCGAAACAGCATGGCTTGATGAGTGGTGCGTAGGTCCGTGCCTGGGATCCAGGCCCGGGAACCCCAGGCCCCCGAAGCAGAGCACACCAACTTAACCACTATGCCACCAGGCCAGCCCCTATTTTTTTTTTTTTTAATTCACTGCCCTTAACAGTTTTTATCAAGTACTTCCTACTCAACTGCTAGGCATCCAGCAAATCAAGTTAGATAGGGTCTTCACCCTCTTCAGATTTACGTATAGACAATAATTCCAACAGCTGACCTTTACGTGACCCATAATTATATATCTCTGTGTTTTAAACAACACATATTTATGACAATACAAATAAATACAAGAAATACAGAACTATAAACATTTATATTAGATATTCGTTCTTAAGTATACATTGGACAAGGAAGTAGGATGATCATCATTTTTCCCTTGGCATTTAGTTAAAAAGTACTGTTTCAGGTTTTGCTGTGTGTAAATAAACAATCATATGTACACACACACATAAATGAATATGTCATTTTATGCAGCAGAGGAGAGAAGAGCACAGGGGCTTGTTAGAGATTTGTGCGGGCCCAGCCAGCGTTTCACATTTTGCCCCATCCAGCTCTAATGAGGGCTGAGACATTAACAGCAATTTTGGGTAGCATTTTTAGCTCTCTTTCGAGAGCCACAGAATTTTTTAAAAAGCAGCTTGTTTGTTAAAAGTTTGCTCCAAGGCCTAGAATTTCTAAATATGCACCTTTTTTTCAACATTGCCCTTATAAAGAAAGAAACTGCAGAGAGTCTCCCAAACATGAGAGTTTAATTAAAGAAGGAAAAGTGAAAAAAAAGAAAGAGAGAGAGCCAAGGAAAGAAACCAAGAAAGCAAGACAAGGCAAGAGATCACTTCAAACATTTTCAATAGGGAGAATGTCAAACCTTCAGACCACAAAAAACCTTTCGGCTCCAGACAACATGTGTGTTTTAACCATCCTCTCTCAAAAAAAAAAAGGTGATTTTCTGAATTCCTTTCCAAGGTTATGATTGAGCTTACGAATTGTTTATTTGAAATCATAGTATTTGCAAGCATTTATAGGGTTAAGATTTCCATTAAGTTTAGCAAAACAAAAATAATTCTGAATTAAAGCAGCAAATATAAATTTTAGAAAAGAATTTTTGAAAATTTAAGAGGAAAAGAAACCCATAGATTCAAAGATTTAAGAGACGAATCAACCAAAGTGCAATACATAGATTTGTATGGTTCCTGATTTGAATAAACAAACACTAAAAAAAAAATTTATAAAATACTTAGAAAAATTTTAACCTTGACTGGATATTTCATGATATTAAGGAATTATTATCTTTCCTTTAAGAGTCATACAGGGGGAGCCAGCCCGGTGGCATAGCAGTTAAGTACGCACGCTCCAATGCGGCGGCCCAGGGTTCAGATCCCGGGCTCGCACCGATGCACCGCTTATCAAGCCATGCTGTAGCGGTGTCCCATATAAAGTGGAGGAAGATGGGCAAGGATGTTAGCCCAGAGCCAGTCTTCCTCAGCAAAAAGAGGAGGATTGGCGAATGTTAGCTCTGTGCTAATCTTCCTCACACACAAAAAACGAGTCATATTGGTATTGTAGTTATGTTTTTAAAGTAGTCTTTAAGAGATACTTAGTAAAATATTTATGGATAAAATATGAGGTCCAGAATGTGCTTTAAAATAATCCATTTGGGGAGGGGTGAGAAGTGGGTGGAGGCAGAGATGAAACAAGATTGACCATGAATTGCTAATTGTTGCTCCTAGATGATGAGTTCATAAATATTTAATACACTAGTCTCTCTACTTTGAATATGTTGCATGTTCCTATAATAAAACATTTTAGAGAATTAATTTAAGAACAAAGCATTTCAAGCATTCAACAACTTAAAATGAACGTGTATTCATTTCTAATGATAAAATTTACCTTAAAAGTAGCTTCTAAGTAAAGTTCCTCTCAACAGTATGTTGTAAAGAGCTAGTCCACTGGAAAGTGTATAATAATAAATAAATGCATAATATATAAAGTAACAATAAACAAATAAATAAAGCCATTTTTTATATAAATATCCTTACTATTTGGGTTTTAAATCTTATTCTATTTATTTATTCTTATCATTGTTTATAGTTCATAGACTGAAATTATTCTCCCTACATACAATGCTTTCAGACAGATGAGGTCTAGATAAACACTAACAAAATTTCTCTAAGTTTCAATCAGAAGAATTTAGATCTCAGCAACTTCATAAGTGCCTTTTGAAAAACTACCTCTTATGATTCTAAAAGTTATTATTGGAATGTTTTATCACCACAAGCACAGCCAAAACATAATTGATTACGGAACGACGACATGGAATAATCTGGAAATGGTGATAGCTGATCGATAAGGAGACAAATCGATAAAAATAGCTAATTCATGAATGGGAGCCAACTTCACAGTGATGTACAAGGACAAAATATTCTTCATGGATAAAGTTGAGTAAAAATGAACCTTAAAAAATGGTTTTCTTTCAGTCAACAAACATTTATTGAATTCCCACAGACTTCATGTTGTGCTATGTTATCTGTTGTAAGGAAACAAAATAGTTTCCGGTTCATAAGTCCAAATCTAATTATTGAAGAAAGTAAACTGGCACTTTTTGAGAATACATCTATTTCTGCAGGGTATTAAATAATATCTTCAAGTTCACTTATTCATTCTTCCACCACTGAGCGAATGCCTACCATAAGTGCCACCTTGTGCTCTGAAGAAATGGGCCTTTGAGAGCAGAAGAGTTTCACCACTAAAAACCAAAGCCAACCACAGGCCCATTTTTAAAATGGGCTCAACAATGAACAGAGGCGGCAAATAAACAGCTTTCCTTTAATGAGGCAAAGCCAGGATTTCCTAGAAATTTTAACTCATATTTCCCATCTCGTCCTCTACTTCCAAAAGCTGACAAGAGGAAGAGGAATTCTTAAGCATTTTCCAGAAGTAAAATGAACATTTAGTTATAAATTAGCACCAAACTTGTAAACAAATTTTATATGTATTTCTACTCTCTGAACCTCAGTATTCAATATTTCTGAGCTCAGAGGGTCAAAAATCAAGTAATAATCCATACACTAAACTTTTTTCACATGTAATTAAACTACCAAATGTAAGCTCCATGAAAGCAAGATTTTTTTTTTTCCAGTTCTTTATCCCCAGAACCTAGAATAGTGATTGGCACATGGTAGGCATTTACTACTGCCGAATTAACTAATTTGAAGATCAGAATTGCTAAGGAATATGCTTAATTTCATAACAGGAATCATTTTCACCTCCTAAGCAAAAATTGTATATTTGAATTACTCAGCCTACTCTAGGCCCTCCAGTTTCAGGAGCTGGCTTCAATAGATAACAATTCCAGGAAGTTTGTTTTTTCATTTGTTTTTAATGAAGTCTGTCTCAGTTACCTTGAAAAAGTATCTCTCTATATTTTACCATGGAAATGAAATCGGCATAATTTATCATTATCCAATATATATAACCATTATCAAATAAATGTAATTATTTTGTATTTAGTAAGTACCCAATCTAAAAAGTCCTGCCTTTTAGGGGTTACATCACAAAGTAGAGTGCAAGCATTGAATGAGAACTGACTCCTGCTCCAACTCTGAACTCCCAGTGATGAGGTCTGTCCTAGGATGACCCTGTGGTTAAGGACCCTGACTCTGGAGGTGGATCACTGGGCTTCACATCTCAGCTCTTCCACCCACCAGCCCTGTGCTCCTGGGAAAGCCACTCCCTCTCTTTACTTGCCTCAGTTTCCTCATCTGTGAAATGGGACACACATAACTTACTTCAAAGAGCTGTTGTGAGAATTAAATGAGTTAGCACACGTAAAGCTCTCAGAGTAGTGCCTTACATAGAGTATTTGCTCAATTAACGTTACCTAGCACTATTAAGACTCTAAGAAATCCTTTGGTTTAAACCCCACAGGGGCTCATTAATTATCTATGGATTCTTTTTTTAATCTTAAACTGAAAAAACAACAGAAATTCACCTATATCATGTACAAATTTTCACACTTATAAATTAGGAACAAACTGAACTGCTCATCAAAATTGGAGAATAAGGTAGAAATTGCTCCCCACTCTTTCAGAAAAGAATTCATGAAGGATGTAGAATTTCATACTTATATATTTTTATCTGATTAAAAAAAGAAGAAAATCCCACACAATCCCACCACCCACCCTGTTGACATTTTAATATATTTCCTTTGTCTTTTTTTCTACACATATAGGTGGAATTTTATATAAATGAGACCGTATTTGGCATTCTGCTTGATTCACATAACATTGTATTAAATGCATTTTTCTGTGTTGCTCTTTTAAAAATATCATTTTGAACGACTGCGTAAATTTAATTATTCCAACATAAATAAGAAGTAACAGTGATTAACATGATATTTTTGCTGTAGACATTTTTGCCAGAAATATTTTCGCCATGTAACTAATTGGCCATAAGGCAATTTTGCCATAATAGATTAAAAAAATAGCTGGTTGAGGGTCCAGGCCAGTGGCGCAAGCGGTTAAGTGAGCCGTTAAGTGAGGCCGCTGCGGTGGCCTGGGGTTTGCCGGTTCGGATCCCCGGCGCGCACCAACACACCGCTTGTCAAGCCATGCTGTGGCAGCGTCACATATAAAGTGGAGGAAGATGGGCATGGATGTTAGCCCAGGGCCAATCTTCCTCAACAATAAAGAGGAGGATTGGCAGATGTTAGCACAGGGCTGATCTCCTCACAAAAAAAAAAAAATAGCTGGTTGACAGTTTGGTTTCATGAACTGGTTGAGAGTTTGGTTTCATTTCACCATTGATGCAGTACTCCCATTTTTATATTATATTAATGTTAGCCCTCATAACGGCCTAATACAGTGGTGCAAAGTTTTGAACTCACATTTCCCATAGAACTTTGGAATGTCTGTCAACTGATGTGGCAATATGCCAAGAACAAGCAACAGTGTAGAAGGCTTGGGCCGGTCCCATGGCTTAGCGGTTAAGTGTGAGTGTTCCGCTACTGGCGGCCCGGGTTCGGATCCCAGGCGCACACTCACGCTCCACCTCTCCAGTCATGCTGAGGCCGAGTCCCACATACAGCAACTAGAAGGATGTGCAACTATGACATACAACTATCTACTGGGGCTTTGGGGAAGAAAAAGGAAGAGGATTGGCAACAGATGTTAGCTCAGAGCCGGTCTTCCTCAGCAAAAAGAGGAGGATTAGCATGGATGTTAGCTCAGGGCTGATCTTCCTCACAAAAAATAAAAAAAAAAAAAAGAAGGCTTTCCCAACATAATACAAAGCTCAGTTACAAACAGGCATCCTAGTATTTGGAAATTGATACTTGTCTTAACGAAGGAAGAAATTTTACCAAAAAAAGAAAAAGTGTGATGCCGAATAAGGTGAAGAATCAACAAGCAAAAAAAAAGTATTTGGTCTCTTTGACTAATTACCAAAAAGCAACCAACTCAGCCAGCTCTACTTGTGAAACAAAGAAATAAAGGTTTACCTCTCTTAAAAAAAAAAAAATATATATATATATATATATATATATATATATATATAAAATACTATCAACAGAAGACTTCGAAGACAAATGCTTAGGTACAACCCACAAAATAAAATCAGTTATTTGCTAAGTATTACCATGAATCTAAACACATTTTAAATGTATTCAAATATTTTGTATTTTGCAATAGTCTTTTTAAGTTACTCATTTTTCATGTTTCATTATGTCCTTTTTAACGTACCTTTTTTTATTTTATCTTTCACAGCAAGATTGCCTTACGGCTGATTAGTTATTCAGTGAAAATGTTTGCAGCAAAAATGTTTGTGCCAAAAATGCTTGCAGCCAAAGTACCTAGAACTAATTCATACACCACTTCTTGAACCCGTAATTTTTATATACACTCATGACCCCAAAAACAAACAGCCAGAAAGGATTTTTGCTTATTTATTGTTCAATATGTTTGTTTTTAAATAAAATTTGCTGATAAAAAATAAATTTTAAAAGTTATTTTAAAATTTACAGAAAGCAAGAGAGAGATAAAATGTCCACTTACAAATTAAGTCAAATGTGCACAGTGAAGAATCACGTTGCCATCACTGCCGCCTCCCAAGGCCTACCACCCACACTGGCAAATAGAAATAGCTACTCAATCAGTGAGATAAAGAACTCTCTTAACAATGCCGAGAGATCCATGGCCATTTCCAAAAGCTTTAGGGGGCAGAATTGAAAGGATGAAAAAGAAAAAAGAAAGAAGAAAGGGAGTGATGAGTTTAAGTTGGGGGGGTACTGTGTACCAGTACCCTAGGTTAACACTCCTCTTCTAAGAGACTAGAGGACTTGACTCAGAGACATAGACTCATAGTCCATCTATACTGTAAAACGTGCTTGCTGTTCATTAGGCCTTAGCCTACCTACTCTGGGAAAAGCAAAGAGCCAGCCATCTTTCTACTTTTCTGCATATGCAAAACAGCAAGTCAGATGAATCCTGTAACTCATATCCTGGAGAATCAGAGTTAACGGTATGGGTGCTGGGAAATGGAGGGTTTAGGTCAGTTAGAAGCATAGTGCCCATGATTTATGATAGTATCTTGGGCCCTTATCCTCTCTTGGGTCACAATATTTGGCTTCAAATAAACAAGGTTATTATTAAAATGGGGGAGGAAAGACAGAAATCCTTGAATTCCACTTTAGTGAAATTCTATCATCTTTTAGAAGCAAATATTCTTTCTTAATCAAATCTCTTTAGCTCACCTAGAGGGAATGTCCTCTCAAAAAAGAAATTGACTATCCCATGCTCACAAGAGCATGGGTCCACTGCCTTATCATTGGGACTTGAGTATTACTCCAAAATAATGACATTGCTAATGTATTTTCTCTTTTACAGGCAATCTGAATGTTATTCCAATTCAATTATTGAAACTTTCCTGGTCATGTCAAAATGAAAAACTGTGTTTCAAGAGCCTCGATTTTTAAAATAGGCTCGAGCAGTCCGCTATTGTTGCAGCGTATTTCTGCCCAACTTTTCCAGCGTAGGAATGCTCGGTTTCTCTACTGCAAAAGGATTTACTGGGAGGTCACCCAATGACTCCCCATCTTGGGGGAATTACCTAAACACTGAACAAACAAACAAAACAAAAAAGAAAACTAGACACACAAAACCTCAGGCCTCGAATATGCAGTCATATCGTGTTCTCCCTCCTTTTCTAGCTCTCTCCTGCTCTGCTGTTTGTCCAGCACACGAACGACCTGCGTTATCATGCATTCTGTTTGCTCTACAGTAAACATGCAGCAAATTGCATACGTTTGATGATCTGAATAACAACAAAGATCTAATACATTCATTTCAAAATAAACAATTGTAAGTTTTTCCATTTACCCAAAACTGAGATCAGCAGCCTAATTTAAAACAAAACAAACAATGATTTGTTTTCCTCTGTGAGATTACAGTACTGGACCTAGCAATAAAACCTTTGCTTACCTACAAAATAAAGTATATCTGTGATCCAGGGCACCTTCAGAATGTTGGTTCAACTTTTAAAAAGTTAATATTTAGTATTTTTCAATCATGGCTTTCAAAAACTTTGGGGAAGCAAATCTTCTCTTTGGACTTTTCCCGTTTAACCCTCCACTGCAGACCATATTTCTTGCTAGCGTATGTCACCTGGCTGAGCAGACTCTCAGTCCACATCACGGAATGAAACAGTGTGGCTCCCTAGTGCAAATTTCCTGAGAGCCCCTTCCCTGAGCATGTGCCAAGAATCAAATCTTGGCCACTTAGTGCTCTGTGCTCCACATGTGAGCTCACGGCGCGTTGAGCAGCCGTGCTAACTGAGATGGATAGCCCTGTCAAACAGGAAGCTGGCACACCAGGATGCAAACAGTGGGATACAATGACCTTTACATTCAGAGAAAAATATCCCTAAAATGGCATGAAAAGTTTATGGGGGGGAAGATGGAGGGATTCTTTTATTTCACTTAGGCACATAGCATGAAATAAAAACAATGGTGCCCAGTACGCAATTTGCTCGGGATCAAATCCCGAATCCCTCACACGAGAAGAAAAGTCGTCGGAGAAAGGAAACGAATCACGCTTTATCACGCTGCTTTGAAAGCAACAGACTCCACGATTCAGCTGTATTACTGCACCCACACTGGCCAAGTGCTCAGATGCAGACTACACTTGGACTCTCGGTAATTCGAGGGGTACTACCTGTCCTGGGAAAACATTCGTGACCTCCTGGTCTCAGATGGGTTGCTTTCTTGGTAGAAGTAAGACATAATTTAAATATTTAATTAAAATATTTTTTAAAAAGTAATGATCTGCTTACAGAATCAGAGCCAAGAGCTCAGGAATTTAAATCTTATGTCCTTGGTCACCATATTTGTAATTTTGTATAAATTGCTTAATCTCTCACAGTTGCCTTATCTGAATAAATAGAGGCTCTGACTAATAGTTCTTAAGAATTATACGAAGAGGAAGTCATTAAAAAGGTAGGAAAAACCCCTGGCACATACACAAATGTTAAGTAAGGATAGTAATATAGGAAATTAATATATAAAACATGACCTGGAAGTCACATATTTCTCTCCTTTAGTTATAGCCATTATCAGAAAGTATGTAATTCAATCATTTCAGCGGAAAAACAAGGATAATCATTCCATTGGGTCAAAAAAAATTCTTTTCCATTCTTCAAGGTTTGGGGGTTATTTTTGTTGTTATTTGTTTTGTCAGTTCTTTGGCATGAAAGAACAATGGGCTATGCTTCAGAACGAAGCAACACAAGCTCACAATGGGCTCCCCAATGCTGTACAATACACACTCAAATAATGATGCAATTTAATATCTAATTAAATAGGTAAAAGGAATTGATCACAAAGACACTGAGATTTTTTTTTTAATGAATGGACTACATCAAAACTACAGAGCAGTTTTCAAAGATACAAAAGTATAGTAAGATGCATCCATTTTTTTCCATTTAATTAAAAGCTGCAGGCCCAACGCAATAAATAAACTTAGAAAACTGAAAGCTTATAAATCACGTATTAAAATTTGGATAAGTTAGGAGCCAAACATCTCAGTACCGGCTGTGAGAACACCAGTTTGGAAACTTAGAGAAAATAGTTATCAATGCAAAAAAACCTGTGATGATCACTTTGAAATGCAAGTTGATTCTGGTGGCTCTAGAGATGCTGGTCAAACGCTTCCCAAAGCAACCAGAAAAGACTCTGCAAGAAACCTTCTGTTGTTCACTGTTTGGGAAAGATGCTAAATCTGACCATTCTCCTCCAACCTCGTTTGGAGAACTATTTCAGGGAACACATTCTTTCTCAAACTATGACACACAAGAGGCACGGGGAGGAGAGGGCAGACGCATTAATACCTTGTGCCTGAGCTGCAGAGCTGTGGGAGTACCCCAGGGCCAGGAGCGCGGTCTCCACCAGCTGGCTAAAAAGCACGTCTTTTCGAACCAGGACAAACTCTGCATGTTCTTCTCTGTTGTCATATTCAAGAGAGCTATCCAACTGCTCCACCACACAAAAGACAGGAATCATCAAACCTGGAGGGACAAGATTCAAGAGCAAAACACAAACATTACAAAGCAAATCTCAGTCACCATGATGAGAAGGGAAGAGACAGTTATAAAAGTCACTCATCTGTGATCGACAGTGGTTTAGATTAAACAAGGCTATTAGTCAGATGGGCCTAATGGGAAAGCTGTGGATTTTTTCCCCTCCATTATTACTATCAGACTGCAGCAGAACTGCCTCAGGCAGTGGCAGAAGCCCTCAGATTCCAGTCATTAAAAAGTGGAGTGCACCAATCAGAAGTGTCCTGACTGAGAGACCTAAAGTTCATGGCTGGCACATAGGTGAGGTCAGGGTGACCTTCTAGACCCATGCATCCTTCGTGTCCATGGTTTTATCATTAATTCTTCATCAGAACTAGTATTTTCAGATCAGATCTACTTTTGTCTGAAAATGTAAGATACCTAGTAGGGAGGCATATTTGATTTCAGGGCCTAAGCTCATATTTGAATATGCACAAGAAAGCCAATAGGAATTTAAAAGAAGTCCCTCCTCTATCTTTTACTTTTCTAAATCCTGGAAAATAGGTCATCAATTAGCCTGAAAATACCCTGCCCAGGAAAGCCTTAACTGACATTTAACTTATGTCAAAATATATATCCAAATACAAAACTTTGTCTTTTTTTAAGTTATTATTTTATACATTAACATCAGTTACCACTGGAAAGGGACTATCTCTTCTTGTGTTTTCAGAGAAAAAAAGTAAACTACCCTAAAGAATAAAGCAAATTAGTCTAGTTGAAAATCTGTTGTCACCGAAATATTTTCTGCTTTGTATCAAAGTGTGAAAAGCTAAAAAATGTTTAATTCACCAAAGATGTTTTTATAAACCATTTTTTATTTAAAAAAAAAAAAAAGTCATACAGGCATTTAAATCTAAACATAGCCAAAGCATAAGAAGATCAAAGTTTTACCAACATGCAAGTAATAAACACGGACTCTGCCCTACGTAATTCACACAAATTAGTGTGTTATAGAATAAGGATCTGCTCCGGGTCTTCTCTTTGTGCAGGAAAAATCAAAAGTTATGAAGAATGAGTGGGCAGGCGGAGAGACGGGGGAGGTGGAGGGTTAGCGGGTCATAGTGAAGGCACTTCACAAGAAAAATATGACCTCTGTGTAAAACGACATATGGGAGCATGGACTCTGACATACAGAATGCACAGGAGTTTCTCTAGAAGCCCCTTGCTGTTGCCCAGACCCTAGAAGCCTGTGACTCACTCTGATCTGCAAAGCAGAGGGTGGGAGCAGACACTGCAAACTACCAGGTCACAGATTTAGATTCTTGTTCAAAAGATAACACAATGGTACAACTGGTTCCCACGTGCTAATTATTATTATTAAAGATAATAAGTATTGGGTGTAATTATTAAATATTATCATTATTAACAATAATAATACTTATTAAGAATTGTTATCATTAAAGATCATGGTAATTATTATTAAGCCTGCACAACACTCTAACAAGTCACACCATGCCATACCCGGGACAATTATTGACTCAGTGTTCACTCTTAAGAACAACAAACCAGCATTATTGTCTATAGCAAATACACTATCCATGGTATAGATTTACGGAAAACGGGAAGTAAGGGTGGAGCAGACTGTTTTAGACAAAGAAGAGAATTTAGCCCGGCCACGTGGTGCCTTACAAAATATTTTTTTTAATTGTGACCAGTAATGGCATATCAAATGCTTATTTATTTATGCCCAGCTTATTCACAAATGTATGTAAGACATGTAATGAATAATATAAATTAGGTTTCCTCTGCATTTTCTCTGTGGTCATTCATTTATCCAACTTCCATTCCCTAAACACCTACTATGTGCCAAGTATCCCCCGTGGCTGCAGGGATACAAGTGAGAACAAGTCTGACATGGCTCTCGCCCTCAGTGCAGGTGAAGGTGTTGTAAAATCTCCCTAAGCAGCCATAATGGCATTTTATAGGACCCATCTACGAGAGTCCTCCTCAGCAGGGAATAGCCTCCATTTAGACCCTTTAACTCACATACTGGTATATGATCTTTGTCCAAAGAAACAAGTTGATTTCTATTTTTAATGATTTAAGCGTATGCACACATAGGCCATGTAGTCAGTGGTGCCATAAGCTACTTCACCACTAATACCTATGTGTACATAATTTTCAATGCTGAAAATCCATGTGCAGTTTCTAATGTCAACATCGGAGTGTCACACATCTGGGAATCACAGATAAGACCTTTAAATGAATCCAGTTGCTCCATAAGCTATCACGTATCCATTACTTAGGAACCATAAATCTTTCTCAAGTCTATGGTCAACTGAAAAAACTTAAGACCCTATTAATTTTTAAAAATAATGTTAACAGTTCAATGAGTTAGATATGAAATATAACATTAAAGCACAGGGATCTACAACAGGTAGGGACTGATGTTTTGAAAGTGTCAATTACCGAAATATTTCCTTAAACATTTTAGTTCAGTGATTAAAGGAAGCAATTGTTATCTGACATGATAGCAATAACTCCTCATAGTAAAAAGCAAGCACCCATCCCTCAGAGGCATCAGCTACTTTTAAAAAAAGGGGGGGGGGGAGGACTTTGAGGCAATTTATAAAATAAAACAAAATTAACCAGAAGTGCTTGATAATAGAATTTGTTCTGAAAGCACATATATATGAGATACCAAAGAATATCATAAACAGGTTATATTTAACCCCTAGAAAAATGTATCTTTTTACTAGAATTTGATCTAAACAACTATGAAATTTTTACAATGAAATGCAATTTTTACAAAGAAGAACAACACAGGAAAAATGGATGCAATTCTAATGACAATGACAGGAGAAATGAAAAATAGTAAAATAATACAATTGAGGTCAAGTGTGGGGAATAAGAAAAAAAGGCATAGGTTTTAAAAGCCTTTAAAAACAGCAAATCCGTAGGAAAGAAAACTCGAAAAGGATGAGCAGAAATATGTATCAAAAAAAGATATTTACCCATTTGGTCCCCCCACTCTCTCCAGGCAAAAACAGAAAAAAAAAGAAAGAAAAAAAGTGACAATGGATGAAAAGATAGGGAGAAGTGTTTGGAAACACTTCAAAAAATAAATTAAGAATGGAAAGAATTAAAAGATAAGTTCCAATCAAAGAAGAGCAATGTAAAACTAAAATGCATTGACAACAAAATTTAGAAATGACCAAGTTTAAATAATCAAAGTGAGAAATGATCAAATGACCATGATCTAACCCTATATCTAGAGCTTATGGCATTATTTTTCTTTTATCGTAGCACAGACCCATTTCCAGATGATCAAGTAGAGAACTTTGAACCTTTTGATTATAAACCTCGCTAAGCCTTTTACAATTGTGGGAGGTAAGCAGGTAGTCTAATCTGGAGGACAGGCACAGAACCCCAGCCACTTGCTAAAAATTAAGAATTGTTCTGGCAGTTGGGGTAAACAGGGACGTTGTCATGGGGGCAAAATAAGCATGGGCCTGTCTTTACCAGGAAAATGCGTTTTTCCAACTGTCATTAGTTATGATGCTCAAATTGTCATTTTCATCATGACATTATTTCTGAAGAAGTGTGTGTGATCCTGAAGAGTTAACCTGATCTCCACCACTGCCGCCATGCGAACGAACAGAGACCCGTGGGGAGACGTTACCTGTGGCGAGGAGAAGCTCTGCGTCAGAAGGCAGGCAACTCTTGGATCAAATCCTGGCACAGTCACCCCTTACCTGGGGGGGTGACCTTGGTAATTTACTTGACCTCTCTGAGGCTCAAATTCCTCCTAGCTAAAATGCGAATTATAATATCTACCTCATAGAGCTGTTGTGAGGATTAAACAATGTAATATAATGTTGTCTGACAGCCCTCAAACAATAGAACGTTTTTGTTTTTCTTTTTTCAAAATCAGTATTAATACAATTTTACAGAGGAAAGAAAGAGATCAATAATTTTTTTCAGGATCTATAATCAATGCTCATCTTACTTACTAAAAGGCATTTCTTCAGAATATAAAAGATACTAATAATCACTGAATGGCCTACTTACTTAAGATGCAAATAACAATGGCTTTAAATGTTCAACGTGTCCCATAGCAAAACAGAAAAAGTGTGAAAAGCACCATATTTTATACTCTCAAACAGCCTGTCCAGCACAGCAGCCACTAGCCACATGTGGCTAGTCCTGAATTGAGATGCGCTTTAAGTGTGAAATACACACATGAGTTCCATGATTTAATACCAAAAAGGAAATAAAAGTAAATATATCATGAATAATTTTTAAAAACTAACCACATGTTGAAATAATATTTTGGATACATCGAGTTAAATAAAATATTATTATTAAAATTAATTTCACCTGTTTCATTTTTTTTTTAAACAAAGCTACTAGAAAATTTAAAATTATCCACATGGTTCTATTATATTTCTATCAGACAGAGCTGCTCTAAGCAACCTGCCAAACACCAGCATATACAACGGTTTTTCTGACACAGGATAAATCATCACAAACTGATAACAAGGACAATGTGCGATTGTCTTGAGCATTTCTTGGCTGCCCCTCCTTTATCTCTCCTCTGTGTTCCAGATCTTACGAGACATGAGGACAGATGTACTCTTGGTTAAACTCCAAAATCTAATGTGATATCTTCTCTGCATCATCCAGCAAATTCTAGGCTATTGTTTTATTCCTAACTATATTAATCTAACTTTTTCAGTAAGGGAAGGCTTTTTCCCCTCCCCTTCATTTGAAAGAACAATTACAGTTTTCAGGAAACGCCACAACAGTGGCACGAAAGTCACCTGAGAAGCAAGTATTCTTTAATACTCTGGACGTCGAACCTCAACAATGAAAGAGGAAAGAAGGTCCAGCAGCAGGGGGCCTCAAAGACGGGGTTCCACCGCCTTCCACAAAAGTTGGGACACAAAACAAACCTCTCGGGCCAGCCCCGTGGCTTAGCGGTTAAGTGCGCGCGCTCCGCTGCTGGCGGCCCGGGTTCGGATCCCGGGCGCGCACTGACGCACCGCTTCTCCGGCCATGCTGAGGCCGTGTCCCACATACAGCAACTGGAAGGATGTGCAGCTATGACATACAACTATCTACTGGGGCTTTGGGGGAAAATAAATAAATAAATAAAATCTTTAAAAAAAAAAAAAACCTCTCATTTGCATAGCGCCCCCTAACTCATCACGTAGGCTAACATACAAACATACCTTTATTTTCTCCCCACGTTTACTCTGTGAGAGGGTTATTATTATCCTCATTTAATAAATGAGGAAACTGAAACTATGGGAAAATAAGTAACATGCCCAAAGAAACCCAGCAAAGCAAGAGTAGAGAAGTTCAGGTTAGCCAAGGAAAACAACCCTCCAAAACCCACACCCACAGAAATCTAAAGGTTTGGCCTTTTCTAAGGACCTGTCACCACTCACTGTGTCCAATGGGTGACCTGTGTTGCTTGTAAGTGAATTCACCTTTTGATGACCTACCACACGTCAGGCACCATGCTAGACATAGAGGAGGAATCAAACACGATTCCTGTCCCTTGGTCACTCACAAAGAAAGGCTCAAATAATGGGTCACACTCATGTGGGTGAACATGGGCCCCACCCCCCTCCCCAGCCCCTTTTGTCCTGGGTCCACCCTCATTCTTGGACCTGCCCCCTGAACCACCAGTCTGAGATGATAGGAGACCAGCCTTTCTCCTCCCCTCTTTCCAAGGGCTCCTGAAATCATCCGTTTCCAGAAGGAAGGCAGCCACAGGGCCCACTCCCTTCCCTGAGGCTGGCACTATATCTGGTTCTATCACTTGCGAAGGTCCCAGGGCTAATTGAAGATTACAGAGGCTCTAGGGCAGAGCCTCTCATATCTGTTCTTTGTATAAAACCGAACCTGGAGTAACACACCACAGTCAGCAACCAGCACAATCGATAAACCATAGAGCCCTGAAACACTGCATGAAATTCTACCACGTAAACGAGCAGATCATACAGGCGCCTCCAGACGACTGAGAGAGAAGAGAAGTGAGGGGCACAACTATCCTTTCTAAGTGCACACTCACTAGAAAAACAAAACAATCATTTGCTCGCTCTATAACCTCATAGTCTCTCTCTCGGCCTGTCTGTTTCTCTCACACACACGTGCACACCCATATTCACACACGCACCCTGAGTCCCAGACAGAAAGAGAAGTGACTTGACAATATTAACCTCTAGATACTTCCTCCCACTCTAAAACAACAAAGTTCGAGTCCAAGAATTGCAACCAGAAATAGAAAGGAAGAATAGGGGCCCCTCACCTCCTCCTTGCGTCCCAGGCAAACTTTCATGTGGATCTAGGTCTCCTTACTACTCTCCTCTTTCCTGCTCCCACCGTCCTCTCCCAGCACCCAGTCTCCTGAGCTGGCAGCCAGAGGCTCCACATTCCACCATTCCACTGCAGCCTCTCACTCCCCCTGGGGCCGAGCTAGAAAATTCCAAAGAGATTAATAGATAAAAAGATGCCACACTTTGCTGTTTGAACGGTTTAGTAGTCCCTTAATCTCTTTAGATATATTTTCATTGTAAAACAAACACATTGTATCTCACATCAACTTCTAATGGAAAGAATTTCAGGCAGTGAAATAAAAGCATGGTTCAGTCTTGGGGTGGAGGGAGAGCAAACACCTTTGGGAGCAAGGGAGCACCCACAGGTGGACCAGAGGTCCGCCAGGCTTCCCTAAACGGCTCCTCTTCCCAAAGTTCCTCGCTGTCCTTTGCTCGTGAACTACAGACTCTCTGAAGGATTAATTCATCTGCTTTTGTTGTTGGTTTTGTTTTTAACTCTTACTGAAGAGGAAGCAGGAGCTGAGACAGAGGTGGGACAGTCGAAAGTCCTGGTCATTCACAGGTGGAGGAATACAGTCAATCCTGCAAGTATGGGGAAAGCAAAATTTGCTTAATAATTACTCTAAGGACAAACTGAGTCATATTCGCAGAAATTTGATTTCATGTTCATCCATGACCCTGTTGTTTGTAACTCAGGATTAAACCTCCAACTAAAGTTTCAACAATAAAGCTCCTCGATGCCTCTCCCCCTACGGGGAGAAGAGGTGGGAGTAGGGGTAAAACTATCAAGAAATATTTTATTCTCAGAATTCTCTCTAGTAAAACCAGCCCCAGAGGCAGATCTTAACTTCGGAAGATAAGAACAAAAATAGGCCAGGGGTGGGATGGCGGGTGAACTCTGGTCCTCTTTCACTTATCACCCCAAAGGCTTAAAGTGGTAGGGAAGGCAGATGGGTTCTGGTCTTCTAGACCTCTGATTCCAGGCCTGTCCCAAACTGGGATTACCATCCAGCCTGAAGTCAGATCTCAAGGCTGAAGGATCAACCCCAGGTCTCTCAACACTCTTCAGTCACAGAAACGCGGTGGTAGGATTAAGTTGGCCCAGCAGTTTGCAAAACAGGATTTGGCAGGCACACCGGAGGGACAGTGTGGCTACTTATCTACACAAAAAAGCCTGAGCTACACCTGGGAACTGGGCCATAGCAAGCCTGACCCAAGGAACAAAACTCCCTGATGTCAGGAATGTCCAGTCAGAGGGAAGGAGAGGGCGGCCTTTTCCGTCTCTAACATGGCTGGACTCAGATAAGTCTTCCTCACTCCCCAGCTCCTCCTCCAACCCCAAGCCTGACCTATAGCGACACAAAATAAAGGTTCGTCCAGTTTAACAAAATGCTACTTCCAGCTAGATATTAATAACCACCACTGATAGGCAGTGTCAGCTCTGGTTTTTCCCCATGACTCCCCAGCTGCCGAACTTGTCCATATCACTTTGGCCCTACTCAATTACATTCAGCATCAGCAGACGAGGAAGGCTTTCTAGGAAATGATCCGCACAAGTGGATTCAGGAGCTCGCTCCACGTTCTCCAGGGGAAGTGTGCCAGACCACAGGGCTGTGCACGACCACTGTTGGCAATAATTGTCGGTTTATCACCACGAAGGCATCCCAGTTAATCGGTGTACAACTCGAGTAACTAGCAGCACCATCCTCTGTGACTGTGCCCACACTGGAACCCCAGGGGTCTTACTGCAGTCCTCCCCACCGCCTGCACTGAAGGACTGCAGCATCTTTTCTAAATTTAGCAACCACAGAGAGACAAAATGTTTACTGATCCCAGAATCAAAATTTTTTTTTTAAAAAAGGAAAAAAGTAGAATAAGCAAGTTTGTATATTACAGAAGAGTTCAAACATATGGCATATAGTTCAAACAAATACATATTGAACTAAGTATCCCTTAGTTCAAAACTAAATTCTTGAGGTTCTTTTCACAGCGGGTTAAAAATGCATATATTATTAAGTCCTGAGACTCAACGGCATGTTAAAATGACTATACCATAATTCATTAATACCAGGATTTCTGTCCTCCACTAAGTAAATTGTATGCTGGAGGTTTCTGAGAGGATAATTTTTTAAACAATGTTTAAGTGGAGATGTATTTGCTGCTCCCCTCATTCTCATTATCCTCTCTGGAAAAGCTATTTGCAACTCAGAGCCCCATGAGTCACAAAAGGAGTCAATAAAATTGTCTTTATACTAACATTTTCTTCATTATCTCAGGTTTTGAGCTCTGCCTAAATGTTATTTTATCTAAGTTAACAATTAAAATAAAACCCCTTGATTAATTTCTCCGGTGTCGTGTCAAGGAAAGGTTAACCATACGAGGTCCTCCATCGAGGAATTAATAAAGGAATCAGGCGCTTGGCTCTCAATAAGACAAGACTACCCAGATTTCTAGTGGGAATATTTCATAGCATGAGCATGTTTTCTTTGGGGAGTTTAACTCACCAAAATTATTAAAAATTGAGATCAAACACTGGTGCAAAGCCCCAAAGGAAATCATACTAGAGTAGAGAGATTTTTATCAAATAAAAACCTGAAAAGGTAAAGTTTTTATAGGGAAAAATAAAAGGCATTCTCCCTTACAAAAGGAAATCCTACTGTCTATGCTTAGGGTTCAAACAGCAAAATATGGACGGATATTTAATAGACGTGTAGAAATCGTCACTGTGAAATGAATGCCGATTTCACAAAGCCAAGCTTAAACAGACAGGCAGCCGTCACCATCCTGTCCCCACCACTAAAAGCCACTCTCATTTTGGAACCCAACAAACGCCTCCACCAAGATGTAATAGCAACCAAGCCCTTGAAAGGGCCAACTAACACTGGGAGGAGAAAAAGAAAGGAACAGGAGGAGAGAGAGCAAGAAAGTCAAAATCATAGTGTGTATTCTGCAGTTCCCTAAGGGCACACGCAGATCTCTGGACTGCAACACATAGGATTCTATTATTGCAACTGAGATGAAGTTAATAAAACCCGGCATACAGACTGGGAAAACTCAGGTCCTCACTAATGGAATGCTTCCCAGACAAGATATTTTAAGTATCTATGTACCTGAGCAATTTATAGCAATTACGAAAATAAGAAAAACAGAACAGAGAAACTAGTACATTCTTTTTTCACTTTATGATTGTAAGACATCTTTATAATTTATATAATTTCCAAAAGAAAATATTGAATTTAATATAAAAAAACCTAAAGAGACCATTTAAGTCACTGCAAATAAATCCACTGAAAATCTTATGTTCATCCTTAATGCTATCCAAAGGATATACCACCCAGCCAAAGGAGGAATTTTATTACACTTCTGTCTTTGAGAAGTGTCACCAAAGCCCAAAGTGATTTGTCTCTTGAGAAAAAAAAAAAGAAGTGATAAATTTTCATCCTAAAGAAAATATAAGTTTCTACTTTCCTTAAAGCAAAAAACCCTGGAAAAGTACCACACCATTTTAAATTTGGGGTAATCCTAGATATGAAACATCTCAATCTCAAAAAGATTTCACTCTCCCTAGATGCCCTGGACTCATACATTCTTTAAAATAATTTCTGAGCCACAAAATGAAGCCTATTAGTGTCGTTTTTCCCCCTTCCCCAAAAGGCCACAGTTTCAACAGTTCCAATCTCACAAACTCAACACAAAATAGCAGGAAGACAAGTCAAAGACTCTTTTTCAACCTGTGCATTAAAGGAGAAAACGGTTCCCTTTGGGATGAACTTGGAGGTATAGGGTTAGGTTTGCGGGTGAACTCCTATGTGGACAAGGAGGCCTTGCCTGCCATGGGGAGAGTGGCTATTTCATCTCAGCCCCACTGCTGCCCAGATCTAGATGAAGACGATGGAAGAAACTACACCTAACAGTTTCCAAGAACATGAGTTCATTTCCTTATTCTGTTAAGAGAAGTAGGATCGACAAACAGATATGTTTTCAAAGAGCAAGTGTGTGTTTATTACATATCTGAGAGGCCGGCTGTGAGAAAGACGACCTCCCTGAGTCCTACCAAAGGAGAAAAGAGCTGCATCTCAGAAGCTTGCCATGGCTGAAAAGAACTGTCTCCCTCAAAGTCGCTTTCAAGCTATACATCAATCTTCAACATAATTATGTTTGACAGAATATAAGCTCTTGGCAGTTCACTTGTTTGCAATAAATGCTTAGTTTGGGTACACGGACTGTATTTCAGTCTTATAAATATCAAACACAAACCTACAGCAGTCCCATTATGGGGCTGAGACTTATTCTGCTATAAATCTTTTCATTGGGGGGCCGAGGGAATCACTTTGCAGCTTGCTTTCCACTAACCACTTGGAACAGTGTGAAAAGAGGTGCACTTATACTTGGACCCTGTCCTAATTGGAATTCTAGACATTTCCACAGGAGAGTGTGCAGTATCAGTCCTGAACACGGAGGTCAGTCCCCAGACAGTGTCACTATGGCAGCAAAAAAATACACACCTGGAGCAAAATGGCTCTTACTAAAGTCACGGCATTTTCCTACAGTTCTTTTTCTCCTCAAAGTCTCTTGGGAACTAATGACCATTTGTGACAGCATTGGCAGGCTTTCAATGGTAAGCTCCAGTTTGGGGGGGTTTATAAGTTAGCTGCAAAAATGTGCTTCAGGCTCAACCTTACTATATGAATGGGCTTGTAAATAGAGTTAGTTTTGCTGAATGTTACCTGGGGATTCCTTTGAGGAGGGAAAAAAATCAGGATCACCTTATTTACCCTTGTAAAGTGCCTTTACTCGGGCCTTAAATGTGTAATAACTTCCTTTACAGAGAACAACTTGCTCCTCTTCTACTCCCTCAATAATAAAGGGTGTCTGGTCTTCTAATACCACATCTGCCAAATTTATAGGACAAAATCTTGTCTGAATGGAGCCTCGTAAGCTGAAAGCTAGGCGAAACTGCAGGAGTCCCCTGGCTTAGCCCTCCTCTCCTCCACGAGCGCTTTTCTCTGGGCATGCACCTTCGACAGCAATTTGAACACCTTCTGGTTTTCACGTGAGATAGCATCATTGCAGGGTTTCCTCACTTATTTCTTAATTTCACAATTACCTTATCAGATTCCTATGATAATTCAACTTTCACATCGTAGTAACATATAGGAAAGATCATTTTAAGAATCCTAGTTTAAGCATATTTTTCAAAATAACTACTACTGGGAAATTCAGTCACTTGATTACTTAATAGTGCGATTCCAACATCTTTCCTTCTAGTCAATGTTATAACTGCAGGTGACACAGGATAAAATGTTTTTACGTCTCTCAGCTTCTAATAAAGAAGACAGGTAACTGATTTATAAGTTTCAAGGGTCATTAAACATGATTTTATTAAAAAATTTTACCATATGACTTTTTAGTATACAGAGATGTATTTTTCATTGCATTATCTGCCTCACAGATCTTTCTTGTTAATATCAATAGTACTAGTTTACAATGTGAACAAATGGAAAATTGTTAAATTCACCTACAATAAACACTCCTTTTTTTGAATTAAATAAGCCCTTTTAAAACCTTAACTATTTAACTGCTATTTATTCGGAGGAGGGGAAACATGGAGAAGGTGACTGCATGAAAAAAAAAATACCTTTTTTTTTTTATTGTACAACAAAAATTCCCTCCAAGGGAAAAGGACATTATGCCAAGTTCCACCCAGAATTAATGTTTAGGTTTAAATTATAAAGTCCAGAAAAAACGGAACCACTAATAGACCCTTAAAGCTCGTGGTATTTGTCAACGCTGTTAGGTTATGTAAATGTTAAAACTGAAAAACCCTTTGCTGACAAAAGTATTTTAATGAAGGTGCTATTAACTAGACTCTCTGGACTGAATTTTTAAAAGAAGCCTTTTGAGCTGTTTGATATAAACTCCACTCTGAAGAGGATTATGCTTGGGACAGTTCTGAGAGTATGAGACCTCCACCCCGAAGGGTTTACTGTCTATCTTACTCCTTTCATTTGTCACTCTCAGAAAGGTTTTTAAATATTGAACCCAAGAAAACTCTTAGCTACAGATCAAAGAAATATTCTCTCTGTCAACTGGGTCCAACCTTGGACTCCAGCTGCTCGGACGGTCAACAGTATTTGCCGTTTTAGTATCCCTACAACGAGCATGGGTTAACTCCACTGTCTGGGCTAACTCCCCTGTCATCACTCCGGTTATCAAGACCTCACAGTTTCCATGAATAGAGAAAGAAATACAGCTCAGAGTAAAAGAAAACTAGCCACTGATTTTGGCTGCAGCTGGCCGGTTCGCTCTAAGTTGCTGAAAGCTCCCCTCTGGGGAGTGAGGGCTCAGCACTGTAAAGGAGTATCGATTTAATGGTTCCAACAATTGCTGATCAGGCCAGAGCCTATGCATTCCAGGTGACCTGACGGTTTATGTCACCTGAGTGAATGTCAGGTGATGTGTACACATGGAAGCTCCGGGGCCCCCAAAACCCCATGTGTGCTGAGAAGAAATAAGGGGGCTCATTATTCACCTTCAACTCTCTCCCCATCCCCTTCAGCCTGGTTAGGACTTCCAGAGGAGGAGGCGCAGAAGGCCCAGGAACCACACCTAACCCTCACACGGTAGGGCTTTGTAACAAGAGGAACATTCATTACTTTTGACTTCCATTTACAAAGGTGGGAAAAAAAAGAAAAGAGGTAGTTATACCTCAGGGAGATTGTAAGAAAATGTGATTTCCCTTCTCAAACTGTATATGAAGACAAATCAATGAGCACTCTTAATGTCTCCAGAGCAACCACCTCCCAGGGGCTCCTCTCTGAACTTCCCAGGGAGGAGCAAGAACCAAATGGTCTCTCCCCAAAACAGATTTTAGCTAATCAACAGGGCAAAGTAAGTGAAAAGCACTTCAGTTATTCTGCATCTTCTCCAAGACTAAAAATTTGTACATTGTGTGACAGGTCCACCTCATTTTTCTTAATGATGTTTTTATTATTCTTTCACTCAATTAAAGCAGAAATGGATATTGCATCTTCTGACTGTATAATTGTTATTGTAATCTGTTTTCGATCACTGCTTGGGAAATGGGTCCAAAACAACATAAACTCTCCACTGACTCGGAAGGCAAGTCATTTTCTTTTACTACGACACTTAAAGAGACATTTATCATGCTGCTCTGTTAGCATCTTTGGATTATGAAAAAAGAAAGTTCTTGTTCTGTTAACCAAAAAAAATAATGTCTTGAAAACACTGCTATTTGCAGAGTTTTGCTATGAATGCATTTTCCTAATAAGCTATCAATTTTGCCTTCCCTTATATGTATAAATAATTGGAACAAATGCAATCAAAATATTCAACTTTAACATAGGGAATAATCGAGAAATTTGAAAATCAATTGTATTCAGTTATAAAAGAACCGATATACTTGCTTTCCAGCCAAATACAAAAACAAGTAAAAAATATTTTTAAAAGAAAGAAAGATATCTGTGCTTAATGTGATGAAATTCAAATTGTTTCCATGAAAAATGCAAATCACCTCTGTCAGATCTTAGTGTTTTGGAAAACATTTGCTCTAACTGGAGTCTCTATTAATTTTTTTTTCATATTTGTGCAAGTCTTCAACAAAACAAAGCAAGTTACTGAGCTGCCATGCACATTTCAGTAACTGTGCAACCGTCAGTGGGCACCAACAGTTCCTCTGCTATGAAATGCCTCCCTTTTCATAAATGTAGCTTGCAGTGTTTCCCCTTAACTTTTTGATCTTTGTTGTTATGTTATGCTACAGTTTTATAACCCACCGGGCTAAGATACAACTCCATTCCAATGACAAGGCAACTAGTTGAGGGTAGAAACTAATTTGCCTTATATTCCAGCAAACAGTAATAATCGCGGGAGAAACTAAAATTGAAATATACTTCCCCTAAGAGTTTTACTATCCTAGTGTGTCATAACCACAAAAAAGAATATTCTTACTACAATACAAGACTGCCATAATTTGCTGATAACTTTACTGCAAGGTTCAAATTCTTAAAATTTTTATTAATGCTTTTTTCCTCCTTTTACACATTTATCAAACTAGTAACTTTAATATTCACTAGTTTATTTTTAAGTTTTAAAGGTATACACATCAATTAAAAATGGAAAAAATGCACACCATAAACCCAATTGCCATAATTACATATCTAAGGCACATTTAATCCATGTTAGGTCATTTTACCTAGTTTTTAAAAAATCTGGAACATGTAACACTTTACAAATGAGAAGCAAAAGACACAAGTTGTAGAAGACAATTTCTGATGCAGCCTTTCACTGCCACTTAATTATACGGATTTTACCACAATTTTTAAATCACTTGCTATAAATAGCAAAACAATTCTGCTAATTGAAAACAAAAAACAAAAAATTACGTAGTGTCGCATGATTTTGAAAACCCCACCGTGGTCCATTTTTACATAAACACTGTGTAGCATGAAGTGCTTGTGGGGCTCGTTTCACGTAAAAGAAGAAAATAAGTGTTTGGTTGATCATTGACAATAAAGGTACCACTGTGACTTCAGAAAATGGAAAATAACACACTACAGAGGCTACCTCTGTGCTGTTTTGGAAATCTGTAAGTCCTCAACTGGCTTTTGTTTTAACTCATACCTCAATTCCACTCAGGGCCGTCTACTCTGACTTTGAAATATCTACCACATCACCCGTAAGTAGTAGGATGATGAATTCTTTGTATATAAAGATCCATTTTTAACACATAGACATTTTCAAACCTCTATCACATTTTAAAATAAAAGGAATTCACAACTCTCCTCACTGGCACCCTAAATTAATGCTGGAGAGCAGTGGTGATTGGAAGGGAGAAAGGCCCCATACAATCAAAGACAGCAGAGGGAAATCACTCATTTTAAAACGGCTGTAAAGAAAAGAATGCAAATTAAAAGGCAACTTCTCTCTTTGGTTTTTCAAGTTAAGCATAAAGGTCTCCTACTTGAAACGATTTTCAGTTATTTCTTTCTTTCTTTTTTTTTCCAAAAATTAATGAGTTAAAATGTATGGGTCAGATCCAACATTTCACTGCTGTTCTCATTCTTGGGGAGTGGGGGGAGGGGAACTTGCTGCCAAGGCTTCTGAAAAGAGAGTTTGGGCTGCTAATTTTCCGTTCACAAAATCTAAATTCCCCTTATGCATCTCACACAACTCAAGAAATAATATGAAACAGTATTATATCACTGCAAATTGAGACATTTTTATCAAAATAAAGAGTGATGATGCCAACATTTCATTTGTCATTTCCCACTTGTCACTTTTCACTGACAAACTGTTACACATACAACTTTTGTCAAATGCTCCATCTTTAAATATGTTCCAAATGCCATTGTATCTCAGCATTCATGTAAGGAAGAGAGTAAAAACTACTATGTTACCATATATTAATTACATAGGTTTAAAAAAAAAAGCCTACTTATTAGATAAAAGAATATAAAGGACTTTTTATTTATTTATACGCTATGTAGGACCAAGTTTGATTTCCTGAAATAAACTATGTACATATTTTATGCACCTAATGTGAGATTATTAGTTATAAGAAACTTTTTTAACGATGAGAAATTGGGTAATTTTTATCTCAACAGGAACCTAAAAACTCTAAAAAGACCAAAGAAAATAATACAATTTGGAATTCATCTAGCCCTGTTCATTTAATGTATCTTTTCTTATATATGCATATAAACTGTCTCTACACTAAATTCTTTTTTTAAAAAAAGAAAAATAGGAGTTTTAAATTATCAAAGGAGAACTACCAACCTTGACTCCTTACCAGATATACCTTGCCAGATATACCAAATAATTATCTTGTCTTGCCTGGAATAAAACTGACTTCCATATGCTTAAAATATCTCAAATTCATATCCTTAGATGTCTAATAAATGGTGATTAGTCTGTTTCCCTCCCTCCAGAGACAGATGGGCAAATATACATATATATATATATATATATATATATATATTCAAAAAAGGAGACAAGAATTAACACAGGATATCTAAGATGTGTAGACTGATTCTGCTCGTCACAACCCCCTGGGAAAGGATGATGTTGCTTATTTTCTGCAGGGGTTAAAAACCAGATGCCTTAAGGGACATCCACGTAGTTCCAACACACACACACACACACACACACACACACACACGTTTCACTGCAGATGATCTCGAATATATAATGGTCAGTGGGTTTCTGCTGATGGAACATAAGGCTTCCAAAATTACTCGAAACATCAAATTATGCTCAGGACTTTGAGGGGCGGATACCCTATGTTCTGTTTAATGTGTATGTTCCATTGCATATATTTTTTTAACCAAGTATATCTTTATTTTAATAACAGGCCAAGGACTAAAAACACTTTAGAGAAGGGCTATTTTTCTACCTCAGCAAAACTACAGAGGACATTCTAGATTGTTGGATGACCCCAAAGCCTAAGGTTATTCTATTTAAAAGATCTTAAACCCTTAAAAAAAAAAGTGGAATGGAAGGGGGAAATACAATCTTTTCTCTTTTGAAGTAATAACAGGAGTCCTCCCTACAAGCATAATGGTGTTCATCCTTGGCTAAAATAAATTTAATGAGTTTTCTCCATTTTGCCCATGTTGACAATGAGTTTCTAAATTGCTAAGTATTTTATACATTTCAATACATCAATATCTACGCTTTCATATCTGCACTCCTTTCAGAAAGTAAAATGTCTCTCTACCATTGCTAATATGGTGAGTACACCTGACCTGAACTGCATTTCTTTTACTCTTAATCTAAAAGGAACTGTTCCACATGTAGACAATTAAACTAACTGTTGTTGTAGACAATGTTCAGCTCTAAATGAGGCCCTGCCCAACAATCGTGATCACGTTTGCTTCCCTATTTGAATACATCAGTGTGTATTGCATAATGATTTTTTTCCCCTTGCAACAAGACAGTTATGTTCTTGAAAAGGCTGCCTGGTAGCAAAAAGAATAGGTCTACCTCGGGTCAACTACATATAGATAACTTCAACAGATAATTCTTCAACAAAACTAAACTGTTATTTTAAAAACTAATTATTTTTCCAAAAAAAGCAATTTTTTTCCAAAAAAAGCAAATATCTCTAAAAGATATTCACAGTGTTTAAACATTTTTCCCTAAACTCTAGAACATTTAACACCAAAAAAATCATCAAAATTCATAAGAAAATGAAAAATATCAAAAAGATTTCTGATGTTTAATGCCTCCTATCAGCAAATACACCATCTGGTATACTCAAGCACTGTTCATTCAGTTTAAATAAAGCTGTCTGAAAGTTCTTCTTTAAGCCAACACTAAAAAATGAAAATCCTTGTGTGAACAATAAATGAAGCACAATAATTTATTGCTATTAAAGCACAACTGGCCAGCACCTTTCAGCAGTCCAGGAGGAGAGCAGAACGCCTTGCTGCCTCCGGAAACTTGACTGGCATCACTTTCATTTTATGCTGTAGGTTGTGCAGCTGAAGCATCACACACAGCAGAACATTTTAGGTACTTATGCTAATGGTGATAAAAAGGATCATCTGATTCTTATTTTTGTCATCTTTATTAATCTTTTTTTCCTAAATCTTCAAATAGATCTATAAGTTTTAATCAACAATTTCACAAATATAAATTTCGCCACCATTAATCATCCTTGTTCAAAATCCTTATGGAGTGAATTACTAGCTGAGAGGGGACGCCAATTCTAGTAAGTGAATGTTACCCAGCAGGGATATAAAGCTGTCAACACCACGGTGCTCTTGCTTGCTCTAAACTCTCTCCCAGCCTTCATATGTTTTTTAAAGAGATATTAGCCTTTTTTTTTCCTGAGGACCTTCTATAAAAGCCGACTGTCATACATATCTGAGCACTTATATTTTATTACATACATGCCTTAAAACACACGGCTTAGATAAGACCAAAAACATCCTAGAAAGTGTTGGAAAGACAAAGCAAAACTGATCGACTTTCTAATAGTCTTCTAAAACTAACCACATTGTAAACAACACACTAACTTTTAAGTCCCCTATTAAAATGCAACCTTGAAGATTGTGATAGTGTATCTACCGCCTCAACTAGTTAAATCCAGACACTGAAATAATGTCTCTTTTTTTTTTTTTTACAAACACTTAGTTCTCATCAAAAAACACAGCAAACTGGCTCTCTCCCTAAAAAAGTAGAAGAGCAACAGAATTTACTATTGCAACCAATGCATTCAAAAACATTTATTCACTTCACTGTTTATCAAAAGTAGTAAGATAAACTGCCATTTTTGGGGCAACTAATTAACTTAATGATTTCCCCTATTTTTAAGGGGAGAGGTTTTAAGAAAGAGAATCACTAAAGATTAACAAATATATCCTCCCAAATTTTGAGCTCTACTTTTAAAACATATATTATTATAGCCATCTTTACAACATTGACAAGACTGCAATATATCTGGGAATGGTAATAAATGACGCAGAGCTATAAATATTTCTGCAGTTGTCTATGCTTATTATATTGCTTCATAAAGAAAATTTAAACAAAAGGAGGTAGGTTGATAGAAATATAATGTTTTATATTTACCCTATGTTCCAAAAAAAAAAAGTCTTTCAATTATAAAGAACTGCTAACCAGAAATACATTTTAAACATTTTTCTAAATCTAGAACGTGCATTTTTTAAAAGCTTTGCTTTTCTCCAACCTATATATATGATTAAAAATTACAAAGAAATGAAATTATTAATATCTCAATGTACATTTGGAAACTATATAAACTTAAACCCACAAAATAATCATTAACATTCAATAAGAAAACTTTGTACTATCGAAATTTTATGTTCTAAGTTGTTATGTTTTAAAGCTTTCTAAATTAAAATCTTTCCAAACAATCTATTATGCTATATAGAGTAAAATCTTTCTTTTTAAAAAAAAATCTTGAAAAATCCACCATATGTAAACTATTTTCACCACTTTACTATTAAGCATTATAAATGGTACTTATTGAGACAAAACAATGTCATCTTTATATTCACTTTGGGAAGCAGCTAATAACTTTGATATTACTAAGTTAGAGCTCAGAAAAAGTGACTAAAGCAGCTTGTTGAAACAAATCTATTATTCCTCATCAAGACCTAATAATTTTAGTTTATATCAAATTTATAATAAGTGGTCAAATGTGAATTACAGTCTCAGAAAATATGAAAAGCAACCACTATTTTACACTAAAGGTATCCCGGGTCAACAAAATCAGGCAGTTTCTTTCACAGTCCAACATGATATAGGAAAAAACAAACAAACTTGTTTTAGAGAAGCACAATTGTTAACAATTACATTCTAAAATGTTTAGAGACTTCTTCCAATTCACTGAATTTTATTAGGTCTTCAGAAAGAAACTGAAATTTCAAGTCCAAGTTTTTTCTTTCTGCATAAGGGCACTTTGAGAACACATTCCCTCCAAGGATTTCCAAAAGTTTTTCAATCAAACATTATCAGCGCTTACATCATCTCACATTTGGCTCCATCATATTCACTATATAGTTTTCTTTCTTATAAGTATATAGTAAATAATACGAAAATTCCTAAGTTACTGCTCCAGTCTCAAGACAACACATTAATAAACACCACTTTTAAAGAGTGGGTCACAGAACTATCAAGTGTTCTTTTGCTTCATTAAAGCATATCTTCAAGTCCCTAAAATGGAAGATACATAAGCCACAATCTATAGCCAAATAATTTTTTTAAAGCTTTAAAAATTGCAGGAATGAGTGCTTCTCAAGGGAGGTGATTAATATAAGGAAGTGAGGCAAATCATCTTGAATGTCCACCATGAAGAAATAGTAACAGCAAAGTAAGGAAAAAGAAAAATGTATTATTTTATAAAATGTCTGTTTTTAACTCCTTAAAAGGGAGTGGACATTTAGAGTTAAGTATTTGCTTCGAAATACATACTATGGCTATTCAGAACATGGGGTTGGAGCTTACCACTAAGTTTTGCCAGGGTTTTGTAGCATTTTAGGCAGGCTAATATAAAGAATTACATTAAACAGGCTACTGCTGAAAATATTAGAGGAAAAAAAACCTTTAGAAACAAAAAAATTTAAAGTAGTGATTTATCTCCAACACAAAAAAACTGTTTGCCACGTAGAACTGTGCATTTTCTATGTAAAAAAACAACTTAGCAAACGGCATATAAACCTCAAAATATTTTAATAATGTTTAAATTTCTCACATATCTATTTTACAAGATTGCTTTTCTTAACCACTTTAAAAGAAAGCAGTTGTTTACGTAGTAAAAACTACAAAAGATTTTCTTTAAATAATATTAAATTCTTGGAAAGGGAAACAGTTTGCATGGAGCCAACAAGGCTACTGTGCTATTTTTACCTGTTGTGCTATAATTCATAACAAAGTTACAAATGCATATGACTTTAATCTCTATAGAAAACGGTAGCATTAAGCCTCTAACGGCCAGACAGATTCGTGGTGATTTTTTATTCGCCACTTGCAATGTGGCAGAAAATATTCCCCGTGTTACTCATTGTCTCGAAGCACTGTCCCACCTACAAAGTAACACCGGCCCTCTGGCTCCTGTCCTATAGCCTGAGCGTTAAAGACTAGTCCACCAAAGCCAACGCACCTAAACTTCATCCCCACAACAGACACTCTGAGGCAAGGCATAAGAGTTAAATCACTAAAAAGCTCTCTAGGAAAATCTAGAAACAGTTAGCTGGCTGTGACATAAACCTGCCAACACCTCAGCACACAGTGGCAAAGTGCCCAAAAAATGCCACCCTCTGGGTAAACCACTTTCTTGTTTTAACTCGAGATGAAGCTACCAGTTGCAGATGAGAGGCGACCGGGGCATTATTTGGCAACCTGGAATTCACTTCCTGTAATCCTACACCGCGACAGCGCCTAATCAACCTGAACCCTGACACCCGGGCCATTATCACCGGGCCGCGGGCTGCGCGCGCCTCCCGCTCGGGGCTGTTACCTCCCACGGCCTTGGCCACGGCGCCGTTGGGCCTCCCGCGGGCTCCCATGGGGCTGCCGTTCTGCTCCAGCCGGGCCACCTTCACCGGGGGAGGCCCCTTGACGTCGGGGCTGCCGCTCCGCCGGTCGGGGCTGTCCCGCAGACACGGGCTCTCGCTCCGCCGCTCCATGCTGCTCCGACTCGGAGACAAAGTTCCCACCGGCAGGTCGCAATAAAACGCGCAGGGACCTAGGGAGGGGGCGGGGGGGAGGGAAGGGGGAGGGAAAAAAAAGAGGGAAAACCGCTCACACACGTGATAGACGTTCAGGCCAGTGGCAGAGCGCTGCACCAAAGCCACACAAACTTCCTCCCACGCCGCCCGGGGGGCCCGAGCCGGGAAGCCGGTCCCCACCTTACACTGGGCGGCCCAAAGGAAGCCCAGAGCTTGGGGTGCTGCGACTCTGCCCAGTCGCTGCTCCCCAGGAGCTAGCCCTCGGCGACGATGTCTCAGCCCGCGCCCAGGGGCGCCCAGAGGTGTCCCATTCATTGGTACGGGGTTGGCATAAACCGTTCTTGGGTGCGACAGCCTCGCCGTCTGGGAGTCAGGGGTGGGGAAGAAGTGAACTTCATAAAAAGACATCTCACCCACTCGAGGAGCGGGTAGGAGATGTACCCAAGACCCTAAGAAACGGATTCACCACATGATGAATGCTCCGTGAATGGCGGAGCAGGAGCCGAAGGCCTGGCAAAAAGACCCTCGAATCCCCGCTTTTTACCTTCACCGAGCACGTCCTGAGATACACACACACTTTGCACAAAATCAACCCTAATTCCATATTTATAAGCATCCAAAAACACCTGGAAGTATTCATCACAATAACCTCCAGAATAACCTTCATCACAAGGGCGGGGGCTACTATTTCAGAACGTTCTTATCTTCATCCTATCGTAAGTGAATTTTTTAAAGCTCTTCAGCACAAAACACAAAAGCAAAAAAGCATTTAAATTATTAGGTGCAGGAGCAGCCTTCATCAACCCCAATTTTAAAATCTTTCCAAAAAGTTTTCCTCTGGGTCGCCTGGCTGGCAGCGCGCTCCTCACGGAACGCGCGGATCTCGGCACCCCTGGATTTTGGGGGGACGGGGGAGGAGAGGAAAGCACCCGCTGACACGGCACTCACATTGTCACTGAAATCCCCAGGAAGCAGGAACCCGGCACAACAAAGTGCGCTGGGAATCCTCGCGGGCGCTCTCGCCGTGGGAGACGCCGCGTCGCCACGGCTCAAGGAGACAAGGTGGGGGTGGCAGAGGGGAGATGAGAGGAGAAGATGCGAGAGAGATGCAGAGACGGAGCGGGAGGCTGCAGGGAAGATTCCGCCCGCATTCCCCCGGCTGCGAGGTCCGGGAGGGCGAGAGCTGCCGGGAGGGCACTCAGCCGGACCCGGGGCTTCCCCGAACTCCCGAGCGTGGCGCGGGAGCCCTCGCCCTGCGTACTTACTGCTCACGGTCTGTCTGTAACTTGGCTGGCTGGGGCTCTGTCCATGGAGCAAAAGTAGAGAATCCAGGGTGGAAACTTTCTGGTGCTTTGCCTTGCAGTGTTCTCCTAGTCTTCCTTTCTCTTCACTCCTTCCCCTTTTCTCTTTCCCAGGTCCTAACGTTTAAGGTCCTGGGTCAGGGTGTCTTCTAGTGCGGAGATGGTTGTTATGATGATGATGATGGGGGGGGGTGGAGGGAGGAGGAGGAGAGGGAAAGGAGGGCTCCTCCAAAGGGGCACCCGAGCGAGCGGGGGAGGGGACGGCGGAGGAGGGGAGAAGAGAGAAGGCTGAAAAAAAGCCTTTTCACACCTTCGGGAAGGAGACCCGTTCTGGAGAGAAAGGGCTGAGAACTGGGAGGCGACCTGGGGCTGCCGCTTCGCAGGGCTGCTAGCTCGCAAGGAGGTGCGGCCGGAGCAGTAGGGCCGGTGCCACCGAGAGCCGAAAAGGCGCAGGGACCCGGGACCGCGCGCGGGAGAAAACGCGGCGGCCGCCCAAGCTGTCACCTCCAGCCTCTCCCCTCTCGGCCGCCGCCGCCAACAGCCGGAGCCGGACTCACTGACAAGCCGCAGAGAGAGAGACACTGAGAGGGAGATGATTATTAGTTGCGTTGAGTCATCAGGCAAAGTGAGTCCTTTTGGGTTGTCCTCGGTTTCCGATTTCTCCCCCTCCCCCTTTCCGTCCCCAGATCTAGCGCCTTCAAAATAATAATTTGGGGTGGGGGTAGGGGAAGTCTCTGGGTTATTTCGGGATGAGGAGTGGGGGGGGAGATCTAAACCCAAGCCAGACTGGTCCACCGCAATGAAGGAGGAGAGTGGGGGGCGGGGAGGAGGGCTGGGGAGGTTGCTGGGGGAGGGGGGCCCCGCCTGGCAGGAAATTAAACATCAATCAATCAATCGCTGTGAGCCCGGCGACCCAACAGCGGCGGGGCTGCGGAGGAGGCAGAGGGACAAGCGAGGGGCGGGTGGCAGGCAGGGAGGAGGGAGGAGAAGGGAGAGGAGAGTCGGCGGAGGGAGAGCGGTGCGGCGAGGACCGAGGCCAGAGCACCGGGGGCCGCGCGAGGCGGTGGCCGCGGCCGGTGGGTGGGTGCGCCCGGTGCAGGCGGGCGCCGGGGCCCGCGGTCGGGTCCTCCTCCTCGTGGCGGGTCCAGGGCGCGGCTGCCTCGCCCAGCCCCGAGGCGCACTCGTCCCGGCGCGGAGGCGGAGGCGACGAGGCGGGCGCTGGCTGCCTGTCTCCCGGCGGAGGCGCAGACCGACGCGCAGGAGGCGGCCGCGCTGCCTCGGCTCCCGGTGCTGCCAACTGCGCCGAGTACTTTCGACTTTGGAGATAGGAGGGCTATCGCCGCCCCCACCCCCCGCCTCCGCCCACCTCCCACCGCCTCCGCCCCTGCGAGCAACTTTTCGCGGTGCCTGCGAGCTCCCCCTCCGCGGGAGCCGGCCGTGCGGGGCGGCAGCCGCCGCTCCCTCAGAGCCGGCGCGGCCGCGGGGCCAGAACAATGGCCCGGCCGTCCCGAGCGGCAGGGGCGCCGGCGCTGCCCGCCGGGCTGCGGGTGGCACAGGAGCGGGGGCTGCGTGGGGGGCGCGGGGCGGGGGGCATCCCTGGATGACGTCCCTGGAGCGCTCGCGGCGCCGGCGACATCTCGAGCCGCGGAGCCCGGGCCGCCGGAGGCCGTGACGCGGTGGCGGCGAGGGCGGCGGGGCCGCCTGTCCTCCGGCTGCGGGGCTGCGACTCCGGGGACCCCCGGCGGCTCGAGCCCTGGGCTGCGAGCGCCGGGAGGGCTGGGCGGTGGGGACCCGGCCTCCTCGTCCCGGGGGAGGCCGCGCGGGGGCGTCCCCAGCGGTCCCGCGGAGGCGTCACTGAGCCACAAACTTTTGCCGACTCCCGCGGCACGGCCGCCCGCAGCCCAGCGCTGGCCGCGGTGCTCATTTAAGGTGGCGCGGGCGCTGGCCGGGCAGACCGGCCTCCGGCCGCGCTTTTGTCCCTGAGGTCCTCCTAGGGCGCGGGACCTCCTTAAAGAAAAGCACGTGGACCGGCGCCGCGGCCCCCGCGAGACGCTTGGGGCGCCGGCTGACATTCGCGGGCCGGACCTAGGACGGGAAAATGTGGACGCGTCCCCTCCCGCCTTGAGGCCGGTGAAGCCCCCTCAGCTGGTGGCACCTCCTGTCCCTCCCGCACACCTCGGGTCTCCTTCCTAGTCCCCTGGACCCCAAGGACTCCCCACCATCTCGCTGCCTGAGCCACCGGTCCCCCTTAAGAAGCGTTGACTGTACGGCGGCGCCAGAGGGCCAAACTAAATTTGGTTTCGGGAAACGCGCTCGGGGGGCAATTCTGGACATTCTGGTCCCGTACAAGGACAGCGGGGAGTCGCGTCAGCCTACTGTGCCCCGGGCCGGGCTGCTGTCCACTCGCCGCACCCACCCGGTGGGCGGCGTGCGCGCGGCCATCCGCTCAAAGGCAGGGGCCTGGGAGGCGGGGGAGCCTCTGGAAGAGAAAGGGTCCCAGAAGCAAAACTTGCCCCTGGCCTTAGTCTCAGCGCCCAGATCCCGGAGAACTCCGCACCCAGGCGCCGCCCACCAAGATCCACAGGAGCCCCGGGCGACCCGTAAGGCGGTCGGAGACCGGCGAGAAAGGAAGCCAACAGGATAGTAAACCTTCGGGTAGCCTCCCTGGAGTTTTAGGCAGCGTTTTCTTTTCCCTGTTTTTTCATTCCCCAAACCCCATCCCCCCACCTCCCCAAACGAACGGAACGGGTTAGAGAAAACGCACAATTCGAAGTCTGTGAGAACAAAGTGGCTCAAGTAAATCAACTCGTGATGGTAGCTAAAAGGTTTTTGTCTGCAAAGAAACAAACTGTAAGTTGGATCGACGAACTTTTCTTTTTTAACCTGTAATATCACGTCGGAATGGGAAGGGGGTGTTGCAAAAACCACCTACCACTGTCAAAGTTAGAGCCCGTTTTCAAAATGGGGAAAGGCGCATTTCTTATTAATATCTTAACAACGATAATAATGCTGTTTCTTTCCTTACCTTGGTGTTAAACTGCAGAATCCTCCTCCGGATCAATGTCCAGGAACTTAGAAGAATTGGTGATATTAGGACTTCAGTACTTCTGGAAAAAAATGCAAATGGTTTAACCAGGATCTTTCCTGTCTGATTCGTCACTATTATTATATCTGATGATGCGAATGGTTGGAGCGATTCAATCTTAAGTCATTAATGAGCTATTTTATAAACACCGCTCTCTGAAGATCTCCATTTACATTTTGCGAAGGATCACTTCGCTAACCTCCCAGGCTTATGTCAACAGCATGATTACTGGACTTCAGTTACACTCTTATAAACAACACTGCCGTATTGTTAATCGGTTAATATTTTATAAAGTGTAAATATTTTATTATGTTTTGAAGGGAACTATTGATTCTAAATTATTAAACCTCTCAGAAGGGCGATTTAAATAAAGTATACAATTAAGTACAATTAAATATACTTTGTGGCTAGTTTGTTTTCAGCTTCTGCACCCTTCTAAATTCATTGATTTTCTCTTTATTGGAGTTTCCTCTTGTCTGTTTTTGATAGCGAACAAATCTATCATTTTGGGCAAAAGAGCTCAAATTATTTAAAATTGCATTTAACGTAGAGGAAAATGTCGAATACTATGAATTATTACCAGAAATGTATTTTGGATTTTTCTGGATTTATGTTTAGTAACACATTTTGCAAATTTCTTTCAATTTAAAAAAAGAGAATCCTAGGAAGTTTTGTGATATATGCCTGGCGTGGGTTTTTTTCCTTGAGTTTTGTCCCTAATAAAGGCCTTTTCTGTTTCAAATTACATAAGCTTTTTACTGCACAATTTTTGTATTGACTTTATTTCAGCTGAAGTAAGAGATTATTTCCAGCATGTTTAATTTTGAAAATAAGAAATTTTAAATAACTTTTACCTTTCGCTAGGATTTTCTGCTTTTTAAAACAGTAAATAAATTATGATGATTCAAAAGTTTTGTTTGGTTTCGTTTTATATTCCTCAAGTGGTTTATTTCCAAACATTTTTTTAAACAAAATCACATTCAAGAAAAGAATTGGTTTTAATTACGTTTGGGTTTTTTAAAAAAATAATTTGATCCAAAACGCATTTTTGCGCATTACGTGATAGTTTGCTCCAGTGCTCAAAGCATCAAGTTCACATTGGGGGACTTTTTTATCCCTCAGCTTGCTTCTCACTGACGTTTTTGTCGGGAATCTTCTCAGAGGTTTTCCCCCCTCTTCCCCCACCCCTAATTTTTTGTCATATGCCATTTAGTCAAAGGTCGCCTGTCTTTCATAATCACACTGAGATTTGTTATTTTAAAAGTCAGCGGATCTTTGTACGCTGGGCTTAAATATGCATGTTTTTTCTTATTTCTTGTGTTCTCCCCTTTTCTCTCTATCTCTTCTCAGGCCTTTCTTCTCCTTTCTTTTATGGCCTGCACTTTTAATGACAACATTTCTTGATTTCTGTTTCTGGACACCGAGGTTTTTGCCGTGCTGGCTCTCAATTCTAGCCAACCTTCCTTCCCCAATGCCCGCGCGGGACGGCCTAGGTCCTACTGCCTCGGCTAGGGTGCCCGGTGCGGGCGGGGCACTCCGGCTCTTGGCCGGGCCACCCGGGCCTCTGAAGGCCCAGCATCCATCACCAGGCTCCTTGGATTTCAAGTCCGGTCACCCAGGCAAAGAGGCCCTCCTGGCGTGCTCTGCCTGAGAAAACACGGGAAAGTTGCGACACGTTTTCCCTCCACTCCCGCGCGCACAGGGAAAACTCTGTGGGAATTGCCAGCGTCAAAAGCCTTCGACGGCTCCTAGGAACCCACGCGGGCCTGCCTCTCCTCCCACCCCCCACCCCCCCGCCCGGGGCTCGCTTTGCTGGGGGCCAGAGGAGGGCGGGAGGGAATCCTTTCACATGAAGCCCACGCCAGCTCTGAAGCCTATTTCCGCTGCGGACTGTCCGGGGACAGTTGCGCGACCAACATTTTCGCGGACCGCACAACTGCACAGGGCTTGGATTGGAAATTGGATGCACCAAGGGGACCGGGGACCAGGGCCCGGGGCCAGAACGCCCCGAGGGGAACGCGCCTGAAGGACAGATCGACTAGGGTGGGCTCGAGCCCTTTCCCAGACTGCTCCGGGCGTCTGGAGCCTGACCCGGGCGCGGGGGGCGGGGGACACTTACTCCGTTATCCGCGCGCCCTCCTCGTTGGCATCAGAGCCGAACAAACCCCAACACGCGCCTGGCAAAGATAAATTACTCCTGGCTCCCCCAGCGGCTCAGGGGGCCTGGGCGGGGTCGGAGCGGCGAGGAAGCCGTTGGGCCGCCTAAGGTATGGGCGGTGGAGGTCCTGCTCTCATCCTCAGGTGAACGAGCTCCTGCGGCCTGGACAGAAAGATGCGTCCCAGGGAGACGACTGCTTGGGGAAGGGTGGTGGGCAACTAGTAGGCGTTAGACGGTGAGCCGAGCACCCAGGAGGTCGGAGGATCGGGGGTCAGGGGAACAGACAATGCAGAGGCCCAGAGGGCGCGAGGAGACGCGCGAAGGTCGGCCTGGGCGCTGCCTCGGGCGAGGACCAGAGCTTTCTGCCCCGGGGGCCCAGATGTAAGGGCCAGGAAAGGGTGTCGGAAGTGGGTACTGCCTGCCCCGAGTGAGGAAAGCAAGGGGACAGGTTTCGAAACTAGGGAGTCGTGGCGGGGAAGATGTGGATGTGCTTAGGCCACGGCCGCGAGCTGGGAGGCCCGGGAAGGCGGCGGGCCTGCGGGCTCCGAGCACTGCTCCAGCGACGCAGGACAACGCCCCCGGGCTCCCGGATCCCTCGTTCTATTCCAGATTTGGGAGCTTATATCTGGATCTCCTTGGGCAGCAGCGCAGCGAGAGAATGACTGCCCTGCTAATCTAATTTTTTAACATAGAAATGGACTTTAAACGACCAGGGTAACAAGGCAAAGGCGGAAAGAAAACGAAACGCCAAAGCAGCCGCCACTGCCTCCCCGCCCCCACCCGGGACCGCCGGGGCTGGAGCGGGAGTCGCGCTCCGGACCCGCTGCCTTTTCTATCGGGAAACACCGCGCGAGGCGGAGGGACTCGGTCCCATCTCCAATCCCCGCGCCCAAGGTGGTGGCGAAGAACCCCGCGGCTTCGACTCGTTGTCACGGCCCCGTCACCCCCGAGCCCGGGTCACCGCCGGGGTCCCAGACCCAAGCCGAGGCGTCCTCTCCCGACAGCGCCACCGCGTGGGCTGCGGCCGAAACCTGCGGTGCCCGTCCACTCTGCTGCGTCCCGGAGCCGGCTCTTCCGCCTCGCCTCCAGTCCTCGGGTTAAAGATGCGGCGGGGGATGGGCAGGTCCCCGGCCCGGGGGACAAACGGATCACCCAACACAAACACGCGCCCGGCAGGCAAAAGAGAGGAGCCCTCAGTTTGCCCCAACCCTTTGTGATGAAAAGTGCACCTGGAAAGTCCAGGCCGCGGCGCCCCACCTGCACCCCAAACTCCAGGCAGGCCAGCCTGCGTCGTCAAATTCGCGCCCACCCCTAACAGGACGAGTGAGCCCGGGACGCCGGGTCCGAGGCGGCCCAAGCCGGAGCGGTTCTGGGAACGCTTTGCAGATCCGGGCCGGCGCTGGTCTCGAACCGCGCCGCCGGAGTGCGCGAGAACGCCTGCTGCGGGCCCAAGGTCCCCGGCACTGACTGGGACCGAGGACAAGCGGGTAGCCGGTCTATCCCGCAGTCCAAACCCGTCCGGAGTGGTGAGAAACCTAGAGGGCCTCCTGGGCTGGCGACTTGCCTGTTCTCTCGGTCTCATGAAGCCCCACGGACACCCTCTTAGTCGGTCAAGGCTTGACCTCCGGGCTAAGGCCCAGGTGGCTGTGACAGCGCCGTCCTGGGGCTCAGCTCTTCCCCACCCAGCAGTGCCTTGCCTCCCGGCCCCGCGGCCAAGCCCGGCCGAGCTGGACATCACTTCGCACTGCCCGGAGCGACGTCTGGACTAAAGAGCCCCCACGTCGGGCTTAGAGAACTCCAGGGGGTAGGTAGGGACTCCTGGTAAATAAATCCAACTGTTCACACGCGCGCGTACACACACCCATACACAATTTGTGGTTGTCAGCTATTGAAAGGGACAACGACCCAGAAAGGTGTCAGTTCACCTGGTGCCCACCCAATTACGAAGCTCGCAGCCCCAACAAAACAGGAGCGAGCCCTGGACGCCCGAGCGCTCCCACGCGGCGTGCCCGGCGGCCGCGCGACCCCGTGGGGTGCCCAGCGGCGCCCCAGGCCCGGCAGCCGGCGGGCCGGCGGAGTTGCGGCGCTCCGCGCACGCCGGGCCTGCTCACCCACACCCGCACCGTGGGCTGTGACCAGTTCCTTTCTAAATTCTAACACCCCTAGGCCACGCGGAGCTCTCTCCCAGCGCGCCAGGCCCGGCCCCCTGCCAGGTGGCTCACCTCGGCTGGCTGTGTCCCCGGTGCCAAGTAGCCGGCGAGGGGCGGCGGGTCCGGGCGCGGACGCTCTGCTCACCTCCAGGAGCCTACACTGTGCCTGCGGCGTCGCTCGGCCAGCCCCGGGGCTGATTTAAATAACTAATAAGCTCAGAGACATTTTACGAGGGGAACTTTTCCTTTTAGTATCAATAAAGCCTAGTAATTGGGTTTGTTGGTTACCTAAGCCCGAGTTTCCCAGTCTCTCTCGCTCTCTCTTCTCTCTCATTCAAAAGCAACGTTTTAAAAAACCGGCAACTGTGTGTGCGTTTGTGGGGGAGCGCGAGTGTGAGTGTGTGAAAGAAGTTGTTTCAAAAGTCCTTCTCCTGGAGAACAATCATCATTGTAGCTCTGTGGTGAAGAGTTTTGAAAGGTGAATTCTTATTTCAGCGGATAAAAATGTTGACAACAATTCAAGTCTCACAGTATAAGTATAATGTAAGGGAAGGGGAAGTTCTAAAGATTTTTCCCTTTGGCTGTGACAAAGACGTTTGCAGTACTTCCCTAATAGTTTGCATTTGAGTTAACTTTCTCTACATTTTTGACTTAACTCCTGGATTGTAGTGCTATCTGTTGTTTTCAGTAAAGACTTCTATATTATAATGCATTCTAAATTTTTGTTTTGATTTTCTATTTTTTTTTTGAAAGCATGGTCTTAGCAATAAAGAATTGTTCGGCCTGGGAACCATGACTCTGTTTAAAAATATAACAGAACTTTCATGAATAATAACTGCAAATAGCCCGTTCGTTAGTGTCCACAGCATTGTTAGCGCCTATACAAAATTTCCGAAATCTAAAGGCAATCTAAGCGTGTTTCTCTCCAATCATAGCAACAGATATTTTTTCATTTCTGTTGTATAGGAGTAAAAAAATCTTTTAAAGGGCTTTTTAGAAAAACGTTATGCTAAAATTTGCCTGAACTTAAATTCCCTACCAGATACAACATAACTAGTGCCTGCCAATGTGAGCCTAACGAAATGAAGAGTATTTCTGAACCAGATCATTGTTGGGGTCAGAAGCTAGTCAATGAAAAGTGATGAGAATTCAAGTTTACAAACCAAGAGGGGGAGGGGGGATACTGGCTTCTGAAGTTCCCAGGAACACACCCAAACCTGGGCGCTCCCCTCTTCAGTGTTTATGTATTATGAAGAACTTTTCCTTTCCACTTTTAGTTAGAAAATTGATGAGTTTTCCTTAGTTCGTCTTGTTTTAGGCTGAGACCTAGTCAGCCGAGGGTTGCCTTCTGCCAGGTAACTTCCGGAGGCCCAGAGTTATTCGGAGATAGAGCAGCCCTTTGCACATTCCGGGCGGAAAAGGGCGTCTTGCTGACACTTCTCTGCGCCGCCGGATCCCCCTCCTCTCCTCTGCACCCGCGGGCTCGAGGGCACCTTCTCCCTTCTGGAGATCGCGCCCCGGCGTCAGTGCTCGGCTGCGGAGAGCGCGAACCTGGAGCCGTGGGTGTATGCACCCGGTTTCCGGCTTCCCCAGAGGGTTAGGCAACCCTCCTTCCCTTCTGCTCCCGGCAGGACTCCTGTTCCCCCCATCCTCCCCTTTCTTGCTGTCACCAGGCTCCTAGCGCCGCGCCGCAGTGGCCACGCGCTGAGGGCACTCACCGCTGCAGCCCCTTGTCCCCTAAGCTGCCCGTGTTGAGGGAGGACGTGTCCTCACAGGCGCTGCCCTCCGAGTTCCAGAAAGTCAAGAACAGCGGCAGGGGAGGAAGGAAGGATTGGGAAGGGAAGTGCAGGGCTGAGTAGGTACCCAGAGCCTCAGCGAGGGGCATCTCCGCCTCCCCAGACAACTCGGGGCCTCCTCTTTGCCCTCGCCCTTCCGCTGCAGGTCTCGCCCGGGCTGCGGGCACCACCCAGCCGCTCTTCCAGCTAGGTCGCCCCTCGGCTTCTAAGCGCCCCCCCCCCTTTACCTCCCTGCCATCCCGTGTTTTGGTTTCAGTTAAGCTGTTTTCTGAGGTCATGGAAACTCCACTTTTATTCTTTTTCTGTCTTTGCCTCATTCACACTCCTTTTTTTAAAAAAAAGAATCCCCCAAGCCTGGCTCCTGCCAGACCCTGTGCGATCTCCCGGAGCTCCACGTGCAAGAGGAGAAGTGATTTGTCTGTTTATAGCAGATTTAATTACGATAGTTATGTGCCGTGAACTCTTTGGGCCCCAATCAATGCATTTTGATTTGGAAAGTCAAATAGAATCACATCTTAACTTGCCGGGCCCCGGTTGGCCGCCCAGGTTGGGGACAGACGCTGTTGACCGTCTATGGCGGCCTCCGGACCTGGGCGAGTCCCCGGCAGAACTCGCTGCCCTGCTTGTCCCTGGCGGCCTCCAGTCGGGTCTTCCGGCCAGCCCCAGGCCTTCTTGGGCAGGGCGTGAAAGGCTGCGCTCCTGGGGCGCGCCTGGTGGCCCTGGGCTAAGGAGCCAGGCACCAGACTTCTGCAGATCCGGCTTCCCGGCCGCCTAGCGCTCTCCAGCCCTAGGCCTCAGTCCCCCGCCCTCCCTCGCCCCCACCCAGCTGTGTCAGCGGCAGAGGCGAGTCTCTCCTTTTCCCTAGTTGTGCTTCCAGCAGCGTCCCCTCCCCTCAACTCAGACTTAGGTGCTGGGCTGCAGCCGAAGCGTTTTTCTAATTTGTCATCATTGGAAACCTCAGACAATTGGTGTGTGAAACTTTCAGGGCTTCCAGGGATACGCTGACTTCAGGCACTCGGTGGAGGGGGTAGACTGAGGGTCGGGGGCAGGGACACGCAACAGACGTGCCAAAGTGCTCTCCGGACTTTCCTCCCTCCGCAGCACGGTAGCACCCACGCACTCACTTTTCCACCCTTCCCTGCCCTCCCTCCCGCCCCCCCCCCCCCGGGCTTCGGAAGTATTCCTGCCACTTCTTTGGCCCTCAGGAAGGAGAGAGGGCGAAAGCGTCAAGGTCTCTCAGCCTCCTCCCCTCCCCCGACATCGTCCTGGGACCCAGGACTCAAGGGCCAGGGCCATGTCGCCAGCGGTCCTCGCTACGACGCGGTATGGTGTGTGCTCCTCTACTGCTCCTCTCGGCCCCCACCTCCAGTCGGCAGGGCCAGCGCCCAGTCCCTGCCACCCCTGCGGTTCTGACCCCCGGCAAGCTGCAGACCTGCCACTAACTTCATCACACCATCTGTAATCGGTCCCCAGGGTTCCAGTAGATTTGGAATCCAACAAGGGTAACCTTTATCTTTTTCTTTTTTTAGGATTTGGGGCTCTTGAAACATTCTGAGCATGCCTGCGGCGGTCCCAGTGGGTTTGTCCTGAAAGCTGCTGGGAGCAGCCACCTTTGCTGTCGCCAAGGCCTTGACAAGGTCGGCTCTGGCGGGCTGCCTGTGCTGCGGCTCCCGAGGCACACCCCCCCCTCCCCCCGCCATAGGCTCCTGCAAACGGGGTAGGAGGTTCGGGTTGGAGGGTCGAGTTGGGGGGGGAGCTTTTTTGTTTTTTTACAAATTTGTTTTTATTTCTGTGGAGGACTATTCCCAGCACTAGAAGGGTGTAACGGTCGCCCCAAAGCGGCCTATGACTTGCCCCTCCCCCATGAGTCAGGCAGCTTCGGGTGACAGTCTGGCGTTAGCTCTGGGATCACAGCCTGACAGGGCATTTGCTTTGGGCCTCGGGTCCACCTGAGGCCCAAGACCAGGCTCTTGTGCGCACTTGCCTGGGGTGTTGGTGTGCGCGGGCGGGTGTGGGGAAGCTGGGCTGCCGCAGGGGCCACCCTGGCACCGCCGTCCCGCGCGGGGCCGGTGTGGACGCAGTGAATGAGTCCAGGAATCAGCTCCCCGGAGGAGGGGTCGAAGGAACCGTGCGTCTGTTAAATGGGCTGTGGGCCGCTGCGGCCGATGGCCCCCTCCCCTCCTCTGAGCAGGCGTGAGGTGGCCCGGGAGCCCCGCCAGCAGCCCCCGCCCCTCAGGCGGACCTCGGGCCTGGCAATCTCTGCACTTTGTCATCACGCCCGAGTATTTGACATTCGCAATTATCTGCAAATACCCTGATCGGTTTGTATATGAAACACTTTTTTTCCTGCCTTAAGGTTGGAATCTGGTAAGTTTCAGACAAGTGGTTGCGGGGGGAGGTGACCCGGGGGACCGCGGGGGACCGGCCCGGTGAACCCCACTCGGCGAGGTGGGCGACCAGAAGAGCCGGGTCTGCGTGCCGCCCCCTCCCCCAGCCCCGCGCGAGGGAAAGGCCGGCTGAGGTACGGAAGGGCCCAGGCCGCGACCCTCGGTCCTCCTTTGAAGGGAGCGCCCCTAACCCCTGAGAGGGGACGCTGAAGGGGGATCGGGGATCCCGCCAGAGGCAAGGCCCAGAGGTTAATCACCTTGATAACCGGAAAGGGCGCTGGCCGGCCTGGTTGCCATCACAGAGAGTGTCAGTCACAAGCTCTCGACCCTGCCACAGGATTACCTGCTGAAAGAGCCATCCCAGGGAGCCCTCTGTTGCAAGTTCTTCCCGCCCGCCGTCTGCGGGAAGTAAACTGCGTCCTCGTCCCAAAGAAGCGGATGTCCCTTTGACCCTCCTCCGCCTCTAGGCGGTTCCTAAATCCAGGAGGGCAATGCCAGCCCCAGGATCACTCACAACGCCTACAACGCAGCTTCGGGCCACCTGCCTATTACACAGCCCGTCTACAAAAAGAAAAATAGAAGGGGCGGGGGAGCATAAAGGAGCGAGATTACTAGTCTGATTTATCTCTGCCTTAGGATCTGGATCCTAAGGATCTGGATCCAGATCCTTAGGATCTGGCCTCCCAGGATCTGGGAGGCCAGACCCTGCCCGCGAGAGGTGCACACAGCCTGGGTGTCCCCGGCTCGGTGTCTCACTGGCCTACAGGACGAGCTCTTTTGCAACGGGTGTATCAGCAACTTGAGAAAGAAACACCAAACCCTTCAGGGAAGCCCCCTCCCCACGCACTTAGCTTGTGGCTGTGCCACAGACACCGGCTGAGTTGCCTTTCATACCTATTACTCACGTTTTCCGAGAAAGTGGGAGGAGGAGCAGGTTAGAGAAAGGTGGTGGTGGGGTATTGCAACACTTTCAAGAAAAATTAGGGGTAGAGTGGGGAGGGAGTTTAGAAAATCTGTCTTTGTACCAGCCCAACTGCCAAATCACTGGCTATTCTGAAAAGGAAGAAAGAAGAGAGAAGCAGACGGGAAGCGAGTTCCGACTCCCCCCCGCACCCCCGCCCCCACTCCCTCCCAGCGCCCCCAGGCCAGGTCACCGGAGTGAAACCGAGAGTGTGCTGCTGGAAGGACATGAGCCCTCCCGGCCCCAGCTCGGCCCAGGTGGGCAAGACAGAGCGGGCGGCTCGAGAAAGCTGTTACGGGCTCCCGTGGCGCCCTAGACCGGTGAGATCCCTGCACAGGAAACGCAGCTGAGGGACTTCTCCACTCACAGGTCAGCCCCTGCCCGAGACTTCTGGGAAGCAGCCCGCAACGCCCAGACCGTCGGCCTCCTTTTCCCCGACTCCTTGGAGATTGGTCTGCAGATTGAGTCCGGCTGCGGACACCCACCCCAGCCCTTAGATTAGAACTGCCTCGGCCGTGGACGCCAAGATGGAGTACCGAGGCCCCAGTCTGCCCCGAGGCTGGCGGGTTTCTGCCGGGGTCGAGGGAGGAAGTCACAACAGCTGGCCGGGTGCGGTCTGGTGACACCCACAGCGCCTAGCGGTGCCTCCAGGACGGCCCTTGGCCTTCGGAGAAGGAGACAAGGGCAAGATGCCCCGTGGCGGGTCAAACCTTCACCCCCTTATTTCCTACCATGAGTTTCATGTACGTATCTTTGTTAGCTAGGTGTATATTCCAGCGGCGTATCTTACATAAAATGCACCACGGATTGGGCGAGACTTCGCAAATTTGGTTTCCCAGGTGACCGCTCTTCAGTATTCTGTACCCTATCCACTCATCTCGCCCATGGGTACCCAGGGCAGCGCCGACTTTGGCAGAATTGATGGCTGTTTGGGCCCAGCGAAGTGCGCTTCGCCCAAACCTGCGAGCCCGAAAGGCACCCTCGCCTCGCCGGAGCGCCTGCACCGCGCGCCCCAAACGCGCCGGCGTTTCCGAGCACGTGCAAGCATCCTCCCGCTTCGAAATGAATTCGCCCTGCGTCTTTCATCGCAAAGGACTTTGCCTTTGGGGCGCTGCTCAGACCCAAGACGTGGGAGAGAGAAGCCCCGAAGGCGGGGCCAGGGCTTGGGGACTCTTCTGCTCACCTGGACTTGAGACACTCGAAGGCCCGGGTTAACTATCGGTTGTATCAGGGCCGATGGGTGCAAAGTGGCTGCGCCCCGCGGAGGCGCTCACTCCCCGGGTCCGTGTCTCCGAGCGCATCTGGAATCGGGGTGGGTTGTGCTGACTACCTGCAGCGCGCGCGGATCCCAGGCCAGGGAAAAGGCCGCCGTGTAACGGAGACGGTCGGTTACCTCTCCAGGGATCTGCCCTGACTTCGTTGGTAACTTAAGAAGCCTCTGAACTCGGGGAGCGCGTGTTGGGGCACCTCCCTGCACACACACACCCCCTCCTTCCCGGGCCTCGTATCTTGCCCTCCACTCTCCTGCTCCCCCCCACGGCCCCGCCCGTTGGAGGCGCGCGGCGGGCATTTGGTTTACAGAGCCGCTGTTTCAGATGTTTATTCGCAGCTAATTGCTGGTGCAGGAAAATGCTCGCTACCCGGGCCGAGCGCTTCCTCCCTGCGCTGGCCGATTCCGCCGGCGGCAGCAGCTCGCTGATCCCACCCGCGAAGCCACGAAAGAACCGGCGGCAGCGAGGCGGCTGCGCCACCCTGGGCCGGGCCACTGGCGCTACCCCGGACTCCCGGTAGGGGGAGCCGCCGCGGGCTCCAGGCCAGCCCGGGTCCAGGCCTCAGGTCGGCCCTGCTGCCAGCGGTAACCCGGAGCGCGGAGCGCGGGCAGCCTCCTCACCTGCCCTCCAGGTGCGTGCTGCCAGCAAAGAAGGGAATACAGGGCCGAGCCCTCTCCTCATTCCCGGGTTGTTGCATCGCAAAGAAGATAGGCAAGATCTAAGTGTTTTCTTTAGATCCAAATATAGTTAAGGAAATTCGTAGGTGAGGAGATCACCTCCTTTGCTCATATTGGGGAGGTGGGGTGGGAATGTATATATATCCCCCCCCCCCCCAGGTTAAGAACTGCTCTTAATTCCACAAATTTTGAGGCTTCTTTTAAAATTTTTAGGTGATCTAATCCCTTCTCACTGTGTTTCCAAGTCGTTTATTTCCAGGAGCTTCAGATGGTCCCAGCACAAAATAGGAGCTCAGATAAGACCTGGTGTCTTTGCTGCAGTAACATCACCAACAGTTTGAGGGTTCCGAAGCTTTCATTGTAAGAGATGACCCTAATCCAGGGTCAAGGGGAAAGCAGTTAGGTGGATTGTGAACCCACAGAGCACCCACCCCACTGTGCCCAGGGTGGCAGCACCCCTGTGTGGAGGGGCCAGAGACTTCCTGCTGGATCCTTCCACAGATGAAACTCACAATCTCTCCTTATGCAGAAATCCATCCTTCCACAGGAACCCACAACTCCTAAGAGCTCTCCTAAGGCCAAGTCCTCCAAGTCTCTTCAGAGAGAATCACAAAAGCAAAGAATTTCCCACTTGGAAGGAAACTTAAAGACCATCTAGTCTAAGGGATGTAGTTTGCTGGTGAGGAACTTAAGCCGAGTGGAGGCAAAGAATCACACTTCAGGTGAGAGAGCCAGTGAACACTGAGCTGAGACTGGAACTCTCCTCTTCTGCCCCTGGATCCAGGGCAGTTTTGACTATAGGGCACTAGAATGCATTTTAGTGTTGTCATTATCCTTGTAATTATTATTATGTTTCCACACACGTTAGGGTTCTTAGTCAGACATGCTCTTTTAATAATAAAATTTGTAAGGGGTGTGACAACAGTATTACAGTTGGTTCCAAGGGAGGCTGAATTTTAGAAAGGAAGTTACATATATCATTGAAGCATTTGGGAGAAAGACTAAACAAAAATAGTTGTGTTGTTTTATCTCAACTTAAGAACACTGTATATGTGCAAATATATGAATGTATGAATAAAAAACACGGGATTGTTGGTATTATAAAGGCATTCTTCCAAGCTGTGCAATTTTTCTCCCCAAATCAGAGCTAATTCAGTGCATTTAAGTGTTCATTTATAGATTTTTAAGTGTTAAATTCTGGTGTCATTTTTAAGGACCAAGAGGAAAGAATATTTACATTTCTAAGATCAGATTTTAAAAAAAGTGTCTAATTTCTAAGTTGATTTAGCCACAGTAGGGGAAACTTTTTGAATGAAATATTATAGGATAAGCCTAAAAAACACTCCCCACTGGCTTTGTAATAAACCCTGAGATATAAATGATATTTTATCATTCTCTCTCTAACTACCCTCTTTTCACTTTTTGATAAGATCAACACAAAAAGTATATTTACAAGGACACTCCACTATTCCCTTTTGTATCTGGTTCACAAAGGCAAAGAGATACATTATCAAATGAAAACGTCTCAGTATCTTTCCGTAACTAATGTCTGATCTTTAGCAAATGGCACTGTGATGTCACTGAAATGGGTATTGGACAAGGTGTCAGTTGATTTATTGATTTCCCTTCTTCAAAGTCCTTTGGGAATTGGGGAGAAGAAGGAAAGGCATAGGTTGGCTGAGATGTGCAATACTTATTCTATCATACACATGCAAAAAAAATTATATTTGGCTGATAAAATTGACAATTCAGAAGCATTCCTTACAGAAATTCATAATGGAATGATGTCGAGGCCACTCAACTGATCAACCTGCCTCTCCTTCGCCTGTGCTTTTCTTTGCCCTTCCAGTTTCAACTTTGGAGAAGTCAAAAAGCACCACGTTTGTAGTTAGCCTACCTACAACAGTGGGAGCAGGAGGAAAAGAGGAGGTTGTCGCAGACGGAAACAGAATAGGTACCTCTGCTTTCAAACAGAACCCGCATAAGTCCTGCTCTGCTTTAGGGCCCTGAGAGCTCGGCAGAAGCCCCTAAGACTGGCACTTGCTGTGGGTCTCACAAGGGATCTCCGTGGTCTGCAGGCTGGAGTGACTGCCCATCTGGGGGGTCTGAGAGCTTCCTGTGGCCTAAACCTGTGATGGTTCACAGCCGACTCATGGCAATAAAGAAAATAAGGCAGCTCTGATTGTCTTTGGTTTTGTAGGAGAGGATTTCAAAGCCAGGCTCCTTTCAGCCTCAATCACTGAACCGATTTTTGAGGAGAAAGACTTTTAATCCGAGTCCTGTTAAAAATGCCAACTAAACCGCCTGGAGAAACTCTACATTGTAACATCTGCCTAGGAATTACCACACACAACAGCATCTACAGCAGAGCTGAAAATATATGAATAGAACAAACCTCAGACTTCCTCTCCCTCCGCACTCCTATGGGTGAGCTGCACTGAATAACAGGACAGACTTACTATAATGCGTTCTAAACACACTGCATATTAGCTACTTTGTTTTTCCTGTTCCCTCCCCTTACTGCATGAAGAATTGAACATCTTTGCCTTCCAGAGCTTTCTATTCATTTAGCTCATTTCTCTGGGTTTAGCACCATGATCTAGGAAATCTCTACTCAATAAGGTGAGTTCACTTTTCTCCGCCTTGCGTCTGTGGGAGTGGGCGGAAGGATATGGTGAAGAGTTTCCCCCTCCCACCACCGGGAGAGGATGTGCTTCTAGAACCTGTGGTTCATTTTACCCTAGTCATGGGCACCCCCTGGAGGCTAGATTCTAGGCATTCTCTAAGAGAAACTGGATGGGGATGCCCATGAGGAAGGATCTGGAACACTGCCTGCAACTTTCTCCTCACCCCAGAGCAGGCTGGTGGTGAAGGTGATGTTGGGTAGGGAAGTATGATGGAGAGGAAAGGAGAACTGTGACCACTTTTAAGGAGGTTATGCCAGTCCGTGCCTGGACCTGGTGCACGAAACAACTCTCTTTTTAAAAGATTAAATTTATTTAAGCAATAGTACCCATCTTCCTGCAATGGTAACTTTAATGACTATTAAAAATTCCTAAATACGAATTTTTTTCTTACAGAAATAAATATTTCTCTAAATATTGGGGGAATGAAGCATTATGCTTCATTCAGGATTTTAAACCTGCAGGATAAGTCAGTTCTGCCTTTGCCACTTACTAGCAGTGTAAACCTGCAGAGGTTAACTTACCTCACGGAGCCTCATTTTCCTTATCTGTCAGAGGGGTATAATACCAACAGCTATCTCATAAAATTGTGAGGATTAAGTGGAATACTACATGTAAGTTGCTTACGACAACTCCTGGAGCATAGTAAAAACTTTGAAAATGTTCACTATATTATTATGATGTGGGAATTGCTGATTCAATTGGCTCTTTTTCTCTTAATTCCTACTGCAAATCACTGAATGTAAACAAGGAGTTGAAGGTCAGATCACATTGTTCTCTTAGATCCTTTTTTTTTTTAGATAAAATAATGCAAAGAATTTTATAGTACTTTATCACCAATGAAGTTTTTCTGAATTTTATTAGCATCTCTCTAGAACCTTTTCTTCAGCTGTTTTGTACTCTTTCTTCACCTTCACCAGAGGCCCCTCAGTTGTGTGAGCTGGGCAGAGATCACCAGGACTATCTGCTCGGAGGCCATTTCAAAGTCTTCCATAAAGGGCTGTGCTCGGGCAGGTAGAACTTTTCATCCTACGGTCCCAGAGATGTATTATATCGGCTCAGAGTACAGAAAAAGAGACTCAGAGGCTGTGTCCTCTGCTCTTTGATTCTTGCTACGGGGACACAAGGTGTCATACCAAATGGTGAGAAGACTGTAGGCCTACTCTGAGAAACATCTCTCTGGCTCTACTGTGTTAAACTGCCCAGAGCGCAATATTGTTTTGTTTGGTGTTGACAAAGAAATAAAATATCACCATTTTCCTTTCTATTACAATGATTTTATGAAAGAAAATGGTTGAACCTTCTTAGGTTGGGCAGTAGTCTCCATCTAGTTTATAAATTCCTTTGCTGTTCTCTTTGTGGTCAGATTCTTCTCTGGGCTATGTTCTTTTAGCTACACCGAGAGCACCAGCTGCCCCAGAAGGGGGCAGTGGAAAAGCAGAGCGTTCAGAAGCAGCAGAGCCAAACCATTTTCTTCACTTACCTGGGAGACCAATAGCAAACCCGGGGACTCTGCGTGAAGCCTCAAAGGACCTGCCTCTCCAGCCTTTAGCAAAAGCAGAGCAGATTGTAGGAGTTACCGCCAGAGCCCCACTTCCTCCCTCCTGTGGCTTTGTGCCTCTTTTCCTAATGATTTCTTGAAGTCCACACGCTAAGCCAAGTTGGGGAGGCTGGCAGGCTCCCTATACACCTGGCCTACCATTGCCTTTGACTTGAGATGGAGGTATTAAAATGCAGAGTTTTGAGGCCCAGGGAGAGGGTATCAGAAGGGAAACACCCAAGACGCTGTTCTGTCTGGTTCTCTCTTTGAGTCAGTGTTTTGTCCTTTGTGAGCTCTGCCTAGATATTTACATCAGTTGGAAACATTCAGACAATAAAATTTCAATGACCTTCCAGACCGTGTTCACTCCCACAAACCAAACACAAATTGATTGCTTTTTACCAATCAATTCTCTACTGCAGCTTAAGGGAAGATGCCACCAACACGCAGGGAACCCTTGTCCCAAGATGAAAACCCTCAGGCTCTTTGGGTTATTATAAACTAAAGCCGAACTATGGAGCCGGAGGTATCGACTCTCTCACTGTTTCCCTCCCCTCCTGCCAAACAGCCATTTGTTTTCATTGCTTCTGTAGATATTTTCAGTCCTGGGGAAGGAAGAAGAAGAGAAAAGGGATAGATCTGGATAATAGCCACCTAACTGGATTGGCTGAAAGGCTCAGGCTTCTGCTAACATCGGGGACCTCAAAACACAGGTCACAGAACCATTTCAATTCAACAAATACACTGAAAAGCTAGTGGTTCATCTATTGCTCAGCTACCTTCTGTCTCAAGGGATAATGAAAACAACTACAAAAATAATAGCTATGAATGCTACTAGGTACTTTATGTGCATTATCTCATTTAATCCTAAGACAATACTATGAGATAGGTACTATTCTCATTTGCATTTCACTTTCAAAAGTGAGTTCAGAGAGGTTAAATAATTGGCACAAGGTCACAGTGCTCATTAGGAGTGGGGTTCAACTGGAAGGTCTGAGCTACTGGGACTTTCTATCTGGTTCTGTCATCAGGATAACAGTGAGAAGTTAGAGATGAGTTTTTCTGCATGTGACTTTGTTTAAAGGCACCATTCAGCAATCATTTTGAAGTGTGTTTTCAGGCCAGGAACTGCTCCAGGCACATTAAAAAATACATCATGTGTACCATCTCAGAACTTACAATCTGCAATCAACTGTTAACAGAACCACCTCCTGCTTGACCACGCAGATGATGGACAAACTACATGGGTAAGGAACAGATTTGATAGCCAAATGTACAATGGCACAAGTTCATATTTTGGAGTGACAACTGCAGAGGAGCAGCCTATTTAGAAATCCAGGCTTAGATGAGGTGTGATCACTGTCTCACCCATGGCATTTCAGCCTGTTTCTTGGAGAAAGTCCACAATGGTGGGGGAAGGAACCTCGTGTAGACAATGAAGTTCACAACCTGCTAAGGACATAAGATGGTCTCACCAGGGCAGTGGTCAGAATAGCTAACAAGAGTCACAAGGAGAGTGATTGGCTGGCGAGTCAGGGCAAAGATGATGTTTTCCAAGGTCACATAGTCAGCTTGTTACTGAGATCCCAAATCCCCCCCTTAGCTTTTTATTTCTTTATGTTCATAATGACCATCCCTATGAAATCTCCATCAAATATTTTGTAGGAAGGGTTTTGGTTTGACACATGTTAAATCATTCAGCTAAGATGTGAATAAAGTTCTCAAAATATACTTATCAATGGATTACCTATTATGTGTTTTAGAACTATGCCAGATGGTGTGAGAAAACCAAGGAATTTACAAGAGAACTTGGAATTCATTGCGAAGACAAGATTCACTCAGGTGAAATAGTTGGGAGCAGCTAAAAGGGCATCATGGATTTTCCTAGGGGTGCGGTACAGATGAATACAATGTCATAGAAGAGATAGAGTAGTTTAAGAATTAAAATAGTCCAGGAAGGTGAAATTTTAACTAGCTCTGGAAAGATGGCTAAGACTTCAGTGGGCTGGGAGGGTTTGACAGGAGCAGAAGCCAGGTGTTGTGAGGACACTATAACAGCCTAGATTGAGGAATTGAGGGAGAGTGTGTTTGGTAGCTAGAGTAGGACAATTTATGGAGGCTTCAAATATTGCTGAAAAGGACATAGACTTGAAGAAGAAATGAGAGCCACAGTTGCTCCCCACTGCCCCCCTCCCAACTTTTGAGTCATTTAAAACTGACTTTGTCTTTTCATTATTACAAAAATCATACATGTTTAGTGTAGATACATTTAAAAGTATAGATAAGAAAAACTCCAGCTCCTCCAACAACAACAACAGGAAATATAAAAGAAACCTAATAACGCAACTTGGTAAATTCTGAGGTAAAGAAGGCTCATAATGAAAAGGATTTGGGAGAGTTATCATGGTGACAATATGCAAGATAGCTTTGAGGAACAAAAGGCGAGTGCCAAGGAGACAAGTTAGAAGGGAAGCAGGATGACAAGCCTGTCACAGAATTCTGAGGGCTGAGCGCAAAGCAGTGGCAGTGGGAATGGGCAGGAAAGACCGAATTTGAGAGACCTTGCAGAGGAGGTCACCATCAGGCCTTCTTCTGGTAATGGAAACGGCACGGCGAGTCCCCCAGCTATTGGAGACCCAGCCCCAGGGCATTGCCACTGGAATCCTTGCCTGGATTTTCCCAACCCAATCATTTTCTTCCAGATCCTGGACAACTAGTATCTCACAAACTGGTCTGATTCCAGTTAGATGGCCCCCAAAGTAGGCCAAGAGGGTGCTAAAGTTCTAGAAATTACTATCTGCTTGAGAGAGATACTGGAAACTGTTTTCCAGCTTTTCAGAAAATGTTTCATGGATCCAGTCTTTGACTGATGTCCTGAAGCCTTCTCCAGACTGAGCAGGTGTCGAGGGGCTCCGGGTCAGCCATGTGCTGGACGGCATCTCCTCAAGGAAGGGAATGGAACCCTCAAGCGGTCAGGGCATAACGCAACACAGCACTTCCTCGTTCGTTCTCTCCCTCTCCATCAGCAAACCGAGTTTCTCAGCTGCTTCATGGCTCTCCCCCTCATTTTCCAGCCCTGTTTTACATTAGTAATCCTTTATCATTCTTTCTATCACCACCGGCAACCGCCTTGCCTCTAAATTACTTTTGAATCACAAGCCAAGAACCAAACTGTGTTGAGGGAAGAGGCTTTTCTAGGCTCTTCTGTGAAACGTGAGGTGGACAAATCTTCAGAAATATTGGCATTGATATTAACAGCAACTCCCATGGCTGTAACAGTAAGGAGCCTGTGACAAACCTCAGGCTTTCGTCTAATATTGTTTGCCTTCTTTTTCCTCTTACATGACTGCCCAGCTGAAGCCTACATCTCACAGCTCCCCTGGCCGCTAGGTGTGACCACGTGACTAAGTATTGGCCAACAAAATGAGAGAAGTGATGGGTGCTACTCTTGGTCTTAATTTTAGAAGGATCAGGCATGCACCTTCTAGTCCCATTTGTCTGCCTGAGAAAATATAAGAACCAGAGAAGCCATTTTGAACTTAGAGATGAGATTCCGATGTTGAGGATGGCAGACTGTCCTCTCAGTCCTGTGTTGCCCACCTCTGTACTGTCAGGTGGCAGAGAAAGCAGCTGCTATCCTGTGTAAGCCACTCTACTTAAGAGTCTTTTTGTTAGGTCAGCTGGCCTGTAGCCCAATTAGTTTTATCCTGTTTTATATGTAGGGAAACTGGAAAGTCAAATAACTTCCTTAATATCATTCATACAATCTTCCATGAAAATATCACAGCAGAACTAATAAATAAGGAACTGCACGGGCATGCAAAAGACTTGAGGGGTGAGGGAGGCTGCATAGTACAAAGAATGAATTGTAGCCTGGAAGTCGGAAGAGCTGAATTCCAATAATAATATCAATTACCACTTATTGAATGCTTAAAATGAGCAGGTTCGACATAAATGCCTCACATTTATTATCCCACTTAACACCCTTGAGGTAGATACTTTCTTATCCTTATCATACAGATGAGAAAACTAAGATCAGAAAAGTTAAATAACTTGCCCAAAGTCACAGAACAAACAGTTGTCAAGCCCAGATTTGAAACCAGATCTGATCGCATAGCCTGTATTTCTGACCATGATGTTTATACTCCAGTGTCTCTAGTTCTTATCCAAGTTCACTACTATGGGATCTTTGGCAAGTAATTTCCCATCTCTGGATCCCATTGTCCTTAACTATAAAATGAAGGCATTGGACAGGACCATCGCTTGGGTACCCTCTAATTTCATCACTCTGTTGAATGGCCGTGATTCTAAGTTTGGCTGTGCAATGATTTTCTGGGTCTAGACAAGTAGCTGAAACTATTTTTCCAACGTGTACTATGTCAGTGATCATGGTGATCTCTAAATGTATCAGAAAGGTGCAGTCAAGACTAATGAAATCATCTGTGGCACTGACCCCCAGATCATTGCTACTATTCCCCCAGCCCTCTGATTCCTAAACTTCTCTGCCTCACATTTCCTGCTTGTTTTTGGTTGCCATCTCAGGACTAACTGCCTTGACTCAAACACATGGGGGAAACTAAGGACTTCTTCTAGACCCTCTAACATTTCCAAATCACACCACACCTACTAGGTGAATCCTGGCCCCTCCTTATATTGTCATCCTGGTCGTCATCATCATCATCGTCATTATCATCATCATCACTCTACTGATAGGAAAGCTCTTATAACCATTGTTTCCTTAAGTTTCCTCCTCTCCCAGGTGTCAGTCCATCTCTGCAAAGTGGACAGTTCTCGCCCCTGTCCCATCCTGAAGTAGTGGGCCCTCAGCACCCTCTGCTGGGCTCTGCCTGCAGCTCAGAGCCTCTCTCTGTGGAGGAATCCCTGGGCCTTTCAGAGTGCTACCAGGGAGGTCGCCTGAGGGAATTAAACAGAAGCACCGACTTCAAAGGCATTCTTGCTGAGTGGAAGGCAGTGCTCCAATTATGCTCCTTCCCGGGATCCCCAAATGGCAGCTTTCCAAATCTTGACATCCAGGCCCCGTAAATTACTTTCCTGATTTTTAAGAGGGCAGAACTGGTTGAATTCAGGAAGCTGTGGACTACACATCCCTGGCCCACATCTGTGACCCTCTTTACACTGGTAGAAGCTACCTAAGACCAGAAGCCGAGGCTTCCAATTAGATCATCCGTGACCCATCCTTAATCTGTCACTTAACAGCTTTCAAATGCTGGTCAAGGCAACTTCTTTTTGGTTTCATAGCTATAACATATGGATAAAAATCCATACATGCCTCGCCTGCCTCACAAGATGTTGTGACAATAAAAAGTGATAATTTGCTGAAAAGGACATTGAAAACTGTCAACTACTATGCAAAATCCAGTCATTCCTGCTTAGATATCAATGCCTATGCCCTGATCTACAAAGTCAGTTTAGGAAAACAATAAAGCAAGTTCTTACCAATGAAATGTATTATCTGAAATTTTTAAATCAACCGAATCAACAGAACTATTAGGCTTCCTGAGGCTGACGGGGATGCCGAGTCAGTCATCTACAATGTAGATTCTACACGTGGAACCTGGGATCAGAAGGTGAGAGGATCACCTCAAAAGCGAATCCCAAGCCAAATCCAGTTAGAGCCATGGGGATCTGCCCCTCATGCCCACTCCATTCCCCTACCATAGGAGTCAGCACGAGGGAAATCGACCAACCAATTCAAAGCGCTTGGGGCGGGAAGGGAGGGTAGGAGTCCTCTGTGCTCAGCCAGGTTGCCAACTGGACACACGAAGGAGTCTTTGGAGTCTTTATTATTCCCACTGCATTGAGGCCATCCTTTCCTCCTGGTGACATTTCTGCCTTGCAGTCTCAATCCTTTGTCACCTCTGCCCATGCACTGGATGTCAGCGCCCTCTAGGGTGCCGTCTCTCCCCCTAGCCCCTAGAGCGGTACTGTCCAATAGCAATAGAATGCCATATATAATTTAAAGTTTTCTAGGAGCCATCTTTTTAAAAATAAAAAGAAATAGGTAGATTTAACTTTAAAAATAGACTTTATTTAGCCCAATATATCCAAAATATTTTCATTTCTACCTGTAATCAATGTAAAAAATGACTGAGATATTTTATGTTCTTTTTTTTTCCATGCTAAGTCTTTGAAAACTGGTGTATGTTTTATAGTTACAGCACATCTCCCTTTGAACTAGCAGAATTCCAAAGGGCTCAAGAGCCACATGTGGCTGGTGCCTACTGGATTGGACAGTGTAGCATTAATGTGTGTCACTCCGTGCAATTTCGTTTCCTATATCCTCAAAGCCAAGTTTTTAAGGCTCCCAAGGAGCTAATGAGATGACCTGAGAGAAATGGTCTGTGGCCCAATGGTAATAAGAGGGAATTAGAGGTGTCCAGCCTCTCTACTCTTCCTTCTCCCTTCATAACCACCACATACCACACCACACCCATCCACACACTCTTGAAACACGAAGGTTCCTCCCTCTCCTCCTGGTAACTTAAGTATTTGAATGGGAATGGTGGCTTAACCCAAAAAGTGTTATTAAGGTTAGACTTTCAGGTCAAGTTGTGGGGAGAGAGTGGCATATATGCTGGGGGTATGGGAAGCCCTTGCAGGGATCCTCAAAACAAAAGGTGTGGGAGGCTACCTACCTTCTTTTGAGTTGGGACAGGCCTATCTAGTGCAGTGGCCACGACAAGGAATAGTCAAAGTTCTGGTAATTTAAGGACGGCAGAGTTCGTGAATGTAATCACCTCCAGTGTTTCTTGGCTCTCAATTTAATTCAACAAGCCTGTGCTGAGTACTTACCAAGTATCCTGCTAGACAGCAAAAACTTCGAAAATAGGACCATCTCTTCCTCATCTCCGTATGGTCAGTGTCTCAACTGGTGAGTTTACACAATTTCAGCCAAAAGCAAAGACAGCTAATGTTTTCATTTTCCTGTGCAGCTTGATTTCAGATAAGTAAACATTTGGGAGGCTTCCTCAAACATGAAACCCACTAGTGGACCTCCTTGCCTACATGGAGCTCCCCCAGGTGTGTGGGGAGGAATTCCAGGGCGAAGACCACAATCCATCCTCCACTATCTGACAAAGGATGGAACTGAGGTCAGCAGATCTCAAATGTGTCTATAAAGAGATTTTCACAATCAGGTAATTTTCCTAGGGAGATGTGGGGGAGTAATCGGGCAACTGCTCGAATTTTAACAGAGCTTAGTCTACTTCATCTTTAAAGGCTCCAGCAGAGCTCCAGGCTGGGCTGCAGGGAAGAGGGAGCAGAAGAAAAGGAGAAAAGGAAGACCCAACCATCCCCAAGCATCCCCCAAAACCAGGGGTTTTATAGCCCAAGTGGCCAACAGGGATGTTTGTACTCTTAGAAATGCATCTAGAGCTTTCAATCCTTGCAAACTCCATGGATCATTTTGTAAACTACAAAATCACCAGCTTAGAAACAACATAATTTAGCCAGGTCAATCCATAGGCACCCCACACAGTACTTTGTAGCTTATTGCAGAGGAACCTGGAACAAAAAATTCCCTGGCGGGGACATTTCCCAGGAAATCACAGACTGGAACTTCTCTGGTCATCTCACATGTGGTCCATGCAAACAGCGCTCAACCAGGAATGGACTGTGCTCTGAAGGTTCATCTATAAGTCCACTGTTGGAAAGCCAAAAGCACTTTCCCATGGAAACATGATTGCTGATTAGGGCCCCAGCCTATCCCACAAGGACTGTTAACCCACTGTGCTGCTGAAATATGATACTGTTCTGATGAAAAATAGTAGGATGCTATGTCATTGCCACACTAGGAATTAAGCACTAGAGGAAAACAAATACATTGAAAAAGAGCTGGAAACTCAGAATAAAAGCTGAGGTCAGAGGGAGAGCCCATCTATCGCCTGCCACCTCATCCCACAACAGAGTCTGAGACCCAGAGCCCCTGCCCCACCCACCCAGTGAGGGCTTGGGACGGTTCCCCCCTGGCCCTCCTCCCCCAGATGACTGAAGGAGGGATTTTCCCCTGTTGGCCACCTGACAAATGCTGTTCCTTCCCCAATACTGCCCCCTTCTGGAAAAGGGAGTTCTCTCCCCAAAGTGCTGTCTGTCTTGGTTAAACTTGCCTCCTTCCTGCAGAGGAGTGGAAAGGAATCCCCTTGGAAAGACACCCAAACCAGGGAAGGGAAAAAGGAAGCCCAGAAATTATTTTCTGGGTGAATCTCTTCCCTGAACCTGTAGATGACAAGCCTAGAGGTGCCAGTCCTTCAACCTAGAGAGTAGAGCAGGTGAGGGAAAGAATTCAGGAAAATTCCAGGTTGTTTGATAACGAAACATTTATGAATACTAAATCTAATATTGACGAAGTCGATACATGCTTCATTTTATTTTTATTTATTTATTTATTTTAAAAATAATTTTATTTATTTATTTTTTTCCCCCAAAGCCCCAGTAGATAGTTGTATGTCATAGCTGCACATCCTTCTAGTTGCTGTATGTGGGACACGGCCTCAGCATGGCCGGAGAAGTGGTGTGTCAGTGCACGCCCGGGATCTGAACCCGGGCCGCCAGCAACGGAGTGCACACACTTAACTGCTAAGCCACAGGGCCGGCCCCGTGCTTCATTTTATAATTATTTAATAAAACTGTGTTAACTTCAATGTTTTCTTTTCATATATTGAAGCAAACAATGTTTTCAGATGTCCAACCATTTGGTAGGCCCCAGAAAAGCTATAAAGCCCTAAGAACTGTGCCTGTGGCCAAGGGTCCCTAGCCTTCTGGGATACAGCACGGTTATCAGCGTGAGTGTTGGGCTTGCCCCTGGACTGATGTCAGCCTGAGTATGGATCCTGTCAAGGTATAACTGACATTACAATTGCAGGAAATTTTCTGGTTTCAGTTCATCTGGAAGCACCTAATGGGATGGAATAGTAAAACTGGCAGCCTGGAGCAAAATTAAAATGGACTGTAGGACTGCCCACTAACTGTACTTCCAGGGATCATTGTAGAGAAACATTTGCAAATGTGTACAAAGATATTCACTGTAGAGCTGTTTATACTCTTGAATACTTGGAAGCAACCCAAGCAACCTTCAGAAGGGAATGATTAAATGACAAATATCTATCACTGCCATACTGTACTCTGCCACACTGAATGCTATTCAGTGGTTCGAAAAGAAAGAAGTAGACTTATATTTACTGATGTGAAATCCTTTGAAGACAGATTTTTAAGTGAAAAAAGGTTTCAAAATAATCTGAACCCAAAGATAATGTCTAAAACCATATATTGTTTCTATACATGTATGTGTGTGTACATATATATATAAATGTGTAAAAGACTGAAAAGAGACACATCTTACTAGGAGGGGGAGTGGACTTGTTTTATTTTTCAAGGAGTGGGTATGAAAGGAAGCTATCAAGTCTTTGTGTACTTCTGTACTGTTTGCCTTTTTTCTTGTAATGGGAAAGCATTCATGTATTAGTTGTATAATTTAAAAATTACATACAAATAATGACAAAAGCCCAATAACGTTATATATATAGTTGGGGTGGGTCCAGGCTGGAGCTTAAGACTTGTCTTCCTTTGGGACTTGGCGTGTCTGAGCATGTCTGATGGGGCAGAATTGCTAGGAATCTATTTTCAAGACAAAGAGCCACCAGGGAGAGGTTGAGTCCCAAGGGAAGAGAGAGGCAGGCACACATGTGCGGTCTAATAGTGGAGGCTCAGTGGGTGGAAGGGAGGAGCAGGTGTGAGCCCAGCGCTGTGCAGTTTACTGCAGAACAGGGGCAGGTGGGCTCCCTCATGAACTGATGCCTGGAAAGTCAGAGATGGCTCCTCAGGGGTCTGGAGAGGAAGGGCACTGGGCAGATGTGGAAGCTATTCTGCTTCCCTACTCCTCAAACTTGGCTTTTCTTCTGCATTCCTTATCAGGATAAATGTCACCAAATTTAAAACTCTGCAGACCTCTTCCTCCCTTTCCATTGTCTCCCACATCTAGGTCACCAAGCCTCTCAATTTTCTCTCAAAATGCACCTCCCATCTATCACCTTCTCTGCGTTCCCACTGCAATGACTTTGCTCTGGCCAGGAGAACAGCACAGCCTTCCCATCTCAAACTGTCCACCACACAGCTGCCCAGACAATCTTTTTAAAACACCGAAGATTACTTTACCGTCTTCAATCCCATGGCTCTTCCAAGGTCCTTGGAAAGTTGTATCTGGCTCCAGGCTAATTAGCTCATCTCTGCCACTCTCTTCCCTCTCCTCCCTCTGTGGCACGTTTGCGCATCCTGCTTTCCAGGCACAATATGACTAACTTCCCCCCTACCTAATGTTTTCACATCCAGGCCTTTGCATCCACTATTTCCTCTGCTTAAAATGTCCTCTGCAGACTTCTCTGTCTGGTGAACTCTTACTCATCCTTCAAGACCCAGGTGAAAAAATTCCACCCCTTCCCTCCCTAAGCCGAGGCAATGAGTCCATCCTCTGTGCTCCCCAAATGCCTCGCACGTGCATCCATCACAGCACGATCACATTGTATGACCATGGCTGTTGCCAAGCTTGTTTTCCAATATAGATCAGAGCTCTTCCAAGACAGGCTTTCATCATCCATTCATTCAACAAACATTTATCAAGTATTTACTATATGGCAGGCATATATTCTGAATGGACAAAACTCTTGGAGTTTCATTTTAGTGGGGAAGAAAAACAAAATGGGAGACAAATACTGAAAAGGGCTATGAAGACAAAAAAAATTAGTGTAAGAGGACAGAGCGAGAAGTTGGGGTCTTTCCTACTTGAGCTGATATTTTTGGTCAGGGAAGGCCTCTCTGAGGAAGTAACATCTGAGCAGAGACCCAAATCAAGTGAATATTTGGGGGCAGTAATTGGGGCAGGGGAGGAGGATTCCAAGAAGAAACAGCTAGTGCAAAGGACCTGAACTGGGCACAAACTAGGTGTGTTCAAAGTACAGTGAGCAGGTCGGTGTGGCTGGCGTGGAGGGAACAATGAGCAGAGCACAGAAGATGAGGAAGGAGAGAGAGGCAGGGGCCTGGAAGGTCGTGGTAAGGAGTTTGGATTTTATTCTAGGTGTTGATGGAGTGATTTGATTTAATTTTTAGAAAGTCACCCTGGCTGCTACGTGGAGAACAGGCAGTGTGGGGTGGGGGTGGGGTGGAAGAAGGGAGATGATCAGGAGGCTCCTGCTGTGGTCCATGGAAGGGACGGTGGTGGACCAGGAAGGTGTGGACCAGGAATGCGGCACAGGAGGTGGCGAGGAGTGTCCATATTAGACCTAACTCGGGAAGGCAGATTCTACAGCAGTTACGGAGGGCTTGGAAAAGAGAGACGCCAAAGGCGAGGTCAGGTTTTTGGCCCCAGAACTGAGTGATGGGAAATGAATTATCTTATTTCTTTTCATACATCCTCCTCATATGGTGCTTAATACACAGCAGGTTGTCAAGAAATGTTTGTTGAAATGTGGTCTGCGACTATAATGTGTTATGACTTTCATCTCCAGGGTGCTAATCTAGTCAGTCTTATATTGTGTTTTTATGAACACTCTTATCTTGACATGGAATTTTAAGTCAGAAATCTGGTGCTAGGACCCACCCTTCAGCAGTGGTGCTCAAGTTCTGAGTGCTAAGCTCTGTGTGTGTGTGTGCGCACATGTGTGTGTTTTTATTTCCACAGAGAATGTGGCCGGAAGAAAAGTCAATATCTTAGCTTCAGTTGTAAATGGTATTTGGTTTCTTTACAGTATTCCTGTGTTTTGAAAAGTACTTAAGAAAGGGTGATGAGGATGCAAGTAGACATGGAAAGAATTCAGCAGAGCCTCTGAATGACAGCTCAGCCTCTCTCTTTCTGTCTCATACACACACACACACACACACGAATTCCTCTGGGCAGTATGCCAACTCAAATGCCTTCCATGTCTTCAGCTAACCTTACATGTGATTCTCTGTCACATCACATATGTAACAATGTACTAAATTACTAAAACAGAAACAATAATAATCTGAAAAACACTTTCCCAATTTCACCTTGAAGTCAACCTCCATCGTCATCACAGAAGATCCATTTTATTCCTGCCTCTTCGTGGCAGCTTCTGCTTGAAGAATGAGTGTTGCTTGATGCAACGATGTACTTCTGCGTTGGGATCAAGGGGTAACATAAGAGATGGCGGCGTCTTAAGCAATGCCGGGTCTGAGCAGAGCCCTGAACGACGGCGCAGACCCTGGCCTGAAAGCACGCGCAGTTACAGGTGTTTCTGCTGAAGGAGTGTACGTGATGGGTGAGGCCTGAAAATGTCGACTTCTGTGAAGTCCTGCGCTCAAAACAAACTTTTTGGAGAAAATGTAGTTGGTACAAACCACTCAAAATCTATGGAACTTGATAATTAGAGCACTACATAAATAAATAATAAGTAGCACAATTTAAAATGAATATACTAGCACAATTTAAAGAGATAGGATCCATTCCTAATAAAAAGTATTATAGTAAATATGGAATTTAAACAGAAATAAGTGAAATTACTTCCATGAAAGGGGCTTTAGATAGATAAAAGATGGTTACAAATTTTTTGCTATTCCTCCCATTAGAAGCAGAGTCTAGTTCCCTCTCCTTGAATCTGAGCTGGCCCTAGTGACTTGCTTGACTAACAGAATGCAGCGGGAATGATATTCGAGGGCTTCTCAGGTTAGAGCCTAAGAAGGCTCGGAGCTTCCCCCCCCCAGACTGAGAATGCTGGCGTTAGGAGGAGTCAGCTGCTATGTGAGAAGTCGAACCACCTGAGATCCACACGCTGTGAGGAAGCCTGAGCTGTTCACGTGGAGAGGGGAGAGAGAGAGAGAGAGAGAGACAGAGACCCAGCCAGCCCTGAGCTGTTCCAGCCCCCAATCCCCTGGAGTCATCCTAGCTGAGGCCCCAGATGCTGTGAAGCAGAGAGATGTCCTTTCCAAGCCTCGCCAAAATTGCCAGTACATTAAATTACGTTGTTGTAAACCACTAAGTTTTGGGGTGGCCTGTTATGCAGCAATAGATAAATGAAACGGAGCTGAAAGGAAGAGTTGAGGTTGCTGAACTATGGCAAAAAATGCAAAATACACAGTCATGGGCAGAAGCAGCCAATCAGGTAAACTGAGCCAAGGAGACTGTTGGGGCTATTGTCCTCACACCCGCAGCTCTGTGATCTTCAGTTATATTAGGTGCTTTACTTCCAGTTGCTGTTACTTGCTGGCACCAAATGTTAAAATGCTAGGAAAAATCACATTTAAGTGAACATTGATATTGGTATTGTTATCCTCATTACTAATAGCATATGAGCTAATTCTTATTAAAAAAAATACAGGTTGCAGAAGAACAGATTGTACTTGCTTTGGAAGCCCATGTTGTCCACAGTGTATACCGAAAATGTTGACTGTTTCTTGGGATTTTCTACTTCCGGTTGAATTCACAAGAGTCACTGTGGGTGGGCGAGAGCAGGCAGAAAAAGCTGCTGAAGCCAGGAGAAAGAGAAGAGCTCCCATGCACAAATAGGGCGCCCTCTCTTAATTATAGGCGAACAGGAATAGAAGAACACTTTCTGTTCTTCCCCGCCTATTCCTGCTCTCAGGGAAAGCATTTGGATTTTCACCAGGAAATATAATGTAAACTGTAGGTACAGATTTCCAATCTCATTGCCTCAATTCAACATCATGCTATAGGGTCAGTGTAATAAGGTAAGAAAAAGAAGTTAAAGGTACACAGAGGAAAAGAAAGAAGTAAAACTGTCCTCATTTGCAGACAATATGATCCCTTCTGTAGAAAATCCTAGGAATCTACAAAAACTCTTAGAACTAATAAACACAACTAGCAAGATCACAGCATACAGGATTAATACAAATAACTGATTGTATTTCTATATGCCAGCAACAAACAATCTGAAAGTGAAAATAAGAAAACAATTTCATTCATAATAGCATCAAAAAGAATAAAATACTTAGGAATAAATTTTACAAAGTGCAAGACCTGTATACTGAAAACTACAAAACTTTGCTGAGAGAAACGAAAGAAGATCTAAATAATCAAAGAGATGGTCCCTGTTTGTGGAATATTGTTAAGATGTCAATTCTTCCCAAATTGATCTATAGATTCAACATAATCCTTATACAAATCCCAGCAGACTTGTTTTTCGCGTATTTTTTAGAAATTGACCAGCTGATCCTATAATTTACATGAAATGCAAAGGACTTAAATAACCAAAACAATTTTGAAGAAGAATGAAACGGGAGGACGTACACTACTTGATTTTAAAACTTACTATAAAGCTACAATATTCAAGATAGTGCATAAGGATAAAAATATAGATCAGTGGAGTGGAATAAAAAGTCCAGAAATAAATGCTTACATTTATGATAAGTTGATTTTCAACAAAGGTGCCAAAACAATGGAATGGGGAAAGGATAGTCTTTGCAATACATTGAGCAGAGACAATTGAATATCCACATGCAAAACAAACAAACAAGCACTTAGATCCTTACTTCATACTCTACACTAGAGAATGAAAAGACAACTCCCTTACTGGAATAAAATATTTGCAAATCACATATCCCACAGAGAATTTGTGCCCAGAATATATAAAGAACTCTTAATGCTCAACCATAAAAAACCAAACAACTCAGTAAAAAAAAATAGGCAATATTTGCAGAGACACTTCCTCAAAGAAGACGTAAAGGTGTCCAACAAGCACATGAAAGGATGCTCATCATCATTAGTCATTAGGGAAATGCAAATTAAAACCACCCTGAGAAACCAGTACATACCATTTAGAATGACAAAATTAACAAAACAAAAGAGAACACCAAATGATGGAGCCGATGTGGAACAACTACAACTCTCTTACACTATTGGTAGAAATATCATATAACACCACCTTGGAAAATGGTTTGTCAGTCTCTTATAAGCAATCACTTACCAAAGAGCCCAGTAATCCCACTCCTAGGTATTTACTCAGGAGAAGTGAAAACTTACGTTCTCACAAAAGCCCATACGTGAATGTTTTTAGCAGCTTTATTCATAGTTGCCCAAACTGTAAAGAACCCATAAGCCCTTCAACTGGTGAATGGATAAGCAAACTGTAGTGCATCTATATAATGAAATACTGCTCAGCATAAAAAGGAACCAACTATTAATACATGCAAGAACATGACTGCAACTCAAAAAGCTACATACTCCATGATTCTATTTCCATAACATTCTGGAAAAGGCAAAACTACAGTGATGGAGAACAGATCAGTGATTGTCAGAGGATGTTGGTGAAGGAGGGTGTGATTACAATGGGGTAGCACAAAAGAACTTTTGAGGTAACAGAACTCTTCTGTATGTCGTTTGTGTTGGTGGTTACATGACTCTGCATTTGCCAACACTCATTGAACTATATACCAAAAAGAGCAAATTTTACTGTATGTAAATTTTTTATATATATATATATATTTTATAATTTTATTTATTTATTTTTTCCCCCAAAGCCCCAGTAGATAGTTGTATGTCATAGCTGCACATCCTTCTAGTTGCTGTATGTGGTAGGCGGCCTCAGCATGGCCGGAGAAGCGGTGCGTCGGTGCGCGCCCGGGATCCGAACCCGGGCCGCCAGCAGTGGAGCACACGCACTTAACCACTACGCCACGGGGCTGGCCCAACTGTATGTAAATTTAAAGAATAAATTTAAACAAATCTGGTGACATTCTTATTCCCCATCCATTGTATGTGACTTGTGTTTTCTTTTTGGAAACTTAAAATTTTCTCTCTGTGCCTAATGTTCTAGAATTTCAAATTATTGTGCATTGGTATGCATGTTGTTTTCATTGTTCTAAATTCTATATAGGGCTTTTAAATCTATAAAAATGCATATCTTTCAATTCTAGGAAATTTTCTTGAAATATTTCTTAAAAAATTCCCCCCCCAATGTTTTTCATCTTCTCTCTTTGTGGAACTTCTATTAGTCAGGTGTTAGTGCTCTTGGATTGATTCTTTTTTCTTTCTTTTTGTTTTTTTTTAAGCATCACATACCATAAAATTCACCCATTTAAAGTGTTCAATTCAATGATTTTTAGTATAGTCACAGAATTGTGCAACCATCACCATAAACTACGTTTAGAACATTTTCATCATCCCCAAAAGAAACCATGTAATAATTAACAGCCATTCCCCATTCCCCACCTGGATTGGTTCTTAATTAGTTTTTCTCTTCTTATATTTTGCATCTCTATGTCTTTTTGTACTACTTTCTGTAGATTTTCTCAGAATTTACTCATTCTATTCCTTCTATTGATTTTTAAAAATTAAGTTGGCCATTGTATTTTTAGTTTAAAAGAACTATACATGCAGTTGGAAGAAATAATACAGAGAAATGCTATATACCCTTCACTCAGTTTCCCCCATTGATGACATTTTGCATAGCTATAGAATAATATCACAAACAGGAAATTGACATTGACATCATCCACCAGTTTTGCATGCACTCATTTTTGTGTGTAGTTAGTTCTGTATAATTTTATTTTATTTATTTATTTTAAATAATTTTATTTATTTATTTTTCCCCCAAAGCCCCAGTAGATAGTTGTATGTCATAGTTGCACATCCTTCTAGTTGCTGTATGTGGGACGCGGCTTCAGCATGGCTGGAGAAGCGGTGCGTCAGTGCGTGCCCGGGATCCAAACCCGGGCTGCCAGCAGCGGAGTGCACGCACTTAACCACTAAGCCACGGGGCCAGCCCAGTGCTGTGTAATTTTAATCACACGTGTAGATTTATGTGACTACCATCACAACAAGTACAGAACAGTTATATCACACAGATCTCTCTTTTATAGCCATAGCCACCTTTCTCCTCCACCCTCCCTAAACCTTGGCAACCACCAATCTGTTCTATTGCTCTACAATTTTGTCATTTCAAAAATGTTATGTAAATGAAATCATGTAACCTTTTCAGATTGGCTTTTTTCACTTAGCATAATTCCCTTGAGATCCATTCAAGTTGCCACATGTAGCAATAGTTTGCTCCTTTTTATTGCTGAGTAGTATTCCATGGTATGGATTTTATTGCTGAGTAGTATTCCATGGTATGGATTTTATTGCTGAGTAGTATTCCATAGTATGGATTTACCACAATTTTTTTAACCATTCACCTGCTGAAGAACATTTGAGTTGTTTCCAGTTTGTGGAACATTTGCGTATGGGTTTTTGTGTGAACATAAGTTTTCATTTCTCTGGGATAAGTGCCTAATGGTGCAATTGCTAGCTCATATGGTAAACATATTCTAGTTTAAGAAAATGCTATAGTTTTTTCCAGAGCAGCTGTACCATTTTACATTCTCATCAGCAATATATGAGTAATCCAGTTTCTCCACATCTCCACCAGGCCTTGGTATTGTTGTTATTATTATTATTATTATTTTAGCCATTCTGATAAGTTTGTAGTGATCTCATCGTGGTTTTAATTTGTATTTCCCTAATGGCTAACGGTGTTGAACATCTTTTCATGTACTTATTTGCCATCTGTGTACCTTTTTCAGTAAAATGTCTGCTCATGGCTTTTGCCCATTTTCCAGATGCATTGTTTATTTTTATACTGTTGAGTTTTGAGAGTTCATTATATATTTCAGATACAAGTCTTTTGTCAGATATATGTTTTGCAAATATTTTCTCCCAATCTATAGTTTGTCTTTTCATACTCTTCCCAGGGTCCTTCAGAGACCAAAAACAGAAAATTTTTAATTTTGATGACATACAATTTATTTATTTTTCCTTTCATGGATCATGCCTTTGCGTCAAGTCTAAAAGCACTTTGCCTAGCCCTAGGTGCTGAAGATTTTATATATTTTTTTCTAAAAGCTTCACTTTCAAGTTAATTTTTGTATAAGATGTGAGGTTTAGGTCAACCTTCTTTTTTCTTTTTCTTTTGCCTATGGATGTCCAATTGCTCTGGTAACATTTGTTGAAAAGCTATCCTTCCTCCATTGAATTGCTTTTGCAACTTGGTCAAAAATCAGTTGGGCACATTTGTATGGATCTATTTTTGGATTCTCTATCTCTGTTCCATTATTCTATATGTCTATCCCTCCACCAATATCACACTGTCTTGATTATTATAACTATATAGCAAGCCTCAGCATTGAGTAGAGTGATTCTTCCCACTTTATTCTTCTTTTTAAAAATTGTTTTAGCTATTTCAGATCCCATTCCTTTCCATATAAATTTAAGAATAAGTTTCTCTAGTCAACAAAAAACCTTGATGGGATACCGGAAGAAATTGTATTAAACTTATAGATCAATTTGGGGAGAGTTGACATCTCTGCTATGTTAAATCCTCCAATCCATAAACATAGTATGTCTCTCCATTTATTCATGATTTATATATCATTTCTTTCATCAGTAGTGTATAATTTTCAGGATAAAGATCCTGTACATAGTTTGCTAGGTTTCTACCTAAGGGTTTTTGTGTGTGTGAAGCAATTATAAATCATATTCTGTTTTTAATTTTGGTTTGTACATGTTCATTGTTAGTATATCTTTATTTATTTATTTATTTTGTGATGAGGATTAGCCCTGAGCTAATATTTGTTGCCAATCCTCCTCTTTTTCTTTGCTGAGGAAGATTGGTCCTGGGTTAACATCCGTGCCCATCTTTCTCTACTTTATATGTGGGATGCCTGCCACAGCATGGCTTGATAAGCAGTGTGTAGGTATGCACCCAGGATCCGAACCTGTGAACCCCAGGCCACTGAAGCGGAGTGCTGGAACCCAACCACTACACCACCAGACCGGCCCCAGTATACCTTTATTTTTAAAAAATTATTCCTTTTTAATAGCTTTGTACTTCTTTCTCATGGAGACAATATCTTCTCTTTTCTTATTAATAATATTAGGGTAATTTATATGATTTTTTTTTTTTGTCTTCTCACCTCATTGCCTCTGTTTTTTCCAAGTTCTTTTTTTCTGTTTTGTTATTTTTCTGTTTTGTTAAATGGTTTCTGTCTTTCAATGTTGGAAGGGCTTTCATCAAATGTATTACAATCTTCATCTGTCTGCTTACATAAGAAAGGGCCACATACTGTATGATTCCATTTATATGAAATGTCCAGAATAGGCAAATTTATAGAGACAGAAAGTTGATTGGTAGTTTCCAGGGGCTGGCGAGAATGGAGAGTGACTGCTAATGGGTATGGGTTTTTTTCTTTGGAGAGGGTGATGAAAATATTCTGAAATTAGATAGTGGTAATGATTGCACAACTTTGTGAATATACTACAAACCGCTGAATTATATACTCTAAAAGGGTGAACTTTCAGGTATGTGAATAATATCTTAAAGCTGTTATCAAATATAAAGAAATAACAGTGGCTTAAAAAAATGATGCACAGCCCTTCATCCCCTGTTTTCCAGTCCATGCCTAATATGCACCCTTCCTCCCAGCCTGGTGCTTCCAAACTCTTAGCCTCTTTGGTTTGACCTCTTTAGACACTCTTTGTCTCCTCCCTGAGTGCACTTGAAAATGGAAAGTCTTCTAGGGCAGGGATCCCAAAGTTTGGCCAAGTGAATATACCATCTTCACAGTTTTTGCCATTTTAGCATATTACCTATATTATTATTTACTTAACATTTAAAAGAATTAATTCAGACTTAACATTAATGCCTACTTCAGTATTACCTAGGAAATAATACTCCTGAAACCATAGATTTGATGTGCTAGTGGGGAGGTTTTACAATATGTCCACACATTTTTGACACATCTCCCCTTAAAAGGTGGAGACTGATTTCCCTATCCTTGCATGTAGGTCAGAGTTAGCAACTCACCTGTAAGGAACAGAATAGGTAAGTGACAGTGTGTGCTTCAAAGACTAGGTCAGAAAGGGCACTGTGACTTCCTCCTTGTTCTCTCTCTTAGATCACAAACTCTGGGAAACCTGGTTAATATGACATGAAAGCAACCAAGTAGCCATATAAAGAGGTCTATATACAGCAGACCCGAGGCCTCCTCTCAACAGCCATGTGAGTGAGCCGTCTTGGAAGGAGGTCACTGGCCCCAGTGAAGCCTTCAGATGACTGCAGCCCAGTCAACAGCTTAACTGCACCTTATGAAAGTTTCTGAGCCAGAACTGCCCAGCTAAGCTGCTCCCAAATCTCTGACTTATATAAATTATGAGATAATAAATGTTTGTTGTTTTAGCCACTAAGTTTTGGAGTAATCTTTTACACAATAATAGATAATTGTCTTAGTCAGTTTGGGCTGCTATAACAAAAATACCATAGAGAGGGTGGTTTAAACAACAAACTTTTATTTCTCACAGTTCTGGAGGCTGGAATTCTGAGATCAAGTCACCGGAAGATTTGGTGTCTGGTGAGGGCTGCTCCCTGGTTCATAGATGGTTGTCTTCTTGCTGTGTCCTCACATGGCAGAGAGAGAAAGAGAGAGCTCTGGGCTCTTCCTCCCCTTATAAGGGCACCAATCCTATCATGGGGGCTCCACCCCCATGACCTCATTCAAACCTAATTACCTCCTAAAGCCCTACCTCCAAATACCATCACTTTAGGGACTAGGCATCAACATGTGTGGGGCACAAACATTCAGTTCATGGCAATAGTTAATACTTCTAGTTATGTGTCTCTAGTACACGTTATATAGTATAATCAAATGGCCTTTTTCAACAAGGGTTATGTGAGAGAACTAAGCAGAAAGTGATTGGAATGACTATTTTTCTGAAGTCATTAGGATGTACACTATGTATCCAGGATGGTACATAGCTATAGCTACCTTAGGCACATAGTGAGAAGGTGATTCATTGCACATGATGGATGCCCTAGAGCACTAGGGTTTGATTCTCCCTGTGAACCCTGGTTGAGAAGAGCTGGAGGGGGTTAATAGCATTCACACTGGAGCTAGACTGTATAGGTTCAGATCCAGGCTTTACTTGTAGCTTCCTAAATAACCAAGGACAAGTCACTTGATGTCTCTGTGCCCTAGTTTCCTCATCTGGAACAGGGGACAATAATATTACCTGCTATCTTCCTAGAGTTGTTAGGAGGATTAAATGAGTTAATATACAGAAGGCACAATGTCTTGCACATAGTAAATGTTATTTAAATGTAAATTACTTTATTATAAACACTTAACTATTAAAAGGATAAATATTTGTTAATATAGCACCTAAAATCATCTTGCATCAGATTAGCGGTGTGTACTCTACACTAACCCAGGTGATAAATGATTCCCTTCCCCACACCACTACTCCTCTTAGCTGAGGTTCTTTAAAAAGCTACATTAACTCTTCTAAGCTGTTAGAATACAATTCAGTAAGAAACTGCTTCTGCTCAGGAAGCCTCACTAACCACCATCCCTCCGCCTGCAGGGATGAACGGGGAGAATCATGGGTTTGCAGTGTGCACTGAGGAAGAGGGAATGCAGGGCCTGGCACTCAGAATTTCTCACTGACCCCAAATGGGCTCCTGGGCAGAGAAGAAGCATAAAATATTTACCTCTTTCTGTCTTCGTTTCTCCTTAGCGCTGCTTCTGAACTTTAAATTAAATAGACGTTAAACTCCAAACTGAATTGACCTTCTAAACTTCCAGTTTGTAGCATGGGTTCATTATTAGCTTAACAGAGATACTAGTGCATTGCTGACAGCCTAAGTCCTGGAGAGCAGTTTTATACACAGGGAGAGTCTGACCCAGGGTCTTAATGTAATAGCTTTTATACATTAAATGTACCTAGCTATCTGGAATGTAAGAATAATTCTATGATTTAACTGCTGATAATACTTGTTTTGTGGATGAGAGCCATGTTACAACTGTGTTTGAAAAGAATTTTAAACTAACCCTACTGTGGGCAGGGCCCTTGGTGGGCGCTTGAGTGCTGGTTTGAAGGGAAAAACTGTGTGTAAGAAGCATGTGATGTTTTTGCAGTGGTTTGAGGGCTGGGTTTGGTAATTATACTCTCGAATGCGAAAATCCAATGTGGCATAATGAAAAACACACCTCTGTTCTGCTTCCAAAACTAATTCCAAATGAAGGACAGTCTTTGCCCAGGCTGATTGCATTCCATAACGTGTGCATTCGCTCCACTTCTGTGTCTATAAGAGCGCCCAGACAAAAATAAGACACCATAAAACGTGTGCGCCTCCTCCCTTTTGTTCCTGTTCACTCTTTTCCTCTAAGCTACCATCCTCATCACACTATTGCTCAATTGACTTATTTGCAAACACACACACAAAACCAGTCTTAATAGAAGGAAGAGAAAAGGAGACATGTGGATAGCAAATCAACTGTGAAGTTCAATCATTATTACAATAAAATATTGTTTCTTAAGTTCCCTGCAGTTAAGAGGGTAGTTTGTACTGGGTAGGAATAAAAAGCCAGCAAAGAATTACAGAGTCCTTTTTTGCTGCAAAATTCTCATCCAAGCCCTCCCTGCGACATCGGACATTTGACTGCAGGAACTCAAAGGAACCAAAATTCACCCCATGGATTTTGAAACATATGTTACGGACAGTCACAGCATCTGTCTTCCCTTATCTAATAGAATTTGCTACTCAGGAAAGGGGAGACATTTTCAGTCCTTTTTGTATGAGAATCAATGGGTGTAAAAATATCAAGACCTCCCCTTAGCTGCCTGCACAGAAGGTTTATATTAGCCACCATTTATATGTTACTGAGGCCTCACCAACTAGTGATGGGGCATCATTCTCTGTATGGGTACACAATGGAGAAATTCCTCTCAGAACTCAGACTATAATTTGCATGAACAACTCTCCTGAAAAGGTTTCACTCTTTTTGCCTTTGAGGCTAGACAGCTCAGCCAAGTGCCTGCCCTTTTTTCACAACTGGTACTTCACGTTTAGAGATGCATTTTGTGTCATGATGTTATCCCTGGTTTCAGCTTCTTTGTCCTACTCAAATTTTCCCTTTTCCACAATTTCTTCACCTACTCTTTTTATGTGGCACTATACTTTTGCATGGAAGCAATCTCAAATCCCCATTTGGAATAAGGCATGGTTTAAATTTCTAAATAAAGTGTCTAAAAAAAGAAGCGACTATATTTCTTCAGCAGTTGTGGTGACCAGAAAAGAACTATTGCTTTCTTTACCACGTGACACATTTCAGAAGATATCAGCCTGGGGGTCTGAAATTGTCACCACTACTGGGGGTCCACACGGCTGACAAGCTGCCACACCTGCTTTCTCGACACTGCAGGACGGGGGCCCCACGACCTAAGTCACAACGGTGGAGCTCAGCCCGGCCTCCACACCTAACAAGGACAGAATCACATGCTCTAGGTGAGTGGAGGGTAGATACACTCAAAACAACATCCTGGATATATTTTGGTTTATCTTTTCTTTTTTTGTCATAACAACTGTTGCCATTTATTGAATTCTTACTGTGGTCCAAATTTTTTTTTCTCGAAAATATGGCATACTTTACAAATTTGCATGTCATTCTTGTGCAGAGGCCATGCTAATCTTCTCTGTATCTTTCCAATTTTAGTATACGTGCTGCTGAAGCAAGCACTATTTTGATTTATCTTAAACATTCCCAGCAGGTTCTAATATCAAAAGTTTGCTTTGCAACTATGGTTCCCTTTGATTTAGTTGGTTACCTTGTTCTTTGGTATGTCTTGATGGGATTAATGTGCCTCTTAACCCCACTCTCCCTCGCTCACACTTCCCTTACCTCTTAACATATAATTGAATTCGAAGATTTTTTTGCTTTTCTTAAGCATCACCTCCAAACCAAAACCATAAAAAGACAGCTGTAAGGCCAAAACCAAACCAAACACAAACGAACAAAAAAACCAAACAAACTCCTCTGTAACCACCAGGAGCACCATCATAAACAAAGTTAAAGACAAATAATAAAATGAGAAAAATATCTGCAATATATGACCACAGGTCAATTTTGTTAATATATAAATATTTCTTAAAAGTCAGTAAGACAACGGGGCCGGCCCAGTGGCTTAGCGGTTAAGTGTGTGTGCTCCGCTGCTGGCGGCCTGGGCTCGGATCCCGGGCGTGCACCGACGCACCGCTTGTCCGGCCACGCTGAGGCCGTGTCCCACATACAGCAACCAGAAGGCTGTGCAGCTATGGCATACAACTATCTACTGGGGCTTTGGGGGGAAAAAAATAAATAAATAAAATCTTTAAAAAAAAAAAAGTCAGTAAGACAGGGGCCGGCCGGTGGCACAACTGGTTAAGTGCGGCGGCCTGGGGTTCGACGGTTTGGATCCCAGGGGCGCACCGACGCACTGCTTGTCAAGCCATGCTGTGGCGGCATCCCATATAAAGTAGAGGAAGATGGGCACAGATGTTAGCCCAGGGCCAATCTTCCTCAGCAAAAAAAAAGAGGAGGATTGGCATCGGATGTTAGCTCAGGGCTGATCTTCCTCACGAAAAACAAACAAAAAAAATGAGTAAGACAAAAACAAAATTGCAGAAGAAAAATGAAGTAAAAGCATAAACAAGCAGTTGATTAAGAAGAAATACAAATAGACAAAAAAGAATGAAAAAAATGTTTAATCTTACTATTATTTAAAAACGAAAATTAAGACTATATTGAGAGTCTTTTGCTTATCAGATTGGGAAAACAATGAAAAAGAATTATAAAACCTGATAGGAATGTGATTGAATTTTCTTGGGAAAAAAAACTGATAACAAAGATGAAAAGCCTGTAGAATGTGCTTAACTAACTCTCACCGTAAGGAAACCTATACAGTTTGTGGTAGCAAGGAGTTGGAGGCAACCTTGATGTCCATTATTAGGGTCATGAATAAGTCAAATGCATGCATACAGTGGAATGCCATGCAACAAATATAATAAATTAGCTCTATTTTCATATAACATGAATATATCTCAAATCACAATATTTAAGTCTAATAGATAAGAAACAAGATGAGATTTTTAGCACTGTGTCATTTGTATAGACTAAAAGCACATGAACACACCACTATGAATTTTTGAAAGTTTTACACATTTCTACATAGAAAAATGGACAGTGAATTGAAAGGATAGATATTAAATACACTAGGACGGGTACCTGGGAGGGAGGAGGATGGGAGATAAACAGAATAAAAATAATATGAAATAAGATATATAAAAATATATGTGGACTACTGAGCCATGAACTGAGACGGATGAGAAACTCAACTTTGGGCAGCTGAAGTGCCTGTCTATGGAATCAGAAATTATATTTCTGCTAGAATTTATTCTAAGACAATAATTAGTCTCTGTTGACCTTCTCTTTTCTAAAAAACTGAAGTAAAACATATTTCACAATCAAAAATCATAAACGTAAAGACTGATGATTTTCACACAGTGAACGCACTTATGTAATCATCTCCCAGATCAAGACATAGAATATTTTCAACTCCTAGAAGTCCTTTGAGTCCCTACCAAGCCATCACTGGCCCTCATCAAAGGTAACCACTATTCTGATTTCCCACACCATAGATTGGCTTTGTATTGACGTTCCTGTAAATGGAGTCAGGCAGTATGTACCCTTTTGTGTCTGCTTCTTTCATTATCTTATGTTTGTGAGATTAACCCATGTTTTTGCCAGGGATAGCATAATATTTGAGTGTATAAACATATCACAATTTATTCATTCTATTATTGATGAACTTTAAGTTACTCTCATGTATTGATTATTATGGATAAGGCTACTATGAACATTCTTGTCCATGTCTTTTTTGGACAAATGCATGCTTTGCTCTTGGAGAAGGGGTGTACCAAGGAGAGGAATAGTTGAGTCACAAGATTTGTATGTGATCAGCTTTAGTAGATACTGCCAACCAGTTTTCCAAAGTGACTGTATCAATTTTTACTTCCAACAGCAGTACATGAGAGCTTCACTTGCTCCATATGCTCGTCAACACTTGGGAATTGCTAGCCTCTTTAATTTTAGCCCTTCTGGTGGGCATCTTGTTCTCACTATTTTTTGTTTAAATCAGCTTCAGGATTTCATTTCTTTTTAAATCCAGATTAGATTTCACAGTCTAACACTGCCATCACTTTCTTAATAGTCCCAAACTCCAATGTCATCTCATTGTACTTATTGGTCAACATCCCCAGTGGGGATCAATCATTCTGCCTTGTCTTTACACATCACCTACTGTTTACGGCTGGAGGGAATTACGCAACAGTACAGATTGGTACCTCTGTGAATTGAAGGCCAACCTTAAATGGGCTTTCTCTCCACCCCATTGCTACTCTCCCAGTCCAGATCATCTTGATCTCCTATGCATTGCTGCAATAGCTACCTGAGCAGTCTCCTGACTCTGTTTCAATCTTTTCTCCAGAAGGATCTTTCCAAAACACAAAGCCAATCACATTATTCCCTGAATTACTCTTTAATGGCTCCCACTCTCTTCAGGATATAGTAAAATTCATTTCAGATCTCATCTTTGACACTCCCTAAGCTACCTCCCCTACACACCCTTGACAGGGTTTCTAGCTCAGTGTTTCTTAAATATCCTTTTACTTGGTTCACACACATAATGAAACCAAAGTTTTTTAAAACAAGACTTAACCTTTCTACAGTGATACACTCTGGTATTTTCCATTCTGTTTTATTCTGTCTCATTTTGCGTGAAACATTGGCCATGACCAACAAAATCGGTTTTATAACTGACTGAGTTGCAACTAGCACTTTGTAAAACATATTAGTTCTATTGTACATCTTTCAGTTTCTGTAAAATCCTCCATTTCTCCTCTCCAGGAACCGTCTGCCACACATTTCTACCCATAGTCTCTCATCTTTCAGGGCTCCGATCCAGGAAGCCTTTCCCGATCACTCCTCCTTTCTACTCCAATTGTGCACTCCGTCTGTAATCTGTCTGTTTACTCACTTACATTTTCCAAAGCACTGTAAGATCCTTGAAGCCAAGGGATAGAATTTTCTTGACCATCTCCGTAACTCTAATGCCTGGCACATAGCAGGCATTTGATAAATAGTTGTTGAATGAATGAATGATATATATAATGATGTTTATTATAGCATTGTTTTATACACACACATATATGTATATTTATCCTTCTAATATTATAATATTGGAAACAGATTAACTAGCCAACATTTAGGCATTTAAGGATATAGAATATTATTGTGATAACAATGTAGGGAATGACTTAGATGAATATGTATTGCTCTGAAACAATGTCATTGGCCTATTGGGAAGATTAAATAAAATAGAGCAGATAAAATGCTTCTTGGCACATTGAAGTACTCATCCAGTATTCAACAGCCACTTTTGTTATGAATTAATGAGATGCATTCATAACAGACAGACAATAGGATAAAAGAAAAGTTGACAGTAAGAAAAGAAAGGCAGCTCCAAGGGTCCAGAAAAGGAAAAGGAAGGAAGGAGTGTTAACACCTCTGGAAGGTATCTTTGTGATTTTAGCTCTACACTCCCATTTTACGGATGGCAAAATGAAGTCCAGAATGCATAAAGGGCCCATCTTTAGACACATGCATGGAACCCAGGTCCTGATCTCCAGCCTGAGATTCTTTAAAATACCAAACAGAAAGGGTGCCTGTAAACATATCTTTCAAACAAAAATTATTTTGCCCTCGGGACCTGAGAGAAACCTCCCAAGAAGACTTTGCAGGAACTTCACCTGTGTTAGGACACAGAGATTTGTAGGATTCGGTGCATTAATATGTCATATTAACTTATTCTTTCTCAGATGGAATGCAGTGCAATTATTTTGATTTAAGCTTTGTTATAATCACACTTTAGTCCTGCCTTCTTGATCACCTTGACTGTATTTTCCATGCTCTTTTAATCACATATTTACTGACTTGTTTTGGGACTGTATTATTGATGACTCATCTCATCTTTTACAATTTGATCCTTCCTAATTTCAATCTGAAAGGATTCTTATACTTAATTTCAATTTGGAATTACTTTGCTGATGCCCCATTTATAATATAAACACTATAGTATAATGTCACCAGTGTTGACTTTAAACAAAGCTTGATGAATGGCAAAGATTATATCATTCTATCAACACGTGCTTATTAAACATTTATATTGCTGAGCCTAGAAATGTAATTAGGTCCACCAGCCTGAAGTGTGAAATATTTGGGTAGGGTTTTTCAGTTTAGCTTTTTTTTTTATAACTTTAGTAGGACCTGAAAGGCTAGTTTACATAACTTTTAAAATCCAGTCTGCAACTTACAGGAAAGCAACACCATTCAGAAAATGTAGGGAGGTTAAAAATCAGCTTTAAAAATGATTCAAGTTCTGATTATTTTTACATTATTAAAGTAATATAATGGGAGCAAACAGTATTCATATAAAAGGGATAAGGTCAAATGCAATAATAATTTCCTGCAAGCAGATACATACAGTGTAGACGCTCTCTGAGGACAGCTTCTCTTGCTGCTCAGAATTCAGGATTGGCCTATTTCAGTATCTCTCCTATGGTCCCCACACTCATTCCTTCATTCCTTGCTTTGTCTCTCTTTGCACTTTTTTTCCTGTTTCTTTGGCTTCCCTACTGACTTTCTTAAATGTTCCTCCCTCTTCTCTTTGTTCTCCTCTTAACATGCTGTGCTCTCATCCACATCCTGCCTTCCTCTTGCCTTGGCTTTTTTTGGCAGGCAGGGCCCTTGCCTGGTCCCTAATACAACCCCAGCCTAACCCTGGGCTCTTATCTCAGAGTCCTGAGTCCCACCACCCAGCAATCCACTTTCCAAATTAGGATTTAAAGACAGGTGGTTTGTTCACTTAACAAGGACTTTTTGGCACTATAGGATGAAGCAGTTTGACAGACAACCCTCTCAATCTCCACGTGGGTATTGTGGATGGGAATGAAGAAGCAGAGGTGGTGGCACTCAGGCCTCCGTCTTGTGGTTGAGGCAGGATGAGTCATTGCTCCATTTCCTTTATCTCCTTAGGTTTCTGCCTGCACCTTGAGACTGGGCTGCACAGGGTAATCTGCTTCTCCATGAAAAGAGGCAACTCTGCACTCACTCAAACCTTTAGCAAAAATTTATCGAGTGCCCACTGTGAACTGAACACAAGCTATTCAGGGTCATATAGGATATCTGCGCAGTCCTTTGAGCAGTTCTCAGGCTCTCTCTAAGAGAGAGAGAATGGGATTGCCTCCCCCTCAGGTCAATGTAATTGAGTTGGTGGAAAGAACAGAGCCTTCCAACTAACATCTGTGGAAACACCACCTCCCTGGATGCTCTAAGCCAAGAGAAGTGAGAGTGTGGACTCCACGTAGGGATTGAGCCTTGAGATCTTCAGAGGAACCTCAGAACAGATTCCAGCACCACTTATTTCCCTCTCTTCCTCCCTATGCTCAATTGACCCCCAAAATGCTAGGTTTGGCTTTTGAAAAGTAATATTAATTACTGTCCTTTACGTGAACTGCTTATGCATTTAAATCTAACTAGTATGCAGTACAAGGATGATTATGCATACTATTAAATATGTGTCAGACTAACATTGTAAGTTATATTTGATTTCATCTCTCAACTATATTCTTCTATGCTCAATCATCAGACTTGTTGGTTAGGCAGTATGCTCATGTACTCAAGTTTGAACAGTTAGAGGGGACATTAGTGTGTAATGTATTAGATCCAATAGATTTAAGGAAGAGTAACCACAGAATAATGTGTTTCATATTCGTGGCTTGGTTCTCTGAAAAAAAACTCCTCCAGGACTTATGTCAAAGGATGAATATATAAACTATTGCTTCTAGGTACAATTTACTTGTGTGGGCATTTAATAGAATACGTAATCTCATAGATCTCAAAGAATCGCTGTATGATTTAGGTATGTATAATCCAACAATGTATATGTATATGTATATGTAAAAGAGGGAAAGGAGTGTGGAAACCAAAATTCTGTTGCTACCACAACTGTATATGATCTAAACTTTCTCGTGTCTTGGTATTTTATCCTCAAAACTAGTTTTTACATTTGAATATATAATTACTTCCATTTCTTTATGATCATAGAAGAAGTTAAAAATATATATTTATTCATTGGAATCTATTACACAGAATTTTTAGATATTGCAAAAAAATTTTCCTATTCCTGCTTCACATAACTGCATTTTTGCTTGCTTGTCATTTAATAAAATGTGGAGAGAAGAGGAGTTGATGGTTTAGTCTCTCCTGAAGATCTATTATACTTCTTATGATCTGTTGCATGATTGATGAAATGTTTTGGAATCTTTATAAAACTATGACTGTAAAGCTCCTGGGGTCAGGGATTGGATCCTCAATGCATAGCCATTGGACCCAACATTTCTTGGAAATATTTCTTGAATGAATGAGTCTATATAATGATTCTATATAGAACTGATTCATTTACAAACCAGTTTACTCAGTCAATTTCATTGATTTTGTGGTCTTATTTGGATATAATCTATAAAGTGGAATGTCATAATGTGGGAAGGGATAGAATAGTTCCCATTGTTGTACTGTAGTGAAGAGATGGTATGATATATTGCATTGAATTGTGTTGCATATAAAAAGAAGATAAAAACTTTCAGGACCATGAAGAAAATCCTTCCTAAACTTTTGAATCCCTGAGCAGCACTGGGGGGTGGGTGGAAACTCCAAAGACAATAATTTTAAAACAAAAACAAACTAGTCCTTTAATTATAGCATAATTACCAGATTTCAAACTGTGAATTCACTTTCGCTTTGGTCTTTTAAATAAATTATGCATGTTTTCCATATGGGGCCCCACACCGAAACTCCTTTTTAATCTGGGAAAACATTTCCAAAATCCAAGTTAGTATCCATACTCTGGGATATTAATTTGACTTTGGAGTCCTCCATAAACGTTCCATGTTTAGCCATCTTTTTGAACTGTCCCTTGGGATACACATGTTTGTATTATACATATTTTATGTCTTTTAATAGTAACATTTAGGAATTCAGTAGGAAAAAAATAATGCCCTTGTAAATTTGATCTCTTTTGCAAACATCAGAACATGAAATGTTCTTTGGCTTACCCCCCACTGAGTTTACATTAATAAACCATCAATTGTAAGCCCAACCATCCAATTCCAAAGAAACTTCCAACTTCAATATTATATGCTGTTTTATTCTGTTGTGCATTTAACAAAGGATTAAGGCATAATGCACTTTTAATTAACTGAAATATTAATGGCAAAAGGCTTTTAAGAGAAAAATTTTTAAAGAATTACTCATCATAAACATGGTTTCAATAGAATTTATTTGTAAAGCCGGGAAGAGAACAAGGAATGGATAATGAAAACTTTTAAAAAATGTTTTCCTTTTACATAAAATGGTTAACTTGAGGAACTTCATAGATAACAGCAAAAAATATGGGAACACTCTTGAAGGCTCTGTACTAATTTACAATCGCCAAGATTTTCTGCTTTTTTGGTGAGTTATTGTGAAACTGCTTATGTTAAACATATAGAGTCTGGATTGTGTTTAGCCAACCAAACTCTAATGGGCCCACACTCCACAATCATAAATGCCTTTCTCAATAGCCACTAGGAATCCTGAAACTGCGGCTAATGAGATGATGAAGAGTAACAGGATCTGAAGCACAGCATGGATCAATCCAGTACTGTCTTGCTTTTAACTCTACTGTCTACACTACACAAAGAAAAGTCAAGATTTTATACTTTGTTGTTGATAGCGTCTCAACACTGACAATGAACTAATTTTCATGGCTTTGAAAATTTTGAAGCCAGTTAATCCAATTAGGGTTGTGTGTGGCTAAATGTAGCAGAAATCCACCAACAGTGGCTTAAGCAATAAAGTTTTGTTTCTCAAATAAATTAGAAATCCAGAAGGAAGCATTATAGGCATTAAGGAAATCATCAAAGATTGAGGTTCCTTTTAGTTTTCTGCTCCGTGTTCCACTGTGTTGGATTTTCATCATTACAAGATGGTCACTCCACGTCTAGGCATCATGTCTGTGTTCTTAGCTGGAAGAAGGAAATGCATAGGACCAATGTGTATGCCAGCTGAGTCTGTCCCTTTTCAACAAGGAAAACATAGGGCTCCTAGAAGCTCTGCCAGTAGAATTCTGCTTATATCTCGATGGCCACTTGGGTCACTTCTAGTTGAAAGGGTCGCTTGGAGAATCAAATTCCTTTTTGTCTGGGTACTTTGCTTCCCTCAATAAAATCAACTCTCCATTGATAAGGAAGAAGGGAGGAAAAAGAATATTGGGTAGACAAGTAGGAGTGGTTGTAAGACCTGATGGGGGTCATTATGGTGACCAAATAAATGATCCATTTTCTACTTCATTTCATGTTGTATAGATACAGCCTTGAATATGCCATCCGATAACCAGAAGATCCAAAAACATTTTATATCACAACAACAAACTTTAGCTCTCAAATCCTCCATTCTTTCCTGCAGGCCTAGCCAGGGCCTCAGGGACTTCCCAGGTGTTTCCCGTGGAGTTTGCAGTAAGGGCAGAGCTCGGTGGAGTGGGTCAAAAGGATGGTTTTGGCAGATTTGTCTTAGTTATTCTTTTTACTCATATAACCTGAATCCTACTTTATTTTGGCACCATGAATTGAAAGCTGATGACTACACATTCCTAATTTCTTGCCTACTTATGTTTCTGCATTAAAATAGAAAACCCCTCTTCATACCTCAATGTTTCTACATCAGGTAAGTCCACAACACTCATGTGATAATGAATGACCTAGAGGAGGTGTCTGCAAACTAGAGCCCACAGTAAAATCTGGCCAGCTGCATTTTTGTAAATAAAGCTTTCTTAGAACACACTTGCACCCATTCCTTTATGTATTGCAAATGGCTGCTTTCACACTACCAGAGCAGAGTTGAGTAGCTGCAACAGAGACCATATGGCCTGCAAAGCCTAAAATATTTACTATGTGGCCCTTTACAGAAAAATTTGCTGATCTTTGGTCCAGATAGTCAATATATAAAATATATATAAATATGTAAATGCATATGTAAATATGTAAAATGCATGAAAATGTAAAAATGCAAATATATATTTGCATTGTGTGAGGATCACTTCCTCCTAAGCATATAACAAATACTTTTTCCTCCTGTTTTATCCGTGAGCCATTGCCCAGAAGCAGAAGCAAAGGACTCTGCTGCAGAAAACTTTGAAGGAATTGGTAAAAGTAATGGGAAGTGGAGCATAGGGATTAATTAGTTAGAGTTTTGAATGCGTGAAGCAACAGAGTAAGAAGCTTTGAGAAGTGGGGACCACCCACATTAATCACTAGAGTACTGTTATCAGTCCTCATTCAGAGATTAGGGATGTAATTCAGAGTTATGTCATTTTTCAAATAGAAAGATCTAATTTTCAGGATAATAATATCAAATAAAATTCTCCCAAAGAAAAATAATTTAACTTTTCCCTACAATTCCAAGCAAAATTAAATATTTTCTTCACTGGACTCCTAGAATACTTTGGCGGATAGAACTGGAAATATTTGTCTGAACGTCTCTCTCTTCCACCACTTCATTCAGGGAGGCACTGGCTTATTGAGCTTTTTGTCTCCACTGCCCTTCATGGTGCATGGATCACAGTAAGTGCTCAAAACATGATTTTTAACAGAAGAATTAATGAATTATTAATTAATTTTGGGTTTGAAATCTTATTTTAGTGGTTTACGGATGCTGCAAAAGAAGTCTGATTATCAATAGTCTGCAACAAAGGATTGTCTTTGCCCTAAGACAGCCTGGCCTTTATCGCCAGCTCCTGGGAGGCAGCCTCTAAGCCCTCAGAATGTCCTGCTTGATGAATGTTTTTGTTTACTTGGTTCCTTGGGCCAAACCGGACAGTCTATGCTAACAATGTAATTTATGGTGGGGCTCCTTTAGCCATACAGTATCAGCTTGACCTCTGGAGGGGCTGGAGGCTAAGCGATGCAGCCAGTCAACCACGTCCATGTGACTTAGCCCCAAGAAAAACTCTGGACACCAAAGCTCAGGTGATTGGTAACACTCCCTGCGCATTGCCACACACAGTTGCTAGAAGTAGGCACTGTTGCACGACTCCACTGGGAGAGGACAACTGGAATGCTTGCACCAGAACACTCCTAGGCTCTGCCCTATGCGTCTGTGCCCTTAGCTGATTTCAATCTGCATCCTTCACTGTAATAAACTGTAACTTTGAGTGTAACAGCTTTTCTGAGTTCTGTGAGTCCTTCTAGTAAATTATTGAACCTGAGGTTGGTCCTGGGGATGCTCAAAACTTGTAATTGGTGTCAAAAGTGAAAACAGTCTTGAGGACTCCCAAACTTAGTAAATAATAACAGCGAAGACTTAATAAACACTTTCTACATGCAAGGGATGGAAACATGAATTGCTTCATTAATTTTGTAGACTAAATCTATGATTTTGGCACTATTTTTATCCTTATCTTATAGATGAGGAAATTGAGGCTTTAAGATCAAATACCTAAAATGAAATCTGAGGGGATGGAGATGGCTCCAAGTTCAAGCTCCTTGACTCCAGGGTCCGTCACTCATCCACTGTGACAAGACGGGGCTCCTTTCTTCCGGGCATAGAGGCGAGCAGCCAGAGTTAACCCCCTGTCAAAGTCTCCACACCTTCTGCACATGAGACAGGAGTGACAGTGGAGATTACTGTGACAGCCATTGGCCTCAGAGTAAGATATTCTCTTTGGTTTTTGACAGCTCCATTTCTCTCTTTGTCCCTAAGAGCTTCTACGACAATACGTTTACTCCTCCTCCTGATCAATTGTCTCTGTTTCTACCTTTGCAGAAAAATAATAGCCATTTAGGAAGCTGGTCTCATTCTTGCCAAATAAACTTCCCAAGAAGCCAAGTGAAAAATCTGCCTATTCAGGCTGGGAAATGGGGAAACCAACAGTCACTCAGTGGGGTCCTGATGATGGTGCACGATTATTTTCTTTTCCCTTCGGTAACTTCAAGATCACAGGGAGCGAAAAGGAAATGGGACTGGAATTCCTTGGCCTGCCCCTCAGAGCAGCAGTGTAGAGGTAGTGCTGACCATCGAGCCGTCTGGAGCAGATTGGTCAAGAATGCCAAAATCTCTGCCCTCAAAGACTGCCGGCTCAGACCTACAACATGTACATTGCACAGGCAGTGGCTGCTACGCGTGTGCTGTTAGGAAAGTAGTTAAGTAAACCTGCCCATTCCTACCCTGGTAACCAGTGATGTCTGGCCTTGGCACGTGAGTCAGAGGAAGTCCACATAGCCCAGAGTCCAAGTAGATCACAGACACATGAAAATAGCTCTTCCAAGAGTAAATTTTAATAGCACTCAGATTCTAAAAATAATTACTCCACAAGTCTTTAGGTTGAGATACGAAGATTCACTCCAATTCTTTTTCCCCCTTATGTCAAGCACAATGAACCTTATACCACCCAAGACTAAAAGACAAATTCAAAACAAGAAGACACAGTAACTGCTATTCAGGTAGCCTAAAAAGAAAAATATGGGGACCCTGATGTTTACCTCTATTTATGGATATAATTCAGTCTCTCACCAAATGGATTTCTCCTCTGTTGTCACATTGCAATTCAAATATCGGACATCTAGAGTATAAACCTATGTGCAAATCTCCAGTGTCAGTATGGCTGAGCAGAAATTTGATCTTTGGTCTCTGCCTTTTCCTGAATAGATCTTTTCTAACTATCCAGGAAGAAAGGTCTTTGATTTGTCAGAATTGGGTCAGTCAGATAAGGTCCAATAGCCACCACAGGCATAGGCCTAATGGATTCATATTTGAGATGGCTCCAAGGTTGAGGAGTTCAGAAGTTCTCATCAGATTGGCATCCTTTGGACAAACTTCGCCTTGACTCATCCTTCAAACCTTATAAGGATTTCTTCAGTCTTGTCTCTGTGCCCCAGAGAACTATTTTATTCAGTTTTGTCTGCCCAGAGCCACGAGTTTGTCAATCCCGCCACTGGCGATGGTTGGCCTTTGTTTATATTCCAGAAACCTGAAATTTTAGAAACACCATTCTCACTGACTTGCAGTGCACATGGGGAAGTCTCAATTTGTCTATCGTCTCTCTCGGTCAAACGTCTGATGTCCTCATATTTCTTGATTTATACTTTTAACTTTTGTGCATCTTTCAAAATGGCATAATTTAATCCAAGACAATTTGTAATTACAGGGGCCATTTTGGAGAACTTTGGACATAAACAGAAAAGGAAACAAGATCTTAACTACTCATTCGTCTTTATTTTTTGATTGACATAGGAAAACTTCCAAATGCAATATGGATTCTAAAATTGTCTCCCTAAAAGATTTGCCAATAACCAGAATTTTTAAGGAAAAGTTTAATAAAAAGTTCAGACTTTTCATGGGCACATTCATTCAGGCCTCCTTGAACTCTACCAAAAGGAAAAAAGAACTCAAAGCCTCTGTGGGACAGCGAAGAGGCTTCAAGCAAGACTTCATCACCCAATTTCTAACGAACTCCCTAGACCAGCAAGGAGAACTACCTGCATTTTCAACGGTGTCTACACTTGTACCCTGGAGTTGTAAAATGACTTAGGTGACTGGTGTTTTTGACACCCCTCAGACTTTCCCTCTCACCAATCTATAACTATAACTTTTCCCATATTTGTTTGTAGCTGGCTTTCTCTCATTTAATTTTTTCCCCCATCTCTTTGGAAACTTTAGACATTAATTCATTTTAAAATTTATCACTATGTGTCACTCTAGGAATATCGAGTTCAAACAGACAGATCTAGCCAAAAGGAAAAGAGATCAGAAATTAGCTTTAATGGAACAAGCTCTTGCTCCAACTGACTTTCAGAAACAACACTGACTTATTTAGCTCTTGAAAAAAACCCCAAAACTATGCGGCCTTAGTTACCGGGTTACAAGATAAGAAGGAAAGCGAAATGCCAAGAGCTTTTATTTTTTCCAAGAGCTTTTAAATATGATTTATAGTACTTAAAATTTTGGTTTATAAATACACACATTTATAAATTATATTTTCAAAAACTTCATGTAATATTCCTATCAAAATGATTCCTTGGACAAATAGGCTGATTTAATAATTTCAGGTCTAAAAACTGCTCTATGCTTTTCTCCTGATTTTACTGCCACATTAAAAACAAAGTCAGCAAAATATTCTAGTTTATGCTGGTCTTTGTTTCTCATAAAAAAGTCTAATTTGAATTTCCTAAATTTCCTTTATTGATTTTGCTAGTCAGTCGTTTAAAATTATAAAATTGAAAACTGTATGATTAAGCAAATTGTATCAAAACAGGTAATGCCTTTGTGAAAAGAGATAAATTTATATAATGCTACAAACCTTAAGATTTGCCAAGGCCCTTGGTTTGAAATCTTAAATAATACTACTTTGAGTTAACTGAGAAATAATCTTTGGATACTTGAGCACATAATTTTAATATATTTGTGCTATTTTTAATACTTTATAGAGTAGTCTTCAATTACCATGTTAAAAAGATGTACAAATGCCTTTTATGGTTTATGTTAATATGTGTTCATTTTAAAATGAATTTTTTTTAAAAGTATGTGATGATAGAGGATGTTTCTGCAGAGTAATGGATATATTTTGGTCTACTATATTTAAAAAAGTGATAATTTTGCCTTAAAAAAATATCTGGCTGTATCAGAATAAAAAATGACAATAAAAGACAAATTTTAACATATTTTATAACAGTAGAAAAATCTTTCAGAAAAGGAAACTTTATTAGCTTGGGATTATAGTATCTACAAATAACAGGTTGGAAAAAAAAACTGTGTTAAAAATTTTGACAAGTTGTTTAAATTGAGGAGTTTATTCAAAAGAGAAAAAGATATACAGATCTTTATTTGCCAATTGTTCACAGATGAAATTTTAAAAAGAGTGAACTACAATGGGTTTTCTTTCTGTTAAAAATGTCTAAGTTATTCTGTGCCTAAATTATTCTGTTAACTCTCTTTGTTTGTGACATACTTCTAAATAATTTTAAAGAGGTTTTTACTTTTGAAAAAGTTGAAGTTCTTAATAATAACCTTCACTAATTGTTGTTTTGAGCCTATTGTCTGTAACTATTTCTTGCCTTAAGCTTATCTTGCCTTCTGTGACCACTCTTCTTGATTTTGTCTATCTCAGATTTAGACACAAAATTTAGAATAATAAAAATGTTTATGGGGGGCGGAGTCAAGATGGCGGCGTAGGCAGACTCTGAACTCACCTCCTCCCGTGGACACAGCCAATTTACAACTACTCGTGGAAAAATTACCCCTGAGACAGTACTGAAAACTGGATAAGAGGAACTCCTGCAACAACGGACAATCCTAACTGGGGTAGAAGAGGCAGAGACTCCCTTCTGGAGAGGAAAAACGCCACCTTCACAAGCCGCCAGCTTCACGGCCGCCGGGAGCAGCTCACAGGTACGCAGCCTCCCTGGAGGCGCGGGGCCCTGAGCCGGGGAGCGCCCCCGCTGTGGGCATTTTGTGGACCCAGCACAATTGAGACCAGCAGCATAATATCTGACTTTGCCTGCTACTAAAGCATTGAGTAGCACCCCCAGAAAACCCGGTTCACAAAGAAACTAAAACTGGCTCTTAAAGGGCCCGCGCACAAACTCACCCGTTCCAGAAAGCATCCTAAAATCACCAGAAAGAAAGGTGCACAGTGCTTCGGTGACAAGAGACTCACCTAATAGGCCCTGAGTGCATCTCGGTGAGGGGTGAGACCTCTCCAGGGACTGGGACATTGGCGGCGGCCATTGTTGTGGCCTGGTGTGAGCGTGCTGACACAGACGCCATTGGAGTTCTCCCTGAGACCTGCTAGCCCAGGGTCTGCTCCACCAGCTAGAGCACCGATTTAATCCAGCTCAGCCAGGGCAGGCAGCCCACCCTAGAGACTAGCCCCACCCAACAACAAGCCCTCAGGCAACGTGTGGGCCTGCATAGATTGGTGACTGGATTCTCTGCAGCCTGGCAACTGAGCTGACTTGAGCGGGGCAGGGTGTGCACAAGGAGCGGGTGGAGAGTGTGGGGCGGTGGCAGAGTGTGTGGGGCTCCCGCCTTGGAGAGACTGGGTCCACTTGGGGAGGTCGGGGCGCTCACACGGGGCAGGACTGTGTTGACTGTGTGTGTGGACCTGTGGGCGGCAGGGCTTCTCAGCCACAGAAGACTTGTACTTCTCAAAGACCCACATAGGAGGTTTGCTCCACCTTCCAAAACCTGAAACAATTGGGTGCTCCTGTGCCTGAGGGCAGCCCCACCCAGCTGCAATCCTCAGAGAGCTGACAAGAGACCTAATAGGCTAGAGGCTTACAGCAATTGTAAGGCCCTGAGCCTAACAACTTGCCACGGTGGGGGCCTACTCACTTAAAAGAAATACTGCAACACAAATGTGGTATTAGAACTTGCAGTCAACTGTGCTGGGGCTCCCCACAGCTGATAAAGAGACTGAAGGGCCCACAACAACTACAAGCAGCTGAGCATTACAACAGCTGGCCAGGAGCATAACTCAGCCTCCTGGGCGCCTACAGGGAGAGCAAACAGGCCACAGCAGAAGGATACACGTAGCCCACATAGGGGTCACCCCTGGAACATTGAGAACTGAGGGAAGCACACTGGAAGCCTCCTAAGCCATCACTTACATAAGGTCACCTATCCAAGAGCAGGAGACGTAGCTGACCTACCTAATACGTAGACACAAGCACAGGGAAAGAGGCAAAATGAAGAGGCAAAAGAATACATTCCAAGTAAGGGAACAGGACAAAACCCCAGAAAAGGAACTTAGTGAAACAGAAATGAGCAACCTACCCGACAGAGAGTTCAAACTAAGAGTGTTAAGGATGCTCACTGATCTGGGGAGAAGAATAGATGGACTCAGTGAGAATGTCAACAAAGAAATGGAAGATATAAAAAGAACCAATCAGAAATGAAGAATACAATACTGGAAATGAAAAACTCATTAGAGGGACTCAAAAGCAGAGTAGAGGATACAGAAGAACGGATCTGTGAGCTGGAAGAAAGACTAGAAGAAATTACCCAAGGTGAACAGGTAAAAGAGAAAAGAATTAAAAAGAGTGAGGACAGTCTAAGGGACCTCTGGGACAACATCAAGCGCACTAACATCCGTGTTATAGGTGTCCCGGAAGGAGAAGAGCGAGACAAGGGGGCAGAGAATCTATTTCAAGAAATAATAGATGAAAACTTCCCTAACCTAAGGAAGGAAACAGACATCCAGGTACAGGAGGCACAGAGAGCCCCAAACAAGATAAACCCAAGGAGGCCCACACCAAGACACATCATAATCAAAATGTCCAGAATTAAAGATAAAGAGAGAATCCTAAAAGCCGCAAGAGAATGTCAAGTTACATACAAAGGAAACCCCATAAGGCTATCAGCTGACTTCTCAGCAGAAACCTTACAGGCTAGAAGAGAATGGCATGATATATTTAAAGTGCTAAAAGGAAAAAACTTACAGCCAAGAATACTCTACCCAGCAAGGTTATCGTTCAAAATGGAAGGAGAGATCAAAATTTTCCCAGATAAGCAAAAATTAAAGGAGTTTGTCACCAAGAAACCAGTGTTACAAGAAATGTTAAAGGGACTGATTTAAGGGGAAAAGAAGACCACAAACAGGAAAAATTATCTATTTCCACGATTAGAACGTAATGGATACAAATGCACAAAAAGAGGTTGGATATGATATCAAAAACATAAAAGGAGGGAGGAGGGTAGTTACGGAGTACAGCTTTCAGACAGAGGTCAACCTAAAGTGACCATCAATTCTGTATAGAAGAAGTAAGGAACAGAGAAGGACTACTAAAACACTGAGGAAAAAAAGTTAAAAATGGCAGTAAGTACATACTTATCAATAGCTACTTTAAACGTCAATGGACTAAATGCTCCAATTAAAAGGCATAGGGTGGCTGACTGGATAAAAACAAGACCCATATATATGCTGCATACAAGAGACACACTTCAGACCTAAAGACACTCACAAACTGAAAGTGAAGGGATGGAAAAAGATACTCCACGCAAATGGCAATGAAAAGAAAGCTGGGGTAGCAGTACTCATATCAGACAAAATAGACTTTAAAACAAAAACTGTAAAACGAGACAAAGAAGGGCATTACATAATGATCAAGGGAACAATCCAACAAGAGGATATAACACTTGTAAATATCTACGCACCCAATGTAGGTGCACCTAAATATATAAAGCAATTATTAACAGACATAAAAACAGAAATAGACAGTAACACAATAATAGTAGGGGACTTTAACACTCCACTTACACCAACGGATAGATCATCCAAACAGAAGATCAATAAGGAAACATTGGCCTTAAATGACACACTAGAACAGATGGACCTAGTAGATATATACAGAGCATTCCATCCAAAAACCGAAGAATACACGTTCTTTTCAAAAGCACATGGAACGTTCTCCAGGATTGATCACATATTAGGCCACAAAACAAGTCTCCATAAATTTAAGAAGATTGAAATAATACCAAGCATCTTTTTCTGACCACAAAGGTATGAAACTAGAAATCAACTATAGGAAGAAAATCAGAAAAGCCACAAATACATGGAGATTAAACAAAATGCTACTGAACAACGACTGGGTTAATGAAGAAATCAAAGAAGAAATCAAAAAATACCTGGAGACAAATGAAAATGAAAATACGACATGCCAGAATTTATGGGATACAGCAAAAGCGGTTCTAAGAGGGAAGTTTATAGCAATACAGGCCTATCTCAACAAACAAGAAAAATCTCAAATAAACAATCTAACAATGCACCTAAAGGAACTGGAAAAAGAAGAACAAACAAAGCCCAAAATCAGTAGAAGAAGGGAAATAATAAAAATCAGAGCAGAAATAAATGAAATAGAGACCAAAAAACAATAGAAAAAATTAATAAAACCAAGAGCTGGTTCTTTGAAAAGATCAACAAAATAGACAAACCTTTAGCTAGACTCACCAAGAAAAAAGAGAGAAGGCACAAATAAGTAAAATCAGAAATGAAAGAGGAGTGGTTACAACAGACACCTCAGAAATACAAAAGATTATAAGAGAATACTATGAAAAACTATATGCCAACCAATTCGACAATCTGGAAGAAATGGATAAATTCTTAGAATCATACAACCTTCCAAAACTGGATCAAGAAGAAGTAGAGAATTTGAATAGACCAATCACCAGTAAGGAGATCGAAACAGTAATCAAAAACCTCCCCAAAAATAAAAGTCCAGGACCAGACGGCTTCCCTGGTGAATTCTACCAAACATTCAAAGAAGACTTAATACCTATCCTTCTCAAACTCTTCCAAAAATTGAGGAGGGGGAAGCTCCTAACTCATTCTACGAAGCTGACATTACCCTGATACCAAAACCAGACAAGGACAACACAAAAAAGAAAATTACAGGCCAATATCACTGATGAACATCGATGCGAAAATCCTCAACAAAATACTAGCAAATCGCATACAACAATACGTTAAAGATTATACACCATGATCAAGTGGGATTTATTCCAGGTATGCAGGGATGGTTTAACATTCGCAAATCAATCAACGTAATACACCACATTAATAAAATGAAGAACAAAAATCACATGATCATCTCAATAGATGCAGAGAAAGCATTTGACAAGATCCAGCATCCATTTATGATAAAAACTCTGAATAAAATGGGTATAGAAGGAAAGTACCTCAACATAATAAAGACCATATATGAGAAACCCACAGCTAATATCATCCTCAATGGTGAAAAACTGAAAGCTATCCCTCTAAGAACAGGAACCAGACAAGGATGCCCACTGTCACCACTCCTATTTAACATAGTATTGGAAGTCCTAGCCAGAGCAATCAGGCAAGAGAAAGAAATAAAAGGGATCCAAATTGGAAAGGAAGAAGTGAAACTGTCACTATTTGCAGATGACATGATTTTATATATAGAAAACCCTAAAGAATCCACCAGAAAACTTTTAGAAGTAATAAACGAATATGGGAAAGTTGCAAGATACAAAATCAACATACAAAAATCAGTTGCATTTCTGTACACTAACAACGAAGTAGCAGAAAGGGAAATTAAGAATACCATCCCATTTACAATTGCAACAAAAAGAATAAAATACCTAGGAATAAACTTAACCAAAGAGGTGAAAGATCTGTACACGAAAACTATAAAACTTTTCTGAAAGAAATTGAAGAAGACACAAAGAAATGGAAAGATATTCCGTGCTCTTGGATTGGAAGAATTAACATAGTTAAGATGTCCATACTTCCTAAAGCCATCTATAGATTCAATGCAATCCCTATCAAAGTTCCAACAACATTTTTCACAGAAATAGAACAAAGAATCCTAAAATTTATATGGAACAACAAAAGACCCCGAATAGCTAAAGGAATCCTGAGAAAAAGAACAAAGCTGGAGGTATCACACTCCCTGATTTCAAAATATACTACAAAGCTATAGTAACCAAAACAGCATGGTACTGGCACAAAAACAGACACACAGATCAATGGAATAGAATCGAAAGCCCAGAAATAAACCCACACATCTATGGACAGCTAATCTTTGACAAAGGAGCCAAGAACATACAATGGGGAAAAGAAAGTCTCTTCAACAAATGGTGTTGGGAAAACTGGATAGCCATATGCAAAAAAATGAAAGTAGACTCTTACCTTACACCATACACAAAAATTAACTCCAAATGGATTAAAGACTTGAATGTAAGACCTGAAACTGTGAAAGTTCTAGAAGAAAACATAGGCAGTACGCTCTTCGACATCAGTCTTAGCAACATCTTTTCAAACACCACATCTGACCGGGCAAGAGAAACAATAGAAAAAATAAACAAATGGGACTACATCAAACTAAAAAGCTTCTGCACAGCAAAGGAAACCATCAACAAAACGAAAAGACAACCTAACAATTGGGAGAAGATATTTGCAAACCATACATCTGATAAGGGCTTAATCTCCAAAATATATAAAGAACTCATGCATCTCAACAACAAAAAAACTACCAACCCAATTAAAAAATGGGCAAAAGACCTGAACAGACATTTCTCCAAAGAAGATATACAGATGGCCAACAGACACATGAAAAGATGTTCAAAATCACTAACTATCAGGGAAATGCAAATCAAAACTACAATGAGATATCACCTCACGCCCGTCAGAATGGCTATAATTAACAAGACAGGAAACAACATGTGTTGGAGAGGTTGTGGAGAGAAGGGAACTCTCATACACTGCTGGTGGGAGTGCAAACTGGTGCAGCCACTATGGAAAACAGTATGGAGATTCCTCAAAAAATCAACGATAGAACTACCATATGATCCAGCTATTCCACTGTTGGGTATTTATCCAAAGAACTTGAAAACACCAATTTGCAAAGGTACATGCACCCCTGTGTTCATTGCAGCCTTATTCACGATAGCCAAGACTTGGAAGCAACCTAAGTGCCCATCAAGGGACGAATGGATAAAAAAGCTGTGGTATATATATACAATGGAATACTACTCAGCCATAAGAAACGATGAAATCCAGCCATTTGTGACAACATGGATGGACATTGAGGGCATGATGCAAAGTGAAATAAGTCAGAGGGAGAAGGTCAAATACCATATGATTTCCTTCATTAAGTAGTAGATAATAACAACAATAAACAAACACATAGGGACAGAGATTGGATTGGTGGTTACCAGAGGGGAAGGGGGGAGGGGGGAGGGTGAAAGGGATAATTGGGTACATGTGTGTGGTGATGGGTTGTAATTAGTATTTTGGTGGTGAACATGATGCAATCTATGCAGAAATAGAAGTACAATGATGTACACCTGAAATTTTTACAATGTTATAAACCAATGTTACTGCAATAAACAAAAAATTTAAAAAAAAAAAAAAATGTTTATGATAGCTTTTACCCCTGAAATACCTTTGAGTTTCCTAAATAGATACAGGTAACATAAAGATTTTCTCCTTTACTTTTAAAAGAAAAGGTAATAGGAATAACTCAGTTTGCCGATTTTAATTTTAGCTAACTTAAAACTATTGTGAGAGCTTTTTTCTTTATCAAAGTTAGGATAAATTTTTTTTTTTTTTTTTTGTGAGGAAGATCAGCCCTGAGCTAACATCCATGCTAATCCTCCTCTTTTTGCTGAGGAATACCGGCTCTGAGCTAACATCTATTGCCAATCCTCCTCCTTTTTTTTCCCCAAAGCCCCACTAGATAGTTGTATGTCATAGTTGCACATCCTTCTAGTTGCTGTATGTGGGACGCGGCCTCAGCATGGCCGGAGAAGCGGTGCGTCGGTGCGCGCCCGGGATCTGAACCCCGGGCCGCCAGTAGCGGGGCACGCGCACTTAACCGCTAAGCCACAGGGCCAGCCCAGGATAAATTTTTTTTTAAGCTGACAAATTCAAAGAGAAATTCAGCATTTCTATGGTAATTATGTACAAACAAAACGTGTTATAAATATGTACTGTATCGATTACTATGTACTCTTCATGTGAAAGAAAACATACTCACGTGGCTACAACAACAGTCTACACAAAGATTTTGTAAGGTTTATACATGAAATGTCTATTGGTGACTTTCATAGTACATATTTTTGGATAAATTAAAAACCTGGCTATTTATCACTGTCCTCACTGTCTGTACCATGTTCTTCCTAGGAAAATTATTGACTAAATTCGTATAGGTTAACTTTGTGTGATACCTCAAAAGAGAATTCTACTCTCCTCCATTCAAATACTGTACTATAATATAATAAATTATCATGAGATGTTCATTCTTATCACCAAAAGATATAACCAGCCTTCCTGGCCAGCCACCTAATCAGCTTCAACATGATGTCAGACCAGGTGATTAGATATTTTGGAAACGTCATCAGATAAAGACTTCACTTGGGCCGGCCCCGTGGCTTGGTGGTTAAGTGAGCGCGCTCCACTGCTGGCGACCCGAGTTCGGATCCCGGGCTCCCACCGGCGCGCTGCTTCTCCGGCCATGCTGAGGCCGCGTCCCACATACAGCAACTAGAAGGATGTGCAGCTATGACACACAACTATCTACTGGGGCTTTGGGGGGAAAAAATAAATAAATAAAATCTTTAAAAAAAAAAAAAAAAAAGACTTCACTTAAACTTCATCAGAAAAGACCTTATCGCGTACTGTTAACATCTAACATAGCAATGACTCCAATGATACATTTTTCCAGATAAAACAACATCATCCATTCTCCAACACTAAAATATTTAAAAATTACACTTAATGGAAGCATTAAGCTGAAGTTCTCTATAGAATCTCCAGAAGCAAGTGATTCATGGAAATAGCTAGCTAGCTCAAGATCCTTGGAACAAGCAAATGACTGCATAAAGTAGACAGATTGGGTTCAAGACCATCCCTCCCCACCAAAACTAGAGGCCAAAGCTACTAGACTTGTGTTTCTTACAAGTTCGTTCTTTATGCTCTAAGCATCTCATTCTCTCTTGCTGCTTCTAGTTTCTGAATTGTCAGTAGGCACCTCTGTTCCTCATTCATACCAACACCCTTATCCTTGATAATTTGCAGATACTGGACCACTTCTTCAGACACTGGCAAAGCTAAACAACCCATATCCAGAGTAAAAGGAAAAAACACTCCGTCATCTAAGGAAGATCCAGATAGATTGTGGGACATTTGAGACGTGTTTCAACCATTAAGAACAATCCTTGTGTCCACGTTTGCCTCTGTTATAGTCGCCAAAAGCATAATCTCCACAGTCTTCAACACTGCTGCATAGTCACTGTCATGCTAGATGATTAAATAAACAATCATCCAACAAAAATAGCTAGATGGTATAATACCAATAGTTATCAAAACTACCACCATTACAAACGTTCAATCCTTTTTAATAGATTCAGATATTATACTTTCTTTCTTTAAAAATTGAGATATAATTGACAAAATTGTATATATTTAAAGTGTACAATGTGATGATTTGATATACATATACATTGTGAAATGACTACCACAATCGAGTTAATTAACACACCCATCACTTTACATAGTTACCTTTTTTTTTGGTGAGAGCCCTTAAGATCTACTCTCTTAGCCTCTTAGCAAATTTCAAGTATACAATACAGTTTATTAACTGTAGTCACCACACTGTACATTAGATCCTCAGAACTTATTCATCTTATAACTAAGAGTTTGTTAGGTACTACACTTTCATCAGAGGTGCAGAACCAAATTGGTCATATTCCCAAAAGAAAATGACCTATCACCAAGAAAGTGAAAAATGTCTATATTGATAGTTAGGCTGCAGTGGAGGGGAGGAGATACTCAGAATTGAAACAGAAGGCACAACTTTCAAAACTGTGCAACAGATAAACTGCACTAAACCAAACCATCTTGTGCATCATAGAGTATCTAGGCTCAAACTTGTTTAACAGGAGCTCATTCAGACCCATGTGTTCTGAGATAAGACCATGGATAATGTGATCTAGCAGTAACTGCCCAGATTCATGTGTTTAAAGACCATGGACTGTTCTAGCCACTTGCCCTGTCAAGGCCATCCTTTGACTAATCCAAGCCCCCTATGCTGTAAGTTCCCTTCGTTAAGCACTCCCTCTTTAAGCGTTCCTCTGGAGTACCTTCTTCCATACGCACCAAGGTAAACAAACATTGGCTTCAGGTGAATTCCTGGTGGTCTTTGCTTGGTAGGCTTTAAAAATCTTATGAAATTGGTATTATTTCTATTCCCACATTTCAGATTTTATTGAAGAATTTTATCTTAGAACAGCAGTGTCCGATAGAACTTCCTGTGATGATGGAAATGGTTTATAAGCTGCACTGTTGAGCACAGTAGCTACTAGCCACATGTGACCATGGGGTACTTGAAATATGAGCAGTATGACTGAGGAACTGAAATTTTAATTTTGTTTAATTTTAATTAATTTAAATCTAAATAGTCACATGTGACTAGAAGTCATCATACTGGACAGTGTAGTCTTAGAGTATGTACCATTCCTAACCCTGCTGGTACCCTTTATCTAAAGGGACATTCTTCTCAGAGAGTAATGCATCCTAATCACTTCCCTTCACAAAGCCATGTAACGGTCTCTGAATGGATGTAGAAGGGGACTCCCTGATGGGGGAGAGAAGGTAAAACCTAGCTTTGGTCTTTTAAGGAAAACATTTTGGTTATAGGGAAGTAGGTTCTGCCTCATTTTCTGATTGAACTAGCTTCTGCATTACTGAAGAGAGATTAACAATAGCATTCTCCTACCTACTCATCAGCCAAAGGTGTTATTCTAATTCAAAAGTGGGACAGAGTGGGAATACTACTGTGTTTGTGAATTAGCCCCACAGCACTCTTATTTGTGGCAATTCTATAAAGATTTTGGTATGTGGTAAACTTTTGCATTTATTTTCTTTTGTAATGTGAGTTTTCATAATTTTAGATGTCCTAACAGGTATTTTAAATGGGCAATTGGTGGACTGTGAACCTGAGGCTGCTTAGGTTGACATCGTCTTAAACTAGAAGTCCCAATGTCACTAGCACATTGATTGCAATGTTTGATGGTGTACAAGAATGTCTACTGCTGAGTTGAGTTTATTGTGTTTTCACCAGCTTTATTGAGATATAATTGACATATAACTTAAGTACGTTACATATAAACTTATGTAATTTTAAAGTATACAATATGAAGATTTGATATATGTATATATTGTGAAATGATTACCACAATAGGGTTAGTTAACACCTCCATAACCTCACATAATTATCTTTTTTTGTGTGTCTGGTGAGAATGTTTAAGGTCTACTCTCTTAGCAACTTTTAAGTATACAATACAGCATTGTTAGCTATAGTCACCATGCTGTAAATTAGATCTCCAGAACTTACTCATGTTATAACTGCGAGTTTGTACCCTTTGACCAACACCTCTCCATTTCCTCCATCCCTCACCTCGGCTCCTGGCAACCACCATTCTACTCTCTGCTTCTGAGTTCAGCTTTTTTAGATTCCACATATAAGTGAGATCATATGGTTTTTGTCTTGCTTTATAACTTATTTCACATAGTATAATGCCCCAAGATCCATCCATATTGTTGCAAATGGCAGGATTTCCTTCTTTCTCATGACTGAATAATATTCCATTGTACATATATATATATATCACATCTTCTTTATCCATTCACCTGTAGATGGACATGTAGGTTTTTTCCATATCTCGACTATTGTGAATAATGCTGCAATGATCATGAGGGTATATATATCTCTTTGAGGTCTTGATTTCATTTCTTTTGGATATATACCCAAAAGTCAGATTTCTAGATCATATGATTTTTAATATTTTCAGAAACCTCCATACTGTTTTCCATAGTGGCTGCACCCATTTACATTCCCACCAACAGTGCCCTTTTCTCCACATCCTCGCCAACAGTTGTGATCTCTTGTCTTTTTGATAATAGCCATTCTAACAGGTGTGAGGTGATATCTCATTGTGGTTTTGATTTGCATTTCCCTGATGATTAGTGATATTGAGCACCTTTTCATGTACTGGTTGGTCATCTGTATGTCTTCTTTGAAAACCGTCTATTCAGATCCTCTGCCCATTTTTCAATTGGATTGTTTGTTTTCTTGCTATTGAATTGTATGAGTTTTTTATATATTTTGGATATTAACCCCTTATCAGATTTGTGAGCCATCTGCTTACAAATATTTTCTCCCATTCCACAGGTTGCCTTTTCATTTTGTTGATCATTTCCTTTGCTGTGCAGAAGCTTTTTAGTTTGATGTTGTCCCACTTGTTTAACTTTAGTTGCTTGTGCTTTTGGTGTCTTATGCAGGAAATCACTGCCAAGACCAATGTCAAGGAGCTTTTTCCCTATGTTTTCTTCTAGTAGTTTTATGGTTTCAGGTCTTATGTTTAAGTCTTGAGTCCATTTCGAGTTTATTTTTGTGAGTAGTGTAAGACAGGGGTTCAATTTCATTTTCTGCGTGTGGTTATTCAGTTTTCCCAATAACAGGTCTTGAAGAGGCTATCCTTTCCCCATGGAGTATTCTTGGCTCCCCTGTCAAATGCTATTTACCGTATATGTGAGGGCTTATTTCTGGGATCTTGATTCTATTCCATTGGTCTATGTTTCTGTTTTTATGCTAGTACCATACTGTTTTGATTACTACAGTTTTATAACATATTTTGAAATCAGGAAGTGTGATGTCTCCAGCTTTGTTTTCTTTCTCAGGATTGCTTTGGCTATTTGGGGTCTTTTGTGGTTCTATATGAATTTTAGGAGTGTTTTTTCTATTTCTGTGAAAAACACCATTGAAACATTGATAAGGATTGCACTGAATCTATAGACGGCTTAGGTAGTAAAGACATTTTAACAATATTAATTCTTCTAACCCATGAACACAGGATATCTTTCCATTTATCTGTGTCTTCTTCAATTTCTTGCATCACTGTCTTATAGCTTCCAGTGTAGCGATCTTTTACCTCTTTGGTTAAACTTATTCCTAAGTGTTTTCTTATTTTTGATGCTGTTGTAAATGGGATTATTTTCTTTATTGCTTTTTCAGATATTTTGTTGCTACTGTATAGAATCACCTGAGGAGTTTTTAAAAATCCCAAATGCCAGACCAATGAATTCAGAATTTCTGAGAGTGGGACCCTGGCATTAGTGTGTTTTAAAGTTTCCTAGATGATCTCAACAGGCAGCCAAAGACAGAACACTCATTTATAGTGTGTGGTTTAACACAATTAATGATTTCATACTATAAATAGAATGAAACACCTCTCAGATAGGTCAAAATAATAATAATAACAAAAATAATAAGCCCTACTGAGTGGCTTCCCAGCACACTGCAGTAACTTCAGTCCCACAGCACTTCTGTGAGGTAGGCATTGTTATTCTCATTTGTCATATAAAAAAACTAAAAGTGATTAGGAATCTAAACTTCTAAACCCTTGCTTTTTCAATATACTTTACTGCTTCCACAAAGTCATCTGAATCACTGATAGTCTTAATGCAATCAAGAGTAAATATTCTGAGCATTTATGTTATCTCATTCTGGACTTCTCTTTGAAGAAAATGTATGTATTTTGACATATATTAGAGGGCATTATCATTTATCAGAGACAAAAATTAAATATCATATGCTCTTATTTTAAGTAGCATTTTTCTTTTCATTAATGAATGCTTATTACCACAGATATTCATTGAAATTCAATTGGTTATTTTTTCTAAATTTTAGTTTTAATTGATTTACCAAACTTGTGTTTGAGTACCTTAAGTTAAAAAGAAAGTATTTAACTCTGAATAAAACTGTAAAATTGAATATATAAATTTCAAAACACTACATAGAATAAGGAAAATACATTCTGGCTTTGGGAGAAAAAAAGATAAATGAAAACAAATGATTAGGCTGAGAATGTCACTAAGTTTCTAAGTACGAAGACAGAGCACTCTGAAGCCCTGCTAAGCTGGCTCTAGGTTGGGATGGTCTCCTCCATTTCCTGACTGTGGATAAAATCCAGCAAATACTTATTGAGTGCTTACTTTGATCATAGCGAAGAGGAGATTATTTGTCATGATCTTTTACGTTAAGTAAAACTAACTGCAAAGCTGTTTCCCATTGTACCAGATGCAGCAAAGCCAGATGTATTTGAGGAGCATTTTTTATCAACGAGAAATTTGGCTCTCTTGCACCTTAGTTTTATATGACAGATGTTAGGGACCTTGAAATTGTCTCTGGATTAACCAAAACGATGAGATTTTGGGATCTGGTGGGAGTTTGCATTTGTACATCAATATCCTTGGATGTATGAGTAGGCACATCTGTATAACACGGGAGTGAAGTACAGAGGTTTAGAGGCCAGACTTAGTGCCAGACTGCTTGGATTCAAACCCCAGCTTGCCCAGCTGTGAGACTTTGGGAAGGTTACTTAAAACCTGTGCCTCAGTTTTCTTATCTGCTAATGGGGATCACGATATTGACAGCACCAATCTGATAAGGTTGTTGTGAGGTTTAAGTAACTGATACATGCAAATTACTGAGATCAGTGCCTGCACAGAGTAAGCACTTGCTATTATTAGGCTCTAGGTTTCAACTTTAAAGAGCCTCATGTAAATGCTTTGCACACAAGAGTTTAGAAAAAGAATGTGATCACTGATCTGCAGTACGTCCTGTCAGGCACTGTGTCAGTCAAGGACTGTTGATCTAATACCTATTTGGTAATGAAAAATTCTAAGCCTTTAGACTCTTATTAAAGAACACAGAGTGTTGACAATGTCAGAAGGCACCTTAGAAGGTATTTTTGGTCCCCTACTCAGGGCAGCTGTGTATTCTGAGACCTCATTCATCCAAGATGGATCCATGCATCTGAACAGAAGACACAGAACTTATGTCTCTGTATCTCTTTGTGAATAATATTGACAGGAAGCACAAGAAGCAAGTTTCAGGCTGTGAGAAGGATAGAAACACTTGACAGTATGGATGGAGGATTAGGCATTTACAAGTAGTTTTATTTGACAATGACCCCCTTGGAGTATAAGCATTACTGATTTGAAGAAGTTTTAGTTGTTACAGGAAAGACCCTCAGCAATCTGTTTTTCCTTTTCATCACACAACTGTGCACTTGTGTAAAACTTCACAGTTTTCAAAGTAGGAGATCCATCGGCATCGTGATCTTTCCTTGCTCCTTCCTAACTTTGCTCTTCCCCTCCCTGCTCTAGAGAAGTCCAAGGAAAAGGCTATAATGAGGAGAATGATAATAGGACAACCTCGGGTATTTACTAGATGGAACGCTAAGAGAGCAAAACCTTCATCCAGGGAACACGAGTGAGCCTGGGCACTTTTGCTGGGACTTAAACTTAATTACCCATGTCCTAAAGAGTTTCTGAGGTGAACAGAATTCTGGTCTCCAAATAAGTAGCTAATTTAAGGAGTGTATGTTCTCTTGTCAAGGTAAACTTAGAACAAGGACAAAGAATGTGTCTATCATTTTTAAACTTTTTTGCAATTGAGTCAACGTGGTCTAATATATAAATTCCTCCATGCAGGGCCAGATCATGGTATATTGTAAATTATGAATTGAAAGGAACAGGCTTGTGGGGCTGCCTGGAGGCTGTGTCGTGAGGCCAATCTGAAGGCCTGAGGCTTCATGTTTGCTACTCAGCACACAACTTCAAAGGTTGGCATTTCTTTACTGCGTTACTCTGATCAAGTTTCGTTTTTCTTTCTACGTATCAACATTTAAAATAGAGAAATTAACATTTTATTGTATTTGAAGTCTTATGAGATCTCTCTTTGGAAAGTGCTTTAGTGGTTCAAAGTTTGATTATGGCTTTTTTAGGGTCGTGAGTAGGATGTCATTGCCTAGTTTGGGTTTTTCTTGGCTGCTCTGATGGCCTTTCACTTGCTTCTATGCCCTGGGCTTTCTTTGTCCATGTCGTCTTTCATTCTGTTGTCAGAGTTCTGAAGGACAGATTTAATCATGTCACTGTCTTAAGAATATTTCTTATTGCCCCACCGGCCTATAGGATGAAACCCTAATACCTTAGGATGATACACAAGACCCTCTGCCTCCCATTTTTCTTTGGGAAGTCTTCTACTCCCTGTGCTCCAAGCCAACAAGAATCATGGCTGTTTTGTTGACCATTCTACCCTGGTGACCAATAGTTTCAGAGGTGGTCAGGCACATGGCAGGGCGGAGACTGGGGTGAACGGCAAGCACACGCCTCTTTCCAAGAGGGAGGGGGCACAGGAGCTGCTACTCAGCCCCAGTCACTTGTCGCCATGTGGGAATGCGGGCCCCGTGTTGCCAGATCTTCTGATTTTTTTTTCAAGAGAAGCCAGAAATCTGGAATTTTATGAGAAATCTTCCAATTTTTAAATCTTGGCAACTAATTCAAAATATTTTTAAAACACTGTATGGGCCAAAAAGAAAAAAAAAAAGTCTGCCAGCTGAGACTGTGACCTCTTTGGTAAGAGCCAAAAGTGTCTGTTATCCCCCTAGCCTTGTGCTCCACCCACACGACACTTCCTGCCATTCCCAAACATCCCATGTATTTGGTACCCCTCTTCAGCATTGATCTTGCTGCCAGGAATGCCCTCCTCATTCTCCACTTGGAAACTCCTACTCATCCTTCAGGACCCAGCCCAAATGCCACCTTCCCTGGGGAGGTCCACCTTCCCTGAGGAGGTGTAGTCGGGCTCTGCCCAGACTCTGTCATGATGCATATCATCTATATGGCGATCCTTACAGACCAGCAGGGGCTCTCTTATGAATCTTCTGGCACACAGAACCGGGTCTGGCACATAGTAGGCTATCACTAGATGTTTGTTGAATGGATGTGTTCCCATCAGAATGAATATACGAGATTTCCTGAGGAAATAAACACTTTTCATTTCCTCCCATCTTTGCCATGTTGATTTCAATGTGGTAGGCAAATCCATCTGTGGATGCTGGTGTCCTTTTTCAGTTCTACGCGACGTGCAGACTGTACTCTTTTTGGAGCTCTCCGCTGTCACCACACTGATTGGCTTAGGGTTAAGGCGTATCTAGGCAGATGGCTATATAACTATTCGTCTTACATGGGCTGAATTATTCAGACTGGTTTTCAAGAACTTAAGGTGTAGAAGAGTTGTTTCTTCAATGACCTGGGAGTCCATTTTATAGAAATAAAATTATTACATGCTGGGTCAGGTAGTTCCAATTAAAAAAACATGCCCACTAATTTTGTAGTTTTATAAGCTTAGCTTCCTTGTGAGAATTTCATTTCTTAAAACTGTTTTGAATTCATGTTTGATGTATATTATGAGAATAATGCCAGCTTAAATGATTTCATATGAAAAATGAAAGCCACTCCAATCCATCCTTACCTCCGTTAAAGTAAAACCATAAGGGCTTCTAATTCCTAATTTCCTGTATACACCCCATACTTCCCAACAAACAAGCTCATCCACATAATTTGACCACATATCCACCCACACAAAAAAGCCCACAGATTCCATACACATACGTGCATATAAACAGAGAAATACACTAAGCAATTTGCATATAACCATTCCGTCTACACAATAATATTGAAAGTAGACTTTCTCTCTGGAATTTGATACACTCAAATGTTAATTAAGAAATTGCATTTCTCTTGTCTCCATAAATCCATACACTCCTCTATTTTATTTTTCTGAAATTTTCTACTTATTCTAGGATTCAAACAAAATTATTTGTCTGAAAATGTGAAAGAGTTTTGGACAAAAGGAAAAATGTTTTCCTAAAGTCATCAACAGAAATTTACTCTACTATTCAAGAGCTGACGAATCAGCTGAATCAAGTAAGATCTGAAAGAAGATCTCCCCACCCATTACTACTATCGTTCCTATAAAATTTCAAAGATAGCAGAAAATCAGTTAAAAAAAAGACAATAACTTTTCTTTATTAACTTCAAATTTGACATGATACAAAGGATGACTAAAATTCATGAAGTAGAAAATTCCAAATAGCAAAAAATGAAAAGAATAAAGCTTTCAAATGCTTTGTTTTCCAAGTTAGTAAGATATACCATTTTTGCATGATGATTGACAACAGATTACTATAATATGAAGTTTACTGTATATGATTATGGGACAGTATTTGTTCTTTCCTTTGCTATATTTTCTCCTAAAATACACCACTAATAGGATTACCCAATTAGGGTCTCAAGAACTCCAGAAAAAGGTCAGGGGAACACACAATGCTATGCTTGGCAGTGAAGCCCAACCACAATCTCAATCTCCCTCCTCTGCCCTCACACACAAAGCTCCAGAGGCTAAAAATATGCCAAGTCATCAAGTCACAGATTAACTTAAATGGTCTCTGCAATAGTAGGAATCCAAATGAACAAGGAACTGGAAGCACTAGGCAATGAACTGGAAGGTCGGAATTCTGAACTCCAAAGCTGGCGGGACTTGGGTGACTGGCCAGCATTAAGCATCAATCCCCCTACTCACTGGTTTATAGTCTCTGGATGCAAACATGATTAAGATGTAGGCTTTCAGAGCACAGGGCTCCTAATCTGAAAGCCAGGGAGGTCAGGCCCCATTGCTTGGGTTTAATGGACTCCAGGCTTTCCTGAGCTCTGTCCTTCCCTAACCTCCTGTCCGGGAAACGCCCACTGTCCTAAGGCACTGTGCGCCATGCTTCATCTTGGCAGCTTCCTCGGCCTTTCTGGCTCTTCTTGATTCCTAGTCACTCATTTAAAGCATTTGCAAGAATCGCTATGATGGCAAAAATACTACAAATGCCTGAGATGTCAAACAGAAAATATAATCCTGTACCTGTGAGTCAAAGGACAGAGGAACAAGGAGGTACTGGTGTCAGGATGAAGTTGGCTACTAATGAGAAAGGAACGTACCAGCAGAAAACCGGGACTCTCTCGCGCTCGTTCCACGGAGATTGTCCATAGTTTTAATTTTCAGAGACAATAGGAAAACACCAAACGATGAAGGTAGTTAGAATTTCTAGATGGGAAACTACAGCAGATCATTTTTAGACTGAAAAATCCTGCGTCTTCCCTTTTAAGGAAAATAAAATTCCTTTGATATGATGCAGTGGTAGACATGGCTCATTATTAGGTTATAAATTTTAAAAACCTTATTAGGATCCCCAAACCAGGAATATAAAAGTACAGTTTATCTCCATCCCCCAAAGACATATTTATTGGCATCTACAGTGAAAAAAAAAAAAAAAGGATTCTGAAAGTCCCAAATGTATCTAAATAACCAGTTAAGAATACACAATGTGCATATGCCACATCAAAAGAGGTATTATAATTTAAGGACTGTAGGGTAAAAATAAAACCCAAATCTGCCACAGTTGCATAGAAATGTGTTTAATCCTCTGTCTAAGTTATTTGGTATGAAACATTACTCCGCCTCAACAAACCTTGACACAGACTTTGGTGGAAAGTTAGCCAGGCCACTGAGTTCCTACAGGCTCTGTGGTAGGGTTGGCCAGTCTTCCTCCCACTCCCAGGGCTACCATGCTTTAAATAAACTCATCTGACTTTAAAGGAATGTTATGCAGACAGACAGATTGTTTGTTTGCACTTGTATTTCTGAAATGGAGAAGCTTCTACTTGGGTTAACGTTGCTGCGGGAAACTTCACTGCAAAGAACAGAGTCGGGGAAATCTCATCGGTACCTGGTAAGGGACCCCTGTAGGCCCCCATAATAGATTCCCCTTTCTTTGGGTCTACAGCTGTCCTTCAGACCAGTCAGGAACTCTGGGCCCATGAGGCCTCCACATGGTACTTGGAGAAATTAGGGGCGTTTCCCCCAAAATTATATTAGTCACGCTTTGGTGCCAAATGAGTGATTTTTTAGTTCCAATTGCATATGCATATAATGATCATAATGCTAAGTAAAAATTATTGACATAACAATAGAGCTAAAATTGGTCTTCTCTACACTTTCACATGTTGATTAAACATCTACTTCATGCCAGGCCTTGTATTGACTCAAACAGAAATGTGAAAAGAGCATGGACATGGGCACTAAAAATAGTTCACACAGTTAGATGGTGAGTGCCAGAAGGGAACGGCACACAAGGAGGGAACTGAGAAGCATTGCAATAGAATCACAACATAGCCGAGAGTCAAGTGGTTAAGGCCAAACTCAGAGAGCAAAACAAAAATCTCAAAAAGTTTCATCATTCTTGAAATCTTTTATGAAAGCACCATGTTGGTGCTTATGTATCATCTCTCAATACACTCATCCCAGACACCTTTGGAGAGGGCTGTTTCTCCTGTTGACTACCAGATGAAAATAATTGGCTTCCATTTTTAAATCATGTTGTACGAGAAATACACATATTCAAACACTGGCATCCCACTCAGTGTGGTGAGATGTTTGCCCATGAAAGGCACGAAGAAACTCTCGAGTGAAGGAGGAGCAGGGTCAGTCCCACCTCCCGCTCACTCTGGGACGTGTTCTCCTTTAGCGAATGGAGCGTGAGCTTTGCCTGCAGTGTTTCCGTATTTGAACTGTAATTTCTGTCACTCTTGACTCTTCTATCAGGTACTAACAGTAGATTTCTAGAAAATTAAAGGTGAAAGTGTGAACATTATTGCTTGGCCAAGGATAGTTAAAGGAGTTTGGCATGACCAGATTCGCAGTTTGGAATGGTGAGTTGTAGCTCGGAGAAGGAATATAAGGGAGGGATATAGAGGATAGGTTTGGATAGTGTCGCAAAGGCTTGTGAGAAAGCAGAGGGAGTGGAGATGGAAAGGAGAGAGCTCAGAGAGAAAATGTAGGTGGTAGAATTGACAGGGTCTAGTGATTATTGAAATAAAAATGATAAAGCAAGGAATGGTAGGAATTATAATAAGATTGATTCTTGACAGTGTGCAAAAATTTGATGTGATTCTTACAAACAATTTATAGCTTGGGCTAGTAACCAAGAGGCATGTGAAAAAACTTGACATTTATGGTGTGGACTGTATAATAATGTATTCCCCAATATCTCCGCTGTGAAGGACACGTAAATTAGGGTTTATGATTTATTTGTGTGTCGAATTTTTTATGTTGCTTTCACTTGAAGCTATGAAACGATTTTTTAAAAAGCCGGACTACTTTTGATAACAAGGATATTGAACTGGTACATGGAAGTACAGTGCTGATGACTAAAGTGTCCTTATGACTTACTGTGTTTCCCATGAAAGCCCACCATTGACAGATCAGTCAACTATGGATTCCACAGGGTACAACAGAATACTGCTGTTAGCAAGAAGTGATTAGGGTCAAAGGTCTTAGTTGATCATTATGTGTAATACAGTACTTTTCATAAAGACAAAAACGTCAGCTCTGACTCAAATTTAAGGAGACACACTGTTACGGGGTTTTTCTTTCATTGTGGTTTATTCCCAGCATGATATGGAGTCCTTTAGGATCAGGATCTGGCATTTGTACTTGTGCTGCAGCATGTGGGGAATCAAAAAAAATCAATAAAATCTGATCTCTACATTCTGACTGGTTAAACTTAATCCCACCTGTATTATATGTGTTGAGAACTACGTCCTCTTTCCCCCTGTATTTGAGCCCATCTAGGAAGGAGTGTGCGTGAGTGTTTGTAACACTGTACGTTACAGTCAAAGTGAGATTAATTATGTTCATTCAACTTATTTCTAGCTCTTCAGTGACTTTAGCTAAAGAGACATGAATGGCTATATGTTATATTAAGTAATAACAGTATGTGGCAATGCTGAAATATTAAGGTTCTTGTCAGATTTCCTTTCATAGAATTTTATCTGGGGGTGGAGACATTACATCATTTCCCTAAGGTAAAACTTGCCACGCATTTACTCTTCTGATTATTATAATGCTAAGTATAGCCTTATCCTTAAATTCCAAGACACACATCTTGTTAGAATTAACATTTACTATCAAACCATGTTATAAAAACTTTTTTAAAAATAGACACTTTATCTATAAGATGATTATAATAATAGATAACATTACTCCCGAAATTAATCCAGGATGGCTAAGATTTAGGAAAAACAACAACAACAAAAAACCACTGAGGAATATTAAAAGCTGAAATAAAGTACATCTATTATTTTAATGTACTAAATTGTTTTCTCTTCAAGAAGGCCTGAATATATTGAAATCTATTTACACAATGGAAAAATGCTCAGTTTGGCTATAGTGCAGACATTACATTCAAGAAACACTTTCTTTTAATGATTGAAAATGACATTGTTTTAACACTATAACGGATGCCAAATTAAAATATTAGCTATATTATGTATGTAATCATTCTCAAATACAGCCTTTTTTGATTTTTATCATTTTAGAAAGAATGCATCTGAGGCCTGAAGTAAAACCCTCCTCAGGGTAAAGCACATTTCTGGAATATTCAAGTTTGGTGGGAGAGCTGGAGAAATGTCTATTATCTGCTCTATAATTGCACATCCAAAAAGAGGGATCTTAGTTTTGACCAAGCCCTTATTAAGGAAAAAAAACCCCACACATTTGTCAGGAAAGAAACACGCTAGAAATGTGAACACAACTGAAAAGTTTCTCCAGGGCATCTGGCCCTGGCACTGCCACCATGGAGGCCACTTTGGAGGGTGCTGGGAGGCCTCCCAAGGACAGGGCACAAGGCCCCATTTCTCCTGAACTCAGGCATGTTTTGTGTTTTCCCTGAAAATCTGGGCCCAACTTTCAGTTTTCTCCTCCGAGGATTCCATACCCTAAGTTTTCTCTGTAATGCTAGAAGTTGGCCTGGATTTCCAACATTTCAACATTCCTAATTAAAGGAGGATTGTCTTTATCGGGCTGGCAGATGGTGCTGCAGCAGAGTTGGCTCAAACTGAGACGTGTTTGTGAGGCCTCCCTGTCGGAGATTTATCTGGAGGAGCAAATGCACCAGGCACACCTTCCAAGGCAAGTAACTAGGTGAGTGGACAGGTTCTGAAAGAGGTAGAGAGAGAGCGTGACAGGGACAGAGATAGAGCAGGGGTAGAGACAGAGAGAGGGGAGATGGGGGAAAACATAGGGCTAACATTACAACTCTGAGGGCTTTCCAACTTGAAGCCCTGCTCGAGTTTTCTGCAGGAGCCAGTAAAGTGTAGCAGCTAATATCAGAGCCCTGAAGTCCAACAGACTTTATCCTGAATCCCTGTTCTGCCACTTATACAAGGCCACGGTCTTTGACTTCTCTGCACTTCAGTTTCCTGATGCCTAAAATGGGGACAGCACAATTCACCCAGAGTGATATTATCAGGACCACATGAAGTAGTGTATTTAAGGAAATTATTTTGCAACTGACAGTGACACAGTGTAAGGTCTCAATAAATAATTTTACACTATCGAATATAAGTTAATTGAGTTTATATCTATCCCAGATACTAGAGCTATAAATTAAATTATTTTTATAGAGTGCTGGCCCAAATATTGCTGATTTTGGTAGGCTCAGTGATATAGCTCGCCAGAATGTGCTGTTAATATAGCATAAAAACACTGGACTGATCGTTTAGGGTATAACCTTGGTTTTGGACCTAGTAACCCCTAAAGGTTTTGTTTTTAAGGAAATCTACCCTGAGTTTTAAATATCAATATCGAGGTTAAGTTCTCTAGCAGTTTACCTTCTTTCTGGTTTGACCATACATACCTCTATAAGCCAAGTAACCATTCTAGGTAAAAATAAACTATAAAATGTTGAGACCACAGACTGGCACATGGCACAAGGATGAGATGATGGTGGTCTTCTTCCTCATCCTTCCTCCTGAAACCCCTTCTGCAGCTCTCTTTGGAATCAAGGCGAAACTCTCAACCACCAAGTCATCCCAGAACTGCCAGCTTTGGTGTTAGTTGACAATAAATCTTTCTCAATAGAGCACACCTGAAGAGCCAAAGACTGAAGGAGGCAATGGCAGTCACTTCCAATTGGAAAATTTTAGCCACGTGTGTGGTTAGTGAGCCTTCCAGGAGCTGCCTTCTTAGGACCCTAAATTATACTACTATAGTCATTTACCTAACATGGCAATACTGGGGCAAATACAAAATCTGTGTGGGGTAGGGCCTGAGAAGCCTCAGGAGCAACTAAATATATAAAAGAAATTGGGGACAAAAACCCTCTTTTTCCTCTCCTTCCAATTCTTCTACAAGTGGAAGAAAAGTAATTAAATTCATTTCTTAAGAAAGACGTTGTCATTGGCAAGTGTTGGCAAGGATGTAGAGCAACTGGAACGCTCATATATTGGTGGTAGAGGTGTAAATTGGTACAGTCACTTTCGAAGATCGTTGCACAGTTTCCGCTAAAGCTAAACTACGCATACCCTACGACCCAGCAATTCTGCTCTAACATACGGCATACATATGCCCACCAAAATACGTACAGAAATGTTTCCTCTAGGCATAACAGATAAAAACTGAAAGTAACTCAGATGGCCATCAACAGATAAATAAATTGTGGTATTCATACGATGAAATACTACATGCCTCCAAAATTAAATAAATAAATAAAATATCGCTCCACACAAAACAATAGGTGAATTTCATGAACACAACGTGGAGTGAAAGCAGTCAGACACCAAAGGTGTATGATCCATCTTACCTAAAGTTCAAAACCAGGCAAGACTGATTCATGGTGTCAGAAGTCAGAACAGTGGCTGCTCTTGGCGGGTTAGTGACCGGAAAGGGGCACAAGGTGGGAGAGGGCTTGGTAACGTTCTGTTTCTTGACCTGGGTGTTTGGTTATACAGATGTAATCCTTTGTGAAAATGCATCAGGTGTACACTTAGGATTTGTGCACTTTTGTGTGCACTGATGTTGTATTTCAATAAAATTCACACAGTAAAACAAAACAGTCTCTTGTACAAAGACTTAAAAAAGTGGACTATAGTTTGGAGAGATGCTTTGCTAGTTCTGCCAGTTCTCTAAGAAAGAACAATAGAAGCAAGGTCAACAACACCTGAATTCCACTCAAAGCATTGGAACAAACCACTGTCCCTCTCTTGGCCTCATTTTCTTCTTCTAAAAGAGGAAGGATGTCATTAGAGGGTCCCTAAGATTTGTCATGGCTCTAACATAGGCATACTGACCTCAGAACTAGCACACTTAACCACCAAACTTGTTCCCTGACTAGACTGTATAATAGGCAGATCACAGTTTCCAAAGTTTTCCCAAAGGTGAAGTCTGCTTCTTCCTCAGACTCTTGGCTAGTCTGGTAGAAAACTACATTGGAACAGATTTCTAGAAAAAGATTTTTTCTCTAGGAGCCTGTGTCTTATCCATGTTGGGTCTCATTAAGCAATAATACCCTGAAGAGAATTTGTCTTAATCCTAACAGAAGTGAGAATGGTTAAACCAAGAATTAGACTTGAGGTAATCAACCTAAAGATCTTAAGTAAGCTGCTCTGAGGGGGCTTATGTTATGTCCAAATGCAGCATTCAGATTTTTGATTGCCTACTGCGTCTGACCTCTAATAAACTGGGGTTATCAAGATCCCCTAGCCAACTAAATTCTAATGAGGAGGTCGGATAGGAAACAGAAATTAAATGCAGATACTTTAAGTGAGGCTTGCTTTATTACACTAACCATGGCCTTCCCTGGGCCAAAAGCTTCCCTAGATTGGGATCTTTGCTTTGAGATGGCATTTCTCCTGCCCCCGCATGGGGAGAGGGGAGAGGCCTGTTTCATCAGACTCCTTCCCCCTCACTCCTCTCTTCCTACCTTGGGACAATCTAGAAAAGTTATTAGCATGGAAAATGTTTTGCTGAATCTTTTTTTGCGTATCATTTCCAAGAATTTTCCAAAATAGCAAAGGGATGCTGACTTCCCACTAGGACTCAACAGAGTGTAGCAAATCAAACAATTTTCCAACAGGCATTTTCCTACCACTCATCTGACCACATTTCCCACCCCACAGAGAAGTACGGTGGCTGCAAGCAGAACGATATCTGACAGTCAGATTGAAATAGGTATATTTTCAAATCTTGGAGGGAGAAAGGAGCAGAGAAAAATTCCAGTGTAGATTTTTGAGTGGGGCGTGGGGGTAGGAAATGACAAAGAAAGGATAGCAGTGTAATCGGGAAAGAAACAAATTCACTTACTTTCTGCCACTGAGTCGAGGTGGGGTGGAGACATCTGGACCACTCTGGAGAACGTGGAGAGTGACTTCTTGAGCAACACAGAGAACAGTTTCAGATTCTGCTTCCAGTGATCTGCGGGTCTCGTCTAATCAGGGAAACTTTATTTTTCATCATTCCTCACTGAGCTGTGACACATGAAAATAATTACTGAGGTTAGGGATGGAAAATATTTATTAGGTCAGCTCGACCATCCTTTCCACTATGTAGGCCGGCTCCCCGCTGGGCCTGGAAGACATAGCTATGACAACAACCTGGCATGTCCCTGTCTCCCAGCACCTGAAAAGCAGGTTTTTAGTCCCTTCTTGATCTTTGCTGGGTCTAGGAATGCCAAGGAGGAGAGAAAAGAAGACAGCAAGATGTAATCGAGCAACAAGAAGTCCTGTCTCCCAGCCACCCACCAACTGTTAACATGGGAAGTTGTCCGATTTAAATTCAGCCCCTCCTCGAAGACTCCATGACTGTTTATGACAGATGCACGAGGCCGTATTTAAGGCTGGGAAGTTTTCTTCTGATGGGTTGCGTGCTGTGCTGTCGCTTTTCCTCGGGTAAGGCCTAGCTCCTCAGAGATGAGCTCAGCAGTCCTTGTGAGGGGCCTGCATGCCCCACTGGCTGTTACTCAGGCAAGGAGGCGAGAGCGCTCCCCTGTCAGCGCGCCTGGTCGAGGCGCTCCCCCGGAGCCTTCTTCCTCTCTGCTGTTTTTCTTCTGCATGATTTCCAGCTCGCTAACACTGAACCTGTCCTAAAGAGACCAGGGCAGCACTTAGCAGTCTAAAGACGTCTCTTCAGAGCCATAGAGACAGGGCCGCCCCTGTGCCAGGCCCCTCAAATAAACGGCTCTCCTCAACCCCCCGCCAGCTCCGTCTGTGCGCCCTTGTTCCGAGGGGAAATCGAGGGCCGGCGCTCTACAGGCCTGGGTGCACAGAGGCGCTCAGCATGTGTACAAGGGTGCTCTCCGCCGGCCCGCGCCCCATGCGACCGGGCTGTGAGGGCTGAGGGGCCTTCCAGCTCCTCAGAGCCGCCTCACAAGCCACAGGAGCTCCAGGGCCCCTCGCAGAACTGGTCTCAGAAATAGCCCAGAAGAATTGATTCAAATTCCTATCCAAGCCCAGAACATCTAAGGGGAAAATGGAGCAAAACTTGCTATAAAATTAAGGAAGTGCCTGAGCAAAAGGCCATAATGATTGAAGATATTCGCCCTGCGCGCCAGGGTTGCTTGTACAGGTGGCGCAGGGTGGGGACAAGCCCACACGGAAAGACAAATGAGCCATACAGTCTGCTTGTCCACGTACGCGACGGGCCTGCACGGGATGTTTGGAAGGTAACTGAAAACCGCCCGCAAGCCTCCCGGGCCCCCCCAGGCCTGTGGAGACGGGGATCTTTTCCCGGCGCTGGCTGGGCCCCGGCGGTACCGCGAGCTGCCGACCTCCGGCAGGTCCGCCAGGCGGGGGCGGCGACGGCGGAGCCCTCAGCTCTGCGCTAAGATGCTGTGCTTGGTGGGCAGCCGGCTTTGCTAACGCGTCTTCTCACTGAGCTTTGGAAGGGCTGAATTTTACCTCCGTCTGGTCCCTGGCCCCCTCGCTCCCTTGTCCACACCTGCTGCCCTACGGGGTTAGCCCAAAGGCCCTACAGTCCTTCCCCACTTCGGCTGGGAACACGGTGTCCCTGGGAGCGGTGTCCTCCCCGCGGGAACGCAGGCGCTGGTATTAAGGCTGTGTCAACCTTTTACTAAAATAACTGATCAATTTAGTTTTAAAAAGTAAGGGAGGTCATCTCAACCAATAAAAAAATCCAACTTATTGGTTTTACTACACTAATAAGTTAACTGTCGAGGCCTCTCCCCTGAATGATTATTCTCAGGCGTTATGATTGTGTGGGGACCTGGGAAAAACATATATAAACAAGATGCCACAGAGATTCGATATGTGTAATTAAAGGTCACAGTTTTAAAGCAAGAGTTCCTCAGATTCAAAAAATAATAAAAATTTTAACGGTATTTCAAGACTCTTCTACTCTATGTCAAAGCTGAATTATATCGCTCTCGGTTTTACCTCTAATATCTTTTTTTTTCATTGCTCCATATACACTGAGGCGACTGTGGTGGGGGACTTGCTAGTCTCATTTCAATATATTTTTCTTATTCATTTTTATATCCAAACACTTTAATTTTCTTCTTTATTCTACTGGAAAAAAATTTATGCTTTTCACTTTTTCTTTTTGGAAAATAAATTAACCAAAATGTAATATGATGTTGAAGTGAAGAACGCCACCAAGAGGGAAGTGAAGAACGCCACCGAGAGTGAATGCTCCACGTGGCATCACATTTTGTATTCTGTTTTATCCTGTGCATCTTTCTAATACAGGCTAAAGCTGATGTTCATGTAAATTGCTCTGGTTTTCTAGAACAGGATGCTGCATTCTTTTTGAAACCCAGGGCTCTGGTGCAGTAATAGAAAAAAAAGCCAGCAGCAAAACAATGGACACTGACCATCAAACTATCATTACAGGTACATTATGCGCGGCTGCTAAATTGGCAGAAGGCCTTTATTTTTAATTTCTGCTCATCTGTTCACCATTATTAAGCGAGCCTAGACACCAGAGGAGATTTAGGAGGGACAGAGGGTAATCATACACTTTAGGAAAAGATAGGGTTAGAACTGCACCAAGAGAACAGCCCCTTCAGAATTTCATACAGGGCCTCGCTGTACATTTTCCTTTGGACAGGTGCATAATTTTCATTTATATTCCAGTTTGAGTGTCATGTAATGCTATTCCTATTAGATTTTTATAGTCTACATCATTTCATGGCTGTGTATAAGGGTATTATTTTAATAAATAATTGTTCATTTTGCACTCTGTACTTAAAAATAATTCATAATGCGGTTAATGAATTTTCAATTTTCCAGTTACAGTTAGTGTCATTAGGATGAATGTGTGAGCATTTTAAACATAACTGGAGACTTTGGTTAACTCAAATGGTTAGGGGTACAAAGTCGTAGGAACTATAAAATTTTTTAACAGTTTTATTGATGTATAATTGACATACAATAAACCGCGTACACTTAAATTGCACACTTTTATAAGTTTTGATATTTATGTGATCTATATATACATATGATATACATATAAACACACTCTAGTGAAACAATCACCACAATCACAATCAAGATAGTGAACACCTTCATAACCCTGTGCCCCTTCCTTTGAATCCCTCCCTGGTACCCCTCCCTATCCTCTGCCCCAGGTAACAATATATCAGCATCACTATAGTTTAGTTTGCATTTTCTACAGTTCTACTCAAATGGAATCATACAGTATATACTCTTTTCCTGGCTCATTCATTCAGCATAGTTATTTTGAGATACAACCATGTTGTTGCGTGTATCAATAGTTTGTTCCTTTTTATTGCTGTTCCATTATATGGATGTATCACAACTTGTGTATCCATTCACCTGTTGATGGGCATTTGGATTGTTTCCAGTTTAGGGCTATTACAAATAAAGCTGCTATAGACATTCATGTACAAATCATTGTATGGACATCTTTCTTTTCTTTGGGGTAAATACTTTGGAATGTCATAGTTGATTCATATGGTAGGTGGGTGTTTAAATTTTTAAGAAACTGGCAAACTGTTTTCCAAAGTGGTCATACCATCTTATATTCCTGCCATAGTCTATGAGAGTTCAAGTTGTTCCTCATGCTCATCAACACTTGGTATGGTCAGTCTTAGCAAATTTTAGATATTTTATAGGCATATAGTTATATCTCATTCTAGTTTTAATTTGCATTTCCCTAATGGCTAATGATGTTGAGCATCTTTTCATGTGATTATTTGTCATTATATTTTCTTGGTGATATATTTTCTTTGGTGAAGTGGCTGTTTCATACTTTTGCCCATGTTTAAAAATGGGATTGTTTGTTTTCTTATTATTGAGTTTTGAAAGAGTTCTTTATATTCTAGATACAAGCCCTTTATCAGATGTGTACTTTGCAAATATTTTCTCCCAGGCTGGGGTTTGTCTTTTTATTCTTTTAACTGTGTCATTCAAAGAGAAGTTCTTAATTTTGGTGGAGTACGTTTTGTCTTTTATTTCTTTTATGGGTCATACTTTGGGCATTGTGCCTAAGAAATCTTTGCCTAATTCAGGGTCACAAAGATTTTCTCTTATGATTTTTTTCTAGAAGTTTTATAATTTTTATAATTTTATAAAAATTTTATTAAAATTTTATAAAAATATTTTATAATTTTTACATTTAGGTCTGAGGTCCATTTTGAGTTAATTTTTGTATATAGTGTAAGGTATGAATGGAAATTCATTATTTTCCATATGAATATTCAATTGTTCCAGCATGATTTATTGAAAAAACTGTATTTTCTCCACTGAATTGCCTTTGCACAGTGGTAAAAACATCAATTGTCCATATATGTGTGTGTGTCTATTTCTGAACTCTCTATTCTATTCTATTGATCTATTTATCTTTACACCAATATTGAGTCTTCTGACCCAAGAACATAGTTTCTCTCTTCGTTTATTTAGGTCTTTAATTTCTCTCAGCAATGTTGTATAGTTTCAGTACATAGGTCTTTCCAATCTGTTGTCAAATTTATTTCTAATTATTCCACATTTTTGATGTTATTGTAAATAGCATTGCTTTTTAATTTCAATTTCTGATTGTTAGTAGCTAACATATAGAAATACAATTGATTTTTATACATTAATTGTGTAATCAGCCACCTTGCTGTAGTCACTTATCCATTAGATTTTCTACATATATGATCATGTTGTCTGTGAATAAAGACAGTTTTATTTCTTCCTTTCCAACATGGTGTCTGTTATTTCTTTTTCTTTTTCTTTTCTGATTGCACTGGCTGCAATCGCCAGCACAATGTTGAATAGAAGTGGTGACAGTGAACATCCTTGGCTTGTTCCTGATCTTAAGGAGAAGACTTTCAGTCTTTCACCATTAAGTATGATGTAAGCTATAGGTTTTTCAAAGATGCCCTTTATCAGGTTGAGGAAGTACCTTTCTATTCCTGGTTTTCTGAGAGTTTTTGATCAGAACCAGATGCTGGGTTTTGTTAAATCTCTTTCTACATTTATTGAGATGATCATATGGTTATTCTTTTTTAGTTTGTTTGATTTTCAAATGTCAAACCAGCCTTGTATTCCTTGGATAAACTTCCCATGGTCATGAGGCATTATCCATTTTATATATTGTTGGATTTGATTTGATAAAATTTTGTTTAAAATGCAGTGTTACAGGCAGAGCATGGAGGATTTTTAGGACAGTGAAACTAATCTGTATAACACTATAATAGTGGACACATGTCATTATACATTTGTCCAAATTTACAGAATGTAAAATACCAAGAGTGAACCCTAACGTAAACTATGGACTCTGGGAGATAATATTGTGTCAATGTAGGTTCATCAGTTATAGCAAATGTACCACTCTGGTGGGGGATGTTGATAATGGAGGAAGCTATGCATGTGTGGGGGCAGGGACTATAGCGATATCTCTGTATCTTCCACTCAATTTTGCCGTGAAGCTAAAACTGCTCTAAAAGTAAACTCTACTTAAAAAAAAGTTATGGGGATGGATAGTAGTGGATGGTTGTGCAGCAATGTGAGTGTACTTAATATCACTGAATTGTACACTTAAAAATGGTTAAACTTAAACTGCTAAGTTTTAAACTGTTTAAAACTTAAAATGCTAAGTTTTGTGTTATATATATTTTACCACAATAAAAAATTATTGTAAGGTGTTTCATACATACAAAAGAATATAACGTATATTATATAAAGATAAAAATGAACACCTATGGGGGCCAGCCCTGTGGCGCAGCGGTTAAGTGCATGCGCTCCACTGCTGGCGGCCTGGGTTCGGATCCTAGGCGCACACCGATGCACCGCTTGTCAGGCCATGCTGTGGTGGCCTCCCATATAAAGTGGAGGAAGATGGGCACAGATGTTAGCCCAGGGCCAGTCTTCCTCAGCAAAAAGAGGAGGATTGGCATGGATGTCAGCTCAAGGCCGATCTTCCTCACAAAAAAAAAAAAAAAATGAACACCTACGTACTCACCACTAGAATAGGAAATAAATCATTATACGTAAGTCTTGGGCACCCCTCTGAATGATACCCTTTCCGCCCAAGGATAACCATTCTTCTGATTTTGTGTTTGCCATTCCTATGCATTTCAATCTTGACATGTCCCTAAATAATGTATTGATTATTGTATGTTTCTAAACTTTACATAAATGATATTTGGTATGTATTCTGCAAGTGCTCCTTACTCAAAGCTATGATTTTTAGATTTATTCACATTGATGCATGTCGCTGTAGTTCACACATTTTCAGTCTTTGGAATGCATTAAGTAAATATACCACATTTTATTTATTAAAAAAATACAGTATTACTTTAAATAATGTGATGTTATTTTGTTAAAATACAGTGAGGGTCTTTTTTTTATTTATTTATTTATTTTTCCCCCAAAGCCCCAGTAGATAGTTGTATGTCACAGCTGCACATGCTTCTAGTTGCTGTATGTGGGACGCAGCCTCAGCATGGCTGGAGAAGCGGTGAGTCGGTGCGCGCCCAGGATCCGAACCCGGGCCGCCAGCAGAGGAGCACACGCACTTAACCGCTAAGCCATGGGGCCGGCCCACAGTGAGGGTCTTAAACAAAATTTGGACGTTGTTAATTCTTGAATGGTTCAGAACACAAAATTTATAGGATCCATAGAATTTTTAAAGAAAAAAATTTCTTTTAAAATAAAAGCTGATGTTGAACTCCTATAACATTTATCTGTACTACACACATTAAGTAATTGTACACTGTAATGTATTGTTTTTCAGTTATAGAATTTATTTAGTTTTGCTTCTCCAATTAAATCATACATCTTTTAGCAGGAGTCACATTTACTCTCTCTTCTGTGTTCCTCTCAGCATCTACCACATCTAGCATGGCTACCAGGGCCCAGAATCTCACCAGCAGGTGCTTAATAAAGACACTCACTGATTGAAATGAATGGATCAAATAAATTAATTACTGCTCTTCAGTGTCCCTCAATATTGATGATTTCAGGATTGGACTTTTGAGAGTAATGGGAAGTGAATAAAAAAATTACACTTTTCTGTCTTTTCTACCTCCAAGTCTTTTGTCTCTAAGCGTGAAAATAGCCAGGGAAGAAAGAGTGAGAGAGGCTGAAAGTCAGTGGGTTCTAGGAAAGGGTGCCACTGAGTGCCCTCATATCTTGGGTTCAGGTCACCTCTGCATGCAGTTCCATTGCATGTAGAGAGCCCGGGTCCCACATATGAACATTAGAGTGGCATTTGCAAGATTAGATCCCTGTTGTTGCTCTAAGCCTATTGAATTCATACTCATGCTGGAGAAGCAACAGTCAAGAACTGATGGCATTTTAAAACTGTTCTTTTCTTGGTTACTGAATAGGAGTCTAGAAGTCCGGAAGAGCTAGGATATCTTATGTATGGTGCAATCCTACTCGTATAGGATTATACTACTTCTTCTGTTCTTTTGCTTTTATTAGTAGATGGATACACTTTTCATATTCATCTATTCATAAAATTGGAAGAAGAGAAAAAGACTGGGAGTGTATAACACAAAACACTAACACAACTGATAGAATGAATTATGGGTAATTTGTTTTTCTTTTCTGTCTGTGGTCTTAATTTTATAATAAACATCTATTGCTTTCATAAATTATAAAGGTTTTTAAAAATCCAATTAAATACTACTAATGGTCATAGTGCTAGCCATGTCAATAGCCAAGTCCTGGCTAGCTTACCTGCAAGAGCCAATCAATTCTCATCTTATGTTGTTCAGTTTGCTTCCCAGATATCCCCAGTGAATGACAAATTTTGCCACATTGGTAGCTGAAGTAAAATGGTAGTTTGGAGTATGGTGTTAGAATTTACCAAATTCCCTTTACAGAGCAAAGTAAGGGTCCATGAAAAAAAGTAAACCAGCCTGAGCTCATTGCCTAGAATATAAAAACTCAAAAGCAAAAAAGAAAACTAACCAGCCAAGATCATGGGAACACCTGGAAAAGAAGTGGGTCAGAGGCACTACCTTGGACCAGAAATGCATCAGCCAAAGCCAGAAGGGGTAGCCTGAGTGACCGGGGTTGATATTACAGATCAGTTGCTATGATCCCTGACCTATCAGTTAAAAACAGTTAGCTCTGCCTTGATTAGGAATAAATGTCACAAAGAATAATACAATATTGCATACCCTTCCTAAGGATGGCAGAAATGCTGGTGTTACCCAGTGAATGCCAGTATCTAGTGGCACGGAGGAATAATGAGTGGTGATGATTCATACAGATCTGTTAATAGTCACCACGTTTTTCTTACACTGATAAACAATTTTTAAAGAAAGTGCATACCAGAAAGTATACCCTCAACTATGATATAGTTGGCATAATTTATTCTTTTACAATTGAAAAGATTTTTCAGGTCTTAACAATGACCAAAATTCTTTGGAGTGTATAGAAATTCAAAGTAAGAAAATGTTAGTTATAGGATGTTAGATTGAAATCTTACTGTAACCCAGTTTGTATTAAAATATTTTCTTGCATTTTTACAATACTATTTCCTTAAAATATGTAACTATGAAACATAAGACATATAAAAATATGTAACATATATGAATGGCTAAAATAATAAGAAACAAAAACACCTGTGTACTCACTACCAATACTTGGAAGTCCCCTGTGCAGCTTTCCCAAATTATATTCCCCTTTCTTTCTCTCCGTGCTAACCCAATCCTAAATTTTGTGTATAGGAGTCCTTCAAGTTTTATCATATATGTGTGTCTCTAAACATTATATTGCTTGGTTTGCATGTTTTTGAACTTTATATAAATTGAATCATTACATATTTGTTTTTCATCTCCACATGAAGTTAGTGACATTCACCTATGCTGATATAGTTAGATGTAGTTCATTCATTTTTCACTGCTGTAGAGTACTTATTATTGAATATACCACACTAGCATTCTAGAAATGAAGGCATATTTTTTAAAATTTGATTAATGTTTCTATATTCCGTCCAAGTTAGAATGCCTCAAAAACCCCAACCATTTCTTTCTTGAGAAACAGTGCAGAGTATGTGGCTAAGAGCCACTCCCAAGGCTCAGACCTTGGCTTTAGGTGTGACTTTGGACCGGTTACTTAACCTCTCTGAGCCTCAGTTTCCTTACCTGTGTCATGGGGATACCAAGCTACCTCATGGAACTGTTCTGATGATTACATGAGCTAACATGTGTAAAGTGTTTGAAACAGTGCCTGACTCATTTCTAAGAGCACAATAAACATTATCCACCATAACAGACGGAGATTTGGAATAAAGTCTAGATGTTTCTGCGGATTTCAGTGTATATGAGAAGGTATTTTAAGAATTTCGAATTAACAAGCTAATGAGAAAACAGTGTTCCTAATACTTCTGGAGAAGATATGACAAAGCTCATCTCTTCCTTGTATGTCTGCGACATTAAAGATAATGCTAAATGGACCAAAAAGAGAAAGGAAAAAGGATAAGCCTTAAGAAAGCTTATATTACTGAGGTTCAGCCATTAAACAGAAGAGACGCATATCTCTTATCTATATGGTAATCATAGACATTAGGTAGCAAGTCCATTAGGATATAAATTTATGATCTTCTTTAAAGAAAATTTATCATCATGAAGAGCTTGATGAGTAACTGGAGATTAAATCATCATTTTATGGAATGAGGCCAATTTACTACTAAAAAGCTACAGCCATCTCTGCCCTTACCCTGGAGAAGAAACAAACAGAGGGAAGGGTAGGAGGTAACTTTTGACTACAGGAGACATCTTTGTGATATTCGTGCAAGGAAAATGAATATTCCTTAGCTGTTCCACAAATGGAAAATAAAACTTAGTATTTTTAATGAAGGCTCCTTTATTTACTATTGGTTACAATTTTATGTTGAATGCAGAAATTAGTCTCACAAGTAATTATTCACTTTCTCTTTTCACAATCTGTCATCCTTGCTATTAAACTGAGATAGTAGAATTATAGGAATGGAAGTGATCTCACGTGATGGGCATGAATTCATATATTGTAATACTAGCCACTAGGAGACGGTGAGTGACGTGAATCTGGAGACTGTACCTGCCTTGGACCTATTGTAGCTCCAGGCTGAGTAGATGCTTGATGCACTGACATGTGGATGATGCTCAGTGAGTAACAGTGGAATACATAAATGAACAAACAAATTCCTGTGTCACCTTGAAACAGTAATGGTCTCAATTACTTACTTCATCTAGCAAAGTACATTTCTTTTTTTTGTGTGTGAGGAAGATCAGCCCTGAGCTAACATCCACGCTAATCCTCCTCTTTTTGCTGGGGAAGACCACCTCTGAGCTAACATCTATTGCCAATCCTCCTCCTTTTTTATCCCCCAAAGCCCCACTAGATAGTTGTATGTCATAGCTGCACATCCTTCTAGTTGCTGTATGTGGGACGCAGCCTCAGCATGGCCGGAGAAGCGGGGCATCGGTGCGCGCCCAGTTTCCGAACCCGGGCCACCAGTAGCAGAGCGCGAGCACTTAACCGCTAAGCCACAGGGCCGGCCCACAAAGTACATTTCAATACTCGTCAGTTAACAGTTCTTACTGCTGGGAAATTCATTTTTACACCACACTCACATCCCAAAGCTATATTCAAAATCAGTGGTTCTCAACCTTTTAAAAGACAAAGACCCCCTTTTAATGGCAAACATTTCACACCAGAAAAAACTATTGTTATACTTTTTGTATTTAGTATTTGATAAAACAAAATAAATTTGAGGACCCTCTTAAATAATTCAGTGGCAACCTCCCTCCCTGTCCTTCCCACCAGGTTTGGAGTTCACAAATTGTAAATCAAAGTTCTAGATTCTGTTCTTGCATTCTTGTTCTGCATAGTAAGAGAAAATGATTGCTCCGTATCCTTTGTATGAAAATCTTCAATGTGATCACTGATCACAGCATCAGTCAGTCTTAAGTATTTTTAAACCTTAGCAAAAATAAATCCCTTTAATCCTGCTTCTGAGGCTTTATTTTTCCAGTACTTTTATTTTTCATAGTTTTTTCTGAAACTTTTCCAACGTTTCCACTTTTTCAAGTTGCAGAACCCACAAGTGGTCACAGTACTCGGGGAGCACTCATTTAATAAGTGTAACAGAATGACAGGCTTCTTAAAGATAGGCACCCTTAAATATAGGAAACAGTGAATAAAAATCCAAATCAAGGAATAAGTGTCACTGAACAATTCTGGCCTATGATGTTTAGTGAAAAAGATATCACAATATAAGCTGTAAAGTCACTGTATTTCTTGGACCTTATCTCTCCCATACTAGTGTTATTCTGCTGTGTAACGGGATACACAGTTCTTGTCTCTAGCCCATAAAAATGCAGGAATGAGTCCCATATGTACCTTTGCCTGGTCTTTATGATGTAGGCTCTGATTAGCCTCCCGGCCACACAAGTTGAGGGAACGTGTCTTTCCAAACAATTCTGTTCAATTTCAGTGCTCGGACTCCTGTTGGCAGGCTGACTAAACGAAGGGTTGTTCTCCTACTTCCTCCATCCACCTATGGCATCTTGGAGTACGTTCCTGGGAACTAAACTATCACTTCCTTGCTCAGCCTTTTAAAGCATTAACAAAGCACAGATCACATCATTTTTATCAGTGTAAGTGGGAATTATGAGCTAACTAAAGATTTCCCAAAATCTTGAGTTGGCTGCAAGTTGATGTGGTAATTTATCAAAACCCTTAGGGCCACTGCACTGAGGGAGAAGTGGGGAACGTACGTTCTTGGGTTTTTATTTGTGCCAAAGCTGGGAGTCCCGGAGGACAGACATGTTAATCGTGAGCTAGCAGCTTTCTCAATCTGATCTTCTTTCTCCCAGTGCTTTCTCTGACTCAATCTGAGTTTAATAGAAAGAGCAACAAACTTGAATCACAAGATGCACTCATTCCTGGCTTTCCCCCTCATCATCTGTGTAGTTTTGGGCGAATCACTACTTCTCTGAGCTTGTTTTCTCTTCTCTAATATAGGAATAATGATGTCTGCCATAACTGTTATTTTGAGGATCAAATGGGACAACGTTCGAGGATATGCTGGATAAACTACAAAGTGGAATAAAAATGTGAGGTGTTATTGTAATTAGCAGCAGCAGCACCTCACAGTCTGATGACTTATGTGTGACTTGATCCTCCAGCGAGTCCACGAAGGGGTTGGCAGAGTAAGCCCTGTGGGCCAAATCCAACCCGTGGCCTGTTTTTGAGCAGTCTGTGAGCTGAGATGGTTTTCACATTTTTAAAGAGTTGTAAAAACAAAACAAAACAAAAGCAACATGAAGCGGCAGCAGCAACAGAGACCATATGTCATCCACAAAACCTAAAATAATTTACTACCTGGATCTTTACAGGAAGCGTGCCCACCCCTAAGACGGTGGAAACGTCCGTGTAGACCCATAGGGTCCCTGCCAAATTCTGCGTGGACCAGCCTCCCCTGCTGCCTCCACTGAATCTCTTCAAAATCTCTCCCCCTTCTACACGGACGGGCCGTGGAGACAGACGGTCTGTTATTTTGTTATTGATAGGTGGGCCTAAAGATTCTTCAATCACATATGAAAGATTTAAAAAATTTTTCAAATCACATGGTTTGAAATCCATGTACTCATTTGAGCTGTGGGCACGAATTATTTTAGAAAAGACCAAAGGATTTCACATTTCATGTTTCTGCTTCCCCCCTAATAATCCGCTGCAAAAGAGATTATCTCATCTCTCTTTTTCTCCTACCACCACAACTTCCAAAACCCCTTAATCCAAAGTGATACTGGTGGCAAAGAGCCTCTGACATAATTAAATTGAACCATATGGATTCTGGATCAAGATTAAGAGAAAAATTAAAGCGTTTATTGTGTTGAAATTTCTTATGCCAATTTTCTGCTAAAAAGGAAGATTCAAAAGGTCAGGGGTTTTGCAGCACAGACTTAGTGGTATATTAGTTACAGTAATTCAGCCTGAAAATTCCAGCAGAAATAAATACAATGGAATGTCATGAATTACAAGAGACCACAACTTTAATCAGCTCATGGGAAAAGAAAAACATGCATCTGCCTATTGACGGTTGATAAACTGAACCCTGAAGCTTGTTTGGAGGCCAAGGAGCACGAAGGGCTCACCACCACTGCTGTTAGGTGGAAGCACATATTTTGAGCTTCCATTTTTTCCCCTACTGGTTGCGATATAAAGGCACACAGAGCAGAATCTTATCTGCATTCTCCTTGCAGCTACTGATTATATTCATTTAGTGGGTGTTCTCAGAGTCAGACCATCCCCCAAGCATGGGAACCAGGATGGTTAGATGATCAGTAACAGAATGACAGAAACTTAATGAATCATTTTACTCTAATTTCAGATGCAACATTATAAACCCTAACACAAACTTGGGCATTCTGATGTCACAAATCTTATTTACACCAATAAATGGTAGAAAACTCACAATTAAGGACATAAATATTTGTTGAGTAAGTTTCACCTCAAGAATCTTACAGAATTCTCTGGCTTTTACTGAAACACAGTATCCAGATTTCATATGAATTTTGACCTATAAGAATAATGCCTGAATTTACAAATCCTTTAGCTTCTTAAGATTAGTTAACAATGCCAAAGGAATTTTTTTGGTTCCTTAATAAATTGATTCCAAAATTTATATAGAAGACAATACACTGTAATAGGAAAATTCCTGAAAAAGAAAAATGATGTAAAAATTCTCCACCCACATATAAAATATACTCCAAAGCTATGGCAATTAATGTGGTGAGGCACCAACACAGGAATAGGGAGATAGCTCACTGAAACAAAATAATCTAGAAACACACCACAGAATAGGTAGGAATTTACTCTATGAAAAAAGTGGTATTTCAGATTAGCAAGTTGTTTGGAGACAAATGGTAGGATATGGTAAAAAAAAAAAATGTTTGCCCATATATAAAATATATGTAAACCATATATATTCCTCAAACCATATGTAAAAATAAATTACAGAAAATTTATATATTTATTTTAAGTGTAAAAAAATGAAATGATGAAGATACATTTTTTTTTTCTTTTTTTGTGAGGAAGATCAGCCCTGAGCTAACATCTGCCAATTTTCCTCTTTTTGCTGAGGAAGACTGGCCCTGGGCTAACATCCATGCCCATCTTCCTCCACTTTATGTGGGATGCCGCCACAGCGGCGTGCATTGGTGCGCGCCCGGGAGCCAAACCCCGGGCGGCTGCAGCGGAGCATGTGCGCTTAACCGCTGCGCCACCGGCCTGCCCCTAAGATACATTTTTTCAATGATACGACCAAAGTGAAAAGGCCATAAAAGGAATGATGGAAAAGATTTGATAACATAAAATTCCTGAACTGTTTTCTGATGAAGGTGCCATACACAAAGCTGGTGGACAAACAACAAACAAGGAAATAACTGAAACACATTTGACAAAGATATATTTTCCTAAATATATGAATATCACTTACAGATCAACTGAAAAAAAAAAAGATGGACACTCTGACAGAAAAAATGGACAAAAACGTGAACAGGTAAGTCACAAAAGAAGTACAAATGACCTATATATATGTGAAAAGATGCTCAGATTCATTGATAATTGGAGAGAGATAAATTGGCAATAGTGAGATAAAAAATTTTGCCTTTTTTGAAGGCAATCTGGCAGTATGTATTAAAATTTGATCCAGAAATTTTCCTCCTAGAAGTTTAACCTAAGGAAATTATTAGACAAATGCACAATAAAATATATTTGCACATGATAATAAAGAACAATGGGACAAAAATAATTATCCATAAATAGACAGCTGGTTACCTAAACTATACAGCACAATCATTAAGAGAATGATAGAGATTATATACATAGAAAGAAGGACAATCTAGAATTATGTTCACTTAATGTTAGCATGTTATTTCTATGTGGTGCAATTTTTTTTTTTACTTTCTTCTTTGCAATCATCTGATTACTTGATTAAAACAATAATGCACATGGATCACTTAACAACAAAACAAAATCTATATGGACCCTCATGAAAATATATCCATGATTTTTTAGCTGAAAAAAGCAGGTTACAGAACAGTACGTGTATTGTGATCTCACCCAAGGAAAACTATGGAAGGACTTTTGCTGTGGCTGTCTTTGAGAAGGAAGATTATAGATGTTTTCTCCAATTTGCTTCTTTTCTTTTTTAGTTTGAAATCTGTGTTGTTCTTGTAATAATAAAAAACAGATACACTATTTTTTAATTAAAAAAGATTGACTATTTTTACACAAAACGAAGGCACCTATCAAGATGCTTGGCATGTAGTAGGTCTTCGTTAACTGTTTTGTTTGTTTGTTTGTTTAGAGGAGACCCTTAAAGGCAAACGCTGACTCACCAGAGGAGCTCAGGCTCGGCTTCTGTCTCCCTCCTCACTGTCTGCCTCGCGGTTGTGAAATGGGGATGGCATTATTAGCTAACCTACTGGTTACTACAAAGAATGAGAAAATAAGTTTCCATAAGTATAAAGTTTTACCTAGTTTCTTCTTAAATGAATAACAATTGTAAAATTAATAAATGATGAATTTTCTGATTATATACCACTGCTGTCCAGGGCCTTCCTGTAACCCAGGACAAATTTCCATTACTCCAAATGGGAAACATCTTCAGAAAAAGACTGAAATGTTGGCATATGAATCATTTTTTAATGTGTTCCTTCCTGGGTAAGTTACGTTGTGAAAGAATTAATAATTGGCTCCATGTCTGGAGTCCTGAAAGAAGGATTGTATATAGCCTGCAGTGAAATCTACAATGTTAATGCTTATTTAGACACTTAATAAAACCTACATGCTTATTCTCCAATAGCCCATTAGTGCTCCTTTAGAGCCACCCTGTTGCTTTTGAATGTGCAGAAGACTGTGCCATAAATGTGTTGTTTCCTTATAGAACAGAATGAGTTTTGAATTGAACGACACATTGAAGTGTCATTTAAATTACTACCCAAGCTATTTAAAAAATAGACATCTGGCTAAAAAAGAGTAATAGTTTCTCTGTCCTGTTGTGTAAAGATAGATATTGGCACCTCTCTGACACCGCAAATGAGCAGCCAAACATCACATTAAATGGCATTACAGAGCCTGGGGTACGGAAAATGAGCCCAGGTGATGACTCTCCGTGGCCACAAAAATTATAACTGACCTGGCCTCATTTGAAAACATGAAGTTTATTTTGGTCCAATATCACAGTATAGTCGCCCTCATCACGTTACCAATCATTAAATACCTCTTTGTTTAAGGTGTCCTTTTTTGAAGCCCTACCGTCTCTCAAAATGGAAGGTACTGTCATGTTCTCAGGCGGCTCATTCTCTGCCTGTGCAGTATTTCTTCGAAATGCTTGGAAGTGGGGCCGTTGGGAATGTGGTGCGTTTTCTGTTTCAGTCACTAAAACAAGTGTATGCAACAGCTACCCTGAGCCCCTTAGGGACTTATTGGCGCTACCTGAGGAAGAAAATGATGGGGAAAAAAAATAGACTCAATCTCCATCTCCTGAGGGGAGGGAAGGTGGGTATGTGCATAGAATCAAATGGAATATGAATGTGTTCACTGGGGAGATTCCAGAACTATCTGTTGGGACAGAGAATAAAAATAAATGAACCAAAGCCGCAAGAATAATCTTTGCCAACTTAGGTAAATGAAGAAGGAGAAAATGAAGGAAGACGAGGGAAGGAGGAGGGGGAGGAGGAAGAAGAAGAAAGGGAGATCTTTTTCTCTTTCTCAGTGGAAAGATGTAGCAGAGAATTTTCCTTCAAATGGATTGAGCTTTAACTTCTCTAAGCCAGAGACACTACCATCAGTCAACCACATTCGCTGAGCATCCATTTTACATCCTCTTTTAAACTGTGTAACATCATTAGCCTCACGTAAGGCCAAATACTCAAACTCTGTCAGGCCCCAGAATTCAGATGTCAAAAAAGTTTGACATGTCATCACCAAGGACGAGAAGACGATAAATAAGTTTCTGCACAAATTCGGAGTAGAGAGCATGTTTCAAGACTGTTCACCCAGGACTTGTTTAGGCAGTGGAGGGCACATGCATACGTGTATGTATTAGAGTTTCTTCAGAGTTGTCCTTCCTGATCCTGTATGTTAAAGGCTGGGGGACTGTACTCTCACGTTTTAAACTATGCCTTTTAAAACTTATTTGGCTACTCAGACAATTCCTTCGTTCATGTACGGACCCCCTGCTGTGTGACAGCCCTGATGTCGAGTGTGAGGGAGATACAAAGAAGGCTGAGGCAGGGCCCTGGGCCTACATGCTCACATTTTAATGAAGGAGAAAACAAAGTCATAAATAGGAAAGTTCAGTCATTGTGATGACTGCCATCACAGCATAGACTGTCCTTCTCACCATTCATTCTCTAAGAGCTAGTTTAAAAGCAGCCATCTCTTAGAACCTCTCAAAAGCTTCCTTGACACGGGTGGAATTTCCCGCTCCCACACCCTTGTTCTTTCCATAGTACTTTATCTTGTTTCTAGCAGAACATAGATTTAGTATCTTGGATTGTGGTTAATTGTATACATACATGAATCCTGGGTAGACTGTGAGCAATCTGAGATCAGACAGAGGCCAAGTACCATTCAGTCTGTGTCCTGATGCCTAGCACAGTATTTGGCATGCTGTAGACACTCAACTGATGCTTCCTAAATTGAACCGAATGCCAGTGAGTCATTTAATTCCTAGTGTACTGGGTCATCTCTTTGATTACATGTTCCCTCCAAAGCAGCCATACAAATTTACAGTGGGCCAATAAGCCTGGAAAACAAAAAAATTAATCCCTGAGGGGAAAAACCCTGTAGTTAACAGTTTGTCAACAAATTGAAATTGATGTCATAGCTGTAATATTGTTTTCTTTTGGGTTAATAACGAGCAGGCTTTCATGGTGGTGAGGGTGTAAGTGGTCACTGAGAACTAAAAGAGCTGATTCTTCCCAGTTATGGTTTTAATCAAATGTGAAAACTTTTCTCATGGCACTTCAGTTTACTATCTTAGGATTAATTTTCAATCTTCTTAAAATCGTTGTTTTAGAAAAGAGTTACTATTTCCAAGTGAAAATTAAAAAAAAAAATAAGGTGGAAGTTTTAGATAATTCTTTTAAAAAGCAAATTATATTGAGAATGTACTAATATTAATGCTTGCTTTAGTGTATGTGCTGCTGAAGCAAGCTCTTCATGCTTGTTTTATATACTTTTCTGAATATCTTACATAGAACAACTGATAGAAAATAAAAAGTCTAATAAAAAGTAGTCAATTGACAAGAAATATTTTTTCCACTGTTATTCTATTCTGACAGCTCCATAACCTCCGGCCTCTCATTGTTACCAAATTTCGTGACCAAACAAAGTAAAATTTGGGAGCTCAGCATAGGTTTTGTTACTTTTATTTTACCAAATAAGGGCTTCAAAAATAAAAATCAGCAGTTACTATTTATTATTACATTATTTCATAAAAGAAAGGACTTGATAACCTACAAAATATAGAAGGTTCTAAACGCTGAAGACAGACATTTAAATTGAATAAACTCAGCTTTTGAAAAACTCACTTCATGTCCTTCCTATTCTCATTTTGCTGTCGACTGGTGGAAGTTTTGGCCTGGACTTGCCGTGTGTTTCATCTTTGAAGTTTCTGTGCCTTATTTTGCTCTTTCATTCATGCCTGCATCATTCCATCATCCAACAAAGCCAACGGAGCCCTCCTGTGTACCAGGTGCCATGGGCAGAACTTTCATCCTGCGGCTCCTCCCAGTACTCCCAGATCTGCTGCGCACAGATTCGGGCTGAATACACAAGGTTCCAGTGCATGGAATCAAACTGGATAAACGCCACAATAAAAGCGGATAATTTTAACAAAGATTTCGTGAAGAAAGAATTAAACCCATAGCATTATCAGTTTGTTTAATGTAAAAAAAAGATAGAAGTTTTTTTAGAATATAGGTTACAGAAATGCAACTGTGCATGTGTGATAGCATTCGAGAAGAATTAAAATAATAGAACATATCTTACTAAAGAGATTTAGTTTTTAAAATCAACTAATGTTAGAGGCAATATCTGTACTCTGCACCTTGAAAAAAAATTCAAGCAGTACGAAGGAGCATATGGTGAAAAGTCTCTCTCCTTCTGAGCCCCAGCTTCTCCAATCCCCTCCCCAGAGATAACTCTGGCAACTATGGTTACCAGATTTTTGTATATCTTTCCATAGATAGTCTTTGATTATGCAAACACATAGATCCTCACTTTTTTCTTTTTTATAAAAACGATAGTACACCATATATGCTGTTCTCTATCTTGCCTTCAAGTTAATAATTTTATCTTAAGACTGGTCTCCATTAACACCAACAGATCTGCCTCATTCTTAACTTTTGTGTAGTATTTCATTGTGTGGTTATACAGAATTTATTTAACCAATTGCCTTTTAAGGTTTTTTACAGTCTTTTGCTATTGCAAACAGTAATACAACCAGTATCTTGGTCCCCATATATGTGCACCCCTGTAGGATATCTTTTTGGAAGTAGAGTCACCCAACTCAAGGGTGTGGACATTTCTGGTACTCTCCCTGCCTGTCAATAACAACTTGGGAGATTTCAAAAGATCCATCCTGCTCACCACCTTGCCGTTTGGCTCCTCTCCAGACTTGCTGACCCTAGTTCCTTTATCCCAGCGATTCTTAACTCCGATGCCCATCACAATCACCACGGGGTTTTTAAAAATATCGATAGGAATCTCAGAGAGTCTATTTGAATCATGACTCTAATGTGTAGCTGGTGACTGGGTCTACTTCCCAGTGCCACTGCTCCTTCTCAGGCATCCTGCAGTCTGTTCTAGGCAGAAAGTAACCCTAAGCAGTGAAAAAAGCACAAGAAATTGCTCTTGAATTCTGACTGAAGAAGTGTTGAATCATTTGTAAGAGGGTCAATTATTTAAGTCATAAATATACAGATTATTTATATGCCTTCAGGGGCAGAGTAGAGCTTCTCTCTCTCTTTGCTCTTAGCTCCCTCTTTTACCTCCTAACCGGATCATCCTAAATAGCCCAGAGATACTGCCGAGTCCTCTGCTGCTTTATTAAATACGGGCTGACAAATCAGCCTTAGCAGAAGTCAGGAGCAATCAGAGTGGGGTACAAGAGCCAGTTACCATCTGAACTCTTCACTACAAGGTGGTTACAGATCCTTGGTTTTCTCGTTTTTGCATATATTTTTTCTTTCATTCTCTCTTGCCCTCCTTCTCTCCTCCTGTTCTTTTTCACGCTTCTGTTTGTCACTTCTTTAACCTGTGCAGAAACTCACTGCCATGAGGATCGGATTATGGCTGATAGTATCCAGTCTGAATAATTCCTTAATTTTGGTGTCTAATGAGGTGAAGTCATCGAGTAAGTTTTCCTGTGCTTAATGTTGCAAAGCACCTATCCTTCTTCGATAACCGTTCGTGGTTACAGGCTCATCGGCTCTGGAGGAAGCCGATGAAACGTGTAACCCTTTGCTGTAGCTGCTCATTTACAGATGCTGGAAGCTCCAGTCCGGGCATCTTTATAAGGCCGCTTTATAACAATTAAGCTAGCTGTGGTAGGAAATTAGTTCCAGCATGTTTTATGGGAAGCTGCAATTTTGGTTCAAAGGAAAGAGTGTGTAATCTCAGCAATTCCAAAAGGGAAATATTACAGGCAAATTCCAACACATTCCCATCTCACAGCTATTTCAGAAACCACTGACACCTTGCATCGGTGTGTTTCTTTCTATGTAATAAGTTCATAGTATAACAATAACGGATAAGCCGGGACGGGATGGGCTGGAAGCTGCTCTCTGCTGGGAGTGGAATGATGTGCCCTCAGCATGATAAGCTGATTCCATTCCATTAAATCACCAATCTGTCTCCTCTGTGCTTCCCACATGAACGGCTGAAGAAAAATCGTGGAATTGCTAACACCCGCTGCAGCTGTCAGGAAATGATACTAATTAGTTTAATTTGCAATAACACAAGCACTTAACTCTCCAAATAATCTAAGTTAGTAAGTCAGTTTTTATATTATGACAATGACATGTTTAAGACACTCTGGAGCATGGCTTTTTTGAACTTTGACACACATTTCTGATAAAAGAGCACATCAGAGATGTTTTGTTTTCCTTCTTCATTATTCTTTCATCTGTTTCAGTGCAAATTATTTGATAAATGAGATGGTTTGGTAGCTTTACGTAACAGAAAGGAAGCTGAGACTGATGTCTTAAAAAGCATGCATTAGACAAGGATTATGTTCGTGACAAGAAACTATTCCCATACCAAGCCATGACACTTCTCAGATCACTAAATCCCCTAGAATTCACGTGTTCACACTGAATTCTACCCTTTTTTCCCCCTTTGCCCTTTTTTGGTGACTGTCAGCTTGGGAGAGGGCGCTCAGCTGGTGAGTTTCACTTTCTCCTCTTTTTCCCTCTGCTCTCTGATCTCGGGCACAGCAGGCAGCTCCTGGTTCTGCTCCTTCCCCGACAGGGGAATGTTTAATGTTTCCCTCTCCTTTCCCCTTTCTGTACATTTGGTATCAACATGTCTTCCACAAAGCCAAAGAGGAAAAAGCTCTCAAACACATTCGCCTGCACATTAAGTGGTCTTCATCAGTGGTCTCCCGGGGTCCCTACGACTTGGGAAATGGACGTGCTTTCTGCTTCTTTCGAGTTGCTCCTTCTTTCGTGTCATATTCATTTCCATTCCACACAAGACCAGGGGTTTGAGGTTGCCACAGAGCACATGAACAATTCTAGGCCTTAATGGAATTCTCACCAGGTTCTCTGTTTAGATCAGGGGAGGTGATCCGGGTGACCTGCGATTCCTGCTCTCGGGTCCCTGGGCTACCGATAGTGTTATGTAAGAGTTTGTTATTTTCATCAGAGCCTCAATTTCTCAGGCCCCTTTTCCTTTTTTAAAAATTTCATTATAAAGCTTGACCTAGGTCTGTGAAGCCTGTTAAGACCTTGGAAAGAGAAGTATTAGGAATTTCTGTTGTTATTCAAAAGGGCAAAAAGTTGTCTGGTCACTTGGAGAAATTTTATCCATATCCATAGCCACCCAGGTTTGAACTCCAATAGTGATTTTCAAAGGAAAAGTTGAATTTAAGTTGCCCCTTCCCCTCCCAATTGTGGTTCAGAGGTAAAAGCAAATGTTACTTTCTTCTGGAAGATTTAATCCTAGTCAATGAGAGCTAAATTTAAGATCAAGCATCAGATGGCTGTAGGGTACAGCTCTGCTGTGTCTTGCTTTTTAAATCAATTACTGGAGAAGCAAGAACAAGTTTTACAGTGTAAGAAATCTGCAACATTCGGGTCTCTTTTTCAAGGGGTGTATAAAGTTGATGTCAAATCTAAAAATTCATTCCAAAAATGGATCAGACACTCTTGAAATGGGGGGGAGGGGGCAGTACACAATGTTCAGGGAAGGGCATTAAAATAGATAATAAATAATTTTGGCATTTGCCCAACTTGGAAATTCTACCTCATTGGCACATGTATCACTGGAGCCACTACAGTTAACATTCTGTCAATGTTTCCATCATAAATAAGCCTCAGTGTTGAAAGCTTTGTAATTTGGTTATAAAAATTTGCTTTCTACTAAAACTTGACAGGATACAAAAGATCCAATTGTCCCAGAGAGAGATTGTTTTAAAAACATTTGGGAAGAATAAATAAAGAAAGATTAACATATTGTGAAATGAGAATCAGAAGTTTTATACCATATTTTTCTAGTGGTCTCAACAGTGACATATTTAGATAAATCTTGGCCCCAAAGTAAAATTTTCTAAAGAATTCACTTATCCACTGGTAACTTCTGAATAAACATGTCTCCCATTTCCTCTTCCCCCACCCCAACATTCAGGGGGCATCTTAGGTGGTATTTAGTGATACAGAGAAATAAAGACTATGTATTTATAGACTATGGAGAAAAAAGTGCTGAGGTATTTTTCCCACTTGCTCTAACCTGATTTTGCTTTCCATTGTCTATTTAATTTTTTCCCCCAAATATTTTAAGTAATTAATACCAAGGACCTAGGTGACTAATTGTCACTCAGCCTAAGTTTACTAGATTTGGCTAAAATAGCGTTACTGTAGAAAAGTTAAAAAAATAATAATTGGGCAGCAGGAGCCCGGAATCTAATCGGGGTCCTGCTGCCAACAAGTTGTGTGACCTTGGTCATGTCGTTTACTCTCTGTGGAGACCTCAGTTTTCTCAACTGTAAACTATGAGTGTTGACATTCTAGATCTTTCCTATCAGCACGGTTTTGTCATTTTAGGTGGAGAGGGGATTGATGGAGGCTCAGCATTCCCTCAGAACACTTTGCATATGCTTCCTGTTGAATTAGCCTGTGTGAAGAGCCTGTGACTTCCAAAATGGTTTGGGGAGAACTTTTCTCTCATAGGACCCCCAAGCTTTATAGGGAATGCTTTGGATTTTAGCTATACGAATGGCTGTAACGAGTGGACAATCACAATGCCTGTGTAAATTGTACATTTATGAAGCACTTTTGAATATATAGTCTTGTTTAATTCTCACAAAGCACCTAGAACATAAGTATTGTCTCCATTGGACAGACAAGAAAACTGAGATCAACCAGATTCAATTACTTGGCCAAAGTGGTAAGTGCTGGAGCATTCTGAAGCTGAATTTGGTCCTCTTTCTGCACACTGCTCCCTCACTTTAACTTCTCCGAGAATGCTCTTTTAAAAATTAATAAAAGTTATTTTTAAAGATTGAGAGGCATGAGGGCACATGTCTCTGAGTGTGTGCACGTTCACGTGTGAACGGGTGTTTTATTTTTGTCCCGTGGCTCTGATATTCTCACAGAGGCAGCAAAATACCCTTGTGCTCTCCCTCTGCGCCTCAGCCCCAGTTGGTGTCGAGATGTTGGCATAAATGTTCAGCTACGGGACTGTTTAATTCCAGCTGCCAGGCTCTCTCTCTGGCTTGTATGGCCTCTTCAAAACAGCCAAGAAATACAGAAGCTCTTAGATTCTTATGGCTGAGTGAGCCTTTCGACATTTAGGCCCAGATTCTCATTCTTCCAGAAGAAGAAACTAAAGCCAGAAAGACCTGAGAATTCCTCCAGCCACCTGGTGGAAGGGCAGGGGCCAGAAGCTGGTCCCCAGCGTCAGACTCAGTGTCATCCCCTTGACTCTGCAGCAGCCTCGCCGTCTTCACTCAACAGTCCAATCAGACCTTCGGAGAGCGGGGCCATGGAGGCCTATTGAAACAAGTGGATTAAGCTACTCATTTAAGGCCTAGCTAGGGCACCTACGCCAGGCAGGTGTGGCTGTGGTTTATGAAGCTCTCTCTTCTCCTCGGTTCTTCACACATTATGCCCATTCCTCCTTCACAAGCACCCTTCTATTTTCCTTAGTATCATTTCCCTTCTTCCCCAAGTTCTGCACTTTTCCCTGTTTCCTTCCATCCCACTCCCAACATAGACGCATATGTGATATAATGACCACTTGCCAACATTTGCAAATCTTACTTGGTTCTTTAAGCTTATTATACATATAACTCTCAAGGCTCTGATCTCTAGAACGTGAAAGAAATTCAACCTTTAATTCAAAACAGCTGATTGAGGGTTCTTTGTCTTCAGAACAAACAGAAAAAGCTCTCTGTTTTCATCTATGGTACCCAAACTGACAAAAAAGATGAGTTATGTGACTTGCTCAGATTACAGTAGGACAGACTGGGGAGTAGAGTAGGGGGATGGAGCTGAAGAGCCGTGTACTACTTGTTTATGGTGAAGGACACAGCAATACTATCTAGAAGGAAGATGGACCTCACTATTTCTGGTCAAATATTCAAGGTCTCAACTTTAGAGAGAAACAGAAAAGAACAATGCATTCCCTTACCAGAAATATTCAGCAATTTTGTATCATAAATCACTTGTTTGAAACCAAAAAAACCTAGCTATTATCCTCTCTTATTACAACAGCAACCACAATAGTGTAGAGAAACCGACATTTTGGTCTTCTCCGGGGGGCAAGGCCGGACCTGCTGGGAATGGTACCCACAGTGGACAACATTCTGGTTTTGCTTCTTAAATCCATTATTATTCAGAACCTGCTATAATCCAGATAACATCCCTTGTTTCTGAGAGGTATCACTTGCCTTTGTGATTGCGTCTACACTTCAATAAACAGAATTCAAAGATTCTGAGGAATTAAAGAAGGTCTTGGAACCAGGCAAGTAAATTGAAGAAAATAAGTGAAGTGTTGATTGCATAGACTCATTCAAAACACAGGGCTGTTAGGCAGCACGCATATAACATACGAAATATCCACTGGATGGAGGAATCTCAATGCAACCTTAACATCCTTGAATCCCTGAGTTGCATTGCATTTACCAAGCTCTCTCTGGGAAAACAAGGTGAAGAGGATGAATATTTGAAGAACAGAGTTCTTTTCTTGTCTCTACTTTAAAATCTAGATCACTCCCAGGAAATTCACCATAATGGAGCTCCTAGAATTGGAACCCATATAGTCCATACCTGACCTTTAGGTCAGGAAAATGCAATGGAAAAATAAGGGGTGGCTTCTATTGGCTTGTGGGGCTGTGGTAAAAGTATGCCATGTGTCTCTATGAGATGAAAATTCAGCTTGGATATTGCCCTTACTGCCGACATGCACCCTAGAGGTTCTTTAATATTTACAAGTAGGTGACTTAATGGTCCCAGTTCTTCCAAAGCTGAAGCCACTTTGCATATCGAGGTATCCAGGTGATCGTGTCACTCTTCCCTTCTTACAAAGACCAGCTTTAAGGCTAAATGTGTTTGTTCAAAATGCCTCCTCCCCCCAAGTCACCAGGGCTGCTCCCTGTAACCAGTAATTTAGAAACAATAAGAACACTTTTCAGTAGAATTATAATGCGGTTGTCTGATACCCAGAATGCCCCCTTGTCTAAGCTTCACTTATAATCAACATGAGAAATGCAGGGTGAGTTGGCAGCGGCCTTGGAGGAAGGGGCGGGAGGAAGGGGGAGTTTGCGCCACATCAGTGCTGTCTGATGGAACTTTATTTTTCCCCCTTGGACACATCAATACAGAATTACCCCAAGCGAGCCACCGCCACCCCCCAACTTGGACTGCCGTCACCTTTCCTGGCACAAGAAATCAGAAACAGATGTACCAGGCCTTGAGTAAGAAAACAGAGATCATCGGGTACTTTGTAATGTGCTCAAAACTTATCCTAGAGCTTACGTACAATTAAATTAAGCCATGTCGGGATTCATGCTTCAATAGAGTCTAACACTTAGGAAAATTCCCCTTTGGTTTTAATAAGTAAAATTTAAAAATGTCCCTAGAAATAACTCACATAGCTAGATTTACTCTATATCTCGTATTACTGATTAAAACTCACATTACTGATTAATAACTGCTTATTTCAATGGAGCATATATTAAGATGAGGCATAGGCACTCACGTTTTTGTCTGCAGAGGTCTGAAGGTTGGGTTTTTTTAAGTGCCTTGCATTAGAAACCTGAAGGATGACCTTACTTGGACTCTGGGAGCCCCGGTGCTGGGGAAGCTGGAGGCCGGCCTCGGGTGTTGGGTTTCTCTTGTTCGACAACAGGGTCTGTGCCCACCTGGAGTGCTCCATGCAGTTCTGGACGCTCCATCTCAAGAAATACAAACCAGACTGTAAGTTTATCCAGAGAGGGGTATGGGAAACGCCCCCGGTTCTAAGGGGTTTCTCTGCTGAGATTAGACGGTAGAAGCAGCACGTTTCTCTCGGGAAAGACGAAAGCTGATCCAAGTGGAATCACGAAAGGTGTCAGTGCCCACTCATCTCAGCTCAGATTCCCGCATCCGCGGAAAGAATAGCTGTACATCAAGTAACAAGAAGTTCGAGTCTCATAGTCTTCTTATAAATTGTGTCACCTCAAATATTTGAGAAACCCGTTTATTCAGAGTGCAGATGGGATCACAGATGTCAATTTCTAATTGGTTGTGAAGGGAAGATGGGGCTACCTGGGGATGTCTTGTTGATTTTCTTGTGTGATCTCATGAGGATGACAATAGCCCCTGATACCCCCATCCACCTGAGACGCGTGGAGGGTCTGACCCAGGATGGGATTCCCTTTGTTCCTACGACTCCGAGGAGGAGATGAGCAGAGTCGGATAATTTCATTGAGCTCTCAGACTTCAGTAGGATGGAAACCATAGCCAGGAGGCTTGAGGGCTAATTTTTTCTTGGAGAAAGAGAAACAGTCATAACACATCATTTAGCACAGTATTTTTACGATGGCTATTGTTATTTCCCTTAAGAAAGGAATGACGCCCAGGTCTGAAAAATCTCACTAATAATAACTCCAATATAAAGGCAAGAATTGTAGGAAAATGCATTTTATTTAATGCGTGAATAAAAGCTAAAATAAAATAAAAGCTTTGGTGCCATTTTCTTTGCCTTTGTCACTGGAAACCTATGGATCATAAATGCAAATTAAAAACAACAAAAATTAAAAACATACTGTAAGGCATATTCCAGAAGAACATAAACCCTGCCCTGTGGATGCCATTTAGGGTATTTTGTCAAACTGAGCGTTCAGAGCCTGTCCTAAGAGGACCGAGAGACGGGAATCCCGAACATCTCTGCTAAGGACGGCTCTGACCGACTGCCGCCACCGCGGGGGCAGAAGAGGGACAGCGCTGCGGGGCCTCCAGCTGGGCCCCAGGCTCTCCAACCAGTTCCCGGGCAGCCAGGGACCTGGAAAAACGGGACACAGAGTGTCCCCGAGGCCTCCCCTTCTTGAGGTCCCGTGGGTGTGTGATACTGAGATAGACCCCAGCATTGGTCATTGTCACGACAGCCCCTCAGCTGCAGCCTTTCAGGCTCACAAGCCGAGGGGAACAAAAGGAAAAACAAAACTTTTTAATGACTTGTCTAGCTCCTGAAAGAGCCTGATGCCCACTTCTTCCCTGAAAGAAAGATGCTCTTTATGACACACAGACTACTAGTCAATGAGAAGGAAAACAGAGGGTGGGAGGTTAGGAAGTCCAGCAATGTGTCCTCCTTCCCCACCACCCTATAGGGGGGATGGAAGTATCATTCAAACCCGTGAAGCCAAAAAAGTATTTTATTTTTCCTTTTGGATTTGAATTTCCTGATGTTATCGTTTGGAATGCAAGTACTGCTACCCTGGGCCCCACTGGATTAAGCTTTTTAATTTGTGAAGATGTGGGTAGTGGCTCTGCATGTCTTATTTTAGGAAAGTTATAAAAGTTGGTTTTAGCAGTACTAGGACCCTGGGGTCCCTCCTGACCTATTCACATGGCCGTTCCAGCCCGCGGCCTCTCCGGTGACACCGTAGTGGAAACCAAGGCCTCTTCTGACAATTGCTAGGAGAGGGGCGGGGGAAATTGTCCATGAAGAGATTTTTTTTCCCCTAAATGTTAAGTAAAACTACCTTATCTCTGCCGCGGCCCTAACTACCTCACTAATCCTGGTAGCAAAGTCATGCTGTTAACGAAATAGCTGATTTAAACAAAGCAGGAGTATTTTTAGAACAATAAAGAAACCTATTCATGATATCTAATTATGCAAACTGTGAACAAGAAGATGCTAGTCTTGCATTAGCTGAGACTTGACTCTTGTTATAATTTGCTCTTTTTTCGCAGCAGAAAGCGGTTCTTTTTTGTCGCTTTCCTGCCTTCGTGTGGCTCAGCGCCTTTGGCAGACAGCGTGCAGGTCACCGCAAAGTGTTTCTGTTGCACGTAGACTGCAGTTAGGGAGCGTGGCAGGAGAATGTATTGTAATGCAGATTACGGTGGTTTGCTGCTTGTGATTCACAGATATGATTGCATCTAATTTCGGAAATAAGTGGAACCGTCTGCTCTTTTGTGTGAGCTGAAAAGCGGTTCGACGGCTTTCAAATCCCTGCTGCCTTTGCCACCTAGCAAGAGAGAAAGGAAACCTGTGCGTGTCACAGCAGTAACTTTCCTCACTGTAGCCTCAGATCCAGCACCATATTGGTTTTGACAAGAATCGTAGTTCTTTTCTCTCTCCTCCAAAAAACAGTCTGGTCAGATGTTTTGAGGAGTGGGTACATTTTGTTTTATTAAATTTTCTCGTCTCTTCCTCTCGGAGAGGGACCATGCAACATGTTCGTTTTCCTCCCTCTCCTGTGGTTCTGTAACAACGTTCTTCTGACTCTTTGAAGAAAACATCTCCGTGTAAACGCTTCTGTGAAAAGTTCCTAAGGAATGGCTTAGCATCTCCATATTTGGTCACGTTTATGAGGCCTGTGGATAACTAGAGACTTTGCAACTGAGAAATAATTCCACTTTTGATTATTAATCAGATCCGTTTGGATTGTTCACTTTTATCAATCTGTAGGTTTGTGTTTTACTTTCCAGCTCCCTGGACTCCACGTCTGAAGGGAGGCGGTTCTCCAACAGCAGACAAATCCTGCGCACACTCTTTTCCTCCTCTGTGACCACACACAGTCCTCTCTGCTTTATGAAATCAGCCTCCCCCAGTTTGAGTTTGCATCCCCCTAATTATGTGCTTTCTTAAATGTTTGTTTTCCGTTGCTCTAACTTTGGTTTTGCATATCGCTCTAAAAAAGCCCACAGAAACAAGTTAACTATACTTTTCATTCCAAACAGAAATTAAACCTAGGTAACAAACCCTTTGGCAGGAAAACAGTGGGATTTCCCAACGAGCCACATGAACGAGGAGGATGTTGGAAGCCAGAAAATTCGCTTGGGACCCACAGAGCACAGAGGTTAACGCGAGGGGATGTCCACCAAGGTCTATGAAGGAGGAATCCACGATTTACTGCTGACACGTAGTTTTGTTCAGACTCTATGAGACAAAACCAATCACAGGTATTTTTCCTTTCTTATTTAACACTTAGAAAAATTCACAGTGGTGTATAAGCACAAGATTAAGAATGTGGAACAAGAGGGGAAAATTTTAAAACGGAGACACCTCCTTCAGCCTGACTCACTCTTCTTAGAGGCTAATCCCATTTCCCCAGGCTGGTGGTTTTATGATGGTAGGCCTTTATCTGACCCACAATCAATATGGTCTATGCAACAATGAGCTCCCCTAAGCGCAACTATTGTATGACTCCATTTTCTGGAATGATCTTCAGAATTTATCTTGTATCTGTCTTTAAGGTTTCTTTTTTTATTTTTTTCCCCCAAAGCCCCAGTAGATAGTTGTATGTCATAGCTGCACATCCTTCTAGTTGCTGTATGTGGGACGCGGCCTCAGCGTGGCCGGAGAAGCCGTGCATCCGTGCGCGCCCGGGGTTCCGAACCCGGGCCGCCAGCAGCGGAGCGTGCACTTAACCGCTAAGCCACGGGGCCGGCCCATAAGGTTTCTTCAAGTGGCATTTCATTTGGGTTGATGAGAGTATAACATATGACAATTCACGTAAAATTCTACCAGGTTTTCTTAGATGCAATTGTTCATGCCGTAAACTCTGAAACTGATGCCTGGGTCATTTGTACAACTGTCCTCACTGATCTTCAGCAAAGAGCGAAAGGACTGAGGCTGTCGGGAGGCTGTAGCAAGAACCTCTGGGAAGACATCATGGGCGATTTCCTCTCCAGCACAAAGACCTATAAGAAAGCACCTGACAGGCATCCTGAGGATCCAGGATGGAAGGCCCCAGTCCCCCTTTGCCCCACACGCTAGGGTCTCTACCATGGGAAGAAGTAATTATCTCGTTGATGCAAAACTCTAGGTGGGAGAAGAAACTCATTAGGAAGTAGACTTTTCAAAGAACAGAGAATTTCAGTCCCTTTATATTTTTTAAATATATTTGTCTTTGTTAAACAAATGTTAAAATATTTAAATATCTGTTCCTATCATTCTAAGTATTAACAATCTACTTCAAAGGAAAACACTACAACCAAGAAGTATTTGGAAAAGGGTCTGACTCCCACAAAACGCCTTTTCCCACCTTCATTGTGTAGATCTACCTAGTTTCAGGCATAAAGCAAGGCAACAAGCCACATGGCCCAGGGCGACTGTGGGGGAGTCAGTTCCTATATGGCAAATCCTTAACTCCATTGAGAAAAATCATAAGCCAAACTCTTTCTGCGGACAAAAAGAAAAAAAGTATTCTCTATGAAGCCAGTGATAGAGCTTTACTGTAATGCAGATGTAGAGTCAAGAAGGTAATTGGGCCAAGAAGCCAAATCTACAGAAACAAGAGTGCTTTGACTTGGGAACTGAGACATTTAGGTTCCCCCCCTGCACGGGTTACCTAGGGAAAGCCTCAGTTGCCGCTTCTGTAAGGTGGGGAGTTATCCTACTGTCCTTCACAGAGATACAAAAATTAAGAAGTTTCTCTAAAAGTGTTTAAAAATATATACCATTTTAATCTCCTGCACACCGTTAGGCCCAGTGCACACGGCTGGGATTTACAAGTGTTAAGGACACAGCAAGGTGATTCTCATGGGACAGGGGCCTGCAGATTCCATGGCAACCCTCAGAGGAATGATAATGATGTTATTAGTTATACCTGGGGGAGTGCACTTCGTCACTGACTGGCATTAAAATTGCCTAAGTTACCGGGCGGAGGACACTGTTCGTGGAAAACTTATAGTGAGAGGATGGACAGGGGTGCAGTTGTTTCCTTCCTGGCTGCATGTAGGGGTAGCCTTCCCATCAGCATGGCCAGGCTTAGGCCTCATGTCTAAGAGCATCCTCGTGTGGAGAGAGGTCTTACCCTCCAGACACAGGAGAGGAACAGCTCGACCCTTCGTGAAGACTTAAGTCCGTGCACAATCTTACTAACTGGCCTGCAGCAGAAGCTCCTGAGCTGACACTCTCCTGCCTCTTCCTGTGCCTGGCTTAGCCCACATGCCAGCATTGCTTAGGGAAGGAGATCATGACTCCCTGTCATTGTTTTTGAGTAATGAATAGGCTATTACCAAACTCTTCTGGAAACTCCTGTCTTCTCAGAGCCTTAATGGAGCATTTGATTCCGAGTATTGGGAATGTAAATAGCAGTGAGGGTGCCCACATATTTCAAAGGCTGTAGAAATTATATTGCACAACTTAAACCACCAGAAGTTAAATGGGTTTCTGAAAGGATACTGCTGGGATATTTTTCATCACTTTTACAATATTTTTTTCCTTGCTGTCATTTAAAATAGATCCTTGGAAACTTGAAACTTAAATCTGTTTCCTTACCAAAACTTTTCCTTTCAGCATGCACACACACATAACTGCTTTGTTATTTTAGGATCACTCACGGACTGGTGGCACTGATTTTTTTTAATCGAAAAAACACATAAAAGCTTTCTCTCCACATATTTTCCCCACACACCCTGCATCTCACAATGGTGAATTAAAGCCACGTAGACAAAAAAAAGAGACATCCTCGCTTACTATATAGAAGCAAGGGTGATGGGCACAGACCTCTTTCCAGATAAGTATTCATTATCATTATTTCTTTTTTGTTTTTGGTAATTCTTTAAAGATTTAATTTTGTAAACATATCAAAAATAATTGTATTAGGTGCAAGATTTATGTAACGTTTATAGTTAGAGCTCAAAGCAAAAACAACCTTCACACTCTGCATAAGAAGACCAGAGGTAAATCTGATTTTCATAGTAGCTTGGATTCGCATACATTGTTGGTGAAAGTCTACAAAAATATGCTTTGTATTAGCTCTGCTAACTTTATATTCAGTTTTTCTTTTAAAAATTTAATTGTATTTCCCATTGTTTCTATTGTATCCTTATAACACAATTTGTGTTCCCTTTGGTAGCTAAAATTACACCTGTAACTGTCCAAAACTATTAGTAAAGTCAGCTTAGCCTGTGGGATAAAGTATCTGTCTTGTATTTCAGACAGATTGTGTTCCAACACCATTGTGGTCAGATTTTTATTAAAAATTCTTCATATTTCTTTTCTCTCGGAGCCAAACAGATCGCTACATTTTCAACACTTAATCATCTTCATCATCTAAAAATATTTCCACATTATATGAAAATATTTAAACTTCTTTTTGATGCAGCAAAACTTAGAACACTGTGCGAAGTCTGGTTTTCATAAAGTCTCGCCAAGAGTAGTGCGCGTATGGAAGTGACTCTATCGTGAATAGCTGTCAGGGTCAACTCTGAGGGGAGCGCGAAGGTTAGCAACGGAGTGGTTCTTTCTCTGAGATTTCAGATGGGCTGCTGCGGCGGGGAAGCATGTTCCCTTTTTCTGAGAAACGTCTTTGGAGAGTTGGCACTACCCATGTAAAGGTGTGGCTTCCCTCTGTGGAGATGCTTCCCTCGGTGTCACTTCAAGCTCATTCAGGCAAAGGGAGAAATGCACCAAGATTTGACCCCTTTCTCAAACGGCCCCAGGCAAAATCCTTAATTACTTGCTACTGTAACAGGGTCCAGTCAGTAAAACAGAAACCTCTCTGAGCGTTAAAACAAGGATTTTAATACAGAGGATTGGTTCCTCTGGTGCAGCAAGAGGGCCTTAGCCAACGAGGGACAGCCAGGAAACCCAGAGATTAACAACGCAGAAAGCCATGGGCTCTCCTACGTTGGACGGACAGCGGCGGAGGTGAAGTTAGAGCCTGGAAGGAGACGGTCACAGGTGAAATATCACTTGAGGCAGATAGGGAGGGGACAGCATGGCCCCTAGCCTGGAGCTAGACTGGCCCTCACCGGGTCTGCACCTAAGCACTTTGGAGCGGGTTGTGGCCCCCTCCAGTTGAGCGCCCTCCCTTGCTGTGGAGGGAGGAATGCTTGGGGCTAGAGGGAGGTGCCTACACGCCTGCTTCTAGGCCACACTGGACTCTGTCCCAACGGCCTAAGCCTACTCCCAGGGACTGTGCAAGCTTCTGGCCCCCACCTGCAAGGGGTCACACCTCTGGTGTAGGCTCTAGGAGGCCAAGGGCCCAGGAAGGCCAAGGGCAGCTATTTGGGATAAAGGGGACGGAGTATGGACACATGGACAGGATGTCTACATGTGTGCAGCAAAGGTCACAAGAAGCGAATGGCAGGCCAGAGGCCAGGCCAAAGTGGGAGCCAGGGCTGGGGCAGGGTGGGGACCAGCGCCAGCTCTTCCTCTGCCACCACGGCCAGGTGTAGATTCCCCGGAGTCCAAGAACTCTAGCTCCAACTAGCCCTCAAAGTCGCCGTGCAGGTGTAGTTGATGAGATCGGAGGGCGGCTTGTGTTGTATTGGACAATTTATTAGCTTGCTTTCTAACTCTTAGACATTAAGACGTGGACATACGGCGCAGGGGCCTCCACCTGACCCTTTACCTTGGACTCTGAATGTTCGGGGGGACCCAGGGAGGGCAGAAACACCTGTGGCTTCTCCTTTGCTCTTGCCTTGCCACCTCCCCCTGGTGCCTGTCACTCTGAACCTGATGATCCAGGCTCCCTACAACCAAGAGCAGGGCAGGGAAGGCGGAGAAAAAGACCAGAGAGCAAACGGGCTCAGGGCTGGACCTCCCGGGGTGAGTGAGGGACTCTGAGCCAACACCATGTGTCCCTTGTATGCTAGGTTATAAATCTCTTATTTCAGGTGAGGTTTAAATTTATGTCTCACTCAGTTTTTTCCCTTTCCCAGAATTTTCTCTCTCTTTCTTCTTCCCAACCTCCTCTAAAATGCACAAACTCCTGCGGGGGTGGCAGAGTAAACCCCTCACACTTCAGTGTGAATGAATCTGCTCAGTACTGTTCTGGGTCTGGAAAGCTCAAAGGAACAGGCTGTCTAGGAAGGGATAAGAGCGAGTGGCCCTCTGGTGACTTTCTGCAAAAGCCATTTTATAAAAATACGCAAATTATAAGGTACAAATAATCAATGACGGTAACAGTTCTGAGGAGCAAACGATACAGTAGTTAAGATTAAAACCAAAGCGGACTTCGGTCTGGGTTCTGAGGTACCTCTGTGACTGAGCATATGTATGCCCCATCTCTGTGCCCCGGTGTCCTCCTCTGTAAAACAGGATGATAACAGAAGAACCTGTCAGGGGTGGAGGGAAGGTAAAGGAGGTAACGTGTGACGGGCTTAGCACAGCACCTGCCAAACACACAGCAATCACACAATTAACACCAACTCTTCAGATGATGTTGTGGGCTGAATCATGCCCCCCAAAGATGTCCGTGTTCTGATCCCCAGAACCTGGGAATATGTTACTTTACATGGTAAAAGAGATTTTGTAGATGCAATTAAATTAAGGTTTTTGAGTTGGGGAGATTATCCCGGATTATGTGGGTGGGCCCAGTGTAGTCACCAGGGCCCCTATCAAAGGGAAACAGAAGGATCAGAGTTAGTAGGAGCAGATGTGACCACAGAAGCAGGGCGGTGGAGTGAGGCAAGGGAAGAACCATGGGCCAAGGAATGTGGCAGCTTCTAAAGCTGAAAAGGGCCAGAAAATGGACCCTACTCTGAAGCCTCCAGAAGGAACGGAGCCCTGCTGACAGTTGATTTTAGATTCTCATCTCCAGACTACAAGAGAATAAATTTGTGTTGTTTTCAGCCACTAAGTGTGTCGTGATTTGTTACAGCAGCAACAGGATGCTAATACAGATGACTGTCCAAGAAGGTCTAGAAATAGATGCATAAAGGACTTAGAAATGTGCCTGGTAAGAGAGAAAATTCAGTAGATTTTATTTTAAACTTCTAAACCTGGGAACAAATTAAGGATGGCAGAGAGAGAGAAACTTATATAGTATAAGACTTAATATGACAAGGAATTTCCCCATACACAGGTGTTCAAGAAACTTGGATATTCTCTGGTAATAAAACTCACTTGTAGGGGATTTAGGATGAAATCCAGCTTTCATTTCTCGGTGGATAATTTTTGGTACCAGTGTCTTCTCCTTTCCTGTGGTAAGCCTTATGAAAGTACAAAGGAGCAGTGAGGAGCAGCAGACTGGCAGCCTGGGGGACAAGGATCTCAGAAGGCTGCTAACCCACACTGGCTGACATATAGTTCACATATTTTGTGGTAGGACATCAAAAAATTATTATAGATTTGATTTTCTCTATTTTATTCTTGTTTGGAATTTAAAGCTTCTTACCTTTAATTCAACATCCATCCAGCAATCACATATTAAACACCCACTCTGAGCCCGATGCTGGGCAAAGTGCAGGGAAACAGAGATGAACGACAAAGGAAACAGTGTGGGAAGAAAGCTCACGGGCCAGGAGAAGAGGCAGAGGAGTCACCGGTAATTACAATAAAATGTGATATGAACTGCAATATCCCAACGAATAGAGTGCTCACGTAGCTAATTTAAGAAGTCAAGAAATAATTCTGAGTGGAAGCACTTTATCCAGAGTTTGGAAGATGAATGGAAATTTACCAAGTGGAAAATGCTGGAGAGAAAACATATGCAAAGTCTCTAAGGGCATCATGTATTCAAGGAAGAGTTAGAATTAGAGGTGAGTTAGAGAGAGAAGGAAGATAAAAATGGAAAGCTAGTAAGGGTCAGATTGTGAATGGTCCTACATGTCATACCATGGAGACTAGATAGTGAGGTAGAAATAGAAAAGGCTGAAAGGTAGATGGATTTATGTTTGAGTCTTAGGTCTGATTTTGCCACTTATTAGCTGTGAAATATTGGGCAAATTATTTAACCTCAGTTTCCTCATTTGTGAAAGATGAATGAAAAGGCAATTAAAACTATGAGATTTCTCTGCCCCCATCCCATTAGGTTGGAAAAAATTAAAATGAATGAAAATATTTAATGCTGGCAGAGATGGGGAGAAAATCTACATTATTGGTGGTACTGTAAATTATTGCAACTTACTGGGGAAATAATTTGGAAATATCTAGATTTTTAAAACATTCGCCTAGGTTTCCTACCCTCTCCCCCAGTTACTGCACTATCTCTTGTGGTGTTCCTTCTCCATACACACACCTCTGAAATATCTCCTTTGTGCATAGACTCTCCTTCATGTATCCTAATTTGAGTGTGCCATCTCTTACACGGACACTGGCTGAATCAGTCCACAAAACCCTTGGCCACATGATGGGTTCTCAGTACATTTAGATCCCTTTTCTCATTACCCTACAGATCTTGGGCTGCATTTTGAATGTTACTGGGTAACATTCAAACGATGGGTGATTAGTTATGGTCTGGAGGAGTCAGGGGTGTCTCCTGGTTCTGTGACTTGAAAGAATGCTAGATAACTTACTCTTAGTTGAAAATAGGAATCAGGAAGAGGAAAAAGAAGGCAGAAATGCAGGGGCAGGAAAGCTGAAGGAGCAGATAAAAGCTTACTTTCCTTCTCTCACCTTCTATTATTTTGTGAGAAGAGGAAATGAGGGCGAGGATGTGGGAAGAAAACAAGTAGACAACAGCAAACTCAAAGACTTGCTGTGAGGGAAGCAGAGAGAAGGCCGAGGGGTGTGGCCTCCTGTCACTGCGTGGGAATGTCTCCTCCTCTTTCTGTGTGCCGAAGACGATTGAACTACACAGCCAGCCCAGTCTTCTCTCCTGAGATTCAGCTACATAATAAACACTTCCACACAGATGTCTCAAAGGAACCTCACACTCAAAATGTACCACCCTGAACTCATCATATAGCCCCTGGTCCACCTTCTGTATTCGTTCCCAGCTTGGTCAACAACACCAACATCCATCCAGCTGTCAAAGACAGAAGCACAGGAGCCCTTTTTGTCACTCACTCACTCTGTCCCCACTAGTCAATCACTAAGTCATCTTGGTTCAATCTCCTAAACGTCTTTTAAGACTCACTCCTCCTTCCACATCCTAGTCTGGCCTCTAGAATCTCTTCGTTGGACCACTGCAATAGCCTCTAACCAATATCTTCACTTTATTCCTTTTGAGTCCGTTCTCCACATTGCTGACAGAATCATCCATCTCAAAGGCAAATGGGAGTATTTCATTCCCTTGTTGAAAGCTTCGATGGCTTGCCTTTGTCCTAGCCTAAAGACCGGACTTCTTAGTACCAACAATTGTCCATCTCTGCCTCATAAAGCAAATAAAAGCAGAGGCTCTACTGCCAGACTGCTGGGTTCAAACCCTGGCTCTGCTCTTCCTGGATGTGTGATCCTGCTGCCTTGTTTTGCTTGTCTCTACAATGGGGATAATAGCAGCAGCTACTGTGCAGGGTTGTTCTGAGATGCTTAGCTCATACTATGTGCTCAGTCAGTGTCAGGGATTATGTTTCCAGCTTCATTTCTCACCACCCTTCTTCCCCCTGCACACGCCATACTGAACTTTCCTTCCACTGTCTCAGTTGACCCCTTATGCGTACAGTCTCCTCTACCTACACACCCACTACTTCCTCCTGCCCTTTTATTCTTCATTAAAAGCTTGTGTGGCTCTCTTACCCCCTCCCAGACTAAGAGCTCTGCTAGAAGGTCCCCCTGTTCCTTCCTAGCAGACGCTAGGCCCTTATTAAATAATTAATAGTTGGGTGAATGAATAGCACTTATCACACTTCATGAAACGGCTTTTTTCAGAATCTCCCTCCTGTAGATCACAATGTGTATGAAAGGCATCTTGGGCACTACTGAACCCTGGTATCCAATGGAGAGAATGGCACACAGTAGGGGTTAAATTAATATGTGTTGAAGGAACAAATACATTTGCCATCCTAGATAAGTACTGACTTTCAAAATCTACTTATACACTCAAATGGATCTATCATGAATCATAAAATTCTGCAAATTTTGCCAATTTACATTAGAGGGTTTTTTTTTTTTTTTTGTAATTTCATGTTCTCTCCAAGTCTCTTACTCTTCCAATACTCATCCTTTAATTATCCTGCCTGTTAGATAATTTTGGACTTTGGAGATGTATGTACCTTGTATCATGTGGCAAAATGTTTTTTGGTGAACTTTAAACCTTCTCTCTGATCCTGCCAATGGAGTAGACTGTACCAGGTTTTTGTAGGTATGAAAAAGTTACAAGTTACAAGGAAGCTATCAGTCCAACCTCTTTAATACATAGTTTCAAGTAAACAAAAATATCTTAGTTGTTCCCTTGTCTTTCAATCACATTCTTTTATTAATATTAGTGAAGATGCTTTCCCAGTAAAGACCACCTTCTCTCTTACAGACAGCATGATACCCTTTATTGAATTATATTAAGACACTGATTAACTGTAATCCAACCCCCCGCTATCTAGGGGTTACTTTTTGCTTTATGCTTGAGGACAGAGTCAAAAAGACAAAGAAACAGGTCAATTTTAGCTAAAACAACAATGAAGCATTTGCAACATACGTTCTGGGGCAAGTGCATATTAATGCGATAAAATGAACATTAGGTGTTTTTTTTTTTTGAGAATGATGAGTTAGCAATACACCAAGTCACCAAAGATTCGATTCTTTCCCTCCATTCTATCTAAAAGGGAGAAGAATAGAATTATCTATTTAGATTTTTCAATAAGAACTGAAACAAAAAGAGTTTCTGGTTTGATCTTCAGTTAAACAGAAAATTTTATTTTATTTTATTTCCATATATTTTGGTGAATCGTGCTCTGATTATATATTTTTTTCTATTACTTTGAATGACATCTTAACGAACAAATGCTTCTGATTTACTCTGAGATACCTCTCACTGAAGAAGCTCTCGTTACCCACTGAATAAATAGATGAATGAACAAATAACGTATACTAAGTTGCATCTGGTCCCTTTACTAAGACATTTATTTGACTCAACTCAATTCTGTAAATTTCATAAATGAGAGCAAAATAGGTGACACTAAACCAAGATGTTTGGAAGACTGATGGAGAGGCAAAGAACTCAAAACCCTGAAAATAAAGCTGTTCAATATTACAAGCACAGCCATGCCTTTCTAAACTCATTTTTCAGGACAGAAGAGCAGATTGTGGAATTATTCACGCCAAAGTAATCCTTGCCTAATTTAATCATCGAACTAGGTTTCCTAATATGGGTATTTTTTTAGACTTCAATTTGTTACATAGCTAACTTATTTTCTAATAGACTATGTTGGTAATAAGAAAATGAATTACATGCTCTTGGCAGAGAGATGACAAGCTAGATCTGCATTATCCCACACGAACTTGGTGCCCCCTTTTAAATTCAATAAGCTTGGGATACTTCTATAATATATCAGATCTGGATGCCAATTATAAGCAGATGGCATGCCTCCGAACCCCAGTGCTACAGCGAGCACAGGCCACACTGTCCCTTCAGCGGGAACTGTCCACGGCCATCGCCAGGAAGAGCACATCGTCCAGCAAATTTTGAACAAAGACCACTTCAGCTTCCTATTTTAGGACCTTCTAAATGCATAAATCCAACTGGCTCAGCACGAGCAAGACCTGACACTCCAGTAAATTTAACACTCCACTCAGGAGAGGACAGCAACCCTCACGACAAGCCAACATGTCACCCCACGGCTCCGAATGATGAAATAGAAAAACAATGAAATGAGGTGTCTGATCCTTGAAAGACCATTGGTCTTTCATTATCCACTGTCTCCAAACAGGAACCAGGAGAAATTTCAATGCAAGAAAAGCAAGTTACTATTCCATCAACTCTCCCTTCACAGCAGGGAGTTATTCAAAAATAATAATGCCTTCCTATGATAGGAAACCTAATTATTAAGAGCATTAAACACTAAAAGATTGCCACCCTTCACACCGGCTGCAGATCGTTTGTCTCACTTGTCAAACATAAGTTCGTTTTTGACACTGATTTCTTAAATTTCCGCTGACTTGGCAATCCGCAGCCACTTCTCACAAGCTCTGTAATATCTTAAAGACTTCACAGCTAAGCAGTTAGAAAGGATTTGGGGTTTAATTCAGCTCACCGACCTGTTTAAGAGAATAACGGAAATAAAACAATTTTCAGCTAAAGGCCTGAGAAGGCCTCTCTCCTTCTGAAAGACTCTTTGTGTCAATGCCATGAATCAAACGGTTTGTCTAAGTGGTTATTCTGTACCACCAGTGAAGGCCCAGCAATGTGGCAGTGAATCACGTTTAATAACTTGTGGTTAGCTGTCATGAACACTTAATTTGATGTTGAACACAAACGCTGCAGGGCAGGAGGGGGCAGGGGAGGGGAGAGGTGGGTACGGAGTGGGGGGCAGAGAAAGTTAAGATCCGCTCGCGATAGGGCCCCTTTCTCCCTTGAATCCTGAAGGAAGGTGGATGGGTCTGCTGGGGTCTCTGCCGCGCTGTGCAGCGAGGCTCCCAGGAGAGGGTGTGCTCCCCTGGCGTCCTCCGTCGCCTTCAGGTTTTCTCGGGGTCCTATTCACCCCCTAAGGAGGGCCCGCCCGCGCTACGGGAACACTGCAGGCTTTTCCAGAGTGCCATTGGAGGGCTGTCAGGCCCGCTGCAAGAATTCAAAGCGTTCGGGAACCCACAAAAGATTTCTTGCAGCTTTTGAGCTGTCTGGCAGGCGTAGAAACCCCTCTTGTGTCGACTGCTGAACACTGCTGTCCCTGTGTCCTAGAAGGAATGCATCAAAACTCGGGAACACCACAGCTTCACATGTGGGCCATGTGTGCTGGCGGCAGCAGGCTCCGGCCGCGCCAGACGCTGTCATTTGTCACTCGGGAAGGCAGATGTGTCAGGGACTGGGAGGACTTGGGAGGTGACCACAGCGAACTCCCCACGGGGCTTACCCACCGGGCCTCCGAGGGCCCAGAGGGTGGGGGCCGAGAGCAGGGAGAGCAGTCGCGTCGCCGTGATTGGGAGCGGAGGCCACCTCCCACAGCGCCACCGCCCGCCGGGTGGGCGACAGGAGGCAGGGCCCCGCCGCTTAAGTCCTCACAACGACGGCACCCTGCTCGCGCTCTTTGTGTCACGGTCTATATCTCAAAAGCACGTTACAAACAGGATCTCCTGAATCCTCAGTCCTCTCACAATCGTTCTTAGAGCTGCCCAACCCTTTCTCTTAGATGTCCCTAAACTGGTGTGAGAATCTTTTAGACGTCCCTCAAATTCCACTTTGCAGTTACAGGAGCAGAATGAGTCCTGAAAATTCCAGATTGGTCTAAGCTCAGGATATCGGCTTCTGAGGACGATGGAATTTGACATTTAAAAAAATAATAGTCCTGTTTTCAAAGTGTAAAAAAGCAGGAAGGAGGTTTTCAGATAGTGTCAATTGATTTTAAAGCAAAGTGAACTTTAATATATTTAAATAAACACTAATTAAGATGTAAGACCTCTGAAAGCATTAAGCACACCCTTGGGGAGTCAGGAACTTGGAGTAATTAGAGACCTTATCTGATTCCCACAGCCCCTCCCCTCCCCCACGAGCCCCCAGGGGCACAGCCCGGCCCAGTGGAACCACTGAACAGCCACCCTGAACCAAAGTCCTGGAAACTCAGCTGACAAGATGAATGTGAAAAACATACATCTCTATTTCACATAATTTTATTTTAATTTATTTTTAGCAATACCAGAAAAAATGTTGACGTTAAAAAAAAATCCAAACCCACAGAATAATAGTAGCAAGCCTATAGCTACCCCATAAAACACAACTTAAAAAAGAGCCATTATCCATGAAATAAACACACACACAGAACTTCTGTATCCTAAAAATGTAGCAGGTACATTCAAATCAGAATTATGGCACCAAGTTTCTAGGAGCAAACTAGTCCCCACAGTAAAATCAGAAAAACGATCTTGAACAAGAAAATCAACATTAAAAGGCGTAATTATACGTGTTCACCTTAGAAAAGACACTAAAGTAATAATAAAATTAAAAGATTTTTTAAAATTTGTCATTATGTTGCATAATTTCCCATTATGGAAAAGTCCATAATGGGTGATTCATTCAAATTATTTAAATGTTTTACTTAAATGAAAATGAATTTCATTTAATTTAAACCATTTAATAGTTATTAAATTATGAGGAAACTGAGGCATGGGGAGTTTAGCAAGTTGCACAAAGCCCTATAGCTGGTTGATTAATGATAGGCCCAAGATTAGAATTTAACTGTACATCCATGAATTCTACCTTTGCTGCCTTTCTCCAGAAACATCAATGAGAATGGTAATCATTTATGACAATTTTACAGGGCAAAAATTGAGGCAAATACAGGTAAAAATCACTGAGAAAATTGATAACAGAGTCATAGGAGTCTGAATGGCTAACTGTTCCACAAAAAACAATATTTCTTATTTTAAGAAGTGATTTTCTTAAACCATTTAAATTCTCAGAACATTATGGGTAGACCGAAAATATGCAGATAAACACATTAAAATATTTTAAAAGTATTTCCTTCTTTACTTACTTTCCAAGACCTGAACTCGAATGTATGCTTCTCTTGAAAGACTTCCCGAGCTTTCTTCTCCAAGCTGCAGGACTAGGCCCCCATCGGGCCCTGCGATTGAGAACAGAAGACACCAGAGCGCTCGAGAGCCCAGGAGCCAAGGAACTCAGAAGGTTTTTTTTGACACTCGGCTCCAAGTCTTCAGGATTTGGCTTCAGCAAGAAGGAAGCAAGTCTCAATGCCTTCAGGACCATAATTTATCCATGAACACACTCAGTTTATTAGTTTTGGAGCTGTTAATTTGACACTTGCCTTCTTGGTGTTTACCTAAAAATAGAGTAGGGGGGAGGGGCAGGAAGGCAAACCCAAAGACTGAAATGTAAAGGATTCTGACTGGGATGGCAAAAATCATGTCATTTATAACATTTCAGTCAACAGGCTTACTGCATGCCACATCTTCATAGAAATCCTATTATCAAAGCCACCAGACACTATATTTGCTTCCTAATTATAGACCCTGAGCTAACAGTTACTTTTTCTTCCCTATAATAACAACAAGACTTTGTATTTATCTAGCGCCTTTCTTCCAACAAGCTCAAAATGCTTTGCAGACGTTAACTCCTAAATCCCAGGCCTCTGGCGAGTGGCATCGAGGGTGTCTCTCAGTCTCTACCATTTGTTAGGAGAAAACAAGGCACAGAGCAGCCAAGGACTTAGAGAAGGGCAGAGGAGTTGAACTCCTGGGCCTTGAAGCTCACGGCACAAATGCTTCCTCCATTACTTGTTTCTTCTTGGTCAAGTTCTGCTCTGTACTTGCAACAAACCAGGGGAATTCTTGAGTCTAACGAAGCTTCCAATTTGAACTCTTTTTCTCTACCTTTGCTTCCTGATCATGACTTGCAAACCTCTTTAGCAGAGCTGTTTACTCATTCCAATCTTGAGCTTAGCCATAAAGACCTTAATCACATCTATGATCCTCTCCTACCACAAGCAACCCCTGGGGTGCTCAGGGCCCCCAAACCAAGAAACAAAACACAGGCCTTCTCCAAGGAGGTTAAGAGTTGCCTTTTAGACAAATTTAGTTGGAGGCCTGGGATTTTTACCTTACAGTGGTACTGAAAATTTTCAAATGGATTTCCTCAGTGGGCTCTTTTAAAACTTCGCTAAAAATGAAATGTAGGATTGTAGAATCTTGGAGTTACAAAAACCTGGAGGCCTTCTAGAATTCCCTCTCCAATATTGCTGACATATCATCATTCAACTGTTCCCTGAACATTTCCAGTTTTCAAGAAACTCAGACAACAGCCCATTTATTTTTTTAATAACTCTCATTGATAGAAACATCTTCACTGTACAGGGCTGAAGTCATCTGGCTTATAACTTCATCTCATTCCAGCTAGCTTTGCCCTCGAAAGAACCCAGTTTACATCAATCACTCTTCCACACATCATTAAGGAAACAATAATCTTTCTTTTAAACTTTCTCTTTGCTAGGTTAAACACTCCAGTTTTTAATTGTTCCTCACATGGTTTGTTTTCCAGACTCTTCACCCGCCTAAGTGCCATCCCCTAATTGAGCTTCAGCTGTTGGTAGTGTCCCGGAGACCTGCTTGTGTTCTGACCAGCACAGATCGCTGTGCAACTACATCCCTATTGTCTGGTCCTCTCTGCTTCTAGGAATGCAATTCAGGGTTTCATCAAATTTTGCTAGATGTAATACTCCCTGGCCACTATTCAGAGGGAATTCAACTAAACCTCTAGGTCTTTTTCATTTTAACTGAAAAAAAAAGCAAGCCTCCTTCATTCTGTTCTTGCAGAGGTGGCCTTTGAATCATTGGTCCCCATTAAAACTAATTGGGTTAGTTTGAGGTCCGGCATATTGAAATCTTTCCAGATTTTTATTTTGTCTTGTTGGAGCTACCCTCTCCATGTTTGAATCCTGACTAATTTGATAAGTCTTCTTCTATGTTTTCAGTTGTTCACTAACGTACAAAAGTCCACTATGAAGCTGGTGTTAGTCTCGGTAAGAGGGATACAAAAATAAATAAGATCCTTGTTCTCCAAGCATTCCCCAACTGGAGAGATGTAGAGATGGGAAGCATGAGACATGGGAAGAGAGCCATCACGTACCCCATGAAGGAGATGGAACTTGGCCCTTTAGGCCCTAGGGGATCTGCAAGCAAGGGGAATCACCTGACCAGGTGTCTGTGTTAGAACATCTCTGGCAGCAGCTGGCATGATGGATTGGAGGAGAGAACCCTAATATCAGAGAGACAAGCTGGGAGGCTATTGCAACATTTCAGGTAAGAGTTAACAAGGACGGAAGTACAGCAGGGACAATGGAGAGAAGAGGAGGAGTCAGAATCGAGAATTTTTAGGAGATGGAATCAGCACGATCACGTAACTGACTAAATCTAAAGAGTAATTAAGAGAAAGAGAGCAAGAGTACTCACAGGATTCCAGTTTCAGTAAATGGTGTCATTCATAGAGGGGAGAAAGCTTAAGAGGAGCAGAAACTACGTGAAGGAGAGACGTCTGGAATTGGAAGCTGCAGGTTTGCAATTTTCTCCAATATTTCTCAGTAGCCTGGGATTGTAGTGAAAGAAAAGGAAGGCTGAATTATTCCAAAGGCGGACAATTGGTAGGTTGGAGGTACTAGAAGAACAAGGAGTTTGCTGTAGTGCATGTGAATGCCGCCCTGGCATTAGGTCCAGCAGAAGAGGAAGCTGATACATTGTAGGAATATGCATTGGAAATAGAAAAGCAGGTTCGGTGGAAATTCAGGAACGGGAAAGGCCAAAGTTTAGGAAATTGTGCTAGCGATCTAGATCATTAAAGAAAATAAAGCTCGCAGTAGTACTTTCCCAAAACCCTCTTCTTTGGGTTGACTTCAACCCATTAGTTGATACCAGCTCTAACCACACTTTACAATCACCAAGGTGACATCTCCTCATCTTCTCCACAAGGCAATCACGTGTGGCTTTATCAGACGCCTTACTGATAATGCTCGTTATGTTGAGAACATTTCATTCAACAATCCCACAAAAAAAATCAAAAGTTCTTTGTCTTGACAGTTCTTAGTGATCCAATGTTAGCACCTAGTAATCACTGCATTCTTCCCCAAGTATTCGTCTCTTTGATTACTCATTCTTGAAACTTGGAAGCAATTAACAATCAAATTTCCTATTTTACATATTTCCCATTTCTGAATATCAAGAACACATTTTTCCAGCTTCATTCTTAAAGCAATTCTCTCCTTTTTTCATGATTTCTCAAAGATCTATGAGATCACATCATGAAATGTTACTTAAAGTTCTGGGCTGTGACTTGCTGTGCCTTGAGATGTGAGTGCACTGAAACTGGTGGTTTTGCTCTCGGTCACATTGCCTTCTCTATTTTCTTAACCAAGCTTGCTCTACTCTGTCCAGTTTGAGGAAGTTATTTTCTTTAATAGACCAGATGGAATCAAAACAAGAGTTGAGGAGTTTTGCTTCCTATATGTGACTTTTTACATTATAAAATTTCCCAGCTTTTTCTTGTTTCTTTTCCTTTTGCAAAGATAGCTTGAATAGTTTTGTTTGTTTTTGCAAGTCTCAGTTCCTTAAGGATTTTCTCTTTCCTGGATCTATTATTCTAATTCCTGTTATTCTGTTGTATTTACATCATTGGGAAGTGTCTTAGGACAGGTTTTCTCAGAACTGGACCCTGAGACAAGGATGTGTATGCAAGGGATTTACTAGTGAAGTCAACCCAGGAAAATCCAGTGAGGGAGTGGAGGAAATAAGACGGCAGAGGGAAGGACAAGCAAGGATGCAATGTCAGCAGAGGCCCAGCCTCAGCCTGATCCTGCAGTGTTTGTCTCCAGTGGAAGCAAGGGACCCGGGCTCTCGTAATCCTGCACCAGTCAATCATTGGCTGGGGCTACAGGGCACAGAGAGGGGTGGAAGATGAGTGTGTGGGGTTTAGACTGCCAGGTCCCTCTGGCTCTCTGCATGGGAGTGTGTGTGTGTGTGTGTGTGTGTGTGTGTGTGTGTATGTGTGTGTGTAGCAGTAGTTCAGGGCAATCTTCAGTAGTTCAAAACCAAGTTCAGCAGTTCCAGGGCAATCTTCTGACAGTAGTTAGATCATTGCTGGTGCTAGCTGTAGAAGCCAGGCACTCAGAAACTGAAAAGGAATCTGAGGGCATCTGGGTTGAATATTGACAGTGTTCATATATTGTCAATATAAGACAATACTCATATTTCCATATTCAATATGTCAAATATTCTATTTTTATCTTTTTTATACTTCTCTTTGAAATCTGATGCCATCAAAGGCTTCTTCCTGCAATCAAGTTAGTTTCCATAACGTCTCTCTCTTTGCTGTGTCTGGATCATCTGTGTCTGTGCCGTCAGAATTCCACTTGTGGAAGCCACTGCTGTCCTGAGTGGTCTTCTCCTGCACAGCCTTGGGTTATCCCTCCACACACCTGCTCACACGAGAAACTAGTGTCATTCTAGAGTCCTCTCCTCTCCATCGGCACCCCCTCAGACATTCACGTTCACTCGAAATGTCCCCCACCCTGTCCTTCTACCTCCAAAACATGTCTCAAATCCATGGACTTCTCTCCATTTTCACTGCCTCATGTGAGCCCTCATCACCTCCTGCTTATATTCTCACAAAAGCTTTCTAACTGCTCTCTAGACTTCCACCCTCTCATCCATTTTCTACACAGCAACTGGAATGACCTTAGAACATCACACAGGTCGTGTCCTCCCCATGCTTAAACATTCCAAGGCACTTACAATGGAAGTCCGCTCCTTCCCACAGCTTACAAAGCTGCTGCTTGCAACTCTGGCCTTGTTGCGAGCCCTTTGCCCCTTGTTTACTGCACTTCTGCCACACGTTACTATATTTCTGTGATTCTTCCTGACCTCAGTGACTTCCTTCACGGTGTTCCTTTGTCTGGAATGTTCTTCCTGCCACTCATCACTCGGCTACTTCCTATTGATTCCTCAGATCTTGATGTCTTCCCCTGACCTAGGTAAATTCTTTCCCCAATCCTGTAATTCATAATATGCCCAAGACAATGGTTCCAAACAGAAGCTATGGCAATGCTGCTATTTTCCTAAATGGTATTTATCACAGTTTGTAATTAAATATTCATTTGTGTCTTACTTCCTTAGTATCTGTCTCCCCTGTTAGACTGTAAGATTCATAAGGGAAAGAGTTGCATCTACTTTATTCTTTGGTGCATAGCCAATAATAGTTATTGAACAATAAATTCTTATTTCTTAAAATTGTTTTGAAATCTGTCATTCTATGTCAAGGACACAGACTTGAGTTGCAAAACCATAGCTTCATTTTACAAAACAGCTATCACAGTGTGAAGAAAAGGTATGAGAAGGTGGCAGTTAGACCCTTAAGAGCTGGACCCTAGTCTTCTCATTTGTACAGGCTCCTATTGCTACAAAGAAGTTCTTAGGACTTAAAAGCCCCCAAAAGAGCAATAGCATAGGACAGGGGTGTTATGGGTTGAATTGTTGAATTCATATGTTGAAGCCCTGACTCCCAGTGCTTCAGAATATGACTGTGTTTGGAGACACGGTTTTCACAGAGGTAATTAAGTAAAAATGGGATCATTAGGATGGGCCCTAATCCAATATGGCGTCCTCAAAAGAAAAGGAGATTAGGACATTGACACACATAGAGGAAAGACCATGTGAGAACACAGGGAGAAGACAGCCATCTACAAGCCAAGGAGAGTGGCCTCAGAAGAAACCAACCCTGCTGATACGTTGACCTCAGACTTCTAGCCTCCAAAACTGTGAGAAAATAAACTTCCTTTGTTTAAGCCACCCCAGTCTGTGGTACTTTGGTACAGCAGCCCGAACTGACTGAGACACTTGAGGAAGTAATATCTAAGGTGAAAAAAGCATTTTTCGTGACGTAGCTGAGGGTCCCACAAGTATGGGTTCCCTCTGCACCAGAACAGACCAAAAGTTCCTGGATTTGCTCCACACTTAGAGGTTGAGGTGGAGCTGCAGCCCAAAGGCCCCCCTCTTCTCTACACCACAGGAGAAGTGGGCTTGGACCTGACGTCCTCGTCGCAGGTCCACTGAAGAGCAGATATGACCATCTCCCACTGGGCCACATCAGTGATTAAGGCGATGGGACAATTGTATTCAGAGTTCTAATGTGGGAGGTAAAAAGTGTGTTTCACCCTTCCACTTGCCCTTCAGCCTCTTCTCACTATGCCACAGATAAGTTCATTTCTGAGCATCAATCACATGTCATTCTGATAGATCTCCTCCTATGATTCACAAGGGAGTTTATCAGTTTTCACTCATCTGAGAATGTCTGCAATCAACAAAGGAGTGAGTATGTCCACAAAACTGGCCCCTAAGATTTTCTGGATCGCAGGTCCTTAGAGACCCCATCTAATTTAAAGTCTGACTTAGTTTGTCTATTACTTCACAGTATTACCCTTTAAGACGCATTGCTTTAAGTTAACACATTTTCCCCTCTTTTAAATGCTAGAACTCCTGGGAGGGGTGTGTGTGTGTTTATCTACATTTGGTCAAACTTTTTGTGACGTTTAGTTTGTCATTTTAGGATAAAGATTATCTTCTAATCTTTTCGACGTAGTGCTTGTATGATTAAGTGAGCTTAATGTTTCATGGGTTTTGACCCAAGTTCAAGAAGACCTTTGCTAGTATTTCTTTAGCTCAGACCTTGGGCATTAGTCCAGCATATTCCAATCATTCACTAAAATGGTAGCAAAGCTTTATGGGAAAGCCAATTGGGCATAAAAAGGAGAAGTGGGATGAAATTGAGCAAAGGAAAATACAGAAAGTATATCGGGTGAAAATCTACTTAAAAAGAGAAAACTGGATCATAGTCAACATTGAGCTAGTTGGAATATTAGAGAGACCCCATTTATTCAAAGAAGTTAGGGATTAAAATCAGTTGTTTACACTTTTTAAATGTTTTAGAAAACATGTGTATTCTTAAGTGCTTAGAGAATTTGGGACAACAGTGAAATGTATTTTTATAGGGGCGGGTGTTTGTACCCCACACCCATGAGTCACTGGATGCAGACGGCTCCCCTCACACGGAGGAGACAAAACCCTGGAAGAGGCATCTCCCTTCAGCTGAGAGCAGTCCTGGGGAGGGACTCAGCTCTGTCATGGGCCGGCACTAATGCTGGCTGTTGGGAGAATAAGAGGCTCCCTGGAGGGAGGGTTTGGCAGCTCACAACGTCCACTGCATGCGCCCCTGCGCCCCTCAGATGCACTAACTACGTATGTAAGTACACCGGTCTGGAAACAGCTCCTCCAGGATTCCGGTTTGTCTCTCTTCCAGAGAAAACTGACAACGGGAGGGGTGGTGGATGAACCACAGCTCCTGGCACTGCAGCTGGTCCTGAGGCTGCAACTGATACTCATCTCCCTACTCGACTACGCTTTCTAGATTCTCTTCACTCTTAACACCTCTGCTGGTCTGTGGCTCACGTGGTGGAGTGAGCCAGACGCTCATTCCTGAGTGAGTCTGAGCCCCTGGTCCCTGTGCCCTTCTCTGGCTATGGCTGTTGCACTTGGATATTTACCGTCAAAATTGGGGAATGATTACCAAGAGATGAGCCAGTGGATCACTTGGGTACCATACGAATTCTTGCCTATTGTGTAGCAGCTTCCCTGCAGTTTCTGATGATTAAATTATACCTGCCAGATGGTGACTCCCTTCTTTGCCTTTGGCACACATAGTCTAAAGTGACCAGGTCACAGATGTAGCTTAGAGTTGAAAGGAATTCTTGCTGTAAGCCCTATTGGAGGTATTTCCCCTCTGGGAACCAGGGCCTCTAGATCCCCAGAGCCTAGAATTGCAGAGATGGGAAGTGCAAATCTTGGTACATGTTGCCTGGGTCCTACAGCTCATTCAGTGTCTAGTCTTTTTCTACCTTTAGCAGGCCCAGCATATCCTTGGTCAAGTTATGTTATGGTATGTCCCTAATTATTGGTCAGCAGGCAAGAGTACAGTTGGGAGTAAATCTCAGGGCAGGGTGGTGTGTTTTCTTGCAAGGCAGAGGACTCTGCGTCATCTTCAAACAAGGAGGAGTGTTAGCCTTTAGTAGGGAAAAGTGGGCTACTTTTGCATGTGCCGAGGGTTTAGGGGCATCTGGGGTTTCAAGATTCTTTTCAAAACCCACTCCAATGTCCCCATCCCAGGTCATAGGGTCCCACTCCTTCCTAGCCAGGGTTCTAACCTTGGCGTTGCTGATTTGCTGGGGCACTGACCGTGGGCACTGACCGTTCAAACTTCTCTGTTGCTCAGCTACCCCTGTAATTAAGTCCTGGGACTGACCCTCAGCATTTTGTGCTCTCTGGCTGCAGGAGATGATTGTTCTTTCATATGTTTCTGAGAAGGCCCTTTGAATCCACACTGCCCAAAATCGAGGATTACTCACCCTCACCCTTTCATTGTCTTTCTCCAGTGCCTTGATCACACTCAGCAAGAGCAACCTAATTCCACTGTCTTTACAATTACTTCTTTTCCTGAACCTCTCAAACATCTGAGAAGTTGCACCTGCCAGTGCATTCTTTTCCTTGCTACCTCATCCAAGTTCACTGTCGATGAAAGTTGTAACAATTGCACTGCTACATGATGCCAGGGACTGTCCGCATTCCATCTATTACCAGGTATGGCGACCTCATTACCAGTCAGCTGGCAGATGAGCTAACTCCAAAATCCCATTTTAGAGACTACTTTCTAGGACTATTCCTGGCACTGAGATCTTAAGTTGAGTTCCCAGGGAAGCAGATTCTGAGATGCGGATTTGCATACAGGGATTCCATTGAATGTATTCTTGGGGATAGTATATACGGGGAGTGGGTAGAGAGAGACGAGGATTGAGTGGAGGGAAAAATTGAACTGCAATGAAGTTGCAAGAGAGGCCCCAGCTAATCCTCTGGGGGAATCTCTGCATCTGGGATGGCCCTTCAGAGTTGTTTCAAGTGAGGTGAGGTCGCAGGGCCTTTGTTGCTCCCTTATTAACAAAAATGCCATTGGATGTGGGCTGCCCTTGGGGCAAGAATGTAGGCTTGTGTGAGGCAGCTCTTTTGGCTAAGGGGCAGTCCCAGCAGAGGGACTCACTGTGAGCCATCAACAGGCGATAATCCTGGTAGCTGGAGGAATAAGAACCTCCGTCATGAAGGTGGGAGTGTGGAGAGAAATCTGGGGCATACCTCGCCATTACATCTACCAGTGCTGTTCTGAAAATTTAATGAGATCATGAATGTGGAGGGGCTTTAAATTTATTCAACACTGTGTAAATCCAAGTTATTTTTATTACTTCACAATTTTGACTTGAGTTGGCTCAGGCACAGAATCAGCTGCCATAGTCAGTAGGAAAAGTTCTCTTTAATGACAAGTTAGACTCTCCTATGTTTTAATCAAGTCATTGGCCTTCCAACAGTCCATCTTATTCTAAGACTCCAAATTCTTGGTAGGTTTGAGAAAAACTTCTAACTGAGGATCATGTGAAAGGAAGGGTCTACATTTGACTTCATTTTTTCCATCCAAGACTTTTCCTTCACTGAGCAGTTTAGAACATCTGAAGGGTTAAATGCTAGTATCATTGCAAGGTTGAAACAGAACCATAAGTTTAATATTATTTTAAAGTTAAAACGATTTAATATGGCACCAAGCTTGAGTTAACATTCTACATGGTTGTGGAGATATTAGGGTTTAAACAGATGTGAGCAATTTTTTTACAAAACGGAAATTGAGTTCTACAGATGGTGAAGACTGAGGAGTTCAAAGTGTTGTACAAAAAATGTACACTCAAGTAAAAAGTAATCATCTTTATATTTCAAATTTGAAGACGCACTTTTGGTGATGAGGATAATTTTCAAGCCGATCAGACAGAAATCTATTTACCTTTCACTTCCATATTACACTTTTTTTTCTCTGCTACATTTTCTAATTAGGGAAGGTATTTGGGCAGTAACATAGGACTTCACTCTTTCCCAGTTCCCACCCCTATTCTACCTAATTTTTCTATTAGCATAATAGTGTTCAACCTGCCTCATCATGTTTTCCATAGCAATAGGTCATGGTGTCATAAAAATCATATCCTTCCAGATTTTTATTATTTTCTATATATAGTTGGACTTCTTTTGGAAAGTTGTAATTTTCGTGAATTTATTTAATGGAAGTGCTTTTGCCAATTAAAAGGAGGTTTTGGAGCTTGTAAAAAAATATTCAGGTGTGTGAGTTTCACCCATTATCACCAGTTCTTTTAGTTATATTATTTGGACTCAAAAGTACAAAATTTTCCATAAATGAAACAAAATCCATATTTTTAGTTTTATTTATTTATTTATTTATTTTTTTGTAAGGAGATCAGCCCTATGCTAACATCTGCCAATCCTCCTCTTTTTTTGCTGAGGAAGACTGGCCCTGGGCTAACATCTGTGCCCATCTTCCTCCACTTTATATGGGACGCCGCCACAGCATGGCTTGCCAAGTGGTGCGTTGGTGCACGCCCGGGATCCAAACTGGCAAACCCTGGGCCGCCGCAGCAGAACACGTGCACTTAACCGCCTGCGCCACCGGGCTGGCCCCTAAAATCCATATTTTTAAATGAAGGAATGTAAAAATACACTATCTACAAAACCATCCGTTTTTAAAAAAAATTATCATGGGTATTGTTTTCAAATATATAATCAATCTTGCGTACTTGAAATGCTGACTGCCAGGGAATTTTGAAAAAATGCACCTCAGAATTTCATCTGAACAGGGAGAAGAATGCGAGACTGGGAAGAGGATGAGGAAGCTTCTGCAATACGTTGTGGAGGACATGTGGGACATAGGACTCCTCCACTTAATGTGTGTTGATTTCTAGCCTTGGTGTCTTAGACCTGGGAAAAGAGTATTCTAACGAAAAACTACAGAACCTCCTAGAGAATATCTGCTCTATTGCCAGAAAGAGGAATTTGTGAACCTGAAAGATCCACACATAAAGACTGCCACGGACTTCCCAACCATCTTACCCTCAGATGCTACAATTCTCATTTACAATTGCCCACTACTATGTCCAGCATCCTCTTTCAAGTAGATTCAGGAAGGACATTCAGAGTCATGAAGGAGTTGAAGTCAACTCTGATGAATCTCTCTTTCTGCAACTCCCAGTGGGACCATAACCCCAGCTCACTCTACGAGTATCTATCTAAAGAGTTCTGTCACCTGGGTCTTGTCTCTCTGGTTTGGTGCTGCCTAGTTGTCTTTAGAGAACATTGTTAGCTGCTTACCACCAGGTAACTTCCCTCAACCATGGAAAGCAGGTGGCCTTGTTTCCCTCCTCTCTTCTTTTGAAAATCACCATAAGTGAAACCTATCCTTTAAGAAACGAGGGCTGGACTCTGTATCACTAACTGTTCTCCTTTGCCATCACCACCTCAACAGTGACACTAGCCACCTTTTATTGACCTCTCTCTAATATCTCTATTCCTTATGATGATCCTCTATGGTTGAGTTTTATCTCAACTTTCTGATGAGAAAACTGAGACTCAGAAAGATTAAGTAACTTTCTCAATGCCACAAATGACAGCACTTAGATTAGACTAGATTTTATATGTCTCCCAGCACTATCCTCTTCCCACTGATCATATTGCCTTCTGAAATGAAAGGGGAGCTCTTATCCATCTAAGAAATGGCTGTCTGGAAAGGCTATGACTTAGGTGGCAGGCTTTTATTCCAACCACAGTTCCTGCGTAACTCTAGTGTGGCAACATCAGGCTAGGTGGAAAAGGAGGGCAGAGTGGCTGCAGACCAGTGAAATCAGACTTCTGAGTAGCTGTGGGAAGAGTACAAGTTCTCAAATAACATTTCTGCTACCAACGCCTCCCAAACCGAGGGCCGTGATTTACCAGACCAATAAGTAAGCTTACTCAAGAACTCAAGTTTTCCCGGATGTCCAGGACAAGTCTCTGGATGGCTGTCAGTCACCTCGGCCTGAAAGGTGAAATGAGATTCCAGAACCTCTCGATGTTCCAGCACTATCGATCCTAATAGCAATAGGATTGAAAAAGGTAATAGATCCTCATGCCTCATCATTCAGATCTCTGGACTTCCACACAGACACCACTAGGTCAGAATTAGCTATTAGGATCTATTTTTTTTTCAATCCTCTTGTTACTAGGATCAGTGGTGCCTGAACATTGAGAGATTCTGGAACCTCATCCCACTCAGCTCACTGAGTGGCAGATATCTGTTTTAAAAATGAATACCTTACCGCGGTTTCAGCCTTTCTGTTAAACCTGTTTTGAAAGCATAGCCCAAAGCCATTCCTGCCCTTGGTCTCTTTCTCTTTGCTCTTCCTCTGAGCTGGGAACTGAGCACATCAATAGCTGCTCTGAGGGCTTTGATGCTGCTTTGGCACTGACTTCAGTCCTGCTGCGTTTACCGCAGAACTGCCGTGACTGTCTTATGTGGAGAAGCAGATTTGTGGTTGATAAAACGCTAGTTCAATAGGGGGAAAGTGAATTGATTATATTGAGCGTTTTTATAACTGTCACTTTTCTAAAAGACAAATGAGAATAATTTTGGTTTCTTCATCTATTCTACATACACCCTGATTTTTAATTACAATCAAACATTATTAAAGGAAATCCAAGTGAAACCAGGGGGAAAATTATAAGTATGGTTTAGTACATAGGATTCCATTTGGTCCAGGATTGGGGGAGGTTGGAAGGCACTTTTAAGCTTTTAGATTTGTGCAATATTTGATTATATATACAATTATTTTAAAGCTATTTGACTCAGTATAATTACATGGAGAATAATACATGGTATGCAAGGTATTTTAACCCTCTTTTGCAGTCTGAATTCCAAGAAATGAGAATCTCACTGCCCTCTGCCTAAAACTTGGTTTAATTCTATCATATCCTACTTTGTTATCCCAAAGATAAGAACATTTTTCAGCTGAACAACTTTTCCTTTGTAACACACCATCCTTCTTCCAAGAGCAGCAGTGTGATCGTGGTTACGTGCAGGGACTCAGAGACAAACACAACTTGTTTCCAAGCAAGGCTTCACCACTTAGCAGCCGTTTAGCCTGTGCGGCTCGTTATTTAATCCACCTCAGTTTCCTCATCTGTAAAGTGGCTATAAAACCCTATCTGCTTCATAAGATTATTGGGAGTATCAAATGCAATCCTGAGTACGAAGTTATTGACACATAGTAAATAATAAAAGTTAGTTATCGTTATTCCCAGGGTCATGAAAGCCCTTGGAGGAGCTATGGGGACAGGTCATTTGTGTTCTAGGAGGCTCACATGCCACATGAGAAGCAGTTTGATGGGTGTTAGGAAAATCCTTAGGGATGTGGATTTTTCTTCTGGAAATGGCTTCTGCTTCTTCTGAATGACCAAGATGGTTCCAGACCCTCAAGTCCTGGCAGGACAAATTGAGGCCATGTTCCTTTGACTGACTATGTAAATGAATCCAAAACTAGAGGCAAGCTTAGTTTTGACATTACTCTTGGTTTTGAGACCACTTATCCTTATGGGGACCCATAGACTATGGGGATAATAACAGATGCTTTCAAGAAATACTTTTAAGAACTGCAATGACCTTGTGGTGTGGAGGGCATTTGGGGAATTAGAGAGGGCTGCTTGAGAAGAGGGTGTGCAGTCATCTCAGAGCTCTGCAGCTGTTTCTCTGTTACAGATCTTGTCATTTGATTATTTTGTCTCAACCAGATTTTCTCAATGGGTGGGCCTCGGAATCACCGGGGGGACAGCGTTTGTTAAAAATGCTGATGCCTGGGCCCCTCCTCAGACTTTCAGGATCAGGATCTCTGCAGATGGAGACAGGCAGCCCGCATCTTAACCGGATCTCCGGGTGATCCTCACGTGCAGCCACGGGGGAGAACCCCCGCCCAGGACGGAACACAACTGAGCACACTCAAGTCCCTCCTGACGTTCTTTCTGCTTCCAGCACTTCTCACTGTGTTTTGAGAAGGAGAAGGAGGTGATTAATACTTACAATTATGTGTTTGTTCACGGGCTACGGGCTTTCCACTTTCACTTTTCTGTAAAACAGGAGTTATGAGAGCTACTGAAGTCTTTTTAATGTGAGAATGAATAAATGTTTAGTAAGTGTTTGGGGCTCTCTGCTAAGAGGTAGTATAAACGTGCCAAGCATTATTATAGGAGAAATATGTAGGTGAGGTTGACATATGTATGCCCCAAATCCCCATTTGCCATAATTTAAGAAAACAGATACCGAAGTGGTGTCAGTGAATCTTACAGCCAAGCTACTGTTTTGGCTCTGTGAAGGGAGGGCATGCCTACCCCCCAGGGAGCTATAAAACATCAGCTGAGCACTGATGGAGTTTGGAGTCAAATAGAAACCTGTTCTCCTGTGAAAACACGCACATATGTGGAATTGCACTGCTGTAATCAGGACACAACCAAATTCACAGATGTGCCCAATTTTCTGTTTCCTCTGTATTTTACCAGTTTCACGGCACAGTGACAAATGAGGAAAGTACTAAACTGATTTCGCACAGCATCTCGTGGAAGACGCTCACAAATCTCGCTAGCGGGAACGAACCTCACAAATGTTAATAGTCAAGTGCTACATCTGTCTAATCCATCTCGGGGATACACTAAACTCTCTGTTACTTTGCATATAGCAAATTGAAGAAATCCCATTATTCTCAGTCAAGTTTCAAAAAAAGGATTCCTTTAAAAAAATTCTCCTCTCCCCAGTGATTTCCCCTCTTCTATTTTCACATTTTCCAGTGCATATGATTGATAATTATAAATGAAATCAGAAAAGAGGAAATCTGAAAAGGGGGAAGATAAACCCTCAAGTCTTCTCTTCCCACTATATGTGTTTTGCACCATTTTTTAGGTCCTAAAATCCCAGTAGTCTCTTAAAACTTCTCTACCAACACCCCAAAAAACGAAGTTCGGATTTTCACAGTTTGGAAACGGAGACAAAGTATTGTAGAGGACAATTGTTTTTCCCAACCATCAGCTTCCACCCCACTCCTTTTTTGGGGGGAGTGGGAACAGGACCCCTATTTCCTTTGCCAGAAATCACGTGACCCCATTGAGAGCTGTCCGGAGGGCCTGTCAATTAAGGCGTCCTCTCTCCCAGCCAAGGAATGAGCGCCTGACCCAAGCTGGCCCATTGGACATGCTGTGCTGTGCTCTGAGTCTTCAGCACATCGCAGCAAGGACAGGTGAGGGCTGACAGGTGGCAGTGCCTTACCAATACTGCCCATTAGTTCCTGCCGCCCAGCACCCCAGCGCTGCCCTGAGCCCTGACCTTTTCCCAGTGTGGACCCTCAGTCTTACCTTTGCTTCTTTAGCGCCTCATATCTTCCCCACAATTTCCTCTGATTCTTAACCTAGCCAAAGTTCTTTACTGTTGCTTACAATCAGAGACGTCAATTTAAACCTTTACCAACTGGCTTACCCGTGGAGAAAGGCAGTCACCAACTGGAACATGTCCCATCAAAAATAACAGATGCTGCTCAGGGTGCCCACCAGTGGGCACTCATAAACGAAGAGCTTCAACTGAAAATGTTAGATCTCACTGTTCTGCTCATTTTACGAACAGTGGTATTTTCACCTGAGCTAAGCTTTACCTATTGTCGTATGATAGAAATAAAAGATGGTGATGTTAATAAGAGAGGGGAAGAGAGATCCTAACCAAGCAAGGAGGGGCAGAGGCACTGGTGATGGAGATGATATTGAGTAGCATGAGTGAAAGAGCTGTGCGACGAGGAGGTTTGCATTAAGAGAGCTCTCAGATTTGTAGACTCCTAGAAATTCTTTTGTGATTCCCACAAGACACAGATCCATGGCTTGAGAAAGATTGTCCCGTAGTGGAAAAAAGCACTAAGGATACACAATTGGAGAAAGGTGTCCTTATCGAGTGAAATGGTGTTGATAAAGCCCTCACCGACTTTTACACACGCCACAGGAAAGTAGACTAAAGTCATAACTACCCCACTTAGAATAATGGGTAAGTTAAAAGGAAAGGCCAGCAGCCGGTTGACTTGTGGGAGGAGGCAAAACTAACATTACATTAAAGTATGATGCTTACAGTTAACAGCAGACCTAGGTAGAAGGGTAGGTACGGAGAATGTGACCACGCCTGCGCCTGCTTCTCCAGTCTCCTTCCTGCTGCACCACCTCAACCGGGCACCCGCCAATCCAATCGTGCAGAACCAGCTACAATTCCTCCAGCGCACCACGCTGTTCCCTGTCTTGCACAATCATTCCTCCTACCTGGAATGCCCTTCTCCACCTTGTCCACATGGGAATGTCTGCTCTCCCACAGCCCCCAGTTTATGTGGCATTTCTGTGCACACTAGAAAAAGCACTTCTTGCCCGAGACACTTCATTTCCTTCTGTCAGAAAATTGTGAAACTACATTGATTTTGTTAAAACAAAACATTTTATTAGTATTTTAGGAAAATTCTTATTTAAAATATACTAATTTATAATATCTATGGTATAAATAATGTGTGTTCCCACTCCGGCTCGAATGCCAGCTCCACGTGGCATCTATCATATGGTTTCGTATGTGCTTGATTATATGCCTATCAGCCCACAATAAGGGGGAGACGCTTCGAGAGGAGAGACTGTTTCTTACACGTCTCTGTAACTCAGTGACCAGCAAAGTATTGGTAAATGGGGGATGCTCAGCAAAGAATGATGACAATCTTTTGGGTTTGAAGAAATGTTTATGCATGGTACCCAATGTAGGGCCTTGCACATAAATAGCATTATTAAATTAAACTCCTGGAAGGAAAAACTGGTTGTAATGGCACTTTTATACTACCCAATTTGGATTGTGTGAGTGTGTGGGTGTGTGTGTGTATGTGCCCATGTGCATGCTTGTGTGTGTGTTTTTAGATATTAATGATGAAATACCAAACTCTGAGTGAGGATAATTTCGTCTTTTAATACGTGCCTTGCTAGTACCTAACAGTATAGATGCTCAATAAACATTTGCTAAATGAATAAATGAACTATCATGAATGAGTCAATGAGTGAATCGGAATGAAGGAAGTGTCACCATCACTTTTCTTTATAGGCCAGAAATACTGAGACTCGTTTTCTTTTTTTTTTTTTTAATTTTTTGTTTATTGCAGTAACATTGGTTTATAACATTGTATAAATTTCAGGTGTACATCATTATACTTCTATTTCTGCATAGATTACATCATGTTCACCACCCAAATACTAATTACAACCCCTCACCACACACGTGTGCCGAATTATCCCTTTCGCCCTCCTCCCTCCCCCCTTCCCCTCTGGTAACCACCAATCCAATCTCTGTCTCTATGTGTTTGTTTATTGTTGTTATTATCTACTACTTAAGGAAGGAAATCATACGGTATTTGACCTTCTCCCTCTGACTTATTTCACTTTGCATAATACCCTCAATGTGAGACTTGTTTTCTTAATGAAATGTGGAGGCTAGAGAAGTTGAAAAGTCTATCAGCATCATGATAAATATTTGAGAAAATGTGTTTTTCCCTAATCTCTCTCCTATTAAGATAGTGGAAGTAGTGATACAGGGAAGGGGAAAAGCCCATAATATTAGGTGCAGAATAAAATGGTGCTTATAAAGTTAAAGAGTTTTCCCCCAAATTTTTGAGTAAGATAATGTTCCAGGAAAGACAACTTACAAACTATTACATTGATTAAATATTTCATTTGGCCTTTATATTGTGACATCAGCAAACACACTGATTAGCAGGGATAAATCAGAACTTTTGCTGTAGCCCACTGTCACCAGAAAAGATCCAAGGCTATAAAAATAGCTGAAAGCAGGAATTTGTTTTTAAAAAGGAAATCAATGTCCAGAAACTGTTTCTGGGTCATCAAATTTATACACCAACAGAGCCCATTCGATTAAAATTGGCAGTAGCCGTGGACAATCTTCAGCGTGGAAGATCTCATGTTGTTCTGTATGTGCTATTCGCTAGAGTTGGAACGTAAGCCGAGGCGAGGGCTGAAGGAAGCATGCTTTCCGGTTAACCCTGAGACATCTCAAAATGCCTTTAATCAGAAGACTCAAACATTCCAGTGACTCCAGGTTTTACTGGCTTTGAATTGGTGTAGGATCGGCAGACCGATGACAGTATCATTTTTGAGTAGGATTAGGGAGGTTTTTTAGCAACAAAGACTTTTCAAAACACGGGCATTAGGTTTGATGGGGAAGATCATGTCCCCCTCCACTTACGGTGCCCACGAAACTGATGATGAATGAACGTCCACACTCGTTGGGACCAGTGGACGTTGCCAGGCTGTTTTATATATTGAGTATTAATGGCATAATACTTGTGGCTTATGAGATTTCAGAGGACCTAAAAAACAGTTTAAAGCTGAAATTAAAAAAAAAAATTTATTCTAAAATGCAAAAAGTGCAAACTGAAATTAAGAAATGCTTAATTAAATGTTTCCAAAATGTAATACCATGTCAAATTCATTTAGTGCTAAATTTAGAGTTCATGAAATTTTCATTATTTTTGAAAGCAATTTGTAGGCTAGATTTTATCATTTTGCAATTGATCAAGAAATCATAGACAATTGTAAATTAAGTGTGTTATTCATAGCTAAATAATTTTAAACACAAGAATATAAGCATCAATTTTGTAAAATGTATAAAAATTATAATATGGGATGCGGGTGCATTTCCATGTATTTGATATCCCGTACACTGGAAGAGAGATTGCCTGGGGTCTGTGGAGGTGGTGATTCCATCACTTGTGGTGAGAAAGAACCCGGGAGCTGACACATCTCCCTTCCTTCCTGCATTTCTCTTCCAGGTCAGCCCACGGAGCAGGAGGCACTGTGCAGGGTGAAAGAGCATGGGATGTGGAGTCACTCAGCCAGCGTCAAGTTCTAGGTGGGCCACCTGGGGGGCTGAGGCTCATCGCAACTAGCGGGCTCTGTCTGCAGAAAGTGATAGAATAAGAGAATGCATTAGGTTGTACCAGATGAAACACCCTTTTGTAGGGCAAAATAGACTACGGTCAGCTGTTCCATGTGTTCCAGCCTAATATATGAGAGCATTTTGCAAAGTGTAAATGATTACAGGGATTAAGATCCCGAGGGAATTAGGAAGCAAGGAAAAGGGAGGGCGAGAGATCTTGGTGAATGCCTGAATTTACTTGGAACAGCAGTGCCAGGGTTAAAGAACCACAGCACTGTGGCTTCTGAGTTTCTTACAGCCAGAGGCAACTCTTTGATCCCTGGTCTGGCACCCTCTGTGTCAATAATTACGTCCCCCTCCCCAACATTCCCCCAAACTGTTGTTACTTAGAGGTCTGTGGAGGAGCTTTATGTATTCCAAAAGCAGAAAGAGATATTATTTTGACCTCTTGTCCCCCTGTACCAAATGGAGAGAATGGGGTGTGTATGGTGGGGGCAGCAGTACCCTCTCCCAAGAACTTCCAGTCCTGTAAGCCTGCATTTACTTTGTGGGGCTAACTGATTCAGAATCACCAATAGTAAAATTATTTTCACATCCAGCCCTGGTCAGATGACGACTATGTGTGTGCCTTATGGATTTTGCCTTGGACAGACTTTCTTCTCCTTCTCTTGGGTTTGCAGCTGGTAGAAGCACTGTCTTCCAGCCTGATTTTATTCATGGCAGAGGAGAGACAATCCTAGGAGCTACCAACAGAACCCTCAACCACTGTGAGGCTCCTTCACTGACAGTGAGGAAGATGGGCCCTTTATCTTGCTAGATTCATTTCTTCACTAATTAAAAATAATGATTACAAGTAGAGGATTAGAAATTTTTAGATAAAAGGCCAGAGGGTATCACAGGAAACTTTTCAATTGGCTGTTTTGCCAGAAGAGGAAGCTTTGAGGGTAAAGCTCCTTCCTGCCACACTTTCTTTCCTCATTCTCCAAGCTTCCTTCCACTTACAGCTTTGGGGAAGTGGGAGGGGCAGAGAACTTTCTGGAAGGTTCTAGACATTCTTAGAATCCCCTGACTCCAGACTTGCTGGGTTATGGGAGATGCAAAGAGAACTGAAAAGGAAAAAAAAAGAGAAGGATAGAGGGGAACCAGCTCTCCAGTCTCCTAACACCCACTTGGTTGCAGCTCCTGGCTGCTGAAGGTCGCCTGTGAGTGGTTCCCGAGGCATGGACTGTGACCACCCTGCTATAGATTAATTCTTTCCTCTTATAAAGTTGGGCTTCAGTACACTTAATGAGGGAGAAATAGGATGTGATTTTTTTTTTTCCTTCAGAATCACTCCAGTATGATCTGCAGAATGATTAGCGTGGCTCAGCCTCAGTTGGGATATTATGGCTTAAATTATTCCTATTAGTTTCCAGCTGACCTTGGAACACAAACATTACATCTGATTTCAATGAAACTTTAGACTTTGTTGTTCTCAGTCAACTAATGAAACAGTTGAACCTTCCCATGACTTGCGGTAATTATAATAAAGGGTAAGTATTATCACGAATAATGCAAACCGATTTACAAGATGGCAAAGCGACAGCCTGGAAGTTGTGCACAGAGACACTTAACATGTGGACTGAACACTGAGGAAAAATGCAGTGCCATCCAAAAGGTTGGTGCATTACTGCCGAACACAGCCCCACCTGGCAGCATGGCTTTCGTACCGTGAGTTTTGGCACAACCAACTGGTTACAAGAAACATTGTGTTAACAGCGAAAGCCACTTTAAAGTCTGTTTGATGCTTAAAGCTCTAAAGTACACTCTAAACGTTCAAACCAATGCTCTAAACTGATTAAAGCATTTATGGAAAATAAAAGTGTTTTGCCAGGGGGGGGATGAGGGATCTTGTTGTTGTTGCTTGTTTGTTTGGTTTTACTGAGGTGTAGAACAGAAACCCCAAGTTTGACAGATTTCCCAGTTCTAATCTAGTTTTAAAAGTTTAAGAGTTTACACGACTCCAAACAATTTATCCACTCTGAATGGATTTTCAAATCAAATGTAATGACCCTGCTGCCCTAGAGAGCGATGGTGTCCTTTCGTGGGTGTGTTCTTAGTTCTGAGCGTGGCGCCTGGCACTCGGTAGACACTCAGTAAATGAATAATGAATACTAGTTGCCCTGAACGTGGGAACTCAGACTCATAACTCACTTGGAGCACTTGAGCATCACAGGCATCTAAGCAGACATTTCACAGCCATTTCATGCATGCTGTTTTCTGGATCTAGAGTGTCATATCTCAGCTTCCTGCCCTACTCCCCATGTGCCCGGTGAACTCCTCTTCATCCTTCAAATCCCTTTCTCTGAAGAAGCCTACACCTGTGATACCCAAGGTTCTGGAGCAAGATAGTGTGGGTTGATTTCTGGCTCTGCTACTTAGAAGTTTGGGACCTTAATAAGGGATTTGACTATTTTGTGCCTCAGTTTCCCCCTTATGTGAAGTGGGTTTTTGTGAGGATTAAGTGGGTTAACGTGTATCATATAATGATCTCTGTACAAGTGTCACACTGCACTGTGGTGACATGTTTCCTTACATTCCCTTCCCGCCATTACAGCTCGTCCAGCGTAGGACTTCTGTCTTTTTATCTGTGTACTCACCAGATTTACAGAGCACAGGCTATAAACTTCGTAAGCAAGCAATAAATGTTTGCTGATTTGAATAAACTAAAACCAACTCACTGCCTGAGAGGGCGGTGAGGCCAATTTCTCTCTTTTCTTTAGGGAGGTCCTTCCAGAAGGAGAAGATCATTTGGATTAGCAACCTGTAAATTTCTCTTTCCGTGAGTCACTTTGCTGAGAATGAACTGGAGACGTCCAATCTTCACCAAGAATTCTGAAATAGCTACAGTGTTCCACTTTGGCCAAGCTCTCTTTTACGGACAGACACATTGACTTGCAGTAGCATTTTGCCTTTAAGAAATGTTTTTTTTCCCCCTGTTATTGTTTTGAGCAAATTCACACCATTCTTATTGTATTTCGTTTTCTGAATGAAAGTCACCTCCTTCCCGGCTGGCACGCCCAGAGTTGGGGAGAGGAGAGGTTTCGGGTGTACCATTTTCTTCCAAAACTATCATTGATTGGAAGAATCTGGTTTTTTTTTCCAACTTTTAACCACATTTTAAAAACTCGTACAAAGTGTTTCCCCAGTTTCTGTTCTGAGTGATGTCATTCCCCAAGAACCTAAGTATTCAAAGAAAAATCATAGTAAAAAAATGCACTTTTAGGCCACAAAACACAGCATAAAACTGAAGCTATTTTGTTGTTTCTAGAAAAATAATCACTTATATACTGAACTCTTGGTGTTAAGCCCTAGCATTAGGTTAAAAAATGTCATTGTATTTATAGAAAAATATCAAAGAAGTACCAATAAAGCTGGTGCTTGCTAGGACAAAAATGGTGATAGTGGTGAATAAATGACTAAGGTTTGAGAAACCTGGGGCCAGAGAATGTTCCCAAGGTTATTTGCTCTTCCGTGAGAAACGGAGGAGAACTACATCCTGGAGCCAGGATTCCCCCACCAGCTTCTCCTCTCTGTGCTCCTTCCAGAGCTTGTCTATGGGAGCACAGTGGTCATGCCACTGTCTCTGGAAGTCTTGAAGGCTCGCCACCACCATGGCCCATGGCCGTCTGTATACAATAAGAAAGCTTGAGTTGGGACCCAGCACAGCTTCGCCCTTCTCTCTCTTTGCTGTAGCAGGGGGACCCTAATTTCTTATGACCCTTATGCAGTAGTTTCTTCTCTCAGCTGAGGGGATTCAAGCTCCTGGTTGATGGTTGCTCATTTTTTTTTCCTATTATGGAAATGAACCACTGAGTTGCCCTCAATAAAGGCCACTTGTCATTTAACCAGGGGGGAATCACAGACCAAAGAGGTCTCTTAGGCCACTGGGTCCACTGCCCACCAGCAAGGCACCTCCCACTCCCCACAGCGTTATTTCCAGGTCTCTGTCCAGTGTTCTGTGCCCCACGTACTTCCCTCTCACCACTGCTGCGCACAGTCCCAGCGCCACTTGTAGAAAAGTTGGTCTTGACCGTCTAGATCATCTTTCTTGTAGCTGGATTCCCCACTGCGAAGCAGGCCTTTGCGTTTCCGCACTCAGCACACGCAGTTTCTGAGTGCCTACTTCGCACCAGCCCCAGGCCAGGAAGACCCAGTTCTTGAATGGCTGGGCCTCCGCACGATGAGCTATTTTTACTTTTTCTTCTCTTGCCAACCTCCAGCTGCTCCTGAACTATTCTCACGGCCAGCCTGAGGCCTAGTTGGGAAACAGGGGCCGACTGAGTGCAGGAATCTGCTCACCCCCCAGCTCCTCCTCAGGCACCCAGAGCCCCACAGGGGCTCCCTGCAGACCACGCACAGTGTAAGCCCCAGCCCACCTCCATCCCCACCCTCCAGTAACTGATAGCAATTATTTCCAGGTGACAATAGATTTAATTTGCATTTTGAGCCTTGCTTCTGCTTGTGAGTAGAAAGCTTTTGTATTCTATTAGAGAAAGGAGGCTTTTCCAAGAGTCCAAAATCATAGTCCACATTTACCTACACAGAAGGCTAGCCTGGGGGGGCAGAATGGAAAAATTATTTGATTATGATCAGAAAACCACCTCTTAAGGCCCAACCCTGTCACTAACTCCCTGGATGACTCTGGGCAAATCACTTAACCTTTGTGAGACTTAACACCCTGTAAAGTGGAGCTGCTGTTCCTTGGCAGTCCTACTTGAAGACGTAATGTTTAAGCTCCCATCCAGGGGATCCAAGGAGACGACAGTTGTGAACGTGCTCCGCGACCGCTAAGTGCTATGCGAACGTCGGCAATTCGCTTGCACGGTGCCGCCCCGATCAGAGGACACTATTCCGTGTAGAGCCCCCCTCTGCAGTGTATCTCTCAGGCGGCCCTTTGTCCTCTGCATCCCCTCACTCACATGGTGAGGTCCTAGAGAACCCCTATAACTTGAGTCGAAAGCACGGACTGTCTGCACCCAGCATGTGCCCACTCTGTGTTTAGGCTGCGGTTGTCAGCTTTCCGAGATCCTAAAACCTTGGAAGTAAGACCACCCCACGGCAGGGGTTCCGAACCCAGGACTGTGGGTCCAGGGCTCCCTGGGTGGGTTTTAGGGACTTGACAAACCTCTTGAAGTGGTTTGCAAAATTGTATGCACATGTGTGTGTTTTTTTTTTTTTGAGAAAGTATCCATGACTTTCCTCAGATTTTCCAAAGGGCCCTTGGCCCAAAAAGATTAAAAAATTCACTGCCCTAAGATAGCTTTTTAAAATTATTGCAGTGACATCGATCAGGTTACTTCATAGCCAAGTAGAATAAGCATGGATAGAATTAAAGTCTTATACATTATTTTTAGTTCGGAAGTTGTCACTTTGTGGAAAAGATTCGCAGAGCCTCCATTTTCGGGGAACCCCATTAAGGGGTTCCAATGAGACGTGAAGTAAAGTACTCTGGGACTATGCAAACGAGATTTTATCACCCCCCACCACCACCACTCCCGGCTTTTTTCACCCTTATCTCTACATCCTCCACTGGCCCACCATTTATATTTTTTTCTGTGATCATAATACAATATTTTGTGCTTGTACGTAGAGCAATTAGGAACATTGAAAATCAACATATAACATATATAATGGTTATGTATTTGTAATTATATATATAATTTTTGATATATACATACACACATATATATCCTTTTATAATTTTTGTAGCTTTCTTTACTTCTTTCCTCTGTTTCTTGATTCCCATTTCTTTCTATTGTTTATACTAATATTTTAAATTACTAGAATGTATTCTCTAGTATCACATGATCCTGAATAAGGCAAGGCTTTTATTTGTTTGTTTTTGCCCAAAACAATCCCTCGGAAGAAAGGGAGTTGTCAAATATTTGAGCCCTTACAAATTCTTTCATGTCACAGGACACTTTCTCCAATGCTTTCCTCAACCACACTGTAGTTCCGGCCCCTGACCTCCTCTTCCGTAAATGGTACGTGCAGCTTGGAGATCTCCTGTTATTCAAGCACGTGAAGAAGTTTTTCAGAAAGAGTTAATGATGATGATACATTTTTTGAATTTCTGCATGTCTTCACATTTAGTTAATAGATTAGTTATGGGAATAGAATGCTAGGCAATCACTCATTTTTTTCTTATAATTTTGAAGGCACTGCTTCATTGCCATCCAGCACACAGTGTTAATGATGAAAATTTCAATCTCCGTCTGGTTCTCGTTCTTCTGTAGGTAGCAGAGTCGTCATGAGTCCCACCCACCAAGTATTCCGGTGCCTTTCCCTTCCCAGCATGGGGTAAGGTTGCACTTCTTGGCTCCCTTGAGCTTGAAAAGGGTCATGTGACTAATTTTGGCCAATGGATTGTGAGCAGAGTGATACGTGTCCCTCCCAGGCTGGAGCACTTATTCTGAGACCCTCCAGAACTCTCCTTTTCCCTCTGCCATAGCAAATAACAGGGGAACCATCAGTCTAGGTCCCAGGGTGAAGATGGTGACGACCCAGCAGCACAGCTTCTCCCTGTCTGTTGTGTATTCTGGAGACACTCAACCTCTCTTGTGATTCTTTCTTTAGCTCCCCAAACCCTCACTACAAAGCACAAATCACACACTTCCTTTGAAGTCTAATATTCTGGCTTTAGTCTAAGGGCAACAGTTCCCGCAGCCAGCCACTTGAGGGTGGGAGTGGAATAGAGATGCTCTTTTAAAGGACTAACCTGGTGACTGGCTCACCCTACCCTTCGCATTTAGTGACTTTGAACTTGAATCTTTTCTGGGGCTCCTGAGGACGTCCCTTGCTTACTTCTGGTATCTTGGGCTGTAGTTTCCTCTGCACTTTCCCTGTCTATTCTGCTCACATATGTTTTCTGTATTCTAAGAATTCTTAAACATTTTTGACCAACAGATGGTTTCCAGCATTGTTCTGCTTTTATTACAAAACAAAACAAAAAAACTTTACTGTCATTTCAAAGGGATCTTTGGAGGGAAAAAGAGGTAGATGCCGTGCTCAGTCTGCCATTTGTTTTTTGTTTTGTTTTTCTTTTTTGCTGAGGAAAACCCTGAGCCAACATCCATTGCCAGTCTTTCCCTATTTTGTATGTGGGTCGCCACCAGAGCATGGTGTAGGTCTGCACCGGGGAACCAAACCCGGGCCGCCAAAGCGGAGCGTGCCAAACTCAACCACTAGGCCACCGGGCCAGCCCCGCAGTCTACCATTTTTAACTAGAAGTTAAATATCCAATTTTAAACAAGAGTTTTTCTTTCCAATGGAAAGAAAAAAAAGTCATATTGATTGTGAGTTGTCTAAATGAAAGGGAGAGCCTTAGGAATATAAACCATCTCCTTCTCCTGGAGCCCTTAATAAACAATTGTACTTAAGTTTTGAAAGCACAACTTAGGAGGACATGGAAAGGCTAAAGAGGCCTAAAAGGATATAATAAAGATGATTCGAGGCTTGGGTAATAGGGTATTTGAGGAGAAGTAAACGAAATTAGGACTATTTATTTTAGCCAAATAAAATTTCAGATTGTCCTAATATAGTAATGCATAAAGTGCTAATGTGCAGATCAAATTTTCTGTATCTCTACTAAGGCCAAAACAAGTAAAACTGACTTCAACTACACAAAAAGAGCTTGAGGTGAAAAATACAAAAAGAATTTTCTGAATGTTATGGTTTTTAACTTCAGCAGTGGAATACCTAAGGAAGGTACAGAAACCAGTTCTCCAATTCTTAGGAAAAAATCGGGAGGGGGGGTTTCCTTTGTCGGTCGGCCTGAAGCTGGGAGCCTGCATTAGCCTCTGTCCCTGTGGCACCACGTCCTATGCAAGATTAAGTTGTGGTGAGTCTTTGGCACAGTGGAAAGAGATCATGGGACTGCCGATAAAGCTGTAAGCAAGCGTGTCTTTCATCATCCTTGTAACATGACATAATTCATGAGAAGCCTGAAATAGTAGTGTGTTGTGTACTTTTGCCAACTATTAAAAAGCTCATATTTAACTTTTCCATTATGAACTTAAGCCTGCTTTGGAAGTTGTCTTCTTCCCATAAAGTCTTACCAGATAATGTTTTCCCAGCAACATTTGACTGCACAGCCTAACACATACCCTGGTTACTTGCAAACCCTAAGCTGCTTAGTGTTCTCTATTCCATTATCTCTAGTGGTACAGGCTTTTTTTTCCCCCTTGTTCATTGCTTTGATAGAATTGCCAACATGAAAAAGCAGAAGAAGAGAAAAATAGTTTTTAGTAAGGACTATTTATTTTAGCCAAATAAAATTTCAGATTGTCCTAATATAGTAAGGTTTCAAATGCATAAAGTGCTAATGTTCAGATGAGCTTTTCTCCACTAAGGCCAAAATAAGTGGAAATTGACTTTGCAGAAAAAAAGATTTAGGTAAAAAGTAAAAAAGGACTTTCTGAATGTTAGGGTTTTTAACTTTGGCATAGAGATACCCAAGAAGGGACAGAAGCTAGTTCTCCAATTCTTAAAAAAGTGGGAGAATGGTTTAGTTATAAAATCTGTCAGTATTTCAGTGATAGAGATTTTTCAAATTTCTATGAGGCAAGGAGTTCTGGCTCTGTCTTTGTACCCCTGGGAATGTCATAAGGGTCTTGCAAGTTAGGGGTAAGTTCCAGAGTTAACCCGCTGGTTCAGAGGCCCAAAGCTTGCCTGGGGAGCTGCGCGTCTGCCTGCTGTGGCGGGTCTGGGAGGTGGAGGTGGAAAAAGTGGCACAGCACTTCAGTTTTATCCACGTGCCCACAGCCTGGTAAGGGAATACACGAGTTGGGTTTATCTGGAGTCACAGAAACCAAAGGTCACTGAAGACTTCATTCATTCACTCCTTCATTTATTTGCTCATTTAACTGAACATTAATCAAATGTATAACACTGGGTTGGAGTTGAGAGAGGCAAAGAAATGTGAGATATAGATCTTGAGGGTTGTCACGAGGGCACAGTGATTGACACAAAGATATAAAGAGACACAGTCAAAGAACAAAGTTCCTTTAATGTCAGTAAAGGACTCGAGAACTTCACTATCTTAAGATGTCCACTCATTGCCGATGAAACCAGCTGACAAGGGGGGGATCCTTCTGGGTCCTTCAAGAAGCTCCCTTTGCCATTTTCGGGAAGGTTTCACCTCTAGCCCCGTCCAACTGGTCTGGAGTCTCTGGCTCTAGGACTATCTGACTTCTAGGTGCAAGTAACTCATAAGCACTCTAGCACCTTGTCACTCAAGGTCTGGGGTCCTGGCCTAGGAACTCGTTAGAAATGCAGAATCTCTGCCCTTCTCCCCAATCTACCAAGTCAGAACCTGCATTTTAACAAGCTCCTCGGGAGATTTATTTGCACATGACAGTTTGAGAAGCATTGCCCTAATGCATTTCTATTTTTTTTATTTTATTTATTTTTATTTTTTTATTTTATTTATTTATTTTTTTTGTGAGGAAGATTAGTCCTCAGCTAACATCCGTTGCCAATCCTCCTCTTTTTGCTGAGGAAGATTGGCCCTGGGCTAACATCCGTGCCCATCTTCCTCCACTTTATATGGGACGCCACCACAGCATGGCTTGACAAGCAGTGCGTCGGTGCGCACCCGGGGTCCGAACTTGCAAACCCTGGGCTGCCACAGCGGAGCGCGTGCACTTAACTGCTGTGCCACCAGGCCAGCCCCCCTAATATATTTCTAAGTGCTTACAGGGAAAAAGAGAGAATTTAAGATAAGTTCCTTGGGGTCAGTTCCCTAGCTGACCTCCACCTCCTCCCCAAGAAGGACTGGGCTGTCGAGTCTGTTGGACATTCATTGGGGCAGTCCTTGTTCTTGAAGAGCGTACAGTGTTTTTTGTTTTTTTTTTTAACAGCTTTTTCTTCTCCAGGGTGAACTGCTCTCATCCCTTGATCCTTCAGCAAATACTCACCAAGTTCCTAACAAGTGTCAGGCCCTATGGTGGTCCCAGGTGAACAGAAGTGGACATGAATAGCACAGTCCTTGCTCTCAGAGAAGAGCTTATATTTCAGCAGCAAAGACAGACAGTAAAGAAGTAGACAGCTAGGCAGTGAGATTTAGCAATTACTATAATCTCTATTTTTCAGATGAAGAAATCGAAACAGCCTAAATAACTTTTCCCAGGTCATATATCTCCTTGTGAGGTAGATGGAACAGATATTTTATTGTACAAGAGTGTACAATCTTGCGAAGGAGGAAAGACCTGCCGAAAATAACCCAGCGACAAGGTTACTGATTAAGTAACAAACACGTGATTAAGTGTTAACGTGAGAAACACAGAAAACATTACCCTAGAAATTCAGAGAGAAGGCATAAGTTTATAGGTATAAGCTGACACAGGCAAGCAAGTTCTTTCTGAAGCGTTGGAACTCGATTCAGGCTCTGAAGCAGTGGTTCTACCTTAAGCACGTATCAGGATCATCTGGATGGCTTGTTAAAATGCCGTGTTGGGTCCCACCCCCAGAGTTTTTTATTCGGTACATCTAGGATGGGTGCTGATTGCATTTATAACAAGTTCTTCCTCCCACTTCCATGTGCTGTGCTGCTGCTGCCAGTCCTGGGACCATGCTGAGAGCCTCTGCTCTAAAGTGGTGGTTTTCAAACGGGGGTAAGGGAGGTAATGTTGTCCCCCCATGGGACATTTGTCAGTGTCTGCAGATATTTTTGGTTGTTATAACTGGGAGTTGCTACTGGCGTCTAGTTGGTAGAGGCCAGGGGTGCTGCTAAACATCCCACAATGCACAGGACAGCCCCCACAACAAAGAATTATCTGGCCCCAAATGTCAATAATGCTGAGACTGAGAAATCTTGCTCTAAAGCGCAATCTTGGCTGCTCATTAGAAACAGCTGGGAAGACTTTAAACATCCTGATGCCCAGGCTGTACCCCAGATCAATTAAATCAGAATCTCTGGGATTGGGACCTAGGTGACAGTATTTCTTAAAGCTTTCCAGATTCCAGTGTATAGCCAAGGTTGATGAGAACCCTTGTAAACAGTTGAAAATTGTGTTGGTTAATATGTTTGCTCCCAGATTTATTCTCCACTGTTCTTGTCCTATTCAGGTCCCCAGGAAGCATATTACCCAGGCTCCTTTGCCCTGTGGCTCCTGGGTGGATTCAGCCAACAAGATGGCCACCTGGACACTGGAGGCGGGAAGAGAGAGCTGGTGGGTTATTTGTTTTCCCACTACCCCGGTGCGTTGCCACAATTCTGACAGTAGTGTTGTTCCTCTATGGCTACAGCTGTTTTGGGGGGACTGCTTTTCCGTGGCTTTAGCCCTCAACCAGGTTCTGCTCACCCCTCACCCTCCCTGTCCCTTCAGGCCTGGGGCAGCAAAAGCTTGCTGCTGTTGCCAGTTATCGCCTGCCTGCTGCAGTACTGATTATTGGTTCCCTCAACTCTGCACACGTCTCTGTAAATGATCCCTAGTTAAAAAGTCACTTCAGAATTCCAGGCGAATGGGCTGTCTGTTTCCTGCAGGGCCAGCTTCACGGGCATGTAGCCTGTGCAGTCAGGGAAGGCCCCGTGCTCGGAAAGGCCCCACACTTGGTTTAATGCTCTGCTACGTTTTGTCTTGGAATTCTTAATACTTTTGAACAGGAGGCTCTGCATTTTCTTTTTTCACTGGGCCCCACAAATTTTATCCTGCTGCCAGGACTCTGACTGATATGCAGTCATTCTTGATAGGAAGGAAATGACATGAGCAAGACTTGGAGGTAAAAATGCACTTGCTGTATTTGGGGAACACTAAACTGTGGCCATTTCTGACCTGGCTGGAAAGGATAATCCATCATCACATCTAGCATCAATCTCATGGTGATCTGGAAAAAGCAAATGGACTGAGTCTATTGAAAGACAGCATCATCTGACTGCAAATGTGCCCAGTGTCCTAGCTTAGGTCATGGGGAGTGCAGGTTTTAGAGTAATCAGTCTTCCACTCTCCAGTTTTTTTATTTTTATTTTTATTTTTTTTTTTTGGTGAGGAAGATTGGCCCTGAGCTAACATCATGGAACACTGCCACAGCGTGGCTTGGCAAGCAGTGTGTAGATCTGCACCTGGGATCTGAACCCATGAACCCTGGGTTGCCAAAGTGGAGGATGCAAACTTAACCTCAATGCCACCGGGCCAGCCCTGGCCCCCTCCACACTCCTCCAGTTCTTGATAAGCCTAGGACTTATTCTGAAAGTCACACTCTAGATGTGAATAATAAGACTCCACAGGTAATGTGCATGCATTCCAAGAAAAATTATGTTCATATGCATTCAGCTCATTTTATTCTCACAATATGCCACGTAGCATAGTGGTTTGGAGTAACACAAATTTTAATAAACATTTTTAAAATTTTTTATTAAAATATACATACAGAAAAAGTACTCAAATCATAAAGTATATAGCTCAATTAATGTTCACAAAGTGAACACATCTGGCACTCTGATAAAGAAAGAGCATCATCAGCTCTCTCGAAAGCCCCTCCTCTCCCAAGGTAACTACGGTCGCCATGGAGAAGTGTTGCCTGCTTTATGGAAAAAGAATCACACACTATGAGTTATTTTGTGTCCTCTTCCTTTACACAATATTGTGTTTGTGAGATTTATGTTGTATGTATCCATGGTTTCTTCATTCTCTTTGCTATATAGTAACCTGTTGTAAAAATATTTCACAATGTATTTACTCATTCTAGTATTTACGGACATTTGGGTTTTCAGGTTTTCACTGTTGTGAATAATGCTGATCTGAACATTCTTGCTGTGTCTTTTGGTGCACATGTATGCATTTCTTTGGAGTACATATTTAGGAGTGCAATTGCTATGCTGTTATGAAATTTTTCAACTTTAGTAGATATTGCCAAACAATTTTCCAACGTGGTTGTATCAGTTCATACTGCTACCAGCAGTGGATGAAAGTTCCAGTTGTTTCACACCTTCAACAACACTTGGTGTCATCTTTTTTCATTTTAATCATTCTAGCGGGTTCATAGTGATTTCTTATTGTGACTTTGATTTGAATTAATTTCCCTGATAACTAATGCGGTCAAGCACCTTTTCGTATATTAATTGTCCGTTTGGGTATCTTCTTTTGTGCAATGCCTGTTGAAGTTCATGCCCATTTTTCTATTAGGTTCATAACTCTTTTTCCAATTGATTCATAGTTTTTATATTCTGGATGCAAGTCCTTTGTTGTTTATATATGCAAATATCTTGCCCCACTCTGTGGTTTGTCTCACTCTTTTCATGCAATCTTTTGACAAAAGGAATTCTTAATTTTAATGTAGTTCAGTTTAGGATCTTTTCCTTTATGATTAGTCCTTTCTTGTGTTCTATTTCAGAAATCTTTGTCGCAAATCTGTGAAGATATCTTCTATTTTCCTACATTGCCTTCTAGAAGATTTATTGTTTTACCTTTCACATTCAGATGAACAATTAAAACATTAAACTTGTGATTGGTGAGAGGTAGATGTCAAGGTTCATTTCTTTCCCCATGAATAAACAAACGAGCTGTGATCATTCATTAAAAAGATCATCCTTTTCCTGTTGTTCTCTGGTGCCACTTTTGTTACAAATCAAGTATCCAAATATGACTGGTTTTAGTATTTTGGTAATTCTGGGCTCATAGATAAGTTATATAGAACTAGTATTAGTTATTTCTGAAATGTTTGGTGGAATTCACCAGTAAAGCCCTCTGGACCTGAAGTTTGGTTTTCTCCCCGCCTTAGGAAACTTGTTTACACATTGGATTTCTTTGACGGATATAAGACTGTTAGGGTTATCTCTTTCTTCTTGAGTGGACTCTGGTAGTTTGTGTCTTTCAAGGAATTTGTCCATTTCTTATAACTTGTATTTATTGGCAACTCTTAGTTTTGTTAACCTTCTCTATTGTTTTCCTATTGTCCATTTAATTTATTTGTGTTCTAATCTTTATTATTTCCTTTCTTCTGCTAACTTTGGGCTTATTTTGTTCTTCTTTTTCTAGTTCCCTGAAGTGTAATATTAGATTGTTTATTTGAGATCTTTCTTTCTTCTTGACGTATGCATTTATCACTACAAAATTCCCTCTTAGATCCACTTTTGCTGCATCCTATAAGTTTTGGATTGTTATATTTCCATTTTCATTTATCTCAAGATATTTTTTTATTTCCTTTTGATTTCTTCTTTGATCCATTGCTTGTTCAGGACAGTGTTTAATTTCCATGTTTTTGTGAATTTTCTGGTTTTCCTCCTCTTATTGTTTCTAGTCTCATACCACTGTGTTGGAAAGATATTTGATACAATTTCTATCTTCTTGAATTTGTTGAGACTTGTTTTGTGGCCTAACATATGATCTATCCTAGAAAATATTCCATGTGCACTTGAGAAGAATGTGTATTTAGCTGCCATTAGATGCAATGTTCTGCATATGTCTGTTAGGTTCATTTCGTCTACAGTGTTGTTCAAATCCACTATTTCCTTGTTGATTTTCTGTCTGGATGATCTATCCATTGTTGAGAGCAGAGTAGTAAAGTTTCTAACTACTACTGTATTGCTGTTTATTTCTCCTTTTAGTTCTGTTAGTATTTGCTTTATATATTTAGGAGCTCCAATGTTAGGTACATGAATATTCACAATTGTTATATCTTCTTGATGAATTGACCTCTTTATCATTATATATATATATATATCTTTGTGTCTTCGTCCATTTTTAGCTTAAAGTCTATTTTGTCTGATATAAGTATACAGGCATACCTCATTTTACTGTGCTTCACTTGATTGTGCTTCACGGATATTGCATTTTCTACAAGAACTTCCACCAGCAAAAAGATTACAACTTGCTGAAGGCTCAGATGATGCTTAGCATTTTTTAGCAATAAAGTATTTTTTAATTAAGGTATGTACATTGTTTTTTAGATGTAATACTATTGCACACTTAGTAGATTACAGTATAGTGTAAACATAACTTTTATATGCACTGGGAAACCAAAAAATTTGCATGACTCTATTGAGATATTCGCTTTATTGCAGTGGTCTGGAATTGAACCCACAATATCTCTGAGGTATACTTGTAGTTACCTTGCTTTCTTTTGGTTACCATTTGCTTAAAATATCTTTTTTAATCCCTTCACTCTCAGTCTATGTGTGTCCTTAAAGCTAAAGTGAGTCTCTTGTAGGCAACATATTGTTGGGTCTTATTTTTCTATCCATTCAGCCATTCTTTGTCTCTTGATTGAAGAACTTAATCCATTTACATTTAACATAATTATTGATAGGTAAGGACTTACTATTTCCATTTTGTTAATTGTTTTCTGACTGTTTTGTAGATCCTTTCTTCCTTGCTTCCTCTTTTGTTGTCTTCCTTTGTGATTTGATGACTTTTTGTGGTGGCATGCTTTGACTCCTTTATCATAATCTTTTGTGTATTTACTGAAGGTATTTCCTTTGCAGTTATCATGAGGTTTATATAAAATATCTTACACTTATTACATCCTATTTTAAGTTAATAACAACTAGCCCCTGGTAATCATTATTCTACTTTTTGTCTCTATGAATTTGACTACTGTAGGTAACTCATATAAGTAGAATCATACAATATTTGTCCTTTTGTGTTTGGGTTTATTTCACCTAGCATGATGTCTTCAAGGTTCATCCATGTTGTTGCGTGTATCAGACTTTCTTTCCTTTTAAATGCTGAATAATATTTCATTGTATGTATATATTGTATTTTGTTTATCCATTCATCTGTCCACAGACATTTGGGTTGTTTCCATCTTTTGACTATTGTAAATAATGCTACTATACACATTGGTGTAAAAATATCTGTTCAAGTCCCTGCTTTCAATTCTTTTGTGTATATACCTAGAAGTAGAATTGCTGGACCATACAGTAATTCTATGTTTAATTTTTTGAGGAATCAATATAATGTTTTGCACAGAAGATGCACCATTTTACACTCCCATAAGCAATGCACAAGGGCTCCAGTTTGTCCAAATCCAACCAAAACTTGTTGCCTTTGGTTTTTGGTTGGCTGGTTGGTTGATTGGTTGATTTATTTCTTTTATTTATTTACAGCCATCCTAATGGGTGTGGAGTGGTATCTCACTTTGGTTTTGATTTGCATTTCCCTAATGATTTGTGACGTTGAACATCTTTTCACATGCTAATTGGCCATTTATATTTCTTCTTTGAAGAAGTGTATATTCAAGTCCTTTGCCTATTTTTGAACTGAGTTGTTTGTTTTTTTTGTTGTTGAGGGGAAAGTTATTTTAAATAAGATAAACTGATACAATATTGCCAGGATATAATATTTCCTGATACAATATTGCCAAAAAAGTTTTTGAAATAATTAGCAGTGCATATGTCTCACAAAAGACTTTTATCCAGAATACACAAAAAACTCTTACAACTCAAAAATAAGACAAACAACCCAATTTGAAAAGGGTAAAAGATTTAAACAGACGCTTCGCAAAAGAATATGTACAAATAGCCAATAAGCACATGAAAAGCTGCTCAACATCACTAGTCATCAGGAAATTCAAATTAAAATCACAGTGAGATACCATTACACACCCGGTACAATGGCTAATATTAAAAAAAATAATAATACTAAACGTTAGTGAGGATGTGGAGCAACTAGAACTCACATATACTTTTAGTGGGAGTGTCTAATGGTACAACCAATTTGGAAAATCATTTTGGCAGTTTTTTAAAAAGTAGAACATACATTTATCATACACCCCTATCATGCACCCTACCATCAATGTGACCCCTAGGTAGTTACCCAAGAAAAGTGAAACATATGTCCACACAAAGACCTGTACATAAATGTTCATAGCAGCTTTGTCCATAATAGCCAAAAGGTGGAAACAACCCAAATGTACATGCACAAATTGTGATATAGTCATAAAATGGAACACTATTCAGCAATAAAAAGGAACAAACTACTAATACATGAAACATGGATGAATCTCAAAAATACGATGCTGTGTGAAAGAAGTCAGACACAAAAGAGTACATACTATGTAAGTGAATTCATATCAAATTCTAGAACAGGCAAAGCTAATCCAGGGGTTGCCAAGGGCCTTTAGGGGAGAAAATGGACTGCAAAGGGAAACAAAGGAACTTTTGGGGTGATGTGAATATTCTATATCTTGATTGTGGTGATGGTGGTTCCACAGATGTACACGTTTGTCAAAAAACTCGTCTAAATGTACACTTAAAATAGGTGCATTTTATTGTATGTAAATGACACCTCAATGAAGTTAATTTTTTAAAAAGTAATTTCTCATGGTAACTAAGAAACTATGACGATAATCTCAATTTCCAAACCACCAGGATATGTTTGGGCCTGACTGAAGTATAATAAATTAACATCTTACACTGAGGGAGGCATTTAGGTACCTAGCTTCCTTTATTCACAAACTGATATAATTTCCCATAATACCATTAGTAAAATAATTGCATTTATTCTTTCTCTTTCAGATTTTCTGAATATGCCACTACATTTCAAACAAATGGAGTAAAGAATAGATAATGTATATTTAAGATGTTTGGGTTACCAGAGAGCAAAATTTATCTTATAACTTTATTTATATTATTCTCTAAGTAAATGGAATGAAGCATTTCAAAATTACCTCCTTTATACTTCAAATATACTCCATTATGTTGAATGGCCGTTTAAACATAAAACCAAGCATGTGGGAAGTTCCAAGGGTGTCAGCTCGGTCTTACTTCTGTGTCTGCTATTGAGCTGTTATACAGAGTTGCCTACATCATTTTTCATTTCAGAGCTCAAGAAATTGTACAAATTCTATTTGCAATTTTGGGTGGGTAAAATACATGAGCCCAATAAGGAAGGTTTCTCTTTATATTGTAAAGAATTCATTGAAAAATAATTATTAAGAATAACATATAATGTTTCAATACTATAGAAGAAAAAGGACAACTCAACCACAAAAAGGTACTCTTATGTTCTAAAGATTAGCCTCAAAGAATAAGATATTGTTACCATCTTGTGAAAATAAATCTTATCATTGCCTTGGACATATCCTGAGTAGAATGCCATATCTGATGCTATCATCTCCTAGGGTTTGAGATTTTAACACCAAGAAAATGTTCTTGTTTCCTTGTATTTTCATGACAAAACAACATTCTTGCTAAAAGGATTAGATTACGGAAAGGGAGGGAGAAGCAGGGAGAGGAAAGAAAAATCTCACCCAGAATGTCAGGCGTCAGGAGTACGTCCTAGTGACCTGAATCTGTGCATTATCTGCAGAGATGTGGCTCCCACAGTCTGTCTGCAGTAATTACACAAATTGCACTGAGTCATTTTACTCAGATAAATTCAACCCTTACAACTAGCAAGTGCTGCCAATTTGATCAGAAATCTGTGATTTTTAAGATTTTTGAGAAAATAATTTTTCTCTTCTTCAAGGTGTACCATGGGATTCATTGACAAACCAAACTCTTCTCTCCACCCAGAAGAATGTTCTCTCAGTCTTTTGATTATCTGGTTGGAATCATATATAATCATGAAACGTAGGGGGCTTGTCTTCCCTCAAAGCTCTTCCGCTGCGACAGCATGGTTTTCACTGGAAAGTTATTGACCATATTCCACATTTTCAAAGACCAGATCCCCTTTATTTCTCTACTACAAAGTGCTCCTTAGAACTTTTCCCTACAGCAGTATGAATTAATGCCAGTTGTTACTCCAGGAGAGATCAAATCGAAACCAACACAGAAGTCCACGTAGCCGGAACCTCACAGGGGCTGTAGATACTGTGACGGCTCTTCAGTGACTCATGAACTATGCTCTCTGTTTAAAAAAAAAAAAAAGTAGCAAAATTGAACAAGCCCCCAGGGCATAAAACAAACTGCAAAAATAAATACGAGGAGAGTAACTAACAAATTTAAAAATATATAATCAATAAGGATGGGTGAATATGGCAGCATTTTGAGATAAAACTGCATTTTCAACTATTTTTAAAACGTTTCCCATTTGGCAGAACCCCAAATGGGCTTTGCCAAGCACTTTTTCTTCTTAATTTTTAAGTGCATATGTATTTCAAGGAAAATTTAATCCATATGTTCCTCTCTCATTTACACAATTTATCAAAATGTTGCTTTGCATGAGCCATTTAATGTCTAAGAAAACTGAAGAGCACTTCTTTACCCCCCAATACAAGTTTTTAGGTTTTTTTTCTTCCTGAATTAAATATGTTTGGTACTACATAGAAAGCTAATTGAAAAATATTCAATTCTGTTCTAATATTCAGAACCAAAGTCTGATAAAATTCAAAATAACAGAAGAGCATCCATTCCCCTATAGTACTATATTTTCAAGTCTCTAAAGCCTTCTTTTATTCACATGGTTCCTATAAATCAAAGACTATTAGAATTAAAGGATAGTTGAGAAATGACAAGTTGTTTCTCTCACTTTGAAAACTAGGAAACTGAGTCCCAGAGAAGTTGAAGAATCTGCCAAAATCAAATAACTAATTAGTGGCAGAGCCAAGACATGTGTCTTCCCATTAGAGTGACTTCTTTGGTTTTTCTGATTTTAATTAGGATTTTATCTATAACATATAAAAGTATCAGTATAATACTAGATCATAAAAAAAACAGTGGAGCTCATTTCTGCATGAAATATGCCTGCCTGCTTCCAACAGACCAACACCTGGACCACTGATAGGCTGTGAATCACAAGTTCAATATCTGGTGTTGCCATTGAAAATTTCAATGGCTCCGTTCACTGTGAGATCCTAATCGTATCTATCCTTCACTATCCCCACAAGGGTAAGTGATAGACCTGTTTAAAAGAAAAATTAAGTCCAGGTACACTCTCAACCCTTACCAGTAAGATGCTACAGGAAAACGAGTTGATTATGCTTTAACTGACAAGGATATATCTTCCTCTCCTCCTTCTCCTCCTCTTCCCTCTTCTTCTGCCAAAGGGGATCATTCTGCACTACAGCAAATCTGGTGATGGGCATACCATGAAGTCTGGAGGGTTTCAGTGAAGACTTGAGCCCACGGAATGGGATCAAGGTACACCTTTGGTTCGGCCCCTGTTACCTGTGTTTTTAGGCACCCCAGTTTCTTCAGGCACCCCAGTATCTTCAGCAAGGAGAAAGGTACAAATGAGTAAAAACTGCTGCCCCCAAGGAAATAAAAGAAGAGAACAGAAGACTACCGGGGCTTCCATTTGTCATGTCAGGAGGCAGTCATAAACTGCAGACCACAAATCACAATCAAAAGAACTCTGTTAGATTCTATAATCTTATAACTTACCAGTGTTTACGTTGTGTTACTCTCTGTTTGTTTTGTAGCAGTAATTCCCAGCAAAACCCTTCTTTTTTAATGTGATGGGAGGAGGCATATAGTTATGTGTGTGTCCTATGGGAGTAACAAAGAAGGAGAGAATTGGGAGACCGTTTTTGGGGGGAGAAACCAAAATCATATAGGGCAGAACAGCTCAACCACTTACTATTTAACCTTGGGAATGTTTCTTAACCTCTCTTTGTCTCAGTTTCTTCATCTATAAAGTGGAAATAATAACAGGACCTACTTCATAATGATTAGTGAAATAACATACAAAATGCTTAGGACAGTGTTTGCATATAATAAAACCTCAATAAAAATTGTGGTTGCACTATCATCTTTTTTTGTTTTTACACTGAAATAGGAAAACAGGCTGAATTCCTAGGACTTGTGACAATAGAAAAAGAAAACACAGGAAGATTATTTAGGACTGATAAGGAGCTCTCAGTCTAAGCAATCAAAAAGCTATTATGGATTTACTGAACTGGGATTCTAAACCCAACCATATACTCAAAGTAAAAAGGTCTCCATTGAGGCTATTATAACAATGCCCACATCATTGGTACATATGGCATGTGAAAGACGGTAACCCTACCTTCTTCTATCTTGACCTCCAGCTGTCCGAAACAACAGTGTGTTCAAAGATTGAACAGCCATTGGAACCCAATGCAAAACACTCACAAGTGTCCTCAGAGCTGTTGGTCTGAGAAATGGTTACTTTGGCAATGACCTTAGACACCATCACTTTGGGGCTTAAGTGAAGTGGATTTCTCAGTTGCTTTTTCTTGGTGAAGTTTCTCTCTTTTGATTGTAATTTGATTGGTTACACCAGATGGTAAACGATTGGAAAGCACACTGGCTGGAGAAGTGGAAGGACTGTGATTGCAGTCTTGGTTTTCCTCAAGTGTCCCTCTGAAGACAACATTCTATTTCTAGAGGGTTCTCGTCTATGTAAAAACAAGGTTAGACTTGATGATCGTAAATGTCCCTATCACTTTAACATTTTATGGATCTGTAATGGTATAATTATAAAAAAGTGAGATTGGTTTTCCTGGCCATCATTACTCTTCATCAAAACTGACTTATATCGCACCTTTCTTTGAAAGTTCCAGGCATTCTATACAGAAAAATTGAGAAAACAGAGAGGAATGTGGTGAATACAATACGCTTTTGAGTTGGATCTGGATTCAAATTTGGACTCTTCCATTTTATCAATGGCTCAATATTGAGCAAATTACTTAATTTCTCTGAGTCTAAATTTGCTCAGTCATGAATTATGGCTCACTTTACCTATTTCACAGGGTTGCTCAAGGATTAAATGAGAGAGCATAAGTCATGCACCTGCCTCAATAATAGGTGCTCAGTAGAAGGGAGCTATTACCATAATGGCAGGAAAGGAAATAATGGATTCAAGCGTCTGAAAGGTTTGCATCTGAGGGAGTGTCAGATTGCATTGTGCACATAAATAATGCTCCCCAAACCCAAAAGATTGTCATCATTTTTTGTCATGTGCTAAAATATTATCAGTAGAGACCCTGCAGGAAGCAATGTGACAGTGCTTGTTGAGTGAATTAATGAAGTCACTCCCCTCAGCCAGGACACTTTTTGGTTTTTTTCTCCAGGTTTACAATCTATTTAAAAATCTGTACTCTAGTACATAATAATTTTTTCTCATAACTTTTTCACAGAGCTTTTGCTGAATACTTTCACAATTTGTTAGAGTCAAATTACATCACACACTTGACCCTTGTATTCGTAGTACCAGCATTTTGGGTCTAATGGATATAAACATATATTGATGAGTAAGTGAAGTATTTCATATTTAAATGATAAAAAATATTATTTTTAAGTTTGCTCCTGATTGATAGGTCTGAAATGGCTAATAAAAGTAATTTTAATAAATGGGAGGGGTACATAAGAATATGCCCAAAGAGCCTAATTCTAGGCTGGGCATAACAATCGTGCAAAAATGGCCTCTAAGCCAAAGGGCCTTAGAGATGGAAACTTCTCCCTTGATATAAGGAGACATTAATGATGCAACCTGGGTAGTATCTACAGGCTTGGCCAAGAGCCATCTTGAAAGGAAGGAAACGTTTGACCTATGGAGGAGGGGGTCTGGTTGCTGAGATCTACCTTCAGAGATAAGATGCAAGGCAGGACCCCTGCATTCCAGCTTTCAGTTGACAGAGGAAGTCAAGAACCAAGAGGCCAGAGATTACTGGGTCATCTCTGAGACTTTCCCTTGGTTGTTACTTTTGTTGCCCCGGTCAGTTTCCTATGATGACTAAAATCTCTAAAGTCATCTTTAAAAATCATGTGCATTCTGTAGTAGTGGTGGGAAACTGTTCTGTAGTCTGCAGCCAGACTTGAATGTGGGGAGACAACTCATAAAGGATGAAGGAAGCCGCCGTGGAAGGGGAGAGGAAGCAGGCTGAGTCCCAGAGGCCTCGGAGAGGAAGAAAGGAGGACATCTGGCCAGAGGAGGGACGCTGAGAAGCCCAGACACCGTGCAGGATCCGGCAAGGAAACTGCTGTCTCTCAGCTTCTAAAAATTCAAGTTTTTTGGTTTGTTTCTCCAGGTTTACGATCTATTTAAAAATCTGTACTCTAGTACTTAATAATTCTTTCTTACAACTTTTCACAGAGCTTTCTGAAAGAATTTATTTTCTGGGTTTGGGGAATGCTGAGAAGTCCAGCTCACTAGGAAATAAATTCAACCTGATGACTTAACCAAACTTCCTGAATGGCCAATATATGAATTTATCTCCAATTCAAGAATGAACAGAGCATTTTCTTACCAAATGTCATCATTTCCTGCCTTTGAGAAGGGACTAGAAAGACTTGTGCTGAACCAATTCAGAGTGTTTCAGGTGGGTCTTCAGCTGAAACCTGGAAATCAAAGCAAAAGAGAAGAAAAATAAATAAATAAAAACAAAATCTGTGAGCTTTGGGAAACAAGTGGTTTGGGGAAAAAGCTAATTTTCAAAGGTCTCCATCCACCCCATGGCCATTCCCTTCTCTTCTAGGATCTTTCCGCCGCTCTTCATTTCAGTTTTGAGTTAGGAATACTGGAACTGATAACTTTTCAGCCTCAATAAGTCCTTGCTAATTATTTTAACATTTCAGGTTCAGGAAACCCAAGCCCAGTGTTTGTTAAGTGCTCTTTGCCTTGATTTGTGTGTCCTCTTATGTTTCAAGGGAAGTTGGGTCCATGTGTTTCTGATTCGTTTTTACTTAACTCATCAAGACATTGTTTCTTGAAGGCCATTTGATGTCCAAAGAGTCTGCTAAACCTTTTGTTCGTTAAACCATAAAGCCAGTGAAGTAACATGCAGTTCATAACAAAAGAACAGAATTAGGAGACCCAAGAATTAACCTTCCTTACCTCCATCCCTGATGTGTTTTCATACAATGATGAATCACTTTTCTAGATACCCATGTTATCTGCTTAGAAATAACCATGTTTTATGCAAAGTTTGGAGAATTTTATAATAAAATGTAATTTTGGAGAGTCTTTTTTAAGAGTGAGGCATGTTATAAACCAATACCAAAATAGCTTTCGAGTTGAAAGAATGAGTTTTTGCCTGGTTTTGAGGCTGTTATAGTAGTTTTCCTGGCCAAGTAACACAAGGCAAAATTAAAATTTGAAATGGTGATTAGATGAAACATGTTTCCACCTGAAAGCATAATCTTTGTATGGATGGATATACTGTATAAAGTGTACTACATTTCCTCCTGCTTTCCTTTTCGAGCTAACAATCATGCCACCAATCTGTTTAACAATTTGCAGAAAGATAAGGGGTAGATATTTGCCATAGAGGGACCTTTCTGTTTCTGATTCAAAGGCAGGGATTCTCCTGATATTTTATTTTGGAGCACAGAATACTGAAGCTAAAGTTACTCTAAATAGAGTAGCAACAAATTTAGCAGGTATCAACAATGAAATAAACTTTTTTTATTCATGTGTTTCAGCTTTCCACTAGGTTATTATCCTGCTGTCATTTGCTGGTCTCTGGGTCCTCAGGTGGCAACACTGATAATTTACCAAGTCTCCAGAGGGCATAATAGGATTCAAGAATCAGTTTTGACTGGGGTCAACACTGGAAATCAAGGGCGTTCTCAATCAAAAGGACAACAAAGTTACAGAAAACAGGTTCAAGCAAACTAATAGGACATTCCTCTCTGGCTTTTTGCATGTGTAGGGCACCTAGAAGAGAAGAGAGTGGCCATGGGGCTGATGGAGACCTTTGAAAATTAGCTTTTTCCCCAAACCACTTGTTCCAAGCTCACAAACTTTGTATTTATTTATTTTCTCTTGATCACTTGATCTCCAGGCAGTGGCCTGGTATCAGGCACAGGGCCCACATGGCGTAAGCACCACCAAGAACAGACTGAAACACAGAGGCAGACGGCCAGTAGACAGGCAGCCCCTTTTCTCAGCATCTGGAAACAGAGTGGTTGGGCTGAGCATGGTCAGATATACCCTGTATGTGCTGCAAGAGGGGGACCCAGCCCCTGTTCTGTTCTTTTCATAGGGTTCTCAGGAAAGCAACCTTGTGATAAGAGGACAAAACAGTCTAAGCTTTGTCACCAGCTGCCCAGGGGAAGTACATGCCAGTGCTGGGTATACCAGCTGCCTGGCCCCAATGTCCCTCGGAGTCCTTGTGGCAAGTTGAGACTGGCCACTGCCCCTCCTGTGGAGGAGGGTAGTAACTGATCCCAGCTGGCTCCTGCCAGGCAACCTAGGGAGATTCACTGCACAAGCCTGTCTGTCTCTCCACAACTGGCAGCTATTGAGCCCCAGTAGGAGAGCACCTACTACTGGCCCAGGGCATGGGATGAGGAAATTGGGAAAGATATAATATCTGTATTTGATCCAGCTCAAACAAACAACAACCACCACCTAAGGCAGCCTTCTAGGAGTTCACAGTCTAGTGAATGAGGCCAGAAAACAAATAATGACCACACAACTCGGGAAATGATCTTACAGAGGCATGCGCACCACCAGTGATGTCACAAATGAGGTGGTGATCGACTCTGGTGGCAGAAGGAAGCGTTCTTGGAAACCTTCCCAAGAAGTATATGCTCACGATGGGAAGGCAGTTCTGCAGGTTGAGCGAAGGGCAAAACAGGCAGAGGGACCCACACGTAGGCAGGAACCTAATTACCACCGAGCCAAAGAAAGTTGGAAAGAAATAGACCCTCCTTCCACCCCATTTTACGTATTCTGGAAGAGTCAAACCATGTGAACCTAAAGTCCAACAGTGTATAACGGTTTCCCCAAATTCCACAATTAAGCAATGCCAGGTCCATTTCAAAAGGGAAGATTCTTTTAGAACCCTCTGAAGTCTCAAATGTCTGCTGTCCCCTTCTCCTACCTAAGTGGCCTGGCTGATGTCCTCTTCCAGATTGGTTACTGAGCTGGGCAATATTAGCTAAACTTCCCCTGCTAGTTGTCTTTCCTGATGGCCTTTGGCTGGGGGGTTGTTTCCATCCACCTAGAGTACCCAAAGACCCGAGTACAATGTCCATCTGAAAAGGAACGTATAATTTCCTTCTGGTCGGGCCAAAGAACACAGCTCCTGTAACAAAACTCAAAGCTCTGAAAACAAGAGATTCCTTCTTTTTCAGTTTTATTGTATTTGTTTATAGTGTTCCTGCTTCAGAATCTCAGAGGCTTGACCCTGGTGGATCACAGTGTCATCTCCAAGATCCCCCCATGTTCTGGGTCACAGGGAAGCTGGTATACTTCCACTCCATTTTACATATTCTGGAAGAGTCAAACCATATGAAGGCTTACATGGCTTTGCCCTAAAAACTACATTCTGTTTGTATCCAGGATGCCAGTGCACTCCAATCCCTTGCTAATTGACTTCCATAGTCACTTGGTAGACCCTCCCTCTCCATCGCTCTTCCTCCAGCCAGGCAGTGGATTAAGTGACATTCTTGGTAGCTCTGAAAGGCTTTGAGGTCTGAAGTTCCATATTCATAACTCTCCAGCTGGCATGAAAGTGCCCTCACTTTAGCTATTAGGGTATCCATACAAGAAATGGGATTAAAATTTAGAAGCATGTAAATAGATTTACTACATGTAAATCTTGACATGTTTTGAAAAGCATAATGCACTTAAAGGGATGAATCTGGCTGATATTTTAGAGATGATAACTTAGTGAGAGTGTGTATTTGTTATCTATTGCTTCTATAGCAGCAAATCACCCCAAAACTTAGTGGTGTAAAATAACGTTAACCATTTATTATCTTTCAGGTTCCTATGATTCAGGAATTTGGGAGTGGCTCAGCTGGGTGGTTTGGGGACTCATGAGGGTTTTTTTTTGAAGACTTTTTCACTCACATCCCTGGTGCTCCAGCTGGGAAAACTCAAACAGCTGGTGGCTAGAACAGCCAGGGCTCCTCTAGATGGTCTCTCCACTTGCTCTCTGTATCACAGGAGCTTTAGGGTATCTGGACTTCTTACATGTGCCCAAAGGCACATCTCCTAAGGTACAGAGTCAAGTGGAAGGTGTATCACTGTTCGCAACCTAGCCGCAGAAATGTCAGAGGGCCACTTCCCCCTCGTTCTATGTGGTAGAATTGAGTCACTGAGTCTGGCCCATGTTAAGGAGAAGGTAATTAAACTCCATCTTTTTAGTGCAGAAGTGTCAAAGAATTTGCATATCTATTTTAAAACAATCACAAAGGAAGTCAGGAGAGGAGAATGTCAACTGAAAATGACAGAGAAATAGCAAAGTATAAAGCTAATCATGATAATTTCCATTGCCATTTCTTTAAAATTTGTTCTCTAAAATCAAATTTAGACCTTCGAAATTTTCTTAATATGATTTTTACCTTTTATCTTTTATGAGTTTTCCTTTTTATCTAGTTTCTAATGTTTGTTACATGATTATATTTTTCTTTTATATTTAATTGATCAAATTCTGTTTTGCACCTACTATATGCTAGGCATGTGCTAAACAATTGGGAGACAGAAGCAAATTTATACAGTCCGTGCTTTCAGGGAGCTCACAGGCAAAATTACAATTCCATGTGACGACTGGAACATCAGAAGCATAAGCAAGGCATGGAGATGGAGTAGATGTGAGAAAGAAAACTGATAAAATCATACCATATATTTTTATTCTACCCCACAGACTTGCAAAACGAGACTTTCAATTGCACCTGTTTTAAATGTGCCATAAACCATATTGTTAATATTAATTTGGAAAGTATATCCTAAAGTAGTTCTTTAGCGCTAAAGCCAGACAAAGATTTTCTGAAGTTAAAACACAAAGACCTAAGCATAGGATCCTCATCTAGGAATAGATCATTGACATGTCATCTGGTCCACCCCACGCATCCAAGCAGATCTCAGCCCAGCCCAAATCTATGGAAATCTACCCTACTGTTTTCAAGACACTGCTTATAGGAATAGCTCTACATTTTATATGGTGAAAGATATTTACTATGCTGCAGGAGATCCTGAGTGCCATCAGGTATGAAAACCCTAAGAGAAAGCACATGGAGAAAGAAGAGGGCACAGGACTCACCTCGAGAGGCCACACTCAGAGGCTGGAAGACTGAGGAAAGTCACTGAGAAGACAAAAGACTGGTGGTCGGAGAGTCAGGAAAGTAGAGAGGAAAAGACGAATCGCGACAGTACGATGCCACAACAGCCCAGGAGGGAAGACTTTTCCTAAGGAGAGGGGAGACAACGCTGCGAATGAACTGGGTAGGTCAACGAGCGTGAAGGCTGCGATTGGTGCTGCACGAGTCACAAGGCAGGACGTTGGCGATCTTCGAACGGCAGCCTCCGTCAAGTGGCAGAGAAGTAGCCCAGATGGCCCCAGACTAGCCAGCACACCAGTACCAGACAAGTGGCCCCACAGTACTGTCAGGAATGCACCAAACTCCTCAGTGCAATTCAACAATATGCATTTGAGTATCTACTGTGCTTCTGGCCACCTTAAGTGGATCCGTATTCCCCAATAAAAAGGTTAAATTCCTTAGCCCAGTAGTCACTGCTTTCCAAACTCATTTAGCCTGACTTATCAACTACTATGCCCTCACATGCACACTTTATTTTGTCCAAATATGATTATGCTAAAAAAACTCATGGTTAAGTTTTTATTTCTCTGTTGTTGCCAGGGAAGAAGTCCAAAGAGGCTAATTCCAAGATTCACTCTTGGTAGGGACATGTTATAGGAAAAGAGAATGTTTAGATGAAAATTTTAGACAGAAATCAAGAAAAAATAATCCGTCTCGTTAAAGAACATCAGCTGAGAGGGTGAGGAGCTGATTTCCCAGAAGAGCTCTTAATTGCATTCAAGTGTATCAGAAAATTGCTTAAGCATTTATCAGGAATGCTAATTTCTTTCCAGAAGAAAGTTGGTTGTGAACTGTCTCGCACAAAAAACATTTCATCCCACACCAAGTTGGGGGCATCTATTCACCCTTCCTTGTGAACGCTTCATGCTTTCTCAACATCACAACGTGTCTTGTGTCTGCGTGACCCCCGCACCCCAGGCCCTGCCACTTCTCGGGGCTTCAGGCCAAGGTCCAATGCTCTCTCCTCCTAACGATGTTTTCTTTCTATTCTAAACGACAGATCTTTTGTTGTACGGCTCTTATTTTTATTGTTGTCGTTTGTATTCGTATCTCCCATTTTAACAATAAGAAATTTTCTTTTCTTCTGAAGAAATTGTTTCTTCACTAAAATTCAATATACATTGGAATAATGTTTATATAACTAAATCCATAGTATAGGAGATGTTTTGTAACGCGATCTTCAATATATTGTACTTCAAGGAAATAGTTCACAATCTAAATTAATTATTGTATTAGTCAAATTAGATTCAGTGGTGAATAATTTAAAACAGCAGTGCTTTAAACAAGAGAGAAGTTAATTTCTCTCTCTAATGGCAGTCTGGAAGTCAGCAGTCCAGAACCAGTAGAGCGATTCTGTGGTCCTTCTATCTTGTTGCTCCGTCATCCTCCAGTGCGTGGCTTCTTCCTCGTGGTTCAAGATGGATGCTTGCTATTTAGCCATCGCATCCTTATTCCTGCCAGCAGGAAGGAGGAAGGAGAGAATGGCATGCCTCTTCTTTGTAAGGACACATTTCAGAAATTGCACACAAAATTGTGAGAATTGTTAATGTGCTGATAAGCCGAAGCACATTTGATTACATCCCGTTAGCTATAACTTAGTCACATAGGGCACCAGCATTAGGGGAAACTGAGGAGGAGTGTGCACAATTTAAAAATCATGGGTGCTACTACTAAGGAGGAAGAAAGAACAAATATTGAGGGAGAGCTGTAAGTTTCTTTTTTTCTAGCCTATTCTATACCAAACCTCACTGGTCAGGAAATTCCTATTTTAACATAATTTGTTTTTCCACATTCTCTTGGTTTCTCAGTAAATACTGAGACTCCATTTTTTTTAATACAGCAAAATAGTTCCAAAAACTATATGCATATAATATGCACATATGTAATAAAAATTATCTGCAATTATAATGCATCAAAAATGTTAGGGACCACTTTTATATAAAACATCATGGTTCCCAACTTTTTTTGATCATGTGCTACAATCAATAAATTTTAAACCTCCCCAATATATTTACATTTATCTATTAATATATTTTATAAATGTACTACTATGTTATATTATATACATTATAAAACGTGCACAAAAATTAAAATTGAAGAGATAAGAAATGAATATAAATAAAAGTCCTAATATTTTCTTCCTTTACACCAGTGGACTTTCTCAGGCAAACACCAGTCTAACAGATGCTAATATCTTGACTTCCGCTCTTCAGCTATCACACACATCAACATGTCAATAGAGAATTCAGCCAAAACCTAACAGAGGAGACTGGGATGAAATGCTAACAAGATAAGTTGTTATATTGTTATGTCCCACATGGAAAAGAAATAACAATTGTTGAAATTCCCACATTTCGGGTCTGACAAACAAATTAAGCGTCTCGACAAAATGTCTGCATTGAAAAACCCATTTGGGCTTTTTCACAGCATAGTTGAATTTGTTAGAGAGTTCAATGTCTTCTTGTTTATGAAGCTTTAATTTTACTACTATTGGGTTACTGAGATGGAATAAACAAGGAGCACCGCTGTTCTGCTCATTGTGGTCATGAATTGCAGGGCCCCGGAGGAGCATGTTGAGGTGCTTTGGAGGCTCGATTTCAGTGTGCTGGGTGTGCTCTGCATGCTTCTATACCATAAGTATGTCGACTTTAGAGCTTTGCAAACGAAGCTGTAGCTGAAGTTGCCGGACCAGTCATGTTGCATTTCCCCAAGGGCAAAACCCCAAATTGACAGCTCTCACTTGGTGTTACAGAATAAAACTGAGCAATCAGGACCAAGCGGACCCCTGCCGCATAGCTACTCACTGATATCAATTACTTAGCCTAATTACTGGACAAAGTATACCATTCATTCAAATCTTTCATTTTCTGGAACCATAAAAGCAATAGAGACTGCCGGAAAAAGTGATCACACCAACTTGGAATTACTAATAGCTAAGATGTGGACTTTTGATCGGAGTCCGGCCTGTACCCAATGCCATAAGAATAACAAAATTTGGAAAGCAGTTTAGAGAAAGTTCAAATGTGGCTTTATGAAGAAAGACTCTGAAAGAGAACATGGTTTAAGAGATGGGGGCTCTAAAATGAAATTCTGACCACATTACGATGAATAAATGTGGAGATAAAGACGTCAGTAAGACTGCCCACAAACTCTCTGATGAGTTTAGATTTTGAAAGAATACATATATAAAGGTAAGTAAGGTCATATAACCGAGGACACAAACTGTGAAATGTATAAGAAAATTGTCAGAATCGTGAATGCGCTGATAAGCCAAAGCTTACAAAAGTGACGAAAGCAATAAAACCTATTGTTTCAACCCTGTTTAGATCACAGATGTGAACAAGAGAGTAAAATGTACAATACTGGAGATGACGGTATAATGCTAGTAGATGAGAGAAGCATTTCAATCAAGGAAAATTATCTTCAAAACTTAAAAAGTCCAGCATAGGTTAAAAGGGTACAGAAATTTCCAGAAAGAATGGGCTGCTTAAATGCATCCTACACTCCATCTTGAGAGGACTCGCACGCCAGGATTCTAAGCTACCTTGTAGGCATGATTATGAGGTGACTTGGAGTAATCACCGAATCAAGGAGGCCCTGAGACAAGTCAGGAGACTGGAACAAAGCAGACTTACTCTGGATTTTCAGAAGGTGGGCGTTACCAGGTTTGGGAGCAGATTCCAGAAACAGTAAGTAGACATGATGTTGTTAGACATGATGTTGTTATCTAGCAAAATTCCAGAAAGGTCTGTTAAACAGGTGGTCTACTGACCTTACAAAACAAAATGCTGATTAGTAAGATCTAGTGTGTATTCATAAGTAAAATCCACTCCAAATGGGCTTCATTCCGTTTTTAGTAAGGTAAACAGACGAGCAGGTAATGGACACAGACCGTAAACACGGACCAGAGGAACTGCTATAAGAGTCTCCTTAAATACCAATGTGAGAAGCAACCTTTAAAGGCATGCCACAAGGGGCTTTTTCCTTCTAAAAAACAATTTCTTTTCTAATTATATAAGCAATATTTTTTAAAGCATGTGGACACATAGCATTTCCTTGATTCCAAGATGCAATTCATTGTGAGGTAATATATCAATGCGAAAACAGCTTTTTGGGTTGAGAAAGGAATTGTGTTAATTTGTAATTCATCCTAATTTAAGAAGCACTAAAATATAAAAAATGTACCTTAGAATGGAGGAAATACACACACACATATATTTACAAGATTGAAATATTTCAATCCTGAATTTGATTATAATCTTTGACTCCATGTCATTACAAACTCCATAGACATAACTTCTAGTGAATCAGTAACACATTATAATTTATTTAACTACTCTGTTATTCTGAAATTTTTAATTGTTTTTTTAGAAATAATTTTGCAATTTATTGTTCAGAAATATTTACCTGCATTTTTTATTACTTCCTTAGGGTACTTTCCAGAAGTGGAATTATTGAGTGAAAAGACGTTTTCAAGATTCCTGATACATGGCGCCGAACTAGTGCTCGGAGTGCTTGCACCAATTTACTTGACCACCAGCAGTGGTTTGAGAAAGAACCCATCTTACCACCATCAGAATGATCTCGCTTTTTCAAATTCTTTGTGGATTTGGTAGGCAAAAACAAGCAAACAAAGAAACAAATCTCAAATTTTCTTTTAATTTGGTTTGAATTTCATTAACTACAGTGACAAAAATATGGAATATTTTTCTATATAAATATTACTATTTGTGTTTCTTCTGTGAATCGTCTGTTCTTATCTTTTATTCATTTTTCTAATGGAAATTTATTATTTTCCTTGTCAACTATTATGTGGTCTTTATATATCAAAGATATTAGCCATTTTCTGCTCTATTTGTTATCATTTTTTAGGTTTTTGTATTAAACATTTGCGCCATTTGTTTTAAATCTGCTTGTTCTTTTCTTTATCTATTTTTAAGCTCATCCTAAAGAATGTAGGCTTTCTCATTGGAAAGTTTACAGAATTTACCTCAATTGTTGTATCTGATATCTGACCTCACCCTGAGTGTTTTGTTTACCCCTTTTGTTTGGGGTAACGGTCTCGCTGTTTATCTTGTGCGTGCCTGTGCTTTGCTCCGTGATTGGTGTTTTGATTGCTTTTATCTTCCATAGTGATTTGGAACACAGACTTCCTATTTTTTTTGTTTTACTTGTGATTGCTGCTAAGTTTTTCAAATCATATGTGAACCCATATTTCACAAAATATCAAGGTCATGAATGAAACAAACCTTTGATTCTCATTACGTGATGTTAGGAATGCGGTGTGTTCGTACTCTCCCCTATCCCTTCCCCCACTTACTGTCTAGCCTTTACTGATATAACCTGGGATTATTCTAGATCATAGATCAAAAATCTAGATCATTACTACTACATTATTACTCTTCCATTTTATAATTTTTAAAGTACTTTTTTATATTTCCTTTCAAAGGAATTATTTTATTTTTGCATTCAATTTTGTATGACTGTAACACTAATTATTTTTATTTAAATGTATGTTTATTTGGTTTCACTGCTCACACTCCCCAGCAGTCCTTTTATATTAGAACTTCAGGGTTTCTGGGCCCTTGATATTTTATGTGAATCTCAGACAGCCAGATTTTGAAAGGCCAGAACAAGAGATTGACCAGATGAAACTTATCAATACAGATGGAAAAAGTAAGGATGAAGAAGTCCTTGTTTAGCAATAATTGTAATGAAAAAGACCAGATTTGAGATGCTATAATCCCAATATGAGCAAATCATGTTATGTGATGGTTAAAAAAGCTAATGAAAAGACAATGGCCATGCTAATAAGCATAAGTGATAGGACAAAATGGTAGTTGATTCCACTTTACTAGGTCCTAGCCAGAGAATATTTGGCTAGAATACTCGCTTCAGTTCTGAGACATCTTAACATTTAAAATCTCGGAAGCATCTGGAAGAGAAACTTAGAGAAAGGTCTGAAAACCATGTCCTGTAAAGATTGATTGAGGGAACTGGGTTTAAACCAGGAAAAATGAGACTTAGGGGCTATGTAGTATTCGTGTATTTAAAGGGCTATAATAGATTATGAAGACTCATTGCTCCTGGAGGCAGATATAGGAGCATGAGTCAAGTTTCAGAAGAGAAGATTTTGACGCAATAGGAGGAAATTTCTGAAAGTTAGAGCTGTCAAAAATTGGCGTGTGGTGCCTCACACACTACCACACTTCCCACCTCCTTAGAGAGTGGATGGCGTCTGTTGAAGAGGGGTATGACCTATACAATATGGGCACAGAAATGGTTAATGCTCTGGGGACAAACGTGTTCCTATGTGTGGTTTCCCAGCTTCCTCCTCCCGGCTACACAACCTCCCACGTCCCCCACTCCCAAGACCTCTGCCAAAGAGAACTTGGCTTTCCCCCCGCTCATTCTCAGCCTGCCTTCAGCATTTTTTTTTTTTAATTTTTTTTTAAATTTTTTTTCCCCCAAAGCCCCAGTAGATAGTTGTATGTCATAGCTGCGCATCCTTCTAGTTGCTGTATGTGGGACGCGGCCTCAGTGTGGCCGGAGAAGCGGTGCGTTGGTGCGCTCCCAGGATCCGAACCCAGGCCGCCAGCAGCAGAGCGCGTGCACCTAACCGCTAAGCCACGGGGCGGCCCCCTCCTTCATCTTTAAGGAGAGTTCTGCTTTTGGGAGGAAGTCCTGGGCTTGTTGTATAGAGATATGAGGTCTGGAGAAGTGGAAGGAAAGTGGGAAACACTCTTGCTTGCTGGCTCAGTTTCTAGAATCATTTGGTTATTGAGAACATAGGAAAAGTGTGATTAATATTTGTAAAAGGGTTGCTTGACGCTAAAAAATTTAAAAGGATGTAACGCTGTGGGAAAAGAGAGAGAGAAAAGCCAAGCTTTCTCCCTGAATGTTTGCAGGGTTTGGAGTGTGAGAGGCTCTGAATATCTGCATGGGACAGGAGAGCAGGAGAGAAGAGAAAAGGGGACATGAGCAAGTGCAGAAGTAGGCACAGGCTACTGTCCTGAAATAAGGAAGTGTGTCCCCTGCCTAGATTGGTTTAGGACAAGAGTCTCCAGGAACAAACAAAAGAGGATGAAGAGTTTTTGGATCCCACTGACATGAGCAAAAGTCAAAAGACTCTTACTGATGAGGAGCCAGAATTTTAAATCAGATCCCCTCTCCCACTTTAAATATGATGCAAATGTTTATATATGTTGGTGCTGGTATTAATCCTGTGGTAAACTGTGTAGGGTTGTCATTCCACACTGTGGATTCCCTCATTCCCTGTTAACCATTCTCTGCTTTCATAAAGGCTAATTATGAACTCCTCGTGTGTGAGTGTTGATTATTCCTCATTACAATAAAAATTGTGTTGCCCATAGAGAGCAAAAAGGGAAAAGCAACACCCCTTCCGAATGGTGTTGGTGTCATGATGGTTAATTTTATGTGTCAACTTGGCTGGGACATGGTGCCCAGATATGTGGTCAAACATTATTCTGGATGTTTGTGCGAGGGTGTTCTTGGATGGGATTAACATTTAAATCAGTGGACTTTGAGTAAAGCAGATTGCCCTCGATAATGTGGGTGGGCCTCATCCAATCAGTTGAAGGCCTGAATAGAACAACAGACTGACCTCCCCAGAGCAGGAGGGAATTCTGCAGCAATTGAACTGCAATATCACATCTTCCTTGGTCTCCAGCCTGCCATCCCACCCTGCAGATTTTGGACTTGCCAGCCTCCATAATCACATGAGCCAATTCTTTAAAATAAATCTCTTTCTAAATACATACACATCTTATTGGTTCTGTTTCTATGGAGAACCTTGACTAATACAGGTGTGCTCTACATTGTGGGTATAAAAAGACACTGCAGGGGCCGGCCCAGTGGCATAGTGATTAAGTTCGCGTGCTCTGCTTCAGTGGCCTGGGGTTCCCAGGTTCAGAACCCTGGCACAGATGTATGCACCACTTATCAAGCCATGCTGCGGCAGGCATCCCACATATAAAGTAGAGGAAGATGGGCAAGGATGTTAGCCCAGGGCCAATCTTCCTCAGCAAAAAGAGGAGGATTGGCAATGGATGTTAGCTCAGGGCTAATCTTCCTCACCAAAAAAAAAAAAAAAAAAAAGACACTACATTTGAAAATCAGACTACATAAACCCAAAACTCTCATCCCACTCTAAGAATTTACGTGCTTTACCAGGTTACAGATTCCATACAGAATTATACTATATTGTTTAACATACATTGTGTTTTATGGGCAGGGTTATGACTCACCAAAACTTTCAAAATATCTCAATCTATTTACAAATTTTGCAATTAGGCAAAAATATGCAGGAAGGCATTGTTTAATTGTGTGATGATAATCAAGACATATATATTATGTGCATTAGCAAAAAATGTGAGTAAACTCTTGGGTAAAAGAAAAAAACCTGGTAGCGTGTAATAGATTTCTCATAGTCCTGTGTGGACCTTCCACTAAGAGAACATCCGTCTAAAATAGATTAGTCAGCCTCAAATGCTGCAGTGAGAATTCTTCTGGAGGAAGCATTTTGTAGGTTCTTTTCAGAACATAGAGAAGAACGTTTGTCTGAAGTTTTGCACCCAAAACTATATGAGATTTTAAGATTTAGATCTGATTCATCATAATCTTTTCCAAGAAAGATTATGTTTCAGTTTCTTCCAAGTGAAAACAGCAATAAAGTGCCATTCCCATGAAAAGCACAATGATATTATATAAATTGGGAATAATATATTAAAATAAAGTTTGTATTTGGATGAAATTGCCAAAATAAAGAGTAGAGAAGAACAAATGACTGTGATGAGCCATACTGCATATGAAAGGGCCTGGGCTGACTGCTTACACATGCTAGAAAGTCAGTGAACAGTAGAGTCCCTACTCAACTATTCATGTTTCCAAGTCAATGCAGTTTCAAATCCAGTATATCACTCAGGGGTATATAAAATTTAGATTTCCTGTAGCTTTAGTAGGCTTATTTTGTTTTGTTTTGTTTTGTTTTTTGTGAGGAAGATCAGCTCTGAGCTAACATCTGCCAATCCTCCTCTTTTTGCTGAGGAAGACTGGCCCTGGGCTAACATCCGTGCCCATCTTCCTCCACTTTATATGGGAGGCCGCCACAGCATGGCCTGACAAGCGGTGCATGGGTGTGCCCCCGGGATCCGAACCCGGGCAGCCAGCAGCGGAGCGCGCGCACTTAACTGCTACGCCACGGAGCCGGCCCCCTTAGTAGGCTTGTTTTTAACACGGCCAGTGATAACCCCAGCTGACTGAGATTTCCACACAATGGGAAGTTGGCTAAGTGACCTGAAAATCCCAGCCAACTCTGATATTCTTGAGCTCTCTTCTAGGAGTCTGCAGTTGGCTGGTGGAAGGAGAGAGTAGCCCATTCACACTCTTGACTGTATTTTCTTTTGATTCTAATGAATTGTGTGTTCATAGACCTGTAGGGTAGTACCTGACTGAGGCATTAATACCTTTAATTCCCGGAGGAAATCACAGTCCTCCATCTTTTGTCCTAGAGCTCACGTTGTCTACAGCAGTTTGCCCAGGGATATGGGGCATCCGGCAAAGTCATGATGTTTGAACACCAGGAGGATTGAGACCTGTTCAGTTGATGCGACTGATGATCTGCTATCTGTTTTCTCTGGTAGGGACCCAGGGGCAAGGTCTGTGCCCACTTTAACTGTTGGCAAATCCACAATATATATCCAGAGGCCTATGAGTGCTTAATAAACACTATCAGGTAATTATAGTGATGATGGGTAACTGTCTCTGACGTTGTTACCACTTGCCAAAGAATTAAACTACTTTTATACTTTCAGTAATTATCTCCCATGCCAAATTCTTCCCATATGGACCCAAACATAGCAATTTTAGGCTGGATTCACACCATAGCAATGATTACTTAATTATCTTACCGTGAGCAAAGCCCAGTTTTCAAAAGAAACAACGTTCACAAGTCATTAGATAAATCTTTGGCCCACTGTCATATTATTACCCAGTAGGTTGAGGATAGAGATGGGAGTGAGATGCAGAAATTTTTCCTGATGACAGACGGCACTGTCACTACCCTACTTTCCAGAGCTATGGAACATAGAGTTCCACGTCTTTTTAATAAAGCAGTTAGATGGCTAACTCACCTCGAGTATGTAACCTTAAGTAAGGTATACACACGCATGCATTACATCGATAGCATTTTTGACTGAATTCTGTGCAACTTCAAAGAAAGAATCTGAAGGCATTGACTGGGATAAGGCGTATACTGCCACAGGCTCAGGCGTGCTCTGCAGACTGCAGCCTCACTTTCCTCTCCTCAGTTAATACCCGCAATTTCCAAATCCTCTGGATCAATTACCCACTCTGTTGAACAAGAAAAGTTTTATTGAGTCTCACATTAGGTGTCAATTTAGTTGAGAGGGGAAGGAGGGAGTTAGGAGGAGTACTTATAATCTTTAAGGAACATTTCACTTTTAAGCACAAGGAGGTATACAATTTCTTTCTAAAAATTATTAATTCAGTAAAGAACAAGAATTTTGAGAAAATGTATATACTTTTTAAAAGTGTGGCAAGAAAACAGGTGGCATCTCTAGGAATAGATTTAAACTGTAAAAGATGGTTGTCCTTAAGCTTCTGCACAAACAGACAAGGTTTCTGTGGTTTTCTTTTCTCCATTGAGTCTGTAATCTTTTACGATGATCATTTCGTTAAAATTTACTGCATGCTGATTTGCATTTCCTCTGTGGAGCTGGGACTTCCTCCATGTCAATGTTCCTTTCCTTTTCTCTAGGCTGATCTTGATTTGATCAAAATCATGTGGAGTCAAAATGGTAGCCTAAAGATGCAAAACCTTTTACTCCAGAATATGATAGCATCAGCGTCAATGCTGCAATGGAAACACTGATATAAGGAGAAACACCAACCCAGAGGCCTGTAAGCAGAGGAAATAGCAGCCAACATCGACCACCATTTTTGTGCATTTGGCAGGAATAGGAGTCAGGTGATGGGATTTTGGAAAGAGAGCCTTAGGTTGGATAACAGTGCCTTTATCCACACACTGTACAACCTCAAGGGCCACCTAAGACCCTCTCCCCACCCCCCCACATACACATCATCTTTCCATCTTTACTTCAGGCCTTCTATACATTCTACTCTATGTTCATTTAACTGCACAGATTTTTCTGAGCCGAGTCTTCCAGAATTTATAGGTAGCGCCATTATTACCATGTGGCTGATCAGGATTCGAGTCTCGCTGTAACTGCAGTGTATGTATGCATGCCTGTGTAAGGGGGGAAATCAAAGCAAATCTCTACGCGATCCAGACAAGTTGCAATCAATTCAAATAGTCCAGTGAATAAGTGTTTTTAAAATACCATGTTCCTAATCTAATATTGTGTCGCAGGAATACAGAACCAATTTCTGTACTCAAGAGCTTTTAATAAACCAGGTGCAGAACGCAACCTCACAAACACAAAAGTGACAACAAAACAACTTAAAATATGGTGTAGCAGAAGTTCAGAGAAAGGAGAGCTAGCACATGAGATATCAAAGCAACTAGAGCAATCACAGGCTCTCTTCAACCTGCCATGGTCGTGGAAAGCCCTAGGTTCCTATTTACTGAGATGTGAGAAAGATTGGTCTGAAGTCTTAGTGTGGAGCAGAAATAGTTATGGAACATAAATTCTACATTTTACTTAGTAGGCCATTGGGAAATTTTCAGTTAATAACTGAAAACAAATGTGGGGCATGCCAGGACAGCTGGGGAGTATCCCAAACTTACTGCAAACCCCAGAAGGGAGCCGGGGGGCTATCTCCACCGTCCATCATGAGTGTGAACAGAGATACAATCACGGTAGTGAAAACCAATTGGTTTTCTAAAAGGAAACCTCTGGTAGTCAAATTTATTTTTCTTTGTCATGCGTTATGAATAAAATGATACTCATACCACCACATAGTTTAAATTATTTCCTGGAGTGCACTTGGGCTTTGGAACTCAGTGATCCCAATTTTAAACTAACTCTTGGGGGGCGAAAGGAGTTGGCACTGCACAGTGAAGCATTTCATCACCTATGCTCCCTTACCAAAAAAAACTCTTTACATTTTAGGTACAAAAATTCCGTTAGTTTAGCCTGAGATCAAGTTTCATCATTCCACAGGTTCAGTTAACACACTCCAAATGAAAGAATCCAAACAGACATTCGATAAGCTATCTACCATGTATCAAGTTCTTGCCAGTTGATTAGAAGAATATATTCTGAAATGATTGACAGTTCTTTGACAATACCAATTTATTACCTGTCAAGCTGCAAGGTATGCTTTTGATATATAGGAGTGAAATAACATTGAAATAAAACTAACTCTAAGTTAAAACAGGAGTTATACTATTCCAAATAGATCCCAGATGACTATGAGAAACATATTTGTCTGTGTAATAACAATTAGATAAGCGGTACATGGTTATTATAGAGATGACAAACTTCAGTGCAGTATACTATGTAAGTGCTCCCACCCTATTAAAATAAAAACCAATACTGAACTCAGTAATTTGAATGGAAGAGAAATTTGGAGTTATAAATTTGGAGAGAAATATATGGCAAAAGTTTGGTAGTTAGTATTAAGGATATGACTTATTTCCTATAAGTCAGTGGGTTTATCTCTGAGTTTCAGACCCATACATTAGAGGAAATGTGTCATAATTGGTTCATTTTAGGTTAAATGATTGATATTTTTAACATATGAAACCTGTTATTTTGCAGCTGAGGTTTATCCTGCTTTCCTATAGTTTCACAAACTTTCCATTTTAAATTACAGAACTTCCATGCTAATTATAAACTTTTATCTTTAAAAGTGGTGCTGCCTTTTAATCATTTGCTGTAGTTACTTTTTTTCTAAACCTTATAGAAGATGGCACTGTTCTTAATTTTGACCAAGGAAGGTTTTACTCATCTAGCAGAAGCTCAAGGTCTTAATAATACCCTAGGAAGTCTTGGTCAGAGGCAGAACTTAATGCAAAGCAAAATGTTGAAACACAAGAATTTATACTTACAACGTATGAATGTTTGTCTATGTTAGCAAAGGAAACAGAAGGTCTTTTTTTCCTTACCTTGGAATAGATGGAGTGGTACTGCTCCCTTTATCAAAATTAGTCACAGCTGTGTGGCCCAGGCACCGACTAAAGCTGTGGTCAGCTTACGGGCAGGCGAGTTAGCATTGTTCTCTCTGTGGTCACAGGCTGTGCTCTAAAGTAGAGAATCTGTGCCCCTGAAGCTGGAGGGTGGAGGGTAAGAGCAAACCCACCTCTAGAGGGGTCCACACTGCTAAATCTGTACACCAAGGACAGCTGTTCAGTAGCCTGCACCTGAAGTGATGAAGAAACACGGGAACAGGACAGGCCATGGGAGCTGTATTAAGTCTGGTCATCAAAGTACCAGTAAGTGTAAATAATAGTAATAATAACTACGACTTATTTAGTGCTCCTTAGGATCGGGCATCGTGCTATGAACTCTCCCCTCCCCATGACGTGAGTGTTTCTGTCTACGTTTAGAGGCTCAAAGAGTTTATAGAACTTACATAGCAAGTAGGGATGGCACCACGATTTGAAGCAGGCAGTTCTCATCCCAAAGCCCAAGCTTATAGTCCAGAGGCTTTCGAACCTTGATCTGTAGACCAAGAACATCCGAGCTGCCTAAGAAGATTATGAGCATATTTCCTGGCCCCAAAGAATTTGATTCCGTGAACCTGGGGGCAGCCTGGGCATCTGCTTCCCCAAGTGATTCTGACCCTGACCCAGGCTTGGCGACCACTGCTATAACCAGTGCTTCCAGAATCCTGTTCACATCAAGTCACATGGATAATGATACTGTCTGTACACTTCACACCAGCAACGGCAAGGAAGGGCTAAAGCTCCTCCTAGGCAGAGTGATGGTCTGGAGCCTCTAGCCACCCTGGTCCTCCCCAGGCCTGAGGGTCAACATCCCTGCACACAGGAGAGCCGGTTCCAGAACACTGGTGGGACTGGTATTGCCTCAGCATACCAGTTAGAACTCCTCAATCTAAAATCCTAAGGCAGGGCCGGCCCCGTGGCTTAGCGGTTAAGTGCGTGCACTCAGCTACTGGCAGCCCGGGTTCGGATCCCTGGCGCGCACCGACGCACCGCTTCCCTGGCCATGCTGAGGCGGCATCCCACATACAGCAACTAGAAGGATGTGCAACTATGACATACAACTATCTACTGGGGCTTTGGGGGGGGTGGGGAAAGGAGGAAGATTGGCAATAGATGTTAGCTCAGAGCCGGTCTTCCTCAGCAAAAAAAAAGGGGAAGATTAGCACAGATGTTAGCTCAGGGCTGATCTTCCTCAAAAAATAAATAAATAAATAAAATCCTAAGGCAAACTGTGAGAGCCCTACACCACTCAGTGGTTTAATCCCATTATGTAGAGAAACACGTGCATGAGAAACCAAAAGGACCAAGCTTCTGACATGGCTTCACACCGCTTCCAAGTCTCCAACCTACACCCCAGGAAAGGCCTTGGCACTGAGAGGAGACTTATCATTGGTCCCAGTCTTGGCCAAGAAACAAATCACCTTTTGAGCAGAACACAAGGAGCTCAGGCTTAGAAGTGAACGGTTGGAAAGGAGAAGGGAGAGAAATTTTCATTATTTGGTCCATGAAGGTCATTTTCTAATCTTGATAATAGAAAGAATCAGCCCCTAGGTTGGCAAATACTCAACAGATGGATGGGTTTCTTTGAACCTCTCTGTAAGGTATGAGCAGGATGGGTGAAGGGTCTACCTAAAGGCTCTCTCATGTGACTTTGCTTGTAGATTTTAGATCTGGGTTTGCACTCTGACTCTGTCACTCACCAGCTTTACAACCTGGAGCAAAAGATTTAACCTCTCTAAGCCTAATCATTCACACCTCCTGTGAGGGTTCAATGAGATAGTATGCTGCATAGCAAGCATCCCCTAAATGCTAGCCATATTATCCCAGCCAGATTTACTGAAAATGCAAAATGCAATGATAGCCTACACAATGACACAGGCACGAAGTATGTCCCCCTACATTCCTGCATTGCTAGGATCGCTCCTTGAGCAATGATCTGCGGCTAGTTACTTCTGTTCTGAATAACAAGGGGCCGCTCTGGTGCTAGCAGACACCCTAAGCATACCACCATCCATGGGTGCCTAGGCTGGAGATCTGGGAGTCACCGAGAGTTCTCCCACCCAGCCATGCTGGGAATCTTTTCGTTCTACTAATGCCTCTTTGTTCTCTCTTCATGTTCCTTCAGCCTAGAACACTCTTCTTCCCACCTCTTTGTATCTTCTAGCTAATCTTCTCCCAAAGACCAGGTCTCCACGAAGATGCCAATTCCTTCCTAAAGACTTCCCTATGCCCAACTCTCAGTTAGGGGTCCTCCTGCAGCTTTCATAGTGGGCTGTCTTTCCAACATCATGACACCCATCGCCCTACATCACGATTGGTTGTTTCCTTGTTCAGATGAACCTTCTGGTCTCTAAGTGCTGTAAAGCAGGGCTCTTATCTTTGTGTCTGCTATATCCCTACACAGAGCACAGGGCCTAGCAGGTGGCAATGAGTGATAATTATTTATTGAATGAGAGATTAAACGTCAGCACCCTTCCCTTTTCGAAACAAGAAATGTCGTAATTAGAACTCCCTTCTTATTTAAATGAGACATATATGGTGTGCTAAAGTCATCACTCTGTGTCCACCTTGAGAAAGGGGTGCCGCCTTAGAAGTCCTGGCCTCCAACTCAGGATGGGAGAGGCAGCATGGGGGAAGGGGAAGGCTGTGAGCTGAGAAGCACAAGCCCTGCCTTCCACTCACCTCTAGCCCTTGGAAAATAGCATTTCATATCAAGACTCAGTTTTTCATGTATAAAAGGAGAAGGGTTGGGGCCAGCCCTAGTGGCCTAGTGGTTAGGTTGGACACATTCCACTTCAGCAGCCTGGGTTCAGTTCCCAGGTGCGGACCTACACCACTCATCTGTCAGCGGCCATGTTGTGGTGGTGGCTCACATACAAAAAAACACAAAGAGGAAGATTGGCAGTGGATGTTGGCTCAGGGCGAATCTTCCTCAGCAAAAAAAGAAAAAAAGAAAAGACAAGGGTTGGACAAGAGACCTTTCCTAGCTCTAAAATTCTGTGGACTATTAGAACAAGCACGTGCCAGGCTTGGAAAAAACACCAGTGCTGTTCTGCCTGGATTGATCCTTCTTCCAGGCCATGTGATAAATGCCCCCAGGTCCTACCGTGTCCACACCCTCCAGTTTTCCGGTAGCCCCTCTTCCTGCCCTCTCTATAAGCACCACATAAAGAGCCTTACATAAAGCAACTACCTAGTAAATGTTCTCACTTGAATAAAGGGAGTTATTTTTATTTAGTCAACCTTAATAAAGGAGAATTTTTCTAATGGTTTGAGTCTAAGTATTTGGATCAAAAGAAGTTAAAAAGTGGGTGATACAAGGAACAAGGAATTGGGCAGAATACTCATTCCCGACATACTGAAGGACCCTAAAGGACCAGTGATTCTTCCTGCGTGATTGTTCTCACTTAGGTGTACCCTTGGGTCCCATCCCCCAAGACAGGAAGCTGGCAGTCATCCCAGATGCCTTCCTTTTCTTGATTTATCACATTCAATAAGTCACTAACCATTCCCACTTGATCTACAGAAATTGCCTCCTAATATATCTCCTGGCCTATGCCCTCACCCCTCTCCAGGACAATTTTCATGTTTTCTGGAGGGTAATCTGGCAATATGTATCAAAGTCATTGTAATTGTGCCTGATCCTTCAACCAGCAATTGAACTTTTAGGAAAGTGTCTTAAGAAGCTAAGCGACATGGGCACAAAGATGTATGTGCACAAGGATGTTTCTTGGACCGTTATTTATGATAGCAAAGCACATGCAAATAATATGTATGTCCAATCATTGTTTCTCATTTGGAATACTTTTATATGATGGAATGCTATGCAGTCATTAAAAATTATTTTGTAGAACAAAATTGATGGGGAAAATGTTCAAAATACACTCACTGTTAAGCAAAAAAGCAGGTTATTAAACAGCTAGTATGAAGCCATTTCAAAATACATTTACAGGCATGTACTGCATAACGACGTTTTGGTCAATGACAGACCACATACACGACAGTGGTCCCATAAGATGAGTACCATACAGCCTGGGTGTGTGGTAACTATACCATCTAGGTCCAGGTAAGCACACTCTACGATGTTCACATAACGCCAAAATCTCCTAATGATGCATTTCTCAGAATGTATCCCCGTTGTTATGAGATGCATGACTATATATAGGCACAGAGGTAGATACATACATACATACATTATACACATACATAGAAAAGTGATCATAAGAATCTATACATAGATTATATATATGTATATTCCACATTTTCTATCCATGTATAGAAAAGTGATCAGAATACTCTACACCAAAATAAGTATTTTCCATTATATGCATTCATGGGATTTATTTTATAGTAGAGAATATATTATTAAAATGCAACCACTCAAAACCAATTACGTCAACTCTTCAAGGGATCCCCATTACCTCACAATCCAAAGCCCCAACATGGCCTCTGAGAGCCTCCCCATCCAACTCCTGCCCAACCTCTGCATCCTCAGGTCCTTGTGCTCCCTTCTGGTCACCTGACTCTCTAGCGCTGTCAGACCTGCTTCCTCTTTCACCCACTGTGACTTTGCACATGCTGGGCCCTCTCCCTGAAATTCCCTCTGCCTGTCTGTGACTGGCAAACTCCAACTGACCCTTCAGAGACACCTCAGAGAAGCTTTCCCTGCCTCCCCTGCTCCAGTCCTCTGAGGTGGTCACCATCTCCTCTGGGCCACCTTCAAGCATCTCCGTGTTGCATGCTCCCCCTTCCCCCACAGTTGTATATTGACTTTTCTGTCTTCCCTACGCCACTGTGAGCTCTGCGAAAGCAGGGACCAGGTCTTGGTCTCTCCTGAATCAAGCACTGAAGTAGGAACATTGTAGAGATTCAAAAACTATGTATTGGATTGAAACAAATGACAGAAATTAAAAGGAGGAATTTTTGGTAGTTATGCTTCAAGTTCACAGCCCACTTTGTCTACTTTAATTTACTCCAGGTTCTGAGCTTTCAGATCCAATGAAATTTACATGCCCAAACTGTACAAGTTTAAGCACCTTTCAAAATAGCTAATTTCCATCAGATAAGCTTATTAAAATAGTAAAATGACCCACATATACAAATACAGCCCTAAAGTCAAGAAATGAAAAATAAAGAACAGTTTTATTGCTGTGAGTAAAATGGTTTTGAGGTCTAAATAAAAGAAGAAAAGTGTGGTATTTGTTATGGTGCATTTATTTTTGGTTAAATGTTTTGGTAAGAAATAAATACGACTAATTTATCAACACTAAATAATTATGGTTGACATAACAGTCACACTTTTTAGGATTATATTTTCCTATGTAAATACTTTCCTCCTAAATAACCAAAAATTACTTTAGTCATGCCAATGCTAAAAACAGTAAAGTAAGTCTAAGAATTTCCTAAAACTGGAAATAAAAATTGTTTTCAGTTTGGTCCCTTTACCAGAATTTTTCAAATTTGGGATTGAAACGTCATTAGCATTTACGAAACTGCTTTATACTGTTCTTTTGTCACATTATCATCATATGGATGACTTTGCTGTGAATGCAAATCCTATTTAGGGTCACTCATTATCATTTTAGCAAATATTACAGCTCCGTGTGTTCTCGAGTCTCTCTTCCTCTACACCACGCGTGTACATAACTTCACGAGATAAGTATTTAATGGACAATTGTCTTCTAACTTTAAAAGAGCAGATTATTAACCAACGAACAGCAGAGCAAGAGACACAAAATGTTTTACGAATAGGATTCATAGAAATGACATACTGGGCTGAATCTCAAAAATTTCTCTACTCATGCATCTGTATTCTTGAAATAGCTTCTCTTAAAATATAACAACACTCATGAGGTACATTCTATGCTATTACCTTAAAGTTTAGAGCAAACTAGTGAAGGCAGCAGAAGGAAATGTGTGAGACCAAGAACGGCAAAAGATGACATTATCCAGATTTTTTTGATGTAACATAGATCATACTAGCTTCATTCTTCTAAGGCCTCAATGATACTCCACCAGGCATTAATTTTAAAGCCTCAAGCCACCTTGAGTCACTCAATAGAAACAAAATCTAAGCAGGGGGCAGAGAAGACTAGTAATTTTTTAAAAAAAGAAATGCAACTGGGGAAAATAAGAAGTGTTTTGTTCCACTAGAAATATGACTCTTCACTTTTCCAATCTAACGAAGGCTTGTTCTTGTAATATGAATAATATAGCTGTAACTCATCAGAATTGTCTACATTTTAATTTGAAAAATAGTTCCCATGTTAATCTTTAATAGCCTGTCTTCTGGACCAACAGAAAGAGTTACAAAAGAAGTCATTTACAGTGGCGTAATTAAGGCCTATGAGAAGCATATTTAGTAATGTGGTGCCGTTCTCCTTTTCATCCAATGGCCTCGCTGGTATATAGATCCACCATTTGATCAGTGCATCTGGCCCCAGGGGCTTCATGGTCTGCAAGCCACAACCTACTAATAAGCACCCTCCAGCTTGTTTGCTAAACAGATCAGTCCTGGCAGGCACCCAAAAACTCCAATCCTTGAAACTTGGAGCTCTTTAACTTGCACAGCCTATTGTGTGGCAAGCAAGAGAATAAACTATGTACCTCATAAATGCAGAGCAATTATGGATCAGTTAGTAAAACAGCTGTGGCTCAAAAGATTGCTTACCTAAACCAAATCGAGTCCTAATTTATTTTTGTATTGTCTTTGTTAAAAATCAAACAAACAGCTCTACAGAGCTTGTATACACAGTACAGAAAATGGCTGCATTTTCCTTATAAACAAGATGGCAACTATTGGCTCTAACAGAAATCATCCTCAGAAGCTGAAGGTTTTCCTTCAGAACCAAACCACTCCTCATCGCAGTTTCATTCGGTTGTTTAAGGAAACAAGGTAGAATTTAATAGAAGTTCAATGTGTTGGGGACCGGGGGCTGTGCGGTGTCTTATTATAGATACTAGATAAGACAGTGTCAACTTCAAGCATAAGGATGTAAAAATGAAGGAGCCTTCCTTTACAGAGAAATGGAAAAGTAGCTGGAGTTTGTGTGCATTAATCTGCCAACGATTATGATGTATGCAGGTACATTGTTATAACCAAATTAATACTTGCCAATTTATGAATCCATATGATACAAAAGCAAAACAAACAAATAAAAAACACACTAGGTTTGTACAGCCATTAGCCTTAGCCTATCTCGAAATGGCTTAGTGTAGCAATGGCACACACATTTTACTCCATAGCTAACGTTTTCCCTTCTGTTTGAGCATCTACACTGTGATAAGTGCATTAAGTAACAAACCTTGAACCCTTGAGAAAGTATTGTGAGAAGACTTGGTGATCTTCATTTTAGGGAATCTATAATTTTGAATAAGGTCTACACAGATATTAATAGAGAATAAAAACATAGCCAAGCTGGATTGAGGGAGATAGAACCTGGACCTGATTTCATTATTTATTAACCATGTGACCTTCAGCAAGTAACATACCTTACTGAACCTCAGTGTACTCATCTGTAAAGTGGGGTAATCTGTTCTGCCTGTGTCAGAGGGATGTTGAGCAGAAGTAAGTTAATGGAGTGTAAGTACTTAGTAATGCATAGACATCTACAAATGTAAACTCTTATTGTCGCTAAATAGAAACAAACTTAGAGAACTATCAGATACATATTTGTGAAGCACTGGACAGATTTCTTTGGGACCAACTTTTAGTTACACTAGTCAACTTGATTTAGGGATTTGATTTAGGATGTGTGGGGAATGTTATATGGTCGTATCTTACCTTTCGATTTGCTAACGGTTTTTTTCCTCGATCCCTGATTTTTGCTGTAATTGTGGATATTTGAGATGAACTGATGACCAAGTGCTCCAGTTATCAGCCCCAATCTTGGAGTACCCAATCCGATATGCACGAGTAGGCATCAACGGGACATTTTAGGACTTTTCCCTGACGCATGGTCACTGTTTGCCCTCCTGCTTCTATCTTAGGTAGTGCATCAGTTAGCTACTGCTTCAGTAATGCTACCTAACAAATCACTCCCAAAATTCAATGGCTTAAAGGAACAAGCATTTACTCCTCACTCACAAGTCTGCAGGTTGTGGCTGCAACTTGGCCAGGCTAGGGTGGACTTCAGGCCTGGGGGCTGGTCTTTGGGTTTCAGGATCTAGGCTGCAGGTTGAGTGTAGGTCTGTTCCACATGTCTGTCATCTTCACTGGATCAGTGACCACCCAGGGAATGTTCTTTTCATATCAAATGGCAGAGGCTTAAAGCATTGGCCCAGAATGCGCACACTAACATTTCCACCCATATCCCATTGGCCAAAGCAAGCCAAAGGATCAAGCCCAACATCAATGGGGCTGGGAAGTATATTTCATTTCTAGTGGGAGGAACTTCAAAATTACAGGGCAAGGCCCTTGGTGAGTAATTCTAATACAAGGAAGGTATGACTAATTGGAACAATGATCCAATCTACCACACATGTTTTAAAAGTGAGCTAATATTTTATTTTTTATATATTTTAAACACTATTAATAACTTTTACTTGCACTCTTAAATCACCCATAATTTAAATAACCCTTGTGGCTATTGAGCACTTGGAATATGGCTAGTCCAAACTGAGATGTGCTGGAAGTGTAAAATATGCACCAGAGTTTGGTGACTTCATATAAAAAAAGAATGTAAAATGTCTCATAATAATCTTTGTACAGAAAAATATTTTTACCAAACTCTTAAGCCAGAATTTGAGCCATGACATGGCAACATGGGTAAGGAAAAGGAAACCTTGGCAGACCCTCTCCTCCCTATACAATTCTTGCCACTTTTACTGGAATAAGTCAATTCTCTTCTAAACCAGCCCCCAAGAGATAAAAAATATCAGAATGGGAGTCCTCAGCATATTCAATAAATAGTTTCCCAAATGTTATCTCAATTTTTGGTAAATGGATATTAGCAGATCACTCCCAGCACGGATTCTGAAATGACCCTGAATCAGTCCTGATTTCCTAGGATTCTTTTTCTGACAGCCCCTCGGAGGCCAATCGAATCCTGCCTCTAGCAGAATACAGCTCTGCTCGGAAAGAAACTTTTATGCCCAAATCCTAAAAGATGAGGAACCAAGGAATTCTATAACCAAGGTAATAGTTGCTGCGTCAATTTATGTCTCCCAACATATTCCTCCAAAGAAACAATAAAGAATAGTAATAACAAAGAAAACTACATAAAAACATGCCCTCAGCGTGAATAAAAGAATGTTCAAACTTCAAATTACCATCGGTAAAAAAGTAAACATCAAACCCCAGCATGCTGCCTTCATGCTCCTGCTGCCCCAGGCCCCCATGGGGAGACGGGCAGCCTGGGGAAGATGGCAGGGAGGAGAAGAGGGCAAAGGCCACAGGCTGGTGGAAAACACAGAGAAAGAAAGTCCACCCTACATGCAAAAATGCCGGAAAGGAGTCCTGGTAGATCAGAGCAGAATCAGGGAAGAGACTTAAAAGCGTGTGCAGGACTCGAGGTGGCATCTTGGAAAGGCAATTTTTCCAGGAAAGGGGTAAGGAGTGTAAATGGGAAGAGAGAAGTGCCTTAGAACATTGCACATGAAGCGGGAAAAAGCAAGAGTGGGCATATTAGGATCCTTAAAGACAAAAGAATATGAAAAAAAATCAAAGAATGCACGACTCTTCCTCCCATCAATGTCCTCAACACACACACACACACACACACACACACACACACACAGCCAACCAGTAAAAAAAAAAAAATCCATACCTTGCTACACTGACAGCAGAGGGAGCTCTTGAACTAGGAATCTTGCAAATCACCGTCCCTATCTGCAGAAATGCAAGGATGCAAGCAATCTTTATTTAAGCAAAAATACCATAAAATAAAGACTAAAACAATTACTACCTCCCCCTACACCCTACACTGCACCCCCTGCCCCGGCAAGTCAGAGAACAGAGGGTCCATGGAGGCCTTCACTCAGGAGTCAGGACCTTCCACTAGGACACTTTGCTCAGATAAATGTCTGCCTGTGAGGTCATGGCCACAAAAACAACAACCAATAACAGCACAGAGGCCAGTTAGAAGATCACGAAAGGGAGATAGTGATGGATTTCTCTAGGAAAGGTGGTGAAAGTAGTAGGATTCAGATTTACTTTAAAAGTAGTACCAGAATTGTTGATAAACTGGAAACGGGGTGAGGAGGGGAAAAGTACAGAACACATCCTAGGGCTTGGTTTGGACAGCTGGGAGAATGTAGGTACTATGGGCTAAGAGAGTGTTGTGGGAAGTGAGTGAGAATCAAGAATTTGGTCATGTTATGTATCCGGTGGCTTCTGAATATACATTTATGAATGTCATGGGTTTTGATGCTATTATAAATTGTATTGTTCTTTTACTTTCAATTTCTAATTGTTTAGTTCTAGAATTTAGACCTTATTTTTGTACATTGAGCTTGTATCCTGCTACCTTGCTAAGCTCACTTATTAGTTTTAGTTAGTTTTTTATACATCCCTTAGGATTTTCTACACAGATAATCATGTCAGCTATGAGTAAAGCAGTTTTATTTTGTCCAGTCTAATATGCATGCCTTTTATTTCTTTTTCTTGCCTTATTGCTCTGGCCAGGACTTCCAATATAATATTGAATTGGAGTACTGTGACTGTACATATTTGTCTTGTTCCCTACCCTAAAGGGAAAGCATTCAGTATGATGTTGTAGATTCTGTGTAGCTGCCCTTTATCAAGTTGATCAAGTTCCTTTCTCTGTCAGTTTGGCTCCTTGAAGAAGCAGATGCCAAAATGGGATAAGATGTGCAAGAGATTTGCTGGAGAAAATGCCAGTGCAGGATAAAGGGGGAGGAAATGAAGTATTCAGGGGAACTTCATAACTGCCACAGGTCTGACACCTGTGAAAGCAGAGCAGGAAGTTCTGGTGACTAATGAGATGTTAGGAACCAAACCTTCATACTTGAGGGGTCTGAGCTCTTGGTAACAACGCCTTTCTCAGGCTGGGATTGCTGCACATGTCCACTCACAGTTACAAGAGGGCACAGAAGTACTAGGGGTGCCCAAGTGGATCATTTGGGCTCCACACGTTTTCCTCCCTGTCCCCCTTGTATAAAAGCAGCCCTAACTCCACCTGCTGATTAGAGTCGATTATCCTTGTCAAGAGAGTGATTCCTCTTCTTGCTAGTTATTCCCTGGACATAAGAAGTCGAGAGTACCCTGAGGGGAAATATAAGTCATAGTTCAATGTGACCTTTGCTCTGTCACCTGGTAAGAGTGCACCCTCTTTGGGTATCAGAACCCTGCAGAACCCAGAGGTGCAGGGCTGGAAAAAAAAATCCCAGTGGGTAAGTGAGTTAGACATTCAGAGGTGGGGATAGTTAGATTTGCCTTGGAGGTAGAAGTTCATGCTGGTGAGACCATGCAAAGCCTCCATCTCTGCCACCCTGGCCACTCTGTTAATATTCCAATCATGCCAGTTCAGTGGAAGTCAATATTGAAAACTGGTTAATGTCAACTGGCCAACCCATTTTACATGTTGACTAAGCCTTTGTGTTACTTACGATATAAAAATCTTCACACTTCATGTCCACTCCCATATGTTCATCCACATGCCTTCATCCTAGACCTCTTATCTTCCAATCCTTTCCCTTCCAGGTCCCTGACAGATGACCAGGTCATTGACTACTGTCCAAGGATATGGATATATTTTCACCTTGGGCTATGTGTCTTTCCACAAAACAGATGACCAGATGCACCTCACAGCTCTGTCCACTGAGAAGGTTTTCTCTTTTTATTGACATTCAAGGCCAACCTTGAATGTGTCTACAATGCAGGTTCCATCCACTGTTTTACTTGTTACCACATGCTAAGCTGATCCATCTGTAAACCACGCTCAGGTTTTTCCCTCCTTCTTCAGTTGCTTATATGGGACACTTCCATATGGCTATAGTTACAAGCTGAGGAAGGGGAGCTCCATGCTCGGAGACATGGGGGTCTGGACTACCTGCTCAAGCCCAGCTTATTCATGCCCTCTGGTAACATTTGGGCTTTATCCCAGATGTAACATTTCTATCTTATTACAGACTACTGCGGGGCATGTCAGATCTATCACTCAGTGGGTTCAGTATAACCCGGATGATAATGGACACATGGCTATCTGAGACCATAGTCAAGTGTTTCTTGTATGTTACTAGACCCTAGTAGAGACAGAACATTTGAACAACGAGCATCAAATTGGAATGTCCTCCCTGCTCTTCAATTTTCTGAAAGAATTTTTATGGTACTAGCAATTCTTTCTTGAATGTCTGATAAAAACTCACAAGCAAAGCCAACTGGTCCTGTTTTGCAATAATTTCATTACTGTAATTTTTCAAATTATGAATTTAATTTCTTTCATAGATGTAGAACTATTCATATTTTCTATTTATTCTTAAGTTTTTATAATTTGAGTCTTTCAAGGAATTTGTCCATTTCATCTAAGTCTTATGCACAAAGTTGGACATAATATTTCCTTATCATCTTCCTAAAGTCTGTCAGATCTGTAGTGATGCTCCTTCTTTCATTCCTGACATCAATAATTTGACTCTTTTCTCTTTTGTTCATATATATATTCTCATATATATATATATATTCTCATTTTGTAAAGTTTCCTTTCCACTTTAACTTATCTTATAGAGCAAGTCTGCTGGCAACAAATCATCTCAGCTTTTGTTTGACTGAAAGTCTTTATTTCTCTTTCATTTAAATATATATATATATTTCCAAAGTAAGTATAGAATTTTACATTGACAGTTTCTTCCAGAACTTTACAGATACCGTCCCATTGTCTTTTGACTTACATAGCTTGTGAAAATAAGTCTGTAATATTTTTATCTTTGTTCCTCTATATCCAATGCATCTCTTTTTCCTCAATGCTTTAAATTTTTCTCTTTCTCTTTGGTTTTTAGAAGTTTGATTATGATGTGTCTTGATGTGTTTTTCTTTGTGTTTGCCCTGCTTGGTGTTTGCTGAGTATCTTGGATCCATGGATTTATAGTTTTTATCAAATTTTGATGATGTTTGGTCATTCTTTCTTGAAATGTTTTTTCTGTTCCATTCTCTTCTTTTCTGGGACTCTAGTTACATTCATATTAGACTGTTTAATATTTTCCACACATCAGAGAGATTCTGGGGTTTTTTTAAAGTCTTTTTTCTCTCTGTTTCATTTTGTATAGGTCTATCACTTTATCTTCAGGTTTACTACTCTTTTTTTTTCCTCCAACATCTAGTCTGTTATTATTCCCATCCAGAGAATTTTTCATTTCAGATATTGTGATTTTCAACTCTAGAAGTTCCATATGATTTTTTTAAACTCATTGATTTATTTCCCTACTACGTGCACTTTTAGATTAGCCATTTTAATGTGCATGTCTGATAATACCATCACTGCCCTCATTTCTGGGCCTATTTCTATTGACAGCTCTTTATCCTGGTATGGGTCATATTTTCCTGCTTCTTGGATGTGTAATAATTTTTACTGAAAGCTGGATATTGTGGATTTTATATTGTTGAGTGTCTGGATTTTATTGTCTATCTTTAAAAAGTGTTGGGCTTTGTTTTGGTAGGCAGTTAGGTTCCTTATGGATGAAGTCAATCCTTTCAAGGCTAGTTTTCAGTCCCTGTTAGGTGGATCTATAGTAGCCTTTATTCTATGGCAAATTTAGTCCCTCTATGAAGGCATAAACTTTCTGGTGTCTCAATTACTGAATTCTTGATGTATTTAACATGAATTCTTCACCCTTGCTGGTGAAAGCTTGAACAATTCTCAGAAGACTTCCGTGAGCTTGGACAACTTTCAGTTCCCTGGTTCCTCTTTGTTCAACCTCATGAAGTTTAACGTTTTGTGCGCATGCCTTAGTATTTAGGCACTATCAATAGGATCCCTACATACATTTCTGGAGCTCTTTTTTTCTGTATAGCTTCCCCCTCTCTGGAACTCTGATTTGCAACTTCTAGATGCCTCCAATACCCTGAGCAGCAATCTGTTTTCCAAGGTTCAGAGAAACCAGAGCTGCCACACTCTACTTGGGATCTCCTCCCTGTTCCTCCCAATGAAAAGCTGGAGAAACTGTAGGGCTGACTGCAATAGTTTCCCTTCTCTTGAGAGTCACAGAACTATACTCCCTATTGTCCAAAATCTGAAAACATCTGCTTCATATCTTTTGTCCAGTTTTCTTGTTGTTTAATGTGGAAGGTAAATTTATGTTACTCCATCGTGACCAAGTACCGAATTTGTTAACTAGGCAGTTGAATATTTGAGTCTGACTCTGGAACTCAGAGAATTCTAGTCTGAAGCTATAAATCTGGGAGTCAGGTTTCTCAAGAATTAATTATACTGTATGGAGATAGTGCTCCTTTCAAGTCCTAAGGCAGCTAGGTGAAAATTGTGGACTGGACCCAGCCAATAGCAGCCCCCTCCATTTGCCCCAGTATGAAAAAAATTTAAATATACATTATTTCTACCTGTGCTACAAGAGAGTGAGTATGGAGAATAGAGCAAAGGGTTAAGCCCTGGGCATTCTAATATTTAGAGATTGGAGGCAAAAAGAGGAAAATCTACAAAGAAGACTGAAAAGAAGTGCCCACGTAGTAGGAAAAAAACTGAGAGAGCATGGTATATTGAAAGCAAAGTGAGGAAGATGTTTCAAGAGGGCTGGGTGGTCAACTGGTGTTAGAGGTTAAGTAAAATGGAGATGAGAACTGATCACTGGATTAGGCAAGACGGAGATAGCTGATAATCCAGCAAGAGCATTTTCAGTGAGATGGGAAGGGAAGGAAGCAGATACAGGTTGTCAATTTTTACTTTGAAAAGGAGCAGAGAGGCTACCTGGAAAAGAATAAGGAAAGTAGAAAAATTTTTTTTAAAGACAGATGTTCTTTACAGGAAAATTCTATGTATTTCTATAATAAAAGTTTCCAATATTCGCATACCTCTTTTGTACCCATAATTTGTCCTAGTCATAGATTTGTTAATCACCTGTTCCCTACACAGTTGATCCTTATTATTTGTGGAGTCCATATTTTCAAATTCACCTACTTGGTAAAATTTATTTGAAACCGCAAAATAAATACTCATGGCACTTTTGCGGTCATTTGCAGACGTGTGCCGAGTGGCAAAAAATTGTGAGTTGCCCAACTGGCAAGTTCCCAGCTGAGGGGAACAAGGCAACCGTCTGCTTTCTGTTTCAGCTCTGATACTGTGTCCTTTACACGGTCTATTTTACGTCACGTTTTTCACATTTTTGTGCTTTTCATTGGCGATTTCATTGTTTAAAATGTCCCTCAAGTGTAGCGTTGAAGGGCTGTGTAGTGTTCCTAAGAGCAAGAAGGCTGTGATGTGCCTTATGGAGAAGGTACGTGTGTTAGATAAACTTCATTCAGACGTGAGTTATAGGTCTGTTGGCCATGAGTTCAGTGTTAATGAATCAACACTGTATATTACATAAAACGTCTGTAAACAGAAACACACATAAAACATGGTTATGTATTGACTGGTTAACAAAAACTTTGTGACCACAGGCTCACAAGACCCTAACACTGGGTTCCCTCAGGGAGCAATGGTTCAGTACTTGTTATTCAGTTTCATAGCAACTTTAAAGAAAGTAACAAATTAACAAGAACTGCAAATTAACAAGAACTCACTGATAATGTTTTTCTCTAAAAGAAAGTATGGTGTGGTACCAAGAGCACTAGATCAAGACTTTCGAGACTTTGGTTCTAGTTCTAATCCTTTCAGCAATTAGTTGTGTAGTACTCTGGCCCCACTTGGTGTTTTCGTCTCCGAATAGATCTCTTTAAATTGCATTATTGCTAAAGCCCCAGAAGCTCTAGCATTCTATGACCTTGAATCATCAGTAAGGGAAATTCCCAGTAATGGTCTCTTCCCAGGAAAGTCTCCTCTTTGCTTTAGATCAGACCGCCCCACTTCATATGAGGAGTGACGGAGGGAATCATGATCTTACGATAAGACAAGTCAGCACCATGTTCTAGAGAGTGCCACATAGAAATAAAATACACTAATTAAAAAATCTGGGAAGTTTTCCCAGGAAAAGAGTTGCTTATGACTTTGGAAGTCATATCAAAATAACCCCCACATGTTAACAGTACATGTCACATTAAGAAATAGATATTAATGAGAGATTTGAAAAGAAAACAGCCACAGTAGGTTTAAATAGGGTACAGCCTTCTGATGACAGCTTTGAATGCAGAGAACCAAAATGCAGCCAGACTGAGTGAGGTATGGGCACATTACTAAAAATACAAGGAACACAGAGAGTATGGTCAGGTGGCAACCTGAATTCACACTCAGGGTTTTTAATATCAGAAGCAAGAAAGTCATTTGCAACTCTTTGCTAAAGGATGAGGCTCTGCTGAGTGTTAAGAATACAGGCCCATATGTGTAATGACAGAAGGTGAATATCTTATAGGGGGTGTGAGGGGGCAGGGAGGGGATTGAAAATGAAATGAATTCTCTGCATAATTTGGCTTTTTTTGCTTTATTAGAAAAGCATTTATTAATAGTAACTTGAAAATATCAGGAGTAGAATTTTGTAAAATAGTTTCTCCCTTGGTAGTCGTTGGTGCTTCGTATGGACTGCAATGTTGGGTTGCTGAGGCTTCACATCTCGTCACGGGTCTGCGGCTGCACAGGATTAAGCTGCATTGTCACACTGGAACCGAGGTTTTGGTCTGAATCCTAGCAGGACATCAATGGCAAAATCAAATGAGGATAACACCAGGAGGGTTTTTAAAAGGACTGTTTCAAAAAAGGTGTGGGGAAACCACAAGGGATAGTGTAGTCCCCTTGGACTAGTAACAGTAGAGCTGTTCCCTCTGCTGTCTGGAAGGGACCAGAGAAGGGATGGGTTTCCAGATCCTGGATTTCTAGACCTTGGAATTAGAGAGTCATGATGAGAAGGTCACCTTGAGAGGAGCTATGACAACTGGCCAATCATCAGCCAGCCCAAGACAAGTCTACAGGAAGAGAAGGAAAGGAATAAATACCTCAATTGTACCTGGCTCCCCGCTTCCGATGGCCTGCCTGCGTCCCCACTGCACAACCAGAAGCCAGAGAGTAAGAGGCTCTGGTGATACACACAGACAGGAGGAGCCAAAAAGACTCCAGGCAGAATTAGCAGGTTACTTGCAAGCTAGAGGTGCTCTGAATACACATTTTGGTCAAAAAGAAATGACCAAGAATGAAAATCAATATCCAGCCAAAGCTAAAAGTCACTGTCATTGAATGAACCTTAGGGATGCAAGAATAAATCTGAAATTTTATTTAAAATTGTTTAATTTTCAAGTTTTTTATTAGTCAAATTTTAATTTTCTAGAACTGTCAGCTACTAACTTACTCCTGCTGTCACCACACCATTTGGGATATTAAATCAACTTGCACTTCAACTGGCACTTTTAATAATATCATTAAACTTTTATATGCAAAAAATATCAAGTTCAGAAGAATATGTTGAGTAGCATGTATTCTAGAAGAAATCTTATACCTAGAATGTACTGTTATCCTTCATCTTCAAAAACTAAAAAATGGTTAGCAACCTGTAGCAATTACTTCAATAACTTTGGAAAAAATGTATAGTTTCTATGTCAAAGTCCCAGGGCTTCCATAACAAAGTACAGACCACTGACTAGGCGGCATAAAACAACACAAATTTATTGTCTCCCAGTTCTGGGGGCTAGAAGTCTGAAATCAAGGTGTCGGCAGGGCCACGCTCTCTCTGAGTCTCTGGGTAGATTCCTTCCTTGTCTCTTCCTAGCTTGCAGTGGTGGCTGTCCATCCTGGGCACTCCTTGGTTTGCAGCTGCACCATCACACAATCTCTGCCTCCGTTGTCACATGGCATCCTCCCCTCAGGTGTCTCTGTGTTTTCACATCATCTTCTTATAAGGACACCATTCATATTGGATCAAGGGCCCACCCTACTGCAGTATGACCTCCTCTGAATTAATTACATCTGCAATGATGTGATTTCCAAATAAGGTCACATTCTGAGGCATTGGGGGTTAGGATTTCAAAATATCTTTCTGGAAGACAATTCAACCCATAACCATGTCCCTAGACTCACAATAATAGGGACTTGCTTCTTAAAGCATTCTTTAATGTAGTTTTGCAGTGTAGTGAGAACAAGTGTGTTTAGAGTTCCTCATTTTTCTCTAATTTTTCTTCTTTTCACCACATTGATTTTTTTATTTTAGTGAGGTCATATTGGCTTACAACATTGTGTAAATTTCAGGTGTACATCACCATATTTCAGTTTCTGTATAGACTGCATCATGCTCACCACCAATAGTCTAGTTTTTATCCGTCACCACACATATGTGCCGCTTTACCCCTTTCCCTCTGGTAACCACTAATCTGTTCTCATCTATGTGTTTGTTTATCTTCCATATAGAGTGAAAACATATGGTATTTGTCTTTCTCTGTCTGACTTATTTCACTTAGCATAATACCCTCAAGGTCCATTCAGGTTGTCATAAATGGCACAATTCTGTCTTTTTTTATGGCTAAGTAGTATTCCATTGTGCATATATACCACACCTTCTTTATCCATTCATTGGTTGATGGGCACTTGTGTTGCTTCCACATCTTGGCTCTTGTGAATAATGCTGCGATGAACATAGGGCTGCATATATCTTTTTGAATTGTTGATTTCCTGTTCTTTCGCTAAATACCTAGTAGCGGGATAGCTGGATCATATAGTATTTCCATTTTTAATTTTTTGAGAGATCTCCATACTGTTTTCCATAGTGGCTGCACCAGTTTGCATTCCCAACAGCAATGTATGAGGGTTCCCTTTCTCCACATCCTCTCCAACGCTTGTTATTTCTTATCTTGTTAGTTATAGTCATTCTGACGGGTGTCAGGTGATATCTCATTGTAGTTTTGATGTGCATTTCCCTAATGATTAGTGATGTTGAACATCTTTTCATGTGCCTGTTGGCCATTTGTATATCTTCTTTGGAAAAATGTCTATTCATATCCTCTGCCAATTTTTTGATCAGTTTGTTTCTTTTTTTGTTGTTGAGTTGCATGAGTTCTTTATATATTTTGGAAATTAACCCCTTGTTGGATATATGATTTGCAAATATTTTCTCCCAGTTGGTGGGTTGTCTTTTCATTTTGTTGATAGTTTCCTTTGCCTTGCAGAAGGTTTTTAGTCTGATGTAGCCCCATTTGTTTTTTTTTTTTCTTTTGTTTCCCTTGCCTGAGGAGACGTTGTATTCGAAAAGATCCTGTTAAGAGTGATGTCAAAGAATGTACCGCCTATATTTTCTTCCAGGAATTTTATGGTTTCTCGCCTTACATTCAAGTCTTTAATCCATTTTGAGTTAATTTTTGTGTATGGTGAAAGTAGAGTCTACTTTTCTTCTTTTGCACATGGCTGTCCAATTTTCCCAACACCATTTACTGAAGAGACTTTCCTTTCTCCATTGTATGCTCCTGGCTCCTTTGTCAAAGATTAGCTGTCCATAGATGTGTGGTTTTATTTTTAGGCTTCCAATTCTGTTCCATTGATCTGTATGTCTGTTTTTCTGCCAGTACCATGCTTTCCTAAAATTTATATGGAACAACAAAAGACCCCAAATAGCCAAAGCAATCCTGAGAAAAAAGAACAAAGTCACACACCCTGACTTCAAAATATACTAAAAAAGCCACATTCTTTTTTATTCTTTATTATGTTTGGATCTTGAACTTAAATTATTATGGGTGCTATTCTAACTCCCTTTAGATTTTCCTTCATATAAAAATTTAAATTTATAGTACCTTCACCTCCGGTCAAGATAGAATACCAGGGACCATATTTATCCTTCCGCTTGAAACACCTAAAACATCAGACAAAATATATGAAACATTTTTCAAGACATTGGATACAAGGCAACAAAGGACATTGATCCTTGAGAGATGAGAAACAGACAAGGTGAGCCCTACAATTGATCCAGCTTACAGGCTGGAGAGAGTTTCCAAGATGTGGCACAGGAAAAGAGAAGCCAGGCAGAGCCCAGAGATTTCTGCCGGAGTGGAGGAGACAGGGCTGGAGTTATCTAGCTCACACCATGACGTGCTTTGCTTGCAATACCATTATTGTACTGATTAAAGAAATTTACTCGAGGGAGGGGAAAAGGCTGGGGAAAACAAGCTGGAAGAGTGTTTCCCAAAGCGTATTCTTCAGAACCAGCACCTACTGTGTTCTCAACACCATGCCTCCTATAGAAGAGGATCGTGGGAACAGTAATAGTAGTTATGTAAAAATCTTTTTACTGAAAAAGCTGCTTGACTGTCTGCTGAAATGTTCAAGTTTCCCCAAAGAGAGGCACCGTTGGAACACTAATAAGAGATCATGATGCAGCTGTCCTTTGGATTTCTTTTTAATAATGTGTGACCCTTCACCTTTGATCCCCTGACCTGCATTACATTGGTAACCATTTCATTTTTTAATTTAATTTCATTTATTAATTTTGGCGTACAAGCTGTAACATTTCATCCTCAAAGTGTAACATGCTGATTTCCTCAAATAGAGATACCCCTTTGAGAGATAAATTTGCAAAATCCTGTCTTCATTTTCTGTATTAAAATTTGCTTCAGTTTTTAAATTAAAAAAAGAAATTTACTCAAGCACATGATTATTGATCATGCATAAGTTCAGGGACGCCAGAAACAACATTGAAGTCTCACCTATTCTGACTTCCGGTGGCTGAAACTAAAGCCTAATGGCAGAGTTGGGCCAAATACCAAGACTAAACCAAAGTATGGCGCATCCTAACAAGGGAATGAGAATCAGGTTTGCTTTGGACATCAGTATAACTGGATTCTGGAAGTCAATGGAGCTATGCTTTCAAAAGTCCGAAGGAAAACTGTTTTTGAATTTAGAATTCTATAAAATCCAGACTAGTAATTTTGAGGATAAAAATGAAGACATGTTCATGTATGCAATAATTCAGATGGTTTACCTCTCATGTTCACTTTCTGAAAACATTAAGGATATCCTCCAGCAATGTAAAGAAGGAATCCAAAAAAGGTAAAACCATGAGAGTCAAGAAACAGTAAAACAACTCAAGCGTTCAATGGAAAAATAATCCCAAAATGATAGCTGCATATCTGGCTCAAAAACCAAAATGTCTCAAATTAATCATCAACAATACTTGTCTTCTATTAACATCAGACATGAATCAATTATTAAGGCAATTACAGTAATAGAATAAGATGTAAATGTTACAAATTGTGGCGGGGCAAATGTAGTGGTACAGCTCAGAGAAGCTGGGAGAAGAGAGCGGAGGGGGCTGAGGAGAGAGGAAGGCAAGTGTGGGAGGTAATTTCCTAAGGAAATTATAACGAACTCAAATTTGATAGATCAAGAAAGAGGCTTAAGTATTTTATTTAAAATTGTAAGTTAAGTAATGGAAGAACCAAAAAATAAAGTTTAAACTAACAAATTGAAAGACAGTGGGCAGAGAGGGTCTAAATAAGCCAAAATTCTCATCTTTCAGAGCTGGAAAACAATAGATACGATTAAACTTAACAAAGAAAGAAAAGTAGACACATTTCTTTTAAAATTATGGAGGTAACAACCAAGAAACTGAGAAAAGAAAGAATCAAAAAAGGTTACTTCTCTAAGAGTTGAACTGTGAGTTGGGGACACAAAAGGACACGTTTGTTTTTTCATTTTACATATTTCAGTACTGTCTGAAGTTTCATGTTCCTATGTGTTTTACTTTTATCATAGCCTTTAAATTAGGAATTTTTTAAATGTTTTCATGAGAAAATATGATGTGTAAGATATACGACTGCATGTACTACCAAGTTAATTAACGCCAAGTATAACTATTTATTTTTCATACTTTTCTTTATCATCCATTTATAGTGATATTATGTTATATTTACAAGCAGAAGAAAACTATTTTGAAAATGGGCTCTTTTCTCTGATTACAGCATGTAACTTATAGAACCTGGTCCTCACACTTCGGAGAGCTCTTAACATCTCTGTCTTTCCTGTTAACACCGATCATAATCTGGAGGCATCTCACGTTTGGCAGGAGCAGGTCTTTGAATCGAAGTTCATCTGCAGTGATATGAAAGCCTTCCCAGTCCTGAATGGCTCATGGTACCAAATCATGTCTGGATTCAGTAATTTCATCAGCAAAAAATATTTAGTTCTAATATTCTTCTTGGGTCAAAGTTCTCTTCAAAATTCCTGTATTGTTTTGACCCAAAAATTTTCTAATACAATATGTTTTAAGATGCTAAATAATCTCTAGTAGGTATTTAATTATTACAAATAAATTTATTTTCCTTCCCAGACCTCATCTTTCCTAAATAAAAATGGAAACAACAGCCTCTAAACATGCACATGTTACCATGTAGATTGTGGAAAAGATTTTAAGTCACTTGAATCTCATTTTCAATGTCCCTTATATTAACCTCAAATTTTCCAAATATTTGATGCTAAATCTCTGAAATAGAGATCATTTGCAAAAAGGCACAAGTAAACATTACTAAGCAATTTGACCGTCATTGTAGGCAGCCTTTACGTTGTGGATTGAAGCAGACAGGAAAGATTCTCTTTTCCCAAAACACACCCACTGTCAATTCCCAAATCTTACTGTTGGAGCAACATTCTTGTGAACTGAGCAGTAAAAACATAAATCCAATAAGCCTATCTACTTTTCATACCTAAGAGTAAACTGAATTCTCCACCTTTCCAAATGGATAATTCCAAGTCGATAGTGGGAAGAAAGTCCCCAGGTGAAGAAAGCTTGGCTGAGGAGCGCTGGGCAGCCGAGTGGCACAGAAGTGCTAGAGAGCCGCAGAGCATATGACCACCCGAGGACAGGAAGGGCCAAACATACAGGAAGGGGCAGGCTCTGCTTGGACAGGGGCAGCAGAACCAAAACACAGATGCCTGGGTCCCATTGAAGCTGTCATACCTGCCCTGGATACCTGCCTTCAACCTTTTTTTACCTAAGCGAGAAATATATTTCTACCTTGTTTGAGTCACTATTTTGTGTTGTATCACATAAGCAGCCAAACCTAATCCTATAGGAGACATAGGAAATTATCTCTTTAATTATCTCTTTAATCATCCCAGCAACCCTGTGAGGTATGTAGCATCATTACCTTTACTGAGGCACGGAGAGGTTAAGTGACTTGCCCAAGGTAACATAGCTGGTAACAGGGATTGCCAATGGGGCAAGGAGAGTGGAAAAGAGTAGAAAGGGCTGGCAATGTGGCTATCAGAGGAAGGACACAGGAATGGGCTCCTAAACCAGCAGATTAATTCTCACTCAAAAGGTATCGTCTCTACTTCCCATTTCATCCATGGGAATATTAGTCCTGAATTATCCAAAGTCTTTAGAAACTTCTACCACATGTAAAATGGGATCCTGAAATGTACAGCCTCTACTGAAAAAAAGCAAGAAACACACACGACAGAGTTTAGAGCAGAAAAGCAGCAGCCTTAGGACGTCCTGGATAATTGACAGTTTCCTTTTAATTCCAGATTGGGCAGAAAACACTCTCTGTTTTCACTTTCCTTTCAAAAATTTATCAGCTAATTTTCCTGCTTTACTAAATATAATGAAAATAGTAGACCTCTTATTTGACAAGTGATGATCTAGAAATTGCTCAGAGCCATTAACTACATGGGATAAAACCGTCAACCTGGGAATTCAAAGCCTGCGTCCTGGGTCCTTCTGGGCTACTGATCAGCTAGTGATTTTCGACGTTGCAATTGACATTCCAGCTCTCTGTTTCCTCATTTATTAAGAAAGTTGGTTGGGGGCCAGCCTGGTGGTGTAGGGGTTAAGTTCGCACGCTCCGCTTTGACAGCTTGGGATTCATGGGTTCGGATCCTGGGCACGGACCTACTCACTACTCACCAAGCTGTGCTGTGGCAGGGTTCCCACATACAAAGTAGAGGAAGATGGGCACAGATGTTAGCTCAGGGCCAATCTTCCTCAACAAAAAGAGGAGGATTGGCAACAGATGTTAGCTCAGGGCTAATCATCCACACACACACACACACACAAAAAAGAAAGACGGTTGAACAAGATCATGTTTTCTAAAGCCTTTTCTAGCCATAATTCTCAATGATTCTGAATATGATTATATCATGTATAAATGAAGGATATGTAGAAGGTGGATCCTGGAAGGTTTTTTCTTGTAGATCCCTATCCTGAAGTTGTTTAATTGACTCTGTACCCTACCTCTCTCCCCCTGAAAAACAGAAGAGTGCTGTAAAAACACTTCAGATTGGTGGAGGCTCCTGACTATTTAGGAGCTGCTTAAATAGGACTTTACTCTAATACTATTTACCATGAGCCTGAGAAAATTGGTGGGATTAGAGTTACAGCCCTAATAATTTGCCTTTATAGATTTAACCTGAAATAACAGGCTGAAAGGACAAATAAAATTAGCAGTTTCCTGGATAAATGAAAGTATAAAATCCTGTTGAAAAAAAGCAACAAGTTGGTAGCTATGGTTCAAAAGAGGCAGAGAGGGGAAATGGCTAGGGTTACTCTGACCCTAATTAAGGGCTTGGCAAAGTTCTGGCTCCCTAGTTTGCCGCCTCGGAGCAGTTCTGCTTCTTCTCTTGCAGTGTTAGGTGTCAGAGTGATGAACGTCTTTCTTCGTGGGCAATCTCCCTCATGTGGAACTTTGCCAGGAATCCAGAAATAAGCAAAAAGAAAAAAAAAAAAAACCCTCTCAGGAGCCCAAAGCGTAACTGAGGATATGAACTGAACTTGTGTCCTTAATACAATCTCATTCATTCATTCATCCACTCATTCATTCATTCATTCATTAAGTGCCTCTTTTTTGCCAGCATTTGTCTAGGGCTGTCAAACACACAAAGACTTAGAAGCTATGGAAGATATTGCCATCTTACTCATCAAAGAAATGAATGTGCATCACTGATATTTCAGCTTGCCTGTGACAGAAGGGTATTTTTATAAAGTTGTTTTACGTTTGTATATTGGTTTAGTACTTACTTCGATAATTTTAACTTGCATACTTATTCTGTACCTTTGCTTCTCAAACTTTCATCCTTGTGTTTCCTTTTTTTTTCAACTTTCTGCAATATTTCTTTAGAATTGCTCAGAAGCAATAGCCTCTCCCAGCAGCAAACGGCCACATGACAAGGAGAGATTTTTTGCTTCCTCGGGCATGGCAAAGGCTTTGCTGTTTTCATTTCACAGAAAAATATTACAACCAAGAAGGACGATTTCCAAGTCTTCACAAAAGCATCTTTCCACTAGGAGGAAACTTAAATTCAGTGGTAACACAAACACAACTGATTAGTGCTGGCTCGTTCCTATGACCCAACGAGGGCAAGGAGGGCAAGCCTTGACTTAGAGCTATTCAAAAAGGAACCTTCACTTCCAGCGCCTGAGGAATTAGACTCGCTTTCTTACTTCCAGCACTTGTCATCAGCAGTGCATAAACATCCTTGCCCAGTCGTTTTCAAAGAACAAGATCCCAATTACAAATGCAGCCAGAAGACTCACAACTGAATCTGTAACTTGCTGCTCTGCCAACCCTGCCACAGGAAAGAGGCAGGTGACAACAGCTGCAGCAACACCATCATCCCTGGATTCATCGCTCAAAATGTTCTCTTAATTCTCCTGCAAAAATGGCCTAACAAAATGTTTTCAAAGAATTTTTGAATTCTATAATGCCAATGAAGCTGTCTTTGAGTTCTTGATTCCCTACAGGAAAAATTAGGCAAGGCTGATGAAGAGAAGAACTTCACAGGACACTATGAAATTGAACTTGGCTGGTGGGTTACTATGAATATTAGTTTCCTAGGGCTGCCATAACAAATTTCCACAAACCGTGTGGCTTAAAGAAGCATAAATTTATTCTCTCATCTTTCTGGAGGCCAGAAGTCCAAAACCAAGGTGTTGGCAGGGCTGCGATCCCTCTGAAGGCTCTAGAGGAGACTCCTTCCTTGCCTCTTCTAGCTTCTGGTGGCTCTAGATGTTCTTTGGCTTGCGGCAGCATAACTCTGATCTCTGCTTTTGCCTTCAAATGGTCTTCTCCTCTGTATCCTTTTCCCCTCTCTTCTCATATAAGGACACTTACCACTGGATTTAAGATCCAACTTAATCCAGGTTGATCTCACCTCAAGATCCCTACTGAATTATATCTGCAAAGATCTTTTTTCCAAATAACGTTATATTTACAGGTTCCAGGAGACATATCTTTTGGGGGTGTCACCATTCAACCCATGACACTATGTTTTACCTTTAATTGGATCTTATCCATTTCAGAAAGCTTTTTACTAGATTGTATAAACACCTATAACATGGATGTTAGTTGAGGTCTTCCTGCTCTTTAAGATAAAGAGGTAATTTGCTAGAATTCCAATTACCTGCCCTGGGGAAGTCTAAGTCCTCCCCAGGGATTCTGCAAATTCCTAGAATGGGGTGAGAGAGATGGGCTTCATGAATCAATTTAGTTCATGAATTTGTCCCACTGCCTGTTGTTCCTATCCTTCACCTTGTTGATCCAGAAACAGAACTCGCCTAGTTCTTCAATTAAAAACAACCACTCTCACAAGACTCTAACAGAACAGATTTTATAGGATTATCAGTAACAGAGGGTTGAACATATGAAGGCAAATCCCTTTAAATTGAACATAAGAAATTCCTGTTCTTAAATTCTCCAGCCCCATTCCCATGTGGCCTGGCCATCATCTCTTTCCCTTCCCTCTAATACCATCTCATTCCTATTTATTTCTCAGTAAGACAGTTCATTATCTCTTTTCTTTCCTCCTTCCGCAAGCCCCGCCCTCAGGGGCTCACCTTTTACCCTGGAATCTTATTAAACTAGTTTCCTTTTAGGGACAGTCTCAACCCAAGAAGAATTCTGGTGTCAGCTAGCAAGATTCCAATCCCCTCGTCCCTGCCTACTAGAAATCATTTACCATCTATTAGAAAAGATCTTCAAGATTATTTTTTTTAAGTTGTATAACAACTAAGAATCGAAACCTCTGTGGTAACATTGCTTCTAAGGGAAAATTCATAAGGAACTTTACTCCTTTTGTTGATAAAATGTATTCCAGGGCTGCTACTTAGACAATAACCAAGGGAGAGGGAGAGTCCAAAAGGAAGAGCAGGTGTTACAGACGAGGGAGCTGTGGCCATGATCACATGGAATCAGATCTACAGTTGGACCCCATTGAGGGTGTGCTGAGTCCCCATTTCACAATATGGAGCCACAAGTCTCTTTCTTCCTTGAAAGGAAATTTGAGGGGTCAGCCCGGTGGCACAAGTGGTTAAGTGCGCGTGCTCTGCTGTGGCGGCCCAGGGTTTGCTGGTTCGGATCCCGGGCGCGCACACGGACGCGACGCTCGTCAGGCCATGCTGGGGTGGCGTCCCATAGAAAGTGGAGGAAGATGGGCACGGATGTTAGCCCAGGGCCAGTCTTCCTCAGCCAAAAAAAAAAAAAAAAAGAAAAGGAGGATTGGCAGATGTTAGCTCAGGGCTGATCTTCCTCACAAAATAAAAACAAAGGAAATTTGATCCCCAGTGAAAGCGTATGAGCTGCAATCCTCGAGTGACCTTAAATGAACAGGACATGATTGATTAACACGACCTGATTTCTCAGGTTTCCAACAGCCCCACACTAACAAGTGAAAAAGTGCAACCTCCAGTGAGTGGTTTGTCCCCCCAGATACCCAGGGAAGGACAGAGAAGGGACAAGGACTAAGAACCAGCTGTTGTCAAAAACATGGGCAGATCACACAACACAGAGGACTAAGGCAAACAGTCAAGACCACCAAAGACACTCGCTTCACTCCTGCTGCTCAACCACTCCGGGACGAAATGATGGAATAACCGGTGTCTTGAAAACAAAAGCTTGAACAGATAGAGAAGATAACTTACATGAGCCTTTTCAAGGACACAGGTCTGACACATCAACATGATTTCTAGGATCAGGCCCTCATTCAAAGTCCATCCATGACTCAGGCCGTGACCCACTGATGCTGACGGAATTGTAGATGAAACGAAGATAAAAGAATTAAATGGCAGACCTCAACCACCAACCTACTTGAAAGAATTTATTTCCAGAGAACCATAGTTAAAAGATCAAAAAAAATGTTAGGAGCAATCCAGTTAAATAGATGATTGGACCCTCACATTTCACCCATTCATTAATATATAAATAGTGCCCCCAGGAATTTTGAGTTTGCTGAACCGATTACAATAGCAGGAGCTAAGGGCTTATAGATAATTATGAACTAGTAAATTCTCCATCAGGAAAGATGTCTGAGAAGTCATCTATGACAGCCCCTGCTAGTAGATAAAACCACTCTTCCTAGAGAGGAGAAACAAATTTGCCCCACAATTATCCCAGATCTGAAAATTCTCATGCTAAATCCAACTTAACATATTCACAGTCCTTTCCTTCTGCTTCTGTCTTTGTAGAATATTATCAAGCTCACCCTTAGCCTCATTTTAGCCTTTCTTCCTACTCTTTATTTTCTATTTCTCTAATCTTCATTCACCTCCTCAAAACCCTCCTTTATGGTCTTCACATTTCACCCTAACTGGCAAGTCCAAATATGAGTTGTCCTCTAGGAAATTCCTTTAGGCCACCTCAAGTGGTTATCACTCCTAATCTCTTAAACAGAAAGTTAAGAGGTCAAAGGAATTTGAGAACTCCTTGGTTTGGTCAATTCCACAAATATTTATCAAGTACTCACATGTACAAGGCACTGTGCTAGGTTCTAGAGAAAAAAGACACAGATATTTCTAATAACAAAAAGTGAAAACAATCCTGATGTGCAAGCATTAGACGAACTCAGGCCCACCCATCCTGGAACGCTATGGTGGGGGGTACAAAGTAGGGTAGATCTCTGGGCATGGACGTGATAATGTCTCCAAGACAGATTGCTGAATGAAAAGGACAAGTTACAGAACGAAAGTAAAAACAGCTAACACTTGTAGAGGGCTTGGCATGTGCATACAAAATAAAGCCATTTCAACAGTCGTATATGTAAATACATAAAAAAGGAAAAGACCTCAAAAAATGCACTGCAACCAACCAAACACATGGTCTTGGTTACCCAAGAGACTGAGGGTAGGAGGAGGGTTCAAGGGAAAATTAACTTTCAATTATCTTTCTCCATATTGCTTGATCTTTTATTATGGCAAAAGGAATTTACCTATTTACTCAGTAATTAATAACTTTTTTATTTAAAAGATTGGTAAGACATGGCCCCTCACCTCAAATTGTCTGTAACTGAGTTGGGGTTGGGGTGGAGAAGAGTAGCAGGAAGTTGTTCAGTTTAAGCCTCAAAACTGTGCTGGGCAGAACAGTATCTGTGCCAGGTGAGGAGTACAGGTTGTCACAGGGAAGGACAGAGCGCATCCCCCAACAGGGGAAGATGGTGTCTAACATCAGCTTGGAAAGACGGGGAGGATGCAAATGTCAGGATCCTGGAGCTTGGAGACGTTTTAAGCTAAGAGGATAGCATGAGAAGAGGCTGAAAGGCAGGAAAGAGGAAGGCAGGCGGGCCGGCCCCGTGGCTTAGCGGTTAAGTGCGCGTGCTCCGCTACTGGCGGCCCAGGTTCAGATCCCAGGCGCGCACCGACTCACTGCTTCTCCGGCCATGCTGAGGCCGTGTCCCACATACAGCAACTAGAAGGATGTGCAACTATGACCTACAACCATCTACTGGGGCTTTGAGGAATTAAAAAAGGAGGAGGATTGGCAATAGATGTTAGCTCAGGGCCAGTCTTCCTCAGCAAAAAGAGGAGGATTAGCATGGATGTTAGCTCAGGGCTGATCTTCCTCACAAAAAAAAAAAAAATGAAAGAGGAAGGCAGGCAGTGCTTAATTTGACAGACAATAGGGAACCTTAGAAGGTTTGTGAGCAAGGGATTGATCTAACTAGGGATGCAACTGAGGAATGTTCATTCAGCCACAGTGTGAGGTACCTTAGACTGGACAGAGGCTGGTAATGGTCTGAGCACGAAGACCTGCCCAGAAGGGAAACAACAGGAAGAGTGAGAAGAAGAGAGATGCTTGAGAAGCACAAGGTATGGGACCTAGGTAAGGGAAATGACAGAATCTAAGATGATGCCAAGGCATGAAGCCCCTAGAGCATCACGGAAAATTTAAAAGTGAAATAGCATAACATGATGTGGATTGGGAACCATCACTGTTAGACACGGAAAGAAGAACCTCCTTAGGACGATAACAGGTGATTGCTTCCCCTGCTCTGTCTGCCAAAGAACAGCTACTCAAAGTGTGGTCCGTGGACCAGCACAGGTCCACCTGTTCGTTACCCCCACTGACAAGATAGAAATTGAAATTAAGAGAAAGCATTTAGAAATTTGTATACCAATTTAACCAGAGTAATTTTATGTTTATTGGGTCTAATAATTCTTACAATTGCACTTATATTCTTGTATGTCTTTATTTCATTTTTCCACCAATTTATTTTTATTGTTCTTTTATAAAAGTTTCAACCCCCAATAGATTACAGGGGAAAGAACTGTCTTTTACCAAAAATAGTTTGAGAGGAATCATTGTAGATATGCTTCACACTTAACGATTTTAAAGTACTTTTTATTTATTACTTCATTTTGTCCTGAAAAATTCCTTCAAATAAATAGTGCACACCTGGTTTCCCCAATTTTACACAAGGGAAGACCAAATCCTAGAGGGGTTTTATAAATTATCCCCAAATCACACAAAAATGCAGGGAGTGGCCGGGGAGAAGCAGGTCTGGAAAGCCTGGTTTCTGACTCTGAGCCAAAGAATTTCCAGTAGCTCATATTGCGTATGCTGAAATTGCTTTTTAGGAGACAAATGAACCATTTTGCTTTATAAAACATGCAACTTGTATTGTAGAGTGCTCAGAAGCAAATTAAAGACACCACTAGATAGTGGTAAAAGGCTTCCAGCTTTTTACTTTCTCTAAATCTAGGATTTCAAATATATCTCAAATGCCACCGGGTAGGCTGGCATCAACCAATATTTTTAATCAATTACTAATGATTCTGTAGTAGGCAGGGTATTTGGAGATCATCAAACTTCCCCAAATATCTTATCTTCAGAAAATCTTCTTTTAGAGTTGAAACTTATTTAAGAGTTATCTTAGGGCCAGGCCCGGTGGCGTAGTTTGGCTGGATCTGCTTCTGCGGCCCAGGTTCGTGGGTTCGGATGCCGGGTGTGAACCCACACCACCATCAGCCATGCTGTGGTGACCCACATACAAAACAGAGGAAGATGGGCACAGATGTTAGCTCAGGGCGAATCTTCCTCAGCAAAAGAAGGTTAACTCTAAATCAAATTATTTTTCTTATCTTTACTCTGGGCCCAACAAATTTGGATGACACACCGTTATTAAAGGCTGTGAACATGCTGGTATTTCAAACAGCACCAGAATGACTGGTTCCTGAGAACACAGAATTGTAAAGTTCAAATTTGGTTTATTCTCAGAAACTGCGGCAGAAAAAGAACAGAGTTTGCTGGAGGAGTCACCAAGCTTCCGGACAATAAAAGGACTCCCGCGAAATAACATTCTGATGAACTAAGTGTAAATGAACCAGGGACATGTAGATTGAATTTCTTCTGAAACACACATGGTTTTTAAAAATCGTGGGGAAAGAGTTTGGCAAGACGTGCTGAAGGGATTTGCCAAGCCCCAGACATTTGACAGACAGCTGGAGAAATGAGACAGAGACAAAGGCTCTGCCTGATCATTCATTTCCCCCAGGTACCAACCCCAAAGGTGTTTTAGACGTCCCCCAAGGCTACAGGCCACTAGAATGTTCTCAAGTTCCTTTAATAGTGAAACAAACAAAACCACTAACTTTGGAAAAACTGATCATTTCTCAGGGAAATCAGTCCTAAATATGAGGTTATCCTACTGGTTAGCAACACAGGAACTCTAAGAAAGGCTTGATTTTTAAAGGGCAGTTGACTCCAGGGCTAAAAAACATAATCCTAATTTTGACTATTCAATTGACTGAAGGATGGCCAAGGTATGAGGAAGACCTACGTGCCACATTTTTTTTTTTTTACACTTGTATAACAAATTAAAGTTTACAGCTTCCGTTATTACAGGGTCCTGTTCCATGCTTCCTTGGTTTTTCCCTAGATATATCCTTAGTGATGGGCAGCAAGCATTTGCATCTGCCCCTCAGGTAAAAGTTTCTTTTATAGAAATGGGCAAAGACAACAGAAAAGTCACAAATGGAAGAGTTCTTATCTGTTTTTCCACGGTTGGTGGTGAAATCATATATATCCCGATACCATATTCGTGTGCTCTTCTCTCACTGAAATTGCAGCTTTTTGAAGGCAGCGTTCTCTTCTGCCACATTCACCACTCTATTGTAATTCCTAGCATAGCTCCAGGCGGAAGAAGGCACTCAATAAATATCTGTTGAATATTTATGAATGAATAAAGCAGACCCAGAATAACTCTCGTCTATTTTTCTCTCAAACAGAGACTCACATGTGACAGTGGGCTAACCCATCATGTGATTCTACCTTCTAAAAGCCCTTCCTCTCACAGCTCTGAATTCATTCAGAATGTCCCAAGATCTCCTGTCAGCACAGCCATTAGAACAGCCAGTGCCACCCCGAGTAGCTCCGAGGCTATTGGGAAGTGAGTGGGACAGAGGGCATTTTCATCGGCCTCCAGGTCCAGCGTTAACTGCCTTTTAAAGTGCTTTCTGGTAAGCAAAGCTGCCCAAGCCCCCAGGCACTTAGACATTGCTCTGTAAATATTTAACAGTGATAGAGAGATAGGCACAGGTAAGTGGAATCATCCTGCAGGTCTTTACAGGGCAAAGAGACTGGCCACCTGACTCTTAAGCACATTCCTCAGGCTTCTGCCTCTCAAGGCTTCCATGAGCCTTCTTGGATCATTTACCTGCCTTAGTCAACCTTCAACAAATACCAGTCTGCCCTCTGGCCTCCAACTTGTTCTTCCAGAACTGTGGGGGATACCTCACTTGCTCACTGGCTTTAGAACTCACAAATGTGGACATTAACCTTGACTTTCTGGATAGAAAAAAATCTCCAGTATTAGCAGCAGCATTCTCCCTTAAGGGTATAAATAACAGCATGCCTGTGTCTTTATTTTGTCTTTACCGCTGTATTGCTGATTCGATCCATTATTTAATCCGTTTAGCTGCCTTCACAGAGGAGTAACAACATTTTAACTTGCTTAGATTCGATTAGGGAAGAAGCAAATGCCCTTTGCACAGAGCCAAGCCCGGTGATGTGGATTTTTACAGGAAAACTTGACTAGTGTCATTCAGCTTCACAGTAGTGGCATCACTTCAGCTGAAGGCTGTGTCTACACTGCCCCAAAAGACTCAGCTGCCCATTCATTCAATTCACACAACCCATCAACCAAGTCAAATAAACGGTCAGTGAAACTGATTAATTCCGTTCACAGCAGTCATCCTGGGGGCCCCGTGTTGCCTGTATTGCCCGGCGATGGAATGTGTGCTGACCATGATGGAGGGAGAAACACCACTGTCTGGCAGAAGGTAACTGGCTGCCAGATTGCTGAAGCACGGTGCCTGAATGGTCATGGAATAAACTTCCAAAACAGCAAGTGCACTCTCTGTTCTCCACCCTCTCCACGAGCTGTGGTGTGGGAGTGAAGGGTACGAGCTCTGGAAACAAGACTACCTGGGAGGAAACCTCAGCTCTGTCACTTACCATCTTTGTGACCTGAATGAGTTACCTACCTGCTCTCTGCCTCCCATCTATAACTTGCACACAACACTACCTATCTTAAAGGGTTGGGGTGTTTGGTGGATTAACAAGTTAACAAGTACAATGCGCTTAGTGAACACCCAATAAATGTTTGCCATCATTCCTGTTGTTGTTATTATCTAACAGAAAGAAACTTCAGATAGGAGCCTTAGTAGTTTGACCAGAATTTCCCAGTGCCTTGGATGCTTTTAGATTTGAAATCATATATCTCCCAGCAAAGACATTTTCATTTGTTAATAAATCCTTTCCTTTTCCCGAGTTCTCCACGTACACATCACTTAAACTAGACACAATATCAACTGGAAGGTTACCTGAAATTATTGTAGTGAAAACTTCCATATTGGCTCCAAAATGACTAGACCTCTTCTTGTGTTGACTAACACATATCATCTTTTAGGGAGATGAAATATGTATGAGATCAATTTTGTGTGGAGGGCCTGGGGTCACTGGGTCTCCCAGGCGCAGAGGCAGCTTCGTGAGCTGCAGCCTGCGCGGCTTCCCGGGCCCCACGCTCAGAAGGCCCGCATGCGGTTTAATGCTCTGCTGTCATCACCTTGAAATTCTTCATAACTTTGGAACAAAAGCCCCCAAATTTTCATTTTGCAGTGGGCCCTGTAAAATATTCAGCTGGCCCAGCCTGCGTATGGTCTATTACTGATAGCTGAGGTCCTAGGGTAATTAATGCACCTGCCACAAATTGGAGCCTTTCTGGTAGAAGATTTTAATAAAATACTGGTTAGCTCAGCTGGTATGATACTTGTAACCGAAATATAAGTTTTCCTGTGGTTATTGTCCATGAGGAGCCTGCCTCAGGAGACGACAGCCACCTCAAAATACAGACTCGCAGGCCGAGCCACAGAGCTTCTCCACGCAGCACCCCAGCGTGTTCTCACGGTCCAGGGGATGTTGCCGCACAGGAGGGATTCGAAGCCGTTTCCCTCATCTGTGATGCCGCTGATGTCAGCTCATTATTCACAAACATATTTTGAATAATCTTAAGAGCCTAGATACATCTTGATATCAAACACTGAAATAAAGATTTGGATTCCTCTGTCCTCCATCCTAGCCTCCTTTAGTTCACATCTCATTCTTAAGCTCTCCACAGGGTCTCTGTACTGCTTTTCTACAGCATGAGATAACAACCATTGCTTGAATTGTTTGATTTTTACTGTGTGATTAGCCTAGGCATGATAGAGAGAAAAGCACGTAAAGCATTATTTTATTTGAAAGCCAGAAGCACATAATGTTTATTAATAAAGAGCCTGGTTTACATAGATTTTATTATTATTATTGAGCATAAAATGGTTTATATTACAAGCAAGGGTGAAATTACTAACTAATTAGCCTGTGAAGATCATTTTTAATGGAATATATAAATCTAGGGTGTTGCTTTTCTTGCAATCCTTAAGGGTCCTATTCATTAAACATGTACATATGCAGCCTTTATGCTGAAACAGGGGATTGTGATATACAATTCAAGGTCAAATCAATCAGTTTGTGTTTCTCAAAGTCCAAAATCTCAGTGCTTTAAATTCCTTAATTCTTATGGAAGTTGGTTTCAATACACAGCGGCCTTAGTGTGAACAATGAATTCAACTATAAATGATAGTAATTGAGAAAAGCAAAAGTGAAGAATTTAAGGGCTTAATTCTCTCTCTCTCTCCGGGTACTATAGCTTAAGACCCACTTAACTCTTCCAAAGGAACTTTGTTTCTACTAACTTAGAGGATTGCACAACCTTTGTAAACACACCATTCTCATATATTTCACTTAAATTTTGTAATAGCACCATAAAATGTGTCAGGCATTGCAATAAACTATCAGTGACAGGAAGCACAAATTGTATGGGAAAACTACTAGAAATCATGTCTTAGAAGGAAGGGAAAAGCAAAATTCTTCAAGAACTTGGAAAAATAATCCTAAATGTTTCCTTAAAATGTGTTTCTCATTTTAATACAAATAAAGACCCTGTGTTCTAAGTAAGATTTTGGAGTTTGAAGCAGTGGGGCTGCTTCAGTCCTCTGACTTCCCTCATACTTGCTGCTGGTTCCTCAAGGCCACCTGGAAAGCAGGTAACCCTTCTTCCTCAGCCTGCCGGCCGGCCACTATGCAGTGCAGGTGCTGTGACCATCAGAGGGCCAAAGCCATGGAGAGGCACACAAAGGCATACTGCCATTTTTTACTGTCAGAAGTTTTCTGGGTGATATTCAGAGCATATTGGATTTGTTGTATATTGCATAGTTGGTTACAAGCTGACTTGCAACATATCCTGATTCCAGTCTTGTCATTCAAAATCCAAGTCACCACAGATGAACCGCCCATTTCTGTTCGGAGAAGCTAGAATAGGCTTATTTGAAAGACTAAAGAGCCTCAGCTGAGGGGCTGGACCGGCTGAAGGGCAGCGAGTTGTCCGTCTGTCCCTTGCTTATTTGGACAGACTCGGAGCGATTACAGTAAGCAAAATCAAACCGAAACAAAAATCCCAGCTTAGTCGCTGTGATAATACCAGCGTGATGTTCAGTTGCTCGGTCACCATCCCCACAACCCCAAACGATGAAAACCTTATTCATTCAGACGATGACGCGCGGCTGCCATAAAGTCCCCAACGGCCCGCTTTACGGAGGTGCTTTTGTTTAATGTCAGAACTCAGAGCACATCTAGGTTTACCCAACCATAAGACTTGTATTCAGGAAATTTGTGTTCAGGAAGAACCTCGGATGATTGCTCTGGAGGGCCTGGGATTCTGGACGGGCGTCTGCCGGCTCGGCCCGGCTGCCAGGCTCGCGGCATTCACAGTTGAACACTGCCCCCTGCTGGGCAGAGGCCGCATTGCCTCTCCAAGAACTGCCTTGGAGGGTGACAAACCACTCTACAACCAGGAAATTAATTTTGATTCTTTCACCTTTTTTCAGTTCTTAGCTTGACAGCTAAGTTCAGAGGAATTAAAACTTCAAAGCATCATCATTGCATTTCAAGACGACTTGGTTTGTTTTATTACTGTTACTCAGCCCATTATTATGAACTACCATCCCTGGCGGAGATCCACCGAAATGAAAAGATAAGAACAGAGGCGGCCCCTGTGGTGACTGGGGGCTTTGGAGATGGAACAGGGCAGGGAAAAGAGAAAACTCTGCAGAAGGTTTTGCGAGTTGACAGTTCGACTGCAGCCAATTACAACACCAAAAGCTAGAGAGCGAGCCCAAGCCGAATCACAGGCTCAGAGAGCTCGCAACAGCGTCTGAACCGCCTTATATTCAGCTCATACCTTTTCCCCTAAACTGAGCACCACCGCAAAGCCGCCGGAAGAGCGAGTGGGGCCCAGGGCTGGGGACCCGGCCCTAAGGAGGTTCTAGAACACTACAAGGACGCTCCACGGTGTGCCCTCACCCCAACTCCCTTCCCTCTCCGCGGGTGAACTGTGGTCCAGGTGAACTTCAAGGGCAGAGCGGCGGGGAGACAGTCCTGCAAACAGGAGCTGCCTGCCCACTCGCCACCCCAAAGGCAGCGCGTTTCATGGACCCTGCGGAAGCCCTATTTAGCTGAGGTTTTTTACAGGGCAGGTTGTTGGCGGGTTGCTGAGGGGCCCTGGAAAGCACAGCTCGGATTCATCTGAGAGGGAGCTGACCGTCCTGGGGAGAGCTAACGAGTACCAACTCCGGGCTTGATAGTCCAGTGGTGCGATGGAGTGAAAGCCCTTTTCCTGCTGCTGGGGGACCGCGCCGAGACCTCCTCTCCCTGGCCGGCTCCGCAAACGTTACCGAGTGCCCCCTGTGCCAGCGCGTCAGCGCCTAACAACCATTCACCTAGGGAGTCCACCAAGTACCTCACACTTCATTCCTTTATAGCTCACAGAGTAGTCAACACCATCCTAGCTGCACAGCTCCCGGAGGCAGGAATCGCCTCTCCTCTACAAGTTAGGAAATTTGGAATTACGAAGATTACATAACTTGCTCCTGGTCATGCAGCTAGTAGGTGGAACAGACCCTGTGCTCTCATCCTACCTTAGACACCCTTGGGGCTGACATGTAGCTCTGCTTCCCAACGTGGCCCTATCAACCCGTGTAAATACATAGAGCAATGTGCTACACTGGACAGTCAAAGAATTCTATTCAATATTCCCCCAATTCATTGATGAATTCCCTGTAGAAGTAGCACCGGCCTTCAGAGCACCACCATGCTTTGTAAATAAGAACTACTTATTTTATTTTTTAATTAGCAATCCCTTTGGATTAGGTGACATTTTTATTGCCCAATTTCAGAATAATCATTATACTGATAGAACAAATCATATATTCCCTCAAAACACCTTCTCCTTCACAGGCACTAACCCTAACTAAAATATAACCCTATGTCACTCTCCTCCTCAAAATTCTTCATTGTTCTCTGGAACTGGATGTTAAGAGGTGTTCAATATAAAAAGTTTTCTAAAATCAAATTAGTTTAGAGAAAGCTTCATTTTATATCACCCTCTTGGTATACCAATACCTCTGAAAAATCCTACAGTGAGAAAAACTATTTAATTTTGTTGTATCAAATATTTCTCAAACTTATTGGGCCACGGAATTTTATTAATGGAACACCTATTAACATATCAAGGAATCTGGGGAACACAGTTTAGAGAATATTGGCTTTTGTGATAAAATCTAGATTCGTTAGCTTGGCACATAAGCCTTTCATAAACCAGTACTTGCCCCCCATACCCAGCTTCCTTTGCTACCATTCTCCTCCATGCGCCCTACAATGGACCCAACTATCTGCCGTTTCCTGGATTTATCTTGTTCTCTCATGCCTGCGTGTCTTTAAATACGCTGGTCCTTCTGCCCGGAGCATCCTTGGGCCTCCTCATCCAGCTGGCCACCTCCTAACCATTCTTTCCAGCCTCAAGTCAGCTCTTCCTCCTCTGTGAAGACCCTCTGTCCCCAGCTTCCCTCAGGAAGATTTAGACACGGCTCCCTCTATACCCGGGCCTTGTGGGTACCTCCCTCCTCTTACCACATCATTGTGTATTGTTCCCTCTGTTCCCCCATAACCTCTTCCAGGGACCCAAAGTATCCCTAGTCCCAGGACTCACCCTAATGCTTGGAGCATCCTTGGACCAATGAGGGGGAGTTTGTTCTGAGATTTCCTTCTTTAGTCAAAGTAGTCCTACACAAAGTAATTTCATCTCCTCTTAAAAGTGTTGAAATATTAACAATAATAATAACAGCTAATGTTTATTGAGTGCTCAGTATGTGCCAGGCTCCATACTAATTATTTTTCATGAACTCACTTGTTCAGTTGTCATGACCTTATGATCTGAATAGATGATAGTCTCCATTTTACAGTTAAGGAGATCAGCGCACAGGGAAGTTAAGTAATTTGCTCAAGTTCACACAACAGGTGGATGCAGAGCTAGGATTTGTACTCAAAGATTCTCTCAGCTTCTATACTAGAATATGCTATATTATAATAGTCAAACCTGAAAATGTTCATTACAATAGAAGTAGAAAAATGAGGTATAAGTTTTCCTCCAATTTGCCAAGGAGGGGGAAGAATTAGATATTTACAGTGCAGTGGAGGAGGATCACAGAAAAACTATGAACAGGTCTCGCAAAAATCCACCTGTCAGGTTCCTGGGGAGAATAAGAGAGCATTGTAAAGAAGGAGAGAAATGTTGTTTATTCCATGAAAATGAAGTAGCCTTCAGAGGTGACCTGGAGGGCCGGCTGGAGGCTAACCTATGAGTCACCTGCTGTTCCCTCACTGGGGGCAGTGGAGATGCCAGTGGCGGCCATGGGAACAGCAGTGGGGACAGCGGTAGTGTGGCAACAATAACCACACCAACAGCTAAAATGTTGTCCCCAGCCCAGCTGCTTCCCCTTTACAGATGGGGAAACTGAGGCCTGGTAAGCCCAGGAACTGCTCAAGGTCACCAAGTCAGTAACAAAGTTGAGCTCAAGTCCAGCTCTGGCCCCAGAGCCCCTCGAAGACTCCAAGGAAACCTGGCAGTCCCTAAAATCCCACTAAGATTTCAGCTGCTTCTGTGAAATCCAATGTGCTCTTGTGTCTTTTCTTGAATTTTAGCTGGCCATCCAACCCCAGACTGGACCTCTCTTGAGACAGAACGTTATGCTTTTGTCTCTTGTTGCTGAGTGTAGAGTACATACTCATTGAACACTTGTTCCCTGATTGATGAATCGAGGCCCCAGAGCAAATGTGTAGGTCAGTGAGGGAAGCCCTCCGGTGCCTCTCAGGCCACCGGCCAGGTCGGCCCGTCATGGCTCCGGGGTATTCACAAGGCCACGTGCGGAGCCCAGGTGCTCTGCTCTGACTAGCTCAGGCTGTCAAGAAGTCTCTTACGTCTCTGGGTCAGCAGTGCCTCATTAATAAAATGAGGATGTAGACATCTCTGAGGGTCTTTCGAGCTCTGACTTTCTAGAGTGAGGTTTTCCACATGGAAGGGAACAGAAATTCCCCCAAGAATGCTGGCATTACTGGTAAATAATTTGCATTTCAGTGGTTTGCATAAGAATTTGAAAGCCTGAGTACTATGTTTCCAGTATATAACTTGCCTTTAAAAGTAAATGAATAAAGAAATGGATGGGCTTTCTTCCTAATTAACACACCCATTGCCTAGGCCTTGGGCTGTCTATGTATCTTGTGGCATGACTGATGTTGCAATCCGGCGATAACAACAGTGCTTTAAATAGGAGCAGAGAGCACAGAACATGCCTCACATCACCACCATCTTAACATTTGAGAAAATCCCTAATGTTCAATGACTATGACTGCTGTAGGGAAACTCCTGTTGGGAGGGCCTCAGAGATGCCCCTGGATGCTGGCATCTCCACTTTAACCCGAGAATGGACTGTTTAATCCGCTGTTATAGACTGAATTGTGTCCCGCCAAAATTTATACATTGAAACCCTAACTTCCAATATGACTGTATTTGAGATAGGGAGGTAATTAAGGTTAAATAAGGTCACAGGGTGGCACCCTAATCCAATAGAACTGGTGTCCTTATAAGAAGAGGAAGAGACACCAGATCGCTCTCTCTACACACACACACAAAGAGAAAAGGCCACGTGAGGATACAGTGAGAAGGCAGCCATCTTCAAGCCAGGAAGACAGGCCTCTGGAGAAACCAAACCTGCCGACACCTTGATCTTGGACTTCCAGCCTCCAGAACTGTAAGAAAATAAATTTCTGTTGTTTAAACCATCAGTTGGTGGTACTTTGTTATGGCAGCCCTAGCAGAATAGTACACCCCCCAAAACTAACATGTCCCCTAAAGTCCCCTAAAATAACTTCCACTTTTTTTTTTTTTTTTTTTTTGGTGAGGAAGATCAGCCCTGAGCTCACATCCATGCCAATCCTCCTCTTTTTGCTGAGGAAGACTGGCCCTGGGCTAACATCTGTGCCCATCTTCCTCCACTTTATATGGGATGCCGCCACAGCTTGGCCTGACAAGCGGCGCATCGGTGCACGCCCGGCATCCAGGCCCGGGCCCGGGCCGCCAGCAGCAGTGTGCGCGCACTTAACCGCTATGCCCCGGGGCCCGCCCCCAACTTCCACTTTCATTCAGTGACTAAATCAGGCCAACTTGTTTTTATCATTCCAGAGTTTAAGAATTGAAGCAGAATTTCTAAATTTTCTTACCATTACCTTATTTCTTTCCTCTGTCACCACAGCCTTTTTAGAGTAAGAGACTCGATGGTCCTAGAGTTCCCCCAGGCCAAGAGAGGAAAATGCCCAGTCCACACAAGGCTCTCCACTGTGTCCTTAGAGAACTGGTGGCTGCGAGCTTGCCTGTCAGCTAGCAGCACCCCCAGACATATCGTGGAAGCATGGCCATCCAGGTCTCCAGGCTCCAGAATTTTGTACAGCTCTATGGGTGCCTGCCTGGCTGCCATGTTCCCCACATGTCAGTCTACTGCTCTGCCTGTGGGGGAAACAAGAAGGCAGGTCATCACTCCTCCGCTGGGCCTAGTTTTACTGATATTCATCCATCCATCTGTCATTCAACCAACATTTATTGAAGGCACTGTTTCAGGGACCGGGATATTGCAGTGAACAGAATAAGCAGACGCCCGTCTCCATGGAGTTTACAGGCTGATGTAAGCCCTTCTCATGAAGTAACTTCTAGCGGAGCAAGAACTCGCTTTGATTTTATCTTATTTGAACACTGCTCTTTATTTTTCACAAGGCGCCTTTTCCTGCTCTATGACAGGTTTCTGTCTTGACCCATTGTCTTGATCTGCTTTCCCACTTCCTTAAGAAAGTGAATAACATTACCTTTAGTCCATTTTACCAATCGGGACATTGAAGGACTAAAGGTAACTGAACTGACTTTTTCCCAAAGCACGCACACACTTCATATTAGCACAAGCTAGGGCTGGAAACCAGGATTTCTAAAGTCTGGAGTACAGACGAACCATCAGAAAGCAGAGCACAAGTGCTCTGTAGACTTAGTTTCCACTTAAGTCCTGTACTGGCAGCAAAAATACAAACAAAATTCCCCATAACTTCTCCAAGCGGATCTTTCTTGGCTGATTTCTTATAACTCCATTGCACTGGTTCAGACAAAATCAACCAAGGTCACGACAGTGAAATGCACATTGCATGCTGATTGGAGAACTTGGATAGGAGTTACAAGCATGAACTCAAAGTGAGAACACTGAATTTACCCTGTGATTATTTTATTTTTGACTATAGCAAGTCTCAATCAAATTGCTAATCTAGGTTCAAAGCACTGCTTTCTGAAAACATCTAAAAGCCAACTTATACTTATATGTAAAATGTACATATTAAATATAAATGATTCAGCAACATAGATCAGATTTTACATGGTGTAAAAATCTCTTCTTAAAGTCAATCAACCCAGAAATTACCTTTATAATGTTTATAAATGTGTTTGAAGACAGAGTCTTATTTTTCCCCTTTACCAAAATCAGAAGACAATTGTCAGTGTCCCATGGTTTTATTTTAAAGCAGGAGAATTTCTCTAGGCTGAGCTTAACCACCACTGTATCTGTATTCTTGCTTAATTTCTCTGACAGTTTTGTCACGCTGGAACTTCACCCCCTCCAAAACTAAGACAGTGACAACAATGCTAGTGGGGGATGAGGGGGTCCGAGAATATGTGTTTGGGTCAAAAATAGAATGGGGTTTAATTCTAAGAAACTTATCTAGAGAAGTTGCCTCGACTTGGCCTTCTGCCATGGGGGGACAAGTTAGAATCAGCTCTCGGAATGGTTGTATAGAGTCAAGCCAGTCTGATCATCAAAGAAAAGCTTAATATCCATGTCACAGGTGCCAGATCACCAGAGAAATCCAAGTCCTTGCCCTTGGACCCCCATGAGGAGGTCAGCATCTAGAGTAGAGATGCCGCCTCGCCTGAGAGGCATTACAAACAATAGGCTTTGTTAAAAATCACTGGGGTTTGGCCACCATACATCAAGCTGGCTTTGCAAATCAATTACAATCTTTCTACTCAGGGCTCAGATCCTCTTGAAGAAGCCCACACCCTCATGACAGAGATAACGGAAAACAACCTCCCCCGAGAATCATGAGCAGATGGCCAAGGCCTCCCATGGACACGGTGTTCTTTGCATTTATTTTTCTTTGGGAAATTAAATGAAAAGACTTCATCCCTGGCATCCCAATTAAAGATGAGAGAATGTTTCTTGTGTTCTGCAAACCAAGGACCTTCTTAGCTCCTCTTCCCTCCCTCACCTCCCACAACCTTAAACCTGTCGGGCTGTGAGGTCAGATTCAGATTGACGTTCTTCTGCATTTTGGCATGAGCAACATCCTGTTTCAAATAAGAAGGTTTATATATATATATATATATATATATAAAAACCCCTCATAAAGCTCCTTGGACATCAAATGACTCTTACGAAACAACAATTTGATGAATTAAGTGTAAATGAATCAGAAACATGTGGATTAAATTTCCCCCAAATATGCCTGGGTTTAAATATTCAGAGGGAAAGTGCTTGGGAAAACGTATTCTGAATTTTCCTGAACCCAGAATGTTTGAAAAATAATCTCAAACTTACTTGACAGCTTCCTCCCCCAGGTCAACCCAAGTGATAAGTACATGAATACAGGTATATGGCGCAGTCTCGGGCGTTCACAGCTCCACCACCGGCTCCTAACGATGGTCTATGGAGTGTGCCGTGAAGAGAGGCTGTGAGGCCTCGGGCTTGTCTGTGTTCCCACTCACACAGGGTTTGTTTTTGTTTGGTTTTTCATGTGAGAGAAGAACGTTGTAATGATTTCCACCACCACTCACTCACCCCCTCACAATTATTTTATTCCCATCGCTGAAACCCTCGGGGAGAATCTACTGTGTGTGACAAAGAAATATGTCTTTTCTCTGTGTTACAGACCTTGGACCGCATCCAGGGCCCCCTGATTCCCCGGAGGCCAGCTCTCGTCGTTTATGATTTGCATTTCATTGCTGTACACTGAACCCAGTGAGAAGTTGTCTAAACCAGCAGAATGGTGAGAGCTAAAAGTAGCAAGCAAGAAGTCTCCATTTTCCAGCTCATTCTGCATGAGTCTGCATTGCCAGAAATCTAAAGCCAAATCTGATTTAAAATTTATACAAGCAAAGAACATCAACATGAGTACACTCGGTCTCTCTTCTGTTCCCCTTTCCCAAGGACTTCCTCAGCCTGGGAACCTCTATTTCATGTTTAATTTAACTTTGGATTGCTAATTATTATCTTTTTCTCTTCTCCTTACCCCTACTTAATCTTGTCATTTACTTTCACAATGTCCTGATTTTCTTCATCTCTCTTTACCCGTGAATCTTTAACTTGCAAAACTGAACAAAGTCAACTTTTGGAATACGAACCACATGAATTTGAAAGAGGAAGGAGTAGGCTCAAGAAGAGTAGTGTAATATTTGGAGGGAAAATTCAATTTAGAAGGTATTAAAATACACAGAATATACTCTATATAGGGAAAGAAAATCCATTCATCCTGTCCTGCACATTGTCATTCTTATAAATGCTAATGAATGAGTTATAGGAAAGGTTTTTTTAAAAAATGAAGTTCTTTCTGATATTCAGATAGGTTAGCTAGGACTACAAAACAAGACTACTAATTTGAGGCAGGAACTCTCTCCTGAGCTATATGTCTCTTCTTTGAGCTGCGATGGAAATGTCTCCATGGGGAAACTACACAGGACCTCAGAATAAAGAATGAACTGCTTCCTCTCCTGTAGTCCTGCCTTTGTGAAGGATCACGGATAAAGCTGCCTCTTTCCAAACCCCACAAAGAGCACTTTCTAAATGCTTCCCAGTTGTTTCACACCTGAGCCCCTCTGCCTGAATTTCTACAATCACGTGCTAATCTTCCCCGATCTGTGTTAGTCCATCATCCACAGTGCAGCCCCAGTGACCCCCGAGTGTGTCCCCACCTGCTAAAATCCTTCCGTGTCTTCCATTGCTGGGAAGGTGGTTCTCAAGGGTCAAGGTGGAGGGAAGAGAATTTACTGGAATCTCCCAGGGAACTTTTATTCTCTGCACCATTTCCGCAACGACTGCCCTTCCTCCCTCTTGATTGGGACATGCTGTGAGAGTGTGAGAGGAGTGGGACAGGTCTCTGGTTTATTCTGAGGTCATCTCTCCTCCCCTTCCTGCTCACCTCCCCATCTCCCCTGCACCTCCAAAATCCTCTGGCCTTGAGGATGAAGTCCAAACACCCAGGGAACAGGAGGCCTTGCAGGCGTGGGGGCCTGGCAGCCCTTCCCTGCCCCCGTGCCCTGTGCATACCCCACTGCAGCTGCCCCAAGCTCCTTGCCCATCAGACTCTCTCCCTTTCCGTCTTGGCAGTGCCCGCTTTTCCTCCCTCTGAAATGCTCCTTCTTTCCTGGCTAATCCCACTTCTCTACCAAGCCTCAACTCAAACATGTCCCCCCACTGGAAGGGGCTCCTTGATCACCTGGGCATGCTGGGCCCTTCTCACAAGGACCCGGCATGTGTTGCCTACCTTTTTCCCAGCCGAGGACTTCCTGAGGAGTGAGAGCAGGTCTAATGAGTCTTCACTCCCCAGTACATGCCTAATGGTTTTTGAACGACTAGATGCACTCGTGTGTAAATAAATCACTGAGTGAAGAAAGTCACGGTGGTCAGGTCTATCTGAGCTGACTCACACATGTTTTACAAACAGTTTGTAGTAATATCTTAGTATTGTACAATCAATCCAATTTGGCCACTAAGCTACCAGCAATAACTGGACTATGGTACAACTGAACTAGTCGTTTTGCTCATCCTAACATGCAAATGAGACTTAACCGTATGTTGATTGAATCACATATGAAATAAATTCTCCCCCTAAAAAAGAACATATATCGACTATTAAGAATTAAAAGTGCTAACATTTATTTATTGAGTGCTTACTATGCACTGGGCAGTGTCTTACATATTTTATGTGCATGGATTCATTTAGTCCTCGCAGAAACTCTAGAAGGTACATGCTGTGATGGTGCCCACTTTACAGAGGAGAAAGGAACCCACGGTGCACACAGGTACTGGCAGAACGTGCACAGCACATGTTCTAACCCAACAGGTTACACTGGCTCTCAGGACACAAATGGGCATTGTGCGGTGTCTACTAGAAACAGCAAATTATATTTTCCAAAGTAGAACTGTAATTGAACTATCTACAGCTTCCATCTTGTGTTCAGATCAAAAAGACGCCACAATCCCAGTTGCTCTTGTAGCCAGATCCTGTCACGTCCATTGATCAACTCATTCATGATGCATAACACACCAAAAGTTGGGGGAAAAAATTGTTTCCAACTTGACTGAACTGATTTTTGCCCCTTCCCCATAAAACTGGTTCTGAGACCACTTTATATTACTCATCACCTGGAGGGCAAAAGATTCGGGTGCCCTGCAGCTTGGAGGACACTGGGTTCCAGAAAGGGCCAAAGAAATGTAAGTCAGGGAGGGGACATGGAAGCCAAAGTGAACAGGAGAGGCTACGAGGGGCCCAAGAACTCTGAAGTGGACGGTGTTTCCCTTGCCGAGTGTCCACATGCCTGCCCTCCCCTCCAAATTCTGAGCTCTTTAATAAAAGTAACTACCTTACTGCCTGTGGATATTCTGTTTATCCAAGACAGGAAACCAGGATTAGAGGAGTGAATAACATACCTGGAGCCATGCCATCTTTTGCTCTTTCCTTTTGTAATCGGTGTTATGTTATAATTACTACCAAATAACAACGAAAATGGAATCAATGATGGTTCCTCCTTCATAGAAAGGAGGCAGGAGGTTTTGACTTCCCATCCTCACCTTCACAGACCCCACCTGCTTCGGAGAGAGAGAGAGAGAGAGAGAGACAGAGACAGAGAGAGAGAGAGAGACAGAGACAGAGAGAGAGAGACAGAGAGCGAGAGTGTGCGCGCCCTTGGTTGGGCCTTCTGGTCTACTAGGAGACCCTATAACCTTGTGGACCCGAGACTGAATTCTGTGCCCAGCTCCTCAATGGAATGTGGACCATTTAACTTCCCTTCACCTCTATCTCTCAATCTGCAAAAGATCCTAAATGATGCGGGCCACCTGCTCCCTCACAGGAGCGTGGTGAGAATTAACGATATTAGGTCAATGCTGTCAGCTTTCTGAAGAGCTCAGGGAATTTGGAACGAGAGACCCTGCACGGATATCAAATGTGGTTCCCTCATCAAGGACTTTGGGCTGTCCATATATCTTCAGAACCAGGGACACTGGAACACCAGCTTTTCTATTTGTTATTTGAAATGGTGCCCAAAAGAGAAGAGGATAAGACATGACTGAAGGATATGATCGAGACAACCCTTCTGGTGACTGTCCATTCCACATCTGTCCAAGGGGAGGTGATTACGGGCCTCAGATTGCTGCGTCCATTATCATTAGCGCACTATTTGGTGCATTGAAAGGACAAGTCAGGCCACAGATGTCTTTGTTAAACGCAGAGCAACGCCCCTCTACCCGCCCACTCCAGGCCTAGTGAAGTGAGCTGTGGGAGCCTTCATCCCTCCTCCCAACCCTGCCTCCACCAACACCCCACTCCCGGCCCCACCCCCCCATTTAAGAGTTCACAAACTGTTCCTGCCAGTTTAAGCAAAAAATGTTCCAAGAGGTAACAGGGCCACGGTAATTAATTTTGCTCCTTGACTGGAAGGTGAAAAGCTTTTCATTATGTAAATTATAAATGTCCTGAAGGGAAACTTTATCTCCCTCCCACCAATGAGTCCATCAGGCTGCCTGAATCAGGATTTTTTTTTTATGTTTATTAGTCTAAGGGGGCCAGTTAGGATGTTTCATAGCTTCTAAGTGCTGACATTTATCTATTGCTTCCAAATAAGCCTAGTGGCAGGGAGCCACGGCAGTTCACTAAACACGGAGGGGGGCAGTCTGTCTGCACACAGGCCGAGAGCAAAGGGAGCAACCCCGGCCCGAAGGCAGGGTGGGAGCTGCCGCTCCCCTGCGCTGAGGGCTTTTGTCTCTTTCTCCCCCTTGTTCCCCCCCCGCCCCCCATCCTCCTCCTCTGTGATTCCTTCTCACCTGCCTCATGTCTGCCGTGGATGCTCAATGACACCCCGGACCTCTGGACACAGTGGACCCTCCCTGGGGCTGAGGATGCCCTCCTCCTCCCTGCACACCCCACCAGCATCCCCAGCCACACTACTTCGGCTCTTTGTTTGGGGACCATTCTTGCTCTCAAAAGAACACTGGAACTTTTTCTTCCCCTAGAGGAACAAGTTTATATGCTATGATGGTTACATTTTATGTGTCAACTTAGCTGGGTCACAGTGCCCAGATATATAGTCAAACATTATTCTGGATGTTTCTGTGAGGGTGTTCGTGGATGAGATTAACATTTAAATCAGTGGACTTCAAGTAAGGCAGATTATCCTCCATAATGTCGGTGGGCCTCATCCAATCAGTTGAAGGCCTGAATAGAACAATAAACTGACTTCACCGGAGCAAGAGGGAATTCTGCAGCAGACGGCTTTTGGACTTGAACTGCAACATCAGGTCATCCTTGGTCTCCAGGCTGCCAGCCCACCCTGTGGATTTGGGACTTGCAGCCTCCATAATCACATGAGCCAATTCCTTAAAATCATAAAAAACACCACTCCACTCCAAAAGGTTAGGGTATATGACCATGACTGGGGCCTAACAAGCCTGGAGAAAGGGTAAGCTCTGGCGTTCTTATTTTGCACAGCGACATCTCGTGATCTGTAGCTGGGCTGTTGGGCACATGTCCTAGTGGAGCAGAAAGTGGATGGGAAGAGGCAGGGAGAGGTGAGATGAGCATTTCCTAACCCGTCCAGACTTGTGGGCAGGCTCTGCATCCTCTGCTTAAAAAAATAATAAATCTGTCTCACTGATAGATGGCACAAGATATACGAAGCTTACAGGAAGGATTTCTTCCTCCAACAGCTCTATTTCCAAGCCTTTTTTGGAGTTGAGTGTGACCATGTGGCCAAACCATGGCTAATGGGATGAGTGGAGGGAGTAAGCCCAACTCCAGATCATGCCCCAGAAGGGAAGTGGTGGGCCCTCTGCCAGCCCCTTTCTCCATTTCCACGGGCTACACTGTGGTACGGTACGGGGGTAACCATCCTGGATACAGAATGAAGGCAGCACACCAAGGGTGGTGGGGCTTAAGATGGAAGGCGCCTGGGTCTTTGACACCACAGAGCCCCCACCCCACCAGGCCAAGATGGCTAACACTTGGACTTGTAAGAAAGAAAGAAACACTTCTCCCTTCTTTAAGCCATTATTTTAAACCATATCCTAACTAACACAAGTTGTTTCCTAAAAAGCCTCCAGCGCCTTAAAATTGTCCCATCTCCTCCCACCCTCGAGGTGTGGGGGTAAAATAACAAGGGTAGAATCTTCCCACAGCCCTGCTCACAGATGGGCACTTAGGAATCTCACCACTATGCTCTGAAGTTTAGATAAGTGATGATTTACAAAGTAAGTCCTGTCCTTCCGCAACGACTTCCTTAGCTGCCATGAATTAAAAGTTAAAACACAACCTGAAAATATATTTTATTTCCTAATATTTCTCTTTAAAAACCAGTTTCCACACTTTTAGTGGTACAAAGTTCTAGTCAGCCTTTGGAAATCTCTGCAAAAGACATTCCGAGCTAGTCGAAACTGTGAAATCCATCATAAGAACATGATATCCGAGTACAAGGACCCTAGTTTTATTACCAGCCTCGAAACTGACATCAGAGTTAGGCGGCCTGAGTACTTTAATGCTCTGCACCTCTATTTCACATTTCAAAAAGAGATGAACAATAGCAACTCTCCTCAAGAAAGACTGTGATGATTCTAGCATCACAGAGACTTGGGCAAGAGAAGATGTCGCTAGGCACCTGGTCCAAATGCCCATCTGACGTCTGTTTGCTCTTCGTCACTTCCTTGAGGAGGAGGTCGCCATCTATTCCGCCCAGACTCTGTTTCCAGTCATAAGGACCTCACCTTTACTCTATTTAGTATAATTTACACACAAAGCACTAAACATTTGCTAAAAACAATGCCTTTACTCTGTGACACTGCTTTTTTGTAGAGATGACATGAGAAAGAAAAGCAGCATGACAAAGTGAAGGGAGGGCAGACGTTGAAGTCAACCGGATCTGGCCCTGAACTTCAGGTCACCACCTCTGTGACCTTGGGCAAGTCACTTAGTGTCCTTAAGCCTCAACTTCCTAAGTTATTGTAATACATATTCTAGGGCTCACAAAAGAACTCAAAGTGCAGTGGCAATGACTTGATACCGACATGGTTGCTGTGCTGCTATTGTCACCCTTACATTATCAGTGCTGTCGCCATTCCCGGAGCAGCATAGCTAGACTGGCTAGGTACCAACCCCAGCTTTGCCTCTCACTAACTGTATGACCTCGGGAAGTTCCTTAACTTTTCTGTGCCTCCATTTCCTCGTCTGTAAGTGAGTAATGGTAATAGTGCACCACACGTTTGCTGTGAGGGCTAAGTGTGTAAAAAGAGAGAAAGCGCTCTGAACAGAGCTTTAGTAATAGTAAGCATTATATAAATATCTGCTCTTGTTACTATTAAGGAGTCATAACTTACAAAATAAGAAGTCCTGTTATCCAGGAAGAGAGCAGAGTCCTTCACACATTCTAAAATAAAATTAGATGTGACTGATTTAGAAAAAACAGTTACACAGCGTCAGTTCTTAACTATACCGTAAAATGAAGAAGATCACAAATGTGGATATTCTGGAATAGTGCCTAAAGGAAAAACCTCTCACACTTGTCCTTTACAGTAAATGTGCTTCTCTAAACATGCGTTTCATTTGGTCACATGAAGTGTCCTCAGCGTGAAGCGGCAGTAAGAGAACAGGAGACAATCTGGGGTTTAGAGTGGGCAGATGAAAGTTTAATATGTTCAAGGTTTTCAAAAATATTTTACATAAAATGATAGAAAACTTTCACTTAAGAATCTTCTCTTATCTTTTTCCAATGCCAAGTGAACCAAAAACCTCGGGAGAAGGCATGGCTGAAAGAGCATGGGAACAGGAGCCTGGGCCACGTTCTCCCACCAACCCGCTGGCTGACTTAAAGTGTGTCACTTATCTCGGAGCCTCAGTCTCCTTACGTGCAGGATGAGAGGGCTTAATTAGAAGAGCTCTGAGAGCCCTGAAATGTCTCACGTGCTAAGATCGTAAGTTAACCTGGACAGATACACACTAGCAGGCGAGCAGCACTCTCTGCGTTTAGGGGTAACTTTCCCAGATTTCTTATTCCATGTTCTACTGACTTATCTCAACCTGTTAGAGGATTTTGTTGTAGAGACCTACAAATGAAAGGCTATTGTATCAGTCACGATGGGTTAGGCTATGCTGCAGTAATAAACACTCCCAAATCTCTCCGCGGCTTCCACAACTCTGCTTTGTTTTCACAACACTACACGTCCACCCAAGGTCAGCTGTTGCTCTGCTCCAAGTCTTCACTCCAGGAGCTGGGCTGACGGGGCAGCCTCTGTCTGGGCATCGCTGTTCCTCTGGCAGAGGGAAAGGACACATTTCAAACAACAAGCTGGCTCTTCAAACTACCATGTGGAAGTTACACACGTCACTTGTGCCCACGTTTTATCGGCCAAAGCAAGTCACATGGCTTTTCTTGACTTCAACAAAGAGGGCATCAATAATAAATAATCAATCCACCCACATGGAAAAGCATGACAGGGAAAGAAAATGGAGGAGTTGGTGAACACAAGTACAGTCTACCAGAGATGTCGGTGAGAATTTATCTCCTGAACTGGTAAGTGACTACCTCCTAAAAGGAAGGAAGACGAGCCCTCTCTTTGTTCAGGGGAAATGTCCATACAGGAGTATTTGGAACCCAAGTGCACAAATATAAGAACACTTCTAGGAAAATACTAGCTGAGAAAGCAGTTTCTTTTGCTATTTTGTGAGAAAATAAATGGCAAACAAATAAGGACAAAAAAAAGGTAAGGGGTGCCGTTAGGGATGGAGAGGGAGATTGGGAGCAGGGGAAACCCAGGCTTGGAGAGATGACACCATTTTCTGCAGCTCCAGGCGGTTCCAGCTAATGACTGCGTGCAAGCAGAATGTGAGTGCAAAGGATGCCAGCAAGTACATAAAAGGCAGAGGAAGAAGGATCAACATGTTTTGTTGCCATTTCCAGGAAAGGGATGGTGTCCCCAGCAGCCTCCCACAGTAGATGACCAGAAAAAAATGCAAACACAAATAACACTCATTGAAACTCCGAGTTGTAACTACTGTGTTTCACAGCACATCCTCCCTCAGAGTCTGGCTGTGGACCAGCCCAGCCACTTGAAGCAGCGTTGGCAGCCTGCTCTCTCTTGGCACGGGGGATGCATGGCAGCTGGATGGCTTGTAGTCAGTGTAGTTTTGCAGCTGGTGGTGGTAGCAATTGGCAAAAACTAACTGTCCAGATGGGCATTAAATTTTCTTTAATGTTTATAATATGTCAAAAGAGAATAATCCTATGTCAAAGTGGCTTAAAAGAACTTTTACTCAGGAGCTTACAGAAATTCCTTTTTGACAAGATGGAGGTTGCTTTATTTCAACTACATATGTGCATCTTATTCCTTTAAATTAGGTCAGGGCGCTCCTCCACAATGGAATCTCCTTTGGCTGAAAGGGGCTGGGGAGTCTCCAGCCTATTCCTTTCTCAGGTTCTCCACAGTTTGTTGATCACTAGCCAACGTTTAGCAGTACGGTCACAGGATTTGAACTGAGGTTCCAAAAGGAAAATAATACTTTATTCGGAATTTTTATGATACTCAGAGGGACCAGTTCCATTCAGGTAATGTTATAAAATTAGGAGTAAAGTAACAACCACATTGTGTAGAAGAAAGAGCACTGGGCAAAACATTTTCAGACATATAAAACAGACAAGGAATTAACATCCAAAATATATTTTTTAAGTTGCTATAAATCAATGAGAAAAACAAACCAACAACCTATTTTAAAAACATGCTTAAGGTATAATATGCAACTCACAGAAGAGGAGATTCAGATTGCCTGTACGTTATGAAATGATGATCAACCTCCTAGCATCAGGGAAAAGCAAGATACCATTCCCAACAAACGTACTGGGGACAAACTGAAGATGGTTTACATTGGAGGTGGTGAGCATTCGAGGAAACAAGTGCCCTCCTACTCAGATACTGCTAGGGGGAGAGCCAAATAGACAAAGCAATATGGCCACTCTGGAGGATAATTTCTCAGTATCTATAAATTTAAAATGCACACACCCTATGACCCAGCAAATCCTCCTTCATATTCATCTCCTCCTCCCACCCCCACGTAAGAACAGTCACAAATGTGCACAGGAAGCCGACGCACTACATTCATGACAGCATACAACTCAAAGTATGGTCCGCGGACCACCAGCATTAGCGTTCCCAGAGAGCTTGTTAGAAGTGGGGTGGTTGCCCCTGTCCCAGAACTACTGAATCCGAGTGTGTGTGTGGGCAGGAATTTATTTTCACAAGCCTCTCTGGTGATTCTGATGCTCACTAGACTTTGAAAAGTACTGTGTCATAACATTGTAACGGAGGAAAAATGGAAATAATCTAAATGTCCATCACACGCCATGGCTTATTTATATTTTAGAAAACTAGCCAGCAGTTTAGAAGACTGGGGTAGATATGTGCCGATCCAGAAAAATATCCAAGATAGATATATTGGAGAACCAAATGTAAAGTATAATATTATTCATGTTTATAAAAAACTACAGAACAATATCATATACTTCCACACAGACATGTAGCTACATGCACACGTTCACGTATACTATGTGAAAACATTCGGCAGAACGTCTGGAGGATACACACCAATTGATGACAGAGGTTATTTGGCAAAGGAGATTGGGATGGGGACAGCAGTCAAGGAAGGCTGAAGCTTTGCGTTTGTCATTTGGTTTTTTGCAAGAAGAGCTCACAGGTGTACTATTTGAGAGATTATATTTTTAGGCAGGAGATTTGGGTTCTAGACCCAGCCTGGGCACCCTCCAGCTGTGCTGTCTTGAGCAAGTGCCAGCTTCCCTGTACTTGAGGTTCCTAACCTGCCAAAGCAGGAACGGGGCCAGTTAACCCCAGAGCCCTTTCACTCACCTTCGTCATACTGTGATTCCTGCCAGAGTTGTCTTAGTGTAAAACCAGGTTGCTTAGTAATCTGATGAAAGAAATAGAGAGAAGCATGCATATCTGTGTTCCTTAAGGAACTAGTTAATAATTACTTCCACATGTCGTTTTAAGACAAATGACTTATATGAGATTTCCTGTATTTAAATATCACGGTGGCTATGAGAAGCTCTTTATTTTTAAAGTAAAAGTTTAGAGACCTGATAAAACAAATTATCTTCAAAACTTTCCAAAGGCTTGGATTTACATGAATCTTCAGGACGCTGGTTCCAGTAGCATCAGTGTGTGCACATAAATAATATCACTGCCCCATCCAGCAGAATGCATGGGCTCCCACGATAATCATGCATGTGGTGAGCATGTAATTACCCTGGGCACATGGGCAGATTCAGACTGAAGAGCTGCAGTGACAATCAGTATCATATTCCATTCTAACAGCAAAACTAGAGATTTGTGTCAATCACTCTGTATTTCTTCAATTCTATTTATCATCTTTAAAAATTAAGAAAGAGAAGCAGTTTGTGTCATGTATGAATCTGGATTGGTTTTGACCAAGATATAGAGAAATCTGAATAAACCAGAATTCCCATAGGGATAGATACAAGAACCTTGATTAAATAAGAATTAAAAAGAAAACAAAATTTATACTAAAAAGCAAAGAGTAAGGCAAAGCTAATTACAAAGTTCAATCAACTTTGCCCCATAAGAGAAAGTCCTGCCTTCTTGATCAAATGCAGTATTTAAACACAGCAGTGAACCGGAAAGAGCTTTAGAGACCATTAACAACCCTCTCATTTTGTAACCAGTCGATGATAAATTCGGGACCAGAATCCAGCGTTCCTGTCTCCTCGGCCAGGGCTCCTTCCTAAGTGTAAACAGAAGAAACTCGAATGACTTCAGCACCTCGTGTACAAATGGATGAGTCAGCCCAATTTTATAGGGAAATTATTTTTGAAAAACGGAGTTAAATGCTTTTCATTGTATATCTTTAAAGTGAATTTAAAGAAGACTTCTGGGGGAAACCTTTTACAAAGGTAAATATAGTATACCTTTTATTAGAATTTAATAATTCTGGATATGGAGTAATTTCCTACTAATCTTTTTTAAAAGAGAATAAAATGATCCAGTGTGTTGCTTATTCTCCAGGTGCCATCCCAGATCCATTCTCCATCCTTCCCTGCCCTGTTCTGGCCTCTGGAAGCTGACCTCCACAGTGGGTGGGCTCCCTTGTCCGCAGGCTTCGGTTGAGCTCGTCTAGTAGGAAATAAGGCAGGAGAGATTAGTATGTGGGGGAGAAAGTGAGACTGGGCATTACCTCTCTGCCCCCATTTCTTGCTGGCAGTGGCTACCTGGCAGGCCCTCCAAGCTCTCACTGGACTCAGGTAACAGTGGTCTCTGAGTCCCTCGTCACCCCTTATTAGTGCCCTTGATCCAGCTCACACCTCTGTAACTAGGCCCTGCATGAAACTCTTTACACTTAACCCCGTAAAAGTACCATCAGTTTCCTGCCAGGACCCTAACTGCTCACTGCACAGAGTAATGAGAAGCCTGTAGGTATCTATGAATACTGGTATAAAGCCGGCAACTGGTAAATGAAGTCCCAGGCCACCCCGGAACAGATCGTGGCCAGGGCCAGACTGGGTCCTGCACAAGTCAAATCTGCCTCTGCACGCTCTGCCCCCTGTCGCGAGAGGCCGCCTGCCACAGATCTGAGCACCCTGTGCCTTCTCGCTGGGCGCGCTGAGACTGCAAGGCCCTGGCTGCCCCGAGCACGTCAGTTGGATGAGACAATGGCTCTCTCCAGGACAAAGAGAAGTCCTGCTCACCACTTGCTAGAAAGAAAGCAGTGCATTCCCGAGCTCAGCGTTCCTCGGCTGGACACACACCCGCTGAGTCTGCAGCATCCACCTGGCCCCTCTATGTAGCCCCGTGGGACCTGGGGAACAAAAGGAATCGACACAAACACGATGCTCGCGCTGCCTCTGTGGTGAGTCTGCCCCAGATGTCTCCTGTCTTCTTCAGCAGTCACGAAATAGAAATAGACAGACTAATTTACGAGCTTGTAGGAAGGGTAAACTCTCCAACCCTGACATCCTCATTCGCTACACAATAGCCACACTGGCTTCTTCCTTTCCATTCCTCAGGCACCCAGCTGAGTCCTGTCCTCAGGATTTTGCACTTTCTGTTCCCTTTCTGTGGAATGCTCAGTCCCAAGGCTCATGTGGCCAGTTCTGACTTTTCTCAAGCCTTGGATCATTTATCACATCCTCAGAGAGGCCTTCCCTCACCAGCCAATCAAAAGCCACTCTATCGCATCATGCGTTTTATTTTCTTCTTAACATTTTTTTACCATCTCACATTATCTCTTGGTTGCTTGTTTAATGCCTGTCTTTCCCCCACTGAGATGTCAGCTCTGGGAGAAGTGGGGTCTTTTGGGTCTGTTCTCTGTCCTCAAACTTAGACTAGTTCTTCTCACGACGGATATTTAGTGAGTGAATGAATAACTGTGAGTGAATGAGTTTTTACAACCTTACCCTTTATTGTGTGATATCAGTCACTCTGACTTTCAGGCGCCTCATCGGCACACACACTGGGGACAAGAAAACAATCTGTCAGATTGTATTAACACTATATTATATTATATACAATTACATGTATCACGTAACTGTGTATTTATGTATAATAACACTTGTCATATTATATGTTGCATATAATAATCAAATGAGACAACGTAACAATATTCTGAAAACCGTAAAGTAGAATATCATTCCTGTAAAATGCAAGGTTCGGTTTTAACATAAATGCACATATCTCGGGTCAACCTTAATAGTTTCTGCTGTGAAATATTGTTTAGAGAGACCACATAATATTCACTAGATGCATGTTCCCCTCAAAAAGGGGGTGCTGGAAAAGTGAAGGGGTCAAAGAGGCATCCTCAGCACATCTAGTCCTAAGTAATAACACATCAGTGTCTTCTCACCAAAAAGCACTACCAAGGGCCCAACCAGAGTCACCACAATTACGCAGACAGCCTGAATAGATGACAATGCTCCAGTGATTTCCAGGGCTTCACCCTTGCTAATAAGGTAGATTCCACCAACCCTCCAGGAAAACCAGGCTTATTGCTGGATGCTCTTCTGGGGTCTGGAATGTTCACACTCACTCTCCTCAGCATGACCTGCAGTTTGTACTGAGTTCTGCAGAGCCTCTTGCAATGTGGGTGATTTGCACCCTTATGCTACAAAACAAGTCTTATACAACGTTACAAGGTGGAAAGGGACAGGAGGCTTCTGGCTTTCAATATTTTTTATGTAGCCCCCACCAACTGAAGATTCACTGGGCGTCTTAAGAAATGATGGCACCTTCCTCAGCCTCCTTCCAGCTCCCTCTTCGCCTTTCCCCAACCCTCCACTTACCCACTTGTTTCTGGTCATCCTATCCAGGAATGGGGCGACCTGAAGATTTGAACTTAGAGATAATTCCATGGGAAAGAGCCTTATGCAAGTAATTAGAAAAATCTCAAAGTTCCTGACACCGGTGACATCATGAATATGAGGTTTTATGGTCAGACTGGAGAAATCCCTATGAAAATTTGAAGTAAATTATGTCTAAGAGAACTTTCCTCACCTGTTCAAGGTTGGAGTATTTATTTAATAAATATGGCCAGAGCACACATCATGTGCCAGGCAATGTCCAGTAGGAAAGACACTACTAAAAACATCACTAAATTACTACACATTACTCTCTTTAATCCTCACAAAAATCCTTTGAAGCAAGCACTATTATTGCCCCATTCTACAGATGAAAAAATGAGGCACAGAGAAGTTAAGTAACCTGCCCATAGTTGCACAGCTGAGAAAGCAGCAGACCTGGGTTCTGACCCCAGGCAGCCCAGCTTTGGGGGCCACCTCTCAGCCATCGTGCCACACTGCCACTTAGATTAATACCAAAGTCTCATACTGTGCTGATACTCATGATGCAGCTCCCTCAGTGCCTTGGTTTCCAATACGTTCTAATGCGTCTAATATTCATAAGATAGATTGATTACTCTGTCAAATTCTCTCCACTTTCTACCTTTTTCGTAAGTGGGGGATACAGGAAAGGGATTCTATTGTCACTGGCGCTCAGAGATATTGAAGCTACCCCTTTCCAGGACCCAGAGGAGTCTGCCTGCCATTTATTTCACTGGAGGAGAACGTAGTATGGCTTCCTTAAAGAAAATGTTCCCAGCGGACCTGGCATGTGAAGCCTGGAACCCAGATGTGCCTTCTGTTGCGACAGCTCTGAGTACACATGGGACCTTCAGGGACCCTGTGCCACGCCCACCACCTCTCCCCCAAGCCCACTTTCCTCATCTCCCTTGCTGGCGTTCAGACCTGCCGAGGCCCAGCCCTGAGGCTTCTCTGACCTGGGTACACAGCTCTGGTGAAGCTCTCTTGTGTCACCTGAGCACAGCTCTTTGAGTGGTCTGAGGGCCCAATCAGAGACCTCTGTGTCGCTCGTGGTGAAACAGCCCACATCTAGAACCTGAATACGTCTAGGCCTTCTTTTTCCCATCTCCACACTCAGACCAGCAAGATTCAGTCCCAAAATATTCAACAGCAAGGAGCATTAAATAATAACATGAGGAGTGATGAACAGGCAGAGCACAAAGGATTTTTCAGGTAGTAAAACTATTCTGTGTAATAGCGTAAGAGTAGATACATGACATTATACACTTGTCCAAACCCACACAAAGTACACCACCAATGGTGAGCCCTAACATAAACGGTGGACTCTGGGTAACGATGGTGTGTCAGCGTGGGTTCATCGATTGTAGCAAATGCACCACTGGTGCCGGACATTGATAGTGGGGGAGGCTGTGGGCGTGCTGGGGCAGGTTTGTGAGAACTCGTGCTTTCTGTTCAATTTTGCTGCAAAGCTAAAACTTCTCTAAAAAAATAAAATCTGTTTTAAAAAATAATGAATTTTTACTTCAGTCTCTTGAAAAGGAGACAAAAAGGAAATTCCACCCTGAAACTACCACCACATGGCATCTGTCTTCTGTCTTCCCTAAGACCACAGCCCTGGGCTTCTCCTGCCATGCCACTCGTCTCCTTCTCACTCTCTGTCCTGCTCCATTTGTTTCTCTTTCTACTTACAGGTCCACACACGCACACGATGTGCACATGCACACATACATGCACACACATATACCACACACACATATGCACACATACTACACTCGTGCACACACACACCGCATGCACACGCACAGATCTTTCCTCACGTCAGTCAATTTCGCTTCTCTCTCTGCGGTTTTTCTCACATCCCTTATTCCCATCCTCAAAGTACAGACGACCTGGGCGGGGCCTACATGAAACCCTCCTTAAAATGTTGAGTAGGCAGAAATGCTGTTAATACAATCAGGTAATATTATAAGTGCAAATTTAAATTTAAAATTGCACACAGCACAAAATTTTGTGATTTTGAAACAGCATAATTTTAACAATATTAAAAGCTCTACTTTATGCACAAATTCTGAAATAACGTGTATCTCCCACAAACAAACATTTGTAAAGATTACTTAACTCCAAGCTGACAGGATGAATAAACTGTAAACTGAACTTAGCCATTGCTGCGGCCTCACCACATCAGCCTACGAACAGCAACACGCGCCCTCCTTTGGTATGAGCTATGGCCTTGAACTCTGGCAGACTAGAATTCCCAAGGGCTTCAGGATGTATCTTTTGATTAAATGAGAAGGATTTTTGTTATACTTTAATAATTTTGTTCCTGCTATATAATTTAGGCATCATAAATATGTGGATAATCACATCATACTAAATTGTAGCCTTAATATGGAATTCACTATCTCATTGTCTACCTAAAGTGTTAAGTATTTTCCAAAGAAAAATAATGTATCCATGTACAAAACAGTGCTTTTTCAGCGTATGTGTCCCTGAACTTAAGTGTTGACTTGATGGTTAATGATGTGTCTGCTAAGCGTGCAGATTGTAAAGAAAGTACTTTCTACTGTTCAATAATATGTCCTATTTAATTGCTCCATTATTGAATAAAAAATCCCTAAAGAATCTTCACTTCCAGCAATGGTTTCTGACTTTCTTTTGGTGTCTAGACAATAATGATTTACTGCAATGTATGGGAAGCAACATAAGTAAAGGCCTTAAAAATATTTAATATTTGCAGTTACTGGAGTAGGGGGAGGGAAGAGAAAGCAAAGCAATATTGCAGGTTGCTACTAAGTTTCCAGGTCAAAACAATTTTGATATAAATAGGATTTAATGATCAAAAACTCCAATGTAAAATAGTTATATTTGATCAAGATGACAACACCAGGGTCAGAGGTGAGAAGTTTGTAAAGTCAAAATGATTTTCTTTAAAAATTTCCAAGCAAAGTGCCAAATAATCTTTAAGAAACAAAAAGGTCTTGAAACTTAGATTCTTTTCCACACCAGGTACCGTGTGTTCCATGAATATTCACGAATGAGCTTATCAATTTCAGTTCTCAGGGAGTCCTGGAAACTCAGGGTTCAGACGCCCTTGGATCCCATTCTTTCATTCAGCATCTGAGTCCTCGAAGGTCTTAACCACCAAGCAGCTGGTCAGCCTCTCCTTGAATCCCTCGTGATACAACCCTACTCCATTTGAGACAGCTTGGTGAGAATCAACTTTCACCCATTGATATTAATTTAACCCTGCAGGATGATAAAAGAACTGCCTTCATCAATTTTTGGACAATCTAAGTTTTGAAACCTCCAGATAAGCACTGACCAAATATTATCTTGATGAATTAAAAGGATACTTCCAAATGAAGGAATTTCTCAATGAATTGACAATATTCACTGAGTTCTGTTAACCTGAAGCACGAGTATTTAACATTTGGCCCATTTGGGGGGCCTGGTGAGCAAGAAGCGATGCATACAGTAGAGGGCCTTGTGTCTCACTACGTGCGTTCTCAACAGAGATGGACCCATGAGGAGATGGAAAGAAGTGTAAAACATGGGAATGAATTATGTTGATTCCAGGGTGTATTCTGGAAGTTGTGGATTCTTAACAAAAACAAACATCAATCCTACATAGAAGATCTCACTGTTATTTGGTTCATATATTTGCATGCAGAAAAAATTCTTAATACAGAGTCTTTACACTTCCATAAGAATACCATACACCCCACCACAAATTATCATAGATCTAGAGGGGTAGTACAGAGGTCTTCTACATCATTTTCTGTTTTCATACATTATTCCATTTACCACTTTCCAGACAAAAGAAAGCCTTTTCACTGTGATCTCAAAGCCTTTCAGAAGGAAGAATCTGCAACCCCACTTAGTGTATTAGCCCACTGCAAAATCATGAAGAAGGTAAACTTTGTCTTTGACGTTTTTCCACTTCCCCCTTTTGAGATCAGCTATTCAAATTTGGAAATCAGAGAAAAGAGCATTTAAAGAAGACAATGACTGGCTAAATTGTAACAGCAGGGTAGCTGGTGTGGCAGGAAAAGGCAGAGAAGGCAGGGCCTCCCTCAGTGGACCACAGGTGTGCCATGGAGCACCGGGGGCCTGCGAGGAGAGTGAGAACTCTACTTTTTTATTCTCTGAGGCTCCAGGATTCCTTACCTGCTTAGCACACACTTGGCTCCTGAGACGGGAGGTGGGAACGAGAAGGGGTGAGTCTGCTCCTCCACAAAGAGAAGGTCTGAACAGCTGTGCATGGTGGGCACTCCCACCACGGCCAGGAAACGCTCAGAAGTGTTCTCCAGGCTCTCTCACACATCCGCAAACTCTTTGAGCAATCCACGGAGGTCCTTCAGTCCAGGGCCACCGCTCAGTGGCCATATGTGTGCAATTCCCCTTCCTGACTTGCAAGACTCCACAGAGAGTTCCCCACCATTCTTTTGGTTTCCATTTGTATATATGTGAGTGCTCCTGGTCCCCTGCTCTGCTTGATATCTTCCTTTTGATCTACTTTTCACCCCTTCCCACCTGTGTCCCAGGAGGCTGACTTTCATGGATCTTCCAGTTGAATTTAGCCCAGCAGAGGCTCCAGAAGGAAACTGAAGGTGGGAGGAAAATGAGAATTGGGTATTGATTCCTCCTGTTCTTGTTTGCTGGGTTGCAATGGGTTGGCTTCCATCAGCCCCTCTGCTGAAGGCTTCTCTTTCTTTCAGACAGTCATGTCCTATCATGGGAACCACTCCAACCCCTTGCTTCTTTAGTCCTAGAGTAGTAATGGTTCCCCACGGTTGCTAGCCCAGGGCACTGCATCGTCTCCGTTCATTTACCTAACCCTCGGCTACCCCTGTGTGCATGTCCTCTTTATTAAACTCTTCTCAATTACCCAGTTCGACTGAGTCATCTATTTCCTCCCAGGATCATGATTCCCCCTCAAACCAGGAATGACTTATTATTAATCCTTTCTCCACCCATCCAAATCTTAGCTCTAAAGCTCCACTTGCATTTTAGTTCAAATTTCACCCTTATATTTGTGCCTTCCACATTGATATCTCCCATCTGATGTACTTTAGACTTGAAACCTACAGCTCACAATTTGTCCTCTGGTTCAGCCTCTTTTCCATCTGCTCAGCATCGCCAGTACACTGCTATCTTGTGTGGGCTGAGTATAGAGCACTCAGTAAGCGTCTTTCTTGGGCTGTGGAGGTCACTCCCTCCCTTGAAGGGAGCTGTGAATGCAATTGCACCCGAAATCTTAAGAGCATGTCACAGGACCGCAGAGAGAGTGAGACGGAACTGAGGAGATAATGTGGCCCAAACTCCCCAATGTAGTAAGGAGAAAACTGGGGCTTAGAGAGGTGACCTCACAGCCAACATCTCACAGTCAGTGGGCGGCAGAGCTGGGGCCCAAAGCCAGAAAGTTTTTTACAACATTCTGTGCTGCTTCTGATACCAGTTTTTAGTATCTCTTTGTCTTATTAGCAAAAAATTCACTTTTCATACCTGGATCCTTAGGATATTCCTTCCCTTTCAAAAACAGCATGTATTTGTTCCTCTTAGTGAAATACAATTTTTCTGAGCCCCCAGAGCTGTTACCTATTCATACATTATTCCTGCACCTACCACTTTAAAAATTCCCCACCCAGACAAAGCCTGGATTCTATTCTTTTTGGCATATCTGGGAGGGGAGCCCTTTGGCTCTTTACTTCAATATTCTCAGATAAATTCAGGCTAACACAAAGAGTAGTCTAGCCATTGTCTGCAGCTTCACTCACAGCTACATGCTGAATAGAAAACGGATCAACTGCCTTCATTTAAAATATTCATGATTACACACTCGGTCCTACAAGGAGCACCCGGCTGCCGGCAGATGCACACGCAGGGAAAACTGCACAGGGCCGTAAGCTCTTCCTCTGCCACAGAATCCAGCCCCTTCACAGGTGGGACATGGAGTTCTGAACATTCGGACCAAAGGCGAGCTCGCAGCGCACGTGCACAGCGAAGGAGCTGACTTCCGCTCAGTCCTCTGACCGCCATGTGTTAGAGACCCCAGACATGCGACGGTGAGTTTATTCCCTGCTCTGATGGAGAATGAGAGGCATGTGCATTAGTCACCTGACGTATAACCAGACACGACTGCCAAGATTAGCACTGTATTACACCAGTCAACTTCAGGACAACAGAGAATATGAAGACGAGGGAGGGCTATGGCCCGTGGCCTGACCGGAGCACTGCAGCGCGGCTTTCAGAGAACGAGGGTTCCACCCCTTCCATAGCAGACACATCATTTAGTGCGCCACTTTTATTACATTCAAGGAGGCTCCACATAAAAATGTCAGCAGCAGCCAGTTGACTCATGGAATTGAGAACTGTGCATTAGCTGACGATTTAAATTAATTTTGCTTCTTGAACCATGAAAAATAGTTCTTTGAACAAGAATTCATGATAAATACACATGTGTAAAAGGCCTTTAATCATAATTATTTTAAATACATAAAACACGGTTTAAGACTCTCAGCCTCATTAATTTCTTACGGTATAAAAGACAAAAACAGTAAATGAGAAAAGTATAAGTCATAATTTAAATGTATTATGCATGGTCATTTAGCTCATTAAATGAAAAGATTCTTGGTAAACTCTGGGCTAGGGAACATTTCTGCATTACCCAACGACAGGGAGTGATGTTACAATTTTCTTGCAGAGAATCAAGTTTCACGGCATTTAGATCTTCAAAGATTACCACCTACAATTAAAACAGCAGAATTAGATAATGAAAGCATCTTGTAACATCTTGGACCTCCTCTTTTAGAGCACTTAACTCTTGTTTTCCCTGAAGAGTCCCAAAAAGCAGAGGTCACATTCTCAAGGTGTGGCACATAGTTAGGACTTAGTAAGTATCAATGAGTAAATGGCCACAGGTCCCTGTGGGAAAAATACAGGTGAGCTATTCCCCTACTTGCCATGGTGGTACAGGTCCCTCCTCCTAGGGACCCAGCTTCTCTTTCCAGGTCTGAGAACTGGCATGTCCAGACACTGGTAAGGGACTGTGACCTTTAGGGGTCATGTCTGCCCTTAGCCTTCTTGACTCCTTTCATTGTATAGACTGTGCGATTCCCTTGCTGAGATTATCTTCCTGTGTTCTAGTAACCATCTCCATGGCCCCATGTGGGTCACATCCCCCTGACTTCTACTACAACCTTGTAACCCGCAAGGTGGGTGGCAGGCTGGAGACCCAGAGAAAAGTTGATGCTGCAGTTCAAGTCTGAAGGTGGTCTGCTAGCAGAATTCCCTCTTCTTCAAGGGAGGTCAGTCTTTTTCTACTAAGGCCTTTGATTGATTGGATGAGGTCCACCCACATTGTGGAGAATAATCTGCTTTACTCAAACTTTACTGATTTAAATGTTAATTTCATTTAAAAAATACCTTCCCAGAAACATCTAGAATAATGTTTGACAAATTACCTGGAAACTGTGGCCTAGCCAAGTTGAGACAAAAATTAACCATCACACTTAAATGACAAAGCTTTCTGGGGAGAGCAGGGCAGCTCCAAAGCGGATCCAAAAATGGCCTGAGAGAGTCTAGAAAAGGGACCGGCTTGGGGTTTCTATGGTGGTGAGGGGTAGAGCTAGGTAAGTGTTCCCACACAGGCAGGGCTGTGTGTAGTTTGAAACCCCCTCAGCACCAAAGGAAGAAGCATCCAGACTTTCTCATCATGGACATCTAGATGTGGGGCACAGGGGGAAGAAGGAGGGTTGAAGCTTAAAAGATGTCAGCAATCACACATCAAAAATGGAGTCAGACTCTTACAAAAGGGAATGCAGACTTGGCTCAGTTTAATGGATAAGAAAACATAATGATAGAGGTAATGAACAAAGAGGAAGAAATATTAACCAAAGTAGGTTTAAATCCTGCTTGATTAAAACTGCAGACACCTGCCACTTAAACAGGAAGTCCATCTGAAGCCGTCACGATACACGATAGAGGGTAACTCAGGACATCACAGCCAGCAACTGGAATGTGGCCAGCTGGTACATTTCCGGGTCTAGAGGGGAGCTAGGCCTTATCTCCCTAGCACGTCAATGACTCTTGTTCTCTCCATATTGAGAGCACATTTGAGGGAGCAACCACCTAAAAGCCAGTATGTTTCTAGGTGGGGAGAAATAAAAAATTGGAAACACAGTAGAAATGCAGAAAAATAGAGACACGCCCCACCCAGTGGGATTACCCAGAAAGCTCCCATATAGGCTCTAACTTTGCCGAGAACCTTTCTGTACTACACATTACTTAAGATAAGACACCGGTGTGAAAATCTGTGCCCTCCATTCCTCTCATCTAAGGGCACCTGAGAGCACTTTAGGCCCCTTTAAGCCATAATGAGAGTTTAATTCCTCCTTCCAGGGAGCCGGGAGGGTGGTGAACTCAACAAGCCTATAAATTAAGTCATGAGTCTTATTTTCCCAGCAAAGCAAGTTCAGAATGTACCATATAATTCTCCAGTCTTGACATACCTCCATTAAAAGAGATGCCCACTGAGTGTGGGATTACAGAAAGAAATTACAGATTTTCTAATAAATGCTTCAAACTGCCAAGAAAATCTGGTTCTCAGGATATTTTTTTCCTCTGTGGCTGAAAGTAAACATGTTCATTGCTTTATAGTTTCCTGAAATGATGACATTCTAGTGTAATTGCAAATTCCTGTGACAGGCAAACAATTTCTACTGACTGCAATGACCTATGAAGCACATGGATAACAGTTCAGGGAAGCCTTGATCAGCAGACGAGAGTATCAAGTCATCATCCCCAGAACATTTTTTGTGCTCAGAAAGAGCACTTGGTCATGTACTTGTCCACCAGATTACAACTGAAATCTTTGCTTAGTCTTCAAAGGTACCTCTCCAAGTGCCTGAGGGCAAGATGGACAGTAAAACAAAGACTTAGCACTGCTTTCCTCATTAAGTCAAGAGAAAGCCAATTGAAATATCCACTACCAGGCCGGCCCGGTGGCTTAGGGGTTACGTGCGAGCGCTCCGCTGCTGGCGGCCCGGGTTCAGATCCCGGGCACGCACCGATGCACTGCTTCTCTGGCCATCCTGAGGCCACGTCCCCCATACAGCACCTAGAAGGATGTGCAACTATGACATACAACTATCTACTGGGGCTTTGGGGAAGAAAAAAAAGGAGGAGGATTGGCAACAGATGTTAGCTCAGAGCCGGTCTTCCTCAGCAAAAACAGGAGGATTAGCACAGATGTTAGCTCAGGGCTGATCTCCCTCACAAAAAAAAAAAAAAGAAATATCCACTACTACATTCAAATCATGGTTACACAGAGAATGAATTATTTTTTGTAAGTTGGCTAAATCATCTGAGCAAAAGACTTTATTAATGTTCACTCAAGTAAAATTTCAAGACTAGAACTATAAAGTTGGAGTGAAACATATTCTAGAAGTTATTTGGTATGCCAAGGATTCTAAGCTTCCCCAATTTACTGAACAATTATATAAGTGTTCTTGCCAATTATCTAGGCCTGGTGTAATCATTTCATACAGAAGATCCACCCATCACCCACATCCACACTCATAATTCCAGTCTATATGTCTCTCAGACCAAACAGACTCTGGAGCCCTCAGGCTCTGCTACATGTTAGCAGAACAAGCACCGGGCATGTTAGCTGGGGCCTGCAGCAACTTCAGGATGCAATTCCTCTCCTCCCCTAGCAGGCCCAGCACCTCCCTAGTGGGGTTATATTGTAAATCACCTGAGTTATTGGTCTGGTAGCCTACGGGCAGGCAGGGTATATTCTGAGTGAGGTGCATACTGTGTGCAAAAAAGAAGGCACTGCATCATGTTCATGCCGGAAGGGAATGCCAGCCTCTGACAGGGAGGAGCGGACCACTTCTGCACACCTAGAGTTCAGATGAATCTGGGGACTCAGATTTTTGAGTGCATCATCCCACATGTCCCCATTCCAGTTTCAGGGTCCCACTCTTTCCCAATTGGGGCCCTAACCTCAGTGTAGCCAACCTCTCAGGGTTGAGAATTGAATTTGCGTTGATGCTCCATTGCCCTTATAATTAAGTTCAGGATCTGATCCTTAGTCTTTTCTGCCCTTCAATTACAGGAGACTCATTATATGCTACCAAGTTGGCCCGCTTGGTGAGTAATTACCCTCAAATTTGTCTTGTTCCAATGTATCAATGGCTTCTAGCAACAGCAGTCTGATTCCAAAATCCTTATACTCACTGCTCTCAAACACCTGAGATATGCTTCTGTCAATGCATTCAGCCTACACACATCCCTTCCCTGCTCACCACCAGGTAAAGTTTATGAATTGCGCCAACACTGTATGCCAAGGCTATTGGTACTCCATAGCAATGGGGGCCCTCACTGCCAACCAGCAGGATGTGATTTAGCTCCAAAATCACTGTTGTAGATTGTGTTCCTTGGGGAACAAACTCTGAGACTCTGGGATTTGTGTTTATTGAGGTTTATCAAGGAGTACTCTCAGAAACAACACCTCTCAGGGGTAAAGGAAGCAGTATTATGCAGAAGGAGTTTAAATGCAACACAGTTGCAACAGAGGCCTCAGCCAACCCACTGGGGGCTGTCAGAGCTGGGAAGCTCCCTCCGAGTTGCCCGATGGAGGCAAGCAGGCCAGGGCCATGTACCGCACATCAACCAGTCATCGTGTAGCCTCTCTCCAGGGAGGAAGCCTGACTTGGGCAAGGCATCTTCCTTTGTCTGGGAGCAATTCCCAGGGAGAAACTTATCTGTGAGCTGTCAGCCACCAACTGTCCCAGCAGCTGGCAATTGAGGGTTTCCGAAAAGGGGGATCTGCGTGGTTCACCACAGCATCCCCTACACCATCAAAGAGGGATTTGTAGCCAGAGAATAGTTGGGACACACAGAACACAGGCCCAGTTAACTAGAACTGCTGGAGAAGTTTGATATTCATTTGAACAAAAATAATAATAAGAGTACTTAATGCTATTCATCTGAAGCTAAAAATCAGGATTTCCCAGCTGTATGATGAAGTGGCAAGGTTCATTGCTCACAACTGTTTGTTCTTTCATCTTCCCTAACTTGAGTTATCTGTTCTGCTTCATTCACTGTTTGGTTAGAGCAAATTCTTGAGTATTTTCACAGATCTCAAATGTGAGTAATCTGAATTAGTATGTATCATCAGATACTTTTCTTTCTATAAGGGTCTCTGAAACCTTATAGATTCTCAAGCTGTTGTGCTTTTCACTAGTAACCTGTAGATATTTTTTAAAATTATATATTTTTAAAGTTTTAGCTATTATTGGCAGCAAATCACATGATGGGATTTAATGCTGCTTAGTCACCAAAGGAACAATGATGTTGTCCTAAACAATTTTGTGCTACACCCTTGATTGTGAGGTTGTGCAATGACCACAGGTGTGATCATTGTCTCAACTCTTATCTGGGACAACAATAGGCTGCCTCCAGCCTTGCTTATAGTATATAGTGGGGGGGCTCCAAAACTTTAAAAGAGGGTGTCAGCCCATACCCCAGTTGCCACATTACTTGATTAAAGTTGACACTTTTTTTGGCTCTTAAGGTATTTACATATATTCCTACCTAGCCCTAAAGACCTTTGAATTTGATGGAATCTCACTTCCTTTCAGTGACACAATTACTTCATATATTAAAATGATGCCCAACTGGATTTTGAGTATCACAAGACCATCTGAGTCCACAGACACAATTTCTAAGATGATCCTTCCTATGATACCTATTTAATATATATTTGCCATATTTCATCAATTTTAAGGTACATATTTTTTCACACTTGAATGTCTCTGAAATCAGCTATGTCTTCAAATTGCTGTCAGCCAGGTGTCTCGGACTTGAAACATTATCATTACTTGCATATTGTATTAGTTTTCCACTGCTGCTGAGCCACAAACTTAGTGCCTTAAAACAATGCAAACTTCTTATAATATAGTTCTGGGGTTGAGAAGTCTGAAATGTGTCTCAGTGTGCTAAGATCAAGGTGTCAGCAGGGCTGCGTTCCTTTATGGAGGCTCGGGGAGCATCTGTCTTCCTTGCTTTTCCAGTTTCGAATGGCTGTCCTCTTTCCTTGGCTCACGGCCCTCTTCCTCCACCTTCAAAGCCAGCAACAGCGGGTCGAGTCCTTCTCACACTGCATCATTCCGACTCTCTGCCTCCCTCTTCTGCGTTCAAGATCCTTGAGATTAGGTAAGACCCGCATGGATAATCAAGGATAATCGCAATATTTTTAAAGTTGGCTGATTGGAAATCTTAATTCCATCTGCAACCTTAATTCCCTCTCACCATGTAATCTATTCATGGGTGCCAGGGATTAGGACACAGATATCTTTGGGGAGCCATTGTTCTGCCTACCACACACATGGATACTAAAACTTGCAGAAGTGGTGTCAGAGGTTTGGGAGAAAATCTCAGAGGCAATAGTGAAGCATTCTTTTAAACTATTCTGCATCTTGATGTCATAGAGGATGATACTTTGTGAAAAATACATATGAATATCGACGACTATGATTTGAAAGTGACTCAGAAAGGTCGAAGTCTGAATGTGAAGAAGTTTGGGGAATACTTCATCTAACTTGTGTCGCTTATCCATTCAGTTTTATCTATGCAAAAGAGTAATATATGATTAAAAATCTATGTCTAAAGAAGTCTAAAAGCCATCTGTAAGCACAAAATAAAAATTCTAAGTGTTAAGAAGCATTGAGTCATCGACCTATGTAACTGGAAGAAATTTTTCTTTCTTAATGGTGAAAAAAATAATGATATGACCTAGAGCAATGGCATCTTAGATTGAACAACCCATAGTACCCATTCACAGACAGCCAATTTTAGTATTTTCATATTTAAATAAAAATATATATTACACAAATATATATGAACACATATATATTTTTTCCAAGGACATAATTTGTTTTGTGTCTCTGTGGTGATACTGCCATTACCACTAAATGCAAAATTGGAATTGTAGGCATTTTTTACAATTTTTATTCCATGCAAGGAATTTGATTTCTGCATTAAAGAATAATAGCCAAAGCATCATGGAAAGGTAATGTGAACACAAGCTTGCAGACAAGGCTGGTAAATGTAAGGGCGGAGGTGCTATTACAAGGAGCACAGGGACAATGTCCGGAAGAAGAGAAAAGCTTATTCTTCTCTCCCACAAGGGTGCTGACGGCAGAGGGCCTGGCAGGGAGGCGGCTTTTTCCATGTATTTATTCAGGGACCAGGTTCTTTCCAGCTTGTCGCTCTGCCCTCCCCAAGGACACCTCTGTCTCAGCACGAGGTAGGGACTGGTATATCTGCTTTCTAGCTGAAGGGAAGGGAAAGAGAGGCATTCTAGGAAACAGCATTGTTTTAAAGTAGAAATTGTAGCAGGGCACACTCTATGATCACAATGTAATAAAATTAAAAGTAAATAATAAAGGGTGACTAAAATCATCTTAACAACTTGGAAATCTAACAATATTCTCTTAAGTAAATCTTAAGTAAACCCTAAAGATGAAGTAAAAAGAGAAATTAGGAACTGTTTAGATAATAAAACCTATGAGATACAGCAAGATCTTTGCAGAGGAAACTTTATGGCCTTAAATTATTTGTTTTTACAGAAAAAAGGCTAAAAATTAAAGAATTAAGTGTTCCCTCTCAAACAATTAGGAAATAACCACAAATAAACCTAAACGAAGTAGGAAGCAAGAATTAATAATGACAAGAGGTAAAATTCATGAAATGGAACAAAAAATGGAAAGGATAAATACATCATAAAAAGTTCATTCTTTGAAAAGACCTAAAAATTGATTTTTTAAAAACTCAAAAACCTGATTAAAGATAAATGAGAAACAAGCAAAATATAAGTGAACAGGGATACATAATAACCACAGATAAAAAACAGATGAAAAATTATGATAATACTATATGCAACTTCATAGAAAACAAATTTGAAAATCTAAAGGAAATGGATGATTTCCTAACTGATTATAAGTAACCAAAATCAACCTAAGAAGAAGTGAAAATTTGAATATGGTAATTACCACAGAAGAGAGCTATCATTTTGAAAAAGTCACCAGGGCAGTATAATTTTATCCAATCTTTAAACAATTACAGTTGCAAACTTATTTAAATTATTCTAGACTATAAAAAAGATGGAAAGCTCTTGAATTTATTTCATAAAGAAGCATAACCTTAATATCAGAACCTATTAAAGATGGTAATACAAGAAAAGAAAAAAACTATAGGCCAATTTCACTACAAACATAGGTAAAATGCTAAACGAAACATTAGCAATAACAGAGTCAATATATGCCAAAGGAGTGCTATAATATGACCAAGGGTGGTTTATTCAAGGAATGCAAGGTGGTTTAATGGTAGGAAATCTATCAACATAGTCCCTTCCACCCACACATGAAAGAAGAAAGATCACTGAAAATATTAGTAAATGCCAAAATGTTATTTGATATGATTCAGCAATCATCTCCAATTATAAAAACTCTAAGAATAAGAGCAATAGAAGAAAACAACTTAAACCACAGAATATTTATTAAAAATTGAGAGCATATATTACCCTAAATGGTAAAACATTACAATAATCTTAATTAAAATTAGGAACTTAGCACATATGCTCAGTATCTTCACTATTATTTAATACTGTCTTGGTGATTTTTGAAAAAAAAAAATAGCTGGCATAAAAATTGGAAAAGAAGGGGGCCAGCCCAGTAGCGCAAGCAGTTAAGTGCGCACGCTCCGCTGTGGCGGCCCAGCGTTCGCCAGTTCAGATCCCGGGCACGCACTGATGCACCACTTGTCAAGCCATGCTGTGGCGGCGTCCCATATAAAGTGGAGGAAGATGGGCATGGATGTTAGCCCAGGGCCAATCTTCCTCAGCAAAAAAGAGGAGGATTGGCAGATGTTAGCACAGTGCTGATCTTCCTCACAAAAAAAAAAAAAAATTGGAAAAGAAGATAGAAAACTATATATTTCCTGTTGGTAATATGAACACATGACCAGGAAGCTTATGAGAAAGGCAAGTAAAAAAAAAACAAAAAACTTTTCGAATTAACAAAATTGGCAAGATAGCTGGATATAAGATAAATATCAACATATGTTCTCTACTTATGTACCTAGAAATGAAAAAATATTATATTCACAGTAGCAACAATAAAATATTTAGAATAAAATTTCCAAGAAAGATAGAAGACCTGTATGAAGAGGACCACAACAACATGGAAAGATATCAAATAAGGTCTGGCTAGTAGAAGGACATACCAGGTTCTTGGTTGGGAAGACTTAATTTCATAAAAATGTCAATTATATCAATGTAATGACATTCCAATTAGAATTTCAACAGAGTTTTGTCTTATGGATGTGGGAAAGGATTAGATAATTTTATCTTAAAATATCTGTGAAGGGTTATGTAAAAAAATTTTTAAACTCGTGTATAGCATAAAATACCTGAAAGACAAGAAAAAAACAATGGATATAGAAAAAACATAACTGCATCAGAGATGATATACAAAGCGGTCTATTTGTAATATACAAAGAGATCTCACAATCTTATTTTTAAAAAACATAAAATCTTCTCTGGTTCAACATCCGCAAATCAATCAACGTGATACATCACATCAACATAACAAAGAATAAAAACCACATGATCATCTCAATAGACGCAGAGAAGGCATTTGACAAGATACAACATCCATTTATGATAAAAACTCTCAACAAAATGGGAATAGAAGGAAAGTACCTCAACATAATAAAGGCTATTTATGACAAACCCACAGCCAACATCATACTCAACGGGGAAAGACTGAAAGCCATTCCTCTGAGAACAGGAACAAGGCAGGGCTGCCCACTCTCACCACTCCTGTTCAACATAGTACTGGAGGTTTTGGCCAGAGCAATTAGGCAAGAAAAAGGAATAAAAGGAATCAAATAGGTAACGAAGAAGTGAAATTCTCACTATTTGCAGATGACATGATTGTATATATAGAAAACCCTAAAGAATCTGTTGGAAAACTATTAGAAACAATCAACAACTACAGCAAAGTTGCAGGGTACAAAATCAATCTACAAAAATCAGTTGCATTTCTGTATGCTAATAATGAACTAACAGAAAGAGAGCTCAAAAAGATAATACCATTTACAATTGCATCAAAAAGAATAAAATGCCTAGGAATAAATCTTACCAAGGAGGTGAAGGACCTATACAAAGAGAACTACAAGACATTATTGAAAGAAATCCATGATGACATAAAGAAATGGAAAGCTATCCCATGCACGTGGATTGGAAGAATAAACATAGTTAAAATGTCTATATTACCTAAAGCAATCTACAGATTCAGTGCAATCCCAATCAGAATCCCAATGACATTCTTCACAGAAATAGAAAAAAGAATACTAAAATTTATATGGGGCAACAAAAGACCCCAAATAGCTAAAGAAATCCTAAGAAAAAAGAACAAAGCAGGAGGCATCACAATCCCTGACCTCAAAACATACTACAAAGCAACAGTAATCAAAACAGCATGGTACTGGTACAAAAACAGACACACAGATCAATGGAACAGAATTGAAAGCCCAGAAATAAAACCACACATATACGGACAGCTAATTTTCGACAAAGGTGCTAAGACCATACAATGGAGAAAGGAAAGTCTCTTCAATAAATGGTGTTGGGAAAACTGGACAGCCACATGCAAAAGAATGAAAGTGGACCATCTGCTATCGCCATTCACAAAAATTAACTCAAAATGGATCAAAGACCTGAAGGTGAGACCTGAAACTATAAAACTCATAGAAGAAAATATAGGCAACACACTATTTGACATTGGTTTTAAAGGAATCTTTTCGGATGACATGCCTACCCAGACTAGGGAAACTAAAGAAAAAATAAACAAGTGGGACTTTATCAGATTAAAGAGCTTCTATAAGACAAATGAAACCAGAATCAAGATGAACAGACAACCAACCAGCTGGGAGAAAATATTTGCAAAACATACATCTGACAAGGGGTTGATCTCCATAATATACAAAGAACTCACACAACTGAACAACAAAACAACAAACAACCCGATCAAAAAATGGGCAGAGGAAATGAACAGACACTTCTCCAAAGAAGATATACAGATGGCCAATAGGCACATGAAAAGATGTTCAACATCACTAATCATCAGGGAAATGCAAATAAAAACAACACTAAGATACCACCTCACGCCCATTAGAATGGCTATAATCACCAAGACAAAAAACAACAAGTGTTGGAGAGGATGTGGAGAAACAGGAACCCTCATACACAGCTGGTGGGAATGCAAACTGGTGCAGCCTCTATGGAAAATGGTATGGAGATTCCTCAAAGAATTAAAAATAGAGATGCCCTATGACCCAGCTATCCCACTACTGGGAATCTATCCAACGAACCTGAAATCAACAATCCAAAGAGGCTTATGCACCCCTATGTTCATTGCAGCATTATTCACCATAGCCAAGAAGTGGAAGCACCCCTAGTGTCCCTCGACTGACGATTGGATTAAGAAAATGTGGTATATATATATATATATATATACAATGGAATACTACTCAGCCATAAAAAAAGACAAAATCGTCCCATTTGCAACAACATGGATGGGCCTGGAGCGTATTATGTTAATTGAAATAAGCCAGAAAGAGAAAGACAAACACTGTATGATCTCACTCATACGTGGAATATAAGCCAACACATGGACAGAGAAAACTGTACTGTGGTTACTGGGGCAGTGGGGGTGGGGGGTGGGCACCAGGAGTGAAGGGAGTCATATATATGGTGATGGACAAACAAAAATGCACAACCCAAAATTTCACAATGTTAAAAACCATTAAAACATCAATAAAAAAAAATGTAAAAAAAAAAAATCTTCTCAAAAATTAAATATAGAAATACCATATGATCCAGCTATCCCACTACTGGGTATTTATCCAAAGAGCATGAAATCAATAATTCAAAAAGATTTATGCACCCCCATGTTCATCACAGCATTATTGACAATAGCCAAGATGTGGAAGCAACCCAAGTGCCCATCAACGGATGAATGGATGAAGAAGATGTGGTATATATATACAATGAAATACTACTCAGCCATAAAAAGAGACAAAATCATGCCATTTGCAACAACATGGCTGGACCTTGAGGGTATTATGCTAAGCAAGGTAAGTCAGACAGAGAAAGACAAATACCATGTGATTTCATGGAAGATAAACAAACACACACATAGCTAAGGAGAACAGATTGGTGGTTACCAGAGGAGAAGGGAGTGAGGAGAGGATGAAAGGGGTAAAGAGGCACATATGTATGGTGATGGATAAAAACTAGATTATTGGTGGTGAACTCATGCAGTCTATACAGAAGCTGATACATAATAATGTACACCTGAAATTTATACAATGTTAGAAGCCAATATGACCTCAATAAAATAATTTCTTAAAAAAAGGTAAAATCTAATAAATGGGCAAGGATATGAACAAGTAATTCTTAAATAGATACAATTTTTCTATAAACATATTCTTTAAACTCATCCAAATTTTCAACCAACAAATTCACTAATAGTCAGGAAAATGTAAATTAAAGTAACAATGAAATCTTACTTTATACCCAACAGAGTAGCAAAAACTAAAGAGAATGATACATTGCTCGTAGGCACATGGGGAAAAGATACTTGCAAATACTGCTAGGTATAAATGTAATGTGTTACAGCCCTTTGGAAAGCAACATGATAACTTCTATGAAAATTTAACATATATACTGTATTTTTTGACCTTGCAATCCCAACTTCTTGGAACCCATCCCATAGAAATAAAAACACCATCAGTAAGTGAAGACATATGTGTAATGATGTTTATTGAATGATGTTATTATTCATAGTAGAAAAAATGGAAATAAAGTAGTTAAATAAATTATGGCCCATTCAGAACATGGAATATTAAGCAGCTATTAAAAGGAATAAATAGGAACTACATATATCAATTAATTTGGAAGGATTTCCATGAAATCCTGCTTTATTATTGTGCATGCATATACAGGTGTGTACATAATTACAAGAATACATACCATTTGTTAACATAGCTTACTGGGACGGAGAAGGAAGGAAAGGAGAAAAGGGATGTGGAACCCAGTACAAAGAGAAAGAGAAAAAGGAGATTCTACTTTAAGAATGTGTAATATGATCAAATTATACATCTATGTAAAGGTTATAAACCCCTATGTGTGTATACACATTTTTGTTAAAAATAGGAAAATTCAAACATCACCTATTGGATTGTGATTGAAAAAACATGCAACTGAGTTAAGACCCAAGGGAAGGACAACAGCAGCAAGCAGCACTGTTCAGTCACTATGGTAACTTGCAAAGTATTTTTGCAGAGCCGTTCTCATAGCTCCCACACGTATAATCAAAACAAATATGCCCAACACTAAAATTTAAAGAGAATTGGTCATTTTATGTGTTGTATTAACACATTTAATAGTGTCATTGTACATAACGCAAAATTTATGTTAAATCCATAAAATATTATACAGTCAAGGCCATCTATTTGGTTTACTTTGATGACTGTGGTTTCTAAAGGACTAATAGTACAAAGAAAAATTTTTGATTTTCACAGTACAAGGTGATGAGAGAGACTACAAGCAAATATAAGGTGTCCCTTTTGAATACATATATACATATATATATAGTATATACATATATACTACATTTGTATATACTATGAGCTTTTAAAAACCACATCACTTAGATGAGTTAATTTCCATAATGGTATTAAAAGAATAAATTATGTTACCCCCTTTAGAAGATAATATGTAGATAAAGAATGTGGAGTGATTTCCATTATGAATTTTGCCTTTTTTCTCCTTACAATTTTATGTGTAATAAACAATTCACTGTGAATTTGGTTGAAAAGGAAAAACCTAAAAATATTCTAGAAATGATGGAAGATGGAATTTTGGGAAAATTGTAATTTTTCTATTGTACTTGAATTGTTATCAATTTTCACAAATACTTGAAATATGAAATCCCAATGCAATTGTGCAACAAGGTCTCACAAAGTAGTAGGTCTTCTGGTAAATTTAGAATTTAAAGTACATGGAAGATTATTTCTCACCAGCGATCTTACTTCTCTCCAATTAAATCTGGTGTTCCCTTTGTCTGCAAGTCCCTGTCTCATTCTTCAAATTTTACCTCCTCCTCTGAGAAGCCTTCCCAGACTCCATCCAGCAGAGGATTTTTTTGTTCTTACCATCTACCCTCACTTACCACTGGTGATATAACGGGCGGTTTGCATATTCTTCTCTCTGCTTGTCTGTGAGGTCCTGGAGGGCAAAAACCAAGGCCTGGTCCCTTCTGGACATTCGGTGTTGACTGCACACATGCCTACCAATGGCCTGTTTATGTATCGCTTATTTCCCATTTCTGTGCTCTTGCTTGTGTTATTTCATTCTTTAATATTCTCACTCTTCTCAGTAATCTGTTTCCTGCAAAACTGATTGTATTTCCCCCTGATGATTTCTTATCTCTACAGTCCATTCATGCCCCGCATAGAGATTTATCTCCTTCTTGTGTCCGTGCACTGCTTCAAATTGCTCTCTAATTACTCCATACGTGCATACTTCATATCCAAAGTAACATTCTAAACAGAAACCATGGGGACTATTTTTAAAATTTTCAAATATCCTAGTACTAAGCACAAGTAATCTAATCATCAATTCTGGTTCAGTTAAGGAACACACTTGTTTTCCTCTCTCTAGAGTCTCATTGTACTGTCATATTTGTTACAAAATTTATAATTTTCTGATTTCTATTTTAATGGATGGGTTAGGGAGCACACACACAAAGACAACCACCTCAAAATGCTTCTGGAATCACACAATGGCCAGAGCAGACCCTGGGAAAGCGAGGCAATGAGCCTTTCTTCATCTCCCTACAAGAGGACCCAAGTTCCTTCCTCCTACTAGAGACAGCCCTTCATCCGAACTGCTACCCTTGTACATATGGAATTAACATCTCCAACTGCCTGCAGTATCTCTATGCCCAAAGGTCCCTTAGAAACATAATGAGACTGTTGGAAATGGAAATAATACATGAGGTTGAAAAATAATAATAAATTAGGTGAGAACGAAGGACAAATAACCCAAGGCATAATTCTTGTCTAGTCTTCAACATAAACCCTCTGAGAGTTAGTGCAAATTGCCTGGGAATAGACAGGGGGGTGGGGAGGATATTTACTTGAGAAGCAATTGACAGAAACATATAACATATATGAATGTTCATCATCAATAAAAAAATAATAAAATTACCAAAAACTGACTAGAGAACAAAGAGGGGATAAAAGTATTTTGAAGTTTGGTGCAGTGCGTTAATACAGACATTTTGCCCTTGTGAATCTTTACCACAAAATCTTATTCATTCTTGAAAGCTCCATCATGATTTGATTACAGACAATTAAAACTCTAAGCCAATTTTTGATACAGACATTTTCATCTCAAAAAAGCAGAGTCCAGTATTAAAATAAATGCGTAGCACACATGAATGAAGGGAGGGTCTAAAGGGCTATTGGACTGATATTCCCCCCAAACATATGGCATTGACATCAAGAACTCACAACCACTTGGGCCAGACCTAAAACCAGCTGTAATGGGAACCTGCTCAAGAAGTAGAAAAAATTCTTGTGTTGCATTAAACTTCAGCTTTTTCTTCCAGAGCTATTATTTTAACAGATACTCATTATATGTGCACTTCAGTTCGTTATCATTTTTTTTTCTGCGAGGTTAGTTCAAAGTGTAGAACCGAAGCCTTACAGAAAGGAGAGACATAAAGGGTAAGATCTGCATCTCTAATTATCGCGGGTGAAGATGACTTTTCCATACACTGATGTTCAAATGAGTCGGTACCCCGCTGGACGCTGACGTGTCTCAGATGGATAGAAATATTGTAAACTTCATCACTGAAAATACAGATGCCCTAAAAAATTTATAACCCCAGAAGAAAGTAATGGCTATTAATCTTATTAATATTATCTATTTGAGTACAGACCGGCAGAAAGTTTGGGAGCTGGCAAATTTTTAATGTATTTCCAAGGCTGCTTAAAGGAACTGGGCCATTTTTACTCATAACAGTAGGCTGGCTATATTTGCATAGAAGAACCAGCATTCCTAATAAAGTAAATAAAAGTTTAAAAATAAAAAAGCACTGTGGCCAAAGCAAATATTTCTCATTTAAGGGGAGAAAGGAGTAATGGATTATGTGGGTCAGTGGCCCAAAGAGCCCAAACTTAGTAGATAATAGCCACATTTCCACTTCTTTGTGGTGGGAAATCTTGCTGCCCTTAGTGAAGTCAACCAGAGGTTGGTAGCCATTTGCTATTCCGGCTTTTCCCAGTAGACAATTCAGCCTTTCTCATTCAGTGAAGAACATTGATATCTGTCACCTTTTGAAGATATGTTAACAATCCATTCATGTTGCCATTTCCCCAGGCATTTCACCCTCTTGGAGAGACAGCAGCAAGCAGGGAGGGATTGGGAGTCAGACTGACTCAAGGGCACATTCTGGCTCCACTGTTCAAAGCTATGTGGGCCTGAGCAAGTCACTCAACCTCAGTTAAGCATCAGTTTCCCTAATAGAGGAAAAGAAATAAAAAAAATTTCACCCTGCATTGTTGCAAAATGCCCAACCCAATGCCTGTCCTACAAGGCACTCAATAAATGGTAGATGATAAAATTATTTCTTCAGGGTGGTATTTACTGGAGAATAAGGGATCTTTGATCTGACCACTCTTGTGAGTTGTCTCTTTCCCACTTCTTATCTATGTCAGACATGATAGCTGAAAACAAGGTGGCCTCATCTTTCTGCCTTGTCTCTGCTCAAAGGGCATCTTACGACGAGGCCTTCTCTGACCACCTTACAAAAATGCAAGCACACCCCAGGCCCCCACATCCTCCTTACTCTGCTTTATATTTCTACGTGATACTTAGCATCACTTGAAAAGTTTTCTATTTACTTGTTTATTTGTAGACCACCACTAGAAAGCAAGCTTCCTGAGGGCAGGGACCTTGTCTTATTCACAGCCCTATCTCTTGGAACATTGCCTGACACACAGTAGATCCTCAATACATATTTATTGAATTATGTATTGAATCTTCAATACATAATTTCCTGAGAAAAATGAACTGCTTCCTGCCAAGTAATGATCTGGAAACACCAGAAGACTGGCTTCCAAATCCCCTGTTGGATCTCCTTCAAGGAGGGGACCCTCTGTGCTCTCCTTCAGGCTGAAATGACCACACAGAGTTGGAGGAATGTCTGTCCCTCTGACCCATCAGCAGACTGTCTATATCACATTGTCATTCACCCTTTTTTACTTGTTTGGGTAAGTGCCATCTTTTTTAATTTCAAGTTTTTAGGAAAAAGCACCATGTCTAGACAATTTTCTATTACCACTAACTTGCAGGTGTTTAGTAAATGCTGAGAGGTGATGATTTTTGCTCTGTGGAAAACATGCAGCCCTCTTAATTTTGGCCTTGAAGATAATCTTTACATTCTATAAATGGTACCCAACATGTTGGGAGACGACTTCTATTTCTTCCAGAGATTTATGTTATGGAAAAAATACAATAGAACACATGGAAGTGATTGTGATTTTCAAATTTTAAACAGAATTAAAAATAATTTTTGACTTTTTTGTTATTGTGATTTAAAAATCTTGTGTAAGTTTGTCATGGCAACAATAAAACCAATTAACATACCAGGATAATTCAGGAAAAGCAGAAATTTATCTGAATTATTTAGAACAGTTGCTCCAAATTGCTACCTTCCTAAGTATCTTATTAAATAACAAGATTAAAAATATGAATTGAAATCAAAATATCCTCATTCAGTGGACTTATCTTCAACTAAAGCATATTTCTCTAGGAAATAGTACCATCACTGGATTCAAAATATGTGAACTGAATTTATAACACTCACGAATTGGATACTACTTAAAATTGACTTTATTGAATTACAATTAAGAGACCATTGACCTTCTGGATGTTGAGTGCACTAGGTTTTAACTTGAAACAGTCACCTCTCAGTCAGTCATTTCTTCAAGCTGATGTCCAGATTTTAATGGATAATTGAAGATTTCAGATCACATACTCATAAGCTGATTAACTGTGACTGACACAGTCCCTGCTGCTAAAGTCTAGATCAATGGCAAATTTACTTATATTACAAAATTTGTTCATGCAGTGGTTTCCTTTGGTTAAGTACTGTCCTTTAAAAAAAAAACAACAAATAAACCCCAATCAGCTTACACCAAAATGCCCTTTCTGGCTCAGAAAACAAGCCGTAAATATATAATAGCCTTTTAAATATTTCATCCTTTACAAGTAAATTGTATCAAATTGCAGGGCTATGTGCTTTAAGCCCTCACTGACCCACTCCTTGCAGTGAGACCTAAATGTCAGCTGTGACACCCTCTCCTTTGCAGCTTCTCAAGGAACCAACCACTAAATAGTCCTGAAAAAAAAGTCAAACATAAACCAATCCTACATTTTATTTTATTAAATATTAGAATCACCACCACAATTATAGCAACAGAGCATTATTGATATGCAGTATGTATGCTCATAAACTACAGCAATCACTTCTAATGAGCAATATACTATTGAATAGTTATAAAAGATATACATTCAATTTCATTTTCAATCTATGTTCATTAGCAATAGTGGAGGCTAAATCTTATTTAAGGTGATATGAATTTCAACATGTAGGATGAATGAATCAATTTATACTGCAGGTGAAATTCCACGAGATAAACATATATTTACTCTAAGTAAGTAGAAAGCTACAGATTCCACTGTCTGAGTAGGAATACCTGAAATTTCATGCTTTTGGGTGCTTTAATTCTTTTTTTATTTACAAAAAAGTCACACAACCAAAATGCTATTTTAAAATCAAAGAAATCTGTTCTGAATCTCATTTTACTATTTAATAGAGCAGCTGAAAAATGACTTAAAGATGTGGCCATATGGTGTGAAAATCCAGAATCAAGGAAAGAATGAGATACTGTAAACATGTAAAAAGCAATAAAAGGAAGCAACTCTGAGCTCCGTTAATGAAAAGCTGATGATGGAGACTGTATTTTATTGATGACATTTGAGGACACTGACTCACTGGTGTTTTCCAAAACGTGAATCCTGCATTTCAAGTGTTGGAGAGATTTGGCTAAGTCTCTTTCCCTCAGCCTGGGATTGTTTGCTCAGAAAGACTCCACAGAATAAATTACTGAACCTTCCAGCACAGCTCAATTAACTGAATGAAGCAGGGAGAGAAAAGCTCCAATCTGGTAGCCAGAGAACAGAACCTGGCATCATTTTTGCTTCAAGAGTTTACAAGTGGATCATGGGGCATTTAAGAGACAGCCTGAACTTCAAGAGCAAAGACAGAGGAAGAAGTGCGAGGCGCACAGACCAATGTCCTCCTTGGACGTTTCCATGGGAAGTTAGTCAGGTGTTTGCATTCTGAAGCCATTTTATTGTCTATCTTTATGAGGAATTTTGATGTTTCCACCCCATTTCCCCAGCCTCACACACAGGCTGAGCCAAAATTTCTGTTCTCTAGAAGTTCCCAACAGTTCCTTCCTTTAACTGTACCTTCTCAACGTAATGCAACTTCATGCAACAAAACCTCAAGCCAGTTGATAAATGCTTAAACCATCTGTGTCTAGAGAGATGTCTAGTTCTGACCCAATGCCAGGGCTCTGAATTCATTGTTTGTACATTAATTTAGTCAACAAAGATTTTCTGACGCCAGGCATTGGAATTACCAAGGCAAATAAAACAGCCTCTTCTGAAAGAGCTCACAGTCTATGGGGGAAAACACCCTTGCAAACAAAATTTATAGTAAATGAGTTAACTACTCCAGTCAATACAGAAAGTTTTCAGAGGGGACTTCCAAATGGGGAAAGTGCTACAGGTTCTGCTGAGTTACAGTTTACCGTTGTCCACAGAGCAATTTTAGATTTAACTTCTTAGGAAAAATGTGGATGCTTTAAAGGCACCTGAGACATTTCCCTCACTTCCTTGCAAGTCAAGTGTGATCCTTCCCACCCACCCCTTCCCCTTAACTCCAGCTCAAAGCTGGCAGCAAGGGATGGGAAGGGTCTGCTCTGAGGTTGACTCACAGAACAGGGAACTCAGAGTCTCTGCCCCTTGGCTCTCCCAGACCACTTGGTGACAAGACAACAACAAAGGAGGAATAATGCCAACAATTGTAGGGTTTGCTTACACATTAACAACTGACTATTGCCCTTAACCACCCAGGATCCCACAGTCAAACAAGTCAGTAGCTGTGAAAGTTGGGAAAACCACAATTTAAAGCTGAAAGCCCCACATTGTACCAATGCTGTTTTCTTCCAAATCGATGACATCCTCATCAGTGGCAAGCGCTGAAAACACAAAGAATGACTGAAAGATAGGTGGAGTGGGCAAGTGAGAAAGGAGAGAGAGGTGTGCAGTAGCAGAGAGGAAATCCTGACACACCACCGTGCCCCCTCCCCCCAAGTCACTGGGCCTTCTTTCAGCCCAGCGCTCCCGCCCGCCTGGGGAATCTGGCCTCGCTCCACGGCAGTGCCCTCATGTGCTACACTGAAAGTAAAACAAAGGATACCATTCATCATATTTTTCAACAACTGGCTTCTTTTCTTAGTTTGGAAGAAAAACTTGGCAATCATAAAGCTAAGTTTTTTATTTTTATATATTTTCTTGTTAGTGTCAAAATAAACTGAAAAAGAAAAAAATTTGCCCAATGGTAAGAAAAGAAAAATACACAAAACCCTTTAGAGCTCTGTCGGCCACACACTGCCATTCGACTGACACCAAAGCGTGGAATGCAACACTCTCAAGTTCTCCCAACCCAAAGAGCCGGCTGCCTTCTGCTTCTGTAAGATGTGGCTACTTAGGGAAATTCAAATAGGCTCCCAGTGTTAACTATGCTGCGTATTTACTTTAATCAAAGTGACATTTCCCAGATGGTGTCATCCAGAAAACCTCATCTGAAATGAGAGGTATAAGAGAACTCAGTTGTACATTCCAGGGAAAATTGGATACAGGTGTTCCCCCATTTTAAGACGACTCAGTTTACGAAAATACAAACCGATGAAACAGACACATTTATGGCATGAAGGGCCACCATTGCCACCCCCTCCCCGTGGAAATGGGTACCTGATACCTAGAATGGGTACCAGGCATCCATATGAAGGTGTGAATGAATAAATGATCACATCTCTCCATTATCAACTGCACAACCCTAACACTCTCGGGTGTTCATTCTGAGCCTAATGCTTTGTGGTTCCTAGACCTTTCCTCTGCCTGGGAGGAAGAAAGGTGAAAAAGAAAGTGTCTGAAGCAAGAAGCTGCTCTAAGGTGCCTCTGAAAACTAGTAGACCTAAGGGAACTAATTCGCCGACTATACAGGCTGAGCCCCTATGCTATAAATAAAGCAGCTTCCTCCACGGAGGCTGAAGCATAATGATGACGTGCACTCTAGTAATTACATCACTGTGACACGGGCTGTGAAAGAAAGGACAGGCATTGTGGAGCATAACCTAACCTGGTGGTCTTAGAAGACTTTTCCGAGGAAGTGACTCATTGCTCTAGAAACTAGAGAGCAATGGGTAAAAGCACGGACTTCAGAAAGAACAGACCTAAACAGAAACCTGGTCCTGCAACTTACCAGCTGCTTGACCTCAAGGAAGTTACTTACACTCTCTGAGCCTTGGTTTCTGCTCCTGTAGAGTGGGAATAATCTCGATGTCAGACGAATGTTGTAAGGCTTAAATAAGATAAGACACGAGTCAAGTGCTCGCATGTGTTCAGCACACAGGGACAGATCCAGGTTCTGTGAGGCTTAAATAAGATAAGACACGAGTCAAGCGCTCGCATGTGTTCAGCACACAGGGACAGATCCAGGTTCTGTGAGGCCTGAGGCTTATACAATTCTGAGTACCATCTTTTAGAAAAATAATCATGTGGCGACAGATGTTAACTGGACCTATTGTGGTGATCATTGTGCAATATATACAAATATTAAATCATTAGATTGTATGCCTGAAACTAATATAATGTTATGTCAATTAACCTCAATTAAAAACAAACAAATAGAAAAATAATAAAAAAAATAAGCTCATAAGTGAATTTAGAATGAGAAAATAAATCACAACAAATTACACATTTTTAAAAGCAGAGAAATATTATCATTATTCTAAATTCCTGGAAAATAACATAACATTTTTCTTAATTATCTCTATAATACTTTTCTACATGTTTTCCACATTTTTATGGCTACATACTCTTTGATCACCTATTCAAATGACAATGATTTGTCACTTTATATAGAAAGAACCTAAAGTTAATTCATTCTTTTTTCTAGAATGGTTGATAGAAATCTGTCTATAGTTATTAATGTTGGGGATGCAACTTCTCACACAGACATGCCTGCTCCTCGTAGTTCTACCAGAGCTTTGTTCCCTAAAACAGAAATTTTGATCAATTCTACTTTGTATGATTATCATGAAAAAAATAATCTGGTGTATTTATAACCGTATATATTACATCAACACATATTCCTGCAGGACAGAGTTTCTGTTTTGAATGGACATTATTAAGAACCACATCCTTGGCTTACAATTTTATGCTGCTAACAATTGGAAAGACTTTCCACAGACTGGCTTCTGGCTCCACACCTCTTGAAACTTGTTTTACCTCCATAACTTAGCCATTACTGGGGTGCTGGGCACCAGAAAACACATTCATTTGTGACAGTCCTCTGGCCCCGCCTTGTGTGTTACAACACTGGGAGAGCCATCACAGTGTGGGGAGGACTATTCCCAGAAGCCATTCCTACCCTGGGAGAGTTGGCAATAACTTAACTCTACGTGGAAGTGACTACGAACCATATAAATATATGCCACTAAGTCCTAATTATCCCCAACTCAACTTCTCCTTTCACTGGGTCCAAAAATGCCACTCCCAGAACCAGCTACATACTTTGTGAGGCCCACTGCAAATGAAAATGGGGGTCCTCGTCTTAAAAATTATTCACGATTTCAATGACAGCAGAGCACTGAACCAAGCACACGACTCTGGGCTACCACACAGGCTGCAGTCCCATGAGGCTAGCCCTGGCCACTCCAATACCACCTGTCATGAGAGGAAGTTTAATGAAGAAGTATAATTGGAAAGAGAGAGCATTTTCAACAATTTGTGGCTAAAATATCTTACATTTGCAAGTTTTACAAAATCATACCAGGGCCTGTCCCAGGCCTTAGAAGGGCTTTATGCAAGTGAAGGCACATGCAGCTTAAGTTTCATGAGCATCTTGGTAAATTCACCCCACTGAAACACAGTAGGTGCTCAACAAATACTTGTGAATGAAGCCTTATCCTCAGAAACTTTAGTCTAATCAGCAAGACAAATAAGAGAGCAATAAAACCCGGCCACAACTCAATGTGTCAAGTCCAAAAAATATAATTGCATAAAATGTGGGGTTGTGAATTCAAAGTAAAAGAAATAACCCACGGGGCCAGCCCAGTGGCGCAAGCGGTTAAGTGCTCACGCTCCGTTGCAGTGGCCCGGGGTTCAGGGTTCGCCGGTTCGGATCCCTGGCATGCACCGACGCACTGCTTGTCAAGCCATGCTGTGGTGGCATCCCATATAAAGTGGAGGAAGATGGGTACGGGTGTTAGCCCAGGGCCAGTCTTCCTCAGCAAAAAAAAGAGGACGATTGGCAGATGTTAGTACAAGGCTGATCCCCTCACAAAAAAAAAAAAACAAAAAAGAAGTAACCCAAGTGACTACACGGTCAGCCAGCCAATTCTGGGGTTTGGGCTGCACAATCCAGAGCCACCCTGGTCCTAGCTGCAGTTTTGGCACCATCTGGTGGCAATCTTCCTCCCTGACTTAAACACTGATGGGGACCATTCTGGATCCTATGGCCAATTTGGCTCTTTCAGGACAAGGGGAGTGATTCCAGGAAACTCTCAATTAATTGGAGCAAGTTTTGTGGCTCAGTCTGAGGAAATTCAGCTGAGAGAAATCTGGGGATGTGGGACTTCAAACTCCACTCCCTCACTTGAGGAGGCAGGGTTGTGCCCAGCAGCACAGAGCCAGTCCTGCAGAGGGGGCACTGACAGTCCAGAGGAGGAAGCTACAGAACTAGACCCTGATGGATCTTCCAGGTACAGGAGGGAATAAATGGGCAAGAACTCAGCATATGACAATTGTGTAAAAGACAGATCTGGAAGAAATTTTAAACGAAAAAGAATATAGAAGTATTGGCGAGAGGTCTAAGGTCTGAAAGAAATTTCAGGATTCGGAGGTGGGCCATCCCATAGAACTGCCATAGAAGGGGAGGGTCAACCAACCAGATGTACAAATTGTAACTGGATCACAAGAAACTAGAGACAAAAGCTGACCAGGCCGAGGAGGAGGCCTAGAGGCCTGAGGATGTGGGTCTAAGGGCACTGTTCAGGGTTAGAGCCTGGTATAAATCTACAGGATATGGGATATGGTGGGAGGAGGCTCCTGGTTGACCCAGTGGGCTAAAAAGAACTTGGGGAATTTTATTACTTTACAATCACCTACTCCAAAGTGTTGTTGTGAAAATCATATAATAGTACCTGACACTTAGTTGGAATTCACTGAAAGACAGCCACAATTAGCGATGCTAAAAGGGTTCACTGAAGACTTTTATTTCCTGTACCTTGCTATTTTATCTTCCTTTTATCCTTGTGAAATATTGGAGTGGATGTCAAAAAGGAAAATGAACTATTTAATTTCAGGGTAGACAGAGAGTAATACTTATCAATTTCCAAAAATTCCTTACACTTACTAGAAACAATATAGTTTTATAACAACGGGTCATTGCTAGACTACATCAATAACAATGATTACTTTTTCCAAAGCAGTTGGTCTTCATGAAGATATAGGTACCTAAGAAGTCAGGAAACAGTGATTGGCTACAGATGGGGTTCCCCAAGAAAAAGTTAATAGGATGGTAAACAGAAAGTTTGGGAAAAGTGTTTGGCTGGGAGCCTACCACCAGCTAAAAAGCATCATCTACCTGGCAGGTAAAGATGACTCAAAAGGAAAGACACATAACTAGAATGAAAATACTTTAATTTTTAAAATTATATTAGTCTACATTTTACGTGGTGGAATAAGTTACTCCATAAAAGACATTCACTGGAAAACTCCATCCAATGGCTTACCATGATATTTCCCACCCTTACCTCAAGCCAACACTTAGACTCCCTATGAGCTGAAAGAATAGCAAGACTGTCAAGGGGAACTTAGACTCTGACAATAAGAAAACAATGAAATTAAGAGAATAGAATGCTAATGAGAAGAAAAAACGAGTAACCATTACCGGGTTGTTTTCATTAGGAACTATTCCCACACCATATTTTCTGCCTTATTCTCGCTTCCTTCTGTTTGGTCTGCTGAGAGGTTTATTTCTGACAGGATCCAGTCAAGAAAACAGAAACCACACTAAGTATTTCCAAAGAAATAATACAAAAAATTGGTCAACAGTTGTTAGAGAACCCAAAGAGCAAAGAGAGAACACGGCACCCCGGAGATACAACTGCAGGACACACTCCGCCCCGCGGCTAAAGGAACAAACGGAGGCTGGGTTCTCAGAGCCTAGAAGCCTCGGAGAGGCCTTGCAGAGCTGCCGCTAAAACTGCTGGTGCTTCTGAGGGGCATGATGAGGCCAGTTGTGAAAGTGTCAAAAGGAAAAGCTGGAATCTGGAATCAAGAGCCACTGTCAGGTCAAGAGCCACTGCTGAGGTGCGGCTGCCAGAAACAGGAAGCAGAGGGGAAGGAGCAAGCCCCTCTCCTCCTCCAGCCCTGCAGCCTCCCCATCTAGGACCCACACTGGCAGAGCCTGACAGGGAACCAGCTGGCAAAGGGGAAACGTGGTTTGCAGGGTCCCAGCGGCAGAAAGCAACGGATGAAGGGTGGGTCTGGGGCTGAGAGACAAGAGCGGGACACTGCACACACTGCACCTTTAGAAAGAGAAATTCACCCATGTTTAGGTATCTGACTCACATCTTAATTTCACCACAAAAAACTAATTTGCCTCAAAAAACTGCAAATAGGGACAAAAAAAGTGGCAGAGTAATCCACCTCCAGGCTGAGGTCAAGCAGAGCCACGCTTACCAGGACCTTTTCTTACACTTTAGAGAAGCAATGAAGAGACTGCTGTTAGTGTCCTAATTGTTCTTACTGGTGACAAATGGGCTCCTCCGAAGCCATGTGCAGCCTGCTTAAAACAATAAGCTTTTCTAACCCCTGAGCATGACATACTCCGGGAGCATGGTCTGGATGCTTATCAAACAAGTGCCTGGGCCGTTCTCTGAAGTTTCTGGGCAAGTACAAACAACAGAGTCAAATAAATGCCTTTTAAAAGCAAGGCAGTGGAGCACATACCCGTCAGTGAGATCCTCATAGCCCTGCAGAGTAAACAGTAACATGAGAATATTTACACTAAACAAAACTGTATATCAAGCCTGCTTTGGCTCAGCCAGAGGGAATGATAAATTCCTTGCAGATCTCTCAGAGAGTGGGCCTTTGTGAACCACGGACGCCACTTCCAAGACAGTTCAACCAATTACAGAGCAAGGCTTTCCATTATGTTGAGGAATGAAAATATTAGCCCCCCCATCTTCATTTATTTTGCAGTTACATTTTACTTAGCCTGCTCTTCCTCCTTATGTTGAAGTAGTTTTAATTCATTGTTGAGTCAAGCTCAAATTCAGGTTGGAAACAAATGACAACCTTCCCCCAACAACAACGAAAGCCCTTATCACACTCATAGCCTGGCTTTTTGCTTTCCTCGTCCCTCTTCTAAAAAACTGAAAGTTGAAGTTTAAAGTTGGGTAGAGCAGAAACCCTAAAGAGTTGATAAAATGTAAACTCTATTTGTCCACATCAATTTTGTCCTAGTCACCACTGGCACAAGTCTGAGGAGATGGAGGTTAAACGAGCTATGAAGCCACACTCCATACAATGTTCACTTTGTGGTCCGATGAAAACAAAAACACCACAGAAACATTCGCACAAACTGTCAGTTTGTTTCTAAGAGGCTAATATGAGAAAAGGTTAATATGAGTCAGGGTATTTGTTGTTCATTTTGTGAGATTTTCTCAACCCAATTTGATAATCCTTCTTAGTTGTCATAGGTCCATCCCAGCTACTTCTGCCAGTTCCTGCGCAGAAAGAGCTGATGATGCCGTATCCGCCCACAGGATAAACCTTCAGCAACTTAGAGCTGTTTCAGATTTTTCTACAGAACTCTGGTGGAGCAAGGGAGAACGGCAAGACAGCAAGACAACAGAAAGAACAACGGTATTAGAATACCAATGAGAGGCAACGAGTGGGATTGTGCTGGTTTTGAAAATTATAACAAAAATAGTAAATTATTGTTTTTGAATAGACAGCTGGATCAAAGTCCAAATTTAATCAACTCTATTTTAAACCTCATGTTTAAAGTGCCAGAGTCCACCATAATAGACTAAAAAGGGAAGAACAGGTCTTATATGTTTGTATACTTTAATGTGTAGAAACTTGCCAAAATTTTATTTAGAAAATTTGGGCTTAGTGAAATTATCTTATTCAGATGTTTGTTTTCTTAACTATTGTGAAATTAATATACACTTTTTAATAATTGTGGTAAAATATATATAACATAAAATTTACCATTTTAACCATTCTTAAGTGTATAGTTCAGTGGCATTAAGTATTCACATGGTTGTGCAACCATCACCACATCCATCTCCAGAATTTTTTTCATCTTCCAAAACTGAAACTCTGTACCCATTAAACAGATGTTTGGTTTTAAACAGGTCTTATGCAGAGCCAGTCGTTTGGGATGTGAACCTGGAGAGGTTCATTCAGGTTAACTGGCAAATGAATCGGCCCCTCCTACAACCCCAAATGACCCAGTGGCATCACGTGCTTTTACCTGTTCTCATCTGTTTAATGTTGACGCCCAAAACTGAAGCAAACCTCTAGAATAGAGCTGGAAAGAATATTAATAATACATTTCATTTTTACCTTACAGTTTACCAAGTACTTCCACTTAACCCCCCAGAATATGGCCCTCAGTCGGGTTGGGAACTCTTTTCCCTATTTTATAAGCAATGGAACTATGGCTCCAGAAGGAAAGAGCAAGGGCCGGAATCCAAGCCCTCCAGCCCACTGTCCAGTGCTCTCTCTACTGGGCCACGTGGCCTCTGCTGAAGCACGAGAAGGACTGGGCACTGCAGCTTCTCAGCCCTTCCAGACTGAGGAACTGACCGTTGGGTCTAACTGGATAGCATTTGCTCTCTTCACCACAGCGACTAAACTTCCCCACACCTGAAAACCATACCTACTCCATCATTTCTCCGTCTTTGTTGTATTTATATTGACAGCAAAAAGAAAACACCTAAAGAAGCATAATGCTGGAACAAAATTAATGCAATCAGATTCAAGAATCAAATGTAAGTAAAAACAAAATTAGCATAGATTACTGGATCCTATAAAAAGTTTGAGTTCAACCTCTTTTCTTATTTTTAATTACTTAAAATAAATTCACATTATGTGTTTTTTTGTTTGTTTGTTTTTGTTTTGTTTTTTTTTCTTTTTTTTTTATTGCAGTAACATTGGTTTATAACATTGTAAAAATTTCAGGTGTACATCATTGTACTTCTATTTCTGCGTAGATTACATCATGTTCACCACCAAAATACTAATTACAACCCATCACCACACACATGTACCGAATTATCCCTTTCACCCTCCTCCCTCCCCCCTTCCCCTCTGGTAACCACCAATCCAATCTCTGTCCCTATGTGTTTGTTTATTGTTGTTATTATCTACTACTTAATGAAGGAAATCATGCGGTATTTGACCTTCTCCCTCTGACTTATTTCACTTTGCATTATACCCTCAATGTCCATCCATGATGTCACAAATGGCTGGATTTCATCATTTCTTATGGCTGAGTAGTATTCCATTGTGTATATATACCACAGCTTCTTTATCCATTCGTCCCTTGATGGGCACTTAGGTTGCTTCCAAGTCTTGGCTATTGTGAATAACGCTGCAATGAACACAGGGGTGCATGTGCCTTTACAAATTGGTGTTTTCAAGTTCTTTGGGTAAATACCCAGCAGTGGGATGGCTGGATCACACATTATGTGTTCTTATTAGACAAGACCATAATCTTTCTTGCTAAACAAAATCTATGGAAAAATTCATTTCTCTGTGCTTTATGGATAGAAAGTACCTTGTTCTAAAGCAATATAAATACTAAAGATTTACATAAAATTGCCAGAATCAACAAGTGGCTTCTTTACTTCACAAAGAGGCAACATATTTTGATTTCTTTCAAGTACAGTTCTTTCACCAATACCCTTCTCTTTGCTCAAGAGCACTATATTCCCTAAAACCTTCAGACTTTCCATTTAAATTCCAAAAAGGATAAACACAATTCCTTGAAGACATGCCCAACACCGCCATTCCATCTCCCTACATAAACATAAAAAAATTAGACAAATCTGGCTTTTGGAGTTATCTCCAGAATGAATAATAGGTCATCCTAAGAATGGGAAGGCAAGAAAGAACAACCATGCTTTGAAAGAGTAATTTTATTTTATAATTCTCCCCACTTTTTAATCACTTAGGTTGATTTTTTTTTTTTTTTGTGAGGAAGATCAGCCCTGAGCTAACATCCATCCCAATCCTCCTCTTTTTGCTCAGGAAGACTGGCCCTGAGCTAACATCCATGCCGCTCTTCCTCTACTTTATGTGGGACGCTGCCACAGCATGGCCTGCCAAGCAGTGCATCGGTGCGCACCCAGGATCCGAACCTGGGCTGCCAGCAGCGGAGCACGCACACTTAACCGCTATGCCACAGGGCCGGCCCCAGGGTTGATTTTTTAAAGTGTATATGTAAAAAAAATGTTTACTCAGAAAATGAAAGTTGAATACGGAACTTGGGAATAAGAGTTCAAGAAAATCAAATAAATTGAGTCCATTTTTAGTTTTGTTCACAACAATTAAAGGTCATTCAGCAACCAGGGCCATTTTAACCAGCTGATTCATCAAGGAAGGCGTCTAAATGCAGGCAAGTGCATGAACTTCATGCAGAGTAGGTTCTTTAGAAGTTTTAATGACGCCTAGAAGTATCATAGGGCGATTACAGACAATCTATAAACACTTGCTGTTGTTGCTGAATAGAGAATGCTTCCAATTCTCCAAAACATAGCTACAACCCAGCTCTTTGTATCTTCCCCTCATCTTCACTGGCCAAAAGAAAATTTTGTAATGATTGACAGTTTTGCTTAAAATTTCAATGAAGTCTTAGATTGGATCACATGAAAACACCTCCCCGTCTCTTCCAGAATTCCCCAATACTTTCCTTTATAGCACATTCGGCACAGTTCCGGCATTCTTGGGGTGTAAATCCAATCACTGCTCTCCTTATGGTACCAATCCCCCGGTCACGCGCTAACTTGTTAACCTGAGCTTCTACGCAGTGAGGAGACACACGAGAAAGACGGTCCCCAAGGACACTGAACGGCAGGGAAGAGACTCCGCTGAGGTTTCTGAAGCTTCTTCATCTTCACAACTCTCTACACTGCCAGCTACCTCAATTTCCCTTTGTGAGGAAACGCCGTTGCTTGGCCGCCCTTCAATCCATTCACATTTGAGCCCCAAAGGGCACCAGTGATCTCTTTTCCCAAAGCCAAGTCTCACGAGTCTACGGTAACACTGCAGTTCATCACCTATGGGCTGGCACCGACGCCTAAATCATCAGAAAAGCAGGTTAATCAAGCAAAGCAAAAGACTCACTTTGAAGATTCTATTCTTCAGCTAATTTTAATTCAAGGACTTTCCTTTACTTGGTTTTATTTAAATTAATACACATATTCCTGGACCAAATTCAGAATTTTCTAAAGGTCATATATATATATTTTTATAACAGAGCTATTTCAGCAACAAGCAGATACTTTTGTCTTCTCGAAAGGACCTAAAGGATGTTTTTTCTAGAATAGTTAAGGGCCCAGATATTTCCAAAATGGCAACAGAAAAAGGAAAGCACACTTGAGAACTAAATATCAACAGCAGCAAAAAGCCTGGGCCTTCCATTCATTTCTAAGGCCATCTCCACAGGGGCTGGAATCCAGTGCCAGGCCTAACCCTAAGAGTCTGGGAGACAGGAGTAAATCACACTCTGTACCCATCCCTTTCTCCCCAAACATACACCTGTCAGCGTTGAGTTAGGTAGACATCCGACCCAAATGACCCTCAACAACAGTCTTGGTTAGGGAAGGAGTCACTAAAGAGTGACAAACAGCCTTAGCATTGGGAAGGGCAAAGGGACTCTTGGGTCTCAGGATGACGGGGTTTGGCAGGTTCGGAGCAGTTTGTGTACCTTCTTTGGAATAACCTGCTGAAGGCACCTCTTTCTTCCATCCCCAGCTTCCCAGGGGACTGGGACTGCCATTGCCACTCTCGAGCCCAGGGCCAAATGTCCCACTTTCCCTGCCTCAGGGATGGTGCAGCTCATGTTACATAAATAGCGCTACTCTAATTATAGTTTACACTATAAGATGGACAACTTGGTTAAATTAGCATTGGTACGAAAAGCTTAGCTTTGCAGTTTCTTCATTGTTGGGGAACCTTACATTTCTAAAAGCAGAGTTGCCTAGGGACTGATGGGGAATAAAGGCTGACCTCATCTTCAGCATACGACAATTCCTTAGCTACTATTTCAACATTATTTCACTGTCATTGCTTTTTCTTGCTACTTTCAAACTTATTGCTCATGATGTCAGTATCCATTAGAGATATCCTCCTGCGTTCACTTCCCCCTAGACAGCTGTGGTTTGGGGGCTTTGCTGCCTAGCCTGGGTACTCTCATACTAATAGATGTTTTACAGAAAATCAGCACACGGAAACCACATTTCATCTTTTTCCCACACATGTACATAATGAAACATTTCAACTCCCGAGGCTGGGCCTCTTCCTACTGGGAATTCTGCAGGAATGAATCAAATTACAGTACTTCTCCATAATGCTGATTTCATAAAAATTAAATTTCCTAACAGTCGATACATCTCTCTCTTATAATCTCATACACCAATCACTTACTCTAAATATCTTTGAAAATTATATCAGTTTTAACGTTTCACAGAGTACAATTGGAATTTTTTTTGGTCAATGCTAATTCATTCATTAACGGAAAACGTCCAAGCATGGTTTCTTTCTCCTCCGCCCCCCAAAAGGTAATGTTACAAATAGTCCCATGTCCTCAGGTCTGATATACATACCCCATTCTGACTCAAGAAGGGGCCCTATCGTTCCAACAAATAGCTGGATCACACCCAGATTTTGCTGAAGATCATACATATATACTAGGTTACGATTAGTACACCTATTCAAAGTACATATTGGGCCTAGTGTGCTTTGCCATTCCAGAACTTTGACATGCCCAATCAACATTCATACATTCACATGTACTTTACCAGCTTGGGAGAGCAAGTCACTTTCACCAGAAGTTCCCCCATATGGACGCAGGGCTCTTCCTCCAGACACTATGGGGGCATGGCCATTCCATCCCTACAGCCCCGGGACTTCTGAATCCCCCACCCAGCAAATTCCAAGGCACCTTTTACCACCATGTACCCAATAACTGTCCCTTTTTCAGTAGAATTTCCAAAGTTGATCATTCTTGCAATAAATGAATGCATTGCCTAAGGTAAATTATTAAAGATAGAAAAAGTTTAGATGTTGAGCCCAGAACATAAGAGTTCTATAAAGAATACACTTGACCCAACACTGATTTACTTAATTAAATAAAACCCTATTTAAAAAATTCCTTCAAAAGCATACTTTAAAGTTAATTATTTCTTAGAAGAGTAAAATTAAACATCACAAGTAACTTTTATATTCTCTTTTAAATAAAGTAAGAGGTAACTGCTTAACACAGAATGGTCATTTGTCGTATACGCCCTTGTTATGTGTATTTGGAGTTCTTCTATTAAACTTCAGTTACATAATAATTCATTTTGTTTTATCGCTATATCTTATTCAAGCGGTGAATAAACAGAGACACCAATGAATCTGAGACGTTTCTGACGAATTGGGCAGTAATTTCCTCCCAGAGGGGTCATGAGGCCACGACCCATTTCTCCCTTGAAAAAAAAAGAAAGAAAAGAAAACTGCTTTCTGCCTAAATGCAGGCTTTTCCAATTTCCTCCATTTACTCCTCCGCAGGGCCAACGCCAATACGGCGATCCAATCCTAATGAACCAAACTCTGCGCTGAAATCCAGCAGTTCCACCGACCGTATGCAAATGCCGAATTTGATTTTTTATGCCAACTTAAACTTAGTAAGAATCTTTAAATGAGGGAGATAATTAATCGCAGCAAATTGTACTCTAGTTAAATGTCATATAATTGAAGTAATTCCACTTTTTGCTCTAAAATTGGAACCCTGATGTGAAAGTTTGTTTCTCAGTTTGTGGTTCTGCACGCTCCTGCCTCCCTTAGATTGGCACTCGGCTGCTACGGCGGCAGCACGAATCCCCTCACTGCAAAGCTGAAATTCCAATTTTATTCCAACGCAACTGTCACAACGCCCCGAAGCAAGCTAAAAACAAGGAAAAAAATCTTTGGTATGATTTCACTTTCCATGTGTTCTTTAATGAAAAATTTATCATTCTAAATATTGGTGTTTACTCCTAGTTAAATACTTTTTTTTTTTATCAAAAAGAAAAAGAAACTGAGATTCAGTTGCTATTCTTTCACAGGGAAATATAACAGGCCTGATGTTTTCCTGACAATTCTGTTATTTTCTTGTGTGGCAACACTGTATTTATCATATACTGCACGGCTGGTGAGTCAGATATTGTAGAGACCTTATGGTGAACTGATATAGACGTAAACTCTTTATGCCAGATTGTTTAAGCAGAAAAAAACCAAATGCACTTAATTAACATCTGATGTGAAGCTTTTGCAAACACAAATGCGATATTTGTGTTTGAGCACTGGCAGTAATGACTGTGAACTATGCTATTAACGTCTGGTTTAAAGATGCCTGTGGTAGGACCACGTCTGGAGTAGCACAAATAAAAACCTGCATTCAGACGAAACAATAGTGAAGAGCCCATGAGAAAATGAAAAGGCAGCACTCAGAAGAAATACATGTATTTTTTTCCCTTTAGATCAAAATTGTTCTCAAAAATAGTTCCAGCCACCATCATCTTCAATCAATTAAAGGTGAAAAGATTCTATATATTTTCTTCCACAGAAAGATCTTCATTTTAGGGGGTCAGAAGTTGCTTAGGGATGTCTTTAGAAGTTCAATTTATTATATTAAGCTCCATTTTGGTGGCTGGTATTAAAACATGTGTGAGGAGAGAGCTGAGGCAGTGTTTTGGGATATTTGGCATTTTTATATCTGAAGAGAGAACTTCAAATTTGTGGATTACATTACCACTGGAATAAACAGATTCTTATGGACCAGTGTGCAACTCCTTCATTAAATATGTTTTAACTGAAAACCTGCCGAATGCCAGGCACCATGCAGGTTGCTGGGTATAAAAACTCCAAGGCTGAAACAAGATAAACTTAGCCTAAACGTGGTCTTTGCTTCAGAATAACACACAGCAAGCTAACAGACCTGGACCTCAGGTTCAAAAATATAAGCAGTTATTACATCAAAAACAGTCAGTCATCATTACATATTGGTACTTTAAACTTTTTAGAGCATGTACTAAAGAGAAACCACAGCTGAAACAGGACATTTGATGACTAAAGCCGTAAAACTCAAACATAATTGCTAAGCCCGATGCTCCCATGGCGGGGAGAATGCAGAACTCTCAGGCATGTGGCCAAATCCACGGAAAAGCAAGCTAAGTGAGGACCGTGTGGCACAGGGCTGGGAACGGCTCCCCATGGGTCTGAATTCAAGTTCCGCCTCTTCAGGACACTGCCTCTGCTCAGCTGTCTGTCTGCAAAATGGCTATGATGTTTTCCCGCTCCACAAGGAATTGTGACCCTCAATTTCTCAGCTTTGAATCTTTCAGAGTAACAATAATTCAGAGAGGAAATTACAGAAGTAGGCACACATTAACATCGGCATAGAATGAAGCCAGCCCAGGGGAGGGGAACCTCAGGTGACTTGCCTGCTCCTAGGTTTTTCAAAGTAGGACAGTGCCCTCCACCAGTTTATGCAGAGACAAAGCGGAGATCCTTCATGTTTCAATTCCAGATTATGTACTTACTTACACATTGAGACTTTCATCTTCCATCATCGCAACTAGATTTACAAGCAAACACACAAAATTGTGAAAACAGGTTCCTTAAAAGAAGACTCATTCCAAAACTGGAAATTATTTTTCAAAGACTAGGTAAAGTAGTTTTTGGTGTGAAGTGAATTGCGTTACTCAATGTCAAGAAAGGCACCTGATGCTGCACTTCTCACTCACAGAGAAGCAAGCAAAGGCAGCTCTCAGCAATCCATTTAAGTAACTAACGCAAGTCCCCAACTCCAAGATGTACCAGTTACCTCCGTCCATGATTCCTAAGGCCTCTTATGAAAGTATAGTTCAAAGAATTGTCCCTGTATTTTTAAACAACAATGCATATATGCAGGCCATTCATACAACATATCAGCCAGCAGTGTTTAAATTATCCCATAAATGTTTAGGGTTTTAAAACATATATGTATAAAGTATTTATTTATAGATCGGAAAGTATCAACTCTTACTGCTTTGCCCTTATTTCTGTTCCCCATGTGCTGGCCGACTACAAACTTTTAAAAGGAATTTGGTTTAAAAGAGTCTGTGTGTTTGGCACTGACTAAGGGTGTTAATCATTTCTGAGCTCACTTTTTCTCTACTGTTTATAATATTCTCAGGCAACTTCAAAACAGAAACCTGTTCCCTTATAGATTCTGCTTCCTCTCGGGTACTGCGTAGATTAATTTGTCACTGGAAAGTTAACTGTAAGTGTTCAGTTGATAGCGCCAATCATTTCTATTTAAATTTTTTAGGAAAAGAAATAAACATAGCAACAATGTGTTGAGGCTTTTCTGTTTTGATGGGAGGAGTGGAAAAATATGTTGAGAAACAATGATGTAACCAAAAAAATGTTAGAAAAATATATAAAGCCATTACATTTAAAAATGAGGAAATCGCCATTGTTAGAAACTAAACTCATTGAAAAATTAGATGACTAACTTTTCTACCCTAATGACAGAGGTATTATAAATTCTACTTCAATAGATATTACCTTATTTTACTCCTTCCTACATAAATATTTTTTTAAGGGAGAATTTGTGCAGGAAAGATAACCTAAGATTTCGGTTGATCATGTGTCTTAAACTCAAATTACAATCTGGTTTGTGAAATATTAGAAACTAATTGTTTATCCACATCCCTTAATCACTACTCTGCCTTGAAACATTTTCTTTTTCTGCTCTTAGCATCTGCCTTGAGGCTATTAAATGAGGGTCTCCCGATGAACAACGGTCTGCCTAACCTTGGCAACTCTTGTAATTTTCATGTTTTTTGCACAAAGTAAGGTTTCTATCACTTGTCAGAAGATATTAGCAAATAAGACAAATGGGGGAAAAGTTGTGCTACTTTTTCGTTCTTATCTTGAATCTTCCATCAAATCCAAATTAAATGAATACTTTGAAACCCAGCTTTTATCAAATTGACCACTGATAACCTTAATAATTATCCTTCATGAAAGATGATGGAAAATAATCACAAGATTGATTTAGGCAAGTTATGAAAATAAGTTGGAAGCTTTAAGAATTTAAAAACGTTTTTCCTATAAATATATGAGATAAATAAAATAGATGCATGTGTACTTATGTGTACTTATTTATTAAGCTTGTTATTTATTGTCTGTCTCCTCACCCTTCCCCACCAGATTATAAATTCTTTGAGGGTATATAAATTCTATTTGTCCGCTGATAATAGTGCCTGGCACATACTAGGTACTTAAAAACATTTGTTGCATTGATTCATTAACTACAAATTCTCTCCACATTGTATTTTCCATGCCTCTAAAAATTCTTCCAAAACCTCACACTTCATTGCTGGAGCAGTATTCTTTCACTTAGGTATGCCAAAGTTTATTTAATCCTTCTCAAATATGAAACATTTACATTGTTTCCAGTATTTGCTACTATAAATAATGCTTTGATAAACGTACTTGTACAAAAGTACATCTACCTTTTATTATTTCCTCAGGATTCATCACTAACTAGAATTCCTGCAAGGCAGTTATAGACATTTCTTGCTACATATCACCAACTCACTTCCAAAAAGTTTATACCAATCGATACTACCATTGGCAGTATGAGCGCCTCTTAACCACATCTTTATCAGTATCAAACATTACCTTTAAAATACCATCTTTAAACATTTTTGTGCCAATTTTTGCATTTTAAAGTTTTAATTTAGGATTTTCGGGTGTTGATGAAATTCTCCATGTAAATCACAGATCTCTGTGTGGAGTAAAAATAGAGAAGAAATGAGAAATCCCAATGGGTTATCATTTCAAATCAAAAATGTAAAGCAGGTGTGATCGTCCCAGCCACAGCCAATCATTGAGACTGGGAAGCAGTGCTTGCTTTGGTTTAAACAATTACAAACTGAGTTTCTTCCTAGGAAACTAAATATGATTAGGGATAATATGAATATTTGGTCTTTAACTCAGACATGCTTTTTATGTCAGGTTAAAGTTCTTCCCAAATACCAACTCGTCCATTCTCACAGCACTGCAAAAACGAGAAGCACTTTTTTCAAGGGTTTGCCTGACGTGACACTGAAGCCAGTGCTTCTGTCCTCGAACACCAGCGTCCCTGTTTCCACCTCCTGTCCACTGACTACTCTAGTCACCTGGCTCCGCGCTGACTAGGTCTGTGGTACTATCTCTGCAGTCTTTAGTGAGCTCAAATTAGAAACCAGGAAATAGGTTTCTGAAAATTTAGTTACAAAACTTACACTTCTACATTTGGTGAGACAAATCGTAGGAAAATATGCGAGGTTCAAATTGGCAAGGAGCAATCAGCTTCTTCGCTTTTTTCCGTAACTAAATACTGAAATACACTTATAATCACTTTTTTATAAATCTCCTCTCTAAGGGGAAGAAAAAATGGCCCTTTAGTACTGTGTGCAGCACTCAATAGACATTTCAACTTCACAGCCTTATGAGGGAAATACAATTATTACATCCATTTTACAGATAGGGGAACTGAGGCTTAACAAGATTAAAGAACTCTCCGAGGTCCCTCTCGCAATAAACAGCAAGGCCAGGATTTGAGCACAGCCTGAAAGCCTGTGCTTTCTCGCTGCACCACTCCACTTGATTATAGACATCAATCACTGGAGAGCAAGATTCTGTACCAGGGGTTAGTCACCAGAGGCCTGTGTGTAACTGCAGCAGAGCTATGCCACGAAGAAATGTGTTTCTTATGCCTGCCCACCTCTTGCTCCTCGAGTATCTAATATTTTAGTAACCACTAAAGTATTAACTGACTACCAAAATGTTACCTAACACGGTTTAATTTTGACTCCTACGGAAGATATTTGAGAATGAAGGAATTAAGACTGAAATAAATGGCACTAGGATGCTGAAGGGCAGGGAATGGGGACGGAGCTTTGGAGGGGGGCATCACCACCTTACCCTAAGGTAAGCCCTAAGCACAGGGCGGGGTGGGGGGCTGCAGTAGCAGACAGAGGCCAGAATTGGTGAGATATAGGGGAAGGGAGAAATACCATTCCTGGTGTTTGTTCTCTCTGTTCTAGAAGCCTGTTGTCTAGAAAAGCTTTTCCCCAGGGTGCCTCTAGAACTGATTTCCAGTTGTAAGCATCCACTTAGCTACACTTCATGTTCAAGTACTGAAAGACTTTCCTACCAGCTATAAGTAACCTCTGCCCAAGTCCCTACCGCCAAATGTCCCCATCGCACCCCAGGACACAACCTCACACCTGGCACAGCAGCGGGCCGCCAGGATCCCGCCCCGGTGTCAGGAGCTGCAGCGGCCATGCTGCAGGACTCACTATGCATCTTGAATATCACTCCTGGGGCTCTCAACGAACATGCAACGAGGGCACCTAGCCTCTCCGGTCAGCTTACGAAGGCGTGGGTGAGAGTAAGAGCCGAGAGGAGACCCTTCACCCAATTCAAGAAGGAGCCCCAACTGTAACCCTCCTGCGTTATGCAGGAGGGACCAGGTGAAGGGGTCCTCAGGATTCTATCATCAAGTTTAAAAACATAAGCAGAACAAAACCATACTAAGAACCTGTTAAACCACATCTCCGGGTAGGTGCAGCTCCCAGATCAGGTTCAAGAGCACTGAAATCCCTCCTTGTGAACCAGCCCAGCTGCTTCCTTCTCTGGACAAGAGTGCGCTTCTCAGGCAGGTCAGCCTCACCAAAGAGAAACACGCGGCAGCCAGGAACGTGCAGGACCAGACTCTCAGCAAGGCCTGTAGGCAGTGGGAAATTGGAACAAAATTAAATTAAAATCAGGGTCAATGAAAGCAAGTAGAGCATATAAGTTTTTTATTGTGGTAAAATATATTTAACACAAAATCTACCATTTTAACTATTTCTAAGTGTAGAGTTCACTGGCATTAAGTACATTCTCATCATTGTGTAACCATCACCATTAAAGCTTATAATTTATACAAATTTTAAAAATCAAAGTTTGAACATAATTAATTTTCCCTTGAAGTTAGGCTCATAATAAAAGTTTGTACAAGGAGGCGAGAATTTCTTAGCCATTACAAACCTAATTTCACAAGGAAAAGTCATCACTAAGATTAATGAAATTGGTGCCTTCAATTTTTGAACAATTTTATAATAGCCCCAAATAGTGTTTATTGTTGAGAAATAAAATGTTAAGAATCCAAGGGCCAGATCTGCACTGTCCAATAATGTGCCATTTAATTTTAATTAATTAAAACGAATACAATTAAAAATTAAGTTTTTCAGTTGCACTAGCCACATTTCAAATGCTCAGTAACCACACATAGCCAGTGGTCTCCCTATTGGACAGCACAGATACAGAACATCTCCATCACCACAGAAAGTTCTACCAGACAGCGCTGGGCCGATGTTCTATAAGGGAGCCTAATATTTAAACACAGTTTTATGGAGGTTACTCTGAATGACAACATTTTTTCCATCCTCCTCTTCCACTCTTTATATCTAGATTCTGTCTCTGACCTTCCTTCTCAAGGCAGTTTACAGAATTGCTTTCCTGTTTTTTCCAGAGAACCGCTTCAGAGGACCTCTGCAGCTGACAGCATGTTTTCACTAATTACAGCCCCCTGTAAGCAAGGATAGAGAGAGCATAAAATTTTGTCTGATGTATAAAATTCAGGTATTTAGGGAATTTTGGTACTGGCCTGGGGCAGCAGGAGTATGGGCCTTCTTTACTTGGAGGTACATCATGGAGCATCAGAGGCTGAGACGGGGCCTTTAGCCATAACAAGCACAGGAAACCTCTCCAACTGCAATTTCAGGGTTCGTTACTTGTTTGTTTCTAATGTAGACGGCCACGTTGATGGGAGAGGTGAAATGTGGAGGATACTAAAACAGATTTTGTACCTCTTGGTTGTATGAAGTCTTGGGAAATGTTCTTTCTCTGAGTCAAGTAGGAACTCCAGCATTAGAAGCCCGTGATGTTTTGGGTCTCACGAAGCCAAGAAAATCTCCCAAACTTACTAAGCGACCTCTGCTTCTTTAACACTACTCTAAGATACGAAAGGACCACTGCTCCTGGGGGTGGGAGAGACCAGATGTCAGGGACACTTAGAGTCAACTGAGGTTTAGGAATTGTAAAATAATGTTTGGGCAGTTAACTAAAATTCTCCCCTCCCATCTGGAACAGCATGGGGTGGAGGTGGCAGAAGTAAGGGGAGAGAGTTAGGAGAGTTAAGAGGTTAAGACATCTTAACATCGGACAGCTCTCTAAATTTTTCGGATCACTGATCTCTGCTCCAACCATCATGTAGAGCGACTCGCACTGTGGCTGCTGCAGGAGCCTGAAGCCTCTCCTACCACACAGTGTGACATGGTCTCTGCTCTGCCCAGCTGTGTGCCCCTCCAGGCCAGCACCTCCATTTGGAGCTCTAGTTCTGGAGTATTGCATAAGTCTATAAAGCCCTGAAGGCTGCAGAGGAGTCTTGGAGCCTGGTTCCTAAAGGGCAGAGCAGTGGGAGATATTTGCAGGAGCAACTCCCAGCTGTCAGCACCTGGCAGGGGTCAATGGCAGGGTGCATTTTGATTTAGTAGAAATAGCATATGCTTTTGAGGCCAGAAGATATTGGTCTCAATACCATTTCTACTCCTTAATAGCTATTTGGGATCTTGAACAATTTACTTGACATCTCTGAGCCTCAACTTCTTGATCTATAAAATGAGAGGGAAAAAAAAAAAAAAAGCTTCCTCCAAAGCACCAATTCTTTATCTAAAAATTTGGAAATTAAAAGGGAAAAAAATAAGCATTTATCCTGCCTTTCCTGTATCGACTGTATTTCAGGGTAGCCAGATAGCCTGAATTGATGAGGAAAACATTTTTTAACAGAAAAAAATCCGACTAATAAATGCAGAAGTAATGATATAACTAAAAAATCACCATTTTGCAACCCCTAAGAAAATAATTGTTCCAGGCAAAGATCATCAATGGATGAAAGTCTCATGAATAGTCAATTTGGAACAATTTATCTTTGCATCATCAGAAGGAGGATAACCAGACGTCATGGTCTCCTGTTATGAGGCAGTATGACGCTCAGAGCCCACCCTGGGAGAATTTTCAAAAACTGAACTTCAGACCAATCAAGCCTCTGGAGCTAACTTAAAGTTTGTAGGAAAGGTGAGGGATAAAGACACAAGTTAAATGACACCACAAGGAAGCAAACAGACAGACCCAGAATGTGGGAATTCTATAAGACAACTAATCCAGTTTCTGCAATCAGTGAATGGCAGGAAAAATGTGGGGGCAGGGGAACTGGTCTAGATCAAAAGAGTCAGAGACACAACAATCAGTGTATGTGTGAACCATGTGTAGATCCAGATTCAAATAGGCCCATCAGACGAGACATTTGCCTGATTATATACTGAGTGTTAGACAGTACCAAAGAATTATCATTTTGTTGAGTGTGATAATGGCATCATGGCTATGTGAGAAAATGTCTATATTGCTTAGAGATATATATTAAATATGTAGGGGTGAAATAACATGATCTTTGGAACTTGTTTTAAAATACTTTAATAAAACCAAAGGAAAAAAGAGGGAGATGAAAAGAGACGAAAGAAGAGAAAAATAAAGGAAGCAAAGAAAAAAAAAAGAAAAGAAACTACCCCATAGAATGGATGGAAATATTAAGATTAGAAAGACTATATCCAAAATATATAAAGAACTCATGTAACTCAACAACAAAAAAACAACTCGATTAAAAACTGGGCAGAGGATTTGAACAGACATTTTTCCAAAGAAGATACATGGATGGCCAACAGGCACATGAAAAGATGCTCAACATCACTAATTACTAGGGAAATGCCAATCAAAACCACAATGAGGGGCTGGCCCCATGGTATAGCAGTTAAGTACGAGAGCTCCGCTGCTCGCAGCCCGGGTTTGGATTGCGGGCGCACATCGATGCACCGCTTGTCAGGCCATGCTGTGGCAACATCCCACATAAAGTGGAGGAAGATAGGCACAGATGTTAGCCCAGGGCCAGTCTTCCTCAGCAAAAAGAGGAGGATTGGCATCGGATGTTAGCTCAGGGCTGAGCTTCCTCACACACAAAAAAAACCACAATGAGATATCACCTCATGCCCATCACAATGGCTATTATTCAAAAGACAAGAAATAACAAGGGTTGGAGAGGATGTGGAGAAAAGGGAACCATTGTACACCAGGATTACCACATGATCCAGCTATTCTACTTCTGGGTATTTATCCAAAGAATACAAAAACACTAATTCGAAAAGATATCTGCACCCCACTGTTCACTGCAGCATTATTTACAATAGCCAAGACATGGAAACAAACTAAGCGCCCCACTGACAGATGAATGGATAAAGAAGATGTGGTATATATATACAATGGAACACTACTCAACCATAGAAAAAGATGAAATCTCACCGTTTGTGACAACATGGATGGACATTGAGGATATTATGTTAGGCAAAGTAAGTCAGATAGAGAAAGACAAATACTGTACGATTTAACTCATATGTGAAAGATAAACACAAAAACAACAACAAACAAACACATAGATACAGGGAACTGGTGGTTACCAGAGGGGAAGGGGAGCGGGAGGAGGGCAAAAAGGGTAAAGGGGGACATTTGTATGGTGATAGATGGAAACTAGATTTTTGGTGATGAATACAATGTAATGTATACAGAAGTCAAAATATAATGATGCATACCTGAAATTTATACAATGTTATAAACCAATGTGATGTCGACAACAACAAAAATAAATACATATATACAAATTTTATACACTGGTATAATTAGATTTATCCAAATGAAAGAGAAAATGCAAAAAACAAAAACAGATAAACTAAGAAAAGCACCTAGCACACTGCACGGTACCCAGCACTCAGTGATGCCAGCTTCCTCTCCCTTTCGCAGGCTACACCACTGTTCTGAGCTCTGAAACTTCTGCACACCCTCATGGACTGGTAGGTCCCTAATTACTAGAAATCCCCCTACATTTTAACAACACTCCTCTTCCATTATCTCCTCTACACAAATTCAATATGGAAGGAATCAAACTTAATTTCTGTTCTCTAATGAGGCCAGAAAAGGAAATATTTCATTATTCTCACACAACGAAAAGACAACAAAAGCCAAAGAGACAGTTAGTAACAGAGACAGTACACCACACCCTTCACGCTCAAGGAAATAACTTTGTGTTTCTAATGACTGCAATCCAAGGGCCCATGGCAAGTAGCCATTTGTAATTTTGCTGAAAAGTAAATTTAGATTGCCCACATCTCAAAGAAATGTCTCAAATTTAGTCAGAAGAATACTTACTGGCAAGCTTTTTTTTTTTTTTTGCTGAGGGAGATTGGCCCTGTGCTAACATCTGTGCCAATCTTCCTCTATTTTGTATGTGGGTCACCACCACAGCATGGCTTTATTGTGCTGTAGGTCTGCACCTGGGAATGAACCTGGGCCACCGAAGCAGAGTGTGCCAAACTTAACCACTAGGCCACAGGGCCAGGCCCACGAGCTATTTTATTTATGACATAAATTGCACATTCAAAAGAGCTAGTTTTAATTTTATCACTTTATTTTCACCATTAATCCATGTAAAAATTATCCCATGTAATGTCAAGGCTAACATCATGCAAACAAGTAGGCCTCTGAAAGAAGATAAAAATTCTGAATATTTCAAGCTCAAACCTATGGGAAACTCTCTCATCAGTTCTCAGGTTACCTGGTATTATTATTTAAAACAACAGTTCTGTGCACATTTCCTGTAAAGCCATTGTTCCCTCTACAGTGGAGCCAAGCATTTCCAGAGTGGAGACTTTTAGCATTTTCAATAAAACCTAAGAAACCAGAACTTCTGAACTAATCCCTGCTTTATAATTGTGCTCTCCTTCCACTGAAATTCAGTTCTCCCTCTCTCGTAGTTGTGTAGTATTTTACGGCTTTTACTAGATATAACACCAAATCTAATCTACTTGTATTACATAGTTAATAGTGGACTTTTGTTTCTCCACCTAAGTTTCAAACTCCCTAACAATCAGCGTTCGTTAAGCTGAATGAACTGACTTTGGTTCCTGAGCACTCTGCAGGTGCTGGATGCTGCAGACCTGGAATAGGGTGTCTATTCCAAACCTACAAACATGAGTGAAGGGCCGCTGTGCTAACAACACAAGAACCACATGTAACACCAGCAAGAGGACGGTGCATCCCCAGTGAGAGGCCATGGGATCAGTTTTCCACCACTGCCATCATGTGTTCTGAGCAGTCCTCGGAACAGTCGTCCCATCCACAGCTGTCAAAGCCGCCTGTACTCGTGAGCTACCTGAGCCGGTCGGTATTGTCAGACTAGGCAGACATCCGACCCACCTTGTGCAGAAAGAGAATGATGCCATCCTGCAATCATGAAACAGGCAACGCAAATCTCTGCAGCTTCCTAAATTGCTGTTTATTAAAAGATCAATATTTTTCAGGATTTTTCCGTTTTTGACAAGCTTTTCCCACCACTATTATTAGTAGTTCCAATCTTTCTATTTTCACTAGTCATATTCGGAAAAGGCTGATTTAATCACAATATTTCTTAAATATATTTTAACCCTCACGGTTGGCTGACCTTATTTACTTAAAAATGATTTTTAGCCATTTCTATAGATGTATATTTATCACTTTCAGTCTTAACCTTAGAGACTTCTATGAGTTTGGTTATTCCTCTTAGCAAACGGAGGATCAATGCAATGAGACGGGAAACTTAAGCTTCATTCTTAACACAAATGTTTTTTCCGAGCCTATTATCACACATAACTATGGCTGAAATGTAGCATTTTATTGAGAATATACAATATTTAAGCCAGTATTGAAGAATCCGATTCATTATACATATATGTCCGCCTTACACTAACACACACTTCCTATCTACAGGGTATTTAACATCATCCTTTTCCCTCTGCTTTTGTTTCTTTCAGGAGCAATTTAGAACTACTGGGATAATGGAGTTGAAATTTGATTGTTAAACAGAATTGCATTTCAGCAGCTCAACCCACATAACTGATAAGCTTGGTTTTGTTACATTTTTGATAGCAGCCAAAATGCACAACTAGGAAAAAAATCTCAAGTCTGTCATTCTCTTTCCTCTAGGAATAGATAAATTCTCTTTCCTCTGACCCAGAGTATGAATGTGTGGTTTATTATTATTATTTTTAAACCAGAACTCTAATAATACTCAAAAAAGTTTCAAATCTTCTCATAAATACACAGCAATCAAAAAGAGTATTTTTCAACCCCACCACCTCATACTCAATAACAAGTAGAGGGAAAAAAGCACAGAATCTAAAAATTAAACCGGGTGCTAGACTTGAAATCGTACAAACATCCTCTAGTTTTAGTATAGCTCTCTTAATATAGCCAAGCTTTTTGTTTAGTTGATTTTTTTATTTATGTATTTTTTAATGAGAAAGAAAAAAAAAAGATTCTCTACCAGAAGCCATAAAAATCTCTCAGATGGTAAAACAGATAACCCTAAAAGTTTTTGCCTAAATTCATACACATACCTAAAATAAAACTGGCCGATTAATCTTGCTACAGTACTTTGAAAAAGAAGACATCTGAAAATACAGTGTAGCAGTGTGATACTGCACTGCCTCTAATTAAGTGCAGACTAGGAAAAATTATTCTTAGTTTAGTCTATGGAAGTGGGGGTGGAAATTTCTCTCTTTGCAATTCAAAATTACTTTCAAGATAGAGCCTTTCTTTTCCAATGCCTTCATTAAAGAGAGCTGTTAAGAACTGTCTCCCAACCATCCCCAAAGAGCACAAAGCTGCCCAGTCTTCGCCCCATATGCTCGGCTTTGAAGTGTGAAGCCGTGACCATCCCACTAGACTCTTACGCCACCATCAAAGCCATCTCGTTAAGCACAGCGCTGAAAGTTACCGCGCAGCCGTAATCGCTGCAACACCAACACTGCATTAACAAAGCGACCGCGAGATTCCTCCCCCGCATGGCTAGGACTTGAAGAAATTTTTACCATATGTACACATGCACGAGATACGAAAATTTATTGTGCTAGAACCTCATTGAGAAGTACATTAAACACGCCGACTAGAACTGGATGTTATTCTAAGGGACTGGAAAAAAATAAAATGCAGCTGATCTTTACGATGAAAGAACAGAAACACCAGGCTGAAAAACGAGATCAAGTATAATTCCTAAACTGCATTTCTACTGACACATTCTGTTGGCTGTTCTTTCTTGGCAGCAGAAAACAATTTAAGGGGGAAAACACAATTCTACTGCCTGTCACTGGATGCTACTGTGTACTCTGTCACCTTTCATTTCTAAGGGACAAATTAGCTTGGGAACAGTGACATGCTGATAATACACCTATGATTCAAAATGAACAGGATGTGCTAAGAAAAAGTCATTTCACTTGTGTCTCTGAGTCGTCAATTTATCATTGGCATTGTGGTAAAAAACAAAATGCAAAAAAAAACTTATGTGTTAAAGGAAATGAGGTCAGAATAAGCACTTGATTTATTTTCGTCTAAAAATTAATCTGTAAAAAATATTTTTAAACATTTGTACCTAATGATTCCATTCCTTTCTTTTTGCCCCAGAGAAATCTTTGCATTTGTGCACAAGAAAGACTATTCAAACATGTTCATTACTGCCATTATTCGTAGTAGGAAAAATGAAAAACAATCTGAATGTCTACAAATAGGGGAAGAAATAAAATGTGATATATTCACACTATGATAACTGTACAGCAGTTAAAAGGAATGAGCTAGAACTGTATGTAATACTACAGACAGCTCTCCAAAACATCTTGCTTAATGAACAAGTTACAGTATGACAGCATTTATATTACAAACAAATACAAGAAATACTACATTGGATTTATGAGTATATACACACATATATATAAATAAAAGCATGGGGAAAACTCTGGATTGAGTGTAAACATAGTGTACTCAAACCATAACTTGGCAGAGAGTGGTTCAGGAAACCAGGAATAGGGGTGGTGGTCAGAGGTGAATTTTAACCTTACCTGTAATGTTTGAAACTTTGAAAAAGAGAAATAAAAAGTTCCAGGCAAGGTCTAATAAATAAACAGCTGTGAGGATCCTTTCTTTTTCCTGCTGTCTTAATGGAAAACTGTGAGTAAGTTTCTTAATGTTTCCAGGTCTGTTTTCCACCTACAGAATGAAAAAATTGAACCTATCCTCTATCCTTATTATGAACATAAGAATTATGTGCCCCCAAACTATTAAATACCCTATACTTTCATGGAGATATAGATATCCAGGAAAATACATGGTATATTAGTAGTTTGGGGCACACTTTACATATATATCTTCATATACGTATAAAGAACTCAAGAATCTTGTTATTTCCTTGTATATAACATACACTTTCATGGAGATGTATATTCATGGAGATGTTATTCCTATGTAGGGCATATGCTGATATAATCACCACTTTGTGCAGACATGATATGGTTAGCTTAAAGAATTACACTTTCCTGAGTGACCTAACAAATGTAACTTGTACTGTCTTCCATTAGCTTGTTTTATTCTGTCCTATAGTGCTCCCTAATTGCTTCAGATTCATGGCCAGATCCATAGATTCATGGCCCCAGCTTTCTTGGGAGGAAGGACTCTATTATACTTCTCTGATAGTCACAACAGCACTTACTATGGTAAATGGAAGCCTAACAGGCATTCCAATGTCGTTTGGATGTTCGCAAATACCTCTTCATTTATCGTCATATTTCTCTGAAACAGGTACTAAATATCATTTTGCAAACGAAGAACTGGTAAGGAAGAAGCTGTCTGCTATAGAACTTAGAATTTTACGGCTGAAAGCACTTCAGATATCTCCTACTCAAGTAGTTTCCAAACACCTTGTTATGCAATCCCTTTTCTCAAAAGGCACCTTATTTGGAATCTTGATAATACAAAACAGAGAAGAGGGATCCACTCTCTCTACGGTGGAGGGGAATAGCCTGGGCCCCAACTGCTCAGCACCCGCCTCTACAGGGCCACAGAGAATTGCTAACCACAGTGACAGCTATTTACTGGTGGGAGGCAGAGTACCAAGGGCTTTACACACAGGCATTATTTCTCATAACCATCCTGACAGGATGATATTATTCCCCATTGTATAGATATAAAAACAAAGAAAACTACATAAGAGACTAAAAAGTTTTCCTAAAGTCAGCTGGCAAATAAGTAGCAGATCTGGGATCTGAACTGAGGTTTATTCAGCTCCAAAATTCTTATTTTGCCCACTTACCATGTGGCTTTCTTTTCTGACCACTCAATGTGATAAAATTGTTTAGTTCGCGCTGATAAAAAAAAACTCCCGGGCCCACATGCATACATATGTACATATGTAATGAGTGGGTAGGATTAGAATTGGGCCTGTTGCTTCCATAGAGTGCTCCCCCTTTGTAAAGACCTCTCACTTTCTTTCAGGGGGACTATTGAGACGCTGGGGCTGCCCCAAAGAGCGGTTCAGATGGGACATGGAAAAGCCTTGGAGATGGCCAGGAATCCTTCTGCCGGCCAAGGTGTCAGTCATGAGTGAACAGCTTTCCGTATAAAGCCCACTTCCCACAGCATTGAAGGGTTCCTGTGTCTCTTCCACGCAACCAGGGCTCCCAACACGGCAAACAAATAGTTTGCATGGGTTAGCTTGGTTTCGTTGTCTGTGTTCGGCTCCTAAACATCTTCCTGGCCACTGGCCACCAACAATGCTCAACCACCTCTCCGAGTGTCAAGCCTAGCCCTAACTCTCGCCATTTGACCCCAAAACAGGTCAAGTCCTCCAACCCTTCTTCCCACAGTCCCGCTCCTCTTTGCCACCTCCCAGGGGATGCCCATTTCCACATACCCCATGCTCACCTCTTTAAATCTCCTTTTGGAGAAAAATGCTTCTTGCCCACTACTGATGTTTCTTTCCACATGAAGAGAGTTCTGCTGGTCTTGCTGGCTATTATGGGTTAAATTATGTCCCCTAAAATTCATATGTTGAAGTTGTAGCTCCCAGGACTTCAGAATGACCTTATTTGGGGATAGGGTCATTGCAGGTGTAATTAATTTAGATGAGGTCATATACTGGAGTAAGGTGGGTCACTAATCCAATATGACTGGTGTCCTCATAAAAAAGGGAAATTCGGACACAGACAATACACAGGGAGAATGCCATGTGAACATGAAGAGGGTGATGTACAAGCCAAAATGGAACAGATCCTTCCCTCACAGCCCTCAGAAGGAACCAACCTGCCGACACCCTGAACTTGGACTTCTAGCCTCCAGAACTGCCAGATGATAAATTTCTGTTGTTTAAACCACTCAGTCTGCGACACTTTGTTACTGAGCCCTAGGAAATTAAAACATTGGCCTTGCTCCCGCTCAACATTCATTCACTGATGGGGAGTCTGGGAGACAAATTGGGTTTACATAGGCCTACCCCTTCCTCTTTTCCTTCTTAGGAGCTAGCTGTCAGCAGGAAACACACATTCCGGTCCACGCCTCCTTGCCATAAGCTTTCCAGGGGCAGGCCTGTGCTGTCCAGTGCTGCCTGTGACTGGCTGGATAAGTCTGTCTAATTCTCCAGTTGGGTAAGTTCAGCTGTCAATATTAGTTTTATCAGTAATAAAATTAGCATTTCCATTTCTTACCTGCCTTTTTCTACTGTCGAACTGGTTCAAATTTGGGAAAGGAAAAAGTGTACTATTTATTACGCCCTCCTCTCAAACCCCACCCCCAGTCCTCATCTTTCTGGGGCAGGGAGTGCGGTGGCCTCCTTCTTTCTCTATTCTATTGCTATGGAATAAACTCTGTGCCCTGCTTTCCCAATGCCTTCCTTTTGGTTGTCAAAAATTCACATGTGAATACTGACTGTTACTTCCTCATTCTCACTATGACAATTCCATACCCCTCAAGGAAGCAGATAACTCAGACTGTCCAGGAAACAGTCATGCACAGGCTGTGGGGGAAAGAAATGCACAACAATTAATATCCCAAGATATTATCTTACTAAATATTTTTGGTTAATTAGAATTAGAGAATGAGTTATTTAACATATGCAATTTTAATAGTCAAATAATAAACGATAATTAATCTAATTAACAATGATGTTATGATCATATGTTGTCATCATTACTATTATCACATGCTCTGGGGCTCTTGAGAAGCACACCCTCACTTGACCAATGGAGACCAGGTGGGTGGGCTGGTGGGTACATGAGGGTGTGGAGAGACTTGGGTTGGTGTCCTTAATCTTACAGGCCCATCGATGCCACTAACATCACTATGTCATTTCTTCAGAATTTTGTAATCCTAGCAGCCTTGACACCAGAAGTCACTGTAAATGCTAGGAAGCAGGGATAAAAAGGAAAAGGAATTTGGGAAAAGCATCACCAAGATCAGGGGTCCTGGGCTTGAAAAGTTAGCATATCAATCAAATAGGCTATAAATCCCCTATTAGGACTACATTCTCTAAAACACCATCAGCAACAATAAAAAATCTATCTCTGGGTACTGTAGATAACTACTCAAAACCAGAAAACCTGGAGCCCCCAAACTCTGAGGCCCCCCAGGGCTGCCTTTGCTAGTAAGGGGTGAATGTTAACGTCTCCCGCAGTGACCCCTGACTTAATCCTAAGTATTCTAAGAGACCCTTCACCCTGGGTGAAGTGGAGGTAGGGAGGGGGTCTCCCAGTTTTTAACTATAAATCTTATAACTAACTTCTAGACTAGGAAAGAATTACAAGAAGTGTACTGTCAGGCAGTGAAGATTTTATGCACTCCACCTATTCACCCCAATTGGAAGATTCTTATAGTACATTTATTCTTGTCAATATTTTCAATAAACCCTGTGCAATATACATCAAGAGTGTAACAGGGAAGGAGGGAAAGCCAATACAAGGGCGTGTTATCAGTCATCGCGGTGAGCAGCTGGGGCTTGATCTTGCCAGAACGGGCCTTAGAATCACTGGTTTCAGAGACAGAAGATGAGCGCATTCATCTATGAGTTCAGGTCCCCCACTGGTCAAGGGTTGCCCCCTGGGGGGTTAACTTGCTTGGACTTCAGGCTACCACAGAGCCCAAGTGAGAGAAAGGAGTGTAGCTTCTTCAAGTCTGCGTGGGTTCACTGGTAGTTGCCAGTCATGGAAGAATAAGTTAGTTTACCCCAGTTCTCCCATTTGGCCTTTTCCTTCCTCCTTAGTACCTGTTTTATGGTGATAGATATAATGTTGTTGCATTTATTAAGCCTGTAGCATTTTGCATTTATGAACACCTGGTAACTCTCCCTCGTATATAAAACGTACTAAAGTCACTGGAGATCAATCTTAATGTTTTAAGTACTTTCCCAATGCACAATCCCTTGTTTTTTCAGCTTTTTATATGGTGGCAGTATCCTTTAAGTCTCAAACTAAATGCTACATCCTAAAAATATGCTAATTATGCTTGTAAAATCAACCATTGTTTTTATGCCATGGCAATGAGGGTAGTGCTGATGGATAAGAGAATTGTATCAGAACCTAGGATCTAAATAGACTAATCTCTACCAAATCCAAGGCTGTTTTATGAGACAATCTCCATAGCAACTGGAGACTCAGAGTGGAAAATTCTTGAAGTGAAAAGTTGTTCCTGATTTGCCAGATCAGCCCATGTTTTGACAATCTGTAATAAGGTAATCAAAGGGTCTCAAGACTATCACACAAGTGTTGACATCGTGTGAATTTGTCATGGCACATGTCCTCCAACTCATAAAAATACTCGAAAAAACATCTAATGAGGCTGATAATTCTAATCAAATTCATTAATGTTTTATATATTTTAAGATAAATAAAAAAATCAAAATCAATTATGTAAGAGTTATTTCTTTATTCCTATAACTTACTTAGCTAGCACTTTAGCTTTCCAGTCTTCTAAATAATGTCAGTTGGCATTGTACAAACATTATTTCATTTGATTAATGACACAAAACAAAAAGTAAGTTTCCATATCATTTCCAAAATTCTATGCTACAGACTCTTAAAGCTGAATATTATGAACCTACATGTTGGGTAAGCCCATTTTCACTGGCAAATTATTGGGAGAATTTGCCTGAGCACCTTCTGCCCTGACCCCTCCCCTCCATCTTCACTCAGTCCTCATGAAGGTTCGTGTGAATGGGAAACAAAGTGATGTTTCAGAGACACTGGCTCCCACACATGAAAACACTGAGGAAGGAAGAACTGTAAAACGTACAAGAAATACTATGGCCCACAGTAATCCTTCAGAGAAACTGTCTATAAAAAATTTATAGAAGTCCAGAAATTGAGACTAAATATCTTCCATACTGAGCTACACATCAGACAAAAGAATAATGTTCCTGTAAATTTACCAGTGATTCTAAATTAGGTGAATTCATTGTTCTTGAAGGATTCAGGATAATTAAAAATCACCAAGAAGAATGAGAGCAGTAGGGACTTCTCAGTAAAGATGGGAATGTGGATCCCTATGTTTACTTTCACTTCTTCCAAAAACCCCAGAAAAAGATGTTAAAGACATATTTCTTAAAAGCATTGACTTGCTCAAACAGACAGAAAAGGAAGAGGAGGCAATAGCATTGGAACTCGAAGAGCAGATATGAGTGGGGGGTGATTTAGCAGACCCAAGTTAGCGAGAGGGACAGCAGAGAAGCAACCTGACTTCCAGCACAGGCCCCTGAAAATGGTCAGAACTGGCAGCCTCACTTTGGAAGGGAAGGTAAACGCAAAGCTGAAAACAGGGAGACCAGCGGGAAGTCTGCTTAAGCAGCAACTAGATCCCACCCCCCTCTACAGACAGGCAACGACCCTGCCCCCAGCCTGGCAGAAGACACAAGAGGTAAAAGCCAACGGATCTGGGCTGGGGGATACTGGGCACACCTGAGGGTAGGGGTGTTAAAGCAAAGAGAGGAAGTTAGAGAACACTTACAAACTAAATGCTGAGACTCTTCCAGCCTTCTTCCACAACTGAGCTCCTAAAACATGGACATGTCTACATGCTAGGCTGAAGACTGGAAGACTCTTCTCTGGGGAACATGAACAGCCCAAGAGGAAAGACCAAAAAATTACTGACATAGGGGTTCCCCAAAGAAACCACCCAGCCAGATCAGCCTACAGCTGCCAGACTCCACCTACATACTCAGAGTACCCATTCAGTCACTCAGTGCCCACTCTTGCAGTAACAGCCAACCAAGGGTCATCAGACATCCAAGGAAAGCCTTTAAAACAAACAAGAAAAAGCAACCTGGGGGTGGAGGGAGGAGAACAGACACTGTTGCAGGAAGAAGGTCAAAAATTATCCATTGAGACTGCATTCATGAGACAAGACCTGGATGTTATTTAAAATAATAAATAAAAGGAACATTTAGAGAGTAAACAAAAGCACTTGGAAACTAATACAGAAGAAATGAAAAATTTATTGAAGACTTGGGATATAAAGTAGAGGAAATTTGCCAGAAAGTATTATAAAAATATAAAGTGATAGAAAAAAGAGAGAAAATAAACATAGAGAACCACTGCAAGAGTGTCAATATCCAAATAATGGGGCTTCCAGAAAGAAATAAGAAAACAGAAGAAATCATCAATGGAATAATTCAACATAATTGTCCAGCACTGAAGGACAAGAGTTTCAAGGATTCAAAGGACCTACCAAGTATCCAGCATAATGAATGAAAACAGACCTATACAAAAGTTCATCACAGCAATTTCAGAACACAGGAACAAAGTGAAGATCTTACAAGCTTCCAGAGAGAAATGACAGATCCCATACAAAGATCAGGAAATATAATAGTTTCAGAATTCTCAATAGCAACATGGAAATCAGAATTCGATGACACAATGTATTCAAAATAAAGGTAAATTATTTCTAACGGATCTGGACTGGGGGATACTAGAATACTATATCTAGCCAAACTAAGTATTAAACATGAAGGTAGAATAATGGCATTTTCAGACATGCAAGGTCTCAAAAATGTATTTCCCATTTTTTAAAAAGCTACTAGAAGATGTGTTCCACCAAAACAAGGACACAAATTTTTTAAAAAGCAAGCGAGAGAGAGAACACATGGACTCCAACATGGAGAAAGATGATGGGAACACCCAGGATCATAGCAAAGGAAGAGCCCATGATGACAGTTATTCTCAATAAACTGAGGGTAAACAGTCCTAACTGGAACAGGTCAGAGAGTTCTAGAAGATATTTCTTTAAGAAGATGAAATTGATAGAACACTCAACACATGGAATGTTCTATCTGAATGCATGGCAAGATGTTATTGACAGAGAGTTTGGGGTTAAACAGGTGATGAGTATTAAAAAAACTAAGTAAACAATCAAAAAGATAATGATTAACTCCAGCAAAAAGAAAAAGTTGTGCAGAAAGAACATAATAGTAACATTTTAAATGATTCATTGTGAACAATGTTTATAAAGTCATAATAATATAACCATTAAATATTGATCCAAATTTTGATATAACTACATTAAGAGGAGGGAGAATTGGGAGGTAAGAGGGAGGGAGTGAGTGTGTGTGTCTGTGTATGTGTGTGTGTCAGGGGTGAGGAGTGGGGTGAACAGAAGCTAAATTCTCATATTCTGCGGTGAGAAGTCAGTAGACAATGCCTAAAACTGAAAAAACAAGAAATACCAATATAAGTGTGACATTTAGGCATCTGGAATTGAATCCTAAATAATAAGACCATGGCTCTGGGGAGAAGGAAACTGCAGTGTGCCTACGGTGAGGAGGAAAGGAGGGTTATGTAGGTACTCAGAGTTTTTGGAACAAATCCTGGAGAACATTTGACTTTTAGCCACATGCATTTTGATAACAAAAAGAAGGAAAGGGAGGACAGGAGGGAGAAAAGAAGAGAGAGAGGGAAGGACAGAGGGAGGAAGGGAAAAAGGGTGGAGAGGAAAAATTTTAGAGACATAGAGATAAAAATGAGATGTAGCTTAATACAGCAAATATGGTTTTTATAGAAAATGAAAACCAAAATTCAAAACATTTTTTAAAAATTACAAGCTTTAAATAAATATAGATAGATCTATGTGTCTCCTAGCTCTCAATTTTATATCCACCTGCCAAGTGGCAGCATGTAAAAAATGTGTTCATGCTCTTTCCCCCCAAATCCCCTTTCTTCCACCATTTCTAAGTGACGACACTTTCATACCACAGCTTTGTTCCCCACCCCGCAACGTCCTATGGAGTCTCTCCATTCTCTGTTATCTTAGGCTACCATTGCCTTTCCCAACTGGTCTGCCTGCTTCCTGTCTGTTCTCTATCATGCAGGCAATGTGATCTTTCCAAAATTCAAAGCCAATCATACCACTTTCTTGCTTAAAACTCTACAATGGTTCCCAATGCCATTGGGATAAGGTTTGCACTCCTTAACCTGGCATATAGGACTTCATGATCTGACCTCTGATGACCTCTCTTGTGCTTCATTTCTTAACATCCCCAGGAATGCCTTTCCCATCCCACTTGGTCTCTAAGTGGCAGCCAGCCATGCTGAAGTCCTTTGTGGGTCCTCAAGCCCAGGCCGCTTTTACCTCCGAGCCTCCGAATTGCTGTGCCTTTTACTATAGAAATTATTAAACTAAAATTATACGCAAAATTATGTGTATGTGTTTCTATGTATGTATACACAAATGCACATGCATAAAAACTTGCAAATGATTTTGACAGTATTTTGAACACAAATTTTGGCCTTACTTTAAGAACTCCTTTCTTAAGGTATAAGCAAGCTTACAGTTGATGTCAAAAAGTTCTGATACATATTATTCAGATTTGTTGCCTACAAAGTATATATGAATTATACATATCAATATTAACTATCTTTTATGTCACTGGAATGTTCTCTATTGCCCTTCTTGCCAAAGAAAGTTAGTTAAATTATTATCTTAAAGTTGGTTTCCCTGAGAAGGGGTTACTCTAGTGAAAAACATCCCTCCACTGTTCTGAGAACAGCAAGATCCTAGAATTTGAATACTTCTGCCTCATAAGAATGCCTGAGCATGCTGTTACAAAAAAAAAAAAAAACTTAAAAAAATTTGGATGATATTAGATGAACAGCTGTGTAGAAAGGGGAATGTAAAAATAAAAACTGCATGTTGGAGCATCAAAATAGTAACCGTGTACAGTATATGACTGCTTTTAATCAGATGAAGATTGAAGCTATTACATTTCAAATCAAATGTTATAAATTAGTTCACGAATGCAGCTGAGCTCTCATTTAATTAGAAATGTCCATGTTTAAATCATGAGGTACAGTAGCTGCCAATGAAGCAAAAGGGCAAAGGAAGGGAGAAATCCTACGTCCAGACCCTCCAATTGTCAACTGTCTCCTACGCAGGACGAACATCTGGGGTGGACTAGTCCTGTTGTAATGAAGAACTTCATGTACTAGCTAATTTGAGATTTAACGTAATTGAACATAATTGTTCTGAAGACAATTAAAATCATTATTCTGGTCCGGACAATTCTGAACTCTTCATTTTTGTGTGAAATGTATTTTCCCCCCTGCTGAATTTTAACTCTTTCTTGGATAAAAAAAGGTAAAGCAAATTCTGGGCCAAGATTTCCCCTGGAAATAATCCATAGATTGTCAGGTCCCATTAACATGCAGCAGAAGCAATGAGGTTCCCCCTCAGAAATAAGTCTCATTCCCCAATTCTAGTGCTGGATGTAGCTCAGCTCGAGCCCAGATCTACATTCCAAATGTTAGACAATTCACTATTAAATAAAAATGAGGCCACATCATAGAGGGATTTCTGAGGTCATACAGAGAGAATGCAATTATCCTAAGGCAGACTTTTCCCCAAAGGTTATGAGCCCCAACATTTCGTAATTAACCGTGGAGCAGCTCGACAGTCCAGGCAAAAGGTCTTTCTTTTCTCCCAATTTGCCTAATTCAAAAACACCTCAAGTGACATAGCTCAAATTTTCCAAATTAAACTTACCCCTGGGGCTGAAATCAAGCATGTGACAGTTCAGTTCTAAAGCAAATCTTAAAGAGAGTTGTGCATAGGGAAAAAAGAAAAAAAAATCAGAGGAAAAAGGGGTAGGAGTTAACATTTAAGTGGTTCTTCAACCTCATCATTACCCCTGCTCAAGAAAATAGGACACAGATGGGCAAAACACACCCTCACTCTGCCCTGAAGAGTCTGAGGAACTCATTAGAAACTATTGTTGTTTCCTCATGATCGACTGTGAATTTGTAAGGGACAAAATGATGGATTTACTGCATCCCGCAGCATTTAGTGCTCCATAGTGTCATGGGGTGGAAAGTCACAAAGACCCGGTGTGCCACTGCAACCTGTGAAAGCTTACTGTTGACACAGTTCTTCAAGGTCGACTTTTCCCAGGGAGTGGAGGAGGGATTTTATTGTCACAAGCTGCTGTGATTGTAAAATGATTTCCAACAAGGAATATCACACTACCTGAAACTTTCTCTTACTTCTGGCCACGGCTCCACACTCTTCCACTCCAACACCAGAGAGAGGGTAAATCGGAATTAAGTCCACCGCTCCCAGACAAGGGTGGACCCCCCTCTTGAACCTCCATATCAATAGATGGGAAGGCCTCCAAGCAGGCAGCCAGAACAGAATTGCCTTAAAAACGTCAAGTTGTAAAAAACAATCATTAAACTTTCAATCGCATCTAAAGAAGCAGTTATAATTTTATTGCCCCACTAGTTGTTTTTCTTTTGTAATCTATATAAAAGATTGTTTTTCATCCAAAATAAGAGAAGAATAAAAGATCCAACATTTCCCCTCGCTTCATCTCTCAACTGTCATAAAGTTTCACATTTCTTCCAGCTCTTTATTCCTGAAAGTGGAGGAATTATGCAATGCTTATCAGTCTTAAACAACTTTGTATTTTTTTACAATTGACTACTTTAAATTTTTTCAATTTTATCAAATTAACCTGATAAAATTCCTTGTTATTTTCAGAATGTTATGAATTTATATTAAAATATACATACAAACATAAATTTTTAAAAGCATAAGTATTTATTTTAGTTTTGCTCTTGTCCAGTAATTAGATTTTTCATTAAATTATTATATCTAAATACATATTATAGACACCTAAGAGTTTTATGTTATTACTCTGAGTTTTCATTAGCAGTGCAGTATGACTACTTTAGCAAAAGAGATACACAACAAAGAAGCAAATTTTACATCTTATGATTAACATTCAAGATAATCTGTCCTGTGTTTGCTGGGAATTATCAGTCAGCTCTTTGCTCTCCAAACAAACATACCTTTGGAACAAAGGCAATCTGCTAAGTTGAAATCAAGTTTATTTGAAAATATTTTGAACCTTTTACTAAACAATATTAAGATAATACAGGTTTTTGTTTACAGAGCTATGATCCTTCAAATTCAAGTTGTCTCACTAAACCTTACAACAGGAGACAGGAAGCTCATTTCTTTTCAACCCATGAACCAACTCAAGATTTCAGGCTCCCGACCCAAAACACAACTGTGTAGCATGTTTCATTCCATGCCAACTCCTCAGTGAAATCAAGGCTGACTTCAGCACCATTACGTCACAGGTTAAAACTTGAAAATGTTTTTCTTAACCACAAAAGATATGTGATCATCTTCAAGGAAAGAATGTTATTAAATCTTGCACCCTAAGGTTGATTTGAATGAAGAGGAAAGGAGAAATGCTTAAGATGTACATGTTCAGAAAAACCACACAACGTGGTTTTGAGGTAGACTCCCTACCTAACGGAGGGGAATATTCAGATTTACACAGGACATCAATGACTAAAGAGCATTAGGTCTCCCTGAAGCCTACCCTTCATCAAAAGACACACGTAAAGAAAGAAACTGAAATCTTACCTAAGTCATTCACAGAAGCCGCTATTGGAATGACTGATCTGTTGTAGTCTTGATCAGAAAACACACTGAATGCTGAGACTTCAGGATGTTTCTGTTTTGTAAAGAAAACAACATATAAATGCAAGAATTTTTTTTTCTGTGATGAAACATTAATACTTTATATCTTCTGATACAATTAAATTTATTTAATAGAAAAATTCTGGGATGTGACCTTTGAAGTGACATTGGCTAATCATGAAATTCGTGGATAGTAATGTCCACTTCTCTTTTTTTTTTTTGGAGGAAGATTGGCCCTGAGCTAACATCTGTTGCCAATATTCCTTTTTTTCTTTTCTCTCCCCAAAGCCCCATTACACAGTTGTATATCCTAGTTGTAGGTCCTTCTAGTTCTTCTACGTAGGACGCCGCCTCAGCATGGCTTGATGAGCAGTGAGTAGGTCCACACCCACGATCCAAACCAGCGAACCCCGGGCCGCCGAAGTGGAACTCGAGAACTTAACCGCTACGCCACCGGGACTGCCCCAAATGTCCACTTCTTACAACGACTTCCTATATAACCAGACAGCTCAGCTCAGACACTAGTCTTTGGTGTCTATGAGAGAACTCCTTTTGCACTCGCTACTGAATCTGCCAAAGTTTTCTTAACTCAGTCTAAGATGGTAGCCTCTTCTTTCAATTGCCAAATTATATCACTATAAATTCTGCTCCTTAACAACCTCGTCTTCTAGGCCTTGTCAATTTTTCCTTCCAAAACCCAGAAATCAAACTGTCTGAATCAAAATCCGACATCTGGAAAAACTAGGATAGGCCCATTAGTGCCTGAAGCAGAGGTTTCTGGGATGCACGCACCTGTCTGTCAGAAACTGTTCTGACTCCACCATCTCCTTTTCAGAGGCCACCAACAGCCTTCAGATGTTAACGACTCCCAGCTTTCAGTGGCTTGTGACTCACTTGAATGTGTAACCTGGAGGAGAAAGCTGCCATACCCGTGTATGGCAGCTACATGTAACCCCAAAGTTATTTTTGAAGTTTACAAGCCTGGTTCAGGCTCCTTAAAAGTCCCCCTTAAGCCTACAAAAGCAAATTCAAAGTGAAGGACAAAAGTTTTCAGGCGGTAATTAAACCTTTCACTATGCCATTATACCTTTGTCGCCCTGTCCCCTGGCAGCCTAACAATTAATCTTTTCAGAGGAGAGGAAAAATAAGTTACATGCAGGACCTACAGAGCTTACAGCAGCCCTATGCCATTAATTTTAATAACATGAAAAGATAAACATATGTCACTCACTCACAGCCAAATGAGCATCTATACAGCCCGGCCCTGGGGTAGGTCTAAAATTTATAACTCGGATTCCTTTACCTAAGGCCTTTTAGGCCATTTAAATGTTTTCACATTGCTTAATTAGAAAAAATATAGGTGATATAGTTTTATTCCACTCACTTAAAAATAAATGCCTTTAAAATATTTGTAAAACAACAGGTTATTTTCTTAACTAGTGCTACCTTCCCTGCATTTTTAAAACTATGAAAGATGAAGCAAGAACAAGATCACACAACCTCCTATTTTATGTATTTTTTCAACATACTCTAGCTCCTGGAAGAAAAGAGATGATTTTATTTTATTTTTTCATCCTAAATCTTCTTCTGAAAAGCTTTTATTCTCCGTTTCATGATTCAATTGAATCAAATGCTGAAAAAATGAAACGCTCTCTCCTGCAATTTCTTAAGCACGCATACAGAAAAAAATTACTGCTGGCAGGAAGAGCTATCAGTACAAATCTCAGCAGAAGTGAATTGTTTGGTATTTGTAATGGAGTATAATAGCTATAATTCCATTTGAGCTGCTGCCACTAATAAGCTGATAAAAACTGTGAGTTGAGACCCAGGCATCTATCAGTGTGTGGCTTCCACAAATTTCTCTGCACATTCACTTAATCACAGAGACAGGTAACCCAATCCCATTAGATGTACTATGTCTGACAATGAGGGGCCCATGCAGTCTCTTCCCGCAAAGAGAACGCAAAAGCACAGCTGCCAGCTGACTCCAGAGGAGCTTGCTTATCAGCAATTATCAGGAATTTTCACAGACATTTCCAGCTCCTGCAGAGGTGCAAGACAGTAACTTCGATGTACTCATCGTTAGAAATGGGCTGGGGGAAAACAATTCTTTCTCATGAAAAACAGTAACCAAATCAAAAATGACAACCAGAAATTAAAATACACTCTCACCAAAGGCATCAGGTCTGTGGCCCTAATGCTCACCTGTGGCCAAGAAGCTGTTGATTTAATAACAAAGCATTTCTACGTAAATGATTAGAAGCCTGCACACACAGTTTTCTGTGTGTGAAAGTAAGAACAAATGATATCTAGAACTGTGTCATCACACGTACATTTTAGCGAGGGTAAAAAGAAAAGCAGCATCTCTCTCAGTAAATGCTGGTCACGGGAGTAAGCAGGCTCGAGGTTTGTCTTCTGAAGCGCTGAGTGACTTTCCGCACATCACTCAGATGCAATTGCCTGAGTCTTTACATAGAGAAAATGGAGTAGAAGTAATAATGTCATAATGATACCATGGGCTTTGCTGGCAGGAGTGCTTTGAAAAGTAGCTGCTATTTGGCAAGTTTATTTTTTATTTAACCTGCTGAATAAAAAGCATAATGTACAATGATGCTCATTCTATTAATGATCAAATAAATGGCCCATGAGGGAATCATTAAACCTTTATGTAAATGTATTCTCCTCAGGAGCCTGTCAATATCCTGAACAATGCGCACTTCAGACGCATTCTCCAACAGGAAGAACTGCATTGCCGAGCACTTGCAAAAGAGCGTATGTGTGCATCTGAGTAACTGATCCGTCTGTGTCCTGTAGTCCTGCAGAAGCCACAACACCCCAAGAATAAGGGGGGGACACGTAGGAAGAAAGAGAGTGCTCTGCAGATACTGTCTGCAGAGCACAAAAATTACTGTATTATGAAAACACTACATATTCGCTTCAATTGTCTGTTGTTCCCACAAGAAGAGCTGCTTTTGCTACATCCTCAAGGGTGTTTTTTCTTCTGGCTTCTGAAATGTTTAGTAAACAGGCAGCCAAACGAAGCCCCAGTCTGGAGGAAGACATGGTGATTTTTCTAGAATAGAAGAAAAATGAGTCTTCATTTCAGTCTCTACAGTTCATTCATATTTTCACATTCATTAACAATAAAAACATCATAGCTTTTTGGAAACCAGGCAGTCATAATATGACCACTTCACTACAAAATCCTCAGACTGACCCAACCAGGAAACCATGTATATGTGGTCATGCACATATGAACACGGTGACAACACTAGAAAATATCCAGCAAGTTAGCTTGAATTCTGTGATGCCAGTAAAACTTTTTCATTAAAGTGTGTTATTCCATTTTAAGCACTGCCATGCCTTAGCTTATCCCCACATTCAAGGTCTATACTAGTTAACAAATCAGCACGATCTTTTCATTAAATGAGACTCACTGGGGAAACGCAAAAAAGGGGAATGAGGGAGATCATTTCACATGTGGATTCTTACAAAAACTATTCTGGCAAAAAGAAAAGGTATCTATCTCTATGGGCCATGCCATCGGCAGTATGTGAACAAACAGAAGGGACTCATTGGGTGCTTCAAATGACATCTATTTAACTAAGTTCCTCTTGTATTTTGATCTCCCAAGTTTCTAAATCAGTCTAAAATCCTTTCACAGGACTCTGCACCTTGAACTGAAAGCTGACATATACTGTTACTCAATAATGCCAAAAATGTGACTGATTCCTTTGTCAAAAATGGATTAGTTACACAAGTTTTGGAGGTAACTTTCTTTTTAGTACTCTAGAATGGCATTTTTCAACTTATCTTTCCATAACTCACTTGATATTATGAACTAAAGAAATTTAAACATCTCAAAATAATAAGACAATAACTCCCCTTTCAAGATCAAGCCATCATATTTTGGCCTCTTTTCAATATCATAACCAAAAATGAATGTGTTCATTCAACATGAGTTCATGAGTTCATTCAACAAATATTTGAGGAGGGTCATTTTGTGTCAGGTAATGTTCTCCACGTGGGGGTTACTGCAGTGAAGAGAGTCCAACTCTGAGACAAACGTCAAGCTTATGAGTTCAAGCTAAACTGTGCTCTGGTGTCAATAATGGTGCTCTCAATACATAAATCCGCTGGCTTCTGTTCACCAGGATTGCTGGTTGGCCTCATCACCCTAACCTAGAGAGAATGCAGGAGTCATGGCTAGTTCAGGTTGTAGGCAGATTTTCATATTGTGACCATCATAAATGAAAATTCATAAAAATACGGTCATTAGGTTTTTCTAGACATTAATAACATTGTAATAAAGCAGCTCAGACCGCTCTCGTTTTTATGTCAACAAAAAATTGCTTTACACAAGGGGTGTGGGCGTCTTCTGGCTTTCATTTGTTTTCAGTGTGTTTATGTAGCTTAATTGTCTCATCAGGCACTTTCCCAACATAATTATGCTCTTTAACAAATGGTGTTTATGGCAACCCCTAACAGTGCAAAAGAAAGGATTAGTTTCATCCTCTCATTCCACATTTTGATTCCCTGTGGACAGCTAAATCACACAAAGATGGTGTTAGAAAAATCTACCTTCACAGCAAAAGCTGAAATCAGCAGCAGTACCAGGCTTCTGAAGAGCAGTCAGGATTATTAGTAAAAAGGGTAAGGATTTCTCTCCCTCCTCTAAAAAAGTGTCCCAGAGCAAGCCCCCCAAACACTTTGTGGTTTGGGACAGTGTGATCCTAGTCCACTCATCCCTTCAACCACCGTTCGACTACTTCCGGTGACAGACCAAAGACCTGCCTCTCCCGGGAGGAACTAGCAGGACCAACGCGGGCTGGAGCAGTTCGAGACGGTTCCGCCAGGTCACCTGCCTCGGGCGCACGCACCACCACTGGCACTTTTAGTGTCGCCAAGAGGCTCGCCGACGAGGCAGTGCCGCGTGTTCCGAGCTGGAACCCGCAGATGGGACCCCCTGCGCAGTCCCGCCGCGGCTGCGGTGTGGAGGGTCCCAGGGCCACGCGGGCCTCATGGCAACCCGAGGGACTGGGCGAGGGCCCCGGGGGACGCCCCGGCCGCCGCACGAGGCCCGCCGGGAGCAGCGTCTGCGGGCGGCGCCCCGCGGTTGGGGAGAGGAACCGACCTGCGCGCGCGGAGGGACGGCACGCTGGGACAGCGCGGAGCCCGGTCGCCGCGCGTGACCGGCGCGCAGCTTCCGCCGCCGGCCCCGCCTCCCGTGCGCCCCGGGCGCGCGCCTGCCCCGCCGCGCGCCGCCCGCCGGCTCCGAGTCCCGCCCCGACCTCGGCCCGGCCGGCGTCCGGGAAGCTCGGCGTTCTGTCTAGAATTGCCCTCTCGCCTCCTACGCGTCATCTTGGAACTCTCCACACTTCTCTCGTGTAAATGAATGACTTCTTAAAAGGGCATTAGACTCTAATGATGAGGTCCTTACCCATTGATCATACACCAGCAGGGGGCTCTTTTCTCTGGTTTACACACCCACGCACGCACCCCTTTGATAAATTCCCTCCTGAGAAATACTGCCCACGAGCGCTTGTGAATGTGAACTGGACTCACCCCAGGACAAAAGCAATGCTTGCACATGCCCATTTAGTCAAAGTTACCACCAATATGAACCAGGCAATAAGCATTTCCCTTTTTTCTAGGCCAGTGAACCTTGAGAACACATTTCCCTTAAAAAATGAAGACCTGCTTTTTTCTTTTTTTTTTTAACGTAGCAAGGATTAAATGTCACCATTTTGATCCAATTTCATTCCTGAAGTGAAATAATCACTAAATAACTACTTTGACGGAATAAATTAATTTTTAAATCTATTTTTTATTTTCTAATTATACTTTTTAAACACAGATTTGAGGAAATTAACATTTATGTGGACATTTGGTTTCTAGCCTAATGTGGCATAAAAATAAGTAACATAATGAGTGTTAAAAAAAATCAGGTTCATGATGCTTCTCACATCATCATCATTGTACTTAGATGTCACAACAGTATTATGTGCGATTGTGTCAGATCCAGCCTTCTCCATCTCAGAGTGTTGGCAGGTAGGAGGGTTGTTGGCAAGAGGAGGGGTGTTAACCTCAGGATCCTGGATCCATTCCAAGACTGGTAATTACATTCTGCCAGCCAAAATTCATCCCATAATTTTAATTGGATAAATCCTTTCTGGCCTAAGCTACTGCTCTGCCTGTCAAACTGTTGCCACATTTCACCCCAGAGGTGTCTGTGTTTTAGTTGCAAGAATCAGTCCCTTTGAGGTTGGCTTATCAGTTTAAATCCTCAAAGTGCTTTGGGATCCTATGGAATTAAATATATATTTAGGTTTTTTCCTACTGAATCTGCATAGAAATGCATAAAATAGATATATACCCATGTTAATGCCTAAAAACCAATGCCCATCTAATGTCAGCAGATAAATTTGAGAGCGTTTTAATCGGATTGATGTCCCTAACTTTCTCTTCTTTCCTTTTCAGAGCTTTTATTGCCTATAGCTTCCAATTTCCAAAAGGTACTGCAGTGTCCAAAGTTTCCTTCCATAGAGGACAATGGAACTGAAGCCCCTGGATTTCACCTTTGCAAACAGTCCTATGACAAGACTACTTGCTAAAACTGAGCCAGTTATCGTATCCCTCCAGAGAAAACAGTGTGATGTCTAGGGACTTCATGGTTCTAGCTGTAGCAACTGCCAGAACTAAAGCTTCTTCCCCACGGCTCCTAACCCCCTCCACGAGAATCTCTCTCCCTTACAGGGCTGCGGGGGCATCAAATAAGATCACATTTCTGAAAGCGTCTACACCTAGGAGTTACTCCATAAACCTTAGTCCCTTTCTCCACTCTACTCATGTCAGACATGAGTGGAGAGAAGGCAGGGCCCAGCGGTCTTTGTGGAGAGGGGCGGCATCTGCCCTTGCCTGAGGACTGTAAGCACGTCTTTTTGGAAAAGGCAAGGAGACAGATACCAGCAAGTGTGATGAGAAGTTTAGTAATAAGATTGAAAGTCTTATTTTGTTCTTTTCATGAGTGGAAAGGTACCCATAGTGTTAGTTTAGCTCTTGTAATCCTGCCCATTTCATGATTTAAAAGAGCTTGGGGGGTGGGGGGGGGAGGAGTGTCAGCCCGGTGGTGCAAGCCGTTAAGTGTGTGCGCTCTGCTGCGGCAGCCAGGGTTTCGCCGGCTCGGATCCCGAGCGCACACCGACGCTCTGCTCGTCAAGCCATGCTGTGGCGGTGTCCCATATAAAGTGGAGGAAGATGGGCACGGATGTCAGCCAGGGCCAGTCTTCCTCAGCAAAAAGAGGAGGATTGGCAGATGTTAGCTCAGGGCTGATCTTCCTCACACACACACAAAAAAGTCAGTCTGTTGGGGCCACCCGGTAGTGCAAGTGGTTAAGTGCGAGTGCTCCACTTCAGCGGCCATGTGGATCCCGGGTGCACACCGATGCACCGTTTGTCAAGCCATGCTGTGGCGGTGTCCCATATAAAGTAGAGGAAGATGGGCATGGATGTTAGCCCAGGGCCAATCTTCCTCAAGAAAAAAGGGGAGGATTGCCATCAGATGTTAGCTCAGGGCTAGTCCTCCTCAAAAAAAAAAAAAAAAAAGAGCTCAGGGGGGCACCAGGTGGCACAGTGCTTAAGTTGAAGCACTCTGCCTCAGGGGCCAGGGTTCGCAGGTTTGAATCCCAGGCGCAGACCTATGCACTGCTCATCAAGCCATGCTGTGGCAGCATCCCACACACAAAAGTGGAGGAAGATGGACATGATGTTAGCTCAGGGACAATCTTCCTCAGCAAAAAAAATTAGAAAAAAACATTAAAGAGCTTATGTTACATTTACAACGTATGTAAATCAAGCCTCTCATTTTTTTTTTATTTATTTTTTGTGTGTGTGTGAGGAAGATCAGCACTGAGCTAACATCCGATGCCAATCCTCCTCTTCAGCTAACATCTGATGCCCATCTTCCTCTACTTTATATGGGACGCCGCCACAGCATGGCTCTGCAAGCAGTGCGTTGGTGCGCGCCAGGGATCTGATGCAGCGAACCCGGGCCGCCGGGCCGCCGCAGCAGAGCACGTGCACTTACCACTTGCGCCACCAGGCGGGCCCCACATTTTTATTTAACTTAGCATGCTTTGGAGGGATTTTTCATACTTTGGGGGAGAACGTGTTTTTCTTACTCCTCATTTCTCCTGCTAAGTCCATGTTGAGGGTGTTAGTTCTCTTGCTCAATATGATTCCTGTGCAGAAACAAATTCGCACCAGGATAGAGAACAGGGGAAAGTCCCACTGTCAGTCCTACCAATGATGGCTGTTTGCTGACTCTGCCATTGGTTCCCTTGCTTTTCATTTTTGCCAGCGGGGAGCGTGTGGTTCCTGGAGGAGCCTTCCCCAGCCCAGCAGAGCCAAGGCGGTAGAGAGGAGAGGCTGTGCTCTAGTGTGACCCCACAGAGCCCTGCAACCCAGGCCAGGACTAGGGTGAGCGAGTGAGGCACTCACCTCCGGTGCAAAATTTAAGTGGGTGCCCAAAAATTTGGTAATGCAATATCTTAAAAAGTCAAAATTAATGCAAAATAAAAAATCTGTGGGGAACAAAATAAAATTTTAAGTGAAGGCAGGATCCTACCCTGCACTTACCCGACTCAGTCTCCCCCGCCTCACCCTGACCCCAGCCCTGCAGCTGCACCCTCCTTTGTGCCAGCCTGTTTTTGATTGCAGGGTTGAGAGGAAGCTGCACCACTCTGCGCTGCCTGCATCCTCTCTTTGGGCCCTCAAAGTGGGCAACAAAACCAGACATGTCAAGGGTGGAAATTTCCAGGCCAGTGAATACATATAATTCATAGTCTGTTCAAGGGTTTCCTAGACTTCCATATACAGGAGACTTGGCCAACTTATCTCAAAAGAAGGCAAACCCTTATTAGAACAAGAAAAAGAATTCAACTCTACTAACCGAATACATTTCAGTACCTACTTACCCGATATGTTTCAGAACATGGTAATTAGAAAGTTTCCTGTTGTGCTATGGAGTTTTGAAATAATATTTTAAAGAATATTTTAACTAATGCTATGAATCTGTTTTCTATTTTCATATTCTAGCATTTACCTGTGTTCAGGAAAACCTGAGTAGAGAATTTACCCTAGAAAGACAGAACTCTAACTCCTAAAGCAATGTTTTTCTTTGAATATTTCACTTTCACCACATTTTTGCACTGTTTCAGATTTCATTCTGCCTTCTTCCCTCCTCATGGAACAGGAAAAGATTTTATTTCTTCTTTCACACAAATGTGGTCTGATAAATGAAGGATTAAAAAAAAGTGATTTCCGTTGTGATTCTAGGACCAATTAAGTGTAGAAGTGGTTTTACTTACTTGTATTAAATTATTTGAATCACATGATATTATGAAATATGTGTTCTATTAGTCATTTTCTAAAATAGCAAACGGGTTTCACTGCTGCCATTTTTAGTTTGGAGTGGGGGAAGCTATGCTATTCATTTATTTTAAATGAAGAAAAGGAGCTTGATGTCCAGAAAGAAGTTACAGCAGCTAATAGAAATACCTCCATTGCCCGTACATGTTTCTACCTTAATCATGGGAAATAATCTCTAGCCATTTTTGTGTTAATGGAGTGAGGGAAAATACTGGCAAAATTTCCAGAATTAACCTTTTTTAACCTTAATATTTGGGAAATGTCTTTCCCTTTACACAGCATGGATTGGCTTCTTCCTCTTTAGTTGACTGATCTCTGTATCATGAAAGACCAGTAGACTAGATTGTAAGCATAGTTATTAGCTTAAATTGGAATCGCTTGTTATGCATTAGATTCATTCACACTCGGAACATCTCATGTAACTAGCCAAAAGTTAAAAGTCTACGATCCATCCATCCCTTAATTCATTCCTTGCCTTTTCAGACCTTCCCTGTGGTTATTCAGTTGTGCAATCCTTTATTATGGAACCTAGGCATTGAATGGAATGAAGTGTCTCCTAGAGCCTCTCTCCAAAGCTGTTTTTTTATGGCTATTAGTTATATGGCAGATGAAAGGCAATTTCTAAAATAGACTTTGAATTTTTGCTGAAAATTTGTTTTAACTTATGGGACTACATTAAGATTATTTCTAAAACTATTATAATTCACAAAATGTATCTTATTATATCCAGAAAAATGCTGGGAATGTTTAGAAACATTTTCCCTGAAGTAACAAGAATTTTTCTTGTGTTATGAGGTTTTATCAATAAATATTTACTTAAAAATTCCAACCAGTGGGTGATGACTGCCAACCTTCATTAAGAAAGGTGACACATCTTGCGACAGTCCAGTAGTGTCCAGTCATGCTCTGTGCACTTGTAGGCACTTCTGTATTGCTGTTGTTTAATGTCCTCTGTACATGCAAGTGAATGGCAACTCTCACTGACACCAAGAGGGTAACGTCCTGTGTGCACAGGAATCAGAGACCCTGAACAGAAACATTCATGTGATGTCTGTGTGTCCTGCTTCACATGTGTGCTCAGAGCCGTCCCTGGCTTTGAAGAGGAGCCCTTCTGGAGAGAAGCAGCTCTGCTCTTGGGCAGATCTCTAAGTGCTGTCTCTGCAGGACTTGCACATTGAAGGTTTGAATGAAGATTTTCCTGCTGATTTGTTTGTCTTTTACTGTATATCTCAGGGTTTGAAGGGATTTAAAATTTTTTAATTGTATCTTTTCATTACATTTAAGTAGAAAATGTCTAATTTCATAGGAAAAAGTGGGAAAGATTAATTTTTTGGTGCTGATGTTTTTAATGTTTTCGTTATCCTACCTTGTGCCTCTCAGTTATTATTCAACTCTTTTACTTGAAGTTCTATGTTTTTGGAAAAGATTTGAAAATAAAAATTCCTAGAACCTCAGGTCAAAGGCACCTTAGAGATCACCTGACATCTCCTTGTAACCTGTGTTCAGATGATGTCTGATCTGGAAGAAACAGGTCATCGAGGTGGAAGCAGAGCTTGTGATGAAGCGGGGGTGTGGGTGGGCGGGGGTGTCCCTGCAGTCCTACACTTGGCCCCCACGACTGCTTCTTCCATGGCCGCACTCTGAGCCCTACGGTGCCTTTGAAAACCACCAAAGAGTTCAACCACTTTTCTGGGGCTTGAAAACCTTTTTATAACATCATAAAAGTTCTCATCTTTTGAAGATTAACCCTCTAGCTTGAAGTGAGTCCATGATGCTATCTCAAAACTCAAGCACTATGAAAAATCCACATTACTTTTTAAATTAGTGGATGAGTTTTAATAATAATTTCTGTGGAGGAAAATAAATATGAATGGATATTCAAATCTGAAACAATCCATCAAAGGCTTTAATTAATACTTGAGGAGGGCCGGCCCCGTGGCTTGGCGGTTAAGTGCGCGCACTGTGCTGCCGGCGGCCCGGGTTCGGATCCCGGGTGCGCACTGACGCACCGCTCCTCTGGCCATGCTGGGGCCGCATCCCACATACGGCAACTAGAAGGATGTGCAGCTATGACAGACAACTATCTGCTGGGGCTTTGGGGGAAAAATAAATAAATAAAAAATCTTTAAAAAAAAAAAAATACTTGAGGAAATGTGGTACAGAAACCAGAAGGATAAAAATTTGAGGGAAGGAGAAAAAAGAATGAAAAAGATACAATCAAATAGAGTAGACGGGGCCAGCCCCGTGGCTTAGCGGGTAAGTGCGCGCGCTCCGCTGCTGGCGGCCGGGGTTCAGATCCCGGGCGCGCACCGCCGCACCGCTTCTCTGGCCATGCTGAGGCTGCGTCCCACATACAGCAACTAGAAGGATGTGCAGCTATGACACACAACTATCTACTGGGGCTTTTGGGGAAAAAAAATAAATAAATAAAATTAAAAAAAAAAAAAAGCCCACCTTTTAAAAAAAAAATAGAGTAGACAATTATAGTCAGACAACAGGCAAGGATGCAAGTGGCTTAGTTACTGTGTCAGTAACTAAGAGTCAGAAGACTCTCGTACAGCCCTGCACTTCCCAGGGCCTCTGTCACTTTTAACATCAGTATTTGCATTTCTCTGTTTGGGGCAAAAGGATGGCAGTATTCCTCACAGGAGATTTCGTATTTTACTCAGATATGGGGCCCATTTTCTTTTCTGTACCCCCATCTAATTTTTTTTTCTTTTATCTCATGTTATGCCATTTGATCTATGGGTTTAAATTCTGAATGACAACAGAACTGGTCTGTCGCAGTGGTTTCAGCTACCCATATTTTAAAGCTGAATTTAAATTACAAATATAAAAATATTAAATGAAAAATATATTTTGTAAATCAGAATCTAATTATATCAAATATTCACTTGACAGCTACTAATTTTACTCAAGTAAAATTCACACAGTTGTTAGTCTTTGGGTTTTCTTCATTTATTAATGTAAAACATAAGAGACCTCAATGTTTTATTTCCCTAAAACACTAATATTTTTGAAGTAATTATTCAAATTATAAAACATGTTAAATTACTTAGATCTAATTAGATTGTCTAATACTTATTGATAAAAGTATAAATAGTAGAGAAGGTTGAGGAAAAAGTATTTTAAAAATTTATCCTGGATGCAACGTAAAGTAGTTATTGACATAAGAATAAACCAGTTGGAAGACTGTATATTCTGCAGAATAACTTGATCTTTTCGAGTATGTCCAGCCTTAAAACAAACACCAAGTATATTAATAGGGATATATTATATTTTGTTCATTATAATGAAAGTAAATATCTGTGACAACACAATTTTTGTGTATAAAAAAAGATTTTTTCTTTATAGATGTGATGTTTATTGATAGTTGTAATATAAATCTAAGAATATACTATATTTAATATATTTAATGGATTGACTTTATTATTACAAAACATAGTTTTAAAGCTAAAAGGAAACCTGAAATGCATCTCATTAAACACTGTAAGGGTATGAAACCCAGGCCTAAAGAGGTGAAGTGATGGCCACATGTCTAATATCACTCTTCTGTTTTAAATTTTAAACGCCTGGAGGATGAAGTCCAAGGCCCTTCCCAGCGGGACTCCTTTCTACTCTTTAAAGGTTTTCTCCTTTTCTTTTCCCAACCCTCCTCCTCCTCTAATCTCATTCCACAACTGTACACTGCTCACCAGACACACTTTGGACTATGTGTTTCTGGCTTTGCTTGTGCTTTCATCAAAATTTCATTCTGTGACCACCCTCCACCCACTAAATAAACAACTGCCACCTCTGTGAAGTCTTTCTGAATCCTGTCCTCTTCTCCAGAATTCATCATACTCTTTTCTGTGTCCCTAAAACATCTTAAACTTACCACTAAAACACTGATCACATCATATTATTGTTATATTACTTCATAAGTGTCTCTCTCCCCGGTAAGATTGAATAAGAATAGGAAAATTCTTGTCTTTTTATCCCTAGAGCTTAGTCCAGTCTTGAATCATAATACACACTTTGTAAAAATTTGTTGAAGGGATGAATTAATGGCCTGATGGGTGGATAAGTACATACATAAGTGAATGAATGTGTGAACTAATTAATGAATGAAAAGACAAACCAACAAAGAAGTGAATAAACAGGTCAAGTTTCTCAACCTTGGCACTATTGATATCTTGGGCAGGATAATTCTTTGTTGTGAGGGCTGTCCTGTGCATTGTAGGATACTTAGCAGCACCCCTGACCTCTACCCACTAGATGCCAGTAGCAGCTCCCCTCTTTCCCCCAGTTGTGATAATCAAAAATATCTCCATGTAAACCAGATTACTTGATATAAGGAAGGCATACCTTGACTCCTAATGTTGCTTTTTAATACTTTAGCTTTTAAGGCTTTTTAATATATATATATTTTTTAGCTTAAATAAATTGAATAAATTTTTTTTAAAAAATATCTCCAGACATTGCCAAAAATACCCCAGGGGCAAAATCACCCTTGTTTGAGAACCACTGGAATAGATGGAAGGATAGCTGGATGCAGCAATTCAGGTGGAGGGCAGAGATTAGAACTCTGTTTCAGTTCAGAACTTTTTCTGTTATGACTTAGCCCTGCTGAGCTCCAAGGTCAATTCTTAGTTTTCTCACAAAATAGTCTTAAAACCTGAGATCAATAACAGAGTTAACAGAAGTAAAATTTATGGGCTAAAGTATTAAAAAGCAACATTAGGAGTCAAGATATGCCTTCCTTATATCAACTAATCTGGTATACATTGCTTTTTTAAAAGTAGCATTTATCTGTAGCCAGTGTTATTAAATGGTACTTATTTGGCCCTGCCTAAAAATTGCTCCTAGAAGGCATACGGTTTTTAAAAATTTTCTAAATGCCACTTCATAGCACCATCTTGTGGATTTTAGAGGAATTCACTGATTTCAGTATAAAATGTCTAGTTATTTCTCCAGAAAAGGAGGAAAAAAAACTAGAGAAACTATAAAAAATTAGGACATTCTTTGCTTATTGAAATGTTCTACCAAACTCTGAATTAGGGACTTAGTGAAGTTTGACTTTGACTTTGGTATTTGGCCAGGATTTCTATTTGGCTTCACCTACAGCCTCCTCCCTTTTGGCCTTAGGAAACTCAAATAGCCACATATTTAAGTCATCATCATCATGTCTGCATCATATTCAGTCAGCAAAGCAGCGGCATAATGCCAACAAGGAAGGCCATTTCAATGTGATCGTTAATATCTGAATAGTCAATTTGAATGTACAGATATAACTTGGAAGTAAAATTTCCCTATGTGCTGGAAATATTGGAAGAGCAAAGTGTTGCAAAATTAGAGAAGATTGTGAAAACTGATAATTTTATATAGAAAACAAATAGGAATCTTTAAGTTGTTAAATTGAGAAATAGGGAAATGGATTGACAATAATATGAATATTTGTTCCCGTACCATGATATCAAACTTTTAAAATATTATTACTGAGATTTTTTATTGTAAAAGTGTAATTGCAATTACATTTCACATTTCTTCTTATACCCGAGAAGTTCATTCTATGATGATATGCAGCTTCAGCCTCCGGAAATTGTTGATATAATACTAAGCCGTTTGACATTTGGCATAAATATGTATTTATATACCTCTATTCTAAATCTAAAAGGAGAATAAAATGGAAAAAAGATGATGTAAAACATAATAGAGTTGAAGTTTTTTCTTCTTTTTCAAACATGTGAGTTTTTCCTTTCTGACTTGAATGAAAATATTCAGCACAAACTACCGGGAGCATCAAATACTAAGGGTGGTATGGGGAGCCTACATGGGATTACTGATATGGAAAAAGCATTTCTAACAGATGTAATTAAAATCTAATTTTATAAACAAAATGTTTAATTGGTTATAATTCTTATTTGTTTTTCTCATCCCAATACACAATCACCTTCCCTCTCTCCCTCTCTCTCTCTCCCTCTCTCTCCATGAGATAAACTTAGCATAGCTATATGCTAAAAGATTTTGTTCCTTGATCATGTCCTTTGTTCATCTCTTCAAACGGAAACACCAGGGATTGCCGATCAGGTTCAGCCCGGGGCTGTTGGGTATCCAAGCTCCATTCTTCTCTAAGATAAGGTACCATTACTTTGGGAAATGGGAGAAGGCAAGGGTGTTAAAAAGAGAACTTTTCCTGCAGGAACTTGCACATAATTGTTTTGACCCCAAAATAACTATTTTATGTTACAGGATAGTGGACTACTTTGCCTGCCTGTGTGACTTAAAATAGAGCCCCAGCAGGTGGATCAGGGCAGTGAAATCTAACAACCACGACGACAATAATTGTCATGGCATTTAGCTCTCTTTAATCCACATTACCTCTGTAAGAAGGCAATCTACGCCATGGAGAACATGTTTTTGGCTTTGAGTGGATGTAGAGATGTTCCTGATTAGTCAATATTGCACAGTGGAAAGAACTTCAGGCCAGAGATCAAGAAGTCATATTTTTATTCCAGCCTGTCACCATGTATATAATATTGGACAAATGACTCAGGCTCTCTGCACCTCTGTTCCCATATTTGTAAAATAAGGGAGCTGGACAAGGTATTCTGCATGTCCTTTCTGGCTTAATAGGTTAAGATTCTACAAATTGTCCTATTGGGTAGGAGCATAGCCCAACCTTCATATTCTCTTTCTGAGAGTGGTACCAAGGGATGATTTGAATAGTGTCACCCTGTACAGTTTAGGATCTAACAAGACCATCTCTAACTTCTAGTGATTAAAGGTGGAAGCACTATCTGTTAACTTTTTAAACTTTTAATAATACTATTTATTTTCCATATATACCACATCTCTGCAGAAAATAATTCATTTTACTTATAAATATTTCCTTCAAAGTTTAGAGGATAGCTTCCAATTCTACTATTCAAAAATCTAGGTTCCAATTCTCAGAACCGTTCATATTTTACAGACCATAATCATATATCCTTTGAACAATCTTTTCCTGAAGAGGGCCTGCAGAACATTTACTCCTTGAGGTGCTAAGTTTTCCACAATCAAAATAAGTTTGGGTCTCACCACCTGGTATATTACCTTCTTGGATATCCACAATGGCCATTATAATGTTAATGATTATGAAATCCATTTTTATCTTTATTTTCTGATTGTTTTTGTTTTGGTTTAGTTTATTTTGGTCTGGCTAATCTGGCAGGATTTTTGGGGGTTTGGGGGAGCTATCACTTCAGCACGACTTTATCTTTCTAAACCTCTCATTTTAACCTGACCTGACACAGAAGCCAATCCTGGGAAGATGTGATCTCTGGATCTTTTCCAGCAACTTTGTTTTTATTATATTTAATTATTTCTTTCTGTAAACAAATAAGAACCTCTGAACTTTCTCTTTAATATGAGGATGGTCATTTAACAGCTAAACGAACTAGGTTAGTCCAATACTTAGGTGCTCTCAATGATTCAGGTATCTCCTGTTTTCATTGTTGCAACTATCATTTCAGTATTTGGTACATTTAATTCAAAGGTAAACTAAAAACATTTGAGACTAATTTGATGGGTTCCTTTGTGCTACCTTGGGCAAACATGGTTTTGGTAATGACAGTCCACCTTCAGTATTCACTGGAATCAAAAGTACTTGAATGTGAGAATTTAAAAAAAAATACACACAAACCACACACAAAGAAGAGAGTTAACTATTTACAAGAACTGAGAAAATGAGTGTAAGGACCTGGAACCTGCTGCAATAAGAAGTAAGAAGGGATAACATTTCTACTTAATGCTAATCTCTCAGCCCACACTAACATCTCACCTACTGAAATAATATACTAAGTTCATAAAACCAGAATCCTGACGTGTCTTATGTTGAACATGAGGCCATAGTTGTGGTAAAGGTGATGAGTAAGTTAATCTCAAAGTTAGGCATGGTTTTAAATTTAACCTAGAGACACATCATAATAAACAGTGATGGGGGCAACCAACATAATTTCTTTACTGGCATTAAATATGAAATTATATTATCAAATATTCTGATAAAAATAATCGGTCAAAACATTTTTGGTAAATAAATCTCCTACAGTTCTGTGTCTTTATTAATGCCATAATATGGACACATATATTTTAGTATGTTATGGCATTTACTGATGACAGCTTTGTTTCTATTTAATGTTTAAAGAAAAGATTTTCATATTATGTTTCTTTCTCTTAAACTTATCTTATACACTTTCATGTTATTTTTATCTTGTTTACAAATTAAGCACATTTAAATTACTAATCTACTTTTAAATTTTAAATGAGAAATGCTTTTAAAAAAAGCAACAGGAATTAGACATCGAGTGCCCAAAATATTGAAAACATAATCCCTTTAAAAATATCCACCATCCCTCCCTTCCCTCTCCTTCTAATTCAGACTAGTTAGTTTTCCTTGAAGACGTCTTTTGCCAATGTTTCTGCAAACTATTTTTGTTTGAAAATTTCAGGGTGGAATAGTTTTCTAGATGAAGGAAACTGTATTTGCAATTACAGCTTATAAAGTAAAGAAAACCATCAAGTCCTTTTGGCATCAATTTGACTCAAGGTCAAAATTAGATTTCCTCTTCCTATAATATTTGAATTATAAACCTCTCTTCTTGTAAGTAGATCTGAGGGGTCAGCTGGAAGCTGCAATATATTGTATGAATACTAGAATTAACATACAATTTGAAGTGAACAGCTCCCTTAATTTTGACCTTGTTCTGTTACAGTAATGATTTTTCAGTCTTAGTACCGATGCCATTGTATATTTTCTTAATTCAGTAACAAGAGTGGCTCTAAAAATTTCAAATTAACCCTATTAAAGATTGAAATCACTTATTTTCAAGTCAGGCTGTGTGGTGATAATGATGGTAATAGCTGCAAAGAAAGGTGTTGGGGTCTGCTATGCAACAGAATCAGGTGCCATGAGAAAATGAAAAGGTACTTGTAGAGAGATAATTCCTGCGCTCTAGGACCCTGTAATATATAGCTATTTTTTTTTAAGCTTTCATGCCAAAGATTCGCAAATCAATCTTAGTGAGAATATCCTTTGAGTAGGAAAGCATGGGGATTGGGGTAGAAAAATCACCTCGTTTTTCTCATCAACTCTTATTTGAATGCATCACATCACTTCTGATGGTGCCTAAAGATAAATTGAGAATTCAAATTCATTTTACCTTAATTACTCAATATATATTAGACTGTCTATTTATGCAGTCACAAATCACTGAGCTGAAAAAGTCCTCTGAAGAGGCAGGGAAATACATGTATCCTTTGTGAAGGAATTAGACTTTAAGAGAAATGGAAAATCATTAAAGGGTTTCCTATGGTCTGAACATTTGTATCCCCTCAAAATTCATAAGTTGAAAACCTAATGCCCAAGAGGATGGTATTTGGAGGCGGGGCCTTTGGGAGGTGATTAGGTCATGAGGGTGGAGCCTTTATGAATGGGATTAGTGCCCTTATAAAAGAGACCCCAAGTACCCTTATAAAAAGATACAGAAAGAAATCTACAGTCTGCAACCTGGAAAAGGGCCTTCACCGGAACCTAACCACATTGGCACTCTGATCTTGGACTTCCAGCCTCCAGAACTGTAAGAAATACATTTCTCTTGTTTATAAGCTACCCAGTCTATGGTATTTTGTTATAGCAGCCTGAATGCACTAAGACAGGGTTGTTAGGCTAGAATCTAAGATTAATTTTATTTGATAAATAAATCGGGTTCATGGTCAAGCAATGAGAATCACATAAAAGAACCATAAAGTAATACATTCCAGCACCTGATGAGAGGGCCACACTTAAGTCTTTTCTTCAGATGGTCAGCAGCAGGTGGGTGTTCAAGGTTACCTTGGTTATTCGGTTAACTTTCCAATAATCTCCTTGACTTCCTCGGTCCTTGTCCAGTGAGTATGAAGATGTGCTGAGGATACCGTGGGCTTTGGGTACAGATAAGTCTAAGCATAGCTCCTTTTCCCCAAGATTATTAAAACATGTTATCAGTGATATGGTAACGATTTCCATCATAATTTGTTGCATCTAGTGCTAAAAGTAATTTTTGTCATGAAGACAAATCTTTTAAAAAATTTTCTTAATCTACATATTATAAGAAGGGCTTTCTAGGATTAGACTCTATCTACATATCAGGCAGCATAAATGTCTGTTATGTCAAGTTCTTAAGTGGAGGGTTGTGTGTTTGTTGAGTTTTAAAGAAAACTTCAAACACAAAAGTAGAGAAAAGTATAATGGATTACAGCCTCTAGAACTGTAAGAAATAAATTTCTGTTGTTTATAAGCTACCCAGTCTACGGTATTTTGTTATAGCATCCTGAATGGACTAAGACAGGGTTGTTTCAACAATTATCAACATGTAGCCAATTTTTGTTTAATTTATACCCCATCTATTTCTCCTGTTCCCTCCACCCTACCCCTCAATGTGTGATTCTAAAGGAAAGCCCAGCTATTCTATTTCATCCATAAATTTAAGAGGAGGTTTTTGATGTCAACAGATTACTGGTCTTTCTATGACTTACACCTGCTTTGGAAAAGTTCAGGTTACCCAAGCGGCCATTTGCCCTCAAGAATCCCTGATCCCAGCCATGGTTCTGTTCTCTCAAATATCTTCATTGTATATACTTCCTATACCACTCACTGACCAATGGGATTACCTTCAGTGTACCCATGATTATTAATGTTAACTTGGCAACTTGATTTAAAATGTGTCTAAAGGAATCACTACTCATTCATTCACTCATTTATTCATTCAACAAATATTTGTTGTTCTAGACACTGGAGGTACAGTGTTGAGCAAATTAGACGAAGAACCTGCTCTCCAAGCTTGTTTTCTAGAGATTTCATAAAGAGGCAACCACTACTTGGAAGACTACCTCTTCATATGGGCATTGATGTTCCTGATTCTACTTTGTTTTCCCTCTGGGAAACTCTTCACACCCTCACAAAAAGCCCACGCTTCTTATAGAAGGGTTAACAGGTTTTATGTGTATCTATTGCCACTGCACTCCCCCAAATCCCACTCCCTGCCCCACAGATTCCTCCAGGAAGGTCTGGAAAATAATGTGAATGACAACATTTTCATCTCAAAATAAAGTATTAATAGAAAAAGAGATTAACCTATGTCCAAAACTCATGGTTTTGAGAATGAAATTTCTAAATAATTACATGATAGCATTCATAAAATATGTATGTTTCTACATAAAACTACTGTATAATGTAGTAACTATGATGTATTATTTTAAAATGAATTATTATGCAAAATTAGTTCCCTTATATATCAATCTCTAATTCAAAAAACTGATGTTTAGGGCTATAAAATTATCCTTGTTTTTTGCAAAACTAAATACTACCAAATTCTAATTCCTTTAGAAAGCCATCTATAATACTTTGAGTTTTTGCTGTTCCAAAATTGACTTTCTCTCTTGAGAGGTACTTGATAGAGAAACACTTAATATTTAAGCACACAGTTTACACTTGTCATGAAAAAAAGTAAAACAATAAGCAGTCACATAAAAGTTTTCTCCTTGTTTTTAATTTAAATTTAAGCTGGTTTTAGCTGTTTATTTTTATTTCCTTAATCAAAAAAATTAAATTGTAATATACTATAATATAAGGCATTTTCAGACATTGCTTCTTTGGAGATTAAGAATAGAAATGGTTCCTAATTTTAAAGATTGAAAAGATTTAATAACTGGATGAATTATATTTTAAAATCCCCATTAATTTATTTTCAAATGAGGAAAACCCACAACTTAGAGAAACTGATTATTATGGGGGAAAAAAGGCCTTGATTTGTAATTGTACCCAAATATGAAAGCCTACATTTTGTAAGCATAAAGATTACATTCTCTTCAAAAGATTTGCAAATTCTCATAGGCACATAACTTAGAGAATGAGAAGATTGTAATTTGAAAAATTACAGATTTCATTGTTTTTTTGATGTGTGAAACCTATAAACAAATATCAAGAGATTGTATTGCAAGACTGAAAATCCCTTGTTTAGTTTTGTAAGGGACAGTGCCCTATGTGGCTTACAACCCTGACTTAAAAGAAAAATGCAGAGTAATGCAAAAGACACTCTAATCACTGCATCTAATTACAAAGAAGAATAACTCAGTAAAAAATGTAAGTATCCTTGGGCAGGCGTGTGGTCTGGTGGTCAGAGCATGGGATTTCAAGTCAGTAGTCTATTTCTATTTTAAACACCACTTCTAAATTTTTCCATGACTTTGAGCATGACATTAACTTTATTTTTAAATGTGAATTTGAGATTCATGCTTGATAACTACAAAGTAGTCTTTTAATCTTCTATTAGAGAGATAAATCTAATACTATAGAAAAATTAACAGAGGGACAGGTGTTTTCTTGACTTTGTGGTGGTAAAAAACTTACTTGACAAATAAGAAAAGTCAGGTAAATATAAATCAATTCAGAAATGCTTTTTTTATCATTTGCCAGTAGCATTGCTACACCCAAGTGTCATTTCAAAGTCAGTTCAGGGCATTATTTAACAATGAGCTCACTGATATGGTGACTAATTCCAATAGCTTTCCCCTAAATTGCTCCTTTGCTTTTGAGGAAATGGTAGTCCTCAGTGGAGCCAACGCTGCTCTTTTTATACTAATTGTTATTGTCACTCTAAGGAACTTGTACTCCACAGCGATGTGCCTGCTTTGTATTTTGTTTGTGTGTAGTGTTTTTTAAGTGTTCCTCCAAGCGTAATAAGTACAGACAAATTACCATGTAAGTTGTCTTTAAACTACTGCTAAATTTCTAGGGATGAATGTAGGTAAGTGATTCAAATTTTAACATATCTCTATAAATCAATTACCATGGTAATTTTCACTGGGAATAATTAACATTTGAATTCAAGGAATGTGACCTGATGTACAGGACTGTTCTATTTCTTTTCTTTCTTTTTTTTAAATAGAGTTTCAGTACTCTGTGGATTTTTCTGAGTATAATAATATTCTTGTATGCTTTTTAGTCCTTAGTTTAGCTAAAAAGTATGCTTTATCATTGGGAGAATTCACCCAGTCTAATTTGCTAGAATAACCATATACAGATTAGAAACAAAGAGCAAAATCAGGAAAATAGTGGGGTATTAATACAGCATGCAGTGAGGTTATTCAACATGTGGCCAAAATCTCAACCCCAACAAAGACCTTTTCGTGCCTGATCTAGAGTGTTGCACAATTTCCAGGCAAAAAGTGATCTTTAGAAACAGCAATTTGTCAAGATAATGCGTCATGAAAGGAAATGGAGACCATTATATGGCAAAGTAAACCAGCTTAAGGACAGATCTTCTGTTATGCTTCCCTGATTAGAAAGGCAGTGTAGGAATGCCTTGCTAAAGTACTTAAGCACTAGTAAATGGTCCAAGTCTCAGGTGAGAAATCACTGAGTTAAAGGATCAAATCCCAACAGGGTCAGTTTGGTCTTCTGGCATGATACAGGAGGAAAATTAGAATTGAGTTTCATTAAATTTGTCCTCTAGGGAAGATCTTAAAATGGAATCCTGTGTGGTGATTTGCAGTAGCTCTAATAGCTGCAGAAAGTACCTCTAGAGTCCCAAGTGAATTTATCTTAAATAAAAAAGGAGGAAATCCAACTTATTAAGGTCATGAAATTAAAGTTATATATATATTTTTAAAAAAATCTGAATATTTAGGAAAATATTAGTAGTATCTATTCTAAATGCAGACATTTAGTCGTGTATTAAGTCCACTAAAGTCCACTTCTCAATTTCCTCCTTGGGCCTGTTGTGCATCTCACATTCAAAAATAATAACAAAAAGAGAGGAATTCCTTAAAATTTGTTACCTTAGTTATAAAACACTAAATTTTCCTTTTTTAAATCAAACTCTGATTCTTCATGTTCTGTATGGGTTCCCAAATCTAACCCTACTTTACCTCCCCATCCTCTAAACATACAACGGAAATGGATTAAAAACACCACCACCTCCTCCTACACGTGTGACGCTGTCCCTCTGAGAAGGGCAAGGTGAAAAAAACAAAATTTAAATCGTGGGAATAAATTCTGCTATAACAGAATTAGGTACAATGGGTCAACTTCTAGAATAAGAAATGCAAGATTTTCACCTTCAGTCTTCAGAAGACATTTTTCTAAGTACCAATTACGATGATAAACTGTAATTCGTTGACTAGCTCAGTTGATACTTGAACTTTCTCCAAGAGTTCATATTTCCTCCCATTAGCCCCAGTTTTATCCAGTGTTACAACAAAATTTTTGCATTCCAATCCTAAATCTGCTAGAGTACTTTACATGGATATGGGACATTTGGCCTGGTGCAATAGGGCCAGAAACCTGGTTGGAAACTTTGGGAAAAGAGAGAGTTGTCTCTGTTGTTTCAATGTATTACTCATACTATAAAACTCAAATTTTATTTTTGACATGCAAAGCTGTCTCTAAAAGGTTACAATGGAATCAGAAATAATTATTTTAACAATGGATTTATGTGATTTTCATCTTGAGTTTATTTTAAATTTGAAGTGTGCTACAAACAATTCTTATGTTGGGTTGCTAACCACAAAACAGACTTTTAATAATTGTAATTGAGAACCTATAAAATGGCAATATATGTATTAATTGCCATTAAAATACTACATGCTCATTGTTGACCTAGGCTTTTGAAATGATACCAAAGATAGCTTTATTAACTTTCACAATCACTAATATTTATCATGATAGAGTTTTATAACAGAAGTAATTACTGTTTAGGATTAGGATCAACTGTGAGAAACAGAAAACCCCAAATTACACGGTCTAAATAACAGAGAAATTTCTTTCTCACATAAAATCCAGAAATCAGTTCAGTGCTGGTATTATGGATACACATTCAGACTCAGGCTCTTCTTACTATCCTCAATATTCAATTTCTAATTCATGACTCAAGGCGGCTGCTCTACCTCCAGCTGTTGCATTCATAGTCCAGGTAGCAGGAAGGAAAAAAGGGGCATGCCCCACCCAAAACACTTCATTGTAATTTTTATGACTAGCATGTGATCATGATTCTATGACATAGTTAGCAAAGTCATAATTTCCAATTCTTTTGTCCTGATGTTTGATTATATATTTCCTATGTTAAAAGACAATTTTCAGGCAAAGGTAAAATCATGACTCTCATGCCAAAGCAATCTTGAGAAAAGAACAAAGCTGGAGGCATCATGCTTCCTGATTTCAAACTATATTACAAAGCTACAGTAATCAAAACAGTATGGTATTGGCATAAAAACAGACACATAGATCAGTGGAACAGAATAGAGAGCCCAGAAATAAACCCATGCATATATGGTCAATTAATTTATGACAGAGGAGCCAAGAATATACAATGAGGAAATAAACGATCTCTTCAATAAATGGTGTTGGGAAAGCTGGACAGATATATGCAAAAGAATAAAAGTGGACTACTGTCTTACACCATGCACAAAAATCAACTCAAAATAGACTAGACTTGAATGTAAAACCTGAGTCATAAAACTCCTAGAAGAAAACATAGTGGTAAGCTCTTTGACATTGGTCTGGACAATGATTTTTTGGATCTGCAAAAAAAGGCAAAGGCAACAAAAGCAAAAATAAACAAGTGGGACAGCATCAAACTAAAAAGCTTCTGCAAAGCAAAGAAAACCATCAACAAAATGAAAAGGCAACCTACCGAATGGGAAATATTTGCAAATCATGTATCTGATAAGGGGTCAATATCCAAAATACATAAAGAACTCACACAACTCAATAGCAAGAAACACAAACAACCCAATAAAAAAACGGGCAGAGGATCTGAACAGACAGTTTTCCAAAGAAGACATGCAGATGGCCAACCAGTACATGAAAAGATGCTCAACATGACTAATCTTCAGGGAAATGCAAATCAAAACCACAATGAGACGTTGCCTCACACCTGTTAGAATGGCTATTCTCAAAAAGACAAGAAATAACAAGTGTTGGCAAGGATGTGGAGAAAAGAGAACCCTTGTGCACGGTTGGTGGAAATGTAAATTAGTGCAGCCACTATGGAAAACAGTATAGAGGTTCCTCAAAAACTAAAAATAGAACTACCATATGGTCCAGCAATCCCACTTCTGGGTATTTATCTGAAGGAAACAAAAACACTAACTCAAAAAGATATCTGCACCCCCATGTTCATTGCACCATTATTTATAGTAGCCAAGATATGGAAGCAATGTAAGTGTCCACTGACGGATAAATGGATAAAGAAAATGTGGTATATATACACAATGGAATATTATTCAATCATAAAAAAAGGAAATCCTGCCATTTGCAACAACATGGATGGATCTTGAGGGCATTATGCTAAGTGAAGTAAGTCAGCCAGAGAAAGACAAATACCATATGATCTCACTTATATGTGGAATCTTTAAAAAAAAAGAAAATTGAACTCATAAATACAGAGAACAGACTGGTGATTGCCAGATGTGGGGTTTGGGGGTGGGTGAAATGGATGAAGGGGGTCAAAAGGTACAAACTTCTAGGTATAAAATAAATAAGTCCTAGAGATGTAATGTACACCATGGTGACTATAGTTAATAATACTGTATCACATATTTGAAAGTTGCTAAGAGAGTAAATCTTAAAAGTTCTCATCACAAGAAAAAAAATAGTAACTATGTATGGTGATAGATGTTAACTGAACGTATTGTGCTGATCGTTTCACAATATATACAAATATCAAATCATTACATTGTACACCTGAAACTAATATAATGTTATATGTCAATTATATCCCAATAAAAAAGACACACTTGAATGCGTTTAATCAATTTATCTGTTTTATAGTTTGCAGTATACTATGAGATTAATATAATCTCATAAATATGGTAACATTTATTATATCTAATAGCTATTTATGCTAAATTGAAAACATTTACCATGACATAGTTCTTAAAATCCAGCGTGATGGAGTCAGACATGGACTCTTTTTAAACTGCCTCTTCCAGGTACCAGCTAAGTGAGCTTGGGCAGTTTCCTAACTTAAACCTCAGTTTCTCTGCTGTAAAATGGATATAAGAAAACCTATCTCAATGGGTTTTTATAGAATTAAATCAACTAATAACACTTCTATATAAAAATAAAGCACAATATCAGACACACAGCATGTGCCCCAAAAGGATTAGTGCCCTTACCATCTTAGGAAGCAGAGCTAAAACAGTAGCTTTTTTTTTTTAAACTTTAGTGTGCGTAGGAATGACCTTGGGAATTGTTAAAAATGGAGATTCCTGGGCCCCATCTCCCTAATCTGTGAATTCTTGGGTTTGGAGCAGAAAATCACCAAGGTTGACTTTTGATGCAGATGGTCCCTAGATTCCCTTTTGAGAAAAAATGGTTCAGGTGATAAGGGCACCAGGTGATGGTAGATGTGGGGGCAGTGGTTCTCTGACCTAGTTTGCCTTTCTAACAGATTTAACATATGGTTTAAGGCAAGATATTTTCCTTTCTACACCTCCTTTAGCGATCTGTAAAATGTGGATAATAACTACTTCTTCCTTACCATAAAATGCTAAATGAGAATTTAGAGATCAATCTATTGCTTTTGTCCCAGGTCAAACTTTTGTAAATAACGACCTAGAAAAGGAGAGTTAAAGTTTAAAAAGGAATAAAACTGGGGCTGGCCCGGTGGCATCGCAGCTAAGTTGGCGCGGTGCGCTTGGGCGGCCCGGGGTTTGCAGGTTCGGATCCCGGGAACGGACTGGTGCACTGCTCATCACGCCGTGCTGTGGCAGCATCCCATATAAAGTAGAGAAAGATGGGCACGGATGTTAGCCCAGGGCCAATCTTCCTCAGCAAATAGAGGAGGATTTGCAATGGATGTTAGCTCAGGGCTAATCTTCCTCACACACACAAAAAAAGGAATAAAACCAAGAGAAAATGTGTTTGGTAGAAGGCATAAAATTATGTTTGGAATGAGGCAGGATATGAACAAAGGAACTGAAAAGGGGCTGGAGACAAGCAAAACAGAGATGCAGCCAAAATGTGGGGCAGATTAACAACCAAATACTGAATCTCGTATGTTTATTTTGGGAATTGGGGAATGAATAGTTACACACTCAGAAAAGGGAAGGAGTTAAAAGGAAAAGTAGCAAAAGGTACAGGGAGAAAAGGAATGAATACACAGGAGAGGAAAACTGAAGGTCAAAGGCAAGAAAAGGAAGGCAAAGGGGTTCTGGAATTTGTATCTTGCCTAATTATTCCCCTAAGATCCATCAGAAAAGAAAATTCTGCTGAAGGAAAAGAACTAAGCAGAGTTTCTGAAAGGAAGAGCACAGAACCCAGAACCTACAGGGCAATTTGTAGTTGCGAGATTTTTCTTTCAAGTCTGCGAATACCCACACGGGGATTTCACTGAGGGAAATTTGATTATAAAGTCACTAGGGATGATTTAAGGCTCTTTCACTGACTCAGATCAGGATGAAAGATTGACTTTCAGGAATAGACCAATTTAAAACAAACTTCAAAAAATATTTGTGAGGGGAGAAAAACTTCTGGCTATTAAAATAAGATATGGAGTTTTTAAATGAACATGTAATTTATAATAAACTAATAGGAAGGGGTCATATAAATGTTTTTTGTAAAAATCCTAGAAAAAATAGAACACAAAAAGAAAAATTATAAAAGTGGACTGAAACATCTACAGCAAGGCGCTTCGAGTTAGGAGTCGTGCTTGTCCTCTCAGTGTTTCCCTGTATGTTCCCTCCCTTCGCCTCCAGCAGGCAGCCCTGCTCTGGATTCCCTTTGTCAGGGGAGTTTTGTAGCTGGTTTAGGTTAAAAGCAAAAGTATACTCAAGTCCTTTCCATCTTTTGTAAAGCCAAAATTCATCAAAGATATTATGGTAGGAATCCCATTGGGAGGGGAGAAAGGGCAGCCAGAGAGAGAGGTATCCCCTGTGCCAGCTGAGTCTTGAAATGTTCTAAAGGGCTTTTATGGGTGAAAAGGTCTGCAGTCCTTAACAACTGTTGTGCTTTTAATAGCATCCAATTTATTCAAGTTGTGATAACTTGTTTTTCTTAAGTCTTGCAACACAACTTGGAAATCTAATAAATTCACTTTGTTTTAATTTATTGTAGATTTTTAAAATATTTCATGCTTACAAAAGAATCTATGTATATGTATGTGTGTATACACATATATGAAGTGATACATATAAAATAATATATATAGTTCAAAGAATAAACATCCTTGTAGCCACCACCTAGCTTAAGGAAAGGAACATTACCTTTGAAGCCCTTTCATCCTCTCCCTGATCACATCATCTTCCCCACCACCTCTTCCAGAAATAACTACCTATTTTATTTTTGTGTTTATAATTCCTTGCTATTCCATAATAGTTCTATTTACAAATGAGTGTATATATTCCTAAATCATATTGTTTAGTTTTGTATGTCTTTGAACTTACACTATATCATACTTTATGTTTGTCTGTGATTTGCTTTATTAATCAACATTGTATTTCTCAGATTCACCTAAGTTATTCCATCTGGTGATAGTTCACTTGTTTTTCACTGCTGTATACTATTCCGTAATTTGAATAAACAAAAAAATACATATCCATCCTTCTGTCCGTGGACGTTTGGTTTGTTTTCAGTTTTTATTTTGTTTTGTTCTGCTGTTATAAACAAGGCTGCTATGAACATTCTTGAGCATACCTCAGTGTATACATGTAAAAATCTTTCTAGGACAAATACCTAAAAGTAGAATCACTAGATTATAAGGTATAACAAATTGTGTTCCAAAGGATTCCATCACTTTACATTTCTTCAAGCAAAGTGGTCTTCATCCTCCCCAAACCTTGGTATAGTCTGACTTTTTCATCATTACCAATGTGCTGGGGGATAAAAATCCTTTATAAATGACTTTCATTTATTATTTGATGAATGTTCAATTAATTCATGAGTTTGACAAATTAAAATTTCTTAAAAAATTAGCTCCCCATTTACAGGAAAATTAAGACTTTTAAATTATATTGACAAATTTAAGATATCTGATTACCTGAGCCACTAATTCAACAAGCAAAATCTAAGATTCATGGGGCTGGCCTGGTGGCATAGTGGTTGAGTTGGCACACTCTGCTTTGGCGGCCTGGGTTTTGCAGGTTTCGTTCCATCCTGGGTGCAGACCTACGCACCACTTATTAAGCCATGCTGAGGCAGTTGTCCCACATATAAAATAGAGGGAGATGAGCAGAGCTGTTGGCTCAGGGCCAATCTTCCTCAGGAAAAAGAGGAGGATTGGCAATAGATGTTAGCTCAGGGCTAATCTTCCTAACCAAAAAAAAAAAAAAAAATCTAATATTCATAACTATCATAAGTCTAATGAATCAAACTCATACATATGTTAAATCAGGGCTCTCTTCAACATTTGAACACTGTTTACAAATTAACTAGTTCTTTTATACATTTCAAATGAAAACCTTAAGTCTAACATCAAATTATCTTTTCTGATTTAAATCACAAGCTAATATATCAAATTCTCTTTACCTTTTCAAATACTTAAAATAACAAATACAACAGTAATAATTAAAAACTTATTCCTGGGCCAGTCCTGGTGACCTAGTGGTTAAGTTTAGCACACTCCACTTGGCCGGCCTGGGTTCAGTTCTTGGGTGTGGACCTGCACCACTCGTCTATCAATGGTCAGGCTGTGGCGGCGGCTCACATACAAAATAGAGGAAGATTGGCAACAGACATTAGCTCAGGGTGAATCTTCCTCAGCAAAAAAATAAAAAAATAAATAACACTTTATTCCCAACTCATTGTTTTTATGGGTTTGACTTCATCATTACAGTTGACTTACCTAACTATACGGCATATGTTTGTCATCACAGGTGGGCTAGATCAGAGATTCCAAACTGGTATATGGGTCAATGGACAGAGATTTGAGACCAAGTCAAGATTAGATTTTATTTCCAGGATCATTCTACCAAAGCTATAAATTAATTCATGGAGTCCTTATTGGGACTTCTGCTTGCTCTGTTGATGTTCAGATTATCTATTGCGGCATAAAAATTCCCCCAAAACTTAGTGGCTTAAAAAAACTACAATTTTATTATATCTGATGGTTTTTATGAGTCATAAATTCAAGCAGGGATTGGCTAGGAGATTATTCTGCTCCACAGTGGCGTTGACTAGATGGCCCTTGGGTGGTATTCAGCTGATGGCTGAGCTGGGCTGGAGGGTCAAAGACAGTGTAACTCACTCATCTGTATCTTAATGTGGACATTTAGAAGGCTGGGCTTAGGTGGGCCCCTCTCCACCTTGTCTCTCTTGTAAAGAAATCAAACTTCTTACATGGCTTACTTAGGGCTCCAAAAGGGAGTGTCTCAAGAGGCCTAGACAGAAGACTCTAGGCTTTTATGACAGCCACAGAAGTTCTAGAATGTCACTTCCACCATATAACATTGATCAAGCAAGTCATTAAGTCCAGTCTAGATTCAAGAAGTGAGGAATTAGACCCCACATCTCAACGAGAGGAATGTCAAAGAATCTGCAGCCATCTTTAATCCACCACAGTTGAGTTTGGCTTGCCATGTCAACTGACAACCCTAGTTATACTTACGCTGAGCCTCTAGAATTTAATTTCCCAGAAAATCATATGCTACTAGGCATCTTTCAAGGTTCAAATTTTCCAAAGTTTTACTGTAAACATTTTCAAAATTTAATCATCTGATTTGAGAAAACAGGATTCTGAAACTTCCCACCTAGTTTGCTGCTAATCTCTTAGTAAATGATGAATTAACTTAACTTAATACTCCACCACTACCCCCAATCTGGCTTGTAACACTTTATTTAAATTTTTCTTTTATCTGCCTCTCCAGGCACAATTTTATACTCATTATATTACCTCCTTTATTGGGAAAGGTCAGAGGTTGCCAGATCCCAGTGTCAGCACCAAGTATAGCGTAAGACGTCAGACGGAATACAGGGAGACTGGACTAGAGGCAGAGGAGCTCCCAACTACAAAAGATTCCTATTCCCCAAGCAGGCAGCAGAGTTACCGGATCTAAGGACTGGTCACATGTGGGGGCAGTGGTTATTTCGGTAGTAAACAGAATGAGCCAATAACCTAAACCCAGGTGTCTGGAAGGGTCTCTGCGGTAGTGGCTTTTGTACAATTCCGGGAGGATAAGGTTGGGAGCCTCAATAATGACTGAGAATGAATTACTCTCCAGCTTTACTAATTTGAGGCTCAGAGTTCAATTTAAATTGGTAGTGTGGTATTTTCTGCAGACCTGAGTTTGTGGACAAAGATTTACACTGGTCTCAGCTGGAGCTTTAATACTATTCACCAATCCTCTTATTATCCTCTGGTGAAAACTCCCTCTCTCACCTCAGCTGCCATCCCAAGAGCTATTACAAACTTCTACCACTCTCCTCAAGGCCCCTTCTCTCACATTCCTAACAGACGGCTCTGTTTCCTTCTTCACAGAAAACTCTCCATTTCCAGTCCATCTGTCTCCCAAACTTACCTATGTCCATATGCATTCTTCCCTCCAGTGTCAGAGGAAGAAGTGTTCATAAGTTAGAGGGAGAATTAGCTACTTCTCTTCAAGGCTAAGTACCCTGCCACGTCTTCCCTTCTCTAGCAAGTAGACTCTCTTATCTGTACCACCTATTGCTCTCTTTCTATTTGGTACTTTAGCTCCACCTATAAACTGGTGAGTCTTTTCCAGTGTTAAAAAAAATTACCTTTCGTCCTAAGTTGCCCTCTAGCCACTGCTTCACCTCTCTCTCTTTCACAGCCAAGTCTCCAAAAATACTTATTTTAAACTATTCTACATCTCTAATTCACTCTTCAATCCACTATTTACACTAAAATTTCTCTTGCAAAGGTAACAAAAGCCCAGGCCTCAACTTTGGATTCCTTTTGAGTTTTCAGCGCTGGTCCTTTTGGATCACTCTGCAGCTTTCCACACTGTAAACTAAACCCTTCTTAAAGATCTCCCCTTCCTCACCTGTCTTAAGGTACTCCTATCTCTCTGACCATTCATTCTCAAGTTCCGTCACTGAATTCTCTTCCTATAAACAATTATTATAGGTTCTTCAGAGTTCTGATCTTGGCCCCCTACTTATTCAACACTGTTTCCTTGGGCCACATTATATGCTTCCATATGTTTAAATCCTAATTAGTATATGCCTTCTCTTTTGAGTTCCAGATCAACACATTCAATTCAAGTTAAACTCCACAAAAGGCTGAGACCAGAATAATGGGAGGAGGATAACCTACCTTAAATAGCAAAGTCAGGGAAGACTTCTTTAGAGAGGTGTACATTGAGACCCGAAAAAATTAAAACCCAGCCAAAAAAGGAGCAGAAGAAGGAGTGAACAGGAAGAGAAAGGCAAAAGCCCTGAAGACGCGAAGAGCTGGGTTATACTAGGAAATCAGAGACCAGTATGAATGGAACACCACGGGCAAATGGGGCAAACAGAAATGAGTTTCCTAATACTGAACTCCAGAATTAGCCTGTTCACCCACCACAGCACAGCCCTGGGCCAGGGCAGGCCTCTTCCCATCTTTGCACAGGGCCTGCCTTTACAGGGGTACAGTGGAGTGTGTGCCCTTTGTAGGCAGGCTTGTTACCAAGGCAAAAAAGGGAGGAGTCGAGCTGAGCATGCCCAGTGTATTCTCCCCAAATTTTCCAATCAGAAAAGTTTCTCTACCTCTCCAGGCAGAACGAATAAGGCAAAGATAGCTATTATCAAAGGAGTCATCATCATAATCACCCACAGAATTTAGGCCAGAAGAAAAGGAAGGTAGAAGGACAAGGGGGTTACCTGATAATGAAGACGGGGTGTGTTCAGGGTCCTGGGAGTCTCAATTAAATCAACAAATGGTGGCTGTGGGAGTTCTACAGAAAAAGAGCTGAAAAGATAAAAGGATAATGGTGAAAAGATAAAAAGATAATGGTGAAAAGATAAAAGGATAATGGCGAAATATTTGCTGCCAAAATTTCAGAGGTAGTGCAAACTTTGGCTCTGATAAATTCAGGAAATGGCTACGGGAGTGTGGAGGAAAATGTGTTTTCTGCATGAATGACAAAGTTCTAAGGATGACATAGGAGGAGGAGGTGAAGAGAAAGACTGTGAACAAAAGCTAAATTCTTTGAGATGGGAGGGAGCATATTACACATTGACGATGATGAGCGGGGAAGAAGGAGGGATGAAGAAAGAGAAGAGCGTGACGTGGTTTGAAAGAAGCTATGGGACACCAAGCCGTCTATTCCTCCTTAGGCCTGAGCACTTGAGATGTGAGAGAACAACTGTCTCCACGTGGAAGGCTGCAAGGGCAGCTAGGACGGTGGAGCTGAGGAAGCTCTCAGTTAAGGCAGGGAGCCACTCAGACAGGAGGTTGAGGCTGTAGGGCGGTTTGCTGATCCGAGTAAGCCATTCTGGGGGCATTTTGGAGATCACAGTGAAGGATGTGGGAGTTAGGGAAGGGGTGAGCAGGGCCTCAGTCACCTTCTAGCCTGCGTACTGTTCACACAGAATGCAATCTGAACAGTACTTCCCGAGTTTTGCGACATTAGGGCCCTGGAGGTAGTCATTGGAGCAATATGAGGATGGGCATTTTGGGGAAAGCCAGCGTGGGTGGACTAGTGGTTAAGATTTGGTGCTATCACTGCCACAGCCTGGGTTTGTCTCCCGGTCAGGGAACCACACCACCTGTCTGTGAGTTGTCATACTGCGGTGGCTGCGTGTTGCTGTGATGCTGAAAGCTATGCCACTGGCATTTCAAATACCAGCAGAGTCACCCATAGTGGACAAGTTTCAGTGGAGCTTCCAGACTAAGACTAGGGAGAAGGACCACCACTTGAAAAAATTGGCCATGGAAACCTTGTGAATAGCAGGGAGCATTGTCTGATATAGCACCGGAAGATGGGAGGATGGCGCAAAAAGACCTGGCAGGGTTCTGCTCTGCTGTCCACAGGGTCGCTAGGAGTCAGAATCGACTGGGTGGCACTAACAACAAATTTCAGGGAAGCTTGACCCAAATAGAGATAAACAGAGGTAAACAGAGATGTGAGACATAATAGAACTATTTCTTACAGTCTTTTCTTAAAGGAGGGTTGGACTTTGATTCTAACTTGAAGGTATCAGTATCTTGTTTGTTGAAAACGCAGCGTTGGGGCAAGTGTTCACAAGTGTTCACAATGGCTGCCCAAGAGGTACTAAATCCTGAGACTCTTTCTAACTGTTTCTCTAGTTATCCTCTCTTCCCTCTCCCCACTGTCACTGCCTTAGTTGAGGATCTCTCTTTCCATCTTTCCACCGCCCCCCCATCCCCCGGGGCTTTTGCAGAAACCAGCTGCATTACTAGCCACGTCCACACCCCCTGAGACCTTTGTTCCCCACCAGTCAGTTGACATGGCATTTTCTACCCATGCTGTGCTTTCTCACCCCCACGTGCCTTTGCACTTGCTCTCTTCTCCCGCATTGTCCTTTCTCTCCTTGTTTGCCAAGTAACAACACATCTTATTCATGTTTCAAGACCCATTTCGAGGACCATAGCTTCATGTCTTTCCTGACCATTCCCACTGTGCTCTCACAAACATTACTATTCCTCATTTGTGACTCTGCTGCTTTGCAGAACTGATTTATATTTGTCTCCCTGGTTATGCTGTAAATTCCGTGGGCCAAGAGTTATTTCTTTTGCATGTTTCTAACCATAGTGCTTCATACATAGTAAGTTCTCCCTAAGAGTTTGTTAATGGATGATGTAAAGCATCAAATATCCCATCCACCTAATGTGTTTTTCACCAAAGGGTATCTCTCAATATTTTTTCTTTTTACTGTCTCATTAACATCAAAGGAAGATGGCCCCCCAATTCCCACTCATGTTCAATCACACAGCCCTTACTCCCAGCTCTTTTATGCCTACGTCAGCAGTTCTTTCACTTCCCTATTTATCTCCTCTCTCTCGCCTTTTCAACTGGCTTTTTTCCTCTGCTGTCAAGTATTTTCAGGTTTTAATTATTCATCCACAGTATCACCACCTTAACTCTGCTGTTTCTTGCAGATACTTCATTATTTCTGCCGGATCTTCTCCCCAGTGTGAAGCATCTCTTTATTTTTCTACTTGTCCAGCAGGTTGCACAGACACAGACATGCACAAAATAAAATAAAATCCTTAAGGAAGAAAGGAAATATTTTCCTAATATTCCATAATTTTGAAAGACCGCTGCACAAAGGCCAAGCCAAATTTTAGAAATTACTACTTGTTTTGGCCCACATGACACTTTAGACAAAGGTCATCTTCCTTCTCTGGCTGTGACTGTCTTTGTTGGTGGTGTCTTTGTTCCTCCAGTCACATTATATCAAGTCCAGAAGGACAGAGACAGTTCTCAATTTTTAAATGATAGACACTTTGAGAACCTGATGAAAGGTATACAGACCCTCACCCCAGAGAAACGCACATTGCCTTTTCTCGCTTAGTTTCAGAGGTTCACAGATCCCCTGAGGTCCAACCATGGACCCAGTTTTAGAAGCCCATCTTAAAATAGCAGTTATTAGAGATGGTTTAAAGGTTTCCTTTTTTCTCATCTTTATTTTCTAATTTTCCCCAAATGAAATGGATTATTTGTGTTAAAATATATAAATGTTTTCTTAAAAACTACCCCATTCTATATGGTAAATTTAAAAGATCTTGTACAATAAATTCATTATGTAGTGAACTTGTCGAAGACTGACAGACTTTGAATTAGAAATGGCTGTCATGTAAGGCACTCAGTTTTCCCATCTGTAAAATGGAGTAATTAATATTAATCAGTCATTATGTTGTATAGATTAATACCCGCAAAATCCTAATAACTATGACTTCTCTCTGTTGCCTCTGGTAGTCTCTTGATTTCAGTCGTAGTTTTCCTCCCTAGTCTTGAAGCAGATATAATGCCCCAGCTGTTTCTTCAGTTATTCTGTTTTCTGTGAAGGAACACCTGCTTAGAATGTACCTAAGGAGTTATTTCTTTGTTTTTTGATAATTAAAGCACTGCTGTGGTGATGGGTGACATCTGGATTCACTTTTAAAGACTTTGCTGTATTTTCTGGCTCCTGGGAGATTCATGAACTCTAATGCATTCGAGGGAAATGTGGTGATGTGCTTCATTTTGCAACAGCAATTTTACTCTGGCTTTGTTATTTCCCCACTGCAATGAATGAGAGCTGCCACTCTGTTAGTGCTGCTGAGAGATTAAGGGAACTGAATTGAGCTCCAGAAATTTAATACACCATATAATGCCTGATTTATTTTGATTCTGGCTTTGACTTGAATTGATAAACTCACTTGGGATGGCTCTGCAGAATCAATATCCAGGGATTAAATTTTTTTTTTATAAACTGGTTCTGAAATAATTTCTTTTGGGGAACACGAAAGTCCAAGTTCTCTTAACTATTTCCCATAGTAATAGAGAAAGAGAAATTTGGCAAAAGTATTCTAGTATTATATATAATTTCCTCAAAAGCTATATTCCTCAATCTCCACTCAATTATAGCTCACTAAGCTTCATAGGATTTGCTTTTCAGAATTATGTATCTTTGTTTGAGGTGATTATAACTACACTATTACTGCCTCTGCCTTGACATTCTTCTTGGCCTGTTGCTCACAGGTAACAATACTTCAAATGCAGAAATATGGATCAGTCAGGGCTCATAGTTGCAAGTAACAGAAGCTGATTCTGGCTGAGTGAGCAGAAATGTTATTACAAGGAGATGGGAGAACCCAGAGAATTGTTGGGAGGCTTGAGGAGCAGTTACGGGACTAAGCTTCTGGGAACAATGCTTACAACTACCCCACAGAACTGATCTGATGAGGAAGTCAAGGCCACGACTCACCATTGCCCCAACAAACACTGCAGGTGACTGCAGCCACTCCCACTGCCACCAAAGCCACTTCTGCACTAGGGACTCAACCGTGCAAGCACTGCCATCTCCAAACATCAGATGCCTTTATCAGCAAATTGGCTTCCAAGAAGAATCTTGCCTTCCTCAAGCTTCTAACTTCCAAATCAAAGTCCCATGCAGGTGTGCTGAATGTGGAAGCCTAGGTCACACGTGTGCGCTCCAGCTATGAGCCCGGAGATTTTGTTTTTAGAGTTTACTTTGGGGAAGCAGCACTTAACATTAAGATTGGAAATTCCCTAAACACGGCAAATATGTTCAAAACATCCCAAGCAGCCAGAAGATAAGAAAACGTTTACTACAGGAGAGAATTAATATTTGTTGAGAATATATGCTAAGTGCCAGGTGCTTTAAATACATTACATTATTTAATTCACAACAAAATAGATATTTTAACCCTATTTTAATTATGGGAAAATTGAGTCTCAGAGAAGTTGTTCCTAGTCCTAGATCATTTTGTTGGTAAAATGGAGAACATAGATTCATATCCAGTGTTTTTTCCTTCAGAATTCTTCCTTGTCTCACAAGGTAACTCTGATTTCCATGTCCCAAGTTCTAATTCATAAATAAGCAGAGGTGTACCAAGTAGTGGGGGAGGGGAGAGTGGAAGCTCCAGGAGCAGGCAACAAGGGAGCACTAGCTGCAAGAAAATTTAAAGACAATAATAAAACAGGCTCAAAATAGGTCTACTTCATTATTATTATCATCATCATGTGACAGCAATTCTAAAGAATGTCAGCAATAAAATATTCCTTCTTGCTGAGGTGAACTATTCCCCACTCCTTGGGACACCAGTACAGATAAGAAGCTCTCAACTTAGCTTTCAAATCTTTTTTAAGAGAAGCTTGTTTAGAACTCGTAATTGAGGAGCCATAAACAGTTTTATGTTCCTAAAATAGACCATAAAGTGGCCATTTAACACATGAATACCTAAGTACCTATCTTTTAACATTATTCCTAAGAAAAAACGAGTTCTAATTTTTGTTTTAGAAGTACATCTCTCCCAAGTCTGGCAGAGTGAGTGGGGGCTCCTTTATCTCTAGTAGCATCAGAGGCTCTGATAACAAGGCAGTTCTTTGGTAGTAGAGGCTTTCTTGGCAAGATAGTTGTTGGTGATAAGGAGGAAGGAGATGGCTTGCAGTAACATACACAGTGGAATAAGAAAGTATTTCTTTAAGCTGGCATGAGAAAGTTACTGTTTAGATGAATCCCCAGGTGTAGAGAATATGAGATCTAAAAGAATTACTTTACCCATCATCAAGTTTTATAAATTCCATCTCCTAAATCTCTCAAATATGTCCTCTCTTCTCCTTGGCCTATACAGATCCTAATATTATTTAACCTAGACTACTGTAACATCCTGCTGGCTGGTCTTTCTTCCTGTCATTAGGGTCTGCTAATTGCAATCTATTATCCACATAACTGTCAGAGTGGTCCATCTAAGCATGAGTGAGATCATGAAATTTCCTCACTTAAAAGTTTACAGTGACTTTCATGTCCTTCAGGATAACAAGGTAAACTCCTTTTCAAGGCTCAAAAATTTCTTTATTTCCCTACCTTTTTATCATTTGTCATTCTTTAATTCAGACACTGTAATAGAGCGAATCCAAACTACTTGCACTCCAAATGCCCAATGCTCTCTGAGGCCTTTCTGCTATTGCATATGCTGTTAATTCAGTAGCCTAACTCCTATTTGTTGTCCTCTGATAAGTCTTCTCTTCTTCCCAAACTCAAACTGTGTTAAGTACTCCATACTCTGTGCTCTGTCCCACAGTACTGGAGGTTTACTTTCATATTAGAAATTAAATTACAGAAAAGTAATTGCACTCTGGTCTGCCCTCTCCTACTAGACTATAAACTTTTTTAAGGCAGTGGTGATGTCTTTTATCTTTGCAACCCCAGCATTTAGTGCAGTTTTTGGTATAGATATTATGTACTCAATAAAATTTTTTAAATGAATGGCAGGTTCTACACAGTGTACAAGATGTCAAGAAGATGACAGTCTAGTAGTAAGGATGAGTCAAATTCATTTAACTAAAGCACAAGGCATAAGATGCGCCACAACTGAGGTTTAAATGAAATGCTTTGGTTATTTTAAGGAGAGAGCCTTCAGTTCCAGTTTTAGGGTGAGGTGGGGGTACAAAATTGAGAAGGGTCGAGGGAGAAGATGGCATTTGAGATGGACTCTGACAGAAGGAATTTCAATACTTGGAGATGCAGCAAATATAGGGAATAGGTTAAGCAACATACTGATATAGAAAAGCAGAGAATGTAATACAAGATCATAAAATAGCCCCACAGAGCACGGAAGAGAGTACTGGAAAAAAGCTGGAGAGGTAGGTTAGGCTTTAAATGCTGCCTAAGGAGTCAGTATTTAATCTAGAAGGCAACTATAGTGTAATTCAAGGCAGTAATTAGCAGAAGACAGACTATTAGAGCAACTGTAATAGTCCGAGTAAGGAGTAACAAGGTCATCTTTGGCAGGTAGTACCATGGAGACAGGCAGACAGCCCTGGGTCACTCTTTAGTGACATGATCTTGAACATATTACTTAAACTTCCAAACCTCAAGTTTCCTCATTTATTTCAAAAGACTGTTGTGATTAAATTTATGTAAAGAGATTAGCACAGTGCTTGGCATGTACCAAGTGCTTGAATTAATCAGTGATATTTCAGCAGCAATTGATAAAAATTCAACTCAAATCAGCATAAGCAAATAATAGAAATTATTAAAAGGCTACTGAGAAGATCAATGGAACAGAATAGAGAGCCCAGAAATAGAATCACATGAATACTATCAAATGATCTTTGACAAAGGATCAAAGGCAATACAATGGAGCAAAGACAGTTTTTTCAACAAATGGTGCTGGAACAACTGTACATACATATGCAAAAAAATAAATCTAGACACAGATCTTACACCCTCCACAAAAATTAACTCAAAATGTAAATGTAAAATGCAAAACTATTAAATTCCTAAAAGATAACATATGAGAAAATCTAAATGACTTTGTGTTTGGCGATGACTTTTTAGATACAACACCCAAAGCACAATCCATGAAAGAAAAAATCGCAAGTTGGTTCATTAAAAATTTCTCCTTTGTGAAAGACACTGTTAAGAGAATGAAAAGACAAGTCTGGGAGAAAATCTTTGCAAAACACATATCTGGTAAAGGATTGGTATCCAAAATGTATATAGAATTCTTAAAACTCAGCAATAAGAAAACAAACTCACAACCCAACTTAAAATTGGGCAAAAGATCTGAGCAGACACTTCACCAAAAAAAGTATACAGGTGGCAAACAAGCATATGAAAAGATACTCAACATCATATGTTATCAGAGAATTACAAAATAAAACAACGAGATACCACTACACATCTATTAGAATGGCTGAAATCTGACAAAAATCTGACACTGACAAAACTAAATACCAGTGAGGATGTGAAGCAACAGGAACTCTCATTCATTGCTGGTGGGAATGCAAAATGGTACAGCCACTTTGGAAGACAGTTTTGCAGTTTCTTACAAAACTAAACATACCCTTACCATACGATCCAGCAATTACACTCCTTGGTATTTACCTAAATGACTTGAAAACTTATGTCCACACAAAAACCTGCACACAAGTGTTTATAGTAGCTTTATTCATAATTGCCAAAACTTGGAAGCAACCAAGATGTCCTTCAACAGGTGAATGGATAAACAAAATGTGGGACATCAATACAATGAAATATTATTCAGCAATTTAAAAAAATGAGCTATTACACCACAAAAAGACAGGGAGGAAATAAATGCATATCGCTAAGTGAAAGAAGTCATTTTGAAAAGCCTACATACTATATAATTTCAACTATCTGACACTCTGGAAAGGGCAAAACTATGGAGACAGTAAAAAGATCAGAGATTGTTAGGGGTTCAGGGGGAGGGAGGGAAGGATAAATAGGCAGAGCACAGGAGATATTCAGGGCAGTGAAACTCTTCAGTCTGATACTGTAACGGTGGAGGTGGATAACGTGGCATTATACATGTCACAAAATCCATAAAATGTAAAACACAAAAAGCAAACCCTAATATAAACTGTGGACTTGAGTTAATAATGTAACAATATTGGCTCATCAATTGTAACAAATGTACCACACTAATGAAAGATGTAAATAATAGCCAAACTGGGATGGGGGATTAGGGGGAATATGAGAACTCTCTGTACTGTCCACTCAAATTTTCTGTAAACCTAAAACTGCTCTAAACATAAAGTTATTAATTTAAAGATTCACTAAGCAGTACATATACAATTCATGCACTTTAATAAAAAATGAAAAAGTTGTGCTTTAAAAAAGAAAAGGCTACTGAGGTAATTCCCAGAAACAAAGGCAGCCCAGGGCTTCAGGGATTTGATCTCTCTCTCGTTTTCTTTTGTTTTCATTCTCTGGTAAACAGGCAGGTTTTCTTCACATGTCAGGAATCATGACATTCCCCCTTAACCCCCCCGAAAAAGGCCTAGATTGATATTTGAGGCTGGTGGCAGTACGGGGAATCTGGAATACTAAGACAACTAGGAAATTATATTGAAACCTTGAAAAATGGTGACCCAAATTATGTGATAGCAAAACTGTTGCCTGCAGTGAGAAGATTAAAAATGAGCCTAATGAAATTTTTAAAATTAAACTTATTTTCAAATAATTGTAGATTCATGAGTAGTTGTGGAAATAACACAGATTCCCAGTGTACCTTTCGCTCAGGTTACCCTTATGGTAACATCTTGCAGAACTATAGCAATTTTCTTTGCTCTGAAGTCTACTTTATCTGATATTAATATTTCCACTACTGCTTTACATTGTTTAATGTTTGCAAGATATATCTTTTTCTATCCTTTTACTTTTTATCTGCCTATGTCATTATATTTGAAGTGAGTTGCTTGTAGACAGCGTATAGTTGGGATGTGGTTTTTAATCACCTCTGCCAATCTCTGTCTTTTTTTTTTGCCGGGAAAGATTCGCCCTGAGCTAACATCTGTTGCCAATCTTCCTCTGTCTTTTTCTTTTTCCTCCCCAAAGCCCCAGTACATAGTTGTATATTCTAGTTGTAGGTCCTTCTAGTTCTTCTATGTGAGTTGCTGCCACAGCATGGCTACTGACAGACGAGTGATGTGGTTCCACGCTGGGGAACGAAACCTGGGCTGCCGAAGCAGAGCGCACTGAACTTTAACCACTAGATCATCAGGGCTGGCTCCAAACTCTGTCTTTTAATTAGTGTACTTAGATCATTTACATTTAACATAATTATTTATATGTTTAGGGCTTCACTCTGCCATTTTAAATTTTGTTTTCTTTGTTCTATTCCTCCTGGCCTCCCCACACCTGTCTTCTTTTTCCTGCCTTCCTATGGGTTACTTGAGCATTTTTAGAATTCCACTTTCATTTATCTATAGTGTTTTTGAGTGTATCTCTTTGTATAACTTTAAGTGGTTTCTCTAGGTATTCCATTATATATCCATTACTTATCACAGTTTACTGGTATCACCATTTTACCACTTCAAGTGAAGTATAGAAACTTTACCTCCCTTTGCCCTTCCCCATTTATAATATAATTGTCTTAAATATTTCCTCTGTACAGTTATATATGTATATAGAAGAAAAATTATAGCATCAGACTGTTATAATTTTTGGTTCAACTGTCAAACATAATTTACAAAATTCAAGAGGAAAAGAAAGGCCTATTGTATTTACCCATATTTTTGCTTGCCGTGTTCTTTCTTCCTTCCTGATATTCCAAGCTTCCTTCTTTTATTGTTTCTTTTCTGTTTAGAGAATTTCCTTCAGCCATTCTTTTAGGATAACTCTGCTGGTGACAAATACTCTTAGTTTTCTTTCATCTGAAAATGACTTCATTTTCCCTTCATTCCTGAAAAGTATTTTCACGGGTATAGGATTGTGGGTTGACAGTTCTTTTCTTTCAGCGCTTGAAAAACATTGTGTTACTTCCTTCTGGCCTCCATGGTTTATGATGAGAAATTTGGTACCATTTGAATTGATTTTCCCCTGTGGGTAAGGTGTCAGTTTTCTCTGGATGCTTTCAAGATTTTTTCTTTGTCTTTGGTTTCCACAGGTTTAACTATGATGTGTAATGGCATAGATTCTGTTGGATTTATCCTGTTTGGGTTCATTCAGATTCTTGAATCTGTAGGTTATGTCTCTTGATAAACTTAGGAACTTCTTTCAGCCATTATTTCTTTAAGTACATTTTCAACCCTACTCTCTTCCTCCTCTCTTCCCACTCTAATGACACAAATATCAGATCTTTTATGGTAGTCTCACAAACCTCTAAGGCTCTGTTTGTTTATTTATTTTTTTGCAATCTATTTTCTCTCTGTTGTTCATATTAGGTAATTTTTATTACTCTTTCTTTAGTTCACTGATTCTTTCCTCTATTCACTACATTCTGCTTTTGAGCCCAACCACTATGTTTTTGTTTGTTTGTTTGTTTTTTGCTGAGGAAGATTTGCGCTGAGCTAACATCTGTTGCCAATCTTCCGCTTTTTTGTACGTGGGTTGCTGCCCTGCCACAGCATGGCTGATGAGTGGTGTCAGTCCACAGCTGGGATCCAAACTCTCAAGCTCGGGCTGCCTAAGCAGAGCACGCTGAACTTAATCACTACGCCACAGGGCCAGCCCCACCAACCACTATGTTTTTTATTTAGGCTCTTCTTTATATCTTCTATCTCATTGTTGAGACTTTCTCTCTCTTTGTTGAGGCTTTCTATTTTTGTTTCAAGTGTGTTTGTAATTGCTTGTTGAAGCATTTTTATCATTGCTGCTTTAAAATATTTGATAGATAATTCTAATATCTCTGACATCTCACTGTTGGTATCTATTGGTTGTCTTTTTTCATCCAGTTTGAGATTTACCTCATTCTTGGTATGACAAGTGGTTTTCAAGTGAAATCTGGAATTTTTCATATTATGTTATATGACTCTACATCTCATATAAACCTTAGCTTTTACCGTGTTGTCTCTGATACTACTCCAGCAGGGGAGAAAGGTGGCTATCTTCTTACTGCCAGGTAGAGGTAGAAGTCCAGATTCTCCACTTGGCCTATTTTGACACTGAATAGGAGGGTAGGGCTCCTTATTATTGCTGGGTGGAGATAGATGTTCTGGCTTCTCACCTGTTCTATAATGACACTGTGGTAGGGATGGCCTCATTATTTTGCTGGGCAATGGAGGAAGTCCTGACTCTTCTTATGATATCCACCAACACTGTGCGGGGAGGAGAAGGCTTGTTACTGGTGATGGAGATGAAATTCCAGGCTCTCTACTTGGCCTTCTCTGACACCACTCTGGCAGGGGTATCAAGGCACCTCGTTATAACCTGAGGGTGGAAGTCTAGGCTCCCCACTCAATCTTTGCTTGTTCGGTGGGACTAGATTTTTCTGTCATATTTGGCTGGAGCAGAACAGTTATTTTCTATACGTTTTCTATGTTGCCAGGCTTCCCCTTTTCCTGGTGCTTTGTTTAGAGAGAGTGGTCTTTTCTTGAGACTTTATTGTCTGTGCCTATTGGAGTTTCTGAGTTGCTGGCATCTTTGGCTTCAATTCTGCAATTTACAAAGCAAAAAGAAAACCCAGGGTAATCACCACTTTGTTGTTCCTTGACTCCCAAGGTCCCTAGCCTGTCTGCTTTCTTTTTTTCCACCTTTCAGAGTCATCTTATGTTTGTTTTATAAATAATGTCTTAGTCAAGGCTACTTCATCTCTTATTTTATTCCCCTTGTGCTTAAATTCAAAGATCTCTAAATTCTATTGTATCTGGAGTGAAAGCTGGGTCTTGTTGTTTTAAAATATATCCGCAAAAGTTTTGACACTCCTCCTTTCAAAAAGTAGAGCCTATTTCTCCTCCCTTTGAGTGTGGGCTGGACTTAGAGCCTAGTTTTTAATTAGTCTTTCTCCTCCCCAGCCCTATGCAACCACTCATCTAATTTCTGTGTCTATAGATGTGCTATTTCCAGACACTTCGTATAAATGAACTCATATAATATTTGATCTTTTGTGACTAGCATTTTCCACTTAGCATAGTTTTTTCGAATGTTACAGCATGTATCAGTACTTCACTCCTTTTATTACTGAATAATACTTCATTGTACGGACATATCACATTTTATTTATTCATGCATCAGTTAATGGACATTTGAGTGTTTCCACTTTTTGGCTATTATGAATAATGCTACTATGAACATTTGTAAACAAGTTTTTGTGTGGATATATGTTTTCATTTCTCTTGAGTATATTAGGAGTAGAATTTCTGGTTATATGACAAATCTATATTTAACATTTTGAAAAACTGTTAAACTGTTTTCTAATCAGCTGCACCATTTCTACCAGCAAAGCACAAGGGTTCCAACTTGTCTACATTGTCACCAACACTAGTTATTATTTGTATTTTTTTATTATAGCCATCCCAGTGGGTGTGAAGTGGTATCTCTTGTGGTTTTGATCTGCATTTCCCTAGGGGCTAATGATGTTGAGTATCTTTCATGTTCTTATTGTCCATTTGTATATCTTCTGTGAAATATCTATTCAGATCCTTTTCCCATTTTTTAAATTGGGTTATTTGCCTTTTTATGGCTGAATGGTAAGAATTATTTATATATTTTGGATATAAGTCCCTTAACAGATATGTGACTTCCAAATATTTTCTCCCATTCTATGGGTCGTTTTCTCACTTTCTTTTGAACCATCAAAAGTTTTTTTGTTTAGATGAAGTCCAACTTGTCTATTTTTTCTTTTGACTCTTTTGCTTTTGATCATATCCAAGAAGGCTTTGGCTAATGCAAGATTGAGAAGATTTACTCCTATTTTTTTCCTAAGAGTTTTATAGTTTTAGCTCATACATTTAGGTCTATGATCCATGTTGAGTTAGTTTTTATGTGTGGTGTAAGGAAGGGGTCTAACTTCATTCTTTTGCATGTAGCTACCCAGTTGCCTCAGCACCACTGTTGAAAAGACTTCTTTCTCCATTGATTTATCTTGGCACCCTTGTTGAAAATCAACTGACCATAAATTTAAGGTTCATTTCTGGACTCTCAATTTGATTCCATTGTTCTATATATCTACCCTTATGCCAGTACAACACTGTCCTGATTACTGCAGCTTTGTAGTAAGTTTTGAAATGGGGGAATTATGAGTCCTCCAACTTTGATCATCATTTTTCAAGATTGTTTTGGCTATTCTGGGTCATTTTAATTTCCACATTCATTTTAGGATCAACTTGTACATTTAAACAAAAAATGCAGCTGGGATTTTGACAGGGATTGTGTTGAATCTGCAGATCAATTGGAAGAGCATTGTCATCGTAACAACATTAAGTCTTCTGATCTACAAACATGGGATGTCTTTCCATTTATTTAGGTCTTTTTAAATTTCTTTCAAGAATGTTTTGTAGCTTTCAGTATACAAGTTCTTCACTTCTTTCATTAAATTTATTCCTAAGTATTTTATTCTTTTTGACGCTATTGTAAATGGAATTGTTTTTCTTAATTTCATTTTTAGATTGTTCACTGCTAATGCATAGAAATACAATTGATTGTTGTATACTGATCTTGTATCCTGCAACCTTGCTGAACTCATTTATTTCTAATAGTTTTTAGCAGATTCCTTAAGATTTTTCCTATATAAGATCATGTCATCTGCCTGGTTTTACTTCTTCCTTCCAATCTGAATGTCTTTTGTTTCTTTGTCTTGCCTAATTGCCCTGGCTAGAACCTCCAGTACAACGTTGATTGGAAGTGGCAAGAGTAGACATCTTTATGTTGTTCCTGTTCTTAGGGAGCAAACATTCAGTCTCTCACCATTAAGTATAATGGTAGCTATGGGTTTTTCATAGATGTCCTTTATTAGGTTGAGCAAGTCCCTTCTACTCCGAGTTCGTTGAGTATTGTTTTTCTCTCTTTTTTTTTTTTTTATCATTAAATGGTGTTGGATTTTGTCAAATGCCTTTTCTGTGTCTATTAAGATGATCATGTCATTTTTACTTTTTATTCTATTGATATGGTGTATAATGTTAATTGATCTTCAGATGTGAAACCAACCTTGCATTCCTAGGATAAATCCTACTTTGTTGTGGTGTATAATTCTTTTTTTATGTTGCTGGATTTGTCTTGCTAGTATTTTGTTGAGGATTTATTAAGTTTTTAAATGATTTTCCTATCCTTTTAATAGTGGGTAAAGTTCAATGCACGCAAATGCAGTCAGCTAAATCATTGCATTTGAGGATTCAAGTGTTAAAAATAATTCATAAGGTCTTAACATGTAGTGATTGTATTTTGCTGAAGGCTGTGCTTAAATCATATGCTATAAGAGCAGTATAAAGGGTGTCACTTACCTAGTGAGACCAGTCAAACAATAAGCTTTCAAATCCCCAGATGAATTTGTTCTCCAATCCTGTTTTATCAGGCATTTTGGGGGCAAAATTATATTCTAGAGTTGCATACCTCATATGAGGCCCACTTCTCTCAATGTCCAGTTTTGGTACAGAGGCTAATTAAAATACAAAAAAACCCTGTCCAAAACCAAGAAAAACTGAAAAGAAATAAAACATTTGTTGGAATCTCTCAAAGAATATCAAATGGGATCCAATTCAAATCTCATGAAAAAGCTTCTTAAAATCTTTTTTCCCTATTCCTTTCCTACTCAGTCTCCCACAGGGACCCACATTTAAGGTCGTCTGTCTTTTTTTCCCCATTCTCTGCTGTATAGTATCCATTTATTTTACCTTTTAGTAGAGAAATTGCACATTTGTGGTTCATAGGCCAAATATGGCCTATGCATGCATTTGATACAATGTTTAAAAAAAATTTAATTAGTTGTCAACATTTATAAATTGGGAAATGACACATAAAAATTTGTGTATCTGATTCCCCTTGAAAAATTTGAAAGTTTGACAAAATGTTGCCTTCATTTTACAACTGGCTGGTAGTGAATAGTGATTGCCTCCTTCAAATATGACATGTCCCTCTAGTTTGCTACAGTCTACTAGTCCCTGTTGTACTACATATGGCCAATTTTACTATTTATGATATAGGCCTAGTCTCTAGATATTGGAGTTTGGGACCTTTTAATGCTGTCCTTTCTAGTGTAATTAGCCTTTCTCAGATTCCTTCCAATTTTTCAACTCTTCATATTTATTACATTTAGTAGTTTAACAAAAGTTCTGAGAGCCCCACAGGATCCCCTGAGCACTGTCAAGAGTCCAGAGATGAGCTGTAGCCTTTTGGGCACTATAAGCATAATAAAATCCCTGTGGAGATCCCTGTCTGTTAGAAAGGAGGGGTAAACTCAAACGACTGGTTGCAGTCACTTTGTATATGTAAGACCTCTTGCAGGGAAGGAAAGCCCAGCTCTATGAGACAATAAAGGGGGAAAGTGCTCAGCTGTCTGAACCTATGGTTGTTAGAAAAGTAATGATTTACAAAGGTGGTCTTCCTGGAAAAAGGAAGAGGGGATGGAGAGAGAAAACAGATATTACAGTAATATTAATGAGACCTATGAGAAGGAATTACTGTGTCAATGACTTACCATAAATGATATACTTACCTCAACTGATGAATTGAGAGCTGTTACTTTCTCCGAAGTGGCTCTTGTAGGGTTGTGTAAATCCTTGACTGTGGGGAAAAAACCTTGTGCTTATTTTACTCAGTTTCTTTAAATATTTATTTGTATTTCTCAAAGACCTCACTTATCTTAGATATACTGAGACAACTTTGTAGTATTTAATGTTTACTACCATTAATTTTCTTTCTAAAACACAAGAATTCCCCATCCCCTTCAGTACTGACAGATTCAATTAAAAGGTCAACCTAAAAACAAGACCACAAAAATCAAAAGCTGCCTTTGGAGTACATGTATATGTTTGGGCTTTTGGATTACATTTCAGCAATCCTCTACCTAATAAGAGAAAGTAACAATATGTATGTGATTCACAAAATAGAGTGAAGGCTGGTTGCCTCAATATGGTTATAGATTCATTATTATATAATTAGCTTCTGCTTCTTTGTAACCAGTTATTTTTAGAAAGCAGCAGATCTACTTAGTAATAATAATTTTTGATTGGTTACACTAGTATGATGTCAGATGGAACCTAACAATTTAGACCAGAGTAGGTTAGCATATTATACCTCTATGAAGTCACTAAAAACATATAAGTATATACAAGAAAATTATATTTCATCATTTGCTCATTTCTGTTCCTCCCTCCCCCCCCAAAGCCCCAGTAGATAGTTGTATGTCATAGCTGCACGTCCTTCTAGTTGCTGTATGTGGGATGCGGCCTCAGCATGTCCGGAGAAGCAGTGCGTCGGTGCACGCCGGGGATACAAACCCCGGCTGCCAGCAGTGGAGCGCGTGCACTTAACCGCTAAGCCATGGGGCCATGCTCATTTGTGTTCTTAATTTAAGGCTATTTGTTAATATTTGATATGCAGAGAAAGAAAACAGTGTGTGTGCTTAAACACACACATATGTAGACTCGGAACAGTTAATACATGAAGTGCTTAGTTGGATTCTTGGCCTAGAGTAAGGTGTCAATCAATGTTGGCCATAATTTTTATAATTCTCACTAATATTCTCTCCTACAAGATTCTCCCACAAGAACACCTTGCAAGTCTTCGCACAACTGAAGCAATTTGAGTTTAGAATCCTGGACCTCCCCCCGCGTTCCCGGTCTTTAGCATACATTTGGCCAATCTTATTCTTACACAACCGGCCACGGATGGTTGTTGGACACCCATGACTTTCCTACTGTTCAAACTGGTGTTTGAAAACCCTAAAACAGCAAATCCTGTTGGCTGCAAACACCACCGACAGCAAATGTGCGACAACTAACGCTTCGCTCCCGTTTTTCCTGTCCCTGTCCATGTGCCCTGCTCCGCTACCAATCAGAGATGCATTAGACTTCAGACCTAACCATAAATTCCCCATGACCCTAGAAATCTTCCTACATCTACAAAGGAAACTTGAGGGTATGAGAAGAAGGAGATTCCCTTCAGCCTGGGCATGTAGAAGACTCCCCACAGATTTCTCTACAGGACAGAATTACTCTATTTATATCTTTGGGACTGTGTCCCTTTTAAGGCTAGAAGGAGGAGACAAACCTCACCTGAAAGGTGAGCCTACCGACACGGGAGCATGGTATACTCAAAACTCTCTGCCCGGGCGGCCAGCGGCTTAGCGGTTAAGTACGCAGTCTCCGCTACTGGCGGCCCGGGTTGGGATCCCGGGCGCCGCACCGAGGGGCGGCTTGTCCGGCCATGCTGAGGCCACGTCCCACATACAGCAACTAGAAGGATGTGCAACTATGACGTACAACTATCTACTGGGGCTTTGGGGAGAAAAAGGGAAAAAAAGGAGGATTGGCAATAGATGTTAGCTTAGGGCTGGTCTTCCTCAGCAAAAAGAGGAGGATTGGCATGGATGTTAGCTCAGGGCTGATCTTCCTCACAAAAACAAACAAACAAACAAAAACTCTCTGCTAGATTACTGGACTGCGACCTTCAGGCCACCCTTGCTGCTGCGCATGCGCCACAACTGCCGGGCCGCTGGTTCTGAGCTCTTGGTTCCTTTATTCTCTTTTCTTTCTCTCTCCTGCTCTTTCCCAGACTTCCGTTCGAACTTCCCGCCGCAGCAGAACCCACCAATCACAAACGTCCTTCCTCGGGCCACGCCCCCCCAGCGCCGTCTCCGGGCGCACACCCCTCCTCCGTTACGCACGCTGCGCGCGGACGTCGGCCTCTGACGCCGCCGTCGCCCCTGCACCGAGTCCCGCCCGGCCGCTCCCACCGACCGTTGGCCGCCGGGCCGAAGTCCCTCCCTCAGGACCTCCCCACCCCTCGGAACCGTTCTGGCGGCGGCGACCCATGTGGGGGTTCAGGCTCCTGCGGTCGCCGCCGCTGTTGCTCCTGCTGCCGCAGCTCGGAATCGGCGCCGCCGCGTCCCGCTCTCAGGCCGCAGCCATGAACCTGGGCGGCAGCAGCGGTGCGCGATGCGCCGCCTCGGCCGAGGGGCGCCGGCCGCCGTGCCTGCAGCTGCCCACGGTGCCGGGAGCCGACCCGCAGCGCAGCAACGAGTTGCTCCTGCTGGCGGCGGCGGCGGCGGCGGGGGAGGGACCGGAGCGGCGGGAGGAGCGGCAGCCGCCGCCCCAGCATCACGTTCTCTATTTCCCCGGGGATGTGCAGGTAACCTGGGGCCTGCCTGGGCACCTGTTCCTTCCTCTTGTGCGTATGCGGATCCCCCGGATCCTGCCCTCGTGGCTGTGCCCGGGTCCTTGCCTCGCCTGAACACACCCACACATGGGCTCCCGGGGGTGGCTCTTCCGTTTCTCCACGGAATCTCCAACCGCCCTTCCACACCCCTGAGCCCCTCCTCGAGGAGCCCCGCGGGAAAGGTGTCCTTGGAGGGTCACGCCTCCAAAGACCAGCTGTCAGTCCAGGCTTCGGGGGAGTGGGATTTGAGACAGAAGGAACGAAACACACAATGTATATTCGTTCTCTAGCTTGGGTTCCCGGAGGAGTGTGTGTGTGTGTGTGTGTGTGTTTGTGTTGGGCAGGAGACAGACAGATAACTGTTAAATTAACTTAGCACGTAATGTTCCCAAAACGCTGGCAGTAATTAAAAAGCAAACAAGTAAACAAAAGACCACTGCAAGGGTATGAGACTCAGTAACCCTAAAAAAGGGAGGGTGAGTGGAAGAAAAGGGACAGTCATTGCTAAGCCTGCCAATATTTTGATGCTCCCCCAAATTCTGTACTTTTGTTTTTGTATGTGATTTTATCTTTATTATTAATTTTATAGCTGCAGGCAAATATCCGTGGATTCTGGTCCTGGAAAGCTGGGTCTTAATCTAGATCTTAATCAAGAACTGCGTGGTCTAATACGGTAGCCATTAGCTATATGTGGCTATTTAAATTAACTTAAATAGAATTAAAAATCCAGTTCCTCAGTCGCACTAGCTGCATTTCAAGTGCTCGGCGGCATCTAAGGTTTGTGTGTGCTGTAATGGACAGCGCAAATACAGAGCGTTTCCACTGAAGCTTCCCATCAATACAGAAAGTTCTGTTGGATAGTGCTGGTGTAGACAGGTACAGCTAGAATATGGCTAGATGTATTTCTTATACCATGAAACAGTATTAGTTTATTGTTTTTAAAATTGATGCTTTAAAATGATATACTTACAAGCCTTGTGCCCTAAGTCAAATGATGATTAAGATATATGTAGTTTTTTCTCCTGCCCTCAAGATGGTTGACTGGTCTAGCTGACTGCCAGTAAAAGCTATGGAAAAACTAATATTTAGATTTAAGAGAAGAAACTTAATTTACTCAATCGGTGCCCTTTTGCTCCGTTTGGGAAAACAGCATGACATTGCTGACAGCGACTTCCAGAGATTTGTGGACCAGCTACTGTGTGTGCATCTGTGATAATGATAGTAATGATAACTAACCTTTGTTGAGCACCTACTACATGTATTTAAAGTGTGCCAGGCAGAATATAGTACAGGTCTTCAGATGAGGTCTAAAAGGTGCTAAATACAGTTAGAGTAATACCTCCTTTTGTTTTGACATCATCCATTTCTTTATGTAGCCTGAGATTCCATTAGCTTTTTCGACAGTAATATATACTGTTGATTTATGCAGAGTATGAAGTGCTCTAAAAACCCATGTCTTGTAGAGAAGAAATGGAGGATATTGCATCAGAAGGCGTTGAGGCCAGATTTCCTAGGTTTGAACCCTGATTCTGCATTTTTTAGCTATGACATCTCTGGCCAATTGCAGCTACCTCAACTATAAAATAGGAATAATAACTTATATCAGTGAGGATTAAATATGTGAATACCCAGAGAGTTACAGTTTCTTCTCGTCTTTCTGGTGACCTTTTTAATTATTGGAGTACCCTAGTGCTCAGATCTTGGACTTATCCTCTGTCTCCCTTTACTCTTTTGGTGATCTCTTTTAGTCTTGTGGCTTTACACACTACCTGTACTCTGACAACTTTCAACATTTGTGTATCTAGCCTAGACATATTCCAGAACTTTAGACTTACCAATTACATGCACCATATTTCCTTTTGGATATTTAATAGACAATTCAAAACTAAAATATCTGCATCTTAGCCGCTAAATCTGTTCTTCCTGCAGTCTTCTTCATCTCAGTTAGTAGAAGCTCTTCCTTTTTTCGTTGGTCAAGTTAGAAATCTTGAAGTTAATCCTTTAGTCCTCTCTTTCACACCTCATATCTTAATCCATCAACAAATAAAGTGGCTTCACTTTCTAAATGTATCTAGAAGTGATCAGAATAGTCATTTTAAAGTGTAAGTCACATCAGGCCATACCTCTGCTCAGAAATCTCCAATGGCTTCCCACGTTACTCTGAGTAAAAGCCAGAGACTCCTTGATGGCCTGCAAGGCCCTTCACTATCTTTATCTTTTTTCACCCTGTTGCTTTTCTGACTGTCTCCTTTTTCTGTTTTACTCTGCTCCAGCCACACTAGCCTTCTTCATATTGCCCATGGTAGGCACACTTCACCTCAAAAGCTTTGCACATACGGCCTGGAACAATCTTCCTGCAGGTATCTGTAGGATTCATTACCTCACCTATTTCAAGTCTTTGCTCAAATGTTGCCATCACAGTGAAGGCATCCTATTTCTTACCTATTTAATAATCATACATATGCACAGGATCCCCGTAACTTTTCTGCTTTATTTTATCCATTTCATTTACTTTATTAGTTATTCATTTTGGTTTTTGTCTGTCTTCCACCACTGCAATGTAAGCTTCATGTCTGTTTCTTCGCTGGTATATCTGTGATGCTTAGTGACTGGCATGTAGTTGGTGTTCGGTAGATAACTTGTTGAATGAATGAATATATGTAAGTTGCTCTGACCAGTGCATCAAGTGCTTGATAAGTCTTGGCTATTATTATATGAAATGCTTTTAGGCTCAGATTTTCTGATCCATATCTTTGCACTTGATTCTTTTGAGCCTAATGTTTATCCTTATGAAATTTACCCTGTTAGATACAGTTCATCTTTTTAGTGTATTGATCCTTTTAGAACACTTATTTTGGTTTTGTATCATATATAGGTTAAATAAGCATTCTTTCTGTACCTTCATTCTTAATTTGGATAAATATTGAACAGAATAGGGCCAAACAGAACTTTGGTAGGGTACCATTAGAAGCTTCACCTTATCTTAACATACATTCGTTATTTGGTATTAATTGGATCTGATTGTTCATGTAATTTTAAATCCTAATTACCATTACTTTCTTGATGTTTCTCTTGCAGTCATCTTTTGTTGTATGTCCTTTATTATTCTGTACTTGCCCTGTCATCATTTGAATTACAGGAAAGCTGAGGCCACAGTAATTCATATTTCCTTATGTACCTCTTGATGTTTTTCTTATCGGTAATGATTTTGGAGGGGGATCAGGATTCTTTTAAGTAGGTGCTTTTCAATTTTCTTGAGTTATCTTGCTTTTTAAAGCCTCAAGATATCAAGTTATACATATCTCTGTTTTTTTGAAGCATACGCTTACAATTTGATGAATTTTGACAAATGTTACAATTACTTCATCACCACCACAATCATGTTATACAACATCTCCATCACCCTAAAGAGTACCCTTGTGCCCCACTTTGGTCAGTCTCTTATCTCAGCCCCAGGCCACTACTGATCTGCTTACTTTCAGTATAGTTTTGCCTTTTCTAGATATTCATTAGGAATCATATAGTATGTAGTCTTGTGTCTGGCTTCTTTCACTCAGCATAATGCTTTTGAAATTCATTCTTACTATTGCTTGTATCAGTAGTTTATTCCTTTTTTATTGCCAAGTAGTTTTCTGTGTATGTGATGTACAATTTGTTTACCCATTCAGCAGTTCATGAACATTTGAGTCATTTCCAATTTTAGCTTTTAAAAATGTTTGCTTTCCTAAATGCTAGGATAGATGGATGCTCCTGTCCTAAGTGTATGTCCTGGTGAGTAGGAAAAGACTCACTTCTCCTCTGTGTCTCTCCTTTACTGCTCACACTGCTGCCACACTCAGAACACTTCTGACACAAGATGTGTGGGGGTTTTCCCCACACCAAGCAATTCTCTGCAATATCAGCTGGGTGTCCTATAATTCGATTCAATTCTGACACTATCTACCTGGAGTTAGTGTCAGATCCCACAAGTTAAGGGCTCAGTCCCGCACACTGCCCTTCCCCCACTTCAGATGCCAATCTCAAGTCCTGGGTTGTCACCTGTACAGCTGTAAATTGGGCTTCCCACGACCCTCTCCTTAGGTTCAGTTCATCTGCTTGGACGGCTCACAGAATTTAGGAAAACACTTTCCTTACTGTTTATCCATTTATCATGGAAGGATAGGATAAAGGATACAGATGAACATCCAGATGGAAGAGATGCATAGGGCAAGGTATGTGGGAAGGAGCGCGGAGCTTCCACGCCCTCTCTGAGTGCACCACTCTCCTGGCACCTCTATGTGTTCACCAACCCAGAGGCTACCCACTCGTACTTTGGAGTTTTTATGGAGGCTTCATTGCGTCGACATGATCAGTCATTAACTCAATTTCCAGCCCCTCTCTGGAGAATGGAGAGTGGGGCTGAAAGTTCCAAACTTCTAATCATGTCTTGGTCTTTCTGTGACCAGTCTCTATTCAGGAGCCCACCAAGAATCACCTCATTAGAACAAAAGACAGTCCTCACCCAGGAAAATTCCAAGGATTTTAGGAGCTCTGTGCCAGGAACCAGAGGCAGGAACGTGTGTGTGTGTGTGTGTGTGTATATTTTCTATTATTTTGCACCTGGTCATGTACCCTGGGGCTTCCTGTGCTCTGTCAGGCAGCCTTCTTAGGCTGGTTCCTGTTATTTTCCTTCTAGCTTTCTTACATGGGATGTCTAGTGTAGGGAGAGAGGGAGAATCCCCCTCTGCCCTTTCCCTTAAGGTTCTTATGGCTGGCCAAATAATCAACAAGACAGGTTAGCAGGAGAAAAGAATACCAAGTTTAATAACATGTATACATGGGAGAAACTCAGAAATGAGCAACTCATCCCTCTGTCTAAGCTGCTTGCTTAAGTATTGTAGCTAAAGGCGAGGAAGGTGTTGGGGGTGGGTAGTTGTCTGGGACTTCAGAGGGCAAGAAGACAATTCTTTTTAGGGTCATCTATAGATAATGTGGTCAGGGAGAGATAGAGTTTTTTGATAAAAGGGGCTTGGTGCCCCTCCCATTGTAACATCTATTTTACGTTATCATTACAGCCATCATGAGAGAAGATCTGTTCCAGGAAGGAGCTACCATGTCAAATTCTTTAGGCAGTTAGTGGGGGAGGTCAGATGTCCTCAGAGAAAACAATCAAGGTAAAGAGATATATTTCAGGGTGGCCAAATCTTGATCTCCCACAGTCCCGCCTTTGAAACTAAAAGTTTCACTGTCCTTTTGAAACTTTAAGAAGTTTCATAGTCCAGAAGCTGAGTTGGTAGATTGTTTCATCTCACTGAACACATTTCTTAGTCCTGATAATAGATCAGTTCAATTAAGTTCATTTTAGAAGGTGGTGATGCAGGTGGGCTCTCAAGGTTACGCCTTTATTGTGGAAGCAAGCAATCAAGTATTTAATAGAAGCATTTCTATGTAAACAAAAGAAAAACAAGGTTAATGGTTGGAGCAAGTTGTAAAGCAGTTTCTGAGTTTAGAGGACAGCCAGTTAAGATTTTTAGATGTCAGCGTCAAAGCATCTTTTGCAGTTTAAAATGTCTCTGATGATGTCATCATGTAATCTCTTAAGTTTATATCAAGTCCATTGGCTTCAGTTTGTAAGGCTTCAGGATAAAGGGCAGGTTTAGTTCTCAGTGATTCCAAATGAAAATGATGGAAAAAATGAAAAACATTAGTTTGGAGATCTGTAGCCAGATATTTTAGGAGACTAGAAGAAATCAGGATCCAGTCCAGTAAACAGATATAAAACAAAAACCTCAAAAGACAATTAACAAAACTAGGATCTAATATCCGTAAATGTATACTATAGTTTTTACTGAAATATAATTTTTCTCTCTAAAATCACCCTCATTTTTATCAAAGATAGCCAAATTAAAACTAACTAGTTTGTGAAATAAGTCTAGTTCCAATAAAGTTGGCCCAATTATTTACATAAGTACAGCAAGAATAGCAATTGATCACATAGGCTCTTTTAAATCTGCTTTGCTGGAACTTTTTATAAGGAATCTCAGATTGAACTTTAAAGGCCTCTCGAGGCCAGGAAAGCCAAGCCAAGGATTTTGTCATCCAACTTCGCCTGTAATACCTACAGATTCGGGTGAATTCCTCTCTTCTGAGGTTCCCCCCAAATATTTCGAGGTTCCTTGTACCTGCCAGATAAGTGACATTCTTGACTTATCCTGGTAAGTGCTGCTTGGAACATAAGGTACCAGGCCAATATTTCCATGTGGCTTTATTCCATAAAGTCCAGTCTTCATACCTCAAAAGCTGTATGGCTATATTGCAAATATGATCTTCCAGTCACAGCCTTGGTAATTTAACCAGTGTTTCCATTTGTGTTCTGTTATAAGGAGAACAGATTCTTATTGAACTTACGCAAATAACTATATTACCATGAAAACAACAATACTCACTTACTAAGAGTTTCCAAATTCAAGGGATCAGATAGAGAGAAAAAGATAATTATTTCAATTTTACTTACAAAAGTATCATTTACCAAATTGTTATAAGTCATAGCTAGCTCAGGAGAAAAGAGAAAAAATTTTCCTTAAATCTGAAAAAACAAAACATTAAAAATTCAGCAATACTTCAAATGAAAAATCATAAAAATTATAATCATCCTTATCAGTTCATTCAGTCCTGTGTAATCCATTCTTGATCCCACTCTTTTTGTTAGCAGCTTCATGAAGTTATCAGTCTCTCCATCGGATTTCTGTAATTTTTTACCAAGTTCAGTTTTATGATCAGAAAGTTTGTCAGAAACTTGTGTTCCAGTGTAAATGTCAGAGTCCTTTCTATGAATTTTTTTGAAGTTGAAACATTTTGCAAAAGCATTAGAGCCAAGAAATAAGTCTGTAAACAAGACCTCAAAAATGGCAATTGACAAAGAAATTTGGTTAATTTTGTGACATACAACACGTTAAAATAATAACCAGAATTATGACTGATAACCAGGACAGATCAGAATTTCAGTAATGTTATACAATTTTAAAACACCTATGTCAATAACATTTACCCACATAATACCACCTAAGCAGACTTATCATCACTCGTCTGACAATGCTGTCCATGTAATTTAACATACTGAATAAGCCTAATAAGTTTAGTATCTTTCTCCTTATAGGAAGAGAGCAAATTTCTTTGAGAAGTTCCAGGGCCCTTTGAAAATTCTCAAAGAAAAAAAGACTTTATTTAAGATATGAATTTTGGGGAGCTTGTCAAAAATATAAAAACTCAAAGCAAACAGAGCATTAACAGTCCAAAAATCCTTTACAGAATACCTCGTCGTTGCACGGACATTTTCTTGCAGTTGGCAGGGGACCTGTGTCATCTACCCCGTTCCGTGACCCAACTTATCCTGTCACGGGAGTCTTCTGAAAGTGGCGAGCGCCCTGATGGCTCTTAACTGCTCGACCCGTGCCCACCAAATTTGTGGCATTTTTTTTGGCTTCCAAGATGCCCTTGGCAATGGCCTTCACCTCATGTGCATATTAACCCACAGCAAAGTTTGTCTAAATAGACACCGGTCTGGTGAGACCCGCAAACTCACCAGTCTGTGGGGCTGGCCCGGACAGCAGGCTTATAGGGCCTATGCCTGTGTCCTACCCTATGGTATTTCCTTCTTAGGACACACGACACAAAAGACACAGACAAAAGAGAAAAACGGAAACCATCTCTGGGAGGAAAAGGGATCAAGATCAAAACCAAGAGTACTCTACCAAATTTACCAGAGTCACTAAAAGCACAAAAAACTAGTTTCCCAAATATTTTCTCCTGCCAATCTAAATTTAGAAAGAGAAAAAAATTCTCACCACTTCCTTCCACCGGAGTCCGCAGAGATTCTGGGAGGCTGACGTGGTAAGAAGTCTTACCTTTTGCCAGCTTTCATCAGGCGTTCCCGTAACTCATCATCTGCAGTAGTCCAGGGAGAAGGCAGTTCTTCTAGCCAGAGAAGGCACCTTGCCAGCCAGTGGGGATTCTGCTCACAGCGCCAAAACTGTAGGGAGAGAGGGAGAATCCCCCTCTGCCCTTTCCCTTAAGGTTCTTATGGCTGGCCAAACAATCAACAAGACAGGTTAGCAGGAGAAAAGAATACCAAGTTTAATAACATGTATACATGGGAGAAACTCAGAAATGAGCAACTCGTCCCTCTATCTAAGCTGCTTGCTTAGGTATCGTAGCTAAAGGCGAGGAAGGTGTTGGGGGTGAGTAGTGGTCTGGGACTTCAGAGGGCAAGAAGACAATTCTTTTTAGGGTCATCTATAGATAATGTGGTCAGAGAGAGAGAGAGTTTTTTGATAAAAGGGGCTTGGTGCCCCTCCAATTGTAACATCTATTTTACATTATCATTACAGCCATCATGAGAGAAGATCTGTTCCAGGAAGGAGCCACCATGTCACATTCTTTAGGCAGTTAGTGGGGGTCTTTAGGCATAGTTAGGTCAAATGTCCCTCAGAGAAAACAATCAAGGTAAAGAGATATATTTCAGGGTGGCCAAATCTTGATCTCCCACACTAGTTTATGCTCAGCAAAGACACTCCCTTGCCCCCTTTTTGTTGGAAGTTCAGCTTGTACCATATATAGCTCTCCTCATTCTACTGTAAGAGTAGTCCACCTAGCTTAAATCTTTGTCATGAATGTCTCCCAACTCTTAGAGACACATGTTAAGTTTTCCTAAAAATCCTTTGTACCTTTGCTTCAGTAGCAGTATGGGGTGGGCCTATAAATTTGGCAGGTCAGCAAGCATCAGCCTGTGGAGTAAGCACCCCTTAATCTCTCCAAGAGATTCTCTTGCCACCTGCTTCCCTGGGGATGAGAAGAAGCATGACCCCTAGCCCTGCCTCCTTTCAAGGAGAATAAGTGCATTGCATTCCCAACTGGGATGAAAACTCTCTCAAAAGAAAGCCCTCTCTTCCCACAGTCTCTGGCCTTTTATGTAGATTGGCCATAGGCAGTAGCCTGGGTTGCAGAACCGGTTTTGCTACCTGTTAGCAAGTCTTATGGGGATGTCTGGTGTCTCTTCTTAGAATATGGGTGTACTTATCCATTGTTCTCAGATCTGGGCTTTGACACAAGAGTAACAACCCTGTTTTTTACATTTTAGTATACATAGTTCCTTAGTAGGAGCATTTTCCCCCTCTGATCATGTAATCTGGGGCTAATCAAAGAAAATACCAAGTTTTTAGATTTACCACCTCCTATGTGGTAGAAACTAAACTGAGTCATAAAATCTTGAGTTCATTTTGGCTCATTGAATAACTATATCATATAAATAACTGTATAGTTTCTAGGACCTCGGTTGCCTTAGCTATAAAAGGGATTTAGATGAGCCCTTTCAGGTCTAAGTTCCTGTGATAATTTTATCTCTCAAAAATCTAGATGTACAGAAGGCAGTAGCAGAATTCATAAAAAGTTAAATGATAGCCTTCTGGGAATAAATATTTTTTATTTATTATTTATTTTTTATTTATTAATATGACAAACAATATTAATGAGATAGAAACTGTTAAGAAGGACTTGAGCATCCTTTTGGTAAAATATCTAAGGACATGAACAGAGAATTAACAAAAGAAAAAAATGAAAATTGCCAGTAAACATAGAAAACTATTCACCATGACTAGAATCAAAGCACATGCAAATTAAATCAAAAGACATCATTTTATCATAGTAGCAAATATTTTTTAAATATTAATTCTAGTAGCCAGTGTGGGTAAAGATGTGGGAAAATAAGCACTCTTGTATACTTCCTGTTGACACAAATAATCCATAACCAATCTATAAATCAAAATTGAGGTGAGTTTATTATGAGCCAACCCTGAGGACCATATAGCCCAGGAGAGTCCTTTCACAAAGGAAGGGAGCACTCCAAAGAAGTGGGGTGTACAGAGTGGTTATGTACCGCCAAAGAGCATGCATCACATGTAATAGGAATGTCCCTTTTACGATAGTCATAAGATTGCTTTGCCAGCACAGCAGTTCGGTGAACACAGCAGATCCCGGTGGTCTCAAGGTGGGCAGTCACGGGGTCAGCACAGCAGGTCAGTAGTTAATCCTAAATTTGGGGAGAGATGCTTATCCTTAAGGCAATGCCAATGTGTGGGAATCCTTATCTTTAAGGGCATTGTTCTTGTCTGTGGGACCTAGTAAATATTTAAAGCAGATATACAATGCATGCTCAACAGGCCACCTCAGGCCCTTTTGGAAAAACAAGATCAGGCCAAATTAGTTTTAACCCAAATGGCTTCTTCATATACTCCAATATATCCTATTGCTTGTCATTTATTTATTATTCCAGTGGTAGTATAAATTGGTATTAATCTTTCTGATGGGAAGTCTAAAAATTATGATGCAGATCTTATTTATTTATGTGGAATCATGCCTATAATATATTTTTAAGTGAAAACTGTATGTGTAAGCTTGTTGAGGGAGAAGTAAAGATGCCCTCATATATTTACTTGTGTATATGTTTGTGTACTAAAGAAAACTGGATTGCTAGACAATAACATTTTAATAGTGATTATTTCTAATTGGTGCTTTTATGGGTGATTTTTCTCTCTTCCTTATACCTTAGTATATAGACTAAATTTTTGTGGTGAGTATTACTTTTATTAGTTTTAATTTTTAAATAGAAAAATGTACATATTGCTAAAAACTCAGTTTATTTAAGGTTATACATTGAAAAGTAAGTCTCCTTTTCATCTCATTCTCTCCAGTCTCCCGTTTTTCTTCCCCAAGGCTACCACTGTTTATATGTCCTTCCAGAGACATTCTATTTCTATGCTGATGCAAACTTTTTTTTTTTTAAACACAAATGATAGCATAGCATACAGGGGTTTTTAGCCCTTACTTTATAAGCCATGTGAGTACTCACAGAGCTGCCTCATTCTTTGGAAGCAGAAATAAATATCCTTATACATACTTATTTATGCATTATGCAAGTATATCACTGAGATAAATTCCTAGAAGTGACATTACTAGGTCAAAAGAGAGGTGCATTTAAAACTGTTCAATATATATAGTATATGACTGTTAGAAGTAAGGAAAAATCACAACTCTTATTTCTCTCTCTCACACCCTCTATCCAATCCATCAGCAAATGCTGTTGACTCGGCCTTCAAAATATATTCAGAATCTGACCACTTCTTACCACCTTTGCTTCTACTACCACTCTGGTTCAAGCCACCTTCTTTCATCAAGATTATATTTCAGCAACCGCCTGCTGGTGTCCCTACTTCAAATCTTGCCCCTTCACACATAGGAACCAGAGAAATCCTTTCAAAATATGGATTATATCAGCCCTCTGCTCCAAACCCTATCAGAGCAGAAGCCAGAGTCCCCACCGTGTCTTACAAGGCATGATCAGCACCTCCCATCCTCCCCAGCAGTCTCTCTGACCTCCTGGGCGATCACTTGTGCTTGTTCACTCCACTGGAGCGGCACTGGCCTCACTGCTGATTCTAGTCACGCCAAGAGTGCTTCCACTTCAGGGCCTGTTGCACTTGCAGTTCCTTTTGCCTGAAATGTCATGACTCCCTCCCTCAGTGCCTGCAGGTCCTTCTCAACTCTTCCCTTGTTGGAGGCCACCCTGTGTTTTAAATAATCATCTTCCACCCTCTCCAGAACCTTGTACTCCTTTTCTCCTGCTTTATTTATTATACTCCATTGCACTTAACACCGCCTAACATTTTATGTTGTCCAGCCACTAGCCACTTGTGGCTATTGACCACTTGAAATGTTGTTAGTCTAATCAAGGAACTAAATTTTTAATTGTATTTAACTTCAAATTTAAATCTAAAAACTGATACTCAATTCAGTTCCTGGAAAACTTTTAAGTATATTTGAACAACTTGAGTATGTGAATCTACTTTTTCAACTGTACATTTTATGAAATCTAAATTCAGATCAAGTATTTCTGAGGAAAATTTAGCATCCAAATTGAGATGTGCTATACGTATAAAATATACACTGGATTTCAAATTCTTAGAAAAAGAAATGTAATAATCTCTCAGTAGTTTGTTAACATTGGGTACATGTTGAAATGATAATATTTTGGATATATTGGGCTCAATAAAATATATTATTAAAAATAATTTCACCTGTTAACTCTTTACTTTAACGTAGCTACTAGAGAATTTTGTGTGTGGCTCCTGTTATATTTGTTGGCCAGTGTTGCTCTGTCTACTTGTGGAGTTGTTTATTGTGTATCTCTGTACTAGAAGGTAAGCTCCATGAGGGCAGCGGTTTAGTCTGTTCTGATCTATGCCCAATCAGTAGATATCTAATACATTTCCTAGAATAAATGAATAAATTTGAATAAATTTCCATTTTTTAAAAGAGCTATTATGAGTAACACTTAAAAGGAAAACAAAATTTACATGCATGTCTTAGAACCTAAACAAAAAGTTATTAATATATATAGAATGCTTATAAATAAATAAGACCCAAATTAAAAAGGGCAAAAGATATGAATAGGCACAAGTAGAAATCCAAATGGCTAATAAATATATGAACAAAATTTCAACTTCATTCCAATTTTCAATAAATCCAAATTAGAATAAGTTATTCTGTGCTTATGAAATTTAACAAAGATAACAGAAAAATGATACATACTTCTCTGGAAGACAGTATTGTAGTCTAATAATCAACTTTAAATTATTTATATTCTTTGACCTAGTTTTTCCATATCTAGGAATTTATTTTTAAGGATATAATCACAGATATATAAGAAGATTTGTCTATAATGTGCATTGCAGCTTAGTTTGTAATACCAAAATTGAAATCAAACATAGCATTCAGGTTAGAGTAATCCAGAGAGGGAGGGGTTCATGATAGCAGCTTTAATAGGAAAATACTTGAAAATTCTGTTTTGGTCAAAAAGTCTGTCTAATAAACCAAATTTTTATTTTCAGATAATGTGTTAGGAACCGAATGTGTTAGGAACCGTATGTATACTAAGTAAAATTTATTAAAAATATCTATAATCCTAATGTATTTTATTTTTTAAATTCCTACTTTGCAATTTAGCTACATCTTATAACCCTGTCTTATGATAGATTTGAAGCTTAAACTGAAAAAGTGATTTGTTCAAAATCTTACAACTGGGAAATACTGACAGATTTATAGTTTTCATTTCTAGTACATTAACCATAGGTCATTATAACATCTGAACTTTCTCCAAAATAAAAATGGGAAACTATTTTGTGGAAATAATTTTTTATAAATGTGTATTTAATACTTGTTTCATCTTTCTTACCTTTCAGAATTACCATGAAATTATGACTCATCATCCTGAGAATTATCAGTGGGAAAACTGGAGTCTAGAAAACGTTGCCACCATTTTAGCCCACCGATTCCCCAATAGTTATATTTGGGTGATAAAGTGTTCCCGAATGCATTTGCACAAATTCAGCTGCTATGACAATTTTGTGAAAAGCAATATGTTTGGTGCTCCAGAACACAATACTGACTTTGGAGCTTTTAAGCACCTTTATGCATTATTAGTTAATGCTTTTAACTTAAGTCAGAACACTTTGCTATCAAAGAAGAATGTGAAAGATTTGAATAAGGACTCCAAAGCATCTAATTGTAGATCCAGTTCTTCTCATACTACTAATGGTTGCCAGGGAGAAAAAGAGAGGACCTGTGAAAAATTTGATGAGTCTGCCTTGAATTTTTATCCACCATCACTAAATGGTGCATCTTTTACTTTGATTGGATTCAGTAAAGGTTGTGTTGTTTTGAATCAGTTGCTTTTTGAATTGAAAGAAGCCAAGAAAGACAAGAACATAGATGCTTTTATCAAAAGCATAAGAACAATGTACTGGCTGGATGGTGGTCATTCTGGAGGAAGCAATACTTGGATTACTTATCCAGAAGTCTTGAAAGAATTTGCACAAACAGGGATTATTGTTCACACCCATGTAACACCTTACCAAGTACGTGATTCAATGAGATCTTGGATTGGAAAGGAGCACAAGAAATTTGTTCAGATACTTGGAGATTTTGGTATGCAGGTAACTAGCCAAATTCATTTTGCAAAGGAAGCTCCTTCCATAGAGAATCACTTCAGGGTTCATGAAGTATTTTGAAACTACAAGAATATTAATGTACTTGTTGGAAGAGCATAAGCACTTTGAGTGTTATAAATTCAGATAGAGACATAATTCATAGATGCATTGTGTTTTTTTTGGGGGGGAGCACACATTCCTAAAATATGAGTGTAATGTGCAATAGTATTTCTTGCTTGTGAATGTGAACAGCTTTTAATTTGGAATGGGTTAGAATTAGTTCATTTTAAATCTAAAAGGTGGTTTGTGATAATCCTATGAGGAGATATAAGACCCTTAAGAATGAAGGTTATGATATAGTCCTTATAAAAGGTAATTAAAATTATTGTTAGAAATCGTTTATTTTCTGAGTAATGTTTGAAACTAATTTTGGTGACACTATAACAGTAATTAGCTATTTTGGCACTCAAAACTTTTGAGTGGAAATACTCCCTTTCTCTTCAAACAAAGCAAAGTCACACTGATGTTTTCCATCATTTTGGAATAAGTCTACCTTGCGTTTTCTGTTTTGTAAATTCATGGAGTCATTCTTTAATATGCCACCAAGTGTTTTTTCTTGAGAATCAAAATATATTTGTTTCCAAATATCCAAGAACATGCAGTAGCATAAAGTTGATTTTTAAAAACATTACACTTAAGCACTGGGGCTTACTTTTTAATTGACAACTTTTAGAAAAGACATTTTGGAGTTTCTTGAATCTTGGCCAAAAACCAGTTCTTTTGGAAAATTGTTTTAAATTGAACATAATTATGTATATTGGATAAAAATACACATGTATACTGGATAAAAGTATATTACAGATTTAAAATCTTTTCATCATATCAGGTTTTTTTGAGAGAGATCAGCTTAGGTAAAATAAATATATAATACTCTATTTGTTAGTGCTCTACTGAAAAGGAGACAGATTCTATAGATGTAAAGCAGTGTTTCTCCAGAAGCATGATTTTCTCTGCCAAAAGAAAGCAGCTCTCTTTGGCCAAAATGCAAAATTATATTGCTATAAGAAAAGTTACAAGGGAAAGTTTGAAGACACAAATGATTTAATTTTGGCTTAAAAACTGAATTTGCTTAACACTGCTACATAATTTGGGTGAGGTTCCCTTCTGCCCGTTTTTCTTGACCTAGATTAAATACATTTTGAGAAACCAAGATCTAATGAATGTCAGCCTACATTGAAACATAGCTGTATGATTACAGTAAAAGGTGAGTGGCCATTTTTTTATTGTTTATTAATAATTAGCTTTTGCAAGTCATGAAATAATTTAGGGAAGTAACATGCTGCTTTCAGACTGAAAAAAAAACAAAGACACTGAAGCATTATCTTAATCCAGAGGACCTAAATTTATAAAACAATGTTGAATTAAAATGTTAATTTCTTGGCTTCTTCCCAGAATTATATATATATATATTTTTTTTTTTTTAAAGCTCTTTTTTTTTTTTTTTGGTGAGGAAGATTAGCCCTGAGCTAACATCCATTGCCAATCCTCCTCTTTTTGCTGAGGAAGATTGGCCCTGGGCTAACTTCTGTGCCCATCTTCCTCTACTTTATATGTGGGACGCCTGCCACAGCATAGCTTGAGAAGCAATGCATAGGTCCACGCCTAGGATTGGAATCTGCAAACCTTGGGCTGCTAAAGCAGATCGTGTGAACTTAACCACTACGCCACCAGGCTGGCCCCCCAGAATTATATTTTAATGACTATAAATACATTCCAAATATTCAGAGACTTAGGAGAAAAGATTCTTAATTACCAAATGCTTAAAAATAACATCCCTTAATTCTGTAAACTACTAGTATCTCTCAATGGTCTTTTTTTTTTTTTTTTTAGGACAAAGTAGTTTTATATTGCTTGTGTCTTTAAATACCTGCTGTTTCTTTTGAGACCAAAAGTTCCCAACAAGGAAACAAGTCAGCCTGATTCTAGCATTTTATTTATTACCTTGTCTTAAAGCACCATAATTGATTGTATGGCTTCTTTCAATATGTTTAATAATCCTCACTAAAATTCATGTGTATCTAATGTAAAATAGCTAAGTTATGGAATGCTCTAACGAAGGGGGAAGGAAAGGCATTTATTTGTACAGGATTAACTAAAATGGAAAAAGTAGGACTTGTAGCAGAAGGATTCATTAAAAAATCTGAGATACTTAAAAATCTCGGTTCTTTAGCTATCCAGTCATGTTAATGCTTAATTATAATTGTCACATGTTGAATGGATATTAACTCACTGGGCACGTGAAACCGCCACTGCATCAAAATGAGACAGTTTGGAAAAGTAGAAATATTTTCTTGAATGAAAATAGATTCAAGTTGATCCATATTCAAATATTTCATTTAATACTTCAGATTTGTTCTTTCTCCACTTTCGTTTAAAACTATTCTAAATGTTAGTGTATTCTTTTGGATTGTGCCTTTGTGTTTGTGTCATGAAAGAGTCAACTGAGAAAAGTAGTCATGCAAATAATGTGAGAGTTGTTACTGCCACAGCATGAATGTACAATTGTATTAAATTTAATCCACAGAAGTCTGTTTGGATGTACTTTGTTATTAGGTTTGTTAAAACTTCAGATCATTATTTGGAAGGAAGCTATTTCTCTCCACTTTGCCAGTTTGGGTTTGTATGTTTTCATTAACCTCCATGTTTTTTCACATGAGCAACTTTGTACCTTTCCTTTAAAAACACACCTCTCCTTTAAATTGCTCCACAAAAACTGGTATCAATTCCATTTCTTCTGTTGGATTTCCTAGAGAACAAAATCTCTCAAAAATAAGTTCTTCCTTTTCTGTGCTAATCATCTCAGGTATCTGTATTCCTTTAGCTGTCCTTAAGAGACTTAGTTAGAATATAGTGTGATCTATTTTTCATTTCATTCATGTATCTAAGTACCCACCATACCTAAGTACCCACGAAGGGCAAGGAAGGTCTAGGCACTGAGGATACTCAAAACAGTCCCAGCATATGAGTATGGAAATGTGTAACAGACTAAGGTTTAAGAAGTAAAATATGAAGCAAAAGGTAGTATTCTTAAAAGAGCTATTCTGTTATACTTCATTTAAAGGCCTTGAAGAGAATCATGCTTTAGAGGATAGGATACACATGTAGATAGACCTCACCTGTAAATTCAGGTTGCTCTTTACAAAGGCAGAAAGGCCTAGCAGGTCTTAGTGGTAGAGACAGGCAAAGTCACTTAGGATGGTCATTTCAGTATCCCATTTAATGGAACTTGAAAAAATAGAGTACAACTTAGGTGTGTTAAGACACATAACCACTCATGGCCTGTATGCTTGAAACAAGACTTGAAGGTAACACCAGAGATATGGGGTGGTTGCCAATCTCCATTAGTTTCAAGATAACACCAGAGATATGTGGGTGGTTGCCAATCTCCATTAGTTTCTCTTGACTGCATCTGTTTTTTAGCAGTGGGGAAAGAGTCACAGCAGCACAGTTCCAACTCCATCCAGACCTGCATTCCAGCTTCCTGCCTTTTTCTTTTTGTCAACTTCTTAAATTCAGCTTCCGTGTCTGTTGGCAACTTTGGATAAGTGAGAGAAAAGCCTCATTACTAAGGTTCTTTCCAAATGTTCACATAGCTGCTGTTCAAAAGGACAGAAACATACAAAATAAGCCTTGTTGACTTTGTTTCCCTTGTTTTGATATTTCATAAAAGTGACAAGTTTGAAATTAATTACTGAATAAATAGAATTCCAAACCAAGACAAATTTTATTAACATTCATGAAAAGCTAATAATTACAATCTACATATGTATTTTTAAAATTTATTTTGATATATAAAGGGGCAAAAAAAATTCATGTAATACACAAGTACAGATTCCAGTCCACCCACCTACTTGTCTAACCTCTTCTCAGAGGCAATCACTATCACCGGTTTCTTGTGTATCCTTGCAGAGATAATTCTATGCATATACAAATAAATGTTTAGGTACAGCATACCTTTGTTTTACACAATGGCAGCATACTATACCCATAGTTTCAAACCTTTTTCTCATTTAATTACCTTGGGAAAATTCCTTGCCAGTACATACATATACTGCCTCATTCTTTGACTTTATAGTATTCCATTTCTATATTATGCTCTGCTGTCTACCTGTTCATCATTAGTCTTCTTTTGTATCGCTTATCTATGTAGCAAGCAGTGCAGACAGAAGTTTTGCTGGCAGAAGAAAAAATTCCTTTCTTTCTCAGGTCAAGCCCCCAAACTGTTGCCAAAGAATAACTATATAATCTATTCACAAGTATCTGAGATGAGCTGCATCTAAGGGAGAAAGAATGGAGAATTACTAATCTGGTCACCACAACTGCAATTCCAGTTTCTATCACCCAGCTGTGTGAGCCTGTCGTTTAAGCAATCTGGATTGATTAGATGATTTCTAAAATTCCTTTTAGCAATAAATTGTAAGATTTGGAATTCCTGAGAAGTTGCAGCTAACATACTGTGTAATATTTTATACATTAAAAACATCTTATTTGGTCTCAACCAGGTAGGCAGAAAAGATTAAAATACTTTGCATTTGAAATAAATAGACACTAACATTAAAAATTATGACCAGGGAAATAATTTTAAAAGTTCCTAAAGGGTTCACCTCTACCTTTCTAGATATTATAATTTAATATGGCAACAGGAGTTACCTTAAATCTCTCAGCAAAGGAATATAATTAAATGGAAGCTAGCACCAGCCACCAACCACATGCCCGCCCTTGAACTACCTCCTTGTGCTACTGCAGCAACACTATAAAGTACAAGTTAGTCCTATTTTAGAGATGAAGAAAGTAAGCTTCATAGATTGTTACTAACTAGCCTAGGGTCATCTGGTTGCTTCCCAAATAAACTAAATTAAAATGAGTATTCATTGGGCAAATTGTAACCTCAATTACAATTTTTACAATTTTTACTTTTACAATTTTTACAATTGTTACTTCCAAGTTTTCTATGTGACTCTGGATATATACTTTGCACTGATTCTCTTACAGGTTAAAAAAAAAGAAAAAGAAAAACCAAGGAGAGTTTATTAAAAAGCTGACTATAAATACTATTCAAACCAACAGGATTATGTCTTTTTTTTCCTTCCCAAAGGAAAAGGAATCATTCAAGAAGTTCTTTGCTTAACCTGAGACGCAACCAAAGATCAAAATCTAATAATTAGATCTGGCTAATATAACAATTCCTTTTCTGATAGACTCTTCACTTTTGTTGACCCAAGTAACTTCTGTATCTCTTCCCAAAGACGTCTAGGAAGTTCAGAATAATTTTTCATATACTTTTCCTTTCTTATTTATTATAATTTGCTTTTTGTACCTGAAATTAATCTAACTCCAAACACAGGATGTAAGTGGATGAATTATTTTCAATAGAGAACCCTATTTTCTTTGTAATTAGAAGGCACCAAATTGATGTACTCATATTGCTTTAGATGGGCACATTTGTGTTCAGTAAATATATTTGGTCTTTCTTCAATGACACTGCAATATAATTACTAGGTGCAAAACAAAGAACGGCACAGATCCATACACGTACAATGGCTCACTGTATTCATGGATGACAACATTATTGGGATCTCTCATGTATTTGTTACTGAAAAAAAATTTTTTTCTTTAAAAAAAAGGGATAAGTGGAAAAGCATTTAGTGGGGAAAACTTTAATTAGGTATAAATTAAAGCTGATTTGAATATTTTGACATTCAAAAACTGAAAAAAGGGACAAGCCTGACATAGGGTGCCAAGAAAAACCAGGATCAGATTAAACATGTTTTGGACCAATCACAAAACTAATAATCCAAATTACTATCATCTTACGCACTTGTTCTCAATCCTGATTATACATCAAAATAACCTGTGAGGTCAATCAAATACAGATACCTAAACCAAAACCCAAACATACTAAATCAAAAAGTTGACAAAGTTGGGGCCCAGGCACCTCTGTTTTAAATTAAGCTCAAAAGATTAATGTAGTAGACATTGTTGGCTGCCCACCTTTTTTCCTTATCAGAATCCTAATTTTAAAAATTATGTCTTCTGCCCCTATATATACCCCATGCCTCAGAGGAAGAGGATTCTACTTCCAGCTCCAATAGACCTGACTGGCCTAAGGGTTATTCCATACTCTGCCAGTAACTGGCTTGGGGATAGACAGGTCTAAGCCACTTTAGATCAATGAGAACCAAGGATTTGGTGGCAAATTCTGGGAAAGCTTTTGCATATTAAGAGAGGACCCCAGGAATCCAGCCTGACTTCTCCACTGCATGTAAATGAAGATGCACACGGCCCCAACTGCTACTGGCAATCATCCCATAACCACGAGGGTAGCCAGCCGCAGGATGATGCCAACACTGCAGTTGAAAACGGGAGAAAAAACTCCAGAGGTTCTTGGTGACACTGCTGAATCACTGGATTACAAATACTGAAGCCCATTCTATCAACAGACTTCATGCATAATGACTGAATTCATTTTCTTATTGTTAAGTCATTTTAAGTTGAATTTTTAGTTATTTGCATCTGAAACCTCAAGAGTGGTTCCAGTACAGCATTCTTTCAACCATAACAATCTGTATTAAGTAGAAACCACACAAACATCTTTTCATATTTAATCTGTAAATCTGAGATTGATTTATCTTCGGTTTTAACAAAGAATGAATCTTTAAAAAAATAATTTATATCTTGTTATACTTTTCCAATATTTGAGCTGAACTGTATTTAAAAGTTTATATTCATTGCACTCACTTCATGATTTACTCAAAGTTTCTGCTGTAGGCTTTGTCTTGAATGTGTAAGACCATTCGCCGTGCATAGAAGTCCCTGTATTCCTCTGGTAATTCAGCCAGTGTTTTTAAGGCTCTGTCCAGAATTTGTGCAGCTCTTGATGCTGCTGTAGGATCTTTGTTTCCATAGGTATCTGTTTTATCATAGCATTCAGACGGAAGGTGCTTCCAAAAGACATTCACTCCCACTCCAAACTCTTCAGAAATTACATTATGGAACCATAACGCTGGAGAAAGTTTAAAAAAACAAGTTAAAAATAAAATCTACAGTTTAAAAAAAACCAAAATGTCAGTGAAATATCACGAATTGCATATAGCCAATGTAAGAAAGAATTCTTGTAACTAGATCCCTTCGTTAGCACACTCCCAGCTTTTAAAAGAATCATGTTAACTTTTATGAATTGCCAACCAATTTAAAGTGTCAATAGCACAACCCTACGTTTGAAACCTTTGGAAGTAGCAATTTTTCCTTTTAACTTGAAAGACATCATAAAGTTGTAGTTGTTTCGTAGTTCTGTAATTCGGTACTGTGTTTGTGTTACTTGTTTATACTTCCTGAGTCACACAACCACATCAAAAGTGTTTATTTTGTGTACACAGAACATTTCAATTATATGAGGAGTATCTTTAACCTTTTCTGACTCAGTACAGTACTTTTGCTCTCCAAGACTTCCTGTTCAAGCTGCATTTGGTTTTCTAACTTGCTTAAATTTGCATTCATTGTAGCCGCCTCAGTTTTATATTGGTAATGCAATTATAATTGTCTCATATTTCTTTCAGCTCCTTTACAATAAGTATATAAAACTAGAGCAAATATTTTGGTGGTGGTGAAGATGAGTAGACTTTATCATATTATACAGCTAATTAATTTTTTACTTCCACTAGAAAGTTTACTTTTTTGTTTTCAACTGAGTCTAAACGTTTTCAAAATATAGGTAATACAGAATACTAAAGCAATATAACAAAGATGAAATACTAGTCACATCAAAGAAATGTTTAATCTTGTAAAAGGGAGAAAGGAAGATTTACACAATGCTAAATTTTAGAAACAAACTCATTCTAAGAGTGCTCTAGGAAAAATAAAAGCTTAAAATATTTTGATTTGCAAAACTAGTTTTCAAACATGGTTTTAATCTTAACTACTCTTTCTTTCAGAATCTTTTTTTTCCTTATTCAATATAACAGGGAAAAAAAGCTAAGCATTCTGTTAAATTTAAAGCCAAAGATGGGGCTTTTGCTTTTACTTCAAATATATGCAAATGTTCAGTATTTCTCGCTTTTTTTTTTTCCTTTTTTTCCCTTTAAGTTGTATACAGAATAAGAGAAAATGGCATAGTCCTTAACCATACTCTGAGCATACAAAAACCAAAAATTTAAATACTGGCAGTGAATTTCAAGACTAGTGTGCTGGTTGTTTTCAATGAATGAATATAAGAATACGAAGTTAATGTATCAAATTTTTGTAGACAATTATGTGAAGGACACTATCAGGCCCCTTGGGGAATACAAAGATTAACAAAACATGGTCCTTGCCCTCAAGGAATTTATAATCTAGCCCCTAATGAGGGCATCATATTTTTATTAATACTTTTTTACTTAATTCTATCACTGGAAAGAGGTATTAATGATTATATGAATTTAGATGTGGCAAATACAACTACAGGCATACCTCACTTTCTTGTGCTTCACAGATACTGTGTTTTTTACAAATTGAAGGTTTGTGGCAACCCCGTGTTGAGCAAGTCTAGCAGCACCATTTTTCCAACAGCATGTGCTCACTTCGTGTCTGTGTATCACATTTTGGTAATTCTCTCAATATTTAAAACTTTTTCATTATTATTATATTATGATCTATGACCAGTGATCTTTGATGTAACTATTATAATTGTTTGGGGGCACCATGAACTGCGCCCACAAGATAGTGAACTTAATCAATAAATGTGTGTGTTCTGACTGTTCCACCAATTGGCCGTTCCCCCATCTCTCTCCCTCTTCTCAGGCCTCCCTATTCCCTGAGACACAACAATATTGAAATTAGGCCAATTAATAACCCTACAATGGCCTCTAAGAGAGTAAAGTCACACATCTCTCACTTTGAATCAAAAGCTAGAAATGATTGAATTAGTGAGGAAGACATGTCAAAAGTCAAGACAGGCCGAAAGCTAGGCCTCTTGCACCAAGCAGTTAGCCAAGCTGTGAATGTAAAGGAAAAGTTCTTGAAGGAAATTAAAAGTGCTACTCCAGTGAACACACGAATGATAAGAAAGTGAAACAGCCTTACTGCTGATATGGAGAAAGTTTTAGTAGTCTGGATAGAAGATCAAACCAGCCACAACATTCTCTTAAGCCAAAGCCTAATTCAGAGCAAGACTCTAACTCTTCAATTCCATGAAGGCTGCGAGAGGTAAGGAAGCTGCAGAAGAAAAGGCTGAAGCTAGCTAAGGTTGGTTCATGAAGTTTAAGAAGTTGTCTCCATAACAAAAGTGCAAGGGGAAGCAGCAAGTGCTGATTAGAAGCTGCAGCAAGTGATCGAGAAGATCTAGCTAAGATAATTCATGAAGGTGGCTACACTAAACAACACATTTTCAATGTAGATGAAACAGCTTTATTTTGGAAGAAGATGCCATCTGGGACTTTCATAGCTAGCGAGAAGTCAATGCCTGGCTTCAAAGGACAGGCCGACTCTCTTATTAGGGGCTAATGAGCTGGTGACTTAAAGTCGAAGCCAATGCTTATTTACCATTCTGCAAATCCAATCTGCAAATTAAGAATTATGCTAAATCTACCCTGCCTGCGCTCTATAAATGGAAAAACAAAGTCTGGATGACAGAACATCTGTTTACAACATGGTTTACGCAATAGTTTAAGCCCACTGTTGAGACATACTGCTCAGAAAAAAAATGATTCCTTTCAAAATATTACTGCTTATTGACAATGTACCTGGTCACCCAAGAGTTCTGATGGAGATGTACAATGAGATTAATGTTGTTTTCATGCCTGCTAACACAACATCCATTCTGCAGCCTATGAATCAAGGAGTAATTTTGACTTTCAAGTCCTATGATTTAAGAAATACATTTCGTAAGGCTATAGCTGCCATAGATAGTGATTCCTCTGATGGATCTGGGCAAAGCAAATGGAAAACCTCCTGGAAAGGATTCACCATTCTTGATGCCATTAAGAACATATGTGATTCGTGGGAAGAGGTCAAAATATCAACATTAACAGGAGTACGGAAGAAGTTAATTCCAACCCTTATGGATGACTTTGAGGGATTTGAGACTTCAGAGGAGGAAGTAACTGTAGATGTGGTGGAAACAGCTAGAGAACTAGAATTAGAAGTGGATCCTGAAGATGTGACTGAATTGCTGCAATCTCATGATAAAACTTTCATGGATGAGGAGTTGCTTCTTATGGGTGAGCAAAGAAAGTAGTTTCTTGAGACGGAATCTACTTCTGGTGAAGATGTCGTGAAGATCGTTAAAATGACCACAACGGATTTAGAATATTACATAAACTTATTTGATAAAGCAGCAGGGTTTGAGAGAGCTGACTCCAATTTTGAAAGAAGTTCTACTGCGGGTAAAAAGCTGTCAAACAGCATCACATGCTACAGAGAAATCGTCCATGAAAGGAAGAGTCAATAGAGGCAGCAAACGTCATTGTTGTGTTATTTTAAGAAATTGCCACAGCCACCCCACCTTCAGCAACCACCACCCTGATCAGTCAGCAGCCATCAACATCAAGGCAAGACCCTCCACCAGCAAAAAGATTATGACTCGCTGAAGGCTCAGATGATGGTTAGCGTTTTTTAGCGATAAAGTATTTTTAAATTAAGGTATGTACATTTTTTTTTAGATATAATGCTACTGCACACTTAACAGACTACAGTATAACATAAACGTAACTTTTATACGCACTGGGAAACCAAAAAATTTGTGTGACTCACTTTATTGCAATATTTGCTTTATTTGCATGGTCTGGAACCAAACACACAATATCTTCAAGGGATGCTTTTACATAAATAGAATTTGTTAATGCATCCCTTTAATCTTAATTATGACTTTTATAATCTTCAGGTATTCACTTCTGAATAATAATTACCAGTGTTAATTACATTATTGATTACTAACTACAACTAATGCCTATTTATTGTACAAAGAAATTTAGTGACATTAATTCAGACTAGAAAAGTAATGTACACAAAAGACATCATAGGTGCTAAGATTATAACATTTTGATATCTAATAAAATCTCTAATGTGTTTTGGCTTTGAAATATATTGACCATTTCTTAGTAAATACTTAAGTGACATAGTGACCAAATAAAATGATTAAAGAACAACCAAGTATAATCTTTTCCAAGATATAAAGTATCTTGCTTGCTTTCATCTAATAAAATAACTTAGAGTATAATAATATTATATTTACAGGTTGCCTTTGAAAAACAAGACTGGTAGTTTTATAAGAATTTGCCTAAGCATACTTTAAATACACACACACAGTTGTGTATAAAAATCATTCTGTATAGGACAGGATACACATAACAAATATACTTTTGTACTAAAAAATCATATAATGGATGAGTGACAGAGTACAGAATTTATAAACAGCAAATTATTGATGTCTAGAAATCTTACCAGGAATGAATAATACATCTCCAGCTTTAAGGGAACATTCATACCTTCTAGCCTTAGAAAACAGTGGATATTTATCTAAGTCTGGGTTATCTATATTCAGTACTTCTGATTTAGTACCTGAAAAGTTCCAAAAAAGGATAACATAGAATAAGCAAAGTTATCATTTTTTAAAAAGTAATCACAAATATAAATTTGAAAATTTATTCTTTTGTGTACAATTACTTACTATAGCTTACACTGTGAGAACAATTACTATTCTCCTGAAACCTCAGTCAATTTTCAATGACCTACCCTTTATTTACAACCATTGACATCTATGTAATATAATTAAGAAAATCTGAAAATCTCATTCTTCATATACCTATCATTACATGTATACAATGGAGAACACAATACATCATAATTAGAAAGAAGCCCCCAAATTTTTTTCTATGAGAATAAAGAGATTTCTCAAAAAGAGTAACTGAATAAAATAGACTTCAGAAATATAAACTTAAAAAAAAGTACCTGATAAATATAAATACTGGGCATCTCGAGGACTGAATAGCACAACACGCTTTTTTCCTGTCACTTGTATTAAGAAGTTATCCATTACCTGAAGACCAATGAGAACTTATGGATAAGCAGTATCTAAAATTCAAATAAATAGAACCAATGGTATTCTGAACAGTTAACAGTAAATCTTATCCTTTAATAAGACTTGACTCAACGTTATCTAAAACTCTTATAATAATATTCTAATCTAACAATGAAAACTTTCATATTCCAAATACAACTGTGCCTTTATTAAAGATATTTCTGCAGCACTGCCTTAAAAGGGGAAGGATTGGCAAGCCATCAGGAACTCTGCCATCAGGAAACTATCTGCCCTTGCCCCAGCATGAGGACAGTGAGGGCAGTTACCCCCACCTGAGGCTCCCCTGGTTAGCAGCTATCCTTTACTTATGTGTCAAGGTGCGCTGTGAGGCCACATCTGACAGCAGTGAAAGCACTTAGCAAGGTCAGGGGTTGGGAAGTACCAGGTGCTGCTGCAGCCACTGCCCAACTCTTAACACAAGGCCAACCATACTTTGGCTGTAGGTATCTTGATTTCTAGATTATTTCTATAGGACTATAACCTGGCAAATTTTCTTGATGTACTTATTAATGGAGCAATCGACTCTTCCTGTGTGTGCAAGGGTATACTTTGTTGGTACAGACTGTGAAAAATGTTAAAAGGCAGAGCTACATAATTCTCAGCAAAGGAGTTAAAATATTTACTAAGCAAGATACATTCGTGATTATTTACATATCACTTCTACCTAAATGTTTCTCCTTTTACCACTAATACTTTTACTTATGTAAACCTTAACTATATAACTAGCATCCCTTTGACTTCTTTTTAATTTAAGAAAAACTTTATAATATTCCATCATAACTCAAGATAAAAGGGATACTACTTAAAATTTAAAATACAGTCAGGGGGCCGGCCCGGTGGCGCAAGCAGTTAAGTGCATGCACTCTGCTGCAGCGGCCCGGGGCTTGCCGGTTCGGATCCCGGGTGCGCACCGACACCCCACTTGTCAGGCCATGCTGTGGCAGCATCCCATATAAAGTGGTGGAAGATGGGCATGGATGTTAGCCCAGGGCCAGTCTTCCTCAGCAAAAAGAGGAGGATTGGCAGATGTTAGCTCAGGGCCGATCTTCCTCACACACACACAAATACACTCAGAATAAAGTTAAAAATGTATCTGAGTTATCATATCATTTTCTCACCATATCATTCATGTAAAACCTTTAAAAAATAACATGCCAAGATTTTATGTCTATCTCATTTAATTACAGAGTTACTATGTTAAAACCCTCCCAAGAGGTCCTCAGCTGAATTATAAAACACAATTATAAAACTTCATATAGTTTGATTTAGAACTTTCTAAAAAATTCTTTTATCTTTAGAAATCTATTAGGTATTGCTTTAACTGCCTAAATTTCTCCACCTAACACCAAATCATACAGAATACTAGATTTTTAATGTTTTTAAAATATTTATAGGCACATATTTAAGTAAATAAAATTATAATACCATAAATGATCAATATTCTACACACCTTGCGGATCAACAAATACAGCAGACAGTTGACATTCTCAAAGGACATATATCCTAAGACCATCAGATTCTTAAAATTGGAAATGGCTTTCTACAAGCTTCTCCCTTTCTCCTGAATAACAGTTCCATCTAATCATGTGTATCATTTCAACATCTTCATATCACAACCTTATCACTTTTTTCACTTTCACAATTTTCCCTCTCATCTGGTGGCCATTTTTCACATGTAAAAAAAATCACTTCAGAAAACTTAGTATATATACATATGATGATAAATCAAGAACAAGACCACACAGAAATGTAACTATGAGGAACTCACTAGGCTCTGGCATTAGCTAAATAATCACTCCCATGTCATCGCCTTGCAGAGCACCTGCTTTCAAACCTTATGTTTCCCACATTACCTGTCAAAGACCTTTAGGGTAGCCTAAAGAAAGTTGAAACTGTGAATATTAAATCTATAAATCCTAAAGATCTACTAGAGCTTTAGATTTCTCATTTATGTAGCATACATCATAGTGGGTCCAAAGTTGTAATCCTGGTGAGCTAATTCGAAAAACACTGGAAAAGAACTGCTCCTCTTTGAAGAATTTTGGAAACTTAATATCTCTTTCCAATAAAGGAAACTGCTTTCTGATATCTGCAACATCCTGCATTGAGAGAAACATAGTAAGAATTTTAATAATAAACACAATATTGGCATAATGCTTATTTTATCTAAGGCTGCCCTCAGAGCCCATGATATTGAGGAATGGAGCAAAACTCTGTTCACTGCTTTAAAACACTAGGCTGTGACCACAGCCAACACGTGATCTTTCAGATGAAGGAAAAACAGACTGTAAGGAGACTGCAGGTTCAACAGTATCACTACTGTTAAGCTTAATATGCTTCATGAATAGAAAGGGTCTTCCTACTTTAAGCAAGAATCATACAACTCTCATCTACTCGAATATTAACTATTTTAAGTTTAGGAGTCAACAACTTGAACTTTATCAACTATGTAAAATCTGTGAGTTTGAGGGAGAATAAAAGAAGGTAAAGAAGTAAATAGTGAGATACAGGGAAAAAATATAATCTTGATCGTTTTAGGGACCACTCCTTAACACTGTAGCCATATTAATTTGACTCTGAATACATGTCAAAGCTTATATAATGAATTATTCAGAATGTTTATAATTATTTTAGATATTTTATTAGCTGAATGGCCATCTGTAACATATACAGCAGCAAGGATTTCTTAATTGTGTAGAGATTAGAGCAGATGACTCTAAACACTAAGATTCTATGGTCCTACTTGAAAACTAATCAACTTTTAATAATCTTATTTATTCAAGGGCACAAATCATTGAGAAAAGAATGGAAAAGGATATAACAGGTTATATGTCAGGCAGTAAGTATAAAAATTACAGTGCCAGTGAAAATATACACATCCATTTAGGTTTTAAGCAACTGTTTTACTTTCAGAATTCTTACCTTTCTAGGGTCTTCCCCAAGTGACCGTAAGTAGTACTTCTCATCCTTAAACATCCCAAAGAAAAAGAACATCAGTACTGACTTAAAAATATTACAAAGTAAAGACATTAGGAAACGAGTCTTAAAATCTAACCCAGCCAAGTCGTTTTTGAACAAGTTCCATTTTCTTACCCTTTCTGCTAATGCTCTCTGGTGGCCACCTGAAGAAATGTCTTTATATGCTGCATGTAATAACGACTGGGTCCACAACACGTTACAGAAAATAGATTCTAAAGGCAGCACACACACCCACATATAAATCCACAATGCTTAATTTAGACTTTATACTCCAAATTATTTAGACTCTCAACAGTGTTTTAAGACTTAAAAGAATTCCCATTTGTATTGCACACATGATCTCAAGGTATTGTTGAGGGCCAACAATAAACTTCTTTAATACAAGACAAATGTAGAATAGGAGATAAATAAAATATACTTTTTCTTTTTTTGGTGAGGAAGATTAGCCCTGAGCTAACATCTGTTGCCAATCCTCCTCTCTTTGCTGGGGAAGACTGGCCCTGGGCTAACATCTGTGCCCATCTTCCTCCACTTCATATGTGGGACGCCTGCCACAGCATGACTTGATAAGTGGTGTGTATGTCTGCACCCAGGATCCGAACCTGCAAACACCAGGCCACCGAAGTGGAGCATGCAAACCCAACCAATATGCCACTGGGCTGGCCCCAAAATATACTTTTAATAATAAATTAAAAAAAAATCTAGAACACTGCATTTTATCAAGCTACGCCTATCCCTGATCATAAAAATTCTCATTTCATGGTAGTAAATTTAAGTTGATATTTTAAAAACTTGTCAATTATACTTCACTGAGTAGCTACAATAGGGAACTGTTTGAATTATAAAACATTACTGTTGCCTGCATTTCCTAGAAGAATTAGAGAATTGAGATATACCAGGTCAAGCACAGGGACAATCCAACTCAAGAATTCTGCCTCTTTTATATCTACATTGACTATTATAACACAAACTTCAAAATATATCTTATTTACCTTAACAACATAAATCTACGATCATAAATTTAACTAAACTCTTAGATTCACTGTTTTTATATTTTTAGCTAGTAGTATATCAGATAAGTTCTATAAATTTATTACTGGCTAAACAGGTTTCAAAATATGTTCCTAAAAATTCTAAGAGTTTTCTACCAGTTGTAATGTTTCAGGATTTCAAAAATAAATTCATGCGGCAGATACAGAAATGCACTGTTCAGACCCTGTCAAGAAAGGATTCATTGCTTAGTTGCAAGGAGTGAGATTAACTTCCAGCTGCCAGCTGTTAACTGCTTCAGGTCCACCTCAGCCTTTGAACCAAGGTCATGCTCTTCTTGGAGTAGCCTCAACCAATGTCTGAGCAAGATGGCAAAAGGCCTGGACATTGCTACCCAACACAGGACTCCTCTAACAGGCCGTCTTTGCTCAAGAGTTCCACGCTGCGCTGGCAGAGACTCTGTCAGATCTGCCTTGCCGTCTGATGGCTTCCCCTACCCAATCCTCCCCATTCCTTTGACAGGTATTACTCCCCAGTCAGCCTTTTGCACTCCTAATTCCATCTCAGGATCTGATTCATGGAGGACCAAACTGACAGACCACAGTCATCTTATTTCCATACTTTCCATAATTTTTAGACTTTACTCCTTTGTCCTGTCTCTTTATTTCTTTTACTGCACTTGACATTTCATAGCTATTTAAATCTGTGCGGCTCATTACCCTTGGACAGGAAAGTACCAAAGGACAACTGAACATACGTGTTAAAGCGTGGCTATAAAATTAAAAAACATCCGTCAGGAACAGCTAATGAAATCAGTTTTAGTAGACAATTCCAGTCATACTATAGAATCACAGACCTGCAGAGTTTGTAGGGATCCTGGCGGTAATCTAGTGTAACCATTACCTGAGGAGAGAAGTGTGAAAACGTACCGCCTTTTACAGTCAAAATGACCACCAGCCCACTGGCTCAAATGCAGACAACAGCTTCACTCAAAGCTCAAAAAGCAGTTTATTTTTGAAATGTGCTTCTGAGATAACACAGTGAATTTATTTTAAATGTATTTTTTAAAAATGTATAAGCCTCAACACCTTATCTCAAGATATTTAAATTGAATTATTTAAAGCTAGATTATAATGTAAATAAGTAGAATTCTTCTGTATTTAATCCTGAAATGTCATAGCAAATACACACAACAGAAATCACATTGATAATAACTAACAATAATAAATATAGAAATCCTCTATTAGTCAATAAGATAAGAAAATAAAGTTCTCCATTAGCATTTGAACTTGGCATATCAGATCAACAGAGTTTCAAAGGAAGTGATGTTAACAGCTAACATTTAGTAAGCAGTTTCTACTATGTCAGGCACTGTGCTAAGTACTCTACAGACTTTATTTAGCTAACTGTTAGAAAAATCTTATAAAATAGGTACTGTTATTAATCCTACTTTATAGATGAGTAGACAGAGACACAGAAAAATAATTTGGCCAAAGTTTGAGATCTAATAAATAGAGCTAGGATCTATGGCATATACAACCAAACCTTAAGAATAGCTATTGGAGAAGGCTACAGCTCTTGATATCCAATGTTCTTTTACAAGAAAATCCATCTGAAATAGATATTAATACTTTCTAAAGAAAATATGTTAAAATCAATTACCTCTGAAATAAAGAATTCTTCATGCTTTTCTTCAGCTGCTCTCTGAACCAACTTGTCAAAAGGTAATGTTCTAAAATAAACACAAAAGAATCCTTAGACTTAATAATAATAAATCAACTAGTAATACTCTAATCACTATATACATAGGCTTGCTGGAGTTGGATATGCTCTTCTGTTTTACAATATCCACAGTTTTTATTATAACTTATTATGTGGAGTTCTAAATTTCCAAAATTCATTTAGTGGTATTGACATAGGTTGTCTGAAATTTTGATTTCAAAAATTAAAGATTTTTAAATCTATGGTACAGATGGATCCTTCTCATATGTCAATATCCTCCTATTCCAAGTTACTATTAGAAAAATGTTTCTATGGTATCTGGTTACCTTTGGAAACACACAAACTTTCAAGCTCTTAGTGCTACCTATTTTCAAGTGTCATGGCAAAACAAGTCTTGTGATGAATGGGGCAAACTACTACTCTAACTTTGGGAGACACTAGGCAAATGGTCCAATGACCAAATGGTCCCTCTCACCGATCTGCCTGCCTTTTAGCACTACCACAGAACACGGAAGCCTGTAACCCTGCTCTCATCCTCCGGCACCACCCTCGGTCATTTTAAGACAGATTCTGAGGGATAGCTCAAGGAGAATTCCAGTGAAGTGACCAAGTTTTATTCTTCTTCAATATTTCTGCCCAAATGCCTATCTCCTTCCATCCTGGTGAACAGGGCTGAACATCGTAGAAGCAAAGTTTTTCTCGTCTACCTCACACTCTTAAGCCTGGAGGGCTGTCTTTTCTTCGGGTCCCTTCCTATCCCTTCAAGCTTCTAGAATCAAAAGTAGTGCCCCCTACATGAAGATGACACCTTATCAGTAACATCAAGACAATGAAGTCCTCAAAAGCATCTTGGTCAAAAGCCTCTCCCTGCCTCTCCCCTCACACTGCCCTGCAGCCTCCAAACCTCTGATGAGGAGTTGTAAATCTTTTCACTCTTAATATCAAATATCTTTCCACTTGAAATCTGTACTGGGGAGGTGGGGAGAAAGCAAAACCCTTTCTCCTTTATAAGATGACCTTGGGCTTACCTTCTCCTAGCAGTGTTTTCCTGGAAACACACTGGGTTAAGATAAATATGGAATGTCAGCTGTGATATCAGGTAACAGTGTTTATTGTAAAAATGACCCTTGACTGGTGAACTACGTCTGGACCAGAAGGCTGGTGAGTGGACAATAAACACTCGTCAGGAAGCAGAGGATTCGGCCTTCCTGTGTGCAGTGTAACTCTTGTAACTGAGTACGTCCCTTGGAATCTAGAAGCTAAGTTCATGGCTGTTTCATGCTACTGGTGTCTGTGGACTATGGGACTTAACTAAGCTAGGATGTTTCTGTACCCACCTCTATGGTCTTGTTCCCTCACCACCAAGGTCTCACTTAGTGAATCAAAAAATGGCTCCTGGATTGGTATAAGGACTCCCCCTGATACTACCCCACTAGAATACTGTTTCCTGCCTTGTATCCTTTTGCAAAGTTAAGTGAATCTGATGCCAGATTATAGACAAGTGGGTCCTATGAGCCTGAATGTCAATCTGAACTTGAGGACACTGCTAGTAATTACATAGAGTGAGCACTATAAGAGAGAAGAAAGGAGACTGCCATCTATTCAGACTAATCTCCTACTATAGTTTCTGACTAATTATATCAACAAATTTCTTGGCATCCTCCTATTCAATGTTTTCCATCTCTGACCTCACTGTGTACCCTTCATTCCTACCAAAGTATCTTTGAAGAGTTTGAGAATAATGTGGAAGCCTCTCTGGCCCAGAGCTACCTCTGTAATTGGTACAGCTGCCCAGGCTTAGCTTTTCTTCCTAGAACCCAGAAGTGTTTCCAGACCTTTACAAGAACAGGGCAGACAGAGTAGCTCAGTCCAGAGAAGCAGAACTCGGGTGCCCACAGCAACCTTCTCCCTTAGGCAGTGCTACCTGTCAGAGCTTCTGCAGAAGCCAGGCTGAGAGGGGGTGGGGTGAAGTATATGAATTGGAAAGTTCCTTGGCCTCAGGGTCTTATCTATTCTGTGCACGTTTCATAAAGAAGGGCGTGTGCTATTGATGCTGCATTTGTCTGGACTGGCACACAGACCAGGAAGGGAGGTAGTATCAAAGAGGGGTTAGGATCCCGGGCTCCATGCAGTCAGGCAAATCTGGCTATAAGTCCAGCTCCCGTCAGTTTGAGCTATATGATCTTGGGTGAGTTTTTAAACCTCCGTTTTCTCATCTGTATAATTATAAAAAAAACTACTTCACAGATTGTTCTGACCTTTAAATGAGTAATATAATCTAGGATGTTTGGCACAGTACCTGATACATAGTAAGTGCTCAATAAAGGACAGATGGTGGGGTTAATGACAATGATAATGTACCCTTTAGCAGCATGCAAGTAGTTACCAACATTCAAAAAAAGAAAAAAATCGTCACTGTCCTGTTCCCCATTTGCAAAGGCTGCTTTGCAAAATCAAGATCAGGATGAACATATAATAAACAATAAGAGCAGGATGATGACAGGAATTAGAGGATGTGGTAGGGAGAGGCAGCAAAGCAAAGCTTATATAAGATTCAGACTTTTTAAAAAAAATCTATGACCAGACGAATACCAACAATACCCTTTCAGCAAACAAGGCTCTTCCTGTTCACAGCATCCTGACTCTCGAAGAACAGTGAGAGCTACCAAGAAGAAAGAAGTAAAAGCTAAGACTTGGAAATGTATTGACCTTCCAGTGTTTAATAAGCAGAAATGTAACCTTCACCTGAAGTGACAATGACAGATGTGTGTAGGACTTCTTACTTTCTAGTCTCCCTTTGGCCTAGATGCCTCCCTTCTTTCCTACTCCCTCGTAACTGCTAAAAATGACTAAATCTATTTTCTTTCTTGCACTAAGAAAATCTTGCAACTCTTTAGTAGCTCTAGTGAAAGGCTTCGAGAAAGCTGGGATAGGAACTATTACATAATATATGTGCTTCAAAAACAAGTTTTGAAAAGTTTATAGGACATGACAGCACAGCAAAGCAATTCAAGATGAAGTTTCAATACCCACTTGTTATGGCATTTAGACTCTCTGGAAAATAAATATCATTAATTGCTGGAATATGCCCATCATTCCAGCACTTTCTTCATTTAATAAAAATGAAAAGTTCTTACACTTGGAAAAACTTATGGCAATTAAATTAAATTCATGGCCTATTAAAAACCAAAATTATAATGGTGAATATTCAAGGGATCAAAAACTGAGAAATGCTTTGGCAAGCTTCTAAATGAGTGTGGAAAACTCTAATGAGAAAGGAAGGGCCTGGACATTAGCCGCTCTGTTTAACTCATCTCTAAACTCTGGAAGGAAGAGTGGGAGCTACCTTTCTTGAAAAATTAGTCTTTTGTGAACTACATGGCTTTTCAATAGATTAAATTTGCTGGGAACTGCATGTGCTCAGAATTCGAAAGTTATTTGTTTTTTAATTTAACATTTTTAAATGAAACTCATGAGAATAAACTCATGGGAATAAATAGCATATTAAATCTATGAGATTAGAGCATTTAAAGCTTTCAAGTTTAGACATTCAGCAGCTTTTAGCTATCTCTTATTTACTTTTAAGAGATCTCAAAGCATAAAATGACAGCCATGAGGGAAATTAAAAGTATTTAAAATTATTTTGTCAAAAGGGAAAATTAAGCATGGTTTTCTAGTTATCCAAGTTGATGAAAGATTCTACCAAACATAGCAACTACTTGTCCTATATTTTTGGAGAGGGCAGAAAAAGAAAACATGGGCTTATACTTACCTAAAAACAATTTGGAATTAGAAAATCTTCCAAAAATAAGGGCATCAAAAATCAAAATAGGTTATGAAGGAAAACTTTAGAAATTTTTACTCTAGATAACAATTACTAATGTGGTAGGATCAATTAATTAATGAAGTGTTGAATGAATACAGCACACCCAACTTTAGGTATAATCTAACTCTAGGTCTCTTTTCCTTCTGTGACTCCAGAAGGTAGTGTATACACCCTATTTAAAAAATGGTCTTCGGGGGCCAGCCTGGCGACATAGTGGTTAAGTTCGCACGCTCTGCTTCAGTGGCCCCGGGTTCTCAGGTTCGGATCCTGGGCGCAGACCGTCGAGCCATGCTGTGGTGGCATCCCACATAAAGTAGAGGAAGATGGGCACAGATGTTAGTCCAGGGCCAATCCTTCTCAGCAAAAAGAGAAGGATTGGCATCAGATGTTAGCTCAGGGCTAATCTTCCTCACAAAAAAAAAAGGTCTTTGGAAATGTCTTTGTATAATTATGTAAACTCAGAATTCTTGTCTTTTAAAAGCCATTCTTTAAAAATTAATAAGCTATTCCATGATTATAACAAGCTAGCTGAAAGATGAAATGCCATATGGTCTTTGTATAATAATGCAAAAATATTTTAAAGGCTTTAAAAGTTAGCTTAGAAGAAAATACCTATACACAAAGTTCTTACTAATGAAGTCCATCTGGGCAACCGCAGCGACATGAATCTTCACTTCTTTCCTCCCCCCGGCTTGACTCAGGTAATCCACTGTCCATCTGCTTGTACATGCCCCCAAATCAATTCCTTCCAACACCAGAGGTTTTCTCTGTAAGTGGGGAAAAAAATATAACAAAAAATTAGGGAAAACCAACAATACGCCAGGAGTTATATTTCGCAATAAAGGGACAAAAACAAATAAGAAATGATTCTTGATCCCAAAATGCTCAAACTCAAATCTTTGGACAATTCAGGCTGTAACTACAATAGGAAGAGGACTCATGTAATATACTTAGAACAAAATTTTAACATTAGGAAAACAAAATCAAACACAGCAGCAGTACCATCAAGAGCTTAGAAACAAGAGAAATCTGAATATCATTTAAAGAATTTTCATAGTGTTATGACAAAAAATATAAATGATTAAAATTTGTACTTTATAGTCAAATATTGTTTGTAACTTTATTTTCATATCATTTTGAACTATGGAACAGTTACAAGAACATTACAAAGAACTCCCATCAACCCTTTACCCTGATTTGCCAACTGTTAATTTAACATTTGCCCCACTTACTTACCATCTCACTCTCACTGTGTGTGTATAGACAGGGACATATTATTAAAGATAATTCAATTTTTTCTGAACTATTTCAGGGTAAGTTGCTGACATCATGCTCTTTTATATTTAAAAACTTGAACAAATTTCCTGAGAACCAAGACATTCTCTTATATAACCACAGGATAATTATCAAAATTATATTTAACACTGCTATAATACTATTATCTAACCCACAGTCCTTATCCAAATTTTGCTAATTGTCCCAATAATGTCTTGGATGGTTATTTTTTTTACCTATTTCTGAGATGCCACATTGCATTTAGTTGCCATGTCTCTTCGAATCTGGAAGAGACCTCAGCCTCTTTCTTCCATGACCTGACATTTTTGAAGAGGACAGGCCCATTGTTTCATAGAACGCCCTTATTTCTTCATGATCAGATTCAGGTTATGCATTTTGAGAAGGAATGTACCACAGAAGCACTGTCGGGTCCTTCTCACACATCAGGTGGCACAGGATCTTTTGCCCTATTATTTGTGATATTAATTTTGATCAATTGCTAATTCCTGTCTGAATTAAGTATTGCTATGGTGAGTGGAAAAATCATGATTTTTTAAAAACTTTATCTTCATCTACTTTCACTAGTTGGCATTCTAACGTCAAAATGAGCTCTAACTTCCCCATTTATTTATTTTATTCACTGGGTTATAATCTATTAATATAATTTTGATGCTCAAATTATACCAGATTTTGCCAATAGGAGCCCCTTCAAGCTGGTTTTTGTAACTTTTTACCTGAGCACTTCCTTACTTTATGGCCAAATAACACAATCCAGCATCCTTTTATACTTTCCCTGCCCCAGCCCTACAGTCATTTCTTCAAGCAGCTCTGGTTTCTCTTAGTGAGGAATGCTATTTAGAAATGATGATCTGGGGGCTGTGTGTTCATTGTTATTGGGGTGTCATTACTTCTAGGCCAGAAGCTAGGAAATATGTGAAGGGGTGTGTATACTCACTCCCCCTCTCCCCAAATATATACATACACACACACATACCGTATATGCATATACCTGTATCTATTTCTCTCTCTCTCTCCATATATACATATATACTATACACACACACACACACTTAATGGATCTATATATGAACCATGATAGCCCCAATGTTGACACCTCCAATGCCAATCTTATACCACAAGATTCATTCTAATCTTTATTGTTTATATATTTGTAACTCCCTTCCCTAACAGTGAGAAATCTGGTTCCTATCATCCTCAATGCTTAAACAACTGCACAATCCCAGAATTGACAATAAGTACCTTCACAATTGCTAAGTCAAACCATTGTAAAAAAACAAGGCTACTAACTAGAATTCAGTATTTGTTTACAGTTTTTTGTCTTTAAACTGAAAACATATAATTGAAGTACTACGTTCAAAAGTGACATGGGTACTTACATTCACTTGTTTTTTTATACTCTATATTAGAATTTTGGTTTTTTTTGTGTGAGGAAGATCAGCCCTGAGCTAACATCCATGCAATCCTCCTCTTTTTGCTGAGGAAGACTGGCCCTGAGCTAACACCCGTGCCCATCTTCCTCCACTTTATGTGGGACGCCGCCACAGCATGGCTTGACAAGCAGTGCATCAGTGTGCGCCCGGGGTCCGAACCCGGGCCGCCAGCAGCAGAGTGCACACACTTAACCGCTACGCCATGGGGCTGGACCCAAGAGTTTTGTTTTTTAAAATCATTACTTGTCCTATTAATTTTATTATTACTATTACTTTAGAATGTAAAACATTAATGTGATCACTAAAGTCAAAACTATACAAAAAGGTCATCCCATCCACATTCTTCTACCTCATACTCACTCACCCCCTAGAGATAACTAGTCTCAATGTCTGGCTTATCATTCCTGTATTTCTTTTTTGCAGGGTGATCAAAAACATATATGCTTCCTTATTTCCCCTTCTTTTTTACACAAAAAGTGGTATATTATGTATTATCCTTTGTAATTTGCTTTTTTTTATTTAAAAATATACCCTGGAGGGCCGGCCCTGTGGCTTGGTGGTTAAGTGCGCGCGCTGCAATGCTGGTGGCCCGGGTTCGGGTCCCGGGTGCGCATCAAGGCACCACTTCTCCGTCCATCCTGAGGCCGAGTCCCACATACAGCAACTAGAAGGATGTGCAGCTATGACATACAACTATCTACTGGGGCTTTGGGGGGAAAAAATTAAATAAATAAAATCTTTAAAAAAAAAAAAATAAAAAAAAAAAAAATAAAAAAAATAAAAATATACCCTGGAAATCACCACTATCCTTTCAGATTATCACCCTCATTCTTTTTTTACAGCTTAGTACATCAGAGTGTAAACGGATTATTTAAAATAAATCAATCACTCTCCTATGCATTGGTTTTTAGACTATTTGCAATAATTTGCAAGTATAATAAACACTATTTAGACATTTTCATATTGTTGGAGGTGTGTCCCCAGCGTAAATTCCTAAAAGAGGGATTGCTACATCATAAAGTAAACACATACACAGTGTATGTGGCTGTACCACTTGGCATAAAGTGTGAGAGGGTCAGTTTCCTCACAGCCTCACCAAGAGTGTATTATTAAAGCCTTTTGATTTCTGCCAATATAACAGATAAGAAATGGTCTCTCCATGCAGCTTTAATTTCTCTTATGAGTAAAGCTGAACATCTTTTCATGTTTAGAAGCCATTTCTATCCTTTTTGTCAACTGCTCACTTTTTATCATTTTTGGCCTCCCCTGCTTAATTTTTAAAAGTTCTTTACAAACATGGCCTTTTACTGCCCTTTATTGAAATATATGTTGCAAATATTTTTCTCCCAGTTTGTATTTTATGTACTCAAATTTTAATCTTTTATTACATCCGAATTTTGAGTCATAGAAAGCCCTTTCACACACCTACATTATAGAGGAATTTACCCATGTTTTCTTCCAGTACTTGTGTAGCTTCATTTTTTTACATTTAGATCTCTGATCCATTTGGAGATTACTCTTGTGTATGGTGTCAGATATAAATCTCATTTTATCATTTTCTAAATGACCATAGAATTGTCCCAGCACCATTTACTTAAAAGTTCATCTTTGCCCCAGTGATTTTTAAAATGTCATGTTCAGCACATACTAAATTTCCCTCTGAATGGAAATTTATATATAATCTCCAGACTTTCTCTTCTATTTCTCTGGTCTGTCTATTCATGCACCTGTACCACAGTGTTAATTATTAACATACGTTTAAAAATCTGATAGGACTATGCCCCCTCATAGCTGTCGTTTAGTGTTTCCAAGTAGAAAAGTCTTGTTTTGCAATTTTGTTACTAATTCCTAGTTTTATTACATTGTGACCAGCGTTGTTTGTAATTTTCCACTTTAGGAAATTTAGTGATGATTTCTTTGTGACATATTATGTTTTGCCTGGGGAGATTACACTACAAAATACCTTCCGCTATTGCATCTTACAAAGCACTTTCGCATGCATCGTTCCATCTTCACGATACCGCCCTGCAGGTATCTTACACTAACACGTCCTGAGGAGGGGTGGGGAGGGCAACAACAGCCCATCCAGCACTAGTCCCCCAAATAAACGAAAGCTCGAATCCTCCGTAGGTTGCTAACGCCTAAAAGAAAAAACTTCATCCTTGACTTTTGTAATACTGAGAACTGTAGCTCTATGGCCACTCTTACAGATATAAATACCAAGTAAAATTGCTCGGGGGGGGTTCTACCATAAGCAGACTAACGGTAACCTTGGTGATTTTTTCTTTTCCAATATCTGCTGGGCTCTTTATTCTGTTTTCCCGAAGCCTGGACTCCCTTGCAAAGCACTGCAAGCAAAAACACTTTTTTCCCCCTTAATATTTTTCTCTGAGTTTTCTTTCAAAGAACTAAAGTTCGAATTACACATATGAGAGATTCCAACGTCTGAACCAGAACGCGGGTTAGTTACAATCCAAGACCAGTGGCGCTTTCCTGGGGGATTCCCACTGCTGCCCCTGTCGGCTCAGCGCAACGAGAAACCTGCTCCTCCACACCAGTAACTCGAGTGGACCGGCCACCAGGGAGCCGGGAACCCTCCTCTAAACCTGAGGAGACCGCAGGGGAGACGGGCGGGCGGGGCGGGGTGGTGGAGAGCTTCCTCCGCTGCCACGGTAACCGCACACGCGGCTCCGGCACAGGAGGTCACCGCAGCGAGCAGCGCTCACTACGCGAGATGCTTCCCGCGCTCAGCTCTCCGCGCTCACCCTGCTGCCCGGAAACGCGGCGCTGTGCCCTCCGGAAGACTGGGCGGGCCAGTCGCGATCCCCCACGCGCCCTCTCCCTCAGCCGCGGAGCCCACCCGCCGTCTCCGCCCGCAGCCTCCTCACCACGCCCTGGGCCGCAAGAAGGCAGTTCGGGGCCGCCCCAGCGGCAGGGACGGCATTCCCTGGCTCCCCGCGGCCCGACCCCGCGCGAGGGCCTCACCTGCGGGTAGAGGTGCTGCACGAACTGCTCCTGCGAAACGCCGTCGAGCCGGGGGACCGGGAGGCGCTGCCCGGCCATGGTGGCTCCCGCCCGTCCTCTTTCAAGTCCCGCGAACCTCGGCCCCAACGTGTTCCTCAGCGCGCGATCCGCCCGGAAACATGGCCCGCGGAGAAAAGGTCCGCGAGGTCGGCGGACTCGCGAGAGCGGCGGCTTCCGAGCGCTGGGCCGGGGGTCCCAAGGCCTCTGCGCGGGCTGTGTGCCGGAGGGCGGGGATGGGGTGGACTCATCAGAGGCGGCAGCAACGGGCCGGCTTTACTCTCCAGTCTCTTTCTGCGAACCCCCCTGAGGTGGTTTCCCACCGACTATCTTTCGGGATGCACAAGCAAGCACAGGGGTAAAAGGTCATAAAGATGGCGCTGGCCGTTCGGCTGCTACCCCGCTTGCTGCTCTCTCGGCCGCTGCCCGGCGGGGCCGCCCGACCCCGGCCTCCCGATGCAGCCGAGGGGAGGCCGCCGTTGGCTGGACTTTGCTGCTGCTGCCGCCGCCTTCTCGGCTCGGGCGCGGCCCCGTTCCCTCGCGTCCCTCGGGCCTCGGCGGCCTGGGCGCTGCCTGCTCGCGGTCCCCGGCCTCCCCGGCTCGGCGCTCGGGGGCTCCCCGCGCTCTCCGCGCTCCCCGGGCGCAGCTATAGCACCGAGGAGCAGCCGCAGTCGCGCCAGAAGACCAAGATGATCATCCTGGGCTTCTCCAACCCCATCAACTGGGTGCGGACTCGAATTTTCGCCTTCCTTATCTGGGCCTATTTCGACCGCGAGTTCAGCATCGCAGAATTCTCTGAGGGAGCGAAGCAGGTGTGTGTATTTCCCCGGGTTGACCTGTCGCCTCTCCCGCCTTCAGCTCTTACACGCACAGGTGCTCAGCGGGGAGGCGCCCTCGCTGGATCCCAGATTACCAGAACGTGTGGAGTGACCCAGGCGCGGAGCCCGCCGGCCGCCTTTTGGCTTAAATTAAGCTTCTGGGTCTGTTTGCACGGTCGTCGAGGAGGAGGGGTTCGATTGAGACACCAGGGTGAAGTCCCCAGTTGCCTTCTCTGCTCCCTACAGGTTTTGACTCAGAAAGAAATGGATTCAAAGCTCATTTCTGCCACTTAAAAGTTACGTGGCTTTATCTTTTCTGGACGTGATTGTCTGCAAAATGAAGAAGACAATGCCTGGCACGTAGTAGGCACTCCATAAATGTTGGTTGAATGAATGAGTGAGTGGTTAAGATGGTGTGGAAGAGTAAATGAGATAACATTTCCAAAGTGCTTTAATGTCGTTTTGAGTAGAAAGAAAACTTCCTGTCGGCTATTTGACAGAGCTCTGCTGCCCTTCCCCTCGCCAGCGCTCCCCATCATACTCCTTTAAAGAATAACCTAGAAATGAGCAGTTTTCCCCTTTGCAAGAATTTACTGAGACCACCTGGTCGCTGAGAAGTGCACAGCACTCTGGACACTGAGAAACAGCCTTTGGTGATCCATAGCCCTGACCCGGACAGTTATGTCCCTCTTTCCAAGTGGCTGATAATACCCGGCCTTACTCTTGCCACATAACAGTCGCTTTGGGTCCTCAGATTATTTGCAGATTTTGTGTGTACATGCATTTTTCTAGGATGAAAGTCCATCTATAACTTTGTTTTGAATCTTCTAAAGAGTTTATTTCCAATCATTTCAGAACTATTGATAAACGGTAGGGATCTAGTTTATTTCCCAGTTCATACTGCCAGATGCCTTAAAATTATGACATCAGTGTAATCATTTTGCAGTATTGATTGTATACTGTGCTGATGTTTTTACTTCTAATTTATTTCAGATTATTTCTATAAACATAGCCTGTTTACTTCTGTGACCTTTCAGTTATAAATTAAATGTTTTCAGTTTTAGTAATTGTCAATATTAACTCCTGCTTCATGCCTCCCTGAGTCAATTCTTAACTGCTTTATGTGTTTATAAAAAAGTTCAAAAGCAAAGGGCAAGCTTGATTAATAGCATCATAAGGGGTAAACCTTTGCTCATGTCAGTTCTCAAAATTTTTTGTCCCTACGTGGGTAAATTGGCATGATCCTACTATTCTCCACAGCGTCCGCTGATGCCATATGGGCTTGTCCACCTCATAACACGTATGTGACTGTACAGCTCATGTGTGTGTCAATAAGGAATGGAAATCATCTCCCCACCTGGGCAAGAATCAGGCCTTAGTCCCTATTTCCTCTGAACACATGGAGGAGAGTGGGACACTTTAGTCACTCTCTGGTCCTAGAGGTCCTCCAGCTGTTAGCTATTTTTAGCCCCTCTCCTTGCTGTTAAGTAATATCTCCACCCCTTCATCAGCCTGTGTGTATACAGTTTCTCCTCACCTAAGTCCATTTTTGTGCATTTAATCATTCTGATTTCCAAAAGGAATGTTGAGTCATCCATGGCAAATATTTAGTGATTCCCTTAAACCAGTGGTTACTTAACATACCATTCAGATCGAGCAAATGAGTTTTTTAACACCTAAGATTTATAAGGACGGCCAAAAAACCTCTCTAGTAGATCTGATGATGCAACTGTACCTTCCCTTGCATGAGTATAATTCCAGGGCTTGGGAATAATCTGGTGCAGAAACATTAGCTAGTTTATCTACTCTCATGGGCCCACTTGCCCTTTCTCTTTAGGCTAAGCTCCCAGCAATAAGATATCTTGGATTGTGAGTATCAAGTTATCGATTAGATCATGTTCATTAAGATTTCTTTTTTTAATCATAGAACACGAAAACGAAAAGGCACCTTAGGCCTCATCATTCCAGTCTAATCCTCCTTTTTAGATGATAAAACCAAGTTCTAGAAAGGTGAAACGATTGGCTCAAGGATGCATAGCTAGTAAATGCTGAGGGGCACTGTCCTAAACCCACTCTACAAGCAGTCTTGGTCCTCCAGAGTCACTAGAAATTGAGGTCATTGAGGACAATCTAGGCAAGTTTTTATTCATCACGTGAGCCAGGGGAAAAGCTCCACAGACCCTGCTTTCCACTGATACATACATATGACATGATATCTTCCCTATTGCTGCCGTCAAACCATACTAGTCATATACTGTTTGTTTTCCTATCTTTTTTTTCTTCTTTTTTTGTGAGGAAGATCAGCCCTAGGCTAACAGCCATGCAAATCCTCGTCTTTTTGCTGAGGAAGACTGGCCCTGAGCTAACATCTGTGCCCATCTTCCTCCACTTTATATGGGACGTCGCCACAGCATGGCCTGACAAGCAGTGCATCTGTGCGCGCCCGGGATCCGAACCTGGGCCACCAGCAGCAGAGTGCGCGCACTTAACTGCTATGCCATGGGGCTGGCCCTGTTTTCCTATATCTTGCTTGCACATTTTAGCCTTTTCTATGAAAAAGAGGGCTATTTCCTGGAATACTGTTTACATTAGACACTCCTAATGCCATCAAGACATTTTCAGGGCAGCTTACAACAGTTCTGACTCTGTCAATGCAGCCCGCGCAGGTTAAGGGCTCAGTCTCACAAGACTGCCCTCACTTCGGACACCAATCTCAAGTCCAGGCCTCCCATACTTTTGACCAACCAGCTATAAATTGGGGGTCCCACATCCCCCTTCCTTGGGTTTGATAATTTGCTAGAATGGCTCATAGAACTCAGGAAAGCACTTTATCTGCTATTTTGGTTTATTATAAAGGATACAACTCAGGACAGCCAGATGGAAGAGATGCATAGGGCAAGATATGCAGGAACAAGTGTGGAGCTTCCGTGCCCTCTCCAGGCACACCACTCTGCCACACCTCCATGTGTTCACCAACCTAGAAGCTCTCCTGACCCCTTTGTTTAGGGTTATGGAAGTTCCATTATGTAGGCATGGTTGATTAAATCATTGGCCGTTGGTGGCTAGCCAGATCCCCAGCCCCTCTCCCCTCCCTGGAAGTCTGGAGGTAGGGCTGAAAGTTTCAGCCCTCTAATCACAGAATTGGTTCCTCTGACAACCATCCCCCATCTTCCAAGAGTCTTCTCATTAGCCTAAACTCAGGTATGGTTAAAAGGGGCTTATTTTGAATAACAAAAGATGCTCCTCTCACCCATTTCACTCAGGAAATTTTAGGAATTTTAGGAGCTCTGTGCTAGGAACCAGAATGAAGACTAAATATTTCTTATTACAACACAGTATAACACCATTGATATGTGCATACGATATCTTCCCTGTTACTGCCGTGAAACCACATCAGTCGTATACTGCTTTTCCTATCTCTTGCTTGCACATTTTCGCCTATGCAGTGAAAAAGAGGGCTATTTCTTAGAAGCCTCTTAGGTAGTCACGCCTGTGTCATCAAAGCCTTATCAGAGCAGCCTCCTAATTGTTTGTTATTACCTTATAAAATCATTTGCTCATGCGTGATCCTCCTTGACCACACAAACTAGAGTCTAATGGTTGGGTTTCAACATGAAGGTTATGGGCCTTGTTTCTTTTGCCCAAATATCACCCGTCTTCCGCACATGAAGTCTTACTAAAACATATAGTGTCCCTGAACCCTGAAGGCCTCTTAAGTGTTTGCAAGGGGTTCTTGAATCCATTGGATGTATGCATTTTCTCAAAATTCAACTCCATTATTGTCCTAGTTTGCCAGGGCTGCCTTAAAATACCACAGTCTGGGTGGCTTAAACCACAAAACTTTATTTTCTCACAGTTCTGGAGGCTAGAAGTCCAAGATCAAGGTGTTGGCAGGTTTGGTTTCTGCTGAGGCCTCTCTCCTTAGCTTGCGGGTGGCTGCCTTCTAGCTGTGTCCTCACATCGTTTTTTTTCATCTGTGCACATGTACCCTCAGTCTGTTTGTGTGTCCAAATTTCCTCTTATAAAGATGCCTAATGAGATTGGAGTAGGACCTACCCTCACAGCCTCATTTTAACTTAATCACCTCTTTAAAGGCCCTGTCTCCAAATATAGTCACCTTCTGAAGTCCTGGGAGTTAGGGCTTCAACATATGAATTTAGGGGGAAGAAAATCCAGCCCATAACAATTAGGTAGTATTGTCTGACATGCGTGTGCATCTTCTTTCTCCTGCCAGTTCTCCAGATTTCATCTTAGAAGTTACTTGCTTTAGGAAGCCCTCTCTGGTCTTCCCAGATTGGCTTAAGTGGCTCTTCTGTACGCTCCCAAATCATCCTTTTCTTACCCCTGTCATAATTCTTAACTTACCAGTTTACTTGCCTCCCTCCTCAAGTAGACTGAAAGCTGCTTGAAGACAGATAGAGTCGATGCAGTTTCATTTCTCACTGCTGGGAATGTGGAGGATTGCAGCTAGTTCCCCCTCACTTTAAAATGGGACCTCATACTTCAAGTTGGGATCCACTGTATTAGACTGTAAACTGTCTTTTCTCCTACTTTCCCAAACCTGCCTTACCTATCTTAATGTGGGTCAGACTGCAACCCAGATCTTCAGACTCCCAGTACAATCCAGACTGCTGCTTCCCACCTGCTCTCTGTGCTTGATTAAGAGGGATGTGATATAACAGTGAGGATGGTTGATCACTTCATTATTTTAAAAGGAAATACATAGGAGGATTTTTATTGAGGATCTAGCGTGTACACCACAAGCTAGCTTTTCCCAGGTCCTGAGAGCCGATACGTGATGATCAACCTGCTCATTTACTACTATGCAGGTGGGAAGGCCATCTGAGAAAAGAAAAGCCAACCAACTTGGAAGCAGTCATGTTTCACATTGATATATTAATGTTTGGCATTGTTTATTGCCTTTGTCATCAATAGTCTTTGTTACACTTAGCCATTTAAGTATGAGCATTATGTGTTGTATGGTATTTTGAAATAGTAATCAACATCCTCCCCCCACTATTTTTTTTTAAGGCTTTTGCTCATGTGTCCAAGTTGCTGTCACAGTGTAAATTTGATCTGTTGGAAGAACTTGTGGCCAAAGAGGTAAAGTATCTTTTAATTTTTCTTAAAAATAAATGTATTATTCTCTTGCAATAGAATGATATACATTGTCCTTATTTATGCTTAAAAATAGTATGTGTGCTGTGAGCCAAAGTAGAGTTCCTGTGTCTTTCCTTTTGGGTACTTAGGGTCATATAAAAGTATAGAATGACTTGCTACTTAAGGCATAAGTAAGTAAATATAATGTCTTTCACTTGTTTTATATTGAATGTTCTGTTAGGAATTATCTAGTTGAATAATTAGATGCCTTCAAAAATCACTCCTTTTGAAGATGAGTAAATATGGTAGTAAATTTAAAAATAGATTCAGAAAAATTCATTCCATGAAGAATTCATTCCACTTTTTGAAAAGCTTTCGAGAACTCAATAGGTGAATTATGGTTTGCTTTTTCCGAACTTAGGTGCTACATGTATTGAAAGAAAAGGTTACTTCACTACCTGACAACCATAAGCATGCCCTTGCTGCTGACATCGATGAGATTGTGTACACATCCACAGGAGACATCTCCATCTACTACGATGAGAAAGGTAATGCTGGGGCAGTCAGCTGTAAATGATCTGTAATTGTCCAGCTAAGCTAAACCAGTGGATAATCCTGACATAGCGGGGTTTTGTTGGTACAAGTGGATATTTATAGAACTTCAAAGAAAATAATATATTCATTCTTTAAAGACCTAGCTCTGGAAGAGTTGAGATATGGTAATAGTTTCTTATGCCCTTCTGTCTAGAACTTTTCCCTCCTGCTATTTAATTCATAGGAGAAAGCATCATCACTTAGATTGATGAGCATAGTCTGCCTAGGACAAGCTTTCCCGTGTCTCAAGTTAGAAATATTTGTGTTTCAGATTTCCTAACTTGGAGGAAACAATTGAGCATTTTAAATGTCCAGCTATATGTTAAATAGAAGGAGTAAAGAGTAAAAGAAAAAGTAAATAATATCAGCTAAAAACTGTTTTGAAAATAGGATTAACTGCAGAACCCCTAAATTGGATTTATTTGGAGACAGTGAAGAGTTGAAAGGAACTTTAGTGGTTATCTGGTTCTTCTCTTTGTCCAATGCGTACATTTTCTCTATAGCATTCCTGAACGTTTATTGACTTACTTATTCCTTCTACAAATATTTGCATATGTATTATGTGCCAGGCACACAGGAAATTTAGCCTTTGCTTACACACTCCCCAAGGCAGTTCTGATATAGGACTCTTAGTAATTAAAAATTTTTCATACAAATGTTAATTTGAAACATTTTTAGAGGTATTTTAGTGATCAATATTTTCTTTTCCCCTAATTATTTCAAATTGCATCTTAGAAACATGGCCACCACCTGATTTTTACACAGGACGTTGTCATAATCACTAGTCATAGCAAAGTGAATCAGGGTGAGATAACAGGCTGTCTTCTTTCTGGCAGTTGGGGTTAAGTTAATTACTTAGCAGCAAGAGATGTGTTTTTCCCTCTCATTTTTGGTTTGACAACAGATATCTGTTATTATAATTTTAGAAAATACCACAAATTGAAAATAATCCATGTAGTACACTTAGTAAATAGTACATGCTCAGTAAATAGTGACTATTATTACTGCGATGCAGAGAAGAGGGCAAATATGTCATAAACTCTGAGAGAATTTTCTAAAAATAAAAAGGTATCAACACAGGTATCTTAAGTTAGACTAGAATAAGCACAAAGTTTGATCTGTTACACTGTGTAACTACTGCCAATTTCTGATTTCGTTTTGGATATATGGATGATAGATTATTGTGATGTGTATATTTGTGTGTGTGTGTATGTTTTTTCTCTAAGGAAGGAAGTTTGTTAACATCCTGATGTGCTTTTGGTATCTAACCAGTGCCAGCATCCCCAGTGAAACTATAAGTGGAGCCAGTGTGTTCCAGGTTAAGTTGGGGGATCAGAACGTGGAAACTAAACAACTTCTTAGTGCAAGCTATGAGTAAGTCTAACCACATTTCATTGTTTCCTTTCTCCAGAAAATGGAAGGTAGTGTGAAGGTATGAAAACTAAAGGGAGCTTTAGGAAGAAAAGGATTGAAATTTGACAAGTTATTTATGAAGAGAAAAAGTCATAAAGACATACTGACCATGAAACAGGAGTGTTCAGAAATTAGAAAGAGGTAATATTGCTGAATTCAATTAAACGGTGTTTCAGCTGTCTATTGCTGCATTACGACCCACTCCAAAACTCAGTACCTTCAGTCAGCCATTTATTTTGCCTGCTGTCTTACTGCTCAGGAAGTTTGGAGAGGCTCAGCTCTGGAGTTTTCTCTGCTTCACCTGGAATCACCTGGGGCTGCAGAGGCTGGAGGATTCGTTTCCACAATGGCTCCTTGGTGCTCCTTGGCTTCTCCACACAACGTCTCATTCTCCAAGGCCTCTCTTCGTGGCCTGAGCTTGTGGTAGTTTCAGGCTAGTCACAGGTTTCAGTGGTGGTTGGCTTCCAAGAGGCAGAAGATGGAAGATGCTAGACCAGTAAAGGGCTATGCCCAGGACTGGAACAACATCATTTCTGCCGTAGTTTACTGGTCAAAGCAGGCACAGGACCTGCAGAGTTGAAAGGGCATGGAGAGACTCCACCTCTTCATGGGGCAACAGCACGGTCACATTGCAGAAGAGCACGTGGGATGAGAGATACGGTTATGGCTGTCTTTGGAAAATAAAATCTGCCATAATTGGCCCATGGACCATCCATTCTTTAGACATTTATTGACCATCTTCTATTTACCAAATACCCTGCTGCAGGTTCTGATACAAAATTGAAGGGTTCCTGCCCTTAAGGAGGTACTGTCTCATGGGAGGTTAATGAATTATTTTAAAACGACACTATGATGGATTTTTTTGCTAATAAAATTTAGAACAGTGAACAAGTCAAGCAAGTCAGTGGAGACATAATTTAATATTTATTTAAAAGAGAATATTATGATGTCACCAAAGTTAAACAAATTTGCTTTAAAATAACAAATCCCAGAAATGGCCTAAGAAAGCAAATGTATTGTTTCACTAAGCTAAAAGGGAATTATATCCTCATTTTTTTCACTTTTTTTGAAAGAAATGTGCTTTTTTCTTTTTTGAATCTTGCTTTATTTGTAATTATCCAAAATAGTGTATTTAAATACTTATTTAAATCTACTGAATTGTCTCTTTTTTAAAACATCACTTATAATTAAAGAGCAATATAATCAATACTAACCTTCGGTTCTTCTGATATTCCCTACTAAGACCATGGGCAGCTCATAAACAATGTTATTTTCAAGATTGATCTAATGTATATAAACCAAATTCCACTGAAGTACTGTTTGCAGCACCGTAGTCCAGTTTATTTCTCCTCGTATTAGGCCTGGTATAGCTAGTATTGAACAACAGAATAATATCTAAGTTTCTATCAAGGCCTGGCAAGTGTTGGAATGTAGATCAGTCCATTAAAAATACTCATTTTAGCTGAGAATGTACTTCTGATTCTGTGGGTATATATTTTGTGATTGAATTGGTAGATTAAACTCTTTTTTGGTTTTGATTTTTATTTACCATTAACAATTAGCTTGTTGCTAAAAACTGTCTCTAACGTACATTTGCAAATTATGTAGTTATCCAAGAAGTATTTGGACAGATGTAAGATTCACATTATTTGTAATTTTATTCCCAGATTTCAGAGGGAGTTTACACAAGGAGTGAAGCCTGATTGGACCATTGCACGGATTGAACACTCAAAGTTATTAGAATAATCTTTCTCGGAAAAATCAGCTTATTGGACTGTTAGCAATTGCTGTGAGAAACTAAGGAAGAAAAATTTTTGGATCATGTGATCTTCACTTAGTGAAGTCTGTGGATTACTTTTGTATTATTTTGAAATACTCCTTGTAGTGTATTAGCATGATATAATAAAGCATTTTCCACAGATTGTTGTCACCTTCTATAAAAGAGGTCAAAGTAAACTACAACACATTGTTGGTGCCGTGTTCAGTAGCAATTGTAATGTTATATGTGTATACACACAAACTATAATTTTATGGACACAATAAAGAAGGTATTGAAAAAAGTATTTACACATTTCTAAATTAACAGTCCTTAAATATTTTATTTGTGGTTAATACATATACAAATAATTCAAGTATGTTTAAGATTTATTTTTAAATATAGCTGCTGCTATTTGATTACCTCTTTGGTCACTAGCTGGATGAGGAGGTGTGGAGGGAACCATGGAGATTGGTCACTGCAGAACTAAAGATCAATGAACTTGAAGCTTAACCAAAGCGCAAAGAGAAGAACCCAGGACAGTGCCTTGGCCCCTGTGGGGTAATATCCAGTCTTCCAGTCCCAGAAGTTGGGGTAGGGGAGACAAAAACAATATAAGAAATAGTGTCTGAAAATTTTCCTAATTGATGAAAATTATAAACCCACAGATCCAAGAAATACGACAAGCAGGGTAACACACAGAAAACCTCACTATGGTACATCATCGTCAAATTGTAGAAAATCAGAGAAAATTGTAAAAGCAGCTGGAGAAAAAGCACATTCCATACAGAGAATGACTATTTCTTTTCTCAAACTGCAAGTTGGAGACCTTGGTTCGACATCTTTAAAGTGCTGATAGAAAAAAACCTGTTGACCTAGAATTCTAGGTTCAGCAAAAATATCTTACAGAAAAGACTTGTTCAGACAAGGAAAAGATGAGTGCCGGTAGACCTGTTTTATAAGAAATGTTAAGGACCAATGGACAGAATAAAGTTCAGAAATGGACCGATACATTCAATTGGACAATTGATTTTTGAGAAAGATGCCAAAATAATTCAGTGAGGAAAAGATAGTCTTTTTAACTAATGGAACTATATATTCATGTGGGAAATAAAGAACCTCAACTCTTGCCTCACGCTGTACATAATTTTTAGATTGCAAAATGGATCATAGACTTAAAAAAGAACTAAAACTTTAGAAATTCTACAAGGAAACAGAAATTGCTGTCTTCAGCTAGGCAAAGGTTCCTTAGGAGACAGCATGAATCATGAAAAAAAATTAATAAATTGGAATTTTTTTAAATTAAAACTCTTTCAAAGACAGCAGTAAGAAAATGAAAATCCAGGTCACAGGTTGGGAGAAAATACTTGCAATGCATATATTTGACAAAGGACCTGTAGCCAGAACATGTAAGGAATGTTTATAGCTCAATAATGAAAAGTCAAACAGCCCAATGAATATTGGGCAAAAGAAGTTGAATAAATTCTTCATAAAAAATGTTCAAATTGTCAATAAACACATGAAAAGATGCTCAGCACTTTTAGTCAGTAGGAAAACAAAATCACATGGAGATACCACTGCAAACCCACTAGAGTGACTTAAATAATGATGAAAACAATTGCCAGTACCAAGCGTTGGTGAAGATAGGGGTAACTGGAACGCTCAGACACTGGTAGTAGTAATGCAAAATGGTACAGCCATTTGGAAGATATTGTGGCAGTTTCTTATCAATTTAAACCTACGCTTCCCCTAGGACCCAGCAATTCTCTTCCTAGGTATTTGTCCAAGAGAGGTGAAAACGTGCATCCACACAAAGGGTTGTACGTGAATGTCCGTAACAGCTTTTTTCTTAATGACTCCAAACTGGAAAGAGCCCAAATATTATCAGTAGATGAATGGATAGACAAGTGAGTGAAGGGGGCCAGGGACAAAGGAGTACCTACTGCATAATTCTATTTCTGTGAAATTCTAGAAAAGTTTAATCTACAGTGACAGTGGTTTCCTGGGGCTAAGGTGGGGGTAGTGGTGGAAGAGGGGGGTTGTGACTGCAAAGGTGTACAAAGGTTTGGGGGGTGATGAAAATTGTATATATCTTGATTATGGTGGGGATTACATGGCTTTATACAATTATTATGAGTCATCAAACTGGACTTAAAATAGCTTCATTTTATTATATGTAAATTATTGTATGTATTTTATGCAAATTATACCTAAATAAAGTTTGCTAAGATGTTTAGCAAGAAAAATAAGTTGCAGAAAAGTAAGCTCAAATGATTTAATTTTTGTAAAGTATAAAAAAGCTAATCTGTGTTTTGGCTAATCTTAGATGAAATATATCTTAGATGAACTAGATAAGCTAATAGATCAAAAAGGCACATATTACTAAAAAACAAAAATGCAACCAACTAAACTATCACTTGTTATCAAGTGTAGGATGCATCTCCAATTCAATGATTTAAAATAGAAGGGGTATGTGTGATTTAGAATCAATGAAACAGTATGATTTATCATTTGTGAATATATGTATTGTAAAACTTGTTAAAAATGCAAGAGATTAATAAGGCACTAAATTCATTATAGTGGTGACCATCTGGGGAGGGAGAGAGTGGAATGTAACTGTAGTGTTTGTTTCTTCAAAAGAAGTATCTGGTGCCCAAGCTATGGTCTTTGTATGTGGTTTCCCAGTAAAAGGAACCAAGCTTTGGAAGCAATTCCAGGTCTACATGGAAAATAAGCAAAATTAGCCTGAGAGACATTCTTGGGCCAGAAAGCAAGGACACTATCAAAGTGATTGGAGTAACGTTGGAAGGACACAGGGGCCAACTTGAAGGGCTTCCACTGGCTAAGGTGGGACAATGTGAGCATCAGTAGAGTCATGGCTGCATGGACTGAAACCAAATATTTTTAAAAGTCAGTTCCTAATGAAACTCTGAACAAACAAACAGAAACAACAGTGGATAACTTTGGAGGTCTTTAGGACACTAACTCATTTCATTATTCTCAAAATTGATGAGGATTTAAAGCCAAGCATTTATCATGCTTTTCATGTGCAAAATTGTTCCAGTTATTTATTGCTGCTTAACCAACCCAAAATTTAGTTGCTTAAAACAACAACAATCACTTATGTTACTTGTGAATTTGGGTGGAGTTTGACTCAGCAATTTTTCTACTCCATGTTGCATTGATTGGGGTCCCTTGGGGATGTTCAGGCTGGTATGGAGGATTCAACATGGCTCTACTCACATGTCTGGCTCCTTATTGGAGATGGTCAGAAAGCTGGATGCAACTGGGTCACTTTTGGTCTCTGACCTGTCTTGAAATTTTTTTCCCCAAATTATGTAGGTTACAAATAAAATATAAATTGGCATATCTTCCACTATCCCAGAAAAAATTTTCTATTTGTGTAATTTAATGTGGCTAATTTGTTTCTATTGTGATAGGTTGTTTCATCAAAAATTTGGGCCATTTAAGGTTATGTGGGAGGGGCCCTGGGGTATTTGTCTTGGCCTGGTTAGCTCTTGTCCTCATGGATCTTACAGCCCGGTTATTTCCTGTGGAGTTTTTTTGTTGTTTCAGCTTTATTGAAGTTTAACTGTCAAATAAAATTATAATATTGAAAGTGTGCAACATGATGATTTGATGTACATATACATTGTGAGAGGATTCCCACAATCAAGTTAATTAACACACCCATCACTTCATATATTTACCTTTCTTTTTTTTTATTTTGGTAAGAACACTTAAGATCTACTCTCAGCAAATTTCAGTTACACAATACAGTACTATCAACTGTAGTCACCAGGCTATACATTAGATCCTCAGACCTAATTCATCTTATGACTGAAAGTCATACCCTTTTGCCACCATTCTACCACAGCTTGTTTATCCATTCATTTGGTGGCAGACTTGGTTGTTTCCACACCTTGGCTATTGTGAATAATGCTGCAATGAACATGGGCGTACAGATATCATTTTGAGATAATGATCTCATTTCCTTAGATATATACACAGGTAGGATTGCTGGGTTATATGGTAGTTCTATTTTTAATTTCTTGAGGAACCTCTATACTGTTTTCCATAGTGGCTGCGCCAATTTACATTTCCACCAACAGTGCACAAGGGTTCCCTTTTCTCCACATCCTTGTCAGTGTTTGTTGTCTCTTGACTTTTTGATAATAGACATCGTAACAGATGTGAGGTTTTGATTTGCATTTCCCTGATGATTAGTGATGTTAAGCACATTTTCATGTACCTGATGGCCATATTTGTACGTCTTTTTTTGAAAAATGTCTATTCAGGTCCTTTGCCCATTTTTTAATTTGGTTATTTGGGTTTTTTGCTATTAAATTGCATGAGTTCTTTGTATATATTTGGATATTAATGCCTTATCAAATATGTGGTTTGGAAATATCTTCTTCCATTCTATAGCTTGCCTTTTCGTTTTGTTGATGATTTCCTTTGCTGAGCAGAAGCTTTTTAGTTTGATGTCGTCCCACCTGTTTATTTCTGCTTCGGTTGCCTTTGCTTTGGTGTCAAATCCAAAAAATCACTGCCAAGACCAATGTCAAGGAGCTTACTTCCTATGCTTTCTCTAGGAGTTATATGGTTTCAGGTCTTATGTTCAAGTCTTTAATCCGTTTTGAGTTGATCTTTGTGTATGGTGTAAGGTAGGGGCCCAGTTTCATTCTTTTGCATGTGAATATCCAGTTTTCCCAATACCATTTATTGAAGAGACTATCCTTTCCCCATTGTGTAGTCTTTGTCAAAAATTAATTGACCATATATGCACGAGTTTATTTCTGTGCTTTCTGTTGTATTCCATTGACCTATGTGTTTGTTTTTATGCCAGTACCATATTGTTTTCCTTAGGGTTTTTCTCAGAAAAGGCCATGATACGATATCCCCTTAAAATTGCTAGTCCAGAAAGCAGATTGATAGAAGGTGAATTTAAACCTTAGTCTAGAGCTGGTTTAAGGGCCATAACTAACAAATTTTTTTTAAAATCAGTAAGACCAATACAAACTTGCTGCAGAATTTGAGATTTTATTAGATATGTATTGTCCTGTGCTGTCTAATTTATACAGTTAGCTTGCTTAATTGCTAGCTTCTCAAAAAGCAAAAAATGGTTAAAAGCCACAGGATGGGAAACATCAGGAGGAGATTTAAACCATCCAGCTGTGAATAAGTAAAGAAAATGGCTTTGAAAGGGAAAAAAATATATATATGAAATACATTACGTAGGGACATGTTGTTTTTCCTTTATGAATAATTGAACAAAGATTCAAAATTGTAAAGGAAGTTATAATAAATTAATAAAAGACTTTAAAAATAAATTTCAGGGAACTTTTAAACAGAGTAGACAGTTGGAATAGACCCAGCACCTGAAATGAAGGGAGCTTTGTTCTCTCTTGTAAATGGGCTCAGATCTGAAAGGGGACTTAATCAGAAGAAGTACAATGGAATGGAAAACTGCCAATTTGGAGAGTTCCAACATGTAGCTGAGCTTTTTCAAAGAGCTTTAAAAAGTAAACTAGCTAGAAATCAAACCAAACTTATGACACTTCAGATAAAATAACTGGCCCCAAATTTAAAATAAGACCAAAGACAGGCTGGCCCAGTGGCGTAGTTGTTGGGTTCGTGCACTCTGCTTGGGCGGCCCAGTGTTCAGGGTTCAGATCCCAGGTGTGGACCTACACACCGCTCATCAAGCTATGCTGTGGTGGCATCTCATAGGCACAGTAGAGGAAGATTGGCACAGATGTTAGCTCAGGGCCAATCTTCCTCACCAAAAATAAACTAAAATAAGACCAAAGGTCTTTTGTTCTTTAAGAATAAAATGCTATGGCTAGGGATACTTGTGGATGTTGCAAGCAGAAGAGCCAGTGAAAGAAATAAAAAGAATCTGTTGTGTTTCTATACACTAACAATGAACTACTGGAAAGAGAAATTAAGAAAACTGTTCCATTTACAATAGCATCAAAAAGAATAAAATACTTAGGAATAAATTTAACCAAGGAAGTAAAAGATCTGTACACTGAAAATTAAAAAACACTGATGAAAGAAATTGAAGAAGACACAACTACATGGAAAAATACTCTGTGTTTATGGATTGGAAGAATTAATATTGTTTAAATGTCTGTACTACCCAAAGCAATCTACAGATTCAATGCAATCCCTATCAAAATGCCAAAGGCATTTTTCACAGAAATTTGATAAAAAACCCTAAAATTTGCATGGAACTACAAAAGACTGAATAGCCAAAGAAGTCTTGAGAAAGAAGAACAAAGCAGGAGGCATCACACTTGCTGATTTCAAACTATATTATAAAACTATAGTAATCAAAACAATATAGTATTGGCATAAAAAAAGACATATGTATCAATGGAATACAATAGAGAGCCCAGAAATAAACCCATGCATATATGGTCAATTGCATATATTGGTCCCCACTGATGTATATATTCTCCACCTATATATATATATATATATAGAGAGAGAGAGAGAGAGAGAGAGAGAGAGAGACAGGTATAGATATAGATATAGATAGATATTTCAGAAGGTGATGAGTCATAGTAAACTAGAGTCTTTGAGAGAGACTGTCTTGGAATCAGTGTTTGTTTTGAGGGCTCGACATACCAAAGAAGTTGACTACTGAATTGTGAATATTATCATTTTTCCCAATTTTTCTAGAGCTCTGCTTAAATGTACTAATTTTGAGTATCAGAAGTCCCCCAAAGTGGCCATTGGCATTTTAAGTTGAAAACTATTTTTGTCATGCCAAGGTGAGCACACAAGCTAGTATGATAGTGAGAATTTACGTAAGAGGCAGTTCTGTCAGGAAAGAGATATGGCTTCCATTTAGAAAAATTCATGACAAGACAGGAGTCATTACAGTCAGTTAAAAGCATATGCTAATGAACGGTGTCTCAGGTTACCTGACCAACCAGAGGCTAGAAGGGGCTGTATGATGAGTAACCTGGTGATTTTTGTCCTGGTATATGGACTAAACAAAATGACCTTTTTTCATGAGTTGACAAGAGAGGAAGTGTCTCCATGAAGGTTGTTTAGGGAACAGAAAGCAAAGTTTGATCATGAATTTGTCGCTATTTTATGGACTCAGAGTCCTTGGACTCAGCTTGGATTGAGCTGGAAACTTAATGAACCTATTCCTCCACCCGTTCCCTGTGGCGAGCCCACTTACACGTCCAACAGATACAAAACTATCAAAGACAAAACAACAGAAAAAAAAGGCTTGAGCCAAGACTTTATACAAATAGATGAACTAAAAGCAAGACAAGCAAGCAGTTGAAGAAGAAAGAAGTTAACGGCCAAAATGTTTACCAACGAGTGCGTATCTAAACCAAAGTTCTAAGTACTCTACCCGAAGTCTATCTAGATAGGAATCCTCATTTAACAAAAGAAATTTAACAATTAGTGCTCAGTGAAAGAGTCAGAGCACAGATCACTTTTGAGGCAGAAACAATTTGGAACAAATCCAATAGATAAATGAAATATGGACACCACCATCCCGGTGAGCTAAGTTAGGGTCTTCAAAACAACCAGAATCAGTGGAATCTCAGAACTGTCAAAGCATGAGACCACCACTCATAATTAATATAAAACCCCAAATCTGAATTTATTGCCAACTTAAGTAATGACAATTTTTGTTTGAGCAAAGCAAACTGCTGATCTTACAGAGGATTTTGGGGGAAGAGTTTGTTGTGTTGGTTAAAGAGGCAGGAGTGGGTTTATGTCAGCTTTATTTCAGATGTAGTTTTCATCTTTAGACGTTCCATTTGGTTCTTTTTCATATCTTCTGTTTTTCTCTTAAGTTTGTGTTTTCCTTTAACTTCTTGAACATAGTTATAATACGGTTGTTTTAATGTTCTCTTCTGCTAATTGTACTATGTCTATCATTCTTACATATCTTTTTAGGAACTGATTTTTCTTTTGGTTATGGATCACATCTTCCTGCTTCTCGGCTGGTCTAGCAATTTTTGATTGGCTGCTGAACTTCCTGAATTTTAGATGGTTGAGTATCTGGTATTGTCTTCCTTGAAAAGAGTGTTGAGCTTTGTTCTGGTAGGTAGGCAGTTGAGTCACATGCGGTTTAATTTGATCCTAATGAGGCTTGTTTTTAAGCTTTGTTAGGATTGTCTTTCCTCGATGGAGAGTTTAGCCCCATTATTAAAGGAGAGCCTGTATGGGGTCTCTACTGGATGTCCTGAGGTATCAAACAGGACAGGACTCTCCATGCTGGCTGATGAGAGTTCAAATAAATTCCAGCCCTATGTGATCTCCAGGAATCAGCCAGCTCCTCCCTCCTGGTCACTCTTTGCTTGCCTTCATAGGTTCACCCTGTGATCTGACTTGGTATTCTCTAAAAACTCAAGGAGCCGTGCACAAGTTTCTGGAGCTCCTTACTGCAGAGCTCTCTGCTCTCTGGAACTTGACCTTACATCTTCCAGCCTCTTCAAACTCTAACCTTCTGTCTCCGTCTCCTCAATCCAGCAAGTTTACCATGTTCTGCTTGGGACTCCCCTCCCTGCTTTGTGGGCCAGAAAGTGCCCCCAAGCAGAAACATGGGGGCAGAAAATACATCTTTCAGCACACCTTCAGCTTCAGCACACCCATTGCTTGGTTTGGGTCTCCTTGAGGGTGTCAGCTCCGCTTTCTCAGTAGAAGGAAGACAGTGAGCCTGGACGACCCCCATCTGAGAACTGGGGGCTGCCCCTTCCTCTCCCTGGGTTTGGGACACACCCTGCTTGTTAGGCTTCAAGCACTGGTCCCCCACACTGCTGTAATGGCCCTTGCAGGGGCTGGCGGCTCCCGAAGTGTCTCTACAACGATCCCCTGGGAAGCTCCCGGGCCTCACAAGGAGCGGCTTTCTCCACCATCTCTGTCCACATCAGCTCCCACCCAGGATGGGGCCCATGGCCTTCTCCATCCTGTGGGCCTCTGCCCAACAGGATTCCCCATCTTGTCCCCTACAGGCTCCTGCCCTCCTCCCCACAGGCTGTGCCTGGAGAAAGTGGATGGGTGGGTCTTCATCCCCCTTCTGAAGGCTCCCTCCCCACTTCAGGGGGTCTGCGACTCCCACCACAGTGAGCCCAGGGTCAGATGAGACCCTCGCTGGTCAGAGAAAGGTCATGTCCATCCTCACCCCCCTGTTGGAGTGTCAGCTCCCAGGCCCCCAGCATACACCCCACCCCTAAAAGCTTCAGTTTGGCACAGGATGGAGAAAACACACAGTTCTCAAGCTGACTGCAGGCTGCGGGGTCTGAGAGAAGAGTTTGGGGGACGGGGTGGTGCTTATTTTATTTTTGCGTTGCCTCTGCCACCAGCCACAGCTGGACAAAGGAGCAAAACAGCTTTGGGAGCTGCCTTGTGAAAGGTTGGCCAATTTGCGAGGAAAACCAGCTCTGGGCAAACAAGATTTTTATTTGTATTTTTATTTTTTTTATTTTTTTGTGAGGAAGATCAGCCCTGAGCTAATAGCCGTACTAATTCTCCTCTTTTTGCTGAGGAAGACTGGCCCTGAGTCAACATCTATTGCCAATCCTCCTCCTTTTTTTGCCCCCAAAGCCCCAGTAGATAGTTGTATGTCATAGTTGCACATCCTTCTAGTTGCTGTATGTGGGACACAGCCTCAGCATGGCCAGAGAAGCGGTGCGTTGGTGCGTGCCTGGGATCCGAACCTGGGCCCCCCAGTAGTGGAGCGCGCGCACTTAACCACTAAGCCACGGGGCCGGCCCCAAGATTTTTATTTTGAAAAGAAAGCAGCTTCCCAGCGTGTCCCCAGCACCTCCCCAAGCCTGGCTGCTGTGTTTGCTAGTCCAGCACAGCCCTGGCCTAGTGGGGTGACTGCTCTAGTGAGGACACGGTGGGATGCCTGGGAGGGCCACCTGCACAGACCCAGCTCCTGTACCGTGCCAGAGGCCTTACCTCCAGATGGAAAGCAGGACCTCCTGTCCACGGAAGGTTCTGCTGCATCTGGCTACAAACTCCAGAATCTGACCACCTGGTCCTGGAGACATGAGGCCCAGTGGTGACCGAGGGACATGACTGCCCAGCCTGCAGAATATCACTTCTGTGAAGGTAGGGCTGTGTCCTCTTCATCCCTGATGTACCACCCCCCTCCAGTGCCTCACCGTGGCACAGAGTTGGCACAAAGTTGGCCTTAGACAAATAAACACAGTTGTAGCCCCTGGGCCTTTTCGCTAATGACTTGCTCTTTGCCAGGCGCTGTCCTAAGCAATTTTTCCATGTTGATGGATGTCCTCTTCACAACCCTCAGAGATGGGTACTGTTACCATTCCCACTCTCAGGTAGGGAAATTGAGGCACAGAACAGTCAAGTGACTTGCCCATCCTCCCACAACTCCATGAGCCAGACATTAGGACACCCCCTCCCCCGCAGGTACCAGGAAGGAGGGGGGACTCACCCTGAGGCCAGCAAAGGGGGACCGCAGGCCCTGCCTTGTTTCCATTCTTCCATGGATGACAGAACTGTGCTTCCTGTTGTGCGATGTTTGAGGCCGTTGTTTCATGTCATTTGTTCAGTTTTCTAGTGTTTAAGGCATCAGGATAAAGATAGTCCCTTTGCTGTCTCCTGGCCAAAAGCAGAACTTGCTATTTTTTTATAGAAGCTTTATAAGCATGTTTTCTGTTGGTTACAGAGGAAGAAAAGAGTTTATATCACGTTCACTGGAGTGAATTTACCGCCGGCTGTCTGACTTCTCCCATATGAACCTGTCGCTGACTGGCTTTCAGAGCCAGCTTCCCTGAAGTGGCTTTGTCATCAATACCAGCAGCCTGGATCCGAAGCCTGTGCCCTCTCCTGAGACCAAGCGCTGGTCGGATGTGCTCTACTGTGTCCCGATGACCTGCAGGTGCGGTGCTGCGATGCTGCAGGAAGCGGTTGGTGAGGGCTGCTCTCAGGTGGCCCTCTCCCTTCTCCCCACCACTGAGCAGTCACCAACATAGTCAATTCTCAAAAATATTTGCAAACTGACAGGTGATGTGTAATTTTAGTCTGGCTAGATTCCTCAGACTACTCTCCATAAAGACTAATTTTCTCTCCTAGAAGCATAGCTATAAGCCCCAAAATCATGCACCTAAAACTCCGGAGTGTTCTTTTATTTACCTAAATTAAAATGTTTTTTTCTAACTTTTCCTTACACAAATTTTCAAACATACTGGGAAGTTGAAAGAAGGGAATTTTATTAGAGAAACATATATATATATATATATATATACACACACACACAAATATATATATGTATAGAGAGAGAGACAGAAATACTTGAAGAAGTTCGCTCATGAAATCAAGGAGGCTGGTGTGTCCAAATCTACAGAATAGGCCAGCAGGCTGGAGACCCAGGGAAGAGTTGATGCTGCAGTTCAAGTCTGAAGCAAGTCTACTGGCAGAATTCCTTCTTCTTCTGGGAGATCAGTCTTTTTTCTATTAAGACCATCAACTGATTGAATGAGGCCCACTCACATGATGGAAGATAATCTGCTTTACTCAAAGTTGGCTGATTTAAATGTTAATCTCATCTAAAAAATACCTTCATGGAAACATCTAGGATAATGTTTGACCAACTATCCGAGTACCATGACCTAGCCAAGTTGACAGATAAAATTAAACACCACAGGTATGATGCACAACTATACACTCCCCACTTAGAGTCAACAAATGTTAATATTTTGCCATATGGTTTCATCTCTCTCTCTCTCTTTCTCTCCTCCCCCTGGCACATTAATCTAGTACCAGCTTCCAATGTGTGTCTTGAGGGGGAGTTTCCCTACACCACTAAGCAATTCTGGGACACCAGCTGGGTGTCCTACAATTCAACTTAATTCTGACACTATTTACCTAGAGATAGTGTCGGATTCCACACGTTAAGGGGTCAGTCCTACAAGGTTGCCCCACCACCCCATGCCAATTGCAAGTCCAGGTTGTCACCTGGGATTCTGACAACCAGCTGTAGATTGGAGGTTGCAATGACCCCCTCCTTGGGTTTGATTAATTTGTTAGAGAGGTTCACAGAACTCAGAGAAACATTTTATTTACTAGATTACTCATTTATTATAAAAGGATGTAACTTAGGAACAGTCAGATGGAACAGATGCATAGGGCAATGCATCTGGGAAGGGGCGCGGAGCTTCCATGCCCTCTCTGTGCTGCCGCTCTCCTCACATCTGCAGGAGTTCATCAACCCGGGAGCTCTCCGAACCCCGGCCTTTTGGGTTTTTATGGAGGCTTCATTACATAGACATGATTGATTAAATCATTAGTCGTTGGTGATGAATTCAACCTCCAGCCCATCTCCCCTCCTTGGAAGCCAGGGAAGTGGGGCTGAAAGTTCCAACCCTTTAGTCACATGGTTGTTTCTCCTGGTAACCAGCCCCCATCCTTAGGTGCTTCCAAAAGTCACCTCATTCACCTAAACTCAAGTGTGGTTGGAAGGGGTTTGTTATGAATATCAAGACACCTCTATCGCTCTTATTACTTAAGAAATTCCCAGGGTTTTAGGAACTCTGTGACAGAAACTGAGATGAAGACCAAATACATTTTTCTTATTATAAATCGCAATATCACATACACACACACAGTTTTTATGTAACCCATATGAAAGTAAGTTTCAGATATCATATACTTTGCTTCTAAATATTTCAACATGCATTTCCAAAACATAAGGACATTAACCTATATAAACATAAGAATATTAACAATAATTCCATAATATCATCTAATATTTAAGCCAAATTTAAAATTCTACCAGTAATCTTTAAAATGTCTTTTTGAACAAAGATCCAATCAAGGTTCACACATTGCATTTGGTTATTATGTCTCTTAAGTCCTTTTTAAAATTTTAGAATATCCCCCATCCTTTTTTATGACATTGTAATTTTGAGGAGTCTAGGCTAGTAGACATACAGCATGTCCCATATCCTGAAGGTTTGATTATTTTACTCTGGTGTCATTTCCATAGGATGGAATTTAGGGTTAAAGGCTTGGTTAGATTCAAGTTAAACATCTTTGGCAAGAATATTTTATAAGTGATTTGTGTACTTCATGTTATATAACACATCTTAGATATACATACACGCATGTTATGTAGCATATCTATATACACATGCATGCAAGTTGTGGTAGGCTGAATTATGGTCCCCAGAGACATCTACATCCTAATCCCTGGGACCTGTGACTATGTTATCTTACATAGCAAAATGGGACTTTGCAGATATGATTAAGGATCTAGCGATGAGGAGAGTACCCTGGACTATCCAGGTGAGCCCAATGCTGTCATAAAGGTCCTTATAAAAGGGAGGCAGCCAGGTCGGAGTGAGAGAGAAGGAGATGCAATAACAGAAACAGAGTCTGGAGGGATGTGGGGCCCCAGGAGCCAAGGAGTGCAGAGAGCGCCGGGAGACTAGAAAAGGAAGAAACAGACTCTCCCCACAGCCTGCAGAAGGAACGCAGTCACGCTGACCCATTGTAGACTTCTGATCTCCAGAACTGTAAAATAATAAGTCTGTGTTGTTTGAAGCCACTAGGTTTGTAAATTTGTTACCTCAGCAACAGAAAATTAATATACAAGATGATCCTTGCATGAGTCAGCATTCCATTACAGCTTGCAAAATGATGATTCTCTAATTCTATAATATTTTCTATTGACATTCTATAAAACAGAGTCACCCTCCCTTTTTTAAAAAAATATATCACCACAAACTCATGAATTTTAATCATCAAAGTATTACCAATTACAGTTATTATCCTTCTTGATACTTAAATAGCCCCCATTTGGCAGTAGAAGCCCCTATAATCTGTCTGCTGTGACAGGTTAAAGACTAGCATAACCCTGTTATTAGTCTTTGAATGCTTCTGCATTTTCTGCCATAACAATATGTCCCAGGATCTTCTTGTCCATTTCCTGCCTCAGACCTGAAACATGAGTGGTTTCTTCAAGGCCTCGTGATTTCTTTTCAGAGTAACTGCTACAGACTGAAGTTTGTGATCCTCCCAAATTCATGTGTTAAAATCCTAACATCCCTCCAGCCCCCCACACTGGGGCTGGCCCAGTGGTGTAGTGGGTAAGTTCGTGCCCTCTGCCTCAGTGGCCCAGGGTTCACAGGTTTGGATCTTGGGTGCAGACCTACACACCACATATGAAGCCATGCTGTGGCAGGTGTCCCACACATAAAATAGAGGAAGATGGGCATGGATGTTAGCCTAGGGCCCATCTTCCTCAGCAAAAAGAGGAGAATTGGCAACAGATGTTAGCTCGGGGACAATCTTCCTCACACACACACACACACACACACACAAATCTTAACTCCCAATGTGATGGTATTAGGAGGTGAGGCCTTTGGGAGGGATTAAGTCATGAGGGTAGAACCCTCATGAGTGGGATTAGTGCCCTCATAAAAGAGACCCCAGAGAACTCCCTTGCTCCTTTTGCCATGTGAGGACACAGTCAGAAGATGGCCGTCTATGAACCAGGAATGGGGCTCTCACCAGAAACCAAATCTGCTGGCACCTTGATCTTAGACTTCCCAGCCTCCAGAACTGTGAGAAACAAATGTTTGTTGTTTAAGCCACCCAGTCTATGGTATTTTTGTTATAGCAGCCTGAACGAACTAAGACAAGATGATGTTTAGAAACCAAGATTTGGGCATCTTGAAGCATTTTAACATTTTAAGTCTGCAAAAGAATGTTCATATTTATATATAGTTGAGATTTTGGATCGTTTATCTAAAGAAACTTTCGGAGAGCTAAATGTGGACTGTTTGCCTTTATTTCTGTCAACCCTATTTCAAATAACCCCTCCTCCAGCACTCTCTGTGCCCTAACCCAGATTTATTCTGGTTTACGGCACCTCTCACATCTGACACTGTAGTGTATGTGACTTTGTTGATTTGTTCCATCATCTGTCTTTCCACTGCAGGCAGGAACTTTGTCTATCCTTTCATGGCCAAATCCCCAGGGCCTAGAACAAGATCTGGTACATATTAGAGCTCGGCGATTATTAGCTGAATGAGGAAATAAATGAGTGAGCCTCACTGCTGCTGAGGTTCCTGGCTCACAGGACGGGAACACCTTCCTTCTTGCTTTTGATTTGATGTTCCAGTGAGCCGGATGCAACTTCTGTCATCAGGCACAGTCTCCCTCTCAAGGAGTATGTAGTGTTATTGGGTACGTGATCTTGCTTTTATAGTCCTACAAGAAGTGTCATTTATTCTAAACACCACACGGTGGAGCTAATTGCGTATGGAATCTAAATGCCAGGATTGGCAGTAGGTTTGATAGAGTCTAAAGTCACTGAGGAATGAGGATAGCTTCGCTTACTGGCAGATTTTTGTAGATAGATATGTTATAGGGAACTGCTCAAGAAAAACGTTTTATGAGCAGAATTTTTTTTTTTTTTTTTGTGAGGAAGATCAGCCCTGAGCTAACATCCATGGTCGGTGCGCGCCCGGGATCTGAACGCGGGCTGCAAGTAGTGGAGCACACACGCTAAGCACTAAGCCATGGGGCCGGCCCATATGAGCAGAATTTTTTGATGTTAAAAGAGTTGATTGTATGAGTCAAATCAGAGCGAACTTTTACCCACATCTCTTCTCTGGTTGCTGGAACCATAGACTGTATTATCCAGTTCCTCTGTGATTACCCCATCCTTAGAAGGTTTTTTCTGGATGGTGTGGTGTATCAGTCAGGATGATATAGATTATGCTGCAATAACAAACAGTCTCCAGATCTCAGGTGATTGAAGCAAAACAGGTATATTTCTTGTTCACACTGCATGTCCAATAAGAGACGTCTGGGGACTCTGCTCGGTGGTGGCATCACCCTCCCTCCCAGAAACAGCTGATGGGCAGCTGCTACTATGATACACTACTGTGATACATTACTCAATACACTACTATGATACACTACTCAATACACTACTATGGTACACTACTATGATACACAACTTGATACACTACTATGATACACAATTTGATACACTACTATGATACACTACTATGATACACAACTTGACACACTACTATATACACTACTCAATATACTACTATGACACACTACTTGATACTATGGCAAATGAAAGGTACAAGTCCGAAGGGTCTCACATGAACATTAAATGCTGAACTTGGAGGTGATACAGTCCATTGGCCAGAACATGGCCCTACTCAACCACAGAGATCAAGGAAGTAAAATTCTATCATGTGTCTGGAAGACGGAGAATGAGAAGCATTTGGTGAGCAGCGATAATGATTACCACATGCTGCAAGTAACTATTTCTCTTGTTTGAACCCTAGGAATGGCTACTGTAGAGTCAGTCAGCACACGCTATTGCATTGGAGGGATCAGGAGGCTTGGGAGAAAGAGGGACTTCCCAGAGCTTTTGGTGACATACTATTAGCTGAGAATTATTGACTACACTGCTTGAAGATGAAGGTCTCTGTTTCTGTATACCAATGATTGCAGATGTCTTAAATCAGTTTTAAATGAAAAAGACCATAGAACATCTGAATTCCATTCTCTTCGTTTGATGAGATATACCAAGGTGCATTACAACACCCCTAGATTAATTGGGGCAACAGATGAAATCAAAATTGGTCAGCTAACACCCTATAAAATGTCAATCTTATTATAAATTGTTTATTTATAAATAAAATAAAAATAAAATAATAATTTTAAGAAACAGATAAAATAAGATTTTATGAGAGTATTTACTCTTGCTCATTCAATCTCACAACGTGGGAAGATGATGCAAATATTGGTGTATATTTAGGATTAGTTCTGACTGCATGAAACAAAAACTTTTGAAATCATGACTTAAATATTATAGAAGCAGTTGATTTCTCTTACACATAAGCGAAGTCCAGAGATAGGATACTTTGGGCTGGTATGCCAACTCCACAAAGTCCTTGGGGATCCAGGCTCCCTCTAGTCACCACTGCCTTCCTTAGAGTATGACCCTTGTCCTCATAGTACAAAATGGCTGGTATATCCAGCCACTATATCAATATTCCAGGCAGCAGAATGGGGGAAAGGAAAGAACTAGCAAAGGGTATACATCAGCTGTCTTTTAAGATGCTTTCCCAGAGGTCACACAAAACACTTCCACTCAATTTCATTGGCTAGGAATTTGTCATACAGCCACTCACAATTTTGGTGGAGCTGGAAAATATAGCCTTTTAGCTGGGTACATTTTATTGCCTCAAATAATATTAGGGGTCCAAAGACTAAGGAAGAGGAGGAGGCCACTAGCACTTTGTCCTAATTTGGCTGCTTGAGTCATGAACCAGTGCAGACTCTGGTAAATAGCTGGCAGGCTTGCTTTACCAGCTTCATGAACCGAGAGTGAGCTTTTAGAGACCCCACGTGCTTTCTAACTGGGGTCTGGTAATAGTCCTAAACATTGCCCACCTAACTTTTAAAAGCTAAACATAATGAGCACCAGAGAAGACTTTTTGATTCCAGAGCTGTTTAAGGGTGCTCCAAGTCAGATGTCCAGACTCTGAGGGCTCACTTCCTGTTGATTACACCACACACATTCCTGCCTGGGGGACTCTGGATACAGTTTATCCCATCTTCAAAAATAGAAACCTCCTCCTGCCTGCCCCCCTCCTCCCATTTTATAAACCAATCAGTCTATTGGACACGCTATCAAAACTTACTGCATTGGTTTGCTGAATAAATTACAACTCCGGCTCAGTTTGATGTGAGAAGTAGGCAAAGTATCCTATGATACTTTTTGTAACACGTACCTGGCTTGCATGTAAAGGAATCGGCCAGGAACAGTGGAAGAATTAGATGATAGGTTCTTTTTATGAGCTTTTCCTTAGCCTCTGAGCTTGTAAGTGCAGAGCAGCTGAGGGCAAAGCTGTACGGGTTCAGCAGGGCACCCTGCCTGCCCTCCTCCGCGCCCCCACCCTGGCCTTGTTGATTGTCAAAATATGCGTTGCAACATTGCATCCTGCTCAGGGAAGCTGAGAAGCTCCAGTGGAGCAAAATGGAACTGTGTCTTGGTCTCCTCCTTTTGTTACGCAGGGTATTTGAATAAGTGCCCAGCCTGCAGAGAACAGGAGGACACAAAGTGGTTTATCTCAAACCGGAAGTAACCAAATCCAGTAATTGACCTGTTAACTAATTCATTGCTAGGAAAGAGACTTCTTATTATTACTTTCTAAAGGAAAAAAGAAACAACAACTTTAGAACCAACTTAAAATTTCTACCACATATCAAATCACATATTTGAGTTACCATCAAGCCCTTTCAGGCAGCATTTTTTCCTTAGAATGCATCAAGAAGCAGCATTGCCCACAGGGAGCCATTCTGTGGGGCCTGTCTGGAGTTTTATTTGACTCCCTGTCTCCCTCCCACCACCACTCCCTAACTTGCCCTTAGAGGTTAAGTTAGACAAGGTTGTCCCCACCTGGGCATTTGCAGGAACCGGCCCTTTGTCAACTCTGCTCTTTGCTCAGATCTTCAATGGCTGGTCACTTCTCATTATTCAGGTTCCAGTTTAATGCCACGTCCTTTAAGAAGACTTTCTGCTCACCCAATCTAAAGCAGCCTCACTCCCTCCCTCTCTATCTGCCACCCTGTTTTATTTTTATCACAGCATATATTGTCGTCTAATAGTTTCTTGTTTATTTATTTGTTTATTGTCTGGCCTGCCTCCATTAGGGGGGCAGCTTTCAGTTTCAAATTAGCGCCTCATCATATCAGGCAAAATACTCTCTGCCTCACTGGGGTCCAGTTTAGGGCAGAATTTCTCAACATCAGCACTATCAACATGTGGGGCCACGGAATTCCTCACTGTGGGGAGCTGTCCTGTGCATTGTAGGATGTTTAACAACATCTCTGGGCTTCTGCCCATTCGACGCCTCCTAGTTGTGGCAACCAAAAATGTCTTCAGACGCTGTCAAATGTCCCCTGGGAAAGAAGATGGCCTGCGGTCGACAAGCACCAGTTTAGGCTGCTGGCTGCCTTATTGCTGCTTTGGTATTCGGGAGGTGACATGGTCTGAGAGTAATAACAGCTATCAGTTATCGAATGAATGCCTACAGGTATTGGGCACTGTTCTGTGGGTTTTACATTTAATCTTTACAACAACCCTTATAACAGGTACTAGTTATCAGCATTTTACAGATAGGGAAACTGAGGCACAGAATGATTGGTAAACTTGTCTAAGTTCTTACTGTTAGTAAATGGTGAAGCCCAGAACTCAAACTGGACAACAGGCTCTAGAACTCCATGCTAACAGGAGTGGGCACTGTGGTGGACTCTCATTGTCCTGCCTCTAGTGGCAGAGACTGGGCATCAGATGGGCTCCTCATCCATCAACCCACACAGTCCTTCATTCAGAGTGACCATGGGCAAGTGACAACTTTCCACTCCAAGCCCCAGTTACCTCTGTAAATAATAACAACAGTATCAATAATCATAATCAATTTCCATGCAGGGTTGCTTTAGGAATTGATTGCAATAGTGAATGTGACAACACTCAGCCTGGTTTCTGGCACATAGTAAGTCCTGAATTCGTCTCTCCTTTCTTTCCCTTTGGCTCCAAGCACTGAAAGCAGGTCATGAAGACCTTGGTCAGACCAGCCTATCGGGAAACCTCACCTTTAAGCAACCTGCAGGGTTTTTGTTGTTGCTGACCAGGAGGGGGAGCGCAGTCCCCCTAGAACATCTGGCCAGCCTGGCATCGCCTCCTCCTCCGCTAATGACCAACAGCACAAACCGTCAGCACTTTCCCATTAAGCCAAATGGGGCTTTTAAATCTGTGCTGATTAGATACCCCGGGGCCTGGCTGACAAGCAGCCTTCCCGCTCCATTTCTTGATATGCGTCAGTGAATTAATTGCCTGGCCTATTGTTTTCTAACATGGCCAATTAAATGAGTTTTCGGATGAATAGCATGAGGCTTTTGGCCAGCAGGGGGCCTCCTTTGCTAACGTAACTGAGTCAGTGCTCAGGCCGGCCGGTGGAGCCCCGCCAAAAATTGGGTACCTTTGAAAAGTTTCCTTAGAACAGGGGTTCTAAATTTGGAGACCACCAGTCCCTATGGGTAGAATTCTTTGAACTTGGACGGGGAAAAAATGTGTTTATTTTCACTAACCTCAACTGAACTTTAGCATTTTCTTCAATTATGAAGGTGTATAACAAATCACAGGTATTTGTAGATCCTGCTACAGTGGCTGCAGAGATCTTGAAATATCATTTATGTTCTTCATGACATCAAAATTACAGTGGCTGGAGGACCTGCTGTAGATCTTGTTATTTAATGCATTAATAAAGAAGTACATAGAGGCCATACTACAAATTTGTTGTTTTCGTTGTTAGTATTTTAATAACTGTCTTTGGGTGTCACTAGTTTGCTTTTCAATCTTATGTATTTTATTTAGTCTAAAACATTATTCTGAGAAGAGGCCCGTGAACTTCACCAAACTGTTCAAAGGGTTCACGGTACAAAAAAAGGGTAAGAAGGCCTGGCGGAGAGGCTGGTGTCCGGAGGAAAGGCAGTCCTCGAGGGGATCTTGATATGTGATCATTTTGAGTCCTGACTCACCTCTTGCCCTTCGATCTCTCCCAGTGACATAAACACATGCCACTCATATCAAAGCTGTCAGCTCCTATGCTCGGCAGTGCACAGTTCACAACATGAGAGTGAAATTTTGGTGTATCTAGAACTGTGTTGACTAAATTCTAGAGCACCTAGAATGCCTGTCCTCCCGGCCGTGGGGAGGCAGGGGCCTAGCTCTCCCAGCCGCCTTCGACTTCACATTTTTGTTATGCCTGGTCCACTTCCAGGGCTCAGGAATCTTTTGAAATCACAGGAGTTTCTCTCCACACTCAGCACTGAGATTCTCTTACTTTTTAGTGAGAAAGCCTCAGCACTCTGGGAGCATCGCTTCCAGAATCAATTCTTCCCCCATTCCCATAAGAAACATTCTGAAATATCTATTCTAGAAGGAGAGGAAGAAGTGGGACTTAGAACATTTCTTTCCCCAGATTCTTCTGTTTCTTTTCTCTCAAGGAAGGAAGGCCACACTGGGGAGATGGCGGCCTGGTCCAGGCTGAGGCGTCCAGTGTTCCTGACTCTGACAGCTTATCCCAGGCCTTGGCCTCCCAGGGCACAGACGATGACGTCACCTTCGTACTTTCTCCTCCTCCCCTTTCTGAACCTCCTATTTCTCTCTGCTGCTCCTTCCCCTACTACTCCTCAGGCCTGCCCTTTTGTTCCCAGATCAAAACCTTTTTCTTCATTCCTCAGAAAAACAACGATGATCCTCAAAGCAGTAATAATAACCAAAAACAGTAATCACCCCTTCATTTATTAAAGACATATACATAATGTGCAAGTATTGTACGAGGCACTTCTCATTTACCACTCCTCACCAGTTATCACGGGTTGATAGTGCCCCCCAAAATTCATGTCCACCTGGAACCTCAGAATTATTTGGAAATAGGGTCTTTGCAGATGTATTAGTTAAGGGTCAAGATGAGATCATCTGAATTAAGGTTGGCCCTAAATCTAATGATTGATGTCCTTATAAGAAAGGAGAGGACACAGAGACGCAGAGAGAAGGCGGCCATGTGAAGATGAGGCAGAGATTGGAATGATGCTGCTGTAAGCCAAGGAATGCCTGGGACACCACGAGCTGGAAGAGGCACGGACAGATTCTCCCCCAGAGCCTTCAGAGGGAACGTAGCCCTGCTGATACCTTGATTTTGGACTTCCAGCCTCCAGAACTGTGAGAGAAAAAATTTCTGTTTTAAGCCACCCAGTTTGTGGTACTTTGTTGCAACAGCCCCAGGAAACTAAGATACCAGGCAGTGAGATGGGTTGTATTACCCCCATTTGTTAAATGAAGAAAACTGGGCTCAAAGAGGCTAAGAACCTGCATAGATTTGCACAGCTGGTGGAGGACCTGGGATTTGAACCCTGATCTAAGAAACTCCAATGCCTTCCAACGTCCCTTCAGTAATACTGGATTCAGTTAGTTGTTGACATTGATAGTTGATTAGAGTAATTCATTTTCCAGTTTGAGGCGGACATTGGGCACAAGCGGTGGTAGGCGTTGTAAAGAGGCATATGGAAGCCTATCTTCTTCTAGCCTCTCTGAGGAGGGACAGGGAGAAACAGGAGCAGCCCTCCACCCTCTTCTGCTGAGCTCTTCTCGGAGGAAATGAGATGGAACTTGGACTCCAGGATCCATCTCCTCCTTTCACTTTTGTTCCTGTCCAAACGATTGCAGGCGGCTCTGCAGATGTTCAAATGAGGCCTCAAGACCTCTCTCTGAGGCAGGCCTCTTGTTACCACAGTAAGTCCTCTATTTCCCAGCAAATTAGACCAAAATGCTCTTAGGAACAGTTTTATAAGCCCAAAGTGGTGCTATAAAAGTGCTGGCTAAAGTCATCTGTTGGAAAACAGAGAGGGCTTGCTTTCGCCCAGGTGCGCAACTTTTTCATAGAAACATTTTGAAGAAAATGGGTGTCTGTCCTCATAAAATCAGCCCATTCTTGAGGCTCTTGCAGGTTTTGCCATATTCCACATTCCAGGCCCTGTGGTGTGGAGTGAAGGTCCCAGGGACGTTGGACACCTGTGGACCCCGGAAGGTGTCAGCATGGCACTTTGCTGGCCTGTGACTTGCTACAGTGATGCTGCCAGGGATTCAGTGGTGTCAGGTCACTTGACTGAGGGGCTGGCAGTTTATCCATGTCGCTATCCCTGGCTTGTCAAGAGTTACAAGATTGTACACTGACAGGAGAATTTTTATTTAAAAAATAGGATTTCTAAGGCAAGATCAATTTTAGTCTTAGCAGTGCTGACACTGTCGCTTTAGGTAAAACTCATCCCAAGTTCAAATCCCAGCTTAGTTCTTACAGGTGGGTGTCGTCAGGCAAGTTCTCATGCTTCCGTGGGTTCTGAACCTTTCCGCTGTGAAAATACTAACCCATCTCAAAGGCTGTGGTAGACTGAAAATGTAAAAGTCAAACAGGATATAAAAATGGGAAAAAGCAAAGTAATAAAAAGTGTGTGTTGTCCCCTTCCCAATTTAATATTAAGGGTTACAGTCAGATGCGGATATGGCTGCAGATCTACTTGCCAAAAGCAAGAAACAGATTATCTTAAATGAAATTTTTTAAAAAGCTGTGGATCTTCTTCCTTGTATTTCCCACCTAATTCTAGCAGGAGAGTAGAGAAGGGGGAATAATAACCTGTGTCGAGTTGGCCATTTTTGTACTTATGTACCAGACTGTGCTATTATCAATCTCATGAGATCAGGGGGTCTGTAAATATGGAAGAGGACTCTTTCTTTCTAGTCGTGCTTTAGCCAGGACCCTTGGGCTCTTTTGTGTTGGGATCCTAGCATCTTCCAGAAACAACCTTCAGTGTCAGCTGGTCCAACCTCTTCACTTGACAGACAGGAAACAGAGGCCAGAGAGTTGTAGCCTCTTTAGGCTTCATTTCCTCATTGTAGAATGGGGATGACAGTCCTTACCCTGGAGGGTTTTTTTTATATTTTAAGGCTGTAGAAAGGTGCCTGGCATGTGATAAGCCTCATGTAAATGTCTGAGAAGCAGCAAAGCTTGGTAATGAAGAGACAATCTGTACACCAGACTACTGCATTGATACTCCGGTCTTCCTCTTCCTATTTTGTGACCTTGGGTGAATTAGCTAACGTCCCTATTCCTCATAGAACTGTTGCAAGGATTAAATTAGTTAAAATACGTAAAACCCTTGGTGCCTGACACATAATAAGTGCCACACAGGAATTAATTCTTACTACCGTTATTTTAAAAGAGATTATGTGGTTTCTATAAGATCGCCCACGTAGTGGCAGAGCCGGAAATAGAATAAAAAATGTTGGCTCCTAACTGTGTGTACTCTCTACCAAACCAATGTTCCTCCCCGAGGAAACTAGTTACACGTAAGCACGGGGTCATTTCCGACTTCTCTGAGGCCATTTCTGACTCCTATGATTACGACAGAGCTGAACCGTTTATTTCATCCACCAAGATCATAGAGCTTGCAGCACAGCTTAATCAATAAGCTGTAAATAAGGTTCAACGCTCCACGTGCCCCCGGAACTGAGGAAGAAGCTCGGTCATTTGTCTCCATTAGGGGGCGCCAAAGGGAGACAGAAAGGTGGAAGGAAGCGGAAGAACTAGCGCTTCCTGTTTGCTTCCTGTTCCTGTCTTGGTTGCCCGGCGATGGCCCTTCACCCTAACCCTTCCAGAGGCAGTCGATTCCAGTCTGCAGCTTTCCCGACCTTTGCAGACACCCCCTTGTCAGAGATCTGAATCTACCCTCCGAGATCCTGAGGCACCACCACCCGCCAGGCTCCCTTCCAAGCTCCTAAAATTTAATAATCCCCATCTCCTCCCTTCATTCCCCAGCCCCAGGTGGTGGTTGCTCTGTGCAGTTACTGCCTCTGCGATGCTTCAGTGTCCTCTTTGTGCCGTTTCTTCTTTAGTACCTAGTTACAAATTCTTTAGGTTAAATTCTCACTGTTAAATTAATTGGAGTGGTTTATTTCTTCTGACTGAGACTCTGGCTGATACACACATGAATATGCATTTATAAAAATAATCCACAAATAAAGGCAAATGGAAAGTCTGCAGTCACCTGCTGCCTTTCTCACACTCCACACTGGATGTGGTCATGCAAATTAGGTCTCCTCTGAGTGTCTTAGTTACTTAGTTACTTCATTCCCTTACTTTCTTTTAGTTACTCCATTCCCTGGAGGAAATCACAGTTACTAGCTGGTGTCTGTCCCTCCAGAACTTTAGAAAATACATTGACATACATATATGTACACACTCATGTATTGCAGAGTCTGATCATCTAATGAAAACAATGAAATTATGTAGCATAAATATAACCATACATTAGCATTTTAAAGTCCTTTTTCTCTTTTCTAAGAAAACTGATTTCTTCCATTTTCAAATCTTAATTAGAATTAGATCCCAGTTCTCCAGTTTTAGTCTGAAATGGCTTCTTTTCACCACTCAAAATGCCATACTCTCCCCTCAACTCTTTCATCTTTTTCTTTGCTCTTGACATAACTGATGCTAGGTACACAGTAAGTGCACAATAAATGGTGGCTATTATTATTACCACAACAGAACCTCACTGCCTGGCTCTCCTTGAAAACCAAGCCCTGGGATAATAAGGCACAAAAAGCTCGTTATAAGATGCTTGTGTACACTCCATTGACTGAACCCTAACTCATGTTTAAGCTCTTTCCCAAAAAGTACAGGGAGAGGTATTCACAAAACATACAAGATACTGTTCCTGCCTTTATATTTCTTGTGATCTAGTGTGGTTCCTCTCCCTGGCAGTTAAGCAGTGCCAAATGAACATGAAAGGTACTGCGTGCTGGAAGAGTTCAGAATGGGAAGAAATCACTTTCAACTAGAGAAGGCAGCAAAGACTTCACAGAGGGGAAAGAATTTGGACTGAATCTTGAGGGATGGCTTGGACTTGAAATAACAGGACAGAAAAGCCAGAGAGAATATTAAGAGGTCTGCCCAATGTGATCTGGATCCTCTATCACAGGGAAACAAGTTCCCTTCTGCATCATGGAGCAGGATTACACAGCATCCACCATGAGATGGACCTGAGAAGGAAACGTCGATTTCTCCAGTCTAGAGTGGCATGATTCTATACTCTTGTGTCCAAGATGCTATAAAATTCATTTTCTTCTTTCTTTATCCTTTCCACAGTTCTGACAATTACATCACTGTCCCTCTTTCCCATTCAACACCGCTCAAGGCCCCTCTCCCCACCTCAAAAACCTCAAACCCTCCTCCAACAAACAAACAGCCCAGAAAAATTTTTTCATTTATATTTTTATTCACCTGAATTTGCAGACGCTGGTCTTACACTGAAAGTCTAGCAGCCCTGTTGCATTATCATTTGTAGTCCCTTTAGATTTTCCTTAACATCTCAATGAAATTCCCTCATAAATCCCCTTCCTTGCTGACCAAGTGCTGTGCAGTTGCTGATTTCGCAAGATACGTGTTAATGTGAAGGATGTCTCCTTTGAGTCTTTTTATCAGCTGGTTGCTCTCTGCTCCACCTCCTCCACATTTATGTTGTTATCGGAGCCGCACACAGTATTTCAAATGAGCCTCACTCTTCCTCCTGCCATGCCAGAATATTGACTGTAATCAGATAGCCTATCTCGAAATTGATGTGAGGGATTCTTTTTCTCATTGTGGTTAAAATGGCTTGCCTTGTAAATGCCAGAATATATTTTTGCAGATTAGGGTTTTTATAAAGAATGGTGTCAAATGCTTTCCGGAAAGATGTTTAAATTATTTGGATGGGCTGCTTCTTCCGTTAACATTTTCCTTTGCAGTTTAACCTCACGGGTTTGCAGGACAGTTTCCACACTGAAAATTCGTGCAGATTTCTTTGTAATTAAACATAACTTTCTTCACGATTCTTACATTCAAGCTGTGGCTTAGAGCTTCACATCATTTTTCCCCTGCTGTTGAAATCATGAAGTCCGTGGTCTCCCAGATCTTTTCTAAAAACCTCTTTTCACAGAGAAGAGAAGCCTTCACAGCTTCTGTCCTGTTCAGCTGTTGCCACTGATAATTTCAAAGACGTATTCACAGACTCTGCTCTTCGTCAGGCAGCTGTTATGTGGGTACTGGGTCTTCGTGTGGGAGTTTGGGGCTCCGTATCTCCTTTCAAGTTCCCACTTGCATGTCAGATTGCCTGTTTGAGAAACATTTGGTGCTTTTCCCCCCGTACAACATTTCCTGCTTTCCTGGAGAGGGCTCTGTATTGTAATCGTTTTTCCATTTCAAGTTCCTTCAAGGCTGATTCACTTAACTGTTTTCACGCCTTCTCTGTGTCTACGTTTGCATTTCTGCAATATAGTTTTGGCATTTATTTCATACAGGTAGAGCTCATTTCACTTCTGTCTCATCCGTATCGTTTCTCTCCACTCAATTTATCTGGGCACATGCCCCATCCTTCCAAACCTAAGACTGGAAACCTCAGTTCTGCTTTTCTAGTGCTTGGCCTGATGTCGAGATGATTTATAAAGCACTCTTACTCCAGCGCCATGGGCAATGATACCATCCATTTAGCGCCTTCTGTACTGCTTACCTGGACCTGCCTATTGATTAAGAAGGCCGCTACCAGATGCAGCTCATTCCACATGTTCCATCCAGCAAGCCCTGGTTTATAAGCCAGTCATTTATGATGAGCATCATTTCAGTCATCATTGCACTTTGTGCCTGTGGCACTTTTTTGATTCACATTCATAGACTGCAGTCACCCATAATTAAATCCTGTCGCCGTTGCATGAATTATTTTATCTAGTCATATTTAATTCACCTCCTTCTTCTTTTGGAAATCTGTAGATCTTTTGTGTATTTCTGAAGCTCAAGTTAGATCTATTACACATTCTGGCCTTTGAATACTTTGTGCTAGTCATCACACCAGGAATTAAAAGCAACCTGTTACCAATCTAGTTTTCTCCTTCATTTCTTTTGTGGTACCCTAGGTTTTTCAGATCACTGCAATCCGCCTGAAGACGGTAAGTGTTCCTCTAGACCAGTGGTTCTCGACCAGGATCATTTTGTCTCCCAGGCACATTTGGTAACTTCTGGAGACGTTTTTGGTTGTTTACAACTGGAGGTGGTGTGCTACTGGCAGCTAGTGCATAGAGGCCAGAGATGCTGTGAAACATCCTGCAAGGCACACGACCTCGCCTCACAACAGAATTATTCAGCCCCAAATTTCCATAATTTCGAGAGTGAGAAACCCTGCACTAGACCATATGATTCTAGATGCACTTAAATACAGCAATGTCATATCTCTACACGTGCCTTCCCAGATCCTTGCTACCTGTTCTCTGGGTTCAGGCACCATCAGACTATTCTTTGATAATATATCATTTTTCAACTTCTGTTTTTAGGATTATGCATCTGAATGGTTGAAGTTGCATGTGCAGAGCCCAAATTTGCTATTAATCTTTGCTGCCTTCTTTTTTTTTTTTTTTGTGAGGAAGATCAGCCCTGAGCTAACATCCATGCTAATCCTCCTCTTTTTGCTGAGGAAGACCGGCTCTGAGCTAACATCTATTGCCAATCCTCCTCCTTTTTTTTTCCCCAAAGCCCCAGTAGATAGTTGTACGTCGTAGTTGCACGTCCTTCTAGTTGCTGTATGTGGGACGCGGCCTCAGCATGGCCGGAGAAGCAGTGCGTCAGTGCGCGCCTGGGATCTGAACGTGGGCTGCCAGTAGCGGAGCGCGCGCACCCAACCGCTAAGCCACAGGGAGCGCCCTCCTTGCTGCCTTCTTAATTTGGCCAGAAAAGAAATAATACATCCAGCCAGTGTACATTTCATTCATTCATTCATTCACAAATATTTTTTGAGTGCCTATTCTGGCAGACACTGTGCTGGGTGCTGGGGAATAGCAATGAATAACATCGATATGCTTTTTGCATTCTTGGAACTTACAGTCTAGTCAGGAAGACTGACAAAGTTGAGAAAAGTGTTATAAAGAAAGCAGAGTGTGGTGATACAGAATAATGGGAGCGAGGGAGAAGGGAGAATGGGAACTGGTTCTTAGTTTAGATAGGAAACCTCTCTGAGGAGGTGACATTCTGACCAAGGAGGATCCAGTCACACAGAAGCAGAGGTGAAGGGGAGAACATGTGCAAAGGACTGCAGGCCAATACAAGCTCAGTTTATGGGAGGGACCAGGGTGGCCACCTCACGGTGAGCAAAGGGAAAGTGGGGCAATCCAAGGGCAGAGAGAAAGGGGAGGGCCACACCATATGGGTCCTGTAGAGCCAGGAAACAGTGGATTTTATTCAAAGTGATCTGGGGCCTCCCCCACCCACATAATCCCCATCTATCCTTCCTCCCTTCATTCTTTAATTGCTATTTCTGAAATATTAGGTAAATGATACACAACAGTCCCTTTTCCATCCTATATAGAAATTCTGAACCTGCCTGTGTTGGAGGCTTTAGCAGGGCAGTGATATCATCTGATTAAAAGATCATTCAGGTTGGTGTGTGGAGAACACAGACGGAGAAGAGAGAAGGTAAGGAAGAGGCTGGAATGGGCTGGGGCGGCAGTCTAGGTTGGGCTGGCTGGTGGCGAGGGGGCGGAAACAAGGAGGTGGGTTTGAGAGGTCTCTCTAAATGTCTTGCCTATAGATTGAATTCGGAGGAAGTTGAGGAAAGGGAGGAATTATATCCAGGCCTGTACCACAAAAGCAGTCAATGAGGGGATAAAAAAAGGACTCTGGGTCACCTACTGACCGAAAACATCAGGCCGGAAGCCCCCTAAATCCTCACTTCTGGATCTCCGCAGCGAGTTATGCCTGAAGGCGGAGGAGAAGAGAAGGAGCTGGAATTCATCTGGTTGTTAATTCTGACCAAGTGAATTCCACTGACCTAAGCCAGGGAGCTGGGACTCAAGAAGGCAAGAGGCAAAGAAGGGTGTGATAGAGGAGCTGGCAGTAAAAGCCACGCAGAGAACCAGAATGCAGCTGTCTACATCAGAGGGACTGCAGCTGGCCTGCAATGGAGCCCCAGATTCCTTCAACAAAGGCAAAGAATCCATCTCTGGAGACGTGTTGGGAGAAGACAGTGAGCTGGGGGTGAGGATCAGCCCTATGTGCCATCGGTGGGGAAGAGGAGAGCCACAGGAACAGCAATAACCTCTGGTTTCTCTGCTTTGCCATGGATGGCGGGACAGTCCTACCTCTACTCTTTCTAGAATATTTGGCCTATATCTTAGTAATCCACAGAAAAATTAATGCAGATCATTTCATTTATAGTACCATTCCCCATAATTTAAGCAAGCCAGCAATGGGTCAGAGCTCTCTCTGAAGTATGAATTCTGCTGTACACAGAGACCAAGTGTTTTTGACCTGAATGGCCTAGAATATATCAACTTGTACTCGGAACAAAAGAGAACCTACAATCCCAGACTGAAGTCTGAGCGTGCACTTTGCCCTGAGCCCTGGGGAGTCAGCTCTTGTGTTCCGTGGGTAATCTAAACATGACCTTTCCAAATGTTTTCATCCAGAGACAATGGTTTCAATCTCTTTCACCAGAGGAACATAGTCCTTTCATCATTTTCTTTTGTTTCTGAGATGTGTGAGGTTTCCTATGCGCTCAGAGTTGTTCTTTGGAAATCAGGTGAGACCATTCCCGCTGGTGTTACATACTTTACGTCCAAATGAGGATTCTTATTCTTCCTTGGCTCCAATCTTAACTGGAACTTGTGTAAATGTTTTTAAATCCTTTCTGCAGCTCACTCTACCAGTCTTGGTTACTTGGTCTACCTGAGCCAAGGTGTAACAGGTATCAGCATGAAGGGCTTGGGGGAGGGGTAGCTACAGACCCAGTCGAGTGGACTTCTAGCTCAGACTCCAAAGTCGAGACTCATGGAGAATCAAGTCCACTGGATTCTGGCCTATCCACAGGAGTTCTTTGGAAAACAACCAAAACAACTGCCCCAAATCTCTCTCTCTATCTCTTTCTCTATCTCTATTTCTATCTCTTTCTCTTTCTCTATCTCTATCTATCTCTATATCTCTATCTCTTTCTGTATATCACTATTAATGTAGGCACTTAAGGCAATAAATATACTTCCTTTAATTGGTGCACAGAACGTGTAAGTAAAGTGGAGTAAAAAAAGTGCTTTTTTTTTTTTGTGAGGAAGATCAGCCCTGAGCTAACATCTGTGCTAATCCTCCTCTTTTTGCTGAGGAAGACTGGCTCTGAGCTAACATCTATTGCCAATTCTTCTCCTTTTTTTCCTCCCAAAGCCCCAGTACATAGTTGTATGTCGTAGTTGCACATCCTTCTAGTTGCTGTATGTGGGACGTGGCCTCAGCGTGGCCTGACAAGCACTGCGTCGGTGCGCGCCTGGGATCTGAACCCGAGAACCTGGGCCGCCGCAGCGGAGCGCGCGCACTTAGCCGCTTGCGCCACGGGGCCAGCCCCCAAAAAAGTGCTTTTTAAAACCACAACAACCTGAAGTCACTCTGTTTCTAAAGGACTGGACTATTTCTCTAGGAGTAGATTGCTCTCTGTTTATTTGAAAGGCGAGTGTCCTTTTCACCTCCCGTCCTGCCCGCCCCCGCTCATCTGATTTGAAAGAACAGGAAGAGAGCATTAAGCTGCTCTCCAAAAGAAAGGAGAGGAAGCTCAGAGGGAAAGGAGAAGAGGGGCCGAAAAATGTTACCAGTGAGAAATCAGCGATGGCAGTGTGGCAGTGCAGGTGACTAAAGGACTTTTCAGGATGGGAAAGTTTAGTGTTGAAATTTAAAGCTGTTTGTTTCCTAGAGCCATAGTGTAAACACTGTTCTTGCCTGGCTTTCTCTTCTCCATCCCGACCACTGCGTCAACACTTCAAGAAGGTCTGCTCTGTCCTCAATCGAGTGCCTGGTTGGGTGGTGTTTGGGGCCAATGAGAAAGAGAAGCCCAGTTTCTCATCTGAGTCATGTTGGAGCAGAAAACTAAGAACAGCTGCATGAGAAGAGATGTGAATGAGATTGAAAATTTACAGGAGCAGAAAATTAAAGCCAGAAGTGCTCTTGAGAACAGAAGACACGGGGAATTCACAAACATCCTGAGGAGGGCGTTGGACATTTGCAGGAAAGGGAATTCCTTTCAACTCTATGTAAATTGAAAGAATGGCTACCTCAGCTGGGATCTGAGTTCCTTAACGTTCAAATGACTTTGAAGGTAGGACCAGGTATCTCAAGAATGCAAATGTAACTTGACGGGTGAAGTACATCTGAGTGATTTACTCATCATTCAATAAATATAGAGCAGGGCCGGCCCCGTGGCTTAGCGGTTAAGTGCGCGTGCTCTGCTACTGGCGGCCCAAGTTCGGATCCCGGGCACGCACCGACGCACTGTTTCTCTGGCCATGCTGAGGCCACGTCCCACATACTGCAACTAGAAGGATGTGCAGCTATGACATACAACTATCTACTGGGGCTTTGGGGGAAAAATAAATAAATAAAAATTTAAAAATAAATAAATAAATATAGAGCAAATGCTATACACCAGACCAAGTGGCATGTGATGGTGAATAGGACAGACACGGTCCCTGACTTTATGGAGTTTACATTAGTGTAGGAGGAATAGGAGAAAAGACGGTGAGAAATGATAAACACTTAAACAAACAAATGTCCAAAATAATGATAGATTCTATTCAATGTTAACAATGGGAGTACTGTAATAGAAAATAACAAGATGGGCTATTTTAGGTAGGATAGTCAATGAAGTCTCTTGAGAAAGTGACATTTAAGCTGAAATGTAAAAGCTGAGAAAGAACCCTCCATACAGAGAGCAAAGGGAAGGATGCCCCAGGAAAAAGGAGCAGTGAGTGCAAAGGCCCTGGGGTGAAAAGAGATTGGAAATTTCTGGGAATTCGTAGTAAACTGATGACTAAAACTTAATGAGAAGATTTGAAAGGGATATGAAATGAGGTTAAAGAGTCAGACAATGGCCATTCAAGGCTTAGTAGGCCAAAGAATGGAGTTTATATTTCCTTTTAAGCCCAGTGGGACGCCTCTGAAGGATTTTAAGCAAAGGAGTGACACCATCTGGTGCTGTAAAGAAAACAGATTGGCCAGGAGCAAAAGTGGAAGCAGCAAGGCAAAAAGAAAGGCTATTTCAGACATCCAGTGAGAGATGATCAGAATGGTGTCCACGAGATGAAGAAGTGTGGCCAGTGGGGGATATTGTTTGGAAGTATAATTAATCAGATTTCTTGACGGATTGGTTGTGGGACATGAGAAAAATTAAGGAAATCATTCATTCAACAACTAAATATTGAGTGCCTGCAATGTGTCAGTCCCTGTTCCACTTGTTTGGGATACATCAACAATGAAAACCGACAAAGACTCCCTCCCTTGTGGAGCTTACGTTCAACAGGGATCACTGACTGGAGCAACTAGCTGAGTAGAATTGTTATGCCTTTTTCTTGGTTGAGGAAAGCTGAGGAGGAAAGAGAGGGTCAAGGGAATCCACAGTTCCCTTTTGGCCATTTGAAAATACCTAGGAAGACATCCAATGGAGAGTTCTAGTAGTAAGTTGAGTCTGGATTTCAGAAGAGAAGTCTGGGAATATTTATGAATTGAGTAACCAGCATAGAAATGGTATTTAAAGAGATCTAAACCCACAAGAATGGATGAGACTTATATAGCCATTGAAGATAGAGTATAAAAAGAGGAAATAGGTTCTGGGCTGAGCAGTGAGCTACTCCAGTGTTTAGGGGTTGGATAGAAGAGGGTGTGCTAGCAAAGGAGCCAAAGAGAGGGCGATTAGTGAGAAGGGAAGAAAACCAGGAGACAGTGGTGTTATGGAAGAAAGAGAGGAACAGCTTAAAAGGATGGTGGTCAACTTCGCTGAAAGCTGATGCTAAGTCAAGCAAGATGAAGACAAAAAACATTCCCCTGGATTTCTCAATATGGAGACAGTTGGAGGTCTTCATTATCATGGTGTCAGCAGAGAGAAGGGAATGGAAGCCAGGTTGGATTGTGTGTGGAGGGAAGGAAAGTGAAGAAGTGGAGACAGAGAGTACCGGCAGTCCTTCTAAGAGGGTCTGAGAAATGGGACAGTGGTTGGAGGGTGATGTTGGGTGGGGAGAGGGCCTCTGTTTTGTTTTGTTTGTTTATTAATTGGGAAATGATGAAGTACGTTTGTATGGTATCGGGAATGATCCAGTCCGGAGGGAAGCGTTGATAATAAAGAGGAAAGGGGGGATAACAAGGAGACAGCATAAAGGACTGGGGCCTGTGCCCAAGCAGAGGGCTGGCTGTAGGGGGCACCTTGCATGTGGCAGGAGGAGGAGTGTGGTAAGGCAGATGCAGGTCTCACCAAGTTCTCTTATCGAGGAAGCAAGTCAGGACCAGGAGTGAGCTATTTATTTCTGCCACTCTAAGGCCTCCAGTGTTAACTGAACTCAGTGTGGCCAGGCTCCTCTGGCTGCTGCTAATATCACCTGCGGAGAGGCACATGAAAAGCGAATAAGGGGGTTTGAACTGCAAACAGGTGCAACAGCCAAGAAGCAAGGTTGGGGTTCCAGTCTCTCCATTTAGTCTTGCATGCTGCTCTGATCCAAGAGCAGATTTTGGTCACTGTGGGGGTGTTCCGGAGGGCCCTCAAAATCAGGGGACGTTCAGCCGCGGGGCGGCATGTTGCACAGCTGCGGGGTGACTGACAGCCTGGACTGGCCAGGTCCAGGCCGTCTTAGCCAACAAGCAGTTTTGGGGGTAGGAGAAATGAAAGACTTCCTCCATCAGTCTCTGGGACAGGGAGAACTTGATGGGGGCCAGGCAGCTGTTGAGAGAGGACATTCTGTGACTGGTGACAAAGAACTGCATGAGGGTGAGGCTCAACCAGAGAGCTGGGAAGAGCAAGAGAGCGGACGTGTTGCTGGGGGCAGGGGGTGGGCAAGGATCATTAGATGTGGCAGGTTTTCCTGGGCAGGTCCCACATATGCTTCAGTGTTTCCAGTAGGGGAGAAGGAGAGATGGAAGGAGGTTACAGCTTGTGGACCTGAACGGGCCAGAGCTGGTCTAGGATTTTATGCATATTATCTTGCTTAAGTCCCACAGCAATCCTGTGAGATATTTTTCCCTCCCTTTCACTTCACAGGTAGGAAAATTGAGGCTCAAAATGTTACTGTGTTTAAGACTATGTAACTAGTGAATAGCAGATCTGGAATTTTAACCTGCATCCACCTGGCTCCAAATCTCACACATTTGCCAGAATGGTGCTCCACCATCCTTGGCCTTCGGAGAGTGGTGACTGGTGGAGAGGACGGATCAGTGAGAGCTGTTCTGGTAAAAGAGTCACCAGGTGAGGCAAGTTCGTGCTAGGAGTGAGCCTGGGTGGCAGCTCGGCTCGTGCTCCAAGGGACTTGCGATGCCATCTTTCCTTCCCTAGACTGCTGTGTGACCGCGTTCAGAAGACTGTCCTCAAGGGCCTCCCAGGAAGTCCTTGACTTACAGGGGCTGATCAGGAGGGAAGAGGGCAGACTTTCGTAGGGAGACTCATCTATGGAAAATAGATCCCATGCTCCTTATTTTTATCCCTTTCCCCCTTTTCAACACCCTCTCCCTGCCCAACTTTGCCACGTTGGGCTGATAGGATTTAGAACCGCCCTCCCCCCCTAGACTGGATTAAAGCCCTCCCAGGACCCATTTAGCCAAACCAAACCCCTTGTGAGTTACCCATGCAGAGCACATCCTCAGTGTTTGCACGTTGAATAGTTTATGATTTGCTCTACATCTGATCAGGCAGAGTCAACTACAAAAACTGCTGATCCGTGGAAACTTCACAGCCTTTCTGGGCATAATAACGGCTACAGCTACAGCTCATTCAAAGAGAGAAACAGCCTTTGATGAGCAGTGCAAGGACAAATTAAGGCGTGACTCTCAGCCAGTATCTAGGTACTAGCCTGCTGCTGCAGGCTTTACTTGAAAAGAAATGGGACTAGGGAGCTGGGGAGGCTTCTCCACCCTCTCCTAAACAGCAGCAGAAGGACCAGGACGTAAAGATGCCCCTTTTCAGTGTATCAGAAGCAAAGAGAGGCTGTTGCTAAGGCAACACATTCTGTTATGTCTTCTCTTCCAACCTGTGGCAGAGTCGGCTAATTGTTCCTAAGTTTCCATTATCTACTTCTTCTTTAGTAATAGAATCTCTAATTTTTAGGGTGTATGTGGGGGGGATCCTAGTTGACTAGAATAAATTCTATATTTCTTAGCCTCTTGCATTTGGGTGTGGCCATGTGTCTAAGTTCTGGACAATGAGATGAAAGTAGAACTGCCCTGTATAACTTCTGAGGAATATCCTCAAAGGGAAAGGTATACACTTGATTCTTCTTCTTTCCTGCTGGCGGGAAGGTGGATGTGATGACTGGAGCTTGAGCCATGAGGTTGAAAGTATTTTTCAGATTGACAGAAGGAGCCTGGGCCTCTAAAGATTGTGGCACTAAGATAGAAGCCTGGATTGACACTATATAAGCCATTGTTTTTTTTGGCACTTGTAGTCAAAGCTAATCTATCTCAGGATACTTTCAAACGCCCCTAATGCCCCTGGAAAGCGGCATACCTCACTAAAACAGCCTTACCAAGAGAGGGCGAGGCAACCACCTTGGCAGTGTTCAGAGCGGTGATGTCAGGGGCACTCGAAGCTTTGCTGCCTTTAACAACTTCCCACCATCTGTCAGCTGATGTGGGAAATCCCATTTAGTTGTATTTCTTTAGCTCAGTGATGTTCAAGTTTCTACTGTTCGTGGTTCTTTGATCAAACTTTATATCCACATTTTTAAAGACCTGCAGGGTATCTCCACGTGGGTTTCTCACCAGCTCCCCAAACTTGACACATGTAAAACCAAACTCCTTGATTCTCTCTCTGAATGGCCCTTAGACCTGGGAGAGAGGAGCTCCTGTGCTGGACCTCAGGCCCTAGGGGGCCTCATTCCCCCCATCCCCAGCTGCGGCAGACCCCAAAGGGCGAGACGTCCACGGCTCAGAGGGACGTCCCCACCTAACGCCCACAGCCCCCTTTCTAGACACATCTGCCTACATATCCAGGACCCCCGAACTGCCTGTCCAGAAGGCCCCAGGCCTGCTTCCAGGGCCTGTGCAGGCATCTTCCCTGAGTTGGTCATCCCAAGGATGGGGTGGGCAAAGGGAAGCTTTGGAAGTGTGGGTGGAATTTGGGCATGAGAACTGGGATGTCCACGCGTGTCCTTGCAAGGCCCCTCCTCTTGTCGAGCAAAGCTGGGTCAGAGAGAAAAGTGGGTCGTGTGGCTGGTTCAGGCCGAGGTTTGAGGCCTACTTCTCACTTGCCTCCATGTTCTGGCAAAACTCCGAGGAGTCCAATACGTTAAATTTTCAATCTGGACTTCAAGGACACAATAAAGGTGTATTTGTCAAGGTAAAATAGAACATGTTTTATTTAACAGTTGGTGGCTTAATGTATAACTTTAAAATATTCGGACATGGGGCCGGCCTGGTAGTGTAGCGGTTAAGTGCATTGGACCAAAGTTGTATGGACTTTGCCAGGGTAGCAGGGAGAGGGAAAAGCCGAGGATAAATATGCAGGCAGAACTGCGCGATGGCTCACCGCGGCCGCGGTCTGCAGGTTCGGATCCCGGGCGCGCACCGATGCACCACTTGTCAGGCCATGCTGTGGTGGCATCACATATAAAGCAGAGGAAGATGGGCACGGATGTTAGCCCAGGGCCAATCTTCCTCTGCAAAAAGAGAAGGATTGGCAGATGTTAGCTCAGGACTAATCTTCCTCACCAAAAAACAAATTCGGACATACTGTACATGGACCTCCATTTGTGCATCCAAGGGGCCTGGGTTCTCCATGTGACACTGTCTGGGACACAAGGGCCTGTTGCCCCAGAGAGGGCATCAGGGATACCTGCTGAGCTAGGGTGGGAGAGGACTAGTCAGATGCTCCTACTGGGTGAGCAAGAGCAGGACCTGCCAGAGCACAGGTCAAAACGGAGGCAGGGACACAAGGAGCACCCCAGTGAGACGACTGTGGGGGAGAAGGCAGAGCAGGAGGTGCTGCAGCCAGAACTTCCGGGCTGGCCACGTGGATGGAGACGAGCTCCTGGTCACAAAGGCTGACCCCAGCGACCATCAAGGCTGGAAACGGGGAGTGCAGAGGCCAGACCCGCCTGAGCCCAAGCCTTGCATCTCTTGCTTCCCTTGCTCTGCGTTTGCATCTTGTCTGTCTCACTGTAGCTGGCTCGACAGCTCTCCAGTGCCCAGCATGTGAAGGGAGGGGCGACTCCGGGCGACCCCTGCTGGCCGGGATAGGAGCAGGAGGGACACAGGTAGCAGGTTTACCACAGTCAGACAGGTAGTGGCGCTATGCATCCAGGTCCTTTATTCCCTGAGGCTTCCAGCCCCTGGGGAAAGGAGCTGGGAAGAACTTGGAAAGGTGTCAGGGCCCCGGTCAAGGACCCTGGGGTCAGGGAAGGGTTCCAGTCCCAGCAGGTTGACTGGAGCAGAACGGCAGTTGTATGGACTTTGCCAGGGTAGCAGGGAGAGGGAAAAGCCGAGGATAAATATGCAGGCGGAACTGCGCGATGGCTCATGCTCTGCGTCTATTTTTACCAGGAGAACGGCCGGGTGATTGCATCGTACTCACGCTGTTCATTTTAAAACATCTTTTAATGTCACCCCTGGTTGCCAACACAGTCCCTTCTCGGCCATGGCTTGCTTTCGAGGTTGGAGGGAGGGGGGTGCTGAACCTGAGAGCTGGAGGCCTCGGCGGTTCCACTAAGTAAGGCTGAGGAGTCTGCAGGGTAGAGAAAACACAGCCAATGCAGTCCACGCCACCCCTTCCAGACCACACTCCAAGTGTCCAGGCTCCTGGACGTCCCTGCCCTGATGGCCCCAAGCCCATTCCCAGGGCACGTGCAAACCTCTCCCTGGGTCTGCCCTTCTGTGTGGACCGTGCTCTCCCGGTGCACTCCTCCACCGGACCAGCGGCCATAAAGGCTGACATCTGTGGGAGTGCGGATGGAACTTGGGTGTGGGGATCGAAGCGTCCATGTGTGTGATCTTGAGGCCCCTCAGAGTGCAGGACGGAAGAGAAGGGGTGGGCCAGGGGCCACCATGTCCTGGGAAGGAACTGCGAGACATCTGAGGAATTCTAAGTTTGAATCTAGCCTTCAAGGTCAGTGTGAAGGTGTGTTTGTCATGTGTGAGGCTATATTTTACTTGACCACTTTATTAGCTTCCTGGATACTTTAAATAGGGTACGTGGATTTCCATTTGTCCTCTTGCCCCAGACCCCGCAAATGTTGTTATTGTTGTTAGCACCCTGAGTGGATTCCGACTCCTAGCGCCCCTGTGGACAGCAGAGCAGAACCCTGCCCGATCTTTCTGCTCCATCCTCTCCCCTTCCTATGCTGTATCAGACAATGCTTCCTGCTACTCGTAGGGTTTCCATGGCCAATTTTTTCAGAAGTGGGTGGCTGGGTCCTTCCTTCTAGTCTGTCTGAGTCTGAAGCTCTGCTGAAACCTGTCCACCAGGGGTGACCCTGCTGGTATTGGAAATACCAGTGGCATAGCTTTCAGCATCACAGCAACACGCAGCCACCACAGTATGACAACCAATAGACGGGCGGCCTGGTTCCCTGACCGAACACAACGCCGGGCCGTGGTGGTGAGAGCGTCCACCAGGGCTGGCTCACAAATGTTAGGGGGTGCATCTGAAAGGAGTGTGGAAACCATTTTGGTAGAAGAGCATCCTGCAGGCAGAGCAATGGTCTAAGGATCTAACCTAAGGAGTCAGTGCAACACAGGCTAGAAGGGCCTTCCGCAGCAGGTGAGAGGGAAGTTCTGGGCAGAAGGTGGAGACCAGCCCCCGGGGAGGGCCCAACCCCAGCTTCTTACAGTCAGTGCACCCAGGCCTCATGCTGTTTCAGGTCGCCTCCTCCTCTCTGGGAAGCACCGTGGTTACTCCTGCACCCGTGCATTGCTGTGTGCAGTGAAGTATCATCATGAGGGAAGACACGTAACAGCGAGGCCTCTGTGGGCCGGACAACACCTGGCAACACTGACACGTGTGGACATTGTGCACTCGTCAAGCCCCTGCAAAAGTGTCACCTGTTCGCTCTTCACACTTGCCCTGTGAGGCGGGCCGGGCCGGTCTCATCGTCCCCATTAGCAGGTGGGAAAACCGAGGCTTAGTGAGGCTGAATCAGTCCAGGATCTCACAGCCAATGGAAGGAAGAGTCTCGACGGGGGCTAGGCCTTTTAACACCTCGGTCAGTATCCTTTCCACTCCGTGGAGTCCCAATTTATTTCAGAAACCGGAATGCCAAAAGAAAACTGCAGCATTTCTTTTCTGCAAGAGCCTGAGAACTGTATTTGGTCAAAGGCTGGCATGTCTATTTAGAGGACTTCCTCAGCTCTGTTTGGTTAATGATATTTAATCACACATACTTTGCAGTAGGCCGGGATAATGGGAGAAATGCGTAGGGGTCAACTAACAATTTGTAATTTGATTAAAAAAAAATAAAAAGTTTTTAGGGAGCACAGCTGATCTATTGTACAAGGTTTCGTGAGCCAAAGGTAAAATCAAAGTCAGAGAAACTGCCTAAAAATGTCAGGTAGGTGTACTGGACCATGAAGTTTCTTTTTCTCGGGTGGTTTCAGGATCTGATGACATAGCAAGACTGAAAAATTTATGTGCAGAAGTAGATACATATGAAACAAGTCAGTAAGCAGAGTGGCCAGTGTTCTTTTGGATAAGCTGGGATCTTTGATGTCTCCAGCGTGCCAGGCGATGAAGACTTATGTGGGACTAACCAGGGAACTTCACGCTGGCTGGTCATGGTGCTGAGGTTCCCATTATTAGGTGCTTAGAGTTACTATCTCAGTTAATCTATGCTGTGTAACAAACCACCCCCAAAACTTAGTGGATTAAAACAACCACTGGTAGCTCATGATTCTGTAAATTGGCCGTTTGGGCTGGACTCCCAGGGCAGTTCTGCTGGTCTTACGCAGGCTCACTCACGTGGTTGCAGTCAGCTTGTGGACGGGCTGGAAGGCCAGAGCCTATTTCCACATCCTCTCATCCTTTAGGAGGCTAGTTCAAGCTTGCTTACATGGTTTCCAAGCAACAATTCCAAACCCCAATATGCAAGCACATTTCAAGCTTCTCTTTGCATCGCATTTGCTAATGTCCATTGCAGGTCACAAGACCAAGTGTTAATGGGAGGAAATCCAAAGAATTGTGACCCTATTTTGCAAATCTACTATAGTCTTCACAGGCCCCTCAAAAGTCTCATGTCGTTACGGCATCAGACTTGAAGTCCAGGATTTTGTTCTCGAAATCAGGTCCAACTGCAGATGAGGTGCTTCAGATATCACTCCTCCAGTGTGGCTCCTCTTCATCTGGAGGCTTATGAACTAAAAATACAAGTTTTTTCCATCCCTCCCTCCCTCACACACACCCTACATCAACAGTGAGACAGGGAAAGGGTACGCCAGACACTCTCATTTATAGAGGGGAAGAACTGGAGGCACAGAGCAGTCACTGGTTCATAGCAAACCTGAGATTCAGCTGGGTACATGCTGCCAGGTCCCTCTTCTCTGGAGACAGCAAATGTTCTTGCTTAGGGCCCGGTTCTGCTCCCTGGGAGCAGTTCTTCCCAACCCCCGTTCTCCATTGCTCCCTGGAAGTATTCACCCATCAGCTGGTCTTATACCAGTTCCTGTGAAGAAACACAAGACACATTGGGAAAGATCCTGCCCTCAAAGGGCTTAACACTTAGATTATCCAAAAGTCACGGATGGTTCACATGAAATGTTTAACCTGCAGACACAACGCTTTCTAGAAGGTCAGAAGCACAGGACAGATCTGGATCCAATGCAATGTTAGTGATTTCTCCAGGGAATGAGGCAGCCTAAAATGGGTGAGCACTTTTGATTAAAACCTGGCAAGTTTGGCCTGTATAGGTTGGTACATGACTTTGGGTTTCAACAATGTAGTTATTAGTTCTCTAGATCAAATTCTAATTTTTATAACATTCTTATTTGCTCTCAACTTAAGATACTTGAGGGACCCTCAAGCTGTCTCTTCTCTCCCTGCCCCCAGATTCCAGTTGTGTATGCTTGAAATTTTTACTCATTGAAAGTATGAAGATACCACTAAAGGGCTAATTAATTGATCCTTATATTTAAATGGTATTTTATACTAAGATGCCCTAATACAGTGTCTCTCAGGGACACCTTCCCCCATGGGCTATTTGGAAATATGGAGAATTTTCAATTGTCACAATGTTTGAGGGGGGGTAATTCATTCTTTAGGTAGGTGTCAAGGATTCTGTACATTCTGCAATATACAGGACAGTCTTGTATTGTGAGGAGTTGATCATGATCTACATGACTTTTAAATATTCCGGAAGACATCAATGTAGGTGAAAAATCTGTTTGTAATTATCTAAGTCTAAAGGCTAACTCTATTTTTATATGAACACAGACTCTTTTAGGTACAGTTTAAATATATACTGAATTTTTCCATGCGTGTAACTACCATGCAAATGGAGGGAAGATTATACTGTGCTTTGTTGGGAACTTAACAAGAGTTGACAGCCTCTTCAGAAAATTGTATCGCTGACAGCAATGCTGCTTGGGGCACTTGAGTTGCCAACACCGCATTCTATCAGTTGGCATTTTCAGCTGTTGCAATCATAGTAATTCTACAGATAGTTGCAAACATCTGACTTTTTCTGTCCATCTTCTAACGCAGTCATGTCTCAGCTTCTATATATTGAAATACATATTATTTTAATATAAATTGCTTTCCCTTTATTTCTTCTTAAATTATAGCTATGGTATATTGATTTTTAAAAAATTATGTGTGAAAGTAAAATATGTTATCTGTGATTTTAATCTCAAGGTAGGTAAGAAGGTGTCATAAAAGACTTGCTCTAAAAGGAGACGTTGGATCTGCTAGGGTTTTGAAGCACCACCTAACACAAACCCATCAGGATGGAATATCTCTCAGAGGCCTGGGTGCTGCAGTTCAGCTACAAGAGAGGCTGCTCCTTCCATGAACTGATACCCGGATACATGGGTAAAGAGAAAGATAGGTTTAACACTGGAAATGCTTAGAAACTAGGAGAGATCTGACAGGTTTTCTTAGCACACTAGTAAAGAATGTGATTTTCCTTTTATAGGTTTAGTAAGGTATTTCCTTATTAATTTTTATTTCAATATGTTCCAGGATTTAGCCATGTCTTTATGACCTCCTTAGATGATTTCAGTCAGTGGCCTTGGGTTCTAGATATATGGGAGCAGCTGTCCTGTCCTCAGTTCCTTGTCCTCCTCCTCCAACTCAGGCTTGGCTGTGAGGGCTGGTGCAGCTCTTGCCCCCGGAGGGGCCAGGAGGAGCTGTGATTCCCAGCCAGGCACTGGCCTCTCACAGTGTTCAGAGAGAGGATGAGCCAATTTGATGCCTGGTCGAGGCAACACTGCCTCTGACACTGGCTTCCTCCCATCCTGGATGACATCCTGTTTCCTGGGTTTGATCCACATTGTGGCCACATCAACTGTACCGATGCTAACCTTCACCACGTCACAGCCTCCTTCTGGGCATTTTGGTGTCCCCTACTCTGTGATATCCCTGATTTAGACAAGAAGTAGAAATGTGGTTATTTTTCAGTCCCAGAATCATTTGCTTGTCTCGATCTGTGTACATGGACCTTAATCAATCTGGATTCCCAAACACCCCCCTGGTCTGACAGATTTGACTGTGATGGATGCAGTTTTTTCCCCACAATAGAAAGAAGCTGGCCGATCTGCTCACCCAGCCCCTTTTCATCAGTGTGGATCCGAAAGGAACATTTCACTCTGCTCTACTTCTAGACTTGCTGAGGCCAGGCAAAGCTGTTAATCTTTTGTAGATGGTAAATCAGTAAATTTTACTTTTTTTGACACCTTCCTTTTCCATCTCTGTGGCACTGATAAGTCCATGAACTAACTGGCTGGCATTTTAAAAGAGCTCTTCTTTCTTCCATCCTAAATTATGTCTTCTGGGAGGTGGATGCATCTTACTTGACTATAAAAGTTTTCTTTTTCAAACCTCGGTCTGTCACGCTCGGTGGGTATCTTGTAATCCGTCGCTAGCTTTGCACTCTCTATACCGTGTCCAGGTGAGCCAAGCCATGCTTCTAAAGCCGTGGATACATTTGGGCTCAAGAATGTTCCGTTGTTTTTGGAGGAAGAGACAATCCTCTCAGCCGCTGTTGGGAATATCATGGCAGAGTCTTGAAGAAATGCTTACAGGCACAGTTCCATTCAGGGCAATGGACAGGGAGGGGTTCCTGAGCCTCACGTGCCTCTTGGCATCACCTTTTGGCTCATGGCCGTTTTCCCTTTCCTGTAGGGGAACTGGCCCAGATATACAAGGAGGGATCTGAGCAGCCGTGTTTCATCAAGCAGCCCTTCCTCTGGCTACAGCCGACTGATACAGCAGTGGACACATGACCGAAGCTAAGCAAATCAGATTCTCTCTAGAATCTCCAGTTTGGGGTTTTGCACAGAGACACAGAGATGGGATCACTGGAGCTGACTCACGTCAATGGCAGTGCTCTGGAGAGAATGTCCACGGATTCCTGCTGCTGAGGTGTCAGCCATCAGGCTTGGCTATTTTCTTCATCCTCAGATTTCGGGAGCTGCCTCAGCATCCTTTCAATAAATTGCCTTGTTTACTGAACTTAGCCAGGAACTGTTTTTCTCTCTTGCAACCCAAAGAATGTTAACTAACATATAGACTATGGCGGAGAGTACCAATGCAGCAAAATGGCTGCCACGCGCCATGATGGAGGCATGTTAAGACAGACAGTCGCTACAGCGTGGGGCAGTGTTTTCATCGTGAGCACACTGGTGACCTCGGTTTCCAAATTAGAAAGGACACATGATCTGACTGGTAGGAGTATGCTTACGAGGAAAACAGCATAACATATTTGAAAGCAGAAGCGTCTAGAAATATGCAATATGTTTGATTACTCGATGTCTAAGTGTACATACAGGACAAAGAAAAACCTAACGGAACACAGAGAGGAGGGGAGTAACAGAGCCACTCTAAATTTGACAAGTCACTCTGAAATTAAAATTTAAAAATTCACTTTGCTTCACCCTGGGATGGCCCTGCTTTCTCCGGGTAACCCCAAATTCAACTTTCTCTCAGGAGGAAAACGGGAACAGCATATTAATGAGAGTTCAACTTTACATTCTTATGAGCAGTGAGAACAGCCTGATATTCTCTTGATCGCATTGGGTCACCTCCTGTGCTGTTTGTTTGTTTTAAATGCAGCAGGAAAGCTGCTTTGTCTACAGCTCTGGAGGTCACCGGCTCCAGGGGAGAAAGGACAGGGAGACTGAAGGAGACTGTTTGTCAGCTATTGCTTAGAAGGCTGCCTTTGCGGATACAAAGGGCTGTTCGGCTTCTTAAACCTGATTATATGGAGTCGTCTCTAGGAGAACACAACGGTCCTATCCCTGGTCCCCCGAAAGAGTTAACATTTCTGCCAAGACCTGACAACAGAGTACCGCTGTGTAGGCGCCATGGCAATATTTATGATTTGCCATGTGATCCATTTGGCTTTGTAAATTTAATGTTTTCAGTTCGATAGGTGATAACTCTGACTGGATGTATGCACCCAATAATGAACTGGGGAATATTTCTGATTCAATAAAATACTTTATCCGGCTGTATCCATTTCAGTAAGTAACGTCTCTGGATTCCTGTACACTACCGGGGAATTCATCACATTGTTCTCAAGAGGGCTATACCAGATTTTTAGGATAGTATATTTATCTCAGAACAAAGACGAACTAATGCCAGTAATAGAAGCTGGCTAAGTTAATCTCGTTTGTAGTAATGTAGTCATTTTGAGGTCTAATTCATGAATACCGTTGATAAAATCTGAAGCGAAATGAAGCTGTTCATAGCCTTTGATCAAATGAAGGATGAACCAATAAGAGCAAATGCACTATTCAGTATTCTACTAGTATTCTGACTAGTTATTGTTTACGTAATTTGGAGAAAACAAGCAGACACAGTAACAGTGTCAGTTAAGGGGATGTTCATTCTACAATCATTGGCATGGGAAGAATAGCTCCTTTCCCACCCAACTTTGGTAGCAACATAGTGGAACCTTTACTGGAATTCACAGCAAAGTACTGGAATTCACAGCATCAAGTTCAGAACTGCCTCTTCTCTGAATAGAAACCATCACTGCTGGATCCCCACAAAAGTGCCAATGACATTTTCAGAGAAATATACAGGGAGATTCAAATTTTCAAAGGCCTATACATCTTTTTCTACTTGAAAATGTTAAAACTTGCCCAATAGGGAGTCCATGCGTGAGGATCCACTGACAAGTTCTTTTTTGCTTTTCTAAAAAAGAATCATAAGATTCTATTATTTATCAAGCACTTCCCGTATCCTAAGCACTTTTGAAGAGCTTCGCATGTGTGAAGTCATTTCATCTTCATAGTGGTCCCACTAGGTGAGCGCTACTCTTCCCACCACTATTCACAGCTGGCCGGTCAGCTAACTGTCTGGGGTCTCATAAACAGTGGCTGAGCTGGAGATGGAATCCTGCATCTGGGGGCTGGGACTGTACTCTGAAGCGGAGCACAATGCTTTACTGCATGTCTTGCCCTCAAAACTATTACTGTCGATACACATGAATATTCAGAACATTTTCATGTGTGCTCGAATTTCAAGGTAGGTATCTACTATGAGGGCCTCCAGGGGAAGGAGACACATCAGGAACCTTGGAGCTGAACAACTAGCCAGAACATCTTTCTTCTGAATGTCCCCCACCTCTGTGCTCCTGTTTTACTGACTCTGTCTTAGTAACAGGTTTTACCCTCCTATATATTTTTTTGTCAAATAATGTCTTAACTTTCCCCTCATGGTAAAGTGCACAGATCCCAGGTGTACAGTTTGATGAATTTTGACAAACGTATGCACCTGCAAATCAATATCCAAGTCAAGCTATAGAACATTGCCATCTCCCTAGAAAATTCTTACCGTAGAAAATTCGCTTCAAAGTCTACTCCCTCCCCTCAGATAACCACTGCTGTGATTTATGGCTCCATATATTCATTTTGCCTGTTAGTGAACACACAGCATGTAGTTTAGGGATCCAGCTTCTTCCACTCAGCCAAGTCTGTTAGAGATTCATTCATATTGTTGCTGTGTCAGCAGTTTCTTCCTTTTTCTTGCTAAGTAGCATTCCATTGTGTGAATATGCCGTAACTGGTTTATCCATCTTTTCAACAATGGGCAATTTGCTTGTTTCTAATTTTATGCTATAATAAATGATACTGTAATGAATATTCTTGTTTAATCTTTTTGTGGACATATGTTTTCACTTCTTTGGGATAAATATCTAGGAGTGGAATTCCCGGATCATAAGTTAGGTAGATTGTGAACTTTATAGAAAACTGTGAAATAGTTTTCCAAAGTGATTGTATCGCTTAACAATTCCATCAGCCGTGCATGAAAGGTCCAGTTGCTCTACATTATCCCCACGCTTGGTATTATCACCACTTAAGGAAAATAATGTAAAAACTCTTGACCACTTCTGGCTCCTTAGTGTTGTGGTCATACTTTTGAGTAGGGTAAGTTGACTACAGGCCATGTAAAAATAATGCTCACCCACTGCTGCCCTCAACTGGCCTGAGAGCCAAACCCAAAGGGAGGCAGCCGCGTTTCTGATGTCAGCTTTGCCTGCTTCTCTCTGAAATTCTGGCAGGAAAGTGTTGCAGCCACCTTTAGAAGTCTTGAAAATTAACATAGTGGCTGAACAGTTTCTTATGCATGGTTGCAAGAGGAAATCCACTTAAGTTGAGCTAATTAAAGAGAATTTTATTGTAAGGATACAGAAGCATCTCAAGGTGCCCAATTTTAGCAAGTATAGCCAAATTTTACAGAACCAGAAAGTCATCAGTAAAATTCTCACTTTCTTTCTTTCCTTGTACCTCTGGCCCCATGGCCCCTGTCTCTGCTGCGCCTGCTTCATATTTTGGTCTTTGGAAAAATATCCCATTAAGTGTGTCCCTAAAACAGCAGCTCCCATCTCTGATTACGAATGGCATTCTAGTCTGCACATCCAAAATCAGGAGAGAGGATGTGATGGTCTCAGCTTGGGTGAGATTTCAACCCTGGTCCAATTAGCTCACACTGTCCAATAGGCAAGGACACGTTGTTCTAGGCTCTCTTCCAGTCACGGCCAGACATCATCTCTAAGAAGGGGGAGGGGGCAGCAAGAAAAGGATAAGTGGGTAGAATGATGGTCATCTCCAATACAAGGTTTTGACAAGCTGGTGTTTATTTAATTTCCCAATTGCGATTACCAAATGTCAATAACTATTCGCCTTTAGCCTTGTAATTTGGGACAGATGCACCAAAGAGTAGACTACCTACCTATTCCTACTTGTCAAGAAAATGTTATTGTATATACACTTTGATTATAATTCCTCCTAAATTATTATATTTTATAGATGTTATGGAAAAATACATAAATACTGGCTCATATTCTTCAATAATAACTATATCTATCTTAATAGGCACCCTCAGTACCTCACACTGTGCTTGAAGCCAGAAAGATAATTAATTATGTTTATTTTTGTTGCCAGTGCTCAAGTGTGAGGCTTTCACAAAACCTCTGACTGTGTTGTTTTTTTTTTTGAGGAAGATTGGCCCTGAGCTAACATCTGTTGCCAATCTTCCTCCTTTTTTCCTTTTTTCTTCTCCCCAAAACCCCAGTAGATAGTTGTATGTCATAGTTGTATATCCTTCTAGTTGCTCTATGTGGGATGCCACCTCAACATGGCTTGATGAGTAGTGCGTAGGTCCGTGCCCAGGATCCGAACCTGCGAACCCCGGGCCGCCGAAGCAGAGCATGTGAACTTAACCACTATGCCACCAGGCAGGCCCCTGAAAGTGATAATTCTTGATGAAACCAGTTGAGAAATGATGCCTCATATTTAATATATATGTTCTCTTTCTGGTATGTGACATTAAAATCATTTACTTAAAGATTATCATTGAACTTTTTCCTTCAAAAACAAAAATCTTCACATTTTCAAAGTTAGAAAGTGGCTGAAGAGAATTACTTCAATTCCTAAAAGCAAGACCTTAGTAATTCCCTTTTAGTGCTAAAAGATTACCATAATATTATCATAAAATCCTTCTTAATTTCTTGCTCTCTCTCTCCTTCACACACACACACGCACTAATAAATGAATCACAGATATCATAGAAATTTTACAGTTGGTACCTAACAAAAAATATAGATATATTTAAGAATTCTGAATTATCTGGCTGTGACTTACCCATTTGTAATTGTCTGTGGCAAATGGCTGATCCCAGGCTGCTGTACCACTGTCAACCATCACACCCTTTATAAATTAGTGTGTGATCAGGGAGAGCAAATGACCTCGAACATTAACCTAGGGAATATGCAATTAAAAGACCTAGCTGCAAGAAAAGAAAGTAATCGATTGTGCTCCCAAACTAAAGGGCAGTGTGTTTTTGAATGGTGTACTGTTGGGATTATCTCCATCTTGGCTCCTCTCCTCTGATGCAGGTGACTGGGGGGAGTGCATCTCTGACAACACTTCCTGCAACCAGGCAAAGCCGTTTTCCGCCGCCTGCTCCTGTGAGCGTCCTACTGTGGAGGCAAGAATTACATTTCCTTAAAAATGCAGGTGTCAAAAATTTTCTTAAATTTACAAAACTGATTTAATATGCTAACAAGAAAGCTTCTGCCTCAGGAGAAAATGTCCTCCTAGTTAGCAAGACCTTTCCAAGTTTCCCATCTCTTGCTCTCTCCTCCTGTAGATTGGGGTGCCGTGCAAAGAAAGGAAGGAGAAGAGAGCAGGTACGCTTGGACAGCCTCTGTAATTGCTCATCCTCTGGCTTTTCTCGGATTCTTGGTGAAATAATTCACTTAGATCAAGTTATTCAAAGCTTCCAATTACCTACAGGATAAGGATTATGGATACGAATTTACACTGATCATAATTTAGACTCTAAGTATTTAAATATACTACTATAGAATTAATGAGAATAATATTAATATTATGTATTTATAGCACCTCCATTTCCAGAGTGCTTTCATGTACATTATTGAATTCAATTTCCAAACACTTCTTTGTGATAGTCTAAGAACATGTGGCTAACATGAATATGTACGACTGATTTCCATGTAGTAAGCATGCCCTTTGTCCTCCTTTGCCAATAGAGCACTTCTTCTCCAGCCAGTCCTGCACACTGCTGCCTGGTTAACCTTCCTAAAGACCACCGTTCATCACTTCTCTCTTCTGCTCCTCACCACCCTTCCTGACAGGTAAAATCTAGACTGCTTTACCTGGTGTTCAACCTGCTCCATCTTCCTAATCTCATTTCTTCCTCAGCCTCCTTCTCCACAGACCCTGGGTTTAGTTGAGGAGGACTCGCTGTTGCCCAGTTATGCCCTCATCAGGCCATTCCTTTTTACCCAAAATTCCTCCCTCCCTTTTCAACTCCTGAATCAATTCAAATCCGGGTATTCCTAATAGTTTTGGATTATTATGTTTTGATATTATTATGAGGCTCATAAGTTAGTAGTTTTAAAGCTTTTTATAGTTTATAGTGCTTATCATTATAAAATAATTCCTTTTCTTCCATTTAATACTTTTCAACTTGAATTTTAGTTTGTTCAATAATAATGTTGCTATCACTGCTTTTTTTGTTTGTTTGTTTGTTTTGTTTTGTTTTGGTTCTATTTTCCTAGCTCTTTGTTTTCAAAAATTTAAATAATTTTGTTTTAAGGTTTTTTTTCTTCTCTTGCTTTCACTTTCTCTCTCTGTCCCCTTACTTTAACACAACTTAAGACATATGAATCTCTTTTAATTGAGGAATTTAACCCATTCACATTTATTGAGATAATTGTATGTGGATTAAATCAGTTAATACCTGTAAAGCACTTAGCATAGTCCCTGGGGCAAGGCAAGTGCTGCATGTGTTTGTTAAATCAATCCATCCATCCATCCTACTCCCGCCTTCTTGTGTTGTATTTTCTATTTATAAGACTTTGGTTTTGCTTGTTTTTTGTTTTGTGTTGTTTTGGGTCCTGTTTTTCAATTTTGCTAATAAGATTTTCTTTTTTTCCCCATGGCAGTTGAAAGTTCTAAATCTTATTTTTTATTGTCCAAGTATTCTTAGGTTTTCAATAACTATATTTAAACTTACATTTTTCTCTCAAAATTGGTATTTAATCTGTATCTAAATACTCAGTCCCCTCAAAATAGGGCAAATCTTTTCACTTCATCTCTCTATTCCTCTCTGTTTCCCAGGTTTTGTTGAAATTACTCTGAATTTTATAGTCTAATCATTATGAATTATTTTATATTATGCTTATCTTTTCCTAAAAATTGTAGTTTGTTTTATAGCCATATCATCAAAAGTTATTTAACTTTAATTAAAACTTTTGTTAGTATTTATTTTTTCCTTAAATTGCATTTTTTTAAATCAATTTTTCAGTTTATCCCTATTGCATCTTCTAATAATTGTTCTAGGAAGGATTCCTAAATGGTAAACTGAGACCTTGCATGTCCAAACTTGCCCTCTGTCCACACACATGTGAATGACAGTTTAGCTGAAGAAAGAATTCTAGGCTCAAAATAATTCCCTTCAGAACTTCGAAACCATGACTACATTGTTTTCTAGCATCTTGTACTGTAGATAAGCTAATATATTCCCACTCTTTGGTAGGAATCTGCTTTTTTCTATCTTGTGGGTTTTGGGATTCTCTCTTTAAACTCAGAGTTCAGAAAATTCATCACGGTGTGTCTAAGTCTGTTTCTTTAAAAATGATTCCTGCTCAGCACTCAATGAGTTCTTTCAATCTGAAGACTCTTCAGCTCAGTGAAATTTTACATAATTTTTTCTTTTTAAAAATGTCTAATTTATTTATTCAAATGCAAAAGCAATATATCATGTTTTATTTTGCTTTAAATTTTTTTTATTGTGGTAAAATATACATAACATAAAATTTATAATTTTAACCATTTTTAATTGTACAATCCAGTGGTATTAAGTACATTCACACAGTGGTATAACCATCACGACCACCCATCTCCAGAACTTTTTCATCATCCCAAACTGAAATCCTGTCACCATTAAACAATAACTCCCCATTCCACTTGTCCCCCAGTCCCTGGTAACCACTATTCTACTTTTTGTCTCTCTAAATTTGACTACTCTAAGTCAGTCATATAAGTGGGATCATATAATGTTTGTCCTTTTGTGTCTGGCTTATTTCACTTAAGCATAATGTTGTCAACGTTTATCCATGTTGTAGCATATATCAGAATTTTATTCCTCTTTAAGGCTGAGTCATATTCCGTTGTATGAATACGTCACATTTTGTTTGTCCGTTCATCCATCAAAGTACATTTGGGTTGTTTCACCTTTTGGCAATTGTGAATAATGCTGCTATGAATATCGGTGTACAAACATCTGAGTCCTTGCTTTTAATTCTTTTACGTATATACCTAGAAGTAGAATTCCTGGATCATCTGATAATTTTATGTTTAGTTTCTTGAGGAACTGCCATACTGTTTTTCACAGCAGCTGCACCATTTTATACTCCCACTAGCAATGCACAAGTGTTCAAATTTCTCCACATCCTTGCCAACACTTGCTATTTTCTTTCTTTCTTTTATTTATTTTTTTTGGTGAGGAAGATTAGCCCTGGGCTAACATCCATGCCCATCTTCCTTTACTTTACATGTGGGACGCTGCCACAGCATGGCTTGATAAGCAGTGCGTAGGTCCGTGCCCAGGATCAGAACCTGCAAACCCCGGGCCGCCAATGCAGAGTGTGCGAACTTAACCACTATGCCATTGGATGGGCCCCTCTTTTATATTTTTGATAACAGCCATCCTAATGGATATGAAGTGGTATCGCATTGTGGTTTTGATTTGCACTTTTCTAATGATTAGTGATGATGAGCATTTTTTCATGTGCTTTCATAATTATTTATTTGATTATTTTTTTCTTGGTTTTCTCACCTTTTAGAACTCCAATTAGATGAATGTTTGATCTCCTATATCTGCCTTTCCTGTCTCTTAATTTTACCTATCTTCATCTCATTATTTTTACTGCACCCTGGGAGATTTCCTTGGCCAGATATTTTAACTTACTAGTTGTATCTTCTGCTATGTAAATTCTGTTATTTGGGCCATCTGTTATTTATTTTGATGATCATATTTTTAATTTCTAAGGATTCTGATAGATTCTTTTTCACAGACATCTGTTCTTCTTCTAAACATGCTCTTGACTCTCTTTTGTTTCTTCTATTAACTCTGTTTCTTCAGGAATTACTTCTTTCACCCTCTTGAGTTTGCTCTCTCTCTTTCATGCCATTCATTTTCTTCAAATGGTTGGTGATTGCTGGTTGTATATTCGTATTTATTAATGATCTATACTAACATGGATTGGTAGCTGGAGTGCATTTCCTCAGCCCAAGTGAAAATCCCTGTGTCTCTGGCAGTGACAGGTTCTGAATACAGCAACCTTTCTTCTGGCGATTGATAAGGGAAGCAGAGGGAAAGATGTACAAATATCTTGTTTTTTCATTGGGGATCTCATAGTGATCATATATTACCTAGGAAGCTCCCTGCTTTTCTGGTCCCAGCAACCACCTGGGAATACTCTGTATCAGATTTTTCATTTATTTGGCTAATGGAAGACTGTTTCCTGTGAGCAAACAGCAGAGCCAGCAATTCTGAGAACAGGGGATTGGTGCAGCTGTTCTGCAGGCCTTTAATTTTTCACCCAGCCTACCACCCCATAGCCAGCTCCTTCTTTTAATTTCTACCGTCTTTGATCTTAGGATTCCAAGATCAGTCTAGACAACTAACTTTCTCCTTTCCTTCCTTCCTTCTTTCCTTTCTTCCTTCCTTCTTTCCTTCCTTTCTTCCTTCCTTCCTTCCTTCCTTCTTTCCTCGCTTTTTAAAATTTCTTTTTCCCTTTTTTCTTTTTTTCTGAGGGAGGGAGCTCCTCTTTTTCAGCTACATGGGGTTTCAGATTCTTCAGCTTTGGGGGGATTTTCCGTTTGTTTTATATCTTCCAGAAATTCTTTACTTGCCTCAAGGCACCCCTCTTGGTTTTTCAGTACCGCAATGGGTTTGTTCTTCTTTTGATATTACTTATGGCATTTTGATGAGATTTGAAAAAGAAAGATAAATATATGTACTCATAAAAATTCAATCTGAAGTTTTCAGTTTAAATTTCATCCCCATGTATATATTTTTTTTGCTGAGGAAGATTCATCCTGAGCTAACATCCATGCCAATCTTCCTCTATTTTTTAGTATGTGGGCCACCAGCACAGCATGGCCACTAACAGAGGGGCGTAGGTCCCCACCTGGGAACTGAACCAGGGCCGCAGAAGCAGAGCGCACTGAACCTAACCACTAGGCCACCATGGCTGGCCCCAGCCCTACATTTTTAAGTCATAGTCATGAGTTCCCATCATAGTCCTTCCCAAAAAACTCTTCCTTAATGCTCAGGCCCACAATCTTCCCTCCATCATAGGCCTGAACAGAGCAGTTGTAAACAGAGAGGAAAATGTTATTTAAATTTCAAGCTAACTATAGGCATTTCTTCCCCTACTCCCAACTCTCAAGGATGGGTGGCAAGATTAATATCCCTGGGAGAAAATATTTATACTGGTCCGGTTCTCTTGTACAGACCAATGAGGAAGTAGATGACGCATGGTCTACCAGCTAGAGAGTCTTTGGCTGTGCCAAGGGAGGCCTGGGCTGAATTAAGGAGAGCTGAATTGCTTTGCATAATAACATGGGACAAATTACCGGCAAGGAATAAGAGAAGGAGAGGCTAAAACACACAACAGGGTGCTGGGGCCTGAACTGTTGGAAGTAGCCAGAGGACTTTTAGAAAGGTAGAAATCGAATACTTTTTTAACTGTTATCTCTCCTGTGATGTGAGTCCCCTTCTTTTCTCCAAAGGTTAAGACTGCTATATTCAAATATGGCTTTTTTTTTTTAAGTGGGAGTATTACTGGTTTGGTACAGAGCAGAGAAAAGGCAGCAATTGTGGGGCAGAAATAAAAGTGAAAATAAGATTCCAGGAGTAGCAGATACTAAGATTCAAAAGTGACCTTGAGTATGGAAACCTCTGGGATTCTTCAGGAAGCTTTGGGAGGTAAAGGAATGTGGCATTTCCGGTGACATCTGAGTTACATATTTGTTATTTGAACTTTCACTTAATTATGTGTGCATATGTTCATTACAAACTCCTCAGGTGTAGGCAGTTGTACTTTTTGTTGGGTGCATCTATCTTTTTACTGCCTAGCACTGCAGTGTGCACACTCGACGCTTTCATTAAATAGTTTTTAAATCACTCAACATATTGAGTTTCCACTGATCCATTCATACCCCTACTTCTTTGTGAAGAAAGGAAAAAAATCCCATTCTGTGGTTGGAGAAAGAGGTAAGGATTAAAGGCAGATTGGCCTGTTTGAGGGTTAAATCCATAACAAATCTACCCTGCAACCAGGTATTGAGGCTTTGAAAATGATTCATTTTAGTGAAATGAGAAAACTTGTACACAAAAAGAAATACACATAATAGAAAGCATAACCAAATGAGTGGGTTAAAATAGGATTTAGCTGTGTAGGGGAGGAAGACAATTCCTCTCCCCCTAGGTCCTTCTAGCTGGTCTAAGAATTAAATTGACATGAGACAGAATAACAGGAGAAAGTCAAACAAAGTTCAATAACATGTATACATGGGAGAAACCCAGGAAAACTAACTCGCCAAAATGGCCGAAGCCACCACCTTAAATAGCATCTTCAGCTAAAGACAAAGGAGGATGTTGGGGGTAGTGGTTTGGGGCTTTAAAGGAGAGGAAGGCAATTTACATGGAGATGGAAAAGCAAATGTTTGATAAACAAGTGTTTGCTGGGCCATCTGTAGACAATGGGACCCGAAAGAGATCTTTTGATAAAATGACCATTGCTAGATGCCTTCCTGTCTCCCACACCTGGAATTATCTAAGGTGATAGCGCCTTCGTGAAACAGGCCTTTTATCTTAAATTCTTTTAGGCAGTTAGGCGGAAGGTCAAAGTTTCTTTCAGAGTCTTTTGTTTTTTTTTTTTTATTACAGTAACATTGACTTATAACATTGTATAAATTTCAGGTGTACATCATTATACTTCTATTTATGCATAGATTACATCATGTGCACCATCCAAATACTAATTACAATCCATCACCACACACATGTGCTCAATCATCCCTTTCACCCTCCTCCCTCCCCCCTTCCCCTCTGGTAACCACCAATCCAATCTGTCTCTGTGTGTTTGTTTGTTGTTGTTTTTATCTTCTACTTATGAGTGAGATCTTACGATACTTGACCTTCTCCCTCTGACTTATTTCACTTAGCATAATACCCTCAATGTCCATCCATGTTGTCGCAAATGGCTGGATTTCATTGTTTCTTATGGCTGAGTAGTATTCTGTTGTGTATATATACCACATCTTCTTTACCCATTCACCCCTTGATGGGCACTTAACGATTGTGAATAACGCTGCAATGAACACAGGGGTGCATGTATTTTTACGTATTGGTGTTTTCATGTTCTTTGGATAAATACCCAGCAGTGGAATAGCTGGATCGTATGGTAGTTCTGTCCTTAATTTTTTGAGGAATCTCCATACTGTTTTCCACAGTGGCTGCACCAGTTTGCACTCCTACCAGCAGTGTATGAGAGTTCTCTTCTCTCCACATCCTCTTCAACAATTGTTGTTTCCTATCTTGTTAATTATAGCCATTCTGACAGGCGTGAGGTGATATCTCATTGTAGTTTTAATTTGCATTTCCCTAATAGTTAATGATGTTAAGCATCTTTTCATGTGCCTGTTGGCCATCTGTATATCTTCTTTGGAGAAATGTCTGTTCAGGTCTTTTGCTCATTTTTTAATTGGGTTGTTAGTTTTTCTTGTTGTTGAGATGTATGAGTTCTTTATATATTTTGGAGATTGACCCCTTATCAGATATATGGTTTGCAACTATCTTCTCCCAAATGTTAAGTTGTCTTTTCGTTTTGTTTATGGTTTCCTTTGCTGTGCACAAGCTTTTTAGTTTGATGTAGTCCCATTTGTTAATTTTTTCTATTGTTTCTCTTGCCTGGTCAGACATGCTACTTGAAAATATGTTGCTAAGACTGATATCAAAGAGCGTACTTCCTATATTTTCTTCTAGAAGTTTCATGGTTTCAGGTCTTACATTCAAGTCTTTAATCCATTTTGAGTTAATTTTTATGTTTGATGTAAGATAATGGTCTACTTTCGTTTTTTTGAATGTGACTGTCCAGTTTTCCCAACACCATTTGTTGAAGAGACTTTCCTTTCTCCGTGTTATGTTCTTAGTTCCTTTGTGGAAAATTAGCTGTCCAGGGATGTGACGTGGTAGAAACCTTGTTTATGACTTGTTTTACAATTTCCAATTCTTTCCATGAGACTTCATTCAGTCTGGCATTACTCAATTGCCTCTGGCTAGGAGCAAAGAAATTTACCTCAGGAGGTGATCAATGACTTTAATCTCCTGCCTATGTGTCCATTGAAGCAAACTTTACCTTGAAATGCAAGGACACATCTCATTCATCCGCCCCCATGCCCTAATCTTTGAGGATAACCAGACCACCTAATACTTTCTCTTTTGACATTTCTATAGAATAGTAAAATAGCTAAAAATTGTATATAATGGCCCCAGACAGACACTTCCATGCAGCAGCTCTTTACTGCCCATGGGTCCTGTCCCCATGCTGAACACAAAATAAAGGTGCACGAATGAACGAGTGGCTTGTGTCTGAAAATTCTTTTTCGACTCTTGACTCAGCGGCCCCACTTCAGATGTGTGGGTTCAGAGTCTTTTGCTCTTAAGAATAATCAAGCTAAAGAGACACATTTTGGGGTGGCCAATTCCGATCCCCCACACCTGTTTTGTTTAATAATCATTGATTTTCTAATTCATATAAGATAATGAAATATCTCTAGAAATGAAAACCTGTTTTTGTTTTTGCCTGCACAGAATCCCTTCCCCTTTTTTTGGGTAAACAGTCATTTGATTTCCCTTTGAGAAAACATCCCTCACCTGTGGCAGATTTGGTGGGATTTTCAATCAATGTGCCCCTCTGCCCTTGGCCAAGACTCAAGTTGTGCCAGTCAGACTTGTCCTGGAATTTGAAGGTTAAGCCAGTGACTGGAGGATTAGAGCTAATTCCTTCCTACTATGCTGCCCTTAATAGAGCATCTATTTGTTTCTGCTACCAAGATCCCCAGAGCTGCCCTAATTATTGTCCTGTTTGAGTCTGGGTTCTTTAAGCTCTTTTTTTTTTTTTTTTTCGGTTTTCTGAGCTACTCAAATCCAGTCCAATAAATTCCTTTTTTGCTGAAGTCAACCAGAGTCAGTGTCTGTTGCCTGCAACCACAGAACTCTAACCCTGACTGAGGCAGCTCCTACACAAATGGTCTGTAGTTAGACTTTTTATAAATATTTGATAAATTAATAAAAAATTTGGAGGGCAACATCTGCTAAAGTAAAAATTGGTTTCCTCAATCAATAGCACTGACTAAGTGTCCAGTTATTGTGGTGATCCATCGAAAGGGACAGTGTTTTCCAAGGCTACATGAAGGAGAATAAAAGGGAGGAACAGTCATGATTCTTTATTTCTAGAGCATGTAAATTGACGGAGTAGGACATACACAAATTCAAATGTGTATTGTTCCTTTTCTGTTTTTGTTTGTTCCATTAATAACACGCCCTACTGTGATATAAAGACTAAAACTCAGGCCCAACATGATGTGTGCCTTGACATCTAAGGAAAGTGGAGAGGGCCTCAAATGGTCTAACCACAGGTTCCCCTCCCCACTCTGCTCCCGTGGATAGGGTCTTCTAGCCTATCAACAACTCTTATCATGAGGACCAGGCACAGTGCCCACTTATCCCTGAGGGACAGACTCAGTTCCCTGTCAGCCCATAGATTTATTCAAATAAGCCAATCACATCCTCCCATAGAAATCAAGGGGCACCTCATCCTCTTGATACAACAACACCTGTCTCCCACAGCTCCCCTGGTTTTTCACTCTGTGTCCAAGTGCAACCCCCATGTAGCCATGTGTGGCGTATGGTGGCCTCCTCCTCCAGGCTATGAGTATATACAACTAATAAGCTGCTGTCAGTCTCATCTGTGCAGTGTTGGGTGTCACGTGTTTGGCTATCTCCATAACCCTAGGGTGGGAATTTTTCCTTCACCAATGGGGTGAATAGGGGGTGATTAAACACCTACCTATAGAGGAACTCAAGGCTTTCTCTTCAGGCCAAGAGAAATGCACTTGAGAGTGAGACAAGGTCACAATATGGCCACAGGCACTCTCTTATGAAATCTTTTCTTTATTTAGGAAATAATGCTAAGGATTGGAGCAATGGGAGATGCAAAAGCTAAAAGCTCTCACTCTTGGCAGAGAGCTGGGAGTGCTTCATGGGTAACAGGGCAATGAAAAGGCCCAAGACTATCTCCTGCTTGGCTGCTTGTAGAGGGCCAAATGGGAACCAGGGCTCACAGTGGCCCATCCAACCTACCAGGAGACCACATTGGGCTTTGAGGCCTGAAACCAGCCTTGTAATAAGAAATGTACCTTTATTTAGAATGTTACCTGTGCATGTCCACGTTTCGGGTAAAGATTTGAGGATTCAAAATCCAGGCCATCATTCTGTTGATCATGATTAGCATGTATTGTTTACAACCACACCAAATGAGTGACTATCAAGGCATTTGGTTGACTGATTTTTCTTTCCCATCGCTTTTACTACTTTCCCTCCCTCAAGGCCAATCCAATCTTTTTTTATGTCCTGACTACAAAGATGCATGCAAAGTATCAGCTCCCTTTCTACTTCCCTTTGAATATTCTTTTGATTTTAATAAGGGGTTCATTTCTATTTATTTTAGTTCATTTACTTTATCTTGTAGTGGTTCAAAAATGGAGGTTGGAATCTGGAAGATCTGAGCTAGAATGCTGGCTTGGTCTCTTATTAAGCTGCGAGACCACGGGCAAGCTCTGGATATTGGTTTCCTCTTGTGTAAAACAGAGATAATACGCCATCCTCGGTGGATTGCTGTGAATATTTAAAGAGGTCATCTAGGGCCGGCCCTGTGGCTTGGTGGTTGAGTGCGCGCGCTGCGATGCTGGCGGCCCGGGTTCGGATCCCGGGTGCGCATCGAGGCACCACTTCTCCGTTCATCCTGAGGCCGAGTCCCACATACAGCAACTAGAAGGATGTGCAGCTACGACACACAACTATCCACTGGGGCTTTGGGGGGAAAAATAAAATAAAATAAATAAAATAAATAAAATCTTTAAAGAGGTCATCTAAGTCAATCCCTGGCACAGTGCCTGGTGCATAACAGATCCTCAGCTCATGTTAGTTTCCACTCCTATCCATCCCTTTAGTTTGTAAATGTGTTTCTTACTCATCAAAGGTTACTGGATATAAACAGAGGCAAGAAAACTGGATCTATATGGAATGTAAGACCCAAAGTAGATGAAAGCATATGGGGAACTTATGGGGAATGTGCACTACTGTTTCCTAGAAGTATCAGTGAAGTTAATTACAGCATAAAAGAATGGGTAGTGAGTAGGGCCAGTCCTGTGTGAGTGTGGGACTTTTCCAGGTAGAAGGATAAACGTGAATTTGCTCTACATCTGTCTCTTTAGGCAGGCTTGTTGGCAGTCATAGGGACTGTGGTTATAGCCTTCTTACTGAGTCCCAGAGCCTCTCCAACCCCACTGCCCTCCTTTAGACTTCCCACACCCATTCCTCTTTCTTTTCTTGAAACACTTCCTCCCAGTTTGTTATCAAGTTATAAAGGATTTGAAGAACTCATTGACACTGGACTTGGTGATTGATAACACCATAACACCTTCACATGTAATTCCCTTCAAAGGATATTTGCGTTTCATAGAGGCCTGTGTTTTATTCCAAAGAAATGGCTTTCTAGAGGTAAAATTTATGAGTAAAGAGCTGGGCATATGGTCCAGAACTTGGAGTTTGCAGTTAGACATGCCCAGATTTGAATCCTGGATCCATCACTTAATAGCTATGAGGTCTTAGGCAAGTTACTGATCTTCTCTAAGCCTCAATTTCCTTACTTATAAAATAGGGATAATAATACCCACCTTATAGAATTATCATGAAGATTCAAGGAAACATTCCTGTGAAGCATTTAGCCCCACACTGGTACTTGCTCAAAATGTTAGTTGTTATTATCATTATTGTTTTTATTGCTTATGGGAAATCCCAACTCACTGGCAATAATCAATTCTATTCGTATGTAGGGCCAACCCAGTACCCAGGAAAGGTGGAACACTCATTTAATCTGAATTAGTTGTAGAAAGTGGCATATCCGCGCCATTTGGATCCCTGACCACCCTGGGCTGAACGTGTTAGGCTTGTTCTGAGCAGGGTTGTGGTTAATGTCTTATGGGGTCAGTGGGCCAGGCAACAAATTCATGGCTTTCACAACAGAGCCAGAGCATTTCTTGTCCTTTCTGGGCAGAGTGTAGAAGCTGCATGTTTTGCTGCTGATGAGTTTAAATCTAAGATGAGATATTTTACCTGTTTACCACATTGTGAAATTAAGCTGGCTCCCTATCTTCTGAAATGCACATTTTGGGATTGAAGGATTTAGAATAAATTTTTTTTTTTAGGTTTTGCTGACCATAGGTGTAAGTTATTAAGTCTTTTCATCTCCTCTTACATGGGTAAACATTGACAAAAATATAATCAGTGAGTGGCCCACTTGAATAAAGTGAAACAGTCGAAGGAAGATATACTGAAGCTTAGAGTTTGGTGGTTCTTGATTTCCAGTTTTGCTTTTTCAAGCCATAACCAGTTGGAGGTCGGGGATGCTAAATTTGCCCTTTGTGAATGAACAGACAAATGACTTGGCCTTCCATTTGGCCAGCCCTTGATCTCCTGGGTTAAAGAAAAGAGTGTAAGTAATTCCTCCTTCGGAGCAACACTTTTCAGGGACAGCTGTTTTCCAGCTTATGGGGAGGAAGCATTTCTGCCTGTTAGCTGGCTGGCTGAGCAGTTCGCAGACTTCCTGCTCCTCCCCAGTTGGCACTAATGCATTCCTGCTTGTCTGCAGTCTCTGGGCTGCTCTCTTCATTAAGAGAATAGGGATAAAGGATCAATTTTCAAAATCACAGACGTCTAAACGTGTGCAGGATTTGGCTATTTTAGACGTAAGAACCTAAACTAAGATGAAAACCCTCAGAGGTAGCAGATGATATTATGTTTCAAGGAATGGAGAAAACTTCCCTACTGAAAAGTCTGCCTTAAAGAATAAACAAGGCCTTAACTGAGAAAGAATTCCAACTTCAAGTTTACATTTAGAGTAACTCTGGTGAATCATTTTGATAATTCCAGTTTCTCCATCTCTAACACAAGCACAGTCATTCGAGCCAGACTCACAGACTAGCTATGAGAACTGTATGAGAAACATAATTTCATCCTATTATGTTTTCATATTTGGAGATTGAATAAACTTCTGGGCATTTATCCCAGAGAAATGAAAACTTAACATTCACACGAAGACATGTACACAAATGTTCATAGCAGCTTTATTTGTAATAGCCACACAGTAAAAACAACCCAAATATCCTTCAATGGGTGGATGGGTAAACAGACTGTGGTACCTCCATACCGTGTAATACCACTCAGCAATAAAAAGGAATTGATATATGCAACAACTTGGATGGATCTCAAATGAATTATGCTGAGTTTAAAAAGCCAGTCCAACAAGGTCACATATTGTATGATTCTTCCGTTTATATGACAGTCTTGAAATGACAAAATTTTAGAGATGAAGAACAGATTAGTAGTTGCCAGGGAATAGAGATAGGGAAAGAGGATGGGGGCTGTGGTCATAATTGGGCAAAACAAGGGATCCTTATGGTGATGGATCTCTTCTGTATCCATACGGTGGAGATGAACACATGAAACTATACATGCAATATAAAATTGCATAGATTTAAATATACACACAAAAAAGTGTGGGTAGAACTTGTGAAATATGAATAAGATTGGTGGATTGTATCAATGACAATTATCTGGTTGTGATATTGCACTATAGTGATACAACGTGTTATCATTGGGAGAAACTGGGTAGGGGGTACATAGGATCTCTCTATATTATTTCTTACAACTTCATGTGAATCTACAATTATCTTAAAATAAAAAACATTAATTTTTAAAAATATAGACAGTAGAAAAAATCTTTCTTCCATGACTGGCCCAGTAAGATATTTTTTTTTTTTTTTTTAATTTTTTCCCCCCAAAGCCCCAGTGGATAGTTGTATGTCGTAGCTGCACATCCTTCTAGTTGCTGTATGCGGGACTCGGCCTCAGGATGAACGGAGAAGTGGTGCCTCGATGCGCACCCGGGATCCGAACCCAGGCCACCAGCATCGCAGCGTGCGCACTTAACCACCAAGCCACAGGGCCGGCCCCCAGTAAGATATTAATCTCACCTTTTAGGTCAAATGAATTTCTTGGTACTCTTCCTGTATTTCTATATTTTATCCATCATTGCTATATGTTTGGGACAGAGGGAGTTTTCAAAAATGAATTCACAGTGCCGTATCAACCCAGCAGACCTCAACTTAGTGAGCTACAGAACCGTTAAAACCCGCTCTCAGGCCGTATTCAGATTCAACGCTGGGCAGCAATTCCACTCAGACAGCCCTCCCACTGGGTGAGCATCTTCATGCGAATTTGAAGTGTTCACAATATTACTAACTTCTTTACAACAGTTTTATTAAGTTATACAAGTAATTCATGTCCTCTCCAGAAAAGTTAAAAATTCAAATAAGCAAAACGAAAAGATAAAAATCAAAGAACTCAACTAATTTCTAATCTGATTTTGGAAAGTAAACTTGTCACCTGAGAATAAACCCCAGAACAATTTTGCTATTAATTGAGACTTGGCGGGAGGTTTATCAAGACAGGATATGGATCTTATTAAATAGGACTCAGTTTATAATCAGCGATGATTTGGTTCTTCTTTCTTTCTACTCCCACTTATCAAAAGAAGTGACCAACAGTCAGAATTTCACACATCCAAATGAAAACTCATGCAGACTGTTATGAGATAGCTGGAGGAAAGGTAGACTGCAATATAAGCAATCAGATAAAACTTCATAGCTTGGGGCATAATCTTTTGGGGAAATATAAAATAAATCAGATAATTCAATCTAGATATTCAGAAAGGTTGGACTTAAATGTTCTGTGCCTCGATGGTACAGGACAGCTGTTGGACATAATGAACATAATCATGCGATGGCAATTCTATAAGGGAGCTGCATGTGAGTATCTATAAAAAGAGGTGGAAGACTATTAAAGATTCAAATGAGGTCATCATTCTTTCATAAGTTCTTCTAAGGCTGTAACATTAGGCCATCAGAAAAGAATTTGATGAGCAACTGTCAGGTTTCCAAAATAGTCACTAGTATTTGTATTAGAAGCAATCAAGCATGTGTCCAGTCCTCACTGCTGTTACGTGAGCGTGCAGGCGTGGAAATGGCACACAATCTTGGCTAAAGAACAGATCATTGTCCTGTGATAATGAACTTGGGGTTAATGCTAACGCTGGATGTATTTGGAAACTCACACAGGTGCTCTGGGAAAGGCTTCTCTGCGATAAAATGCTGGTCTCCAAGGAAAGCAAAGAGATGACAGGGCTCCCACTCATCTGAATGGGTGGTGGGGGTGCCTCACTTGGTTCTGAAGGCACAAATCCCTGAGAGTTATTACTGGCAGGTGCTGACTTTTTAATATCCACCTAGGTCTTTAGGTCCAAACCTCTCTAACTCCTAACGCTGGCGGAGTGGGCAGATATGTGGGATATTTATGGACTCTGCTCCATTAACTTAAGGATGAGATAAACAGGCCTGAAAGCTAACTCTGGGCCCCATCTCATTGTCCACTAGGCCTTCAAAAAGGAGAAGCATTTCCCAAGCAGGAGCCCCTCATCCACTCCCACCTTACCTTCTGGTTGCCCAGGAGGAAAGAAAGCTGGAGAAATCCAAAAGAGAGAGAGTTTAACTCCATTTTGCGCCTCCTTCTGAAATTTCTATTCCTTTAGACAGAAGACCCCTTATGTCTTCTTGAAAAGTGAGTTTGGGGGGAAGTCATGAATGTGCCCTGGAGGTCGAGGTATTTGACCAGGAGCATATGGAGAGGGGGCTGTCTCCTCCTATCCCTTTGTGTGTATCTCTATACTCTGGAGCAGGACAATGGTGAGGGTCCCATGTCCACGGGGCCTCTCCTGGGTGGGTCTAATGTGCCAATGGCTCATGTAACCCTTGGCTCGCTTTTTTTCCTCTCTTGGATTTGCCTGACTTCAGATGGAGCTGCTTTGTATAGCCTGATCTTCTGTAGCTGTTTCAGACCTTCGCCTCCTGGGAAGGTCTGCATTTCTCTGGCTTTTTAGTCTCACTGGTGGGTAAGTTCAAATCGGAGCAAGAGGTTGAGAGTCTCCGCACCTTACTCAGATCAACTCTGCCAGCACTTTACTGTGTGCCTCATTTGGCTCCTCGCGTCTATTTAGAAATTGGTTAGAACCAATACACGAGGAGGAGTGACCAACTGGTCCCTCTCTTCTAACAGCAAAGTAAAACAAGGGTGTCACTGAACCCCAAATGTGATAAACAACACTTGAAAGAGAAAGAAGGAGCCAGCCCAATTATTGAGAGGAAAGAAATGTGACTAGAAAAAGAAAAGGAAAGAATATAGGCATGCTAGTGTAGTAGCAAAATTTCAAGGCTACATGGAATGCTGAATGGAACGCCGAGTTTGGGCATATCTGGGGAAACGATGGATGGGCCACCCAGAGTCTATTTAAACGAGTCTGAAGAACTTTAGGAGAGAAAATGAACTTATTCTAGAAAAAGGAATCAGGCTTAATACTCTGAATTAGAATGTTAGTAATTCTTAAATCTGGATGAGAAGGGCAGTTCCCAGGATAGCAGACTGTTTATCTCTTGGATTTGTCTCCTGATACAGATCTCCCCTAGAAATATGTCTACGTCTGCTGTATGGCCTGTGTGGGACTTTATTTTGAAACAGTTAGTATAAACAATGTGATATATGTTTGTAAATTAATTTTAACCTACATCTAAGCGTTGGTTAGCATTTGAAATTCCCTAATTTTCAATCCACGCTCCAAAAACAGCTAAGAAAGTATTTCAAATATCCTTATGGAAATCCAGCCAAGCATTCATCTTGAATACCACTAATTTCACCACTGAAACATTATTTCTAATATCTTTCATGCTGATTAATCAAGTCACATTGCTCTGATGTTCTTCTACGAGAATCTCACACTGAAAGGAGAAAGAGACATTGTCCCCTACTTCCCAACAGCAGCCTAGGGTCAAGATCCCCTTGAATCAACCCTGGAAGCCTGCAATTTGCTGGGGGAGGAAACAGAGCCCGTTGGATGGGTGATATGGCCCAAGGGGTGGTGGTGTCCGCCAAGGCAGTGGCATCCAGAAGAGAGGACGGAAACAGCAGAGTCATGGGGAAGCCTTGGCAGGTCCAACAGGTTCCAGAGAGTCTGATGAACAGGGCAGTTCCCCGGGGAGGCAGGACGGAGCCAGAAGAGAGAATAACATTAGCATAAGTCACTAATGGGTCGTCTCCAAGAACTCCCAGAAATAGCTGGTGGAGATTTTGTTGGGATTTGAGGGTCGGAACCTGCAAATGTGAATTGCACATGTATAATTGCATCAGAGTAGGAAGTTAGACATGAAAATACTTAAGTGGCATAGAAATCTGAAAAGGTGCTCTCAAAGGCTTCCAATTCCATAGATGGCCTAGCCAAAAACAGTTGTCTTGTCTCCTCAGAAAGAAAGAATAAAAGGTGCCTGATAGAGATAGGTTGTCATAGAAGCATCTAGTGCCCAGGAAGGCTCATGGCTAACACAACTGAAAGGGTGTGCAGCTGTGACTCCAGGTGTCTGTGAATGACTCCGGGCATGGCTTGGGGGACCCGCCTAGGTTCAAAGCAGTGATTTCCATTTGGGAGGGAGGTTGGGGTGGAAGGGTACACATTCAAATCAACTGGAGAATCTTTTCAAACCACAAATTCCTCAGGCTCCACTCTGGATCTACTGGATCAGAACTTCTGGTAATGGGATTGAGAATGAGCGTGGGAGCCCAGATAATTGGAATATGCCCAGCCTACACCTCCTTCCTTACTCTTGTGGAGAACTAGTTTTATTTGTAATGTGCCATTACTCAAGGAGAGGGAGTTGCAAGAGAAAGAGAAGAGAGAGAAAAGATTTACCAGGAAAAAGTCAAATCATGTCAACAAAGGGAGAAAGTTTACGTGTATTTTATAAACATAATCTCCAAAAAGTATCTTTCTATACAAATATGTATGCCAGAGGTAGTTTTCTTTTTCTCTCCTTTTTTTTTTTGATGCAATATATTGAGTGAGTTATATCTATTCACTTGCCCATGTTTTCTCATTAGTCCTAAAATCAAAATAAGTACTATTACCTCAAATTCACAGACAAAGAAACTAACAGATGAAGAAAGAAAAGTGTTGATGTTCCCACAGCCAGCAAGTGGTGGAATTGGGCTTTGAACACATCTCTGCCTGATTTTTAAGACTCTATACTATAAATATGAGAATAAAATGAGCAACCCAGGGAAAATATTTAAAAGAATAGATTATTGATATTAAAACAATATCCAGAGAAGGGAAAAGTGAGAGCCAATGGCCACCAAGTGTCTCCAGAATTAGGAGGTAAACGGAGGGTCCAGGAGTCTTAGGGGAGAGATGGGGAATATTTGCTCTTGTTAATAGGAGGCGGGTAGGGAGGAACAGACAGGAGACACAGAGACTGGGGTTCCAGAGGAGGAGGGAGGGAAGAAGAGCAGGGACACAGGTGGCCTTAAAGAGAACAGGAGGAGGGATACTCCTCTCTGGAAGAAAGAAACCAAGAAAAGGTGTAAACACCGATGAGCCAGAGCTGGAGGGAGACACAGACAGCGTGAGGTCACCACTGAGGGTCGCCATCTTCTCTATGGAAAAGATTATAAACCTTGGTTGATGGCAGAGAGGAGAAGGGAGGTTCTGAGAGGTGAAGTAATTTCTCTGAGCTTCTCCAAGGGTGAGTGGCTGATCTGGGCTGCAGACTGAGGTCTGCATCAGCCGAAGTCCCCGCTCTTCCTCCGACTCCAGCAACAGTGTTCTCTGTCTTGTCTTTGTGTGATATTGTCTAACCAAACCCTGATATGCTGCCTTTCTAGTTAGGTGCCCTCCTTGAAAAGTAATTTTTGTCACAATTAATTTGATGGATGCTCAAGACAAGACAGCTTTTTACATTAAACTAATTGTTTCCATTTCTCCATAGTCATTTCTTTGCCTCCAAACTGTGCTCCTGATTCCCCGGTTAGTTAGGATCTGTGATCTTTGTCACCTAATGTGACTTTTAATTTGGGAGGAATCCCTCACTATCTTGGTAATGATTGCCATACATTTTTGGTCTGCCTCTCTCCTCCTCAATTATCCTTCTAAAGACAGGTCTCATTTCTTTTTTCTTCTGGGATTTTTGGCTGCCGTTTGATTCTGAAAAAGCACTATAGGAAGAACAGATTTTCCATTCCTACCAACTTCAGCCTTCTCTAAACAAGGCACAGAGCACAGCCTCCCTTCCTTGGGCCGGCGTGTATTCATAAGCCCAGAGAAGCCACTGGGCTTCTGCGTGCTGAGTCCCTGCCACCCATTGGAGTCTCTGTCCACATATCGCCTGTATGACAAGAACGGTGCTTTCCCTGCTAAGACCACGTCATAGAAACTCCGCCCAAACACCCTAAAGAAAGAGTCCACAGATGTTCGGGAAAATATACAATAATCCTTGGCTGATTAATTTAATATCCTTTGGAGACGTTCTGTAGATCACTAGGCTGCTGTTTTATTCAGGAAGCCATAACCTCCACCATTCTCGCGCCTATAATGTTTCATTTTGATTCATCTCAGGTCAAGGCATATGATACCCAAATATGAGCAAAGAGCCTGGAACATATATCATTGCCTCCCTGATAAGACTATCAGTGCCCAGGAAAGAAGCCTTCAGCAGCAAGTTGAAATGACTCTTGAAAGGACAGAGGATGTGGGGAATTTGTAAACCATTTCACATCTTGCCAAATGACTTTGTATGTTTGGGGTTTTTTAAGATTATGACTTACTTATTTCTACGTAATGTGTTTTGTATGTTATTTGCCTAGAAAATAAACCTTACCTTAGCTTTCCATATAATAAACAAAACAAATAGAGATCTCTATCTAAAATCTGACACAAATATACCGATTGTGTAGATTTGTTTTGTTACCCCATCTAGTAAGTGTGTCTATGGTGGCAGTTGGCAAACTTTTTCAGTAAAGGGCCAAAGAATAAATATTTTAGGCTTTTCGGGCTACATAGTTTCTGTTAAAACTAGTCATCTCTGCTATTGTAACATGAAAGCAGCCACAGACAACACGTAAATGAATGTGCATGTCTGTATTCCAATAAAACTTTATTTATACAAACAGGCGGTGGGCCAGATTTAACCTGTAGGCTGTAGTTTGCTTACCCCTAGAATGTAAGCTACATAAGGACAAGTGAGTCCTCTAACATCCAAAGTTTGCTGATGATTGATGGGGAAAAACAGCTACCATTATTGAGAACTAATTATGTGCTAGGCATTGTACTAAGGATACATAAACATTGTCTAATAAGGTGGGTATTACTACCCCATTTTATAGATTGAGAAACTTAGGTCAGAAAGCTTGAGCAACTTACCCAAGATCACGTGGCTAAGCAGTGGAGTCCCACGGCCTGCCTTTCTGTCAGGGAGGGTGTGGTGTGACAGTGCAGTGAGCACTCCAAGGCACTACGCTGGGATCTGTGTCACATCACTAATGAAGTGCTTGGGCTCAGGACCCCAGGAATTGCACCCTCAGTTTCGTATAAAAGCTGAGATGCTAAGCAGTGTTGGGGTAAGAACTGTAACTGGCGTCCTTAATATTTTCCCCCAAGCTGTCCAGCAAAGTAGCTAGGTGTCGTTGTGCTCTAAGCCGGAGTGCCTGGGTTCCAGTCTCAGCCCTGTGATTCGCTGGTGTGACTGGGCAGGTTGGTTGATGTCTCTGCACTTCAGCATCCTCGTCTGCTAAACAGGGATAGCAGTATTACCACCCAGCAGGGTTGTTGTGTGGATTAAAGGAACCAATACGTGTGAAATGCTTAAAACAGTGCATGATGAGCATTGCTATTTCAACAACAAATCTAGGTCATGGCAAAAAGATGCTGCTTATGTACATGTGGCTGGCTGACAAGTCGTGTGATCAGTGGGCAGGCAAAGGAGAGAAGGAGGAAAAAGAAAAACGAGGAGAAAGAGGAAGAAGGAAGATAAAGAGTAGTAGGAATACACACGAATGACATGAGTGTGGTAAGGGGAGATGTTTTGAAAATGACATTTCATGTATGTAATGATAATATATGCAGGTGGAAGAAAAAAATGAATATACTTGGAAACCCACTTACTCTAGGCATATTTGGTATACTTCCTTTCAGAATTGTATATCTATTTCTTACGTGTTCTAGAGAAGCTTCATATGTTTTCCAGCCTTTTCTTTAATATTAAAAGGATAATCATTTGAGCTCCACTCAAGGCGAATGAAGGAGGGCCAGCCTATTCTCAAATATCTCTGCCTGGGGAAAGACTGCATGTTCCACCTACCCTCCTGGTTGCTCTCCTCGCCCCTGGCTCTGGACTGGCAGCTCCTCTGTGCTTCTCTCTCAGCATCTCTTGTGGGTGCCTGACTAGGCTTCTACTCCTCTCTTATGCCCACTTTGCTGCAAAGCGTGGGGACCAGCCACTCTCCTTCTTCCTCCTAGCCCAGCCAGCACAAGGCAGTCATGTTTAACAGACTTGAAATGTCTTGAGGATCATACAAGGGAATTCCAGTGCCGGAAAGGAAACTTACAACTGAGCATCTGACGTGCTATGTCCAGCGTCCAGCCTACATATCCCACTGGACGTCTCTTTCCTGACTACTACCAAGAAAAAAATGTTGGTAGACAGCATAATGATGACAGCTGATCATAGCTAAGCTCCATGAAGGCAGGAATTGTGTCTCTGTTGCTTGATACTGTCTCCCCTTCCCCAAGCACAGTGCTTTGGAACATAGTGGGGGTTCCATAAATCCTTGTTATTTGAACACTTAGAGAAGCTCTGTAGAGGTCCCCACTGACCACAATGAATGCAGACTTTGGCAATGATAAACAGAATTTTTTAGCGATTGGATTTGGATTATTCTGCTGGGACAGAGCTTCCCCAAGGACAATGGCCTATGCACTTCCCCTCCTCACTGAAACCCAAACTAACACAAATTTCAGCTTCTATCCCGGAATTCAGAAACTGCTGAAGTTTTGAAAATAACGTCTTTTCATCTCCAATATGTGTTAGATATGTTATTTCACATAGTCAAAATCATGGCATATCCATTGTTCTGCAGCCTATTTTCACTCCCCCCTCTGTCTTTGAACATGATTTTGACAACATGATTTTTAATGACTGCATTACATCCCATAGACTGTGGTAGATGTACATAATTTGTTTAATAATTCTTTCATTGTACATTTGGCTATTATATATAGTGTTGCAATGAACATTCTTATATTTAAATCTTTGTCCAGGGTTTATACTGTTTCCTTATGATAGATGTCTAGGAACGAAATGATGGGAAAAAAATATATGAATATTTTTACGGCCCTTGTACCTCTTGCCAAATTGCTGTCCAGAAAGATTGTCCTAATTTATACTCTCACCATAAGGTATGAAAGTGCTTATTTCATCAATTCCTCCTCAGTATTATCATCATTTAAAAATCTCTATTAATCTAATAGCTGAAAAATAGATCATCGGTATTATTTTACATTATGCTTCTTTGACTCCTAGTGAGTAGAAAGAAATTTTTAGAAGCCAGGTTAGCATTTATAGTTTCCAGCAATAACAGATACTACAACTATTAATGTGCAAGCTTTTTGTGTATAATTTCTTTTAAGACCAGCACCCCCGCTGCTGAACAGAAGGCTATGATGGGTTATGCAGCCCAGTCTCGGCCATATGTTTGGTGCTTATGATTAAGCCCAACTACTGAGCAAAGAAAGACATAATTAGCCTTTTTGGGAATTATTTTAAGCCTTCAGCAGTAAAAGGCCTAAAGTTGATTTATTTCCAAGAATCTATTTGTATTTGATGCCTTTTTAAGTCAAGTCTGACTAAATGACCAGGCATGGTTTCAACCTTCTGTGAAGGCATTACTTGAGTTCTAGGAAATGGTCAAAAATAATCGCCTGAGCGCCTTTGCATATCTCCAAGATACCATTTGAAGACAAAAGATCGAGTCATTTGGAAGGAGACAGAACCAGTGGGGCACTAACAGACACAGCACAAGTTGAATTTATCTCAAATTACCAGTGGCTGAGATGGAGGGACTGAGCTCTGGGCTGAGAGAGCCATGAGCTCAGCTGAGGGGAACTTGGCCTCTGCTTCTAAGGTGGGAATTAGGAGAAGGCCCTCTCTATAACAAAGACACGTGTTCTTTCATGGGACTGACTTAATCAAGAAAGCTGCTTCTGCCGGTGATCATCTGGCCAGACTTGAATCTGCACTTGCAAAACAAAAGCAAGTTGTCTGATTCTACAGCCATCCTACACATTATTGTGCTTCTAAAGACTTTATTGTTTTGCAACGATAGGAACCAATTTTTACCCCCAGAGCACTTGGAAACACATTGTAATTCCCATCCTTACTCTCCACCCAAATCGTTGTCTAGATGATTCTGCTCATTTGGGCCGTTATTCATCGTAGGCACATTTGGAAACAAAATCCTGAGGTTGTCACGGGTCTGCACGTATTTACATACTTCTCAAATGCCAGAATGATAAACACCGCGCAGATGTTCCGCAGGACAGTAACCCAGTCTGCCTTTGGCAGTTTCACACGCAAATAACTAAACACATGAGCTCTGGAAATAGATGCTGCAGCATGAGTTCACTGACTCTTCTTTCCATGAAAAAGTAAGCGGCCAAGATTAATTAAAACCAAGAGCCTGTTACTGTTAAAGATATCATGATAACCATTCCAAAATGTTCCTCAGTCTTGCAATTGCAGCATGTCGGGGGAAGCCAGAAAGTGAGACTATGAAAACTGCTGGATGGACATCTGTAGCCAGACACCAGGACTATTTGCATGCCCATGCAAATATTTCTTGGGCAGATGTAGTATTTTTTGAATGAATAATTGAACGAATAACTTCTCTCCTTCTACGTTGTCTCAGTTTATAACGCAGCATGTAATGAGCAGTAATGCTGGCCCCCCATACTGGGGATTTATTAGGCGCTTAGCCTAACACATTTTGAATAAATAAATGTGAGTGCTCCCCATACCTCTTCTCATACATTCTTCACGATCATGCTACGAAGCAAGTATTTCTATTACTGTCTCAGAAATGCGAAGACTGAGGCTTAGGGGGGACGATGTGAAGTGTCAGGACCAGGATTCAAACCCAAGTCGGCTGGATTCTGAAGTCCATGTTCTTAACCCATATCTGAGATTGCTGCCTACCTAACAAGAGGTCACAGTCAGCGAAAGGTCACTATCTTTTCCTGCTCCCCATTATAATTTCCCTGGCCATCAAATCTGATGTTACTAGATTTGGAAGGCTCCTGAGAGATCCCTTGGCCCAAGGTCCCTCATTTTGTAGGTGGAGAATCGGAGGTTCTCTGCATGGCCATGATAGTTCAGCTGCCCCGTGGAAGTGAGATGTAAGTCCGGAACAGGTCAGCTAATGCTTGATCTGACACTCTCCCCACCTCAGCACGTTGGAGGAAAGGTTAAAATGGGAATCATGTAAACTAAGATAATGAATTTGGATGATGCATTGTTTTCTAAAAATCACTTAAACTGTCACCATGGTAGAATCATCCTTGTGCATATAATTCCTACAGTAAAAATCAGCGTTAAGAGGACAGATGTGAGGGGGCCAGCCCGGTGGTGCGGGTGGTTAAGTGCGCACGCTCTGCTGTGGCGGCCCGGGGTTCACTGGTTCAGATCCCGGGCGTGCACCGACGCACCGCTTGTCAGGTCATGCTGTGGCAGCGTCCCATATATAGTAGAGGAAGATGGGCATGGATGTTAGCCCAGGGCCAGTCTTCCTCAGCAAAAAAAAAGAGGAGGGTTGGCAGATGTTAGCTCAGGGCCGATCTTCTTCACACACAAAAAAAGAGGAAAGCTGTATGAGAAGAAGTACTTTCACTTAAAAACATCATCAAAATGATAACAACACAGGGAATTTGCTGATTGTGCAATATCTTCAGAAAATATTTGAATATAGCCTTTTAAAAAGTCCGTGTGTGTGCTGTTATAGGTTCTTGACAGTGGGAGAAACTGACGATACGTCACTGGTTAAAGCCAAAAGCAGGAGTGAAGTTAAACACAGAAAATATCAGCCACCAATTCCTGCTGCTTTGTCACTCCGGACTGTGTAAACAGGTCTCCTTTACTCTCTTGTCCTTCTAGCTCTACCTCCGCCTCTCCAGCTAAACCCCTCAACAGCCTGCAGTGGGACCAGAGCAACTGCTTCCCATCAGGCTACTGGCCCCCAGTCCTGCTCTTCCTGGTTTCTAAACCGTGTGTTTGTCTACAATGCAGCCTGACTGTGCCCACTCGTCCACAGAAGACCTTCCTGGCTCCTCCCTGGTCCAGCTCCTTTGTATTGCTTCCCAACCACACCTCCTTCCTCTCTTGCCTCTCTCCTTATGCTCCAGAAACATTGATAGTTGGTAAGGACTCCTCACCTAGAAAGGCTGTGCAGGAAATTCCTGGGCAGGTTACCCCCTGTACCTCAAAGTTACAAATCACGTGAGAGGATCGGCCAGGACCTCTAATTATGAGTCAAAAAGTAATTCAGGGAGTCAGACTTGGAATGTGAAGAAGTTTAGAAATGTATTAACCAACTTTTTTCACTTGTATCTTCCTTTTTATACATGCATAAAAGTGCGGTATAATAAAACATTTATCTCCATCTAAAAAGACTGTCTTAATAAATATAAAATAAAAATTCTGAGTAATAGAAAAGCAAAAAGTGTTACATCACAGTTGTATACTTGACCTGGCAGTGGTTTGTTTTTTCTTTCATAGTGGTAGATCCCATAATGGTGCATCTTGCAATCACTGACATATTAGATTTGATGAAACATGGTGATAATAATACCTAACATATAGCGAGCCTTTATTTTTCCAATGCATTATCCAAGGCACTTTATGTGCACTATCTTATTTAATTGGTATAACAACTCTATAGGCAGACTATGATTATCCTCATTTTACAGCTAATGAGTCTGAGATTTAGAGAGGTTAATTACCAGCAGAGCTAGAATGCTTGAGTGACTCAGGGACTGTGCTGTTAATCACTGCATGAAGGAAGCAGCAACAGCGATTTCTTAGGACATGTACATTTTTGCAGGGCCTTGGATTTGGGGAAAATTTTCTCCAAGTACGCAATAATATATTTTAGTGCTTATCCTGTTAAAATTATAATAAAGGCAAATTAAATAAATGCGAGCATGTATTCATGTTTATAAATAGTAAACATGAATGTCTATTGTAAACATAATATGTCAAATGTACATATTTGTTGTACAGTGGGAGGTGTGTTTGTAGAGCTGTGTACACACCAACCAGTACAACTGTGACAAAGCACCCTCTGATGTGACAGACTCAGTCAAGTCTTGTCCTTGTGAGGGTGGCTGAGCATAGCTCACGCCCTCTCTATCACAGAGCACCTAACTACCAGCTGCCATCTTACATTTCAATGGCAGTGCTACTGTATTTTAACATCTAACTTATAGTACTACCACACAGAATCAATTTAGTAGTAAATAAGTCAACTTAGAAGAGCCTCCTAATAATAAGTATAAAGTCAAGTTAAAAAATGCTGCAAATGAGCATTCGCTACTGAACCTGTATGAATATAAACCATCTGGAATGAACAGTAATCTCAGCTAACCGTGAATTAACTCTTAAGACTTCTCTCCAACCTTCTAGCAGACAGTCTGTTTTAAGCCCTGACTTGACCTTATTAGAAAATCATTTGGAAAACTGCTCTATTAGCTATCAAATACCTTTCCAGATGGTAAAAGTCAATACAAAAATAAGTTTTAAGACTTTTCCTAGGTGCCAGGAAAAGCTGTTTGCTTAAATTCTTACTTATATAGTTTCCTATTTATGAACATCGTTGTCTTGAACTGATGTTAGAACGACAGCTTCGTCTGAATGTTAATTAGCCTGGGGGTGAACACATGTCTATGTAAAGGTATTATCTATCATGTTTTAAAAGAATATTGCTTACTTCTTATTTTATCCAGTCTGCGTCTCCCCCAATACCATCCATTTTAAGGTGGAAATACAAGTTTGTATTTTTCTCTCTTCACATAATTTTCCTGCTGGTGGGTTGCTAGTGTCACTAGCAGCCGTCCTCAAACTCTGAAGGTACAGTAAGATTAGTGCTTGCAACCAGAGGCAGGGTTTTTAGTACTTTCTAGTTCAAATTCTGTCGATGCTTAACCATTTGTGTCACCTAGAGGTGGATATTTATCGTTCTTGCTGCTGGGGAAGAAACGTTAGATCTTGGCCATGGGCCTTTTGAAACAATGGCCAGGGAGGTTTGCATCAGAGGGCACGGAGGGACGTTGCTCTGTGTGCTGTCCTGTGGCGTTTGACCTTTGCCAACAGGACACTGGAGGTGGGTTTTCTGTTTCCTGGCACTCGTTCCCTTTTTTTTTGAGGCAAAGGATGAGGTAGGATATTCTGTTCTCTTGTTTCTATCAAGAAGGAATTTTTATCATTTCTCTTTTTATAAATACAAATCTGGGCTAGTTACTAGGGTGTCAAAGAGCCAGAGAATTTAATCTATAACAGGTTTAGGTATAATCCAATTAAATGGTCTTCTGTGTCCTTTGAAATTTTGATTGGTTAGGGAACCGCCCGTGCTGAAAGTGGCACAGTCTTGCCTGGAAGGAATTATGCTCCTAGCTACAGTTGGCCAGTAGAATCATGTTTGTATTTTGGTCTTTTTTTTTTTTTTTTTTTTGAGCACTACCCAGGGTCATTTCTCTTCACCCACTTTTCTTCCCTATTTGGGAGTTTTAAAAACTCTGTGAAAAGTGAAAAGTCTTTGTGAGTAAATATGAGAGGAAATCAGTTCCGTGTCAGACTGAAAAGGCAATCTTCCCATGGGTTTTCCATGTAGCAAATACTTATAGTCAGGGAGTTTGTCATGTTGATGACTAACTCCCTACTTCCTAGAACAGCAGCTGGCACATGGCGGGCATTTAATAAATATTTGCCAAATGAATGAATGAATGAACGACAGTTATTTGGCTAAACTTGAGACTTTAACTGTAATGTGAGATAAGATGATTGCTTATTTTCCTTATTATGATCATGGATGAACAGGGCAGGCTAACACAAATGCCTTTCAAACCATCAGAGTTTTAGAATGACATTTCACTGTCAAAAACAAACAGGTCCGCCTCTGTGGAAACATCATGCCCAGATTTGGGAAAGCTGAACTACGTGATAAAGGCAAATCATCTCCATCCATCTTAGTGATTCTTATAAGTTAACTAGGGGATTTTTGCATTGTCGCAGTGCTCTGCTATTTTATTAATTCAAAGGAGAGGCACGGAGAATCCTGTTTTCTGCAGTTGAGTCAGGGATCATCAGCACGTCCGCTGCTCCTGGTTAGACTCTGGCTGTCCACGTGCCCTCTTCTCACTATGACTTCAAGACCAAGTGATGAAGCATGGAGCAGCATTGGACTCTGTGCTGGCTAACACAGTCTTCCCAACAATAGAGGTTTCAGACAAAGGTGGCGGACTAAGAACTCAAGTCCTCAAAGGCACCCGGTAAGGAAGGGTGACGAACTGATCCTTTCCACATCTTGTTGTAACCTTCCCTCATTTTTATTTTCTTCTCCAACTTTTACTAGTTTCCTTCTTTATCTCCTTCTCAGCTTTTATTTCTTTGACCTTCTTTTTTTCTTCTCAGTTTCTTTCTTCTTTTTAAAAAATATAATTTTAAAAAGAACTTTATTAGCTCCATCTGAGTAGTTCTTGAACCCATGGTGTTTATCTTTTTTTCTACCTACGAAAACCTTAAAAAATTGCTTCCCTTGCTGAATACCATGTTTAAAGACATTTTTGTCTACTAAGTTTCACTTAAGTGAACGTTCATTCCTTCCTCCTGCCCATTTAAATATTCAGCAAAGATACATAACCGCCCATCAGAGCTTCTGACTGGCATGACCTAGTCAATGTCGATGTCGATGTCGATATTCTATCCAAAGCAAGGAAACTTGAAAGTTGGTCTTTTAGGTCACTTATGAAGCCTGAGTCTGGCTGACTACCCAGGCGATGACATTATTTTGAGTTGGATTTACCTTTATCCCATACAGAATGAACAAAAAGAAAAGGAGATCATGGCTTACAAAACAATCTGGTCATGACTGAGTAGTTAAAGAAAATAACAGGCCGACCCAGTGGTGTAGTGGTTAAGTTTGGTGCATTCTGCTTCGGCAGCCCGGGTTTGCCAGTTTGCATCCTGGGTGTGGACCTACAGCACTCATCAAGCCATGCTGTGTTGGAGACCCACATACAAAATAGAGGAAGATTGCCACAGATGTTAGCTCAGGGCCAATCTTCCTCAAGCAAAAAGAGGAAGATTGGCCATAGATGTCAGCTCAGGGCCAATCTTCTTTACCAAAAGAAAAAAGAAAAGAAAACATTGAGTTACATGACTATATTGAAATTATTTAGCATAATTAACTCATTTTATTGCAAATTTGATGCTACTTAGTGATCTTACATCTTTGATGCTAACAAAGGGATGATGACATTTTCCCAAACAGACAAAAATATACTAATAAGTTGTCCTATAGAGACTCTATTAGAAACTTTTAGAAGCTTGCAGATGCTGAATTAGTAAAGACTTGAGAATTATGAATTGTTTTTTCTTTGTATGTTCTTTTTAGGATGATGTATTACAATGTTTACTATAGTTTTAGAATCTTTGGAGGACTTTGAATTCAGTTATAGGCTAGAATGCATTTATGAGCAATTAAAAGTGTTCATTTATGTATAAAATATACCTACAATAAACTTTTAGATACAAACAATGTGTATTAAATACAGGAGTCGAATGTTCCTTTGTGTCTTTCACATATTGCTGGCTACATCACTGACAGGCTAAGTGACCTGATAAAATGCCTTACATTTTCCACCAAATTTAGCAATTAATAGGCAAATAATTCTCACCTATCTTGCACAAATGTGGGAGGAAATTAAGTGCATGAGGTAATTCCACACAGAACTATATTAATTGAATAGATATGTTATTCTAGTTTACTTAAATCCGAAGCCTAGTGGTAGGCAAGGCACTGGATATAACCCAATAAATTCTATTAGTTCATTATATCAGTTTGGCTCTTTAAGACTGGGAGAAAGAGACAAGCACCAATTGCTCTCAGTAATGAGGATTCATGATAAGGTTACAAGGAAATAACTATCTTCTTAGCCAGCCAGATGCTCCCTGTTCCAGACTTTCCAAAATGGAAGAAGACACCAGACACAGGAGGAACCTCTACTTCATTTGGAATGCAGCCTAGCCATGTGACCTACCTGGTAATGAGCCTCTACATTCCCCCAAAGAAAAGATGTTTTATCTCTGTCCCATATGGAACAGCCCTTTGGGCAAACTTTCAGGTTAAACTGTTTGGGAGGCTGTTGTCCTCTCCAGGTAGACCCCTTCCCCAGTCAGTGGTTCCATTGTTGTGGCCAGAATGGCAGGGCTGTTTCACTCAACATATAAGACGCCAGATACAAGAGCTTCATGCAGGCAAACAGGTCTCAATTCTGTATTTTTTTTTCCTAGCAAGAAAGAGTGGTAACAGATGATCACTAGGAAACTTCATGGCTTATTCAATACATATGTGGGCTTCAAGGAGGCTGGATAATTTCCCTCAATTATTTGGATGAATCGGGCAAAGCTATTGGTACTTAACCTCCAAAATGAAGACAATTATAGCTTAATGGACTGCTTCAGAAGGTCAAACGTCTTGGATTTTATTTTCAAAATGATTATCAATAGACTTATCTATCATGTTTGAATTGTACATGCAGATTAAAATAAAGCTCACTTAGTAAAGATTAAAACAACTGAGAGGAAGATACTGTCCTCCGTTCCCCTCAGTTTCCTTCTCTGTAAAATGCGGACAATAATAGGGGCTACTCGGAGGGTTGTTGTGAGGATTAAATGAGTTAATTCAAATAAAGTACTCAGAACAGTCCCTGGCATGAGCTGTTGGATATTATATTGTTATTAATAATTGCAAATACAAAACAAACAACTTTGTCTACCAACAGAGAAAAATAAAGATTTCAGAAGAAGGCGGATATTCCGAATCTGCTAGATAATCTATTAGACGGGAACAGTTTTTTTTAACTGAGACCAGGAAATATACTAAAACTTTGCTATTCAAAGTGTGTGGTCCGTGGACCAGCAACAGCAGCCTCACGTGGGAGCTCATTAGAAACGCAGACTGTCAGGCCCCAGCCCAGACCTACCTTATCAGGACCTGCAGTCCTGATAAGGTAGGTAACAAGACGCCCAGGTGAATCCTATGGACATTAATGCACACTGCTCTAAATCTTGTTCAGGAGCAAATTTTTTAAACAGCTCTTTTCAGGTTATAGTATTGAATGGTATATTGATATGTCTAATTTTATTTTACATCGCCCATAAAAATTAGACTTTCAAAATTTTCATTTCTCTTGACTGCCTTGGGCACAATTTGGAAGAGAGACAACACAGAAACGGAGCAGAACCAGCAGGGCGGGCCCCTCAGTTCGCATCATCGCCCCTCACTGTGTCAGCAGGGTGGAGGGTCAAGTGTCTTACTCCTTCTGTTGACCAAGGTACAGACTTGTCCCCACAACTGCCCGGTCACCCTATCTTTACCTCTCTTGCTTTGTACCGTCAAAGGAGATGTGTTCATGCAGCTCATAGGTCGGTTTTCTTCTCTCCTTTAAGGTCAATTCTCTCCAACATTTGGGGAAGAGACAGGCCTTGTCTGCTGTCTGCTTTGGAGTCATCTGCTTGCTCATCACTCCTGCCCGTGTGTCCCTCCAGCGCCTGCCTCGCCTCCCTCTGGATGGAAGCCGGGCTGTGGGCAGTGTAGTCTCTGTGTGCTGCCGTGTCCTCGGCGAGGACACGGAGTGCATGGACTCCCTACAGTGCCAGCTCCCGGTCCAGACGAAATCACTGCGCACGAGGGAAGCGATCGTGGTGGGACACACGCACGCGCACACACACCACCCACACACACCCCTCTCCCAAGGACAAACATCGATTTTCAGAGAAAGTACAATCTAATTCAATGTTTTTCAGACTGTCATCTATGAACATATTCTCAAGTGCTCGTGAAAACATTTTCCCCTTTAAAAACGAAAGAGGACAAGTTTAGGAACACTGGTGTGAACCCACAGGAAGGAGGAGAGCCCTCTCCCGAATTGTCTCGGAAGATTGCAATCCTGCGTGTCTCACGATAGCCTTGTTTTATGTGTGTTACGGCCTCATCCCCTCAGCACCGCCCACCCCATCATCAAAACCGACGTCCACCTCCTGCTGGCTGCCTCTCCGGCCCCTGCAGCCCTGTGAGCAGCTGCTTCGTCTCCCAGACTCCGAGCCAACTCTGTCTCTCTCTGAACCTGCCTGACAGGAGGGGCAGGAGGGCTGCCGCCTGAGGACCCCACTGCAGCAGTGGTCTGGGGTCTCGCTCTCCTTGGAGGCCACTGGCGTCGCATTGTCCCCTTTCCTGTCTGGGGTTAAAGTTGACTGAAGCATTGACCAGCCCCTGAGGAGTTAGAATGGAGTGGAGGGAAACTTTTTCTTTCTATGGCATCTGGTTTGGGATGTTTGCAGATATTTTTCCAAATTCTAAAAGAAAATCATCTTCTAGAATTTGTGATGTAGTGAACGAAATACAGGAGTGACATTTCTGAGACCTAGCAGTTTGCCTCCTTTCTCAGCCTCAAGCCCCTTAACTATAAAATGAGCTAAAATCCCTCACAGTGCTGAAAAAACAGTGTGTTGTTCTTAAATATATAGTACATGATTTATTTTATGTTTTCTCGTACTACTTGTTTTTTAAAATTTATACTCTACCTTGTCTCAGAATGGACTTAAGGGGCTTTACAAGGATACATAAAAAATAGCAAGATAGCGTAAATTAGAAATATGTGAGGAACAAAAGGGGAAAACACAGAGAGGGACATAAAATGAGCCAGGCTGTGGCTGCCACCTCCAGGCGTCCCTTCACATCTTGCCCTCTTGCTTCAGGAGAACGTTGCAGATGGCTTACACCCAGATAAGGTGGTTGAAAGGACAGGTCTGTAAGTCTCTCTATGAGCAAGGCAACCAGGAACAGCCTCCGTAGCAAGCGTGAAAAGTCTTGCTGCTAAGGACCACTGACCTGCCAAAAATTTAATCAAGCATGTTGTATAAGTCAAAGACAACTTGTTTATTATTATTTTTTGAAGAGTGATAGGTATAATTGTTTTATAATTTCTTTTTTTTTTAATTTTATTTATTTTTTCTCCCCAAAGCCCCAGTAGATAGTTGTATGTCATAGCTGCACATCCTTCTAGTTGCTGTTTGTGGGACGCGGCCTCAGCATGGCCGGAGAAGCGGTGTGTCGGTGCATGCCCGGGATCCGAACCGGAGCCGCCAGTAGCGGAGCACGCGCACTTAACCACTAAGCCACGGGGCCGGCCCTATAGTTTCTTTTTAAATTAAGAGCAGGCACTTCACGTATAAAAATTTTCAATAAATTAGCACATGTAGGAATCAACCTATTCCAGTTCCACAGATAGTCAGTTAACAGGGGGTAGAATTCAGGAGGAGGAGAACTACGGGGGGCTGGAACACACTGTCCCGGAGAGGAGGGACACACACTATTGCTCTGAGGAGCTAGTAGGCTCAAGACTTTGGATTCAAAATGCATGAGTGGGTGGTCTGATTATAAAACAAAGGCTGACAAGAGAGGCCTGAAAAGGCTTTTGATATTTGAAACCAGTTCTGATGCCTCTTTTGTCCACTGGGTAGCGGGGGTGTTGGGTGGGAAGGGTTATTGATCTGTGGACAGAGAACTAAAACCACAGACATCAGCATTTGGGAACCAGGTAGGGTTCTTATCCCTCCAGCCTCACCTTTTGCCAGCCTCCAGGCCCCCGACACAGCCTCCAAATATATACTCACACATACGCATATGCGGACACTCACGTACACACACACACACATTCATACATGCGCACAGACACAAAGACATACACACACATTCACACACACACTGAGCCTTTGTAGATTGCTGAAGAGGCCTTGCTCCCTCTCACCTCCAGTTCCAACACAAGCTGAATCCCCGTTTTGCAGGATTCTCCCTTTTCCATCCCCACTGCCCTCACTTTTCCCGGCTAACCCCACTTGTCCCCTATGATTCCATTTAAATGTCCCTTCCTCCCAGAAGCTTTATCTCCAAATCCTGGACTGGTAACTTCCCTTATCCCACAGCTTTCACAACAACTTTACTCAAGGCAGCACACAAAAGAAATGCGTTGCCATAACATCCAACAAAAGAGATTTGAAGAGGGCCGCCCCGTGGCTTAGTGGTTAAGTGCGTGTGCTCCGCTGCTGGCGGCCTGGGTTCTGATCCCGGGCGCGCATCGCCGCACTGCTTCTCCGGCCATGCTGAGGCCGCGTCCCACATACAGCAACTAGAAGGATGTGCAGCTATGACATACAACTATCTACTGGGGCTTTGGGGAAAAGAAAAAAAAAAAGGAGGAGGATTGGCAATAGATGTTAGCTCAGAGCCCGTCTTCCTCAGCAAAAAGAGGAGGATTAGCATGGATGTTAGCTCAGGGCTGATCTTCCTCACAAAAAAAAAAAAAAGAGAGATTTGAAGAGTCTACTGTGCCAGAGAAGATCTGCCAGGGCACCCGGGACACACCTTCTCCTGCCTGACACGCAGGCACACAGTGAGACGAACACAGAATCAGCAGAAGAGATTAGAAAACTCGGACGGACAGCAACAGATGGGATATTTATTTATTTTAAATGCTTTTTGCTGGGAGAGCCACATGAGATGTATATCTTATTTCCCGAGAAGTCTCAGGGGAAACAGCTGTCACGCGGTTTCATTCCAGAACTCTTTGGTACAGTACAAACAGTATAATGGTGGACAGACAGCCTCAGCTGAAGACCACAGCAATAGAGAGCCACTGGGATTGCAGTTCATTTTACCCTGTAACTTCTTCTTAACATGAACTGAAATGTTCCCTACAATAAAACTGTGCAATGACCTTTGGGCATTAAATCAGGTTTCATGCTCCAGGACTGTGATCAAAACATTCTCATGCTATTTTTTTCCTTCTGAATGGACCCAAAGTGCTTTAACAAAATTTACTGAATCCTTGAAAAACTAATGATCCCTTTATAGCCTCAGGTAAGTTACTGCAGGATTTAATTTCTGCTAACCTACCTGAGATTGCAAACAGCAAAATAAAGCATGGTGCTTACCTGCCTGCTGCATTTCTGTTTGTCTCTCTGACTCACACTTCAGAGTATGCCCTACTCTTGCAAAACACTCACAATGCCCAGCATCTTGCAGTGACTCCAGGCATCTGTGACATTGACTTTTGTCCCTCCCAGCCTTTAGGTAGAAAGTCATGGTTCACCCTTTAAAAGCTCATTCATTCAACAATGTTTTTTCTTAGTCAGAATGAAAATCAACTTTTTTCATGAAAGTTTCATCATTGGAAACAAAAGAATAGATACCCAGGATGTATATAATATTTTTAAAGCATTGTATCTGAACATTTAATCATTTATTGCGTGTTATCTTTTTATTTATATTTTTGGCTACCTAGAATCTATTTCTGCTCTTTGTGACAACAGCATCCTGACGTCTTTTTGGTGAATTACTCTTCCTCCCTTTGGGGGCCTGTGGTAGGACCATCGATCAAGGCATGCTGCTCTCCCCCAGGAGCTAGGTTAGATCAATTTCAAGTTAACTGATAGGAAAATAAAATGGTTGGTACTGACCCATTTCCGGCCTGGGACCCTGATGAGTTAAGCTCTAATTAGGGGCTATAGATCAGTTCCTGCCACTTCATCCTCCAGAACCTCCTTGAGTGTTCCTTCCCAGTCTGGGTTTTCAGCCTTCCCTTCAATTCTGCGAGCCACTAGTACCTTTCTGATATATATTTTTTTCTGCTTAATAGGTTGCTGGTTCTTGGAACCAAATCCTTATAATGAAAGAATTTACAACCAGACGTGATGTTGAGGATAAAGATAAGGAAGAAAACAAAAAAAAGAAAAACAAAAGAGGAGACAATAGTTCAGTGTATTAGTGAGGAACAATGGAAGGAGAGCCAGCTAGGACCACGGCCAAAATCACGCCGCAGACTCAGTTCAGGGAGAGGCCATCACTGCTGCCGCCACTCTTCACTGAGGGCTGCAGCGGGCCCTGGACTCGAGATGCTGCTGCTGCCATCATGGCCACTGCTGTGTCTGAATAATGGACACGGTTGCTGCTCCCTCCACCTAAATGGAAGTTTTCACTGTCCTGAGTCAGAGATCCAGTGGGTGCATATAATCCACTGAGTAGAGGTCACATGTTCACACCCAGCTGTCAAGGAGAGGGAAAGTGAGTATCTGCCATTCAGCTGCTCTAGTGGAGGGTAAGTTCCATGGTGCAGAATTCTGCATATTTGTGGGGGAGTGTTCTGCTGCTGGGCAGCTCATGTCTACAATTTTCAGTAAAATTAGTTGGGTGGAGTCAGAAATGAGTCAAAAGTGAGGATTATGAGAAAGATTACAACAATATAATTGATGGTGAAATTTCAAGTTGAAAAACTTGACTGAACAGTCAAAACTAGACCTGTATGAAATATATAGAATATAAATCAAAATGATTGATTAGTCTTGTTTTCATGAAAACATGAATTATGCATTTCTTTCCACATTAGAAGTCCTGAGACAGAGGCCTCCAGCTAAGCTACACCTGCATTCCACACCCACAGAAGCTGTGAGGTGATAAATATTTGTTGTTTTAATATGCCAAGTTTAAGAGTAATTTTTTACATAATAATTGGTAACTAATATAAACCCCAATTAAAAGGCAGAGATATCCAAACTGGATAAAAAAGCAAGACTCACCTCTATGCTGCCAATAAGAAACATACTTTTATAAAGACACACATCAACAGTAAAAATATGGAAAAAGGTACCCTCATGCTAACAATAACCAAGACAGCTGGAGTGGCTCTATTAATAAGAGATAAAAGAGATTTCAGAGCAAATATACTACCAGGGAAAAAGAGGATCATTATGTAATGATGAAGGAGTCGATTCATCAAGACAACACATTAATTCTAAATTTTTGTGTACCTAATAACAGAGCTTCAAAATATATGAAGCAAAAACTGTTATAATTGCAAAGAGAACTGGACATATCACAGTTATACTGGGACATTTCAACACCCCTTTATCAATAATTGATAGAACAAATAGAAAATAAATAAGGTTATAAAAGACTTGAACAATACTATCAACAAATGTTCTAATTATTATTTATGGAACACTCCACCACCAACAGCCAAATACACATGCGTTTCCAGTGCACATGAAACATTGACTAAGATAGACATTCTGAACTGTAAAATAAGTCTCAGTAGATTTAAAAGGATTTAAGTCATAAAGTCATAGAAAGTATCTTGTATACAGTGGAAATAAATTTTAAGTCAATAGCAGAAAGTACTCTGGAAAAACCTCCAAATATTTGGATGCTAAATAACACACTTCTGAAAAAACCCTCATGGGTCAAAGAAGAAATCAAAAGGGAAATCAGAATGCATTTTGAACTGAATGAAAATGAAAACACAACATATCAAAACTTGCGAGGTGCAGTTAAAGGAGTACTTGGAGGGAAATTTATAACACTAAATATCTATATTAAAGAAGGGAAGGAAGTTTTCGAATCAATGACCTCAGCTTCCATATTAAGAAACTGGAAAAACAAGAGCAGATGAAAGAGAGTAATAGTGTAAGAGAGTATGCAGTAGAAGCTGTGAGGAAGTAGTAAATATTAGAAGAAAAGAAATAATTAAGATCAGAGTTATCAATGAAACTGTCACTGATTAGTGCCCCAAGGAACTCAAGGGTGGGTTTGGAAGCATTTAACTGTATTTGTGTTAAGGAGACACAACCAGCAACCACCCTGAAGCCAGCCAAGCCTCCCTACGAGAGCTACACTCATGACTTTGCCTTAATTTTAAAACAAAGATCTCTTCAGGAGGAGATTAAGCTTCATTATCATAATCCGCAGCATATGTGGAAGCATGTTCTCCAGCTGAGTCTGTGCAAGTGAATACCTGCCTCTCCCTTTTGAATATTCATTCCCCAACCAAAATAAAAGTTCCTGCTTCCCTTTGTTCGGAGACATCATGACTTTGGGAAGGATTCCTCACGGCCTCCTGTTGGCTGCAAATACACTTTACTTTGTGAGATAACTTCCACTGGTGTAGAGTCTTATTCAACTCACCAGGAGGCAAGCCCACTTGGTTCAGTATCAAAATAGCAAACAGAAAAACAATAAAGAAAAGGAAGGAACTGAAAACTTGTTCTTTGATAAGGTCAATAATATCGATAAATGTCTAACCAAACCAACATAGAAAAAAAGACAGATGACACAAATTACAAAATTATACTGTATCTATTGAAGAAACTGAATTTTTAATAAAGAAATTTTAATTCTTATAAGGAAAACTTCAAGCCCAGATGGCTTTATTGGAAAATTCTATGAAACATTTAAGGAAGAAATAATATGAATTCCACACAAAATCTTCCAGAAAATTGAAGAGAGAGGAATACTTCCCAACTCATTCTGTGAGGCCAGAATTGTTCTGATACCAAAACCAGGCCAAGATATTACAAGAAAAGGAAACTATAGACCAAATCCCTTATGAACATAGATGCAAAAATTTTTAAAATTTTAGCAATTCGAGTTTAACGATACATAATCAAAATAATACATCATAGCCAAGTGTGGTTTATCTGAAGAATAAAAGGTTGATTTTAAATGTGACAATCCATACAATGTATTTCACCATATTAGTAGATTAGAGTAGAAAAATCATATGATCATGTGTATAGATGCTGAAAAACCATTTCACAAAATCCGACATCCATCCTGATAAAAACTGTCTGGAGAATACTAGGAATATAGGGAATCTATAAGAAAATCTCTGACCAATATCATACTTAGTGGTGAAAGACTGAATGCTTTGCCCCCCAGATCAGGAACAAGGCAAGGATGTTCCCTCTCACCACTTCTGTTCAGCCCTGTGCTGGAGGTTCTAGCAAGGACAATCAGATGAGTAAAAGAAACAGAAGTCATCCATATTGGAAAGGAAAAGGTAAAATAATCTGAATTCTCAGATAACTCTGATCATCTTCAGAGAAAATCTAAAAGGAATCTAAGAAAAAGGTATTAGAACTAATAAGTTTCAGGAAATAAGGTCAATATACAAAAATTGTATTTTTATATACTAGCAATGAACAATTGGAAATTGAAATTGAAAAAATTATCAATTATAGTAGCATAAAAACATGACTTGGGATAAATCTTACAAAAGATATACGATATCCATAAACTGGAAACTACAAAACATTTTTGAGAAAGATCAAAGAGACCTGATTAAATGCCAATATACCCCATGTTCGTGGATTGGAAGACTCAACATGGTTAAGATGTTAGTTCTTTCCAAGCTTATCTACAGATTCAATGCAATCCCAATCAAAATCCCAGCAGGCTTTTTTGTATGAATTGACAAGCTATTTCTAAAATTCATACAGAAATACAAAGGACCTGGAATAGTCAAAACAACTCTGAAAAAGAAGAATAAAGTTAACAGACTTAGATTTCCTAACTTCAAGACTTGTTATAAAACTATAGTGAGCAGGACAGGTGGTAAAGACGAATGAATAGATCAGTGGAACAAAGTAGAGACCCACACATATATGCACTATTGTATTTCAACAAAGATGTAAAGGTGAAGAAAAAGGTTTGTTTTTCTACTTTTTTCAAAAAAAGTGGAGAAAGGATGGTTTTTTCAACAAATAGTGCTGGAACAATTGGATATCCATATGTAAAAATTTGAACTTTGAGATATAACTCAAACCATATACAAAATTTTCTTGAAAATGAATCAAAGATCTAAAAGAAAACCTAAAACTATAAAACTTTTAGCAGAAAACATAGGAGAAAATTTGTGTGCTTGAGTTAGGCAAAGATTTCTTTGATACTACACCTTATAGCTTATTGTGAGAACTGAATAAAATAACACAAATGAAGTTCTTAGCACCCAAGGAATACTCAATAAATGTGATCTCTTGCTGTTAAATGTATACATTACTTTAAGGTTTATGCATGCTCTTTAATTTAAACCTTAGAATAGCCATTGGCAGTGGGGGGAGATTATTAGCCACAGTGAAACTGAAGCTCAGAGAAGGTAAGTGACTCGAGTTATCCAAGGGCACAGTATCAGACAAGAGTGAGTTCGGCTTCAAGTACTAGCATACTTGGCTAACAGAAGCTTCAACAAGTATGGGTTCATTTTTCTCACATAACAAAATGTTGGGGGAGGGCATTGCTGGTGTTGGCTCAGTGGCTCCACAGTCAGGTCAGGGCTCAAGGTACATGGCTCTGTGATTCTGTTGACCTTCCTCTCAGGGTGTAAGAAGGCTACGGCATCTCCAGACACCCATTCAGAGGAGGGGCAGGGCAGGTTCTTCTCTTCACAATTTCCTCTTATCTGGGAGGAGAGATCTCTCCTGGAAACTCCAGACTTCCTCTTACATCTCGTTGTCCAGAGCTGACTTATTATTTCCACTCTTGGATTGGCAGCAGGGTCCACCTTCCTTGAGATGGAAGAATCTCTGCCACATACCTGAATAAAGTTGGGATTTTGTTAGCAGGGAAAATGGAGGGCTGACTCTTACCAACATCTGCCACAGCCACACAGTCACGGAGATGCCTGGATTCAAGCTAGGTCTTATGACTTCAACGCCGCTACACAAAACCAACCTCACACTGTGGCACTGCGCCAGCACTGAGATACGAGGATGAAAACTCATTCTCTGACCTCAAGAATTTCCAGTTCACTGAGAAGACGGAAAGCAGTTAGAAGAACAAGCAAATAAAATACCATTTGAAATCTACTTTTATATATATATATGTATATTATATTGGATATGTGGAAGCCTGACAGGAGGTGTTAAGCCTCCCAGAGGATGTAGCATTTGAAGGGGAGTAGGTGTTTGCCAGGCAGTCTTGACCAACAGCGGGCTAAGGGAGTGCAGAGACAGCAGCGTGTTCAAAGGCACAGAGGAGCAAACAAGTGTGGCATTTTCGGAGTTCAATATTACTTTACAATTTGAAGCCTAAAATGCAAGAGGTGAGTGACAGAACTACTGAAGGTTGAGGCTAGACAGGTACGCTACAGATGTTAGACAGGAGATGGGAAACAAGGAGAAAAGCCTATTCGATCAGGGAATATCAAGATCAGATTGTGCAAGATGATTGGAAAGATCATGGAAAGGTTTTTAGTTAAAAGATGACTCTCCTTCTGTCTCTGCATAAAGTAACCAAGATGACAGCTGAGGTCATACTATGGTTGGGAAATTAAATGAGTTCAGTTTCACCCTTAGGTTGTCCATGTGCTACGGGAAGTTCGATGCCTGCCCTAAGATTTTGGCAAGTTTCCAGGAGCTGCATTAGTTTTCTAGGGCTGTAGTAACAAAGTTCCAACAAACTGGGTGGCTTAAAACCACAGAAATTTATTGTCTCACAGTTCTAGAGCCCAGAAGTCTGAAATCAAGGTGTCAGCGGGGCCATGCTCCCTCTGAAGTCTCCAGGGAAGAATCCTTCTTTGCCTTCTGTGGCCCCAGGCATTCTCGGCTTGTAAGGGCATACAAGGACATTCTCTGTCTCCTTCTTCACATCACGTTCTTCTCTCTGTGCTTCTCTGTCCTCTCTTCTTCTTACAAGGACATCAGTCATTGGATTTAGGTCCCATCCTAAACCCAGGATGATTTCGTCTGGAGATCCTTAATTACAACCACAAAGATCCTGCTTCCAAATAATATCATATTCTAAGGTTTCTAGTGGACATGAATCTTGGGGGGGACACTATTCAACCCACTATAAGAGCTCATTGTCTTATGGTTAGTTCTGGCTCTGAGTTTCTGCTCATCTTTGAATCTGAATCTCATTTCCATGGATACACTATTGTCTCTGCTACACATCAGCCCAGATATAGAGCTTGATGCACCCTTGATGAGACCTAAATCCGTTCACCCAAGGTATTTATGAGCCCCAAAGACTTTATTGAAGTTTGGCATAATAGGTGGTGTACACATTTCAGCAACACACATAAACTTAGACTATTAGGAATTCGGGTTCCTAAACGTCATGTGGTTAACCCACACCTGGAAATTTCTCATTCACAACATTTTATCAGAACCCAGAATCTTGCTTGATGCCTGTTCCCCTTTCTCCTTCTTTCTACCCACCCTGCTATCTTTTACTCTCTGGACTCCTCTCTTCTGCCCCTCCCTCCAATTCTGATTAATTTCTTCCAAGATTTGTTTGAATGGCTTGTTTCACTGTCCTTTCATACTCTACCCTAAAGAGGTCATCTTCTATGCATATCAGAATTTTGCTAAACACAAACAGTTCCATCTAAAAGGAGCTCAGAGGGCCATCTGTTAGTATATGAATTGTTTCACCCTACTATAGGCAAAGAAAAATGATTAACAGCAAATTCGGAAGCTTGTGTACACAGATATAAGATCTTCTACTCTTTGAAGGGGCTGAATATTTTTATTTCAAAGATGTTCCACTATAATGCACTTGGGAGGCTCATTTAAGTAGTTCCTTAATGAGCTAAGGTGTTGACTAAGATAGATGTGTTTATTGCCGCCTCACTAATAGGAAGCAAATAGAAAATTTTATATTTATATGTGTGTCTCTGTGACATACATACGCATGCACGTGTGTGTATAATGTATTAAGTACTTTGCCAAGTGATATACATTGAGTACCTCATTTAATCCTCACAATCAGGAGGTAGCTACTGTTATGTCTTCCATTTTACAGAGAAGGAATTGAGGCTTAGAGATATGAGAGGCCTCCCACAAAGTTAAATAGTTTGTGATAGAACCTGTCTCCAGCAGCATCCTTGCTCTTACCCTGGTGATCTATCACCGCCTAAGGATGTATGCTAAAACGCTGGCAGCGGATATATCTGGGGGGAGGATAATAGTTGATTAAAAGGTACCTGTCCAGATTTGCTAAATTTTCTACCACGGACGTATATTACATCCGTAATAGGAAGCCTGCTCCCCAGCACCAATAAATGTTAGGAAGACACCACCACACCAGTTTCATAAGTGATTGAAAATGCAGTGCTGTTATGCAACAAGTCAACGTTAAGCTAGAATAATATGCTATTAATGCCTAATATTTTGTATACTGCTTTATACGTACAAATTATGCTCACATGCATTATCTCAGTTAATCCTTGCAGTGACTCTGTGGGTTACAAAGTAAATATGATGAAGAACTATCAGCCCTCACTTGTGTTTGTCAGAAAAAAGTCAGAGAATAAATTGACTCTTTACTCTCATCAAGTCAAGAAAAGGACGAGCTGGACTGCAAGCCCCCTGAGGCCGGGGCCCATCTGAGAAGTCCACACAGTATCTTTCCCGCCCTGGAGAGCGACGCACAGAACACACCACACAGTAGAAGCTGCTGAACAAATATTTGTTGATGAATGAATGAAACCCAGCGCCTTCCTCTTAGTCATGTCTTCTACCCACTGAACTCCATCTCCAGTCACCTGAGATGTAATCTCCATTGCACTCCCCGGTCAGCCCTTTAGGAGTCTGTCATCTCAATCACCACCCTCGAGAAGGTTGCAAGTGAATATGGAAGGGCCTCAGAGAGCTGTTTAAGCATTGTGTGTGTGTGTGTGTGTGTGTGTGTGTGTGGTAAAACATGCATAACATGAGACATCATTTTGACCATTTTAATGAGTACAATTCAGTGGCATTTAGTACATTGACACTGTTATACAATCAACACCATTATCTAATGCCATAACAGTTGCATCACCCCAAAAGAAAACCCCCGTTCCCCCTTCCTTCCAGCCCCCATCTCTATGGGTTTGCCTGTTCTGGATATTTCATATAAATAGACTCATATTCTATGTGACCTTTTGTGGCTCTCTGACTTAGCATAATGTTTTCAAGTTTCATCCATGTGGTGGCAGGTATCAGCACTTCATTCCTTTTTATGGCTGAATGATAGTCCATTGTATGGATAGGCCATTTAAGCTTTTTTTTTTTTTAGTAATGTAACATTGGTTTATAACATTGTATAAATTTTAGGTGTACATAATTATATTTCTGTGTAGACTACATCATGTTCACCATCCAAAGACTAATTACCATTCATCACCATACCCATGTGCCCTATCACCCCTTTCACCCTCCTTCCTCTCCCCTTCCCCTCTGGTAATCACCAATCTAATTTCTGTGTTTGTTTGTTGTTTTTCTCCTCCATTTATGAGTGAAATCATATGGTATTTGACTTTCTCTGTCTGACTTATTTCACTTAGTGTAATACCCTCAAGGTCCATCCATTTTGTCACAAATGGCAAGATTTCATCTTTTTTATGGCTGAGTAGTATTCCATTGTGTATATATACCACATCTTCTTTATCCATTCGTCCATTGATGGGCACTTAGGTTGTTTCCTGGTCTTGGCTCTTGTGAATAATGCTGCAATGAACATAGGGGTGCAAATATCTTTTCCCATTCATGTTTTCCTGTTCTTTGGATAAATACCCAGCAGTGGAATAGCTGGATCATATGGTAGTTCTATTCTTAATTTTTTGAGAAATCTCCATACTGTTTTCCACAGTGGCTGTGCCAGTTTGCATTCCCACCAGCAGTGTATGAGGGTTCCCTTTTCTCCACATCCTCTCCAACACTTATTGTTTCTTGTCTGGGCATGAGGTGATATCTCATTGTAGTTTTGATTTGCATTTCCCTAATAATTAATAATGTTGAACATCTTTCACATGCCTGTTGGCCATCTGTATGTCTTTGGAAAAATATCTGTTCAGATCCTTTGCCCATTTTTTAATTGGATTGTTTGTTTGTTGTTGAGATGTATGAGTTCTTTAAATATTTTGGATACTGACCCCTTATCAGGTATGTGATTTGCAAACATCTTCTCCCAATTGTTAGGTTGTCTTTTCGTTTCATTGATGGTTTCCTTTGCTGTGCAGAAGCTTTTTAGTTTGCTGTAGTCCCATTTGTTTATTTTTTCTTTTGTTTTCATTGCTTGGTGAGTCATGATATTCAAAAAGATACTACTAAGACTGATGTCGAAGAGAGTATTGCCTATGTTTTCTTCTAGAAGTTTTTATGGTTTCAGGTCTTACATTCAAGTCTTTAATCCATTTTGAGTTAATGTTTGTGTGTGGTGTAAGGTAATGTTCTGCTTTCATTCTTTTGCATGTGTCTGTCCAGTTTTCCCAACACCATTTATTGAAGAGACTTTCCTTTTTCCATTGTATGTTGACTCCTTTGTCAAAGATTAGCTGTCCATAGATATGCGGGTTTGTTTCTGGGCTCTTGATTCTATTCCATTGATCTGTGTGTCTGTTTTTGTGCCAGTACCGTGCTGTTTTGATTACTATAGCTTTGTAGTATATTTTGAAATTGGAGATTGTGATGCCTCCAGCTTTGTTCTTTTTTCTCAGGATTCTTTTGGCTATTGAAGGTATTTTATTGTTCCATTAAGCATTTTTTAAAGGTGGAAAATGGGTCTAGCAGGATGAGAGATTAGGCTGGAGAAGAGGAAGCTAAAGCATAACTTCACGTTTAAGAAGAATTTATTTAGGAAGATGCGGAGACGTTATTCTTCATGTTTGTGGGGGACAAAATCAGAGGAAACCAGTGAGGAGGAGGGCAGAAGAGATTCTTGGCTGAGCTATGGAACAAGTCTTGATGATCAGGGCAGCTAGCACGAGAAGGCACCCTTGAGGGAAGCTTTGGAAGTGGAATCTCTGACTTTCAGAATGAAAAAGGTCATCTCTTCCTTCCAGATGAATATTTGTGGGGCATCCACCACCCAAGAGCACCGGACTAGGCCAGGTGACATTTCAAAATCATTCTCATGCTGTAATTCTAGGACCATGAGAAGGAAAACTCAAAGAGTATAAAAGTAAATCACAGGGAGTTTATGAAGATACAAGACTGACCATTAGGTAACTGCATAAGTAGTTTAAAACTACCTAAATTGGCTATAATGTTAGAAAAGGGCAGGTGACATTTTGACAGAAAAACAAATTAATAATGGAATAAAGTAGCAATTGATGGCCTTGATTATAATTTACAGTGCAAAGAAAAAGGTCAATTCATCTTCTGGATTTTATTTGGGTTAGAGATAATTATGTTTAGGTAAAAAGAGATGAAACTCCTAATCACAAGATAACGCCAGTTCTTTAGAGAACATCTTGTGCCCCCCAAAAAAGAGAAAAGGAAGCACAGTTATTATTTCTTTAATTTCAAACTCAAGTTCAATATAAATCACCTAGAAAGAAAAATTATCTATGAAGATTAAAAATATTGTAAGTTCTCAAATCATTAGACTTAGATGCCTTAAGAAAAACACCCACCAGTGCTTTCAAACCAGTTTTAAGTCCTAATCCTTGCATGCTTAAATAAACATTACACACACAGATGCAGTGTGTGAAGCAGGCTCGGCTTTAAGAGGGGAAAGATTACGTTTCTGTGTTTACTCAGGAGCTGGCTAAAACACATTCCCTTTGGCCCTGACACACAGAAATTAGAGTTTTCGAAACTGGAAAGGGAGCATTATGTCTTTAAACACACAGACTGAATGCGGCTTGTATTTTACAGAAATCACGAGATGTTTCTCTCTCCCACCTTCTTCTGAGCCATCAAAGAGGAGACTGTGTGAACAAAACAGCACAGTAACATGTCACATTCCATATACATCGATTTATCAAATCCAGGAAGAAACCTTCGCCCTTTCTGGACTAGTGATCAGCACCGGACCAGCATAAAAATCTGAGAAATGGAGAATGTTCATGGAAAATACACATCAAAAATGAGCATCAAAAAGTCATTTTTTGTGCATACGTTTACCTTTATTTACTTAGGCTCTGAAAAGTTAGTCCAGGCCTCATTGTGACTGTTGAGGGTTCTAGGCACCTTTGCTTTCGCAGGCCCCTTCCTCCGTAAAAAAATACAAACGATTACACCTTATGACAGTGTTGGTATAGAGATGAATATAATCCAGGCTGGATTCATTAGTATATATTCATTATTATGATATTCAGTTTTTCCTCTGATTTTAAAAGAAATAAAAATTAAACCATTTTCATGGGCTCCTAGAAGTTTTGGAGGCCATATGTCTGTGCCTGCTATGCCCAATGTATCCATCATCCCTGAGTCAGTGAGTCAACAAGTATTTAGCCCATGTGGTGAGCAGAGCTCCAGACAGGCCCTGGAGGGACAGGCAGAAGTGTAAGAAGGAACTTACAATGCGGTTGGTTTGAGGGAACTTTCGCTCATAGAGGGGCAAGAGGCCAAGCAGGAACACCCGACAGCGAGAGGTCTGGGGCGGGTGGGAAGGACAGGGGAGATGGTGGAGGGTGAGGAGTGTGGAGGTGGCTATTAGGCAGGAGGTTATTGCTGCACCAAGTTATTGTCTTAGGGGCCTGAGTGAGCTTGATGACAGTGAACATGGTAAGAAGGAAGTGGACTTGAGAGAAGAGACAGAAAGAACGGGAAGGGTAGGAAGTCACTGATGATGCTCTGGTGTTAGATGGCATCTTAGACCACAATTCTTAGAGGCTTTATGTCACATTAGCATGATTTCCTTGTGTGTTGGCCTTCAATATTTCATTTAAAATGTTCTCTCTTGATTTCCTCTTCCCACAAAAAGACAGAGCCAGACTTATATGTATAATTAAAATGTGACTGCAGTTGAGCTACGTGTGACCATGTTTCCCTCTTGCTCATAGCAGCCATCTCATTTTTTCCCCCAATCATTTGCATTTGGAAAAAATAGAAGTGTAATTTAAAAGGAGATTGGTTCAAACTCATGTTCTGGCCGTTTTCAATTGTAGCAGCCTGGTCAGAATGTCCTTGCCATCCACCACACTCTGGGCAGTTCCCAGACACTGAATAAATGACATATTTGAGTGGAAATTGAAATCAGCATTTCAATACTATTTTAAGTTTGGTTTCAAAACCACGTACTCTTTCCTCTAAAACTGGCACCAATCACAGTGGTGACTTGTAGCACTTCAGAATAACCTTCCAGATATTTTTAGTGTTTTCACTGTGAAAATACCAGTGTTCAAAAAAAGGAAGACAAGAGCGGAAAACCCAGACTCAGGAGATGCTCAGAGATACCCTGCAATATGATCAATTATTTAGGGACTAATTTCTCAGGCCCTGTGCTAGGAAATTCATATATGATGAAGATGGTCCCTGTCATTAGAGAGTTCACAGTCACTGGAGGAAAGAAACAAACCAACGAGACGATGACAGTGTGATGTGATATGTATTACTGCAGAGACTTGCCCGAGGTGCAATAGGAACTCAGAAGTTTGCTTCAAAGCTGGGGGACAAGAGGAAAGTGACTCATGAAGGCTTACAAGAGAAGGTGATACTTCGGCAAAGACTGCTGGTTGCCTACCCAATATCCCCTCTCTTCCTTATTAACTTAAAGCTCATTTTTATTCAGTGTGGCAATATGCTCGGCTGAGAAATTACATTTCTCAGTCTTCCTAATGATTATGTCACTAAATTCTGACCAGTGAGATGTAAATGGACATTTTGATCAGTTTGTCAGGAAGATTCCTTAAAAGGGAGAACAGACAGCTAGCACTTGTCCTTTTGCTTTCCCTCCTTCTTCCTTCCTATCTGGAATGTGGATGTGTTAGTTGGAGCTCCAGCAGCCATCTTGGACCATTACGTGATCTTGAGAATAAGATCCAAGGACTAAGTATGGCGGACAAAAAATGATTGCCCACCATACAGCTCTGAACCACCTACCTCTGGAATCCCTTTATATGAAAACAATATAACACATCTTAGCTATTTTTATTTTGAGTTTCCTTAATCCTAACTTATATTGTGCCCATTGAGCTAAGTTTTGAAGGATTAGTAGGAATCAGCAAGGTGAACAGAAGACAGAAGGAAAAACTTTGACAAAGCCACGGGAGCATGAAGACACATGGAACACAAAGGGACTTGTAGGTGGTTCTGCTTGGCTGAAGTTATAGGCAATGAGCTTAGGGCGTAGAGCATCTACTCTCTTTCAGGCTAGCTACCTCTAGTGACACATCTAGTCCTTCAGTCATAAACGTGCAGCCACCGCAAAGGATGAATATTTACTTAATGGCCCCACAGCACAGCCGAGAACTCTGGTCTTGGTGAGGTGAGAGAGTAACAGGAGGGAAGGAGGTGAGGGCAGGGCAGGTGCCTGTAAAGGTGTGTGTCTAGGAGTTCCTGCTCTGGGTAGGGTGACGGTGTTTTCTCCGTGAAGAGAGGCAGTGAGCCTGGAAAAGAGAGGGTTTGGGGAAAGAAGAGGAAGTTGGAAATAGTTGCTACTCATTATGCTGTTGTGTCCTTGTTCATCTAATTTTCCCTAATTAAAATGACTTCATGGTTCCGCTCCTGCTTCAGCCTGATCCAGAGCTTGCTTTGATTCCTCCTGTCCGCTCTCCACTGCAGACTGCCCTGAACGCTGGGACAGGCTCCCCTCTCTGGACTCTTCTCTCCAGTTATCAGACACACTATTGCTTTGTGTTGTGGTGTAGGTTGTGTAGTCTGCAACCCTGTCTTCAAGCACAGTGATAAAAATGAAAAGGTAAGAGATAGAAAGGGTTTTAGAATTAGCTGGACCTATGACCTTGGATGCTCAGCGTCTGTAAGAATTAGTTTCCCCAACTGCAGAATGAGGGGAAAATCACTCTCTTGAAGAGTTGTTATGAAGACTCAGAGAATTCATATATAGTGCTAAGCACTGGCCTGGTGCATAATAGGCACTTAGTAAGAGGGAGTTTTTAGCATTGTTTCTATAAGACATAGCATGCACTTGATAATCACTCTTGAGAAGGTAGGTCCAGTCTCCAGGGTCCCTGACCCAGGGTGTCCAACAATCCTGGTCATTGAAGAGGCAAGGGGGCTATAGAAAGAAGTATCCAATTGATGGGCACTTCAGTCATGGAAGGATCCCACTGCTCATTCCAGTTTGGGACTAAGGATCTAAGGTCTGAGATGTAGGAAGGAAGCCCTATGAGGGTGGGGACGGAGTCTGTCCTTAACTCAGGGCCCCATAGAGGGAGGAAGAGTTAGGGGCGCTTAAGCCATATTTATTTGTTGAATGAATGAAAGAATGAATGAATGAATCTGAGGCAGCAGGACTTCTCTTTGGGAAAAAGCAGTTCCCTTTGCCTTTATTTCCCCTTGAGTTATGAAATATCCTTGTCCCCTGGAAAATGTGCACTTGCACATCCTTAAATCTTTATCTATGCAGCTTAACTCCTCATTTTGTCAATGTGGTTTTGACAGAGCAGGTAATAGAAAGCAATGAAAGATCTCTGGGAAAACAGGACTCTTAAAACCTTTTTGAAGAGGGTCGTGAGCAGGCCGAGCGCACCTCCAGCTCCTCCCTGTACTCTGGCAGGCCCTCTCGACACAAAAGTGGGGTCTGTGTTCTTGCTCCACAAAGCACCTGATTTATGAGACAGCTTTGCAGGAATTTAATTAGTGAAGGAATGTGCAAAGCTTAAGCGCTTCAGATGTCATTAACCACCGGGGAGGGGAGCAGGAGAGGAGAAAAGGCTAACAGATGTTTGATTCAGCCTCGCTCCTCCGAAGCAGATCGCTGCACACATCGTTTTTCTATTTGGGTAGCTCTTGGGTAAATCTTGTTAATGATATTTCATTCTTTCAGGAGCCTGGTTTAACATGTATCCAGTTGAAAGCGAATAGAAATGCACCTTCTGCCTTATGAGGGGAAATAAGCTAATGTTTTTTTAAAAAATCTTGTTATTTCAAGGTTGCTTTGTAAGGTCATTATTTCAACACGTTGAGTGACTGTTGATCCATGAGTTGAACGAACACGAATCTTTAGTTTCCGAAAGTGAAGTTGTGGCCAGTCTGTGAAGGAGCTGCATGTTTGGGGTTTAATGGCTGTAAGTGTTTAACAGCACTTGACTCCTTTTAAATCAGATCGCCATTTTGTGCGCAGAAGAGTATTCTGTGAGGTGGTCGGCTTACACGGCCAGCCATCAGGGCAGCTTCCCATCCGGGGCTGGCAGTGACGGCCTCGCTGGCCTCGGGGCAAAGTACTGCTGGAGGGGACCTGAGCTGGGCTCCAACTAGTTGAAATGGGTGGCATTTGCTGTCTTTCACCAAAACTAAAACTGCTTTTGACACATAGGAACAGGCTACTCAATTCAATGGTGTCATAGAAATAAGAAATGCAAGAGCCTCGAGCCAGTCTCATTTACCTCTCTAGCAGCTCCTGTTTACAGCTTGTTTGTCAGCATCTATTCCAAGTTCTTTCTGATGTTAACATCTCAGGATACTCAGTTTTGGGTGAGAGAATTAGAAAAGGAAGGAAAAGATGCATACCAACTAGACTTGCTTTACATTCCATGTGTAGGCTCCAACTGACTTTTGAGAAATTCTAAAGAGCAAGCTCCTAGAACTTTTCTCCTCTAGAAATGTTAGCATAATGGTGTTCTGCGACTGATTGCTGCCAAGCTGAAATTACCCGCTTTCAAAGCATAATACCACTTACAAAATGAAAAAAGAAAATCAGCAAAGCGACTTCTTGTCCTGGTCTCCTTGATTTCTGGACCTCTACACTCCAAACCGTTAGAAATTAACACTTAACTATCTGCCACTTTCTTCCAGGTCACTTTATACTCTTTCCTAAGTTTAACCATTCCAGTAGAGCAGGGTATTGTCATGTAGGGCAACTGATCCCAAGAATAAAAAGGTTTTCTAATATTTGGATATGACACAAAATGCTTTGGACAGTTAGCTGTGTTTATTCCATAGCCCTTCCTTTTTCAACTTTTTTTTTTTTAATTGCATTGAGTATTTTTTAATTTACTCACTCACTCAACCGGCAGCTATTTGTTGAGTGCCTATTCTGTGTCAGACTCCAGAGATAGAATGGAGAATAAGACACAATCTCTGCATTCACAGTGAGCTCTGCAAGCAGCAGCACTCAGAAACAGAAAGAGCTGAAGCAGGGCTGGAGCTAGTTGCACAGGAGAAGTCATAGAGGGTTGTTAGGATCAGGATCGTCATGTACAGTTGTGTTGGGTGTGCACTGTTGGAGGTGCCTGGGGAAAAGGGGCCAGCGGGGCTTTGCAACAGTCTGAAAATGCCCCCAACTGGAGGAATGGAGCCTTTTCCTAGATCTCACAAAGGTATTATACGTGTTAGCAGTGAACCAGTCAGGATACATACACCATTTACTAATCATAGGTTTTAGGCAATTCCATTTCATATTTCTGTGAATATGAAATGGAATTTTTCATAATTTTTCGTATTTTACTAAAACTTTTAAATCTTCAGATTTTTATATTATGCTCATTCAGTTCAATATCCTAGAAACAAAAGAATACAACTGTCATGGAGTTTGTAGACAGGTCTGTTGGATGATGAAGTTAGTACGTAGAAAGGAAATTGTGTTTGTTGCACCCTTTTAATACTGCGTGTGGATGGCATGCACCTCTATGCCCCACCTTCAACAAGTGTCGGACAAGCCCAGTTGCTGAGGTTACATGGGCAATTTGCTGAGTCTTTCAAAAAGAAAACAAAGACCAAACAAGTTCACAACACATTACATTTTAACTTGATAGAGGAAGGCTTAAAACTTTTTAAAACATGTAGACTTTCAAGAATAAAATGTTTGGCAAACTTGCTCTCAGTAGACCTGTTTTTACATCAATGTTTCCTGAACAATTGAAGAAGATTCGAGATAAGGTAGCCACCTGGAGAAAGCTTTAAATATCAACAAATCAGGGATTTTGCTCCCTTTTTTTTTCAATTAAAAAAAATTTAGCACCAATTTTTTTTTGTTTTTCTACGAATTCTTCTATTTTCTAGGAGATATCACAAATCCTCCAGTTTGCCGGGTGCAGTATGCTTCAGGAATGGAGCCCCACGTTTGGCAAGGGATCACTGTGTTCACGTGGTAAGTCCAGGGGCTCGACCTCCTGCTGGGTTTTGACTGTCACTTATCACTCTGTCTAAATGATTTCAATTAATTGTTGGAATGTTATCTGGAAGGCAAATCCTGTGTCTGCAGGCGTGCAAAGAAACGTTCTGGAGCTACTCTGCTGAAACAGGTGGGATCAGTTTGGACAACTATAACCCAGTAGACTGGAAAATTCCCACAAAGACAGGACAAAAAGCAGGTTTCCATGGCTCTGTTCCACCATCACAGCTCACCCAGTCTCCCAGAGCAGTGCTGGACCACCAAGGAAAGGGCCATATTGGAGTCCTTGTGTCCCCTGCCTGTTGTCTCACTGATTTTTCTTTGTGTGACTCTTGCATCTCCCTAACCTCTGTTGAATGCTTAATTCACTGCTCACTGATTTTCAGTATGACTTAATAGAGAAACCAGAATTCAAAAATCTTTGAAGGAAATCATTGTCTCTCTTCCATAACTATAGGGCTTTTGTGAAGGGCTTTATTGGGCGCCCTTTGGGAGTTTCCATTCAACCTGTTATGCTTTAAGACCACTGCCTCTGAGTAGAGGGTCCAGTTCCCTTTAAACCTCTTATTCTCTCTAGTGGGAGTTACAGAGGAGCTTATCTTGTCCTCCTCTATCTTTTCTAGGTCTGACTCTAGAAATGTATGCACAGAAGCTCTAACTACACTTCCACGAAAGGAACAGGGGCTTGTCTCATTCTCCTATGGGACAGTCAGGCCACTGGCTAGTATCGTCCTTTGACCTGGTCAAGTGGCCCACTCCACTCTAAGCCTCAGAGGACCATGCACCTCAACAAACCCTCCTCAGAGCAGGCCCACCCCGACACCTGGAACCAGCTGGGGCAGGCAGCGCCATCTGAGCAGAGCACCGTGAGGCCATCTCTATTTGTCCCCATCAGGGTGCTCTCCAACCCTCCACCCTCGACCCAGTGCATGGGGTTGACCAGATGCCCTGAGAAATTTTGTGAGTCTTGTCCATAGGATTGTCCTAGCCCTTGGCCAGTGGGGTTCCAGGAGGGCCACCTGGCCAGCAGATCCCAGCCACTGGACTGCAAGGTATTTCTTTCACTGGGTCATGCAAGGTTGGGCCACCAGAATGGTGCTGACATACTGCTTTGGGGTGACTGTCACTGATGTTGGCCACAGGACAAAATCAGGGCTCTGAGCTCTGGACGGCACGCTGCCCGCCATTGGGCTGGAGCTGCATTTGTGGGCTCCTGTTGGCTCTCACTTATCTGTGTTCTGGCCATGGTGCTGCCTGGTCCACAGCACCCGCGTCGGGGAGAGGTGGCTCTGGCGTCCTTTACTCTGTGTGCTCCCCTCTGTTGTGAGCACCCAGGACAGTCACCCTACACTTTCTGCAGGCTCTCTGCCACCTGTCGGACAGGCCCCCAAGGGGAACTGCACCTGTGCTCCAAGAGCTTTTTTTTTTGGTGAGGAAGATTATCTCTGAGCTAACATCTGTGCCAATCTTCCTCTATTTTGTATATGGGACACCGCCACAGCATGGCTTGATGAGCAGTGCGTAGGTCCATGCTCAGGATTTGAGCACGTGAACCTTGGGCCACCGAAGTGGAGCACATGAACCCAACACTACGCCACTGGGCTGGCCTCTCCAAGAGTTTTTGAGACTGTTTCTCCATAGTCACTCATTCTGAGTGATGCACTCTGTTGCTTCCAACGGATATCCAGGGCACCTTGATCTCTAGGGCCAGTCTCAATGAGGGGCTAGCATTCCTTGAAGGAATAGGATGGCTCTTCTCAGTCAGCCGATAGGTTTATTGCTTTTCTTCCTCTTTGGTGATAGTGTACACGGCTGCATTCTAGATCACATTCTAGAAATGCAGTGATGGCAGCCTAAGAGAAATACCATACTAGGCTAATGCTATAAAACTCCAAAAGGAAAAATTTATATGACCAGAAAAGGAATTCTTATTCACATTTTTCTGCAGAGTCTGGGTAAGACTTACATGTTTGGTCATCATCAACCTTTGAGAGAGCCATGAAGCACGTATTCATGGGCCACAAGATGCATGACGCAGCATCATGTGTAATTCTGTGACCAGCATTGAATAGTTGGTGTTAGGGAACTGCAGAGGCCCAAAGATATATATTGTTTCAATACCAACCGGCTCTAAAGAGCCATGTCATTGTGAGTAATAACAACATTGCTACCTCTTACTTGTGGTGAAAGATATAAAAATTAGCCAGGACCTGCATTTGATAATAAAGAACATGATGAGATAGTTCCTGGACTTGAACAGGAAAAGATGGTGTCTGGTTGGACTGTAAAGAAATACGTAAAGTGCCTCTTCTCCATCCATTACTCAAAGTCCTCCACCCGTTACTACAAAATCCTAGCGTAGGCCTCACATAGGCCCATGGGTTTTGTAATTTTTTTATAATTAAAATCTTTATATAATCAAATTGTTTATATAGACAAGGGTCCCACAAAAAACATCTGCCTGGACCCTGCATAGTCTCGGGGCAGCCCTGCCTCTGGCTCACACGGCTGGGGACACATTCCTGCCTTTAGTCCCCCCAGCGTTGCTCGGTGTGCTGAGTCTCAGGACTCCCCCTAGGGTCCCTGAAGATGGGAACTGAGCCCCTGCCCTTATAGAGCAGGAGGTTCCCCATTCACCTTTATTCTGTCCCCAGAGAATAGCCTACTACCATCCACACATGATTGGCCTCAGTCAATGTTCATTATTCATTATATGGACTTGATTTGGGCTTTGAGGATTTTAGAATTATTTAACGATTCATTCAACAAAGGCATTTATTCGGTTCTTGCTCTGTGCCAGGAAATGCACAGGACTTACAAAGATAAATAAGACCTGGTTCGCCTCCTCTAGGAGCTCACAGTGTAGTGGGAGACAGAGCAATAAGCAGATAGGTGCAACAAACCAATAGGAGCTATCAATAGACCTATGCCGGGTATGGACGGAGCACAGAGAGCCCGGGGCCTCTACACAGAGCGAGACCTGTGGAGGCTTCACAGAAGTCTCTTTATACAAATCTGTGTGAACTAAGCTATGAAAGATGAGAGGGGGTTCACCCAGCCAGAGGATGGGATGGGAGGAAGGGACTGGGCAGTCGAGCCATCGGGGGTAGGCAAGCGGCTGGACTGGGCACGAGGTAGAGCACATGTCAGGTTCCGTGTGGCGGGGATGCAGGGCAGAGGCATTGGATCCTCAGCAGGGATGAAGCTGCAGCGGTGGGAAGGACCAAGATCAAGGGGGGATTAATATGCCACATTGAGGAACCTGGGCTTTAGACCATGCACATTGAAGAACCACTGACGGTACTAAGTGACAGAGGTATGTGATCTTATTTTCTTCTAGAAATCTATCTGGAAGTGGTGTAGATTCTAATTTAGGGAGAGATTGCAGGCAGGGGACAGATAGGAGCTTGTCATTGTCACAGTATGCAGTTCAGAGAGGACTGAGAGTCAAGGCAGCAGCCCCCAGGAGGCAGAGGCCAGGTCAGTGATGGGGACTCCACACCGTGAGGATGGCACATGTGATAGAAGCGCTAGGAGAGCAGATCTGCTAGAAATGTCTTGGCTGCAAGAAAAGCCAACTCACAGTGGGTTCTTTTTCTCTCCAACAAGAAGTCCAGACCTCGAGGGCTGCTGGCTTTCGCTGGGAATCACAGCGCTGTCGGGGCTGCTGTTTCTGCTCTGGGCATCACGTGGCATTCAGGCAGGAAGAAAGAGAGGAGGCAGCACAGTCAGTGTCTGTCCTGGTTCCTTTCCTTCCCAGCTGTCGCTGTCTTCCACCCTTCGCCCTTCAAGAAAAGAAAGGCCGCAGGAAGTGGGCTGTGCACTATCAGGGGCACGGGGTGGGGGGGTAAAGCAGGCCACCGCCATCTGTGACTCACGCCCGCATCAAACTCGCCCAGGCTCTGTGGATGTCCTGTTGGCGCTTGGCTCCATTTTGCTCCCCTGGAAGTTGAAATAGCAAGAGCGAGGGGCGGGTATGTAGGAGAGGGGTGTTTTTCAGGGTCCTCATCACCAGTTTAAGCAACAGAAGCTCTCAGTGCGGACGCCGAGCCACCTTCCTCAGAGGGCCTCCATTAGGGAGGCAAACTGACACAATAATAATAGTAGTCACCATCTAGGGAGCACTTTTCATTAGCCCTGTGTCAGGCACCACTCTAAATGGGCTACAGACTTCTCAGCTAATCTCAGATTTGAGGTAGACATTATCACCCCATTTTAAATAAGAAAATTGAGGCGTGTCTTGCTTCCCTTGCCCAAGACCACACAGCTAGCAAGTGGCAAGCCGGGAACCGAGCCAAGGCAGGCCACCTGAGGCCCCGTTTGCAGTCAGCTCTTCGGCACTGCTGGGTACAACCTTGACCCAGGAGAACTAGGGCTCGGAAGCCCATCATGTGCTGAGGCTTCAGTGTTTGGGAAAATGCTGCCAACCAGGCCAGGACCCTTCCTGACGAGTAACTCTCCTCTTAGCATCCTGCGCGCACAGCTCAACAGCTATAGACAGGAAGCCCTCCGCACAGGTTAAAGGCAGAATGTTTTTCCCTTTTCCTTTACCTGAATTATCTGAATGACTACCCTAACTGCAGCCTGACCCCCAGCTCCTTTTCATTTTCTGTGAACAAACATCAGAGGCCCGACACGTGCTAAGTGCTGTCCAGCCACTGGGGTGAAGTCTTGAACAGCTCTCCCTCCGTTCCCACATCCACTGTCACCTACTGGAGAATTATTATTGTGTTTGTTTCTCTGTTTAAGTCACAGCATTAACATTCACTCCCCACAGTACCTCTGTAATATTTTTATATGCTTAAAACCAGCATAAATGTTGTCTATAATAATCATAGGAAGCCTGGAATAATAAGCCTTCTTCTTTAGAAAAAATTGTAAGAAGGGAGAGAAGAGATTTTTGCTTTTATTTTGATGGGTCCTGGGTACTCCGATGGAGCGCTTAGTGGGATTAAAGACAGCAAAGGTGAGCACAATAGCCCTGGAGGAGAAGGCGGTGAGCCGGGCCAGGTCTCTGCCCGGCAGAGCCGGGGAGCTGGTTCACATCAGCAGCTGTCTCTCCTGGGCTCTGACTGGACCAGAGGAGTCGTCCCAGGCACCCAGGCGTTACTCAAATCATCCGCTGGATAATTGCCCTTAAAAACAGCTGAATGCGTTTCAAAGGGGATTATGGAATCTGCTCTGGCCCTCTTTAAATAAAGGACCTTTGCTTAGCTCCAGAATTGTTTCCCTGGCTCTCTGGGACGTAGGCATATGACTCAGTGACCTCGTAAATTCCTCAGCAGCCCGGGGATTCCATCCTTCCGCTTCCTCATGGCGGGTGAAACAGCTGTGGCAAAGCCCTTGGCCTTCTTTCCACTCTTCTACGCTGTCATCCTCTGCAGCTTTAGGGTGTATTGGTTCCCATGGAAACGGCGATGTCCTTGCTGTGGACAGAAGTTAATCACAGCCAAACGGGGGAAATAAAGTACATTTTTATCTTGGATTGAAATTTGTATCACGATTCATGAAATGGAAGAGAGAAGGCAGCAGAAGAAAAGCAGTAGGGTAAGAAGCACAAGGGAGGGGAGGAAAGGAGGAGCGGGGTCGAGAGCGATTCCTGGTGCGGCTGCCCGAGGACACTGTTGGAGCAGAGGCTGTGGTTGAAATGTCCTGTGCGCCTCACTGCATGCCAGGCGGGGTCTGTCCCAGCTCTCTCAAAGGCCCTGTAGAACCAGAACCCCCTGGCTGGCCCCGCAGGCTGCCAGCCTAATGTGGTCTGAGAGGCGCCCGCCCCAGGGTGTCTCCTCCACCTGCGGGTCACCAGGCCTGAAATTACACCATGAGAGGTCAAGTCCCTTAGGAACATCTTTCAGTCGTGACACAGGTTCTGCTAAATGAGGTAACAGTTTAAGCCGTGATCGACTCATATTTTTAGAGGATATTTTGCTAGGTCCCTTTCAAGCCCTAGCAATTAATTGAGGGCCAGGCACTCTGGCACTTAGAAAATGCTTAATAAACTTACCAGTCTCCAGAGAGACGTCCACCTCCTCTTCCAGGTCTCTGTCCTGCTCATCTTATCAGCTGCTTCCTGCCATCTGAGCACCTACTCCGTACATCCACCTAGGAGCAGACCCAGACCGGTGGAGTTTGAAGCTTAAAGGGTTTTGCACCCTCTTTAAGAAAAAGAATGCAAAACTACAATTATAAAGTTAGTTTACAAGGTCTTGAAAGGGGACCATGCAAATGAGGGGCTTATACTGCATTATCTTCATGGTAATTTACCACCTCTGCATTTATTACCTAATTTAATCTTTAAAACAACACCATCAGGCACATAGTTTTCTCTTTTAAACATAGAAACATATTTCTGTTTTTTAAACATGTTTCATGTTTAAAAAAAAAACATATTTCTCTCATAGAAAACAGGCTCTATGAGAGTCATCAAAATTTACTAAGGGGCCAGCCCGGTGGCGTAGTGGTTAAGTTCAGCGTGCTTCGAGGGTTAGGATCCCAGGTGCGGACCTATACCACTCATCAAGCCATGCTGTGGCACCATCCCACATACAAAATAGAGGAAGATGAGCACAGACGTTAGCCCAGGGCCAATCTTCCTCAAGCAAAAAAAAAAAAAATTACTAAATCCATGGGTTAAATTGTGACTCCTTGGGATTGTTAATTAGGAATAGATCATCGGGGGATGTCTCCATAGCTGCTTTTTTTGCATGAGCATCAGCTGTAACACGCAGAATCAATCCCACTTTTCCAAAATGTGACTTTCATTTCCCCTCCAAATCCACACCAGCTGATGGAATTAGATTTCAGCTATGGTTGGAGTGCTGGAGATGGTATCGTGTATCCCACTTGCAAATAATTGATTGGTTTCTTGCAATGCATTACATGCTCTCACCACAGAACAGAGATGGAAACTGAGACCGTCAACTGGATGGCTGGTTAATGTCCACAGGCAATGTGCGTCTGGTGTTACAGGACCGGAAATCAGGACCAGCTTACCAAGCAACTGGACAGGGCGGTTTCTGGAGTCCCCTTGGTTGCGCTGAGTTATGTGGATCCTCTCAGACTGACAGTGGAACCAGCCTTCCTTTTCTTTCCTGTCTTAGTATTAGCAATATTATCCAGTCTTCCATTTAAATCTAATCAATTTTACATAGATACATGCAGAAACACCCTCACACGCAAAGCTTTTAAGTGTAGCTCCTCTGGTGTTGTCTTCAAAATGGTAGAAACTCAAATCAGTCAGAAAAATTGAATACTCTCCCGCCTCATCCTCTCCGGAAACCCAGAGCGAGCTCATGGCAGGAAGACTATTTACTTACAGTGTGCCTTATGGCAGGCCGGCTGCCCTCCAGAGGGATCCCAGCAGCGATCCAGCCGGGACAAAGTCACAGAGAGCAGGGCGGGAAGAGGAGATGCCCCGCACAAGGAGGGAGCAGGGGTGCCAGGGCGAGTCGGGACCCCTGCCCAGAATCTAGATCACAAGTACTGTAGGGAGTATTTGCATCTGAGGCGCAAATCTCGGATGCAAATCTTTCCCGAGGGCTTTTGTAGACAAAGCGCTGTTGTCAGCCCCATAATGACAGCACAAGTTTATTAGGCAATTGCTAAGTATTTTTGTATCTACATTGACTTTAATCTATCATCTAATTTATCCTCACAACACCATGCGGAAGGAACAATGGTAAGTAGCTCCTTTTCACAGATAAGGAAACGGGGATTCCATGATATGAAGTAACTCTCAAGGCCCCCAGGTTAGTGAGCAGCGGAGTCAAGGGTCGGATCAGTTCTAGTTGACTCTGGAATCATGCTCCAAATCTGGATGACGTTTGTGGGGCACTTACCATGTGTCAATCCCCATGCTAGCAATTTGCGTAGAGTCTCTTATTTGATCACACTTATCTGTAAGGTTTTTTATTCCTGCCTTCGATAGCTCTAATTTATTCTGGGGAAGGGGGCAAGGTAAATGACAATGAGATGTATATTTTAAAAACTGTAATACAAATCAGAGTAAAATAAGTGCAAAAGAAAGATGAAGAGTTCACCAAGTTAATGGTTCTGGGATAGATTTTTAAGGATGGTTTAGATTTTCAACACTTTGAGTTGGAGAAACAAGGGATTCCCCACAGAAGGGCCCATATGGACAGAGACAGGGGAATGTTTGAGAAATGTGTGTCTAGTTACTATGGTCTGACTGAAGCATAGGTTGTGTGTAAGGGACACTTGGCTGGGGAGTTGGACAGGCATTGACCACCAGGTTGAAAAATTCTCAATTAATCTGGTAGATAATGGGGGAGAGATGATCAGGTCAGAGCTAAACTTCAGAAAAGAAAATGCCACAGCATTTGTAGAGCAGACCAGTGCAATCGTTTGAACAGGAGGTAGCAAAGGTCTGAATTTGGGTGAGAATAGGGAGGATGGAGGGGAGTGTTGTACAAGAGACATGTCTGAAACACTGGCTCTTGTGTTTCCACCTGTGAGAAAAGACTCACGTCGTGACCCTATTCACTCTGCCCAGGGTCTGTAACTGGGCCAGAAAACCGGTCTGGCTCCCCATAGGGAGCCAGAAAGTGTCTCTAGGGGAGACTGTTTCTTCTGAAGATGTTGACTCCCTGGAGAGCCTGAATCCTGCCCAATACTGCAGGGGAGGCCCATCTGCAGTATTGACTATGCACTGTTTTTCCTACATCTGTGAACCCGGAATCCCAAAGGGTAGGGAAGAATGGGAGAGCAAAGAGCTTGAGAAATGGTTTGTAGGTCTGGCAGGAGCATTGGCTGTCGTAGGACACAAAATCTACATTTTGTAAGCATAACTGTTTTACATCTTTCTATGTTTTCTTTGTTGTTTTCTCTTTCATTCTCCTTTTGTGTTTTCTGTGGTGGGACCATTTCAAATCAAGTTCCCTCTGAATATTATTGCCTGTCTCAGCTGTGCTGAAAGGAAATAAGAAAAAGGGATTCTTTTCTCCCTGGATCTGAACGTTCAGGGTGTGGGAACATGAGGGCTCTGGGCACGCTGGGAGCTGACGGGAAACCCAGGAGAGTTTACAGAAGAGGCAGGACGGGCTGGAGCAGCTGTTCCTTCTGGCCCAGAGTCTTCTTCCTGCGCTCTTCTGGCGTGTTTGGATTTTCATTTTCATTACCAGAGGAGGTCCCCTTACTTCTGGATACACCACTGACATTTTTGATTCATTTACGGAAGGACCACGATTGAAGTGATCCAGAGGGACAAGAAGAGCCCAGTGTGACCCTCCAGTCCATCCTCCATGAAGCTGCCAGGGTGATCAATCTGAAAAGCAAATGTTATCCATCACCCCAGAATCAACTCTCTCCACGTTGACCAGCTTGATCTGATTCCCATTTTCCTTTTGTGTTCATTTGCCCTGTACTATTATCTTCTCACAATGCTGAACTGTTTGATGTTCTTATCCTTCGTCCTCCCAAACCTCTAAAACACAGGCACACACGTACGTGTACATGAGCCCACACACTTGCACACACACACACACACACACAGGCATTTCTGGACTGGAGTGTGCCCCGCCCCCCCTTAGAATGATCAAATCTTTCTCATCTCTTAAGGTTTAGGGAGCTTCCAATACTTAATTCTGGCTGACTCAAATGCCCCTCTTCTGGGATCCCGTAGTACCTGTAATGCATCATTTATCAGCTTGTATCACAGTAGTTTGTTTATGAGTCTGTTTTCTGAACCAGACCATGGGCCATGGGCTCCTTCAATATAAAACTGAGTCCGTCCACATGTTGGTATCACCGTGTCCAGTAGTCACTTGTCGGTCCTCAATAAATGTCTGAAGAATGAATAAATCTGAAAATTGTCTCATGTCGTGCTGTGTCTGCAGAGTCCCAACTTTTCTTTAATGTAGAGATGTGCTCATCGTCTGCACAAGGAGAAATAGCGTGCATGTGGAGGGACTTTACACTCATTTGTAAACAAATAAAGATGAAAAACATATTGATTGGTTAAGTGCGGGCTTCATTCAGAATCTCCGGGTTCGGAGCTCTGAGACCATTGATATTTTATGTTTATTTACACGTGGCAAAATCCAGCTTTCTGTTTTGAGAGAAAGTGTTTCTCACACGGCTTTATTAAAATGTTCAATCTCACAGACATCAAATCGCTCTCACAACACAACTCTTTAGCGTAAACAGTCAGAAATGCAAGGATTAAATTCCCCTTCGAGTGGATGTGGGCTTTAAAGAAAGCTCAGCCATGCTTGGCGAAAGAAGCTCTGAGCTTTGTTGAACCTCTTTGTAGATGGAAGCTCAAGACCGTCAGTCAGCCGGACCCATCTGGGTCCCACCACGCCGGCTGCGAGGCACCAGAGGAAGGCGTGAGCCAGGACAACCTTTCGAGCCAAACATTTTCTTTTCCTTTACAATAGGAGGCTAAGACTCAAGTAGACGCCATTAGCACACCAGCTGGGCCGAGGACCCATTCTTATTTTTCAAACACATGGGCCTAACAGGCCGGGCCCTCTGGTGACCAGTATAGAATTCCCACTGACACGGAAAAGGGTAAGCAGATATTTTGTTTGTCACTGTTTTTCTTTTAAATAAACGACAGTCTGGGAGCCTGAAATCGGGCGCAGCAGGGGGAAAACAACTACACAAGCTTTCTCAGAAATGCAACCGTACACGCATTCCGAGGGCACCGGTTGTCACCCTTGTAGTGGTGGTGTCGCTGTTTTCTCTCACGTGGGCAAGTGGGCAACAAACAACTGGGACATCAGAAGCGGGCTTTTCTTGGTGTTTTCCCCTTCCTAGGGTCCAGACTGCTCTCGCTTATGTGCACAGTAGATTCACTAACAAAGAAATTCTGACAGCACAGCACATACGCTCGTGTGTCCATCCTGAAAACCACATGGGGTTTTTCCACATTTCTGCGTGCGCTCGGAAGCTGAAGCCGTCATTAAGTAAAGGAAGAGGCTGCTTTCAAGCATGAATCATTTTTCACAGACTTCATTAAAATAAACTTCTTTGCTAGTTAGTGAAAGGCAGTGGGGAGGGTGGGGGAGGAAATTCTAAGTCTCCCTTCTGTGCTGAAGATAAGGAAAGACGGTTCCATTCTTGCTATTTGAAAGACGTGGAAGACAACACATCCATTCCAAAGACAAATAAAATGAAGCATGAGGATGTCCCTGGAGACAGACTCGCCCAGAGACGCACAATGAATCAACAACAGAAGTGGGAAGAAAATCTAGGTTTTTCTGATTCCAAGGCCAGTGCTTTGTCCCCTAGGTTTAGAGATGCTTCCAGAAAATGTTACCAAAATCGAAGATGCAATAATTAGACTTACACATTTCAAGGGAAGTTCTCTTCCCAGATATCTGAAATATATCACAATATCAATCTCTAATCATAACTTCTCTTTCCCCCGACGAGTTTGACGATATATTTGAAAGAATTTGTACATCCTCTTTTAAATTTTGAAATATTTTTGACCCATCAAAAATAATAACATAAAAACACCTGTGTACCCACCATCCAGCTTAAGAAGCAAGGTACTGGATATATAATTGAAGCCCCCTATGATACCTCTCCCCTCCCACACCAGTAACCACTCTCTGGAATTTGATATTTATCATTTGTATTATTTAACAGATACAGGCACCCTGACAGGCGCTATTCTAAGTACTTTACAACTATTGATTCATTGTTAATCTTCATGACAACCTAATGAGTTGGATACTACAATTATCCTTATTTAACAAATGGCAAAACTGTGACACAGAGAAGTTAAGTAACTTGTCCAAAGTCACACAGCTGCCAAATTACAGAACTAGGATACAAATCCAAGAGTTGGGATTTAGAGTCAACTATGCTATGCTGCCTCATGCTATCTATCTATCTCTCTATCTATCTCTCTATCTATCTATCTATCTATCTATCTGTGATCTATCTACCCACCTCACTATCTTTCCATCCCTAAACAACACATACAACTCTTCCAGCATCATCATAGTGCCATCATTTTACAGTATGTATTCTTTTACAATTTGCTTTTTTTCCTCTCAATATTATATTTATGAGATTCATCCACGTTGCTGCAGGTAGTTCTAGCTTATTCATTTTCATTGCTGGTTATTATCTCATGGTGTGAACATACAGAATTATCCATTTGAATATCAATGAACACTTAGGTGTTTCCAGAATATTTTTCTATTACAAACATTGCTGGTAGGAACATTCCTGTGCATGGTTCCTGTGCACACACACATTCTTTTTTTTCCTTCAGTGTATGTGCCTCTAGGAGAATTGGTGGATCAAGGGTAGGCTTGTCTCCAGGTATACCGCATATTGCCGAATTATTCTCCAGAAGGGCTGTACTAATTCACACTTCTACAGCAGGTAAGTTTCCATTTTCCACTTTCTTGCCAAAACCAGGTAGTGCTTTAAAACTAGGTATTTAGGTATTTGGTATTTTAGACTTTTGAAATTCTTGCCATCTTGCTTTAATTTGCGTTTCCTCGATTCCCAGTCAGGAGGAGGAGCCTTTTAACTGGGCTCTCCTGAGCACTGCTTGTTCATATGTTTTATCGTTTTTCTCTCGAGCTGTTTTTTTCTTATTAATTTATAGGACTACTTTGTGTATTCTGCCTAATAACCCATGTCCATTATATTCATTAGAAATATTTTTTCCCAAATTCTTTTTATGTTCTTTTAATAAATATAATGGACATGATGCTGAAGAGACTATTCAAAAAGACAGATAAATACCTAGAAGTAGAATTTCTAGATCATATAGTAGGTTTATGTTTAACTTTGTGAGAAACTTCCAGACAGATTTCCAAATTGGTTGTAATATTTTAAACTCCCACCAAAAAGGTATAAGAATTCTAGTTTTTCCACATTCTTATCAACATTTGGTGTGGTCAGTCTTTTTAGTATTACCAGCCATTCCAGTGGGTGTGTAGTGATATCTCACTGTAGTTTTAATTTGAATTTCCCTGATGATTTATGATGTTAAGCACTTTTCATTTGCTTCTTGGCCACTGTGTACCTTCCTTATAAAATGCCTGTTCAGATCTTTTGCCCATTTTTAAAAAATTAAGTTGTTTGTGTTTTTACTGTCGAATCATGGGAATTGTATATACATTCTAGACACAAGTCTTTTGTAAGATACATGTATCGCGAATATTTTATCCCAGTATATAGCTTGCTTATTCATTTTTTAACAATGTCTTTTGAAACGTAGAATGCTTCATTTATTCTATTTTATCAATCTTTTCATAATTGTCAGTGATTTCTAGAGATTCCAGCTAAGAAAATTTGTTTATTTCTAAATTGTACATATATATTTTGCTATGTACTCTTCTAGAAACTTTAAAATTTTAGCTTTTATGTTTAGGTTATATGATCCATCTCAGATTAATTGTTGTGTATGGTGTGAAGTATAACTCAAGTTTCTTTCATACATCCAGTTATCTCTGCATCATTTGTTGAAAAGATCTTTCTTTCTAAAGTTGTTAAGGTACTTTGGCACCTTGGTCAAAAGTCAACAAGCCATGTAAGCGTGGGTCTATTTCTGGTGTATTCAGTTCTGTTAATCTATTTGTCTACCTTTTCAGCAATACTACACTGTCTTAACTACTTCAACCTAAATGAAGTCTTGAAATCAGATAGTCTTCTAGTTATTCTTCTTTTTCAAGATTGTTTTGGCTATTCTAGATCTTTTGTATTTCCTAATGAGTTTTAGAGTCTGTTTGCAATTTCTACAAAAATCCTGCTGGGATGTTGATTCGTATGGCATTGAATCTACAGATCAACTTGGATAAAAGGCACTAAACCTACAGACCAATTTTGTAAAAACAGACTTCCTAACAATATTGAGTTTTCCAGTGCACGAACATGGTATACTTCTCCATCAATTTAGGTCTTCTTTCATCTATCCCAGTAATGGTTTGTAGTTTTCATTGTAGAGCACTTACCTATATTTCATAAAATTTGTCCCTAGGTATTTTGTATTTTTAATGATATTGTAAGTAGTACTTATAAAGTTTCATTTTCCAATTGTTTGTTGCTAGTATAGAGAAGTACATTTCTAAAAAAATATAGTGACCATATATCTTGCATATAGTAGATAGCTTCTGATGGCCCCCAATGATCACTCTTCCAATATTCATATCCTTGTGTAATCCCCTCACCTTGTGTGTGGGCTGGAGCTAGTGTCTTTCTTCTGACAAACAGAATATGGCAAAAGAGTTGGGATATCACTTCCAAGGTGAGGTTATACAAAGATTGACTTCTGTCTTGCTAACACTAGCTTTATTTATCTTGCTTGCTTGCTCTGATGGAAGTCAGCTGGGATACATCCAATGGAGAGGATTGTTGGCAAGGAGCTGAGGGTGATCTCTAAACACCGCCAGTGAAGAACTGATGCCCTCATAGTCATGAGGAACTGAATCCTGCCAGCAGCCACACAAGTGAGATTGCAAGTGGATCCTCTCTCATCGAGCCTTCAGATGAGACTGCAGCCCCAGCCGACATTTTGATTGCAGCCTTGTGGGAGAATTTGAGACAGAGGCATTCAGCTAAACAGTGCCTGGATTTCTGACCCATAGTAACCATGAGATAATAAATGTTTGTTGCTTTAAGTTGCTAAATTTTGAGGTAATATGATGCAAAAATAGATAATGGATATACCACAACCTTAAACTCACTTATTAGCTCTAATAATTTTTTTGTGGACTTTTCAGGATTTTCTACATACACAATTGAGTTATCTACAAATAACAAACAGTTTTACTATTTACTTTCCAATCAATATTCCTTTTGTTTTTTGTTTTGTTTTATTGTACTGACTAGGAACTGAAGTATAATGTTGAATAGAAGTAATGATATTGACTATTCTTCCCTTGTTTCTCATTTTAGGAGAAATGTGTTCAACCTTTCACCACTAAGTATGATGTTAGCTGTAGGTTCTTTGTAGATGTCTTCCATCAAGTGAGGAAGTTCTTTTCTGATCCTAGTTTTCTAAAAGTTTTCATCAGAAAGAGGTGTTGAATTGTTTTCAGATGTTTTCTCTGCATTTCTTAACATGATCATATTATAATAATTTGATGATTTATATTAATTAATTTTAAAATGTTAAACCAATGACGCATTCCTGGCATGAAGCCAATTTGGTCCTGAAATATCATCCTCTTCATATATTGCAGTATTAAATTTGCTAATATTTTGATAGGGATATTCATATTGATGTTCATGAGAGATATTGTTTTCTTTTTATGTCTTTTACTGGTTTTGGTATCAGGGTTATGCTGGCCTCATAAATTAAGTTGGAAAGAGTTTCCTCCTCTCTATATTATAAAAATGTAAAAATTTTTTTTATCTTAAATGTTTGATAAAATTCAACAGTGAAGCAATCTGGGCCTAGTATGCATTTGTTTTCAATTTATTAACTTAATTTGAATTTGTGAATATATTTTTAATTACAAATTAAATCTAATGGATATAGGGCTAATCAGAATTTCTACTTCTTTTATCCATTTTGGTGATTTTTTCTTTCAAGAAATTTTTTCATTGGTATAAGTTGTCAAATTTATTGGCATAAAATTTTTCATAATATCTTTTTCATAATATCATTTTAAGTTGATAGGATCTATAGTGATTGTTCTTCTTTTATTTTCATATTGGTAATTTATGGTTTGGGCTTTTTTTTTTTCTCCCAGTATAGAGGTTTATCAATTTTAGCAGTCTTTCAAAGAACCAAATCTTTATTTCACTGATTTTTCTCCATTGTTTGTCAGCTTTTTATTTATTTCTTCCATTATCTTTAGTAATTCATTCCTTCTGATTATTTTGATTTTAATTTGCTTTTGTTTTTTAGCTTTTTAAGTTGGCAACTTAATCATTATTTTTAGTATTTTATCTTTTTCAAATAAAAGCATGAGCTATAAATTTCCCACTAAGCATTGCTATAACTGCAATCCACAAACTTTTGTATGTTGTGCTTTTATTATCATTCAGTTAAAAATGTTTTTCTAATTTTCCTTCACATATTTTTGCTGCCCCATTTATCTCTTCTCTGCTTCTGTTGTTGTCCCATATGTCACAGAGGCTCAGTTTAGTTCTTTAAGCCTTTTTTTTTCCTTTCTGGGCTTCAGTTTGGATAGATTCTACTGCCTGTCTTCAAATTCACTGATTTTTGCAGCTGTGTCTAATCTGTTGATAATAATATCCAATCTATAATTTGTTTTGGATATTGTCTTTTTCAGTTCTGTAATTTCCATCAAGTCCTTTTTTATAGTTCCCCTCTTTCTATTAAAATTCCCTATTTATTTCTTCAATATTTTTATGTTTTCCTTTAAGTCCTTGAACATATTTATGAGTCCTTATCTATGACTTCCATCATCCCTATAATTTCTTGGTCTGTTTCTATTAACTGATTTTCCTTCTGGTTAAGAGTACCATTTTCTTATTTTTTCACATGTTCAGTAGATTAGATACTAGACATTGTGAATGCTACATTATTGAATGTAAGGATTTTATTGTCTTTCTTTAAAGTGTTGGGGTATGGGGGCGGGGTGCAAGCATTTAGTTACTTATGAATCTGCTGATATTTTTAAGGCTTTTCTTTAAGCTGTGTTAGGATGGGTCTCGTGTAGCCTTTATACCAAGGCCAGTTGGGCTCCTTTCTAGGATCTCTACCAAACGCCCTGCGGGTTCAATGGTCTCACCATGCCAGCTGGTTGAAAGTCCAATGCCTCCCAGTCTTTCTGAGCTCCACTAGTTGTTCAACTCACTAGTAGGTCTACTAGTATTTCTTTCTTGCTTGGTCATTCTTTTTTACCCAGGCTTGTGGGGTCTCGCTCTGCATATGCACAGTTTTGTATTTGGCCAAAGATGCAGAGAAGCGCCTATCTAGACCTCTTTTTCTGTGTAGCTGCCTCCCCTGTGGGATTCTATGCTGTAAATTCCAGCCACCTCAGGAGCCCTTAGCTCCAGTCTCTATCTCCTTGATTCGGCAAGGCTGCTGTGCTGTGCTTGGGCTGGCTCCTCCTATCCCACAGTCTGCAAATTGCCTCCAGGCAGACAGCCAGGTTATCGTGGGGCTCCTCTTATTTCGTTCCCTTCTCTCAGGGGTCATAGTCATGTGTTACTTTAGTCCAACATCTGAAATCAGTAATTGACATATTTCACCTAGTTTTATAGTTGTTTGCAATGAAAGAGCTAATCTGGTGCTAAGTACTTCATCATGGCCCAAGAGTCTTTAGTTTTTCATCATAAATGTGTTTTAAATTTTATCAAATGCATTTTTTCACCTATCAAGATTATCTTGTGGCTTTTCCTCAGTTTGTTATGGTGTTGAAGTACTTTAATAACTTTTCTAAGGATAAAATGTTCTCATACGCCTAGGATAAACACAGCTTGATAATGATGTTTTATTATTTGCTATATTTGTTTTTTCCAATGTTTTGTTTCGGATGTTTATACCTATATTCAAGAATGAGATCAGCCTATACATTTTCTCCCTCATACTGTCTTGGATTTTAGTATCAAGATTATGATAATCTTTTCAAAGATACAGGGGACGTGTTAGTTTTCTATTGCTGCTGTGACAATTTACTACAAACTCTGTGACTTAGAACAACACAAATTTATTATCTTATATTCTAGAGGCCAGAAGTCTGAAATCAGTTTCACTAGGCCAAGATTAAGGTGTCAGTAGGGCTGCATTCACTTCAGAGGCGCTAGGAGAGAATTGGTTTTATGGCCTTTTCCATCTTCTAGAAGCTACCTGCATTCCTTGACTCATGGTTCCCTTCTAGCCAGCAATCACATCACTCTTACCTCTGCTCTGTCATCACATCTTCAGTTTCCTCACTCTGACTTTCCTACCTTCCTCTTTCACTTGTAAGGACACTCATGATTACACTGGACTCCTCTACATAATCCAGGATAATTTCCCTATCTAAGAGCCTTGATTTAATCACATCTGCAAAATTCCTTTGCCATCTAAGGCAAATATTGACTGGTTCTAGGGGTTAGGACATGGATATCTTTGGCGGGGGGCGAGGGGGGGGCGTGCATTATTCTTTCTACCACAAGAAGAGAGAACAGTACCCAATTTTCTTTTCTTTGAAAGGTCTTATATGAGATTGGAATTATCTGTTCCTTGAATATTTGATAAAACTTACTTGTCAATTGTATGGGACATTTTTGTGGGTGGAGTTTTTATTTTTTTTTATTTATTTATTTTTTTTTAATTTTTTGTTTATTGCAGTAACATTGGTTTATAACACTTGTAAAAATTTCAGGTGTACATCATTGTACTTCTATTTCTGCATAGATTACATCATGTTCACCACCAAAATACTAATTACAACCCATCACCACACATATGTACCGAATTATCCCTTTCACCCTCCTCCCTCCCCCCTTCCCCTCTGGTAACCACCAATCCAATCTCTGTCTCTGTGTGTTTGTTTATTGTTGTTATTATCTACTAGTTAATGAAGGAAATCATACGGTATTTGACCTTCTCCCTCTGACTTATTTCACTTTGCATTATACCCTCAATGTCCATCCACGTTGTCACAAATGGCTGGATTTCATCGTTTCTTATGGCTGAGTAGTATTCCATTGTGTATATATACCACAGCTTCTTTATCCATTCGTCCCTTGATGGGCACTTAGGTTGCTTCCAAGTCTTGGCTATTGTGAATAACACTGCAATGAACACAGGGGTGCATGTACCTTTGCAAATTGGTGTTTTCAAGTTCTTTGGATAAATACCCAACAGTGAAATAGCTGGATCATATGGTAGTTCTATCCTTGCTTTTTTGAGGAATCTCCATACTGTTTTCCATAGTGGCTGCACCAGTTTGCACTCCCACCAGCAGTGTATGAGAGTTCCCTTCTCTCCACATCCTCTCCAACACATGTTGTTTCCTGTCTTGTTAATTATAGCCATTCTGACGGGCGTGAGGTGATATCTCATTGTAGTTTTGATTTGCATTTCCCTGATAGTTAGTGATTTTGAACATCTTTTCATGTGTCTGTTGGTCATCTGTATATCTTCTTTGGAGAAATGTCTGTTCAGGTCTTTTGCCCATTTTTTAATTGGGTTGTTAGTTTTGTTGTTGTTGAGATGCATGAGTTCTTTATATATTTTGGAGATTAAGCCCTTATCAGAAGTATGATTTGCAAATATCTTCTCCCAATTGTTAGGTTGTCTTTTCGTTTTGTTGATGGTTTCCTTTGCTGTGCAGAAGCTTTTTAGTTTGATATAGTCCCATTTGTTTATTTTTTCTATTGTTTCTTGTGCCCGGTCAGATGTGGTGTTTGAAAAGATGTTGCTAAGACCCATGTCGAAGAGCGTACTGCCTATGTTTTCTTCTAGAAGTTTCATAGTTTCAGGTCTTACATTCAAATCTTTAATCCATTTGGAGTTAATTTTTGTGTATGGTGTAAGGTAAGGGTCTACTTTCATTTTTTTGCATGTGGCTATCCAGTTTTCCCAACACCATTTGTTGAAGAGACTTTCTTTTCCCCATTGTATGTTCTTGGCTCTTTTGTCAAAGATTAGCTGTCCATAGATGTGTGGGTTTATTTCTGGGCTTTCGATTCTATTCCATTGATCTGTGTGTCTGTTTTTGTGCCAGTACCATGCTGTTTTGGTTACTATAGCTTTGTAGTATATTTTGAAATCAGGGAGTGTGATACCTCCAGCTTTGTTCTTTTTTCTCAGGATTCCTTTACCTATTCGGGGTCTTTTGTTGTTCCATATAAATTTTAGGATTCTTTGTTCTATTTCTGTGAAAAATGTTGTTGGAACTTTGATAGGGATTGCATTGAATCTATAGATGGCTTTAGGAAGTATGGACATCTTAACTATGTTAATTCTTCCAATCCAAGAGCACGGAATATCTTTCCATTTCTTTGTGTCTTCTTCAATTTCTTTCAGAAATGTTTTATAGTTTTCGGTGTACAGATCTTTCACCTCTTTGGTTAATTTTATTCCTAGGTATTTTATTCTTTTTGTTGCAATTGTAAATGGGATGGTATTCTTAATTTCTCTTTCTGCTACTTCGTTGTTAGTGTACAGAAATGCAACTGATTTTTGTATGTTGATTTTGTATCCTGCAACTTTACCATATTCGTTTATTACTTCTAAAAGTTTTCTGGTGGATTCTTTAGGGTTTTCTATATATAAAATCATGTCATCTGCAAATAGTGACAGTTTCACTTCTTCCTTTCCAATTTGGATCCCTTTTATTTCTTTCTCTTGCCTGATTGCTCTGGCTAGGACTTCCAGTACTGTGTTAAATAGGAGTGGTGAGAGTGAGCAGTCAAAGTGTGTATGTGTGTGTGTGTCTGTGTGTGTGTTTCAAAATAACATAACAATATAAGAATTAGATTATTATTTTTCAATATTTTTTACCATAAGTTATATTCCTCTATGGTATATGTGTATACCATATACCACCAAAATACGGTGTTTTAAAATTTCTTTAAATATTTCTTCTCTATGTAATCATGCCACCAACTAGAGATACAGTTGAGTTCTTCTGTTTTTTATATTTCAGAATTCTTTTTATCATTTTGATTTTATTTTGCTTTATAATTATGTAAAACATTTGCATAGTTCCAATATCAAAACTATAAAACAAGGTTTTTTCAGAGAAGTCTAGCTTCCAGACCTGTCCTCCAACCACATTTCCTTCCTCACCATGTAAGTAAATCATTTTTGTCAGTTTTTGGTTTATTGTTTGAGTGTTTTATTTTTACTATGAGCAATTATGTATAGGCATGCATGTGTGTATATGAGTTCCTAATTATATAAATATATATGATCATATGTATTTTACACAAAAGATTACATGGTCCTCTAAATTTTACTTTGCTCGTTTTTCTCTTATTAACAATATATTCTGGAGATCACTCCATCACTATATGCAGAGACCTCCCTTGTGACTTTTTATAACTTCATAGTACCCACTGTTTGCATGTACCATGGTTTTTTCAAACAGTTCCTTATTTTTGGACATTTGGGTTGTTTTTAGTCTTTTTCTAATACAGTGTTTCAATGAATAGCTTTATGCGTATGTCATTTCATATTTTTCCTAGTGTATTTTTAGTATAGCTTCCTAGAACTGAGACTGATGGTTCAAAGAGTAAAGACTTTCCTACTCATCCACACACTCATCACAGAATATCTTGTCAATTTTTTGGATTATTGCAGTATGATAGGTCAGAAATAGTATTTCAGTGTGCTTTTAATCAGAATCTTTCATATAATGAGTGAGTTTGATCATCTTTCCCTATGTTTAAGGGCCATTTATAGTTTGTGTGTGTGAATTATCTAAGACAGAAAAAAGTTTATTACCTAAACACTTTTCTATAGGGCCATTGGCGTTTTTCCTTAGTTTTTAGATGTTAAATATCAACCACTTTTTGTGATAAAAATTGCTAATATTTTAAAATTTATTTATCTTCGACTTTGCTTGTGATGTGGAGTTTTTTTCATTAATGGTTTTATTTTGTCATGCAAAGTATTTTTACCTTTTATTTATATGTGACCAAATTTATTGGTCTTTTTTCCCTATTGATTCTGCTTTTGGGGTCATACTTAGGAGAAGTTTTTTCCATTCTCAAGTTATAAAGGAATTTATGCATGCTTTTGTCTAGTACTTTTATGGTTTTATCATTTAGACAAATCTCTGATCCATTTGGAATTTATACGAGGTTTAGCAAGAGGAATGGATCCAATTTTACCTTTTTCAATGTAGTTATTCCGTTGTCACAACACCTCTTATTAAGAATTCCATCTTTTCCTCATTGATTTTAGATGTTGCCTTTATCATATACTAAATTTCCATATGTCCTTAAGTTTACTATTGGACTTTCTATCTGTTCATCGATGTGCCCATCTACTCATGAGCCAATATTACAGCTTTAAACATAGAGGCGTTACAATCTACCATAATTTTATACATTTCTGATTTGGTACAGATAGCTCTCTCTTGTCATTGCTTTTCTTTCTGAAGGTTTTTTTTTTTGGCTGTTCTTCTTTCTTATTCTTCCAAATGTACATTATAATCAACTAGTCCCAGCTCTAGAGGAAAAAAAAACCTCATGGTATTGGTATATTTACATAAAGTGCATTCAATTTATAAATAAAATGGAGAAAAAAAATCATATCTTCATGATGTTGAGTCTTCCTATCCAAGAATATGGTATGTTTTTCTATTTGTTTATGTCTGTGTTTCAGTCTCTAAGGAATATTTTGTAGTTTTCCTCACATTCGCTTTGGACACTTCTTGTTATCCATGTTTATAGTTGTTTCCATTTTGTTTTGCTATTGCAAAATGGAGTCTTCTCTCTCATTATACCCTTTAATTGGTTATTGTTTGTCTATATGAAGGTTATGGATTTATGCATGTTGGTTTTTATAATTTGTGACTTTACTAAATTTCCTTATTGTTTGTAATAGTCTTTCCATTGATTCTTTTGAGTTTCCTAGAAAGATAATCATATTGTCAGCAGATAAAGACAGTTTTAGCCCATCCTTTCAATTCTTATGCCATTAATTGCTTTTCTTGTCTAATTGTGTTGTTTGTACCTGTTCTTTAATTTTATTCTTTTCTGTTACCTATAAATGTAGAGTTGAATGACTGGTCCAATGAATTTCCAAATGAGATTATAGATTTTAATTAAAAATATCTATCTTTATCTCAATTCTGTTAGATAGAATAGAGTCCTGCTCTTATCATTAGTATCAATGCTCTCATGCCTATATTTCCTCTCATTTTTATAAAATAATAAGTGCAAATATGATAAGCTATTCCAGCAATACCACAATCACTGCTAAGGTGACAGAAAGGGCAAATGTAGTCAAAGTGCCAAGATTAATGAGCAGTTAGCACCCCCATGACGTGGTCTCCTGTATGCAGAGGCAGATTCTCAAGTAGGAGAGGACTTTGTGAATATTAAAAATAATGCAGATAAGTACAAGTGGTGCAAGAGTTAGAATTTCCACAAGTTGAAGACTAGTTGCATCCTTTACACCTGAAAGATATCCAGGACAGCTTTCTCCTTTAAGATACAAATTTTTGCGTGCTTCTAATGTGACTATCCACACTTTTTCCCTATTAAATGCATCAAACTTTGTACTTGCACATCTTCTCTCTCTAAGCCCTCTTTTTTCTTCTCCTTCTAAAAGAGAGAGGATAGGGCAGCAAAATACCTTTTCTCCTCAAAATATCAACTCTTATTCTTCTACTTAACTTCTTTTAATTCTTTAGCTGGACTCATTTTCTTTTGCCACCTGCCAATAATCATTAGAGCAAGACTTTCCACTAGCTTTCACTTCCCCTAGTTACACAGAGGCTCTTTAAAACTATTGTTTTATTATAAAGTAGCATATACTTACAGTAAAAAATACAGATAGATAAGCATAATATTCATCTGCAATTCAGTTATCCACATATAGATATTAACACTTTAAAGTATATTTTCCTATTTTAAAAATAATATTGTTTTACAATGGTGGATACATGTCATTATATATTTATCAAAACCCAGAGAACACACAACACTAAAACTGAACTCTAGTGTAAACTACGGACTTTGAGTGATAAAGATGTGTCAATGCGACTTCATAGATTATAACAAATATCTCACTGTGGTTTGGCATGTTGATAGTGGGAGAGGCTGTGTGTATGTAGGGGCAGGAGGTATATGGGAATTCTCTTTACTTTCTGCTTCATTTTGCTGTGAACCTAAAGCTGCTCTAGAAAAATAGTCTATTAAGTTTCAAAAAAAGTGTATATATATACACACATATAGTTTTATGGAATGTGTATATCTGTTATGGGCAATCTGCCATTTTCATTTAATAATACTATGTATTGTATAGTATTCTATTTTATTGATTTTTTTCACCTGGGTTTTTTAATCTTTTACATTGCAATTGAATGTCCTTATAACCAAATCCATGACTATTTCCTAGCAAAAATTCATAGAAATAAAATAATGGCTCAAAAGAAATACACATTTTAAAGCTTTTGACATTTATCATCCTCTCTCATAGATCATAGTAAATATTTACTGACTGAAGAAATAAAAACTGGTAGCTTTGTGTGGGGAGGACAGGCGTGAGGAATCAGGGCAGCTGGTTTTCACTTGTGAAGGCACCTGATATTGGAGAGAAAGTAGGAGTGAAATTCTAAATATTTTTCAAACCACACCCTGCCATCTCATCTGCCCAAGACATGTGGCATCTCTCCACGGGGAGACTCTCCAATGTCAGGCAGTGGTGGAAAGGCTGGTGCTACACTCCCTCCCCATCGAGGCCCATTGCCCTGAAGGACTTGGGATTCTATGACGGAGAATATGATGGAGAAGCAAGGCAAGGATATTCAACCTTCTGAGGCAGAAAGTCAACTAGTGAATTTCAGATTTTCAAAATGCAGGTCAGATTAGTAGGGGCTTAGTGGTCTCGAGCCCGCGAGGGGCAGGAGGGGCTGGGCTTTGGTCAGGGTTGGGTCTGTGCTCACTTCTTGGCTCTGCCACTCACTGTCTTTGTGGACATGGCCACTGAACTCTCCGGATTCTCAGTGACATCATCTGTCCTGATCGGCTCGTGAGGACAGACTATGTGTCCAGTGCTTAGCACAATGCCCATGGTATAGTAAATATTCACTAAATACATGATCCCTCCCCTTTTTGTAACCAGAATGCCCGATAATATGGGTTAACTGATGTTCTTTTTCACAATAAACCCTGTTGCAGTTCCCTACATATAAAAATCCTACTTAGGAGCCATCTGTCCACAGAAATAACAGTGGCAGCCTTTTCACCCGCCTCCCCCAGCTCTGCCACCAAACCACTTGCTGCTCCGTCTGTGGGAATCTCCTCCCTGGCCCGACCCGAGCTCCCACAGACGGGGCACTGCAGACATGCTGCCCCTCCTGGACATCTCCCACCGCAGCCACTCTCTGCGCCTCCTCCAGTGGTATTGGCAGAACCCCACCTCCCCTCCTTCTGAGGGAGCCCCACACCCTCTAATGGTCGTGAGCTCCGGAAGCGCTGTTCCCTGGTCCTTGGCTGGGCCTGGCTGTCCTCCGGCATTTCCAGTTAGAGCTCCAACAGTCCTCTCACAGTCATCCACCTGCACGTAGTGGGGAAGTTGATCTCACTGTCCCCGAGTTATTTTGTGACAAGCAAGTCGATAGTGGGGAGAGATCTGGACGGTGAACTCCTGCTGGCTGGTTTCCAGTTCCCATTCTGCCACAGTCTAGCTGGGGGCCTTTGGCCTAATCGTTCCACCTCTTTGTGCCTCAGTTTCTGCCTATGTGAGAAGAAGAGGTTGGACTAAATCATGACCCCTCTGGCTGGGCCTTCATCACATGCCAGCCTTCATGCTATGCTTTCAATAAGATGGGAAGAAAATAGTGGCACGTGCATATTCGTAGTCTTGACTCAAGGGCATTCCAGGGTTACAGAAGTAGTAACACATCAAGCCCCTTCGCCCGTGGGGTGACCCAGCAAAGCCTCAAGTACTTCTCAACACCAGCCCAAGGTTTCTTTGACATAACACGATGTGGTGATGGGAACAAGGAGCAACTCAGCTTTCACACGTTGCATAGCATCATCTCACGTCATCCTCACGAGCCTGTGAGGTTGTGGTACTCTGTCTGTTGTACAAAGAGAATGAGGCCTAGTGAGATTAAATGTCACAAGGGTACCGAGTCAGTAAACGTGGTCTCATTTCAGAGTCCATCTCTAAATCACCCTACTTTCTCCCTTAGTACACTCTGCTCAATGATCTCTACACTCTTCCATCTCTATGATTCTACATAAGCTTTATTTAGGCCACCTTGGAGCCTTTTCTAGTGTTGTTTTGATGGGAGAACATGTTTAGATGTCCTAACAATTGACCTTCTAATGAACACCTTTTTTAAAAAACATACAGTCCAGCAAAAATATAACCTATATGTGTATTTGGTATAAAAAAAACAAACAGCAAATCAAGCCTTTGTCCTCTTAGCTACACTCTCAGCTACCCTCATTTCTGATCTCCTGGCCTGTTCGCTTTCCCATTCTCAACGTCATCATCTCAGTCACGCAGCCCTCTTGACTCCTAGCCATGGCGCAACACCCTCCCTCAACCCCACCCACTCTGCACACATTATCAGTCATCAAAATTGAGTGGTTCTTCTTAAAAATGTCCAAAATCTACCCCTTCCTTCAAAGTCTCACTGCTACCCCTCACGCAGGCCGGTCCCCCTCACACTCCTCCACTGTACAACCTCCCATGTCCTGCCCTCTCCTTCCAGCTGGCCAGTGGGTGTGATTCTGGTGCATCGAACAGGACAGTGAGAACCAGGTCAAGAGCAGGGGACAGGTTTCCTGGGACCGGAAGCCCTAGCAACCTCTGTGAGCGTGAAGAGAGAGGTCAGTGCAAAACAGGCATGAAGGACAGGGTGTCAGTGATGCAAGCAACTCTCTCCCCTTGACCAAGGATGAGGAGATCTTTCCAGGACAGCCTGGAACAGGAAAAATGATGTCGTGCCCATCCTGGAGTGTAGACACGTGGGCTTGGAGGGTCTGAGTTGCTCTCTAAATCTGAAATCAGGTCTGACCAACTGTATCTCAGGATGGAGGTCAGAGTGCTCTGCTGCACTGGCACATTCATCCAATAGATCGGGGGCAAGGAAAGGGGCTGGGAACAGTGTAGGGTTGGGGGGCTGAATGCTTTGTTATCCCTCGAATTCTAGACTCTGAGAGGCCCAGCTGTTTTGGTTCCTGCCTAACTCTGCAAGACTACTTCTTGCATGTCTTTTAATCCCTGCCCTCTTCCAAAAGTGACCTTGAGAGCCTCTCTGTTCCTCATTATCAGACACGAGGAGCACTTCACTTTCCAGCGCTAGAACCAACGCTACAACTCTCCGGGGCTGTCAGCCTGTGGAGGCTGGATCCCCAAACAGCTGCAGGGAGCCACAGCTCTTAGCAGACTGCCTAGCAAGTAGAAAATTTGTCAAACTAAATTACAAAAGCAAGGCAGGCAGAAGGATTACATTTAAACACCTTGGAGCATGTGTTCCCAGGAGGTGCTGAAACTTCAGGCTCCTAGCAGACAGCAGCAGCCAACTTCCCAACCTCATAATCAGAAAAGAAGAGAAGATCTTGAGCCAACCTGGAGGTCACAAAACAGAGTCACATACAAGTCCTGCAAACCGCACACTCGGGAGTGAGAAATAAGCCTTTTCAGACGTACAGGTCGATCTTTTCAGACACGCCCCAAGTCATGGTTTCAGGATTGGCAAATCCACGGCGGCAAACGGTGCTGATCTTCACAAGTCTTTTCCACTGAGCCCAGAAACAGCTTCAGAATCCTTTTCAACACAGCTCTCCAGGAAGCTACTACAAATCAAGAGGTTGGCCCCTGAGGTAAATCTTCCTTGCCACCCTGATGTAACACATCCATCTCATTTCCAAGGTGAGGAAACTGAGACGCAATGAAGTTCACTGAATTTTCCGTACCAAAAGAGTTCAAAGTAGCACTTAGATCTTTGACTCCTTGCCCAGTGCTCTTTCTAGTAACTATCTCTGAACCTAGAAATGCCCATTTTCAATAATATTGTCTTGGAAATTTAAGAGACTCGCAAGCATTTATGACTTGGGTGATGCCTTGTGAAAGGCTATCACACATCCATCCCAAAAAGAGAGGAAACGGAGGCCCAGAATATCCCACAATTCATGAATGGACCCCAAGTCAGGGGTAACCACCGCAGGTGAGATGGGAACTTTGGCATAATTCTCTTTGTTCCTGTTTCCTGGCTTCTGCTTATCTCCTCATTTCTCTAGCAGAATCTAGCAACTGAACCCAAAAGGCCATATAAATGGCAAATGACTGGAAGAGAGAAATGCTGAAGCAAAACAGTAATGTTTTTTGGCATTTTATGATTGATTTCTGTTTTCTTGAGCTTTTTGCTCTGTAACAAGAGCGTCTTTGGGGCATATTTTGCTCTCTTTGATTGTTCACCTTCTCATAAGGGAAAAAAACCTTAATAAATCTTTTGTCTGTTTTGAACTCCATAGATTCAATTTTTACCATGCTAATATAGTATATTACCGAAAGAAGATAATTACGTGGTAAAATTAAGACATTCTGCAGTTATATCTTGTAATATCATTAATTTCCAGATGCACACAAATTATATTACCCCAAGAAGAATAGTAATTTCCTTTGTTTCACTCACAAAAGCAGGTGATAACAATCTTTCTCCTGCAATTATTTTAGACAAATTTTCCAATTTGTTATCTTCAACCTCTCAGAGCAGTAATGATACATTATCTCAAGTTTCAAGTTTTACTTTTATCATTGTATCGCTAACGATCTTTTAGATTGAAAATGTTATTTTCTTTTTGAAAAAGCATTGACACTCATTGTCATATCTCTCCAGTCTCTTCATAATCTTAGGAGAGAAATCATTAATGGTAATGAATGAATGGTCTTATTGAAAAAATTATTCCATAGATAACACGTCCCCATCTATGCTAACACAAGAACTATTTCATGCAAGACATATATAGAGAAACTAATGGCACAGAACAAAAGAGCTTAAAGAAGCATACCCCTGAGCAGCTTATAAAGTTATTCCAATCTTTATTAGAATTTTGTATTCACGTCAAATCAACAAATATTATTGAGCATTTATTCCATGCAAAACGCTTTGTCAGGGAGTAAAAATGTCATTGGACCTGCTAAGAGCTCATCCTCTAGCTGGGGAGACAAGAATGAATGATTCAATAAGGGAAAAAGGGTAGCAATATTAGGCTACGGCTGCATTACTAATACAAGACTAACTACCAGGTGAGTCTTAAAGAAAGGAATTCTGTGGCTCAGAAAGAAGAGAGCACATGGAGTTTGGGAGGTGTGGGAAAAGTTCTTGGAGCAGGAAAGATGTCAACTGAACTAAATGTAAGAGAAAAGACCCCACGGCCAAAGTTGAACTTGATCAAGTTGGCCTCCTCCACGAATCCGTCTCTCATTCTCATTCCTATCTTTCCACACCTCACCGAGGCTCTCCTGGTCTGGCCTCACTTTGTTTCTCATTTCTGTTTCCTCTTTGCCATATCACTAACTCACATGGGTTCAATTACCATATGTCTTAAATCTGAGTCTCCAGCAAACCTGTGTCTCTCCACTTGGACTTTAATCCCACTGCGCTTTCTGCCTGTGTTGACGCCTTCCTTTCCATCCCAGTCTGAACAAATCATTTCTATCCATACATGACAGTCAAATGCCACCTCCAGGAAGCTTTCTCTTGACCCCCTCACTGGCAGTCCTGTATCCCTCCCTTGAAGTCCTGCAGCACCTTTTCTGACCTCTACCATGAAAAACACTCATTGTTTGCTGAAACCCTGAACCTTGGTTATTTGCCGTCATGCCATCACCTTTGAGAATTTGTGCATCTGTGCCTCCTCTGAGAACCAACTGCACCACCTACAGAGGTGGACCCAGCAGCTTTATTTGTACTACATGACCGCATCCTCCTGGCCATAGCTGATTGTGCCATAGGTGGACATCTGCCTCTGGTTGGGCAAAGTCAATTTTCTCTCCCAGCAATCAGAATTGGGACCTGGAGAAGCAAATGAGTTTTCACTGGCTCTTGAGCTAAAAAGATATTTGGACTCAAACGATACTATGAAGAGAGTGAAAAGACAACCCACAGAATGGAAGAAAATAGTCACAAACCATATATCTTATAAGGGTCTAGTATGCATAATATATAAAGAACTCTTACAACTCAACAACAGAAAGACAAACAACCCAATTTAAAAATGGGCAAAGGATCTGAACAGACATTTCTCCAAAGAAGATATACAAATGGCCAGCAGGCACATGAAAAGATGCTCAACATCATTAGTCATTAAGGAAATGCAACTCAAAACCACAATGAAATACTACTTCACACTCATTCAGTTGGCCATAATAAAAAAATGGAAAATAACAAGTGTTGGCAAGGATGTGAAGAAATCAGAACCCTCATACATTGTTGGTGGGAATATAAAATGGTGCAGCTGTTGCAGAAAAATTTTGGTAGTTCCTCAAAAATTTAAACATAGGATTACAAAATGAACCAGAAGTTCCACTCCTAGCTACTTATCCAAAAGAATTGAAAACAGGTGTTCAAACAGAAATTTGTATATAAATGTTCATAACAACATAACCAATAATAGCCAAAAAGTGGAAACAACCCAAATGTCCACCAACAAATGGATAATCAAAATGTGGTATATCCATTCAATGGAATATTATTCAGTCCTAAAAAGGATATAAGTACTGATACATGCTACAATACAGAGGAACTTTGACAACATTATGCTAAGTGAAAGAAGCCAGATACAAAAGGCTACATATTGTATGATTCCATTTATTTAAAATATCCAGAATAGACCAACCCATAGAGATAGAAAGTAGATTGTAGTTGCCAGGGGCTTGGAAGAGAAGGGAATGGGGAGAGACTGCTTAATAGATATGGAGTTTCTATTTGGGGTAATAAAAAGGTCTGGACCTAAATAATGATGATGGTTGCATAACTTTGAGAATGTAATTAACGTCTCCAAATTGTACTCTTTAACATGATTTAAATCATAATTTTATGCTATGTGTATTTTATCACAATAATAAAAAAAAGACATTTACTGTGTTTGGATGACTTTTTCCATCATATTCATGGAGAACAGAAAAATTCAATCCACAAAGAGTGAAGGATACAGCAATTGAGCGAAGAGAAATATAAAGCCTGTGAACAGGAAAGAGAGGTTTCCCCTGTCCTTCAAGATCTGACCTCAGCTTTCATGAGGCTCACTCGTATTCGCAGCCTCGTACTTCTACATTCATATCAAATTCTCTCTTCGCAACTCAGTAATTTGAGTCAGTTATCGCCCCCAAAAAGTCCTAAGACACTCTCCCCCTTAGCTCCTTAAGGGTATGGTCTACAGAAGAATTCATCTCCACTGTTTGCCCACAGGGCCCACCTAGCCCAGCACCCAATATTCAACGTGTACACAGTAGTATATGTGCATTAAAAAGGAAGAAGGAAAAATAGATTCAAAACCAACACAGGCAGAAAAACCTTTTGACCTAAGTAGAAACAGACCTAAATGGAAGACTTTCCTCCCATTTCTCATAATAATTTAAATCAGGTTGCTTAGTAACCATCTTCCTTAAAATGCTACATTTATAAAAAATAGTGCTTTTATAAGAAGCTGTGGATTTCTAAGACAGGTTTTATAACCTCATGCAGCCCCATATGTCTTTTTTCCAGGCCAAATTCCAACTGGCTAGCAGAGGAATATGCACACTGGAAAGCAATACTGAGAGCATTGAGGGTCAGGTCAGTAGGGGAGGAAGGAATTCAGTGTAATAGTAACATCAAAAGGATGCCTTAAAATGAGAAAAGATCTTGGTCTTTGTGCTGTGTCTTGACTTTCTTGGAAAGAAAGCCCTTGGTTAGTATTGGCAAGGAGTGTCATCCCCATGACTATATGGTGTGCTGCTCCTGTCAAGTCACACGAGGAGATGTCCAGACGAGGGGAAAGAAACTCTTCATCGTTTGGATTTAGTATAAAAACTCGAAAACCCTGAACAAAATGTAACCTAGGAAATGCAATCATTTTGTTATGTTTTCATTTAACGCAATTTTGGTATCCATTCTCAATTATATATCATAATAAGAACTATAAATATTTAATATTATATTACTAGTATATTTGTATGGTTCTTATCAGTTTTACTGATCATCTCCTAGAACAGGATGCCTTGAATCAAAGAATGAAACAGTATAATGGTGTTTGTCTTTAAAAAAAAAAATGTGCCCATACCAATTTTTTGATACTTTCAGGGCAAAAAGTATATTTTACTACATCATTTCTGGGTTATGGATTCTTTCTTTGCTTAATGCAGGACAGAGGCAGAGACTGGAAGAGAAAACATTCCATCTGAAAACATTCTAAATCAAGGAACTCAAAAAGTCAAGTAGACAGTACTCAATTGGAGTAATTAGCAGAATAGTCCATCTAATGTCGAAGTGCCAGCAGGTAACCAGAGCCACAGCTTGATTATTGCACTGTGTAAATGCACTCATAGCATAACATTCTGCTACTACTGAAGCGCCCCTGGCGTTTTCTAGGTCTATTTCCCCCTAAGATTCCTGTTCAGTCATTTTCCCTGGGGTTAAGATGGCTGGACAATATCTCTTTGGAAACAATATGGATTTCAATAAGACCATAAAGGAATATGCTTGAGGAGCTCAGCCGTGGTTGAGTTTGTCAGTTAAATAATTTAGAAAACTTCTTTTTGCTTGACATCTCCCTAATTGTGTGACAAGGATGTACATGTCCTAGAAGCTGACAGTTGCATTCTGAGTCCTTCCCTGGTCCCAGTGGCCAGCTGAAGTGATTTTTTGTATTGTGTCATCACATCCTTGTGTGTGTGTTTTAAGAGTGAGCAATGAGGTTACCTAACAAGGTAGAGTTACACCAGGAAGCCTCAGCTCTGGGGCCACCTTAGCCAGAGGAGCTCAGGATGGCCCCTCCCCATTGCCACTGTACCTCGCTCTGGCAGCCAGCAGTGGCAGCAGTGGACTCCAGAGATGGACAGGCACCTTTGATGGCCGAGTGACCCAGGAGCCACTGCCAGGAGCCATTGCAGGCTGGCCCAGAGCTCCCAACCCAGCCCTTCAGACATATTCTTTCAGAACAGCTGCTACCTGTTCAGCATGGAACCCAGGTACTCTGGAGGATTCCAGAGACTTGCAATTTATGGCTCCTATTCTCATATAGCTCACCGGGAGTAGCCACACCTGGATATAAGTGTGCCATATTTCACAGCACTCCTTTGCATGTACGCTGTATTATTCCAGATTAAAACCACTTTTTTTCCAATTGACAACAAACCACTTCTGAGATGAAAAAGATGGAAGTGGGGATGGCAATCTCAGTTTCATCTAGCTGTGTGGCCATGCTCATGTCAACTACTCTGGGCCTCTAGTTGCTTATTTGTAAAATGACACGTGTACACCGCGTGATCTCTAAGTTCCCTCCTGGCTCAAAGTTCAGTATGAATGGGTAGTTGAAGTCACTAATATTTCTGTGGGGACATAACATGATAAAGAGGAACACTTAGTACATTAGGGTTTAGGTTCTCCAATTCAACAATTTACAGTACATTTTCATTTCAGTTGAAGCTCAACTTTAGTTCCACTCAGAATTTAAACACTTGAGTATTTTATGGGTCATTCAAGTTGTGACATTCAACAAATATTGATTCGGCATCTACCATGAGCTAGGTCCTGTGCTATGAGTTGGAGATAAATGAAGAATGAGGCGTGGCCTCAGCCCTAAGAGAGCTCACAGCCTAGTAGGGGAGAAAGACAATCAAACCAGCTATTGCACACATTGTGCTGTGGGCAATCACTAGGTGCTGTGGGGGCACAGAGAAGGGGTTTGAAGGGCCAGGCACGCACTGCCCAAGAGAAGATCTGATAGAGAGGAAAGTGAGCGTGGCAGGAGGGAGACAAAATGGGGGAGCAGTCTGTGCAAAGGCCCGGGGGTAGGAGAAAGCACAGCAGCTTGGGAACTGCAAATAGGGGCTAGAGCCTACAGACTGAGGGCTGGAGAGCACTAGGGCTGAAGAGGTTTAGAACAATTACTATTTAATAAAACAAGTTAGAAACCAGAAAATGAAAATTAGAACCACAGCAAGATACCACTATACACTCAACACATTGGCAAAAATTTTAAAGTTTAACAACATGAAGTGTTGTGTCAAGAAAGTGGAGCAACTGAATCTCCCATATGTTGTGTGTGGAGAGTATACACTGGTACAACCACTTTGTAAACAGTTTTGAGATATCTCCTTTGACCCAGCAATTTTAGTCCATTCATCACAACATTTTTTGTAATACCCAGAAACAAAAACAACTCTAATGTCTTTAATGGTAGAATAGATGCATAAATTGTTGTAGAGTCAAACAGTGGAAAACTATACAATAATAAAACAAACCATTTATAACAACGTGCAACAACATGATTGCAAGTCACAAACTTAATGTTGAGGGGGAAAAAGACACAAAAACGCATACAATTATTCCATTTATATAAAGTTAAAAAACAAGGGAAACCAAACTCTACTCTTTAGGGGTGCATAATATAAGTCGTAAATCTATTTTGTGTGTGTGTGTGTGGGGGGGTGTGTGAGGAAGATTAGCCGTGAGCTAACATCCAGTGCCAATCTTCCTCTTTTGCTGAGGGAGCTTGGCCCTGGGCTAACATCTGTGCCCATCTTCCTCTACTTTATATGGGACACCGCCACAGCATGGCTTGACAAGCAGTGTGTTGGTCCACACCCGGGATCCGAACCTACGAATCCCAGGCCATGGAAGCAGAGAGTGCAAACTTAACCACTATGCCACCGGCCCAGCCCCAGTAAATCTATTTTTAAAAAGAAAATTATCGGGGTGGCCCAGTGGCGTAGCGGTTAAGTGCCCGCGCTGTGCTTCAGTGTCCCAGGGTTTACAGGTTCGGATCCCGGGTGCACACCGACGCACCGCTCATAAAACGCACTCCCTTGACGCACGCACTCCCTCAAAAAATAGAGGGAGAGAAGAGAAGATTAACATGTACCCTTGGGAGCCCCGATTATATTTGGGACTATGGCAAGAGGGCTGTGGCCAAAAGGTGTTCAGGAGGAATGGTTGTATCCACCTGGAGAACAGCTCATTCTCTCACCCTTGGCCTGAGGATTAATGGGGTCTTTCTCCTTGGAGACTACGGCCCAGGACAGAGGAGGAAGAATGGCAGAGGGACAGTCCCTATCATGTGTGCCGCGTGGGTTTCCTCCTCTTCTCCTGGGAACCCCGTTGCTGTGTTCCTGCGTCCCCTCACCTCTCACTGCCTCAGGAGTGTGAGGCTCTGGCCACTGTTGCCAGGAAGAAACTCTCAGCCTTCTTTCCACTGGGTCCTCCGGCCTCTGAGGCAGACCAACCCTGGGGCCCCATACCACCTAACCACATTTTCCCACTTTTTCTGTGTATTGTTGAAAGCCCTCTCATGTGTTCTCTCATTTGATGCTTCAAATGGCCTCCGGGTGTGGGTAGAGTAGAAATTGTTATATTCACGTGAAAATAGAGATGCAAAGGAATAGTCCAAAGTCACACGGTTTGGACGAGAACGTGAGACCCCCATTCTGAATCTACTTCAGTGTGCTGTCCTACAAACTCCACATATCACCAAAATATGCCGTCCACGTCCCACACCTCAAGTAAGTGGCTCTGTACATTTATGAGACCTACTAAAGGCCCGGAGATGCTGTGGGGGGAGTTAACTCACATATTAAAGCACTAAATGACAAAAGGATGGAATTCATTCCAAATTCTGAACCCCCTCAACTTTTGAGTTGAGTCTAAATATCTCGGTGGAGCTTGCTCTCTCTGATGTGAGCTTCACACGCTTTCTTCATTTCACAAAGGGCTGAAGAAACGGGATTCTACGCTCACCAAGCCGTCATTGTTTTATCTTCGAGGAAGGAGAGAAGGTGAGAGATTCTCTTGTGTTTCAAAGACCTAATTTTTGGTGTGCAAGAGTAAATGGCTTGGAGCTGACCCCTTTGAAGCATGTGGTAAAGAATGAAAAAAGCATAGACAACTGAAAATCAATACTGCTTTGCAATTATCTGTCAATGCAGGGAAACCAATTCCAAATGTACATTTCTTTCACAGCTTCAGTTGCTTATAAATATCATACGCTGATATCAAGATTTGGGACAAGTTTTTGTGTATTATAACATCATCTAGGAAAAAGTTTAATATTTAAAATTTCTTTGTAGTTGTGATTGATTTTTAAGAAATGTACTGTGTTAGGGCCGGCCCCATGGCTTAGCGGTTAAGTGTGCGCTCTCCGCTACTGGCGGTCCTGGTTCGGATCCCTGGCGCGCACCGACGCACCGCTTCTCCGGCCATGCTGAGGCCGCGTCCCACATACAGCAACTGGAGGGCTGTGCAGCTGTGACATACAACTATCTACTGGGGCTTTGGGGGAAAAAAATAAATAAATAAAAAATTTTAAAAGAAACGTACTGTGTTAGAATTGTAACTGGTGAAACAGATGTGTTGGTGGATGATCATTTGTGTTTCAAAATGATTCTTTGTTTTGCAAAAAGATTCATTGATCACATACAATCTTTCTCACAGCTCTCGTACTGCATTGTGAAATCGGATTCTGTGCAACCCTGAAAAAGACATAATTACAATCTCTTAGGACCCATCTTTTGCACAACTGAGAACCATTTATATATTCTTTGATTACAAATTCAACAAAGCCCTTGTAAAAAGTGTTCCAGAAATTATTTCATCACTTTCCTCTCTTTGAAATCTAAAATCAGCTTGTGTTGTCACCAAAGAAAAAGAAATAAGAATATGGCAAATCCAATGGTCAAGCAAATGTTTTAAGTTGATTAAAGAGGTAAAAATCAAACTAGAATTCTTAATTGCAATCAAAATCAGAGCAGGGACTACAATAACACATTAAAAGGATCATTTTTCTAAGTTATAGTGAATGTATCCATTGAAGTTCATAATCTACTTAAAATATCAGGCAGATTTCAACAAAGATAGCAACGTTACTGAATTTTTCAATTTTTTTCCCCCAAAGCCCCAGTAGATAGTTGTATGTCATAGTTGCACATCCTTCTAGTTGCTGTATGTGGGACATGGCCTCAGCATGGCCAGAGAAGCGGTGCGTCGGTGCGCACCCGGGATCCGAACCCCGGGCCGCCAGTAGCGGAGCGCACGCACCTAACCGCTAAGCCACGGGGCCGGCCCTGAATTTTTCAATTTAGGCAAATATTCCACCTAGTTTTCCCTATAAGCTACTTTGCTTAATCTGGTCTCTTCAAAGCCACCCTTCAAAAACCAGTAACAAACCACTGGCATTTTCTCCTAAACACCTAGTTCAGGAAACGGGAAGCAGAAGAGATAGAAGTGAAAGGCTTTGCCAAAAGATTTCATCACTGAGTCATGTGTTTCCTTTTCCTCTTTAAATTTCAGTTTCCCTGTCCATTAAATGGAGATAATAATCAGGATATGATTCCTAAGGTTTTTGTGAGAATTAAATAAAATAATATACAGAAAGCTTTTAGCACGTTGCCTAGCACAAAATGAACGACAGCTGCTATTGTTATTTTTTGAGCTGCGAGTTAGGGCACATAGGTTCTGTCACTAACTCCACCACAACTAGTGACACGGCCTTGGTAAGGCACACCCTCACCTCCTGCAGTCTTTGATTTCCTCATTGCAAAATGGAGTTCTGTCAGGGTCACTAAGTCAAATGCCTTCCGAGATCACGCAAGGAATGTACAGGAAGTATGCCAGGTGTCAGACAAACAAATGGGCTGGAAACTGCCTTGAACTTTGGAGTCTTCCCAGCCTAAAGGCATGCAAATTCTGAATTTGTTAAACACACCAAGCCTGGTACACCAAACAAATACAGGTCTAATTCTGTCAATGAGTTGTCAATTTGCAACACGTGGGGGATACTCTGGAATATTCTGTTCAGCTCTGGTATTCTCTTACTCTTCTTCTCCATGTTCTTCCTCTTCCTAAAATCTGCCCTGGGTGGAGTCATAGTGGGTCAGCCAAAGGGGTGGATAATTTCCGCCATTATCCCTGGAGTCTGTGCTGCTCCCTTACCCTCATTTTCCACCTCCATAAACTCATATGTAACCCTCTCCCACACGCAGACATTTCCTGAAACTAGCACTTTGAGTGTATATTTTACATCAACTATGTACACGCTACACCACCTTTCTCTCTGCAAGTGTTGGAGGAGAGAGATGACATGCTTTATATGTCTTGTTCAGTGCTCAGCACTCTCTGGACACTGAAGCCATGATGATGAAAGAGTGCCGGTATAAGTTCCCATTTAAATGTATCTCATTTCAGGCTTCTAGATTTTTCTTGGTTTCCTAAGCAAACAACACAACCAGATTGCCTCATAAGTCTATACAAACAAGGCGTGTTCCAAAGGACTGGATTCTTTTCCCTCTGTTTGCTTCTCATTCAAGGCCTAGTTGATGCAGAGCAACTACTTAAAGCTGTCTGTTTTTCTCACGGGTTATCCACCGACTGCAAACAACATAGAGCAGCAACAGTCTGGGGCTCAGAATACACCAGGAACATCCTTCCTATGGCTGCGGCAAGAAGGACGCAAAGACTGACGAGAGCTGCCTACTTCTTTCAGGCCTGTTCCTTAAGGAAAATCCTGTTCATATCCCTTTCGTTACCTCAGAAATGGAGGCAAATTGTTTAAGAAGGGTCACGTAATACTCTGAAAGGCCTTTTGGCACAGTGTGGTTATTAAGCCCTTGGGAAACAATGGGCTTCTCTTAAAGGCTATGGAACAATTGTGCCCCCTGAGAGTCATCTTAGATTGGGATGAAATAAACTGGTTACTCCGGAGAGCAACATATGGTTGATTAAGGCTTAGACCCTGTGGGGTCTGGGTCCCTCACCTGTGGCTCTTTCTGCGTTATTCTGTCGTACACCCGAGTTCAGGTTGAGTCTTTTGAAAGCTCTCTGGCTTCTAGTTATAATGTAACATATGGCAAAATGAACTCAGCACAGAGTTATGTTTTTCTTTTCTTAATCCTCCCAGTGAGACTACATTCCAGGAGTGGGATTGAGAAAGGGAGGCGACAGCAGAGAAATACAAGCAGGCTGTGGACGTGAAAGCTACAACACTGCCTTGAGAGGAAGAATCACGAAAAAAGTAGCTCAGTAAGAAAGAGCTGGAGAGCCCCCAGTGGTCCCGTCCCACGCTGTTGGCACTCCTTTGCCCTCCTGAGAAGTGAGGGCAATCGAAGTATTTGCCTAAATACGTGTCAGTGCACTCGGCTTATAGGTCCAGGGGGAAATACTAATACGGCTTTCCTAACCCCATACAGGAAAATACCTGAAATGTGAATCATCTCTGTTTTTTCCTAACTTACATTTTAATGCCATTTTCTTTTCTGTAAGACATTTCTATAAGTCAAGCCAAGTCTGTAATAGGGAAGGTCCTTGAAATAATTCTTCCTCCCATTTTCCCTGTGGTGCTGAAAGTTCAGGGTCAGTTCTATAGGCTAGGTAGTTGGTGGGGTTCTCAACAGGCTCTGGTCAAGACACTGAGGTTCTCCCTCTCTCACTGCAGGCTGGTACACTGGAGATCGGGCTGGAAAGCACGAGAGGGAAGAATAAACAACATACAAGAGCCGCCTGTAATTTGGGTAAAGAGGGCCGTAGAATAGAGGAAGCAAAAATTAAAGATTCTGAACTGTGGAGGGGAGGAGCAGCGCGCCCCAGCAGTGTTCCCACCCACAGGGAGCTACATCCCTTCCTAAGGGCCCACCCTACGTGCACAGCACCAGCCACAGACTGAGAGTGGAGACGCGGCGCACTCCATTCTGAGCTTAGGAAGTAGCGTCAGTATCTGTTATATAAGGATCGGTCATTTTTGCAGTCTACAGAAGAAAGGCACTTGAACCTGTACATTTATTGTTCTTTGAATCTGAATACACATTTGTTGATGTTCAGCAATTGCAGTTAGTTACAGTATTTTAATAAAGAACTCTCTTTTGACTTTTAAAAATCAATGTTAACAGAATCACGTCTTCAGAATAAACTCTCTGGGAGGAGATCATTGGACTAACAGATATGTATGTCTTTATAACTCTGGGGTCTCATTGCCCAGCTACCTTCCACGAAGACAACAGCAACACACCAGGCCAGCTGCTGGGTGTCTGTGCACCAACTTCACTAGCACTTTGTCAGCACTGGAGTTTTGTTCCACTTTTAAGTAAGTATAAAAAGGAATTTCAAAGTTACTCTACTTTCACTGCATCTTAAAGCAGCTTTAAAGTAGTTTTATCTCATGAATTTATACCAATAGGAAGAAATTGGACTCCTTCATAACGGCACAGTTTCCTCCCAAAATCTAATTGTCTGTACTTGTGTAGTCAGTACTAAATTAGGCTGTAGACTTAAAAACGAGGCATAGTATCAAGGCAGTTATCCTTCTACTTTCTGCTCTATTTTAGGAACAACAAGAAAATTACTATTGCTAGAAGCAGTGATAACACTACTGCCACCAGGAGAACTGGCTCTAAGTTCTAGATTTTTCACTAAGCAGCTGGATGAGTGTGCACAAGTACTTAACCTCTGCCCTCAGTCTCATCTTCTATAAAGCAGACATACTATTTGCCCCATTCTAGTTGTACGATTGTTTTAAGTATTGAATGAGATAATAATTGTCACAGTGCTTTGAAAAATAATATTTATTTAAAAAGTTATATTAAACGAATAATAATAAATAACAACAACCCAGAAGTTTGTCAATATTAAAGTTACTATGTAGAACATTAAGGAGGCTCAGAATCCAAGAGGGAAAGCTTAAACATCTTAGTAAATAAAAATCATACAGCAACAATTTCATTATTTTCTACCCTCTTTGGATTTTTCTAAAAAGACATGCAGTTTTCAACTGGACTTACATATGGTGTCAATACCCCTGAAGAAGGTCAAATAAGTATGAAACAAATTTAATGTTTATCAATAAAATAATCAAAATATTAACATATTCACACACGATGCATTGACAGATGAGATCCACAAATCCTCCCAAAACAGAGATGCACTTGGAAAGCAGTATCTGCTGAGGTGGCTCATATCATAAACCACAGGTATTAGAATTTCTGGTGCTATTGTAAATTGTATTTTTTATTTCATTTTCCAATTGTTGCTAAAAACTACAAAATATTGAAAGGAGAAATTAAAGAAGACAGATAAATGGAGAGATATTCCAAGTTCATCATGTGGACAACTCAAGATTATTAAGATGTCAGTTCTCCCCCAAACCGATCTATAGATTCAAGGCAGTCACAATCAAAATCCTGTCAGTTTGTGTATATGCACGTATATGTGTGTATAAACCGACAAGTTGATTCTAAAATGTGTATGGAAATGCAAAACGCCTAGAAAAGACAAGACTATTTGAAGAAGAAAAAGTTTGAAGACTTACACTACCAGATTTCAAGACTTATTCTAAAGCTACAGTAATGCAGATATAATGGTATTGGTACAAGGATAGACAAACAGACCAATGGAACAGAATAGAGGTTCAGAAACAAACTCACTTGTGTACAGTCACTCGACTAATGACAAAGGCAACTCTGCAACTGAGCAAAGAACGAATGGTCATTTGAATAAGTGGTGCTGGAAAACCTGTATCCACATGGAAAAAAGTGACCTGGGACCTCTACGTCACACCATATGCTAAAATTAATTCAAGATGGATCCTAAACATAAATGTGAAAACTAAAATAATCAAGCTTTTAGAAGGAACATAGGAATATCTTCTTGAACCTGGGATAGGCAAAGATTTCTCAAACAGGACACAAAAAGCACTAATGACATTTTTTAAAAAACTACCCTCTTTGGATTTTTCTAAAAAGACATGCAGTTTTCAACTGGACTTACATATGGTGTCAATACCCCTGAAGAAGGTCAAATAAATATGAAACAAATTTAATGTTTATCAATAAAATAATCAAAATATTAACATATTCACACACGATGCATTGACAGATGAGATCCACAAATCCTCCCAAAACAGAGATGCACTTGGAAAGCAGTATCTGCTGAGGTGGACTTTGGTAAATTAACTACTATTCATGATATTTGTAATATATAAATATATATAACATTTATATATGTTATATTGGTATATATAATTATATACATATATACAATTATATATAATTAATACAAACTAATATATATATTAATGACAAAGACTCATATCCAGAATATATAAAGAACTTCTATAAATCCATAATAAAAAACCAAACAACCCAATTTAACATGGGAAAAAGACTTGAACAGGCATTCCTGGTCACTCCTCACAAAAAGATGTCCAAATAGCTGATAAGCATGAGAAAAGATCAGTATAATTTGCAAGAGGGAATTACAAATCAAAACCACAATGGGAGACCACCCCACACACTTTTCAATGGCTAAAATTAAAAAGACTGACAATTACCACTTTTGAAAAGGATGTGGGGCAATTGGAACTGTCATACATTACTTATAGGAATGTAAATTGGCAGAACTATTTTGGAAAACATTTGACGGTACATATGTCCAAAGCTAAACATATGTATACCCTATAAATCAATAATTCCACTTCTAAGTGCAAGCCCAAGGAACAGATGTGTGAATATGTCCACCAAAAGACATGCACAAGAATGGCCATGGCAGCTTTACTCATAATAGCTAAAAACTCTAAACAACTCCAATGTTCTTCAACAGGAGAATGGATAAATGAATTATGATATATTTATAAAACAGAATACTACTCAGCAGTAAAACAAGGAGTGCTGATACACGTAACAACATGGATGAATCTCACAGATATCATGTTGGGGAAAAAATCTAGACACAGTACATACTAAATGGGTCCATTTAAATGAAGTTCCAAAACAGATAAAACTTATCTATGCTTATAGAAGTCAGAAGTGCGTTTTACCTCTGGGGAGCTATTGATTGGGATGAGGCATAAGGGAACTTTCTAGAGTGAAGGAAATGTTCTATATTTTGATCTGAGTAGTTATTACAAGGGTGCATACATATGTAAAAATGTTTTGAGTTGTACACTTAAAATTTTTGATCATGACTGCATATAAATTATATTTCACCTAAGAAATAAAGCAGAAAAAGGAAAGAAATGATCCTTCACTTTAAAGATACTACAAGTTAATCTCCCTTCAGAAATGGAATTCTAGACTCTTGGTGTTAGATGATACCTGAAAGATCAGCCATCTCGTTTTATAGACAAACCTAAGGCCTGGAGGTTACAGGGTCTTGCCCAAGGCCAATAACAAGTTATCGACAAAGTTAGGCTCAGATTCCAAGACTCCTGATGACCCTATTCAGTGGTCTTTCCTCTCCTTCACTCCGCTTCCCTAAAGCACTCCTAAAAATGATGCTGGGCCTAAGTGGGCTCTTCAGTTAATCCCTAAGGCCTAGCAAAATGTCGTGGAACTTTGTCCATGCATCCCCTCTGCTAGAATGCTCTCTCTTAGTTTGTTTTTTTCTACCACATCCCTATCCCCAACTTATCTTTCGAGACTCTGCTCAAGCCTCCCAATTTTTTAGAGCGCTTTCTTTACCCTTTTCCTCAGCAGAATTGATCTCTCTCTGTATCTATGACAGTAACATCTATTCTTTTTACCAATACTTATTGAGCATCTACCATGTACTTGGTGCTGTTGTAGATACTTGAGATTCAGCAGTGAAGACACATAAAGTTGCTGTCTCTGTGGGAGAGAAAATTCTGCTGGGAGAGAAATAAAGTCAGGAAATAACAAGAAGTCGTGAGGAATAGGGTCAGGAGACAGCAGTAGGAAGCTCTCTTTAGATCAGCTGCTCAGGAAAGGCGTCTTTGAGGAGGCGACATTTGAGCAAAGACCTGAACAAAGCAGATGATGAGTCTATCTGGAGAATGAGACTCCTCAGTGCGTCTCTTTACCTGTCTGTTTTCTTCATGCAAGAATCTGATTGACTTGAGGGCAGAAATGGTATCTTAATTCATCTTTGTATTTTGGATCAGTGTAGGACTCAAAAAAGTTGATAAAAATAAATGAATGGCACAAGCAACAAAAGGAACCTTAGATAAATTGGACTTCATCAAAATTTTGAGATTTTGTGTTTTAAAGGACAATGAAGAAAGTGAAAAAAATCCACAGAATGGGAAAAATAGTTGCAAATCATATATCTGGTAAGGTATCTTGAGCATATCTATATATCTAGGATATTTAAAGAAGTCCTACAACTTAGCAATAAAAAGACAGGCCAATTAAAAATGGGCAAAGGATATGAACAGACATTTCTCCAGAGAAGATATACAGATGGTCAATAAGTAGATGAAAAGATGCTCATCATTAGTCATTAAGGAAATGTACATCAAAACCGTAATGAAATACCACTTCCCACTCACTAGAATGGCTGCAATAAAAAAGACAATAACGAGTGTTGGCAAGGATGTGGAGAAATTGGAACTGTCATAAATTGCTGGTAGGAATATAAAATGATGCAGCCATTTTGGAAAATAGTTTGGTAGTTCCTCAAAAAGTTACATATGGAGTTACCATATAAACAAACAATTCCACTCCTAGATATATACCCAAGAGAAATGAAAACAGAAGTCCACATAAAACTCGTACACAAATCTTCATGTTCACAATAGCCAAGAAGTGGAAACAATCCAAATGTCTATCAATTAATAAATAAAGAAATGTACATATGTCATATATACATACAATAAAATATTATTCAGCCATAAAAAATAGTGAAGTACTGATACATGCTACAATATGGATGAGCCTTGAAAACATTACGGTAAGTGAAAGAATTCATACACAAAAGGAATACTATATGATTCCATTTATAAGAAATATCCAGAATAGGCATATCCAGAGAGACAGAAAGTAGATAAAAGGGTTGCCAGGAGTTTGGAGGTGGGGGAATGTGGAGTGACTGCCAATGTATGTAGGTTTCTTATTGGGGTGATGAAAATATTCTGGAATTGGATAGTTGTGGTTGTTGCACTACTTTGTGTATAAACTAAAACCATTGAATTGTATACTTTAAAAGAGTGAATTTTTTAGCATGCAAATTATATCTTAATTTTTTTTAATGAATGAATAAATAGATACCTAGGAAACAACTCAGGTTTTGTGAAATTGTAACAAATATGAGTTCCCAAAATGCTGTATCCACCGTGAAATGGCAAAATACGCCACCATTTAGTTCCCACACTTTTGCCTAGTCCAGAGGCTGCCAGCTGCACTATCACCAAAGACAGTATCCAGCCCATCAATAATTGAAGCAGTGAGCTCAAATCAGGGCTCTGGCCACAAAGTCCACATCCAATGCCAAGAACTCATGAGAACATCTGGACAACGTCATAGCCAATTCAGCCACATCATCTGTTCATCGGATTAGTTTCTTATAGCCCTAAAATTCTACAGGGCAAAAATTTGCTCAGAACAAAAGATGTCTAGGTGAATTCATTCTATCAGCCAATCAAAGGCAAGTAAAGCAAAGGAGGGCATAATAATAAAAGAAAGATAGAGAGGGACCCTGAAAAAGACAGCAAGCTCTTTTGATCCAGTTGTTTTATGTCAGAAATCAATAGAGATGTTTTCTTTCACTTTGGAGAGTGAGAATAGGAATTTGTTGAAATTGGATCTTGAGGCACTTAGGTTTTTTTCTTCTTGGTACTGGAACAATGGCACACATTCTGTTTACCAGTAAGCTCTGACCACCGGGGCAGAAATCAGAGCAATTGTGGTAATTCTATACTCAGCTTTCTGTTCTCAGGGTTGTGCAGAATAGGCCCAGAGATATTGAGGGGCAGTACATGAAGAAAGCCCTTAAGATACTGTGGAAATATGTAATTTTTTATTGAATGCTGGTTTCTGGAAATATCATCGGACAGTGATATTGACCAGTAGATGTAAGAGAAAGAATACCATTATAAACTTCTCTGAGTGGAAATTTCATCTCAGAAACAGGAAATGATTACGTAAATGAATGATCTCAAGAAAAAACAGTTTTGTGCAACAAACCAAAATGAGGGTGGCAGTGCGTGTTAGCGAGCTTTATACGACTTTGTTTTAATTAAGGTCTGATTACTACAGCTGCTCCTCGTTTATCTAATAACAGAGCTTTGGTGCATCAAGAGTAGAAAAGCCCAGGGCTGGAACTGTGCTGCCTGGAGTGTGATAGGGAGCATGTCATGATAACCTTCAGTGCATCAGTTATGAATTGCTGTAGGATTTTGCCCAAAGCGCCATGAAACTCATGGCAAAGAGAGCATTGTGCTGAGCTATGGAATAAAAATCAGCTGTGCAATAACGCTTCCAAACAGGCCAATGTGGGCCTTCTGCTTGCTCCTGTTGTGACTCAGAAAATCCTTCACCCAAATCCCCCCTAACCTATTAGGTCTCCATGAGATTCCCTGTTTCCCCTAGAGCAAACACTGGGATCCAATTACAATGGGGACATTCAGAATTACCTTTCTTCCTGGACAGTGAAAGTTTATTTCCATGTCCTTTCATTTGAGTGGACATGGAGCTGTAATAGGTTTTTCTGGGTTGATCAGCCCTTTAGGCTGATCTGCAAGGCAGTGCTAGATTGGGCCAACGCTGCAAATACAGAAAGAATAATTTGCCAGTGGTAGCGTGTGGAAAGTTGCGTCTAATGGAACTGACTATTCATACCAGCCAATTCCCAACATGGCTACGTTTTTCTGTCCCTAAATCCCATCCTATCCACCTGTCATCTTTCACCCTTGGTCATCCTAACCTCTGAAGCCTAGGTCCCAAACTGTGCACAGGTATGTTCTCCCAAATCAGGCAAGGCTTGATAAACCCAAATGAAAAGTTTCGAAAGGAATCCTTCTGGTTTTAGAGCAGAAGATACTGGACTAGGATAGTGCTTGCGGGTGAAAATATTTTGTACCTTTCCAGCCCTCAGCTCCAAGGCAGCTCTTTCTCCCTGAGCTGCCATGATGAGTGTCGTTTGACCCATTTCCCTTCTAAAGCTGCTTGGGTTAGAGGCCAGCATCTTAACTAAAATCAGACATCAATAATGGGCACATGGGGAAGACAGTCTCAAGTTTTTTAACTCAGAAAGCTACTATTTTGGGGTTACCCTTATACAACTTTTGCAACTAGGGTAGCAGATTCTGAATGATGAGGTACCGTTGTTCAATTTCTCACTAAGACGGGTCTCTGTGGCTATTTGTTTTGCTATATTTCCTAAACTTTTTCTGCATCTTTACAATAAACTCACAGTATCTTTAAAGACCTGATCTTTATCTGAAACAACCTATCTCTGTTCCTCGTAACCTGATGAAGCCTAACAAGCTAAGGGGCTTGGTAAATGCCTTGAGGGCTGGGATCACATCTGTTTGTTCACCACTGTGGACACAAGGCCTAGGCTAGAGCAGGGGGCCCAACATGTTAAATGCACGGAAAGCAATCCCATCATTTCTACTTTTCATCACAGATTTAGGATGTGGGAATATACAATAATCTAAGTGAAGGTTTTTAAACTCTGAATATTGTCAACATTGCTAAATTAGCCTCTCTGAAAAGGATAATTTCAGGTCAAAATGAAAAGCTATTCAATTGAAGTTCAGCTGATAATTGAAAAGAATTAATTGGAGTTAGTAAAGGAGAATCCTTACTTAATGAGTTTCATCAATATGGTGCAGTGTTTTACTTGCCTTATTAATTGATGTAGATCAGATACGGATGATTTCATTTAGGGAACATTTAGACCTCCTGCAAATGTCCTGATATCTCTGGGGCTCAGAGTTCCCCAGCACTGGGGCAAGGGTCCTGAGGCCTATAGGGCAGTGGTTTATATATATATATATATATATATATATATATATATATATATATATATATATATATACACACACACATACATGTTATGGAGGCTGAGAAGTTCCACGACCTGCAATCTGCAAGCTTTGGACCTAGGAAAGCTGATGGTGTAGTTCTAGTCTGAATCCAAAGGCCTGAGATCGTTAGGAGAACCAATGATATAAATTCTAATCCAAGTCTGAAGGTCTGAGAATTGGTGGGCTGATGGTGTCTCAGTTCAAGGGCAGGAGACCAATGTCCCAGCTCAACAGTCAAGGAGAGAGAGAGAATTCTCCCTTCCTCCTCTTTTTGTTTTATTCATGTCCTCAATGAATTGAATGAGGCCAACCCACATTGGGGAGGACAATCTGCTTTACTCAGATTCAAATGCTAATTTCTTCTGGACACACTCACACAGAAACACCCAGAAATAATATTTAGCCAAATAGCTGGGCACTCTATGGCCCAGCCAAGTTAACACAAAAAATTAACCATCACAAGTCCATCCCTTGTGAAGCTGGCAATCATAAACATCTCCTTAAACCATATTTAATCTCCAAATAAAGACAATAACAATGTCATAATTCCACCTAACATGAAACTACTATCCTGCATACAATGAAAGTGCACTAGTCCCTTCTCCAGAAGAGGTGAAAACCTTGAGTGATGTTTACTCTTCTCTTTGATATCCCATAACTTAAATACTATGATGTAAAATTAACACTACTTAAATACTATGATATAAAGTAAATACATCTTATGTTACACAATAATGGAATAAGAGAGGAAAGAAAATAAAGATACACACATACAAAAACATATTCATAACAAAATATGGAGGAAATATTCATGACAATTACATAGAATTATAGTCCTCATTTTTCTGTAACTGGGCATGTGGTCACAGCTGATATTTATAACTACCTTCTTCCACTACCCATTCTATACTCCCTTTGCCTTCGGCAAGCAGCTCAGCTGGTCATGTTTCTTTACCTGGTGGGGTGACCGAAACCTTCATTCCTAAAGGGTCTGGGCTGTTAGTAGTCCTGCCCGAATTGAGTGGTTGTAGTTTTCCATCGACTTTAACCACAGGGCATAGTAATACTAAGAGAGGCCCTAAGAGATCTCCTACATTCCTGACATGCTCTTCCTTGCCTCTATTAGGGGGTATCAGTCCAATTTCCCATTGTAGTCAGAACCAACCACTCTAGCCAGTACCATAACTCCCTTCCTTGTCTTTTGACTGAGAGGCATCAGAAGCCCAAAGTGGCTGGTGGCAGTCTTAACTTCCAGTTCAATGGAATCTTTGCTGTATCTCCTGGTGGAAGCATTCTTTCCTTTGGACCTAAGACCTCTAGGCCAGCAGAGCATAAGGTCACAGGAACAGGAAGCAAAAATCTTGCTAGTGGTTACTAGGGGTAATAGTGAGTGGTGCCATTCCCATTTCCACACCTTGATTCCTGGAAGGGTGAATCCTGGCTATAAGAGAAACAATACCATATATTGGACACTGATTCAAAGCATATATAGCCTTCTGAGGAAATCTTGCCCCAGCACTGCAAAGTATTGCCACCTAGCTGGTGCTGTAACTGTCTTCAAAAGGCCATTCCACTGCCATATCAAGCCAGCTACTTTAGGATGGTGGGAAACAAGGTAAGATCAGTGATTTCCATGAGCATGAGCCCATTGCTGCACTTTTACTGTGACGTGAGCTCTTTAATCAGAAGCAATTCTGTGTGGAATAGCGTGATGGTGGATAAGACATTTTGCAAGTCCACGGATGGTAGTTTTGGCAGAAGCATTGTGTGCAGGGAAGATAAATCTGTATCAAAAGGAGATGTCTATTCCAGGAAGAGGAAATGCTGCCCCTTCCATGATGGAAGCAGCCCAATGCAATCAACCTCCCATCAGGTAGCTGGCTGATCACCTCAGGGAATTGTGCCATACTGGGGACTCATTGTTGGTTTGTTCTACTGTCATATTGGGCACTCAGCAGTGACCTTAGCCAGGTCAGCCTTGGTGAGTAGAAGTCCATGTTACTGAGCACATTCATAACCTCCATCCCTGCCACCATGGTCACTTTGTTCATGAGCCCATTGGGTGATGACACGGGTGGCTGGGGAAAGAGACTGATATCCATAGTATGGGTCATCCTATCCACTAAATTATTAAAATCCTCCTCTGCTGAGGTCATCCTTTTGTGAGCATTCACAAGGGACACAAATACCTTCACATTTTTTGCCCATTCAGAGAGGTCTGTCCACACGCTTGTTACCCAAATTTCCTTGTCACCAGTTTTCTAATCATGTACTTCCAAGTCCCTGATCATCCAGCCAAACCGTTGACCACAGTCCATGAATCTGTAGGTAATCACACATCTGGCCATTTCTCCTTCTAAGCAAAGTGAACAACCAGGTGCATTGCTCAAAGTCCTGCCCACTGGGAGGATCTCCCTTTACCACGTCTGTCAGGGATGTCCCAGAGAGGGTCGTAGTCCTGCAGCCGTCCTCTTTTGGGTGGTGCCTGCGTATCATGCAGAACCATCTGTAAACCAGGCTCGAGTCTTCTCTTCCTCTGCCAACTGATCATAGGGAACTCACCATGAGGCCATAGGTGCAGGCTGGGAGAAAGAAGGCAGTAGCAGGAATGGGAACCATCAGCATTTGGGAAACTTCTTCATGTAAATTACTTGTGCCTTGAGTTCCTGCCTAGGCCCAATCACATATATACCACTTCCATTTGATAATGGAGTGTTGTTGTGCATGCCCAACTTTATGACATGGTCGAATAACACCCAGTTTAGATGGAGGCTCAGGTCATATGGTAACTTGGTGGCTGATGGTCAAGCATTCAGTCTCTACTAAGGCCCGGTAACGAGCCAAGAGCTGTTTCCCAAAAGGGGAGTAGTTTTCTGCAGAGGATAGCAAGGCTTTGCTCCAGAATCCTAAGGACCCGTGTTGCCATTCACCCATAGGGGACTACTAAAGGCTCCAAACAGTATCCTCGTCTGTCACTGACACTGAAGCATCACTGGATCTTCTGCACCATGTGGACCAAGTGGCAGAGCAGCTTGCACAGCAGCCTGGACCTATTGCAGAACCTTCTCTACTTCTGGGCCCCACTTAAAACTAGCAGCTTTTCAGGTCACTCAGGAAATGAGCCGGAGTAACACAGCCAAATGTGGAATAAGTTTCCTCCAAAATCCAATGAATCTATTCCAAGTATGTGTTCCAGAACTGGAGAAATAACCACAGGATGGATTCAGGGACCCACTGGACCTGAGCTAAAACTCCATTGATCTCTTGACCTCCATAATTTCCTACTCTGACAGTGAACCACAGTGATTTTTTGGGTCTCCTGGAATTAGTGCCAGTTCAGAGCTAGCGTCCAGTAGCCCCCAAGAGGTCTGATTATTTCCTTTTCCCCCAATTCACAATTACTCTGGTAAAAGACCATGTGTTCCTTTGGGAACACTAGAAGAAAGATTAATAGTACAGACTTTCATTGGTATACCAGGCTTCTTCCTCAAGCTGGATCTGGCTTCCCCTTTATTTATTGGGTTCTGGGTCTATAAGCTGGCTCAAGCTTGGGAATTGACTGAGAGGCTGTGACTCTGTTTTTATGATTCAAGTTAGACTTTTGTTCACTTGCCCTAGAAATTTTCTGCTTATACAGATTAAGGAAGAATTTAGTAGGCTTCTCATCTATTTCACTTCTAGGAACATCAACTAGTCAGTGCCATAAATCTGTGTGAGTCAGCCTATTCTGATTGCTGCCTTGACTCTACTGTCCATTGCAGTGACCAAGCCCACCTTGCCTTTGGTGGTTGAGCGCCGCCACTTGGCCTCTGCTGCTGCGGGATCTAATTACTCCCACTGCATTTAGGTTTCCCAGTTCAGTGCCTGCAGTTCCCACTATGAAGTCGGGCCTACAGAGAAGAGCAATCACAGAGCTCTTCAAGGATGGGGCTCCCCTCACAAATTTATTTCTCATAGTCATGGTGAAAGGTGTGTCTTCTGGACCCTTTCAGGGTGGGTGAGTCAGTCTTAAATGACAAATCCACTCCCACTTTCCAGTCTCCCTAAGCCTTCGAATCCCTTCCTCTACGTTAAACCAAAGCAGATCTGGCATTTCCAGTTTGCTCAGTGTGAGCCACCTTTTGGCCTATATTTCAGCAACCAACCAACCAAACTAAGTCCTTTCTAACTCCCAAGTTGCAACATTAAATGGAGAATCTCTGCTTAGTGAGCCCATATCAGTAAATTCAAACCTGATCCAATTTTATGATCCTTCCTCCATTATCCCACACCTTTAATATCCATTCCCACACACTTTCCCCAGATTTCTGACTGTACAAATTAGAAACTGAAGTGTAGATCTTTCTTGACTTACGATGGGGTTATGTCCCAATAAAACCATTGTAAGTTGAAAATATAGGTCAAAAATGCATTCAATACACCTAACCTACTGAACATCCTAGCTTAGCCCAGCCTACCTTAAGTGTGCTCAGAACACTTTTATTAGGCTATAGTTGGGCAAAATCATCTAACACAAAGCCTATTTTATAATAAAGTGTTGAATATCTCCTGTAACTCATGGAATACTGTACTGAAAGTGAAAAACAGAACGGTCATGTGGGTACAGTGTGGTTGTAAGTATATTGGTTGTTTACCCTCATGATCATGGGGCTGACTGGGAGCTGCCCAGCATCGAGAGAGAGTATTGTACCACATACTACTAGCCCAGGAAAAGATCACACTTCAAAATTTGAAGTACAGTTTCTACTTAATCTGTATTGCTTTTGCGTTATCGTAAGGTTAAAAAATTGTTAAGTGGAACCATCGTAAATGGGGAACCATCTGTAGTTCTCTTGGAGTGTAATTCAAATTCCTGAGCTCAGCCAAACAGAGAATGGTGAGGCACCCAAGGGAATAGCAACAGGAGGAAGTCACTACCACTCCTAGACCTCAGGGACAGCAGGAGAAGGTAGTGTCCCTGGAATTCAGGGGCAGGAGGCCCTGGAGAAGCTGGAACCAGAGTGGGGCCTGTCTGGTGGAGCTGGTGTCATGTAGAAGATGCAGTTGCTGCAGGAGGTGTTGCCTGGGCAGACAGAAAAGGAGGGCTAGAACCTTCTGGTCTCTCTGCACCCGTCTCACACTCTCCCTTTACACGTGTGTGCACACACACACAAAAACACAGCCCAGAGAATGGATCTGAGGGCAGAGAGGTGCAGGGCCTTCTCAGAGGGTCTACTAAATAACTAGTGGTGGATGAGACAGACATGGGTCCTGCCTTCATTAACCTTACAGTCTAGCAGATTGATTGTATGGAGCCTAGCAGCCCTGTGAGATATTGGGATCCATGGGGCCTTATGCTCTCTACAGGTGTTAGGGACTGAATGTTTGTGTCCCCCCCCAAATTCATATGTTGAAATCTAATCCCCAATGTGATGGTATTTGGAGATGGGCCCTTTGGGATGTAATTAAGTAATGAAGGTGGGGCTCTCGTGAATGTGATTGGTGCCCTTATAAGAAGAGGCCAGAGAGCTTACTCACTCTCTTTCTCGCCCTGTGATGATACAACGAGAAGTTGATAGTCTGCAACCCAGAAGAGGGCTGTCACCAGAACCCAACCATGGTGGCACTCTGATCTCAGACTTCCAGCCTCCAGAACTGTGGGAAATAAATTTCTATTGTTGATAAGCCACTCAGTCTATGGTATTTCATTATAGCAGCCCAAACTGACTGAGATAAGAAGTATTTAGGTAAGTTGATTGTGTCACTTTATAAAGATATGAAAAGCAAATGCATCTATAAGAGAAGCTGGGCTTAAAAATTTTTGAAATTATAATACAATACATTTTTGCTTGTCTGTTTAGGAAGAAAGTTATAGAAAGAAATATTTTTTCTTTTGCCAAAATAACCATACTTTGCATAAAATTAATGTTTTGAAATGGAAAAGCTCTGGAAGTGACAGGGGTTATCTTTTTAATTTATGAATATTGTTACCATCATATGTTACATTAAAATTAATAGGAGTTGAGGATGTGCATTGCGGGGAAAGGAATGGATCCCTCCCTGAGCTTTGGTGGGCGACTGCAGTTGTGCTGAGAAGTGGGATTTTAGTAAGATGCAGAATCAAGGATGAATTAATAGCATGGAAGAGTGAGGTCTACAATACAAACACATGGCTGTCTTTCATAGCTCAAGTGCTCTGCTCTGCTCTACATCCTAGAATTAAGCACTTAAATCAGATATCTTTAAGTTCCTGCCAGAAAAACCCTGTATTTCTCTTGCAAGCCGGAATTTTTTTTTTGGAGTGGGGAATGGATGGGTGGCAGGATTAACAGAACTGTTCCTTTGAATGTTGTTCGTATGGAATGCATTTGAACGACATTGACATTTCGGGGAAAGATTCTGTGAGGATATGAGATAACTGCAGAACTGTTTGCTGGCTGTAGTCATATGGTAATGATATCAGCTTTGCCTGGGAAAAATGACAGCATAAAATTCAGCTGATTTGCCTAGACAAAATTACATGAAATTGCATGTATTTGTCTAGAGCATCCTGGTAATAGCATTAGAGGGATAGATTTTTGTTTCTTGGAGAGCAAGTAATTTGGAGGCATAGTTTGTACCCAGTATATCATTGTAGCAATAAACAAATGTCAGAAGAGTCTTGTCTTTCTTTAGGATGAGATGCTACTGAGTAGCTTATTTAACATGATGGCATATTTTATTCACAATCTCAGATTTTAAGTGGACTATTATACATCTTACTTTCAGGTCGTGGACTGAGTTTATCTTATCTTTGGGGGAAATAATAAAGTACTGCCTATTAGTAAAAGAACATTTTATTTTTCTCCTGCCAAGATCGAGTCTGTGCTAGTATGCATGCACAGATGTGCCTCACATGATAAAATAAAAAAAAATATGTTCCTAAAAGGTTGTGTACAAATGAGTCATTTTCCTATTAGCTTATGTTATCCCATCAAAGATGTTATATCTTCCTTCCAGACTGAGGTTTAATTAACTTCTAATACTAAAACTTTCAGTTTCTCCTTACTCCTGCACTCTTTCCAAAAAGGTTTTCATATTAATTTTGGTAATCTTAAAAACACAAAAATATGCAGAATACTTCATAATTTGGAGGATCCTTTTATTCGGAAAATAACTGCCCTTTTTTGTCCTGAAGGAGGGCATTCTTGTAGATAATAAACATGTTTATCTTTTATTGGAGAAATGAAATCCTGTGAATGTGTATTGAACAGACAATATTCCTTGTGCTGGCTGCAGCTGGGTGGTCATGGGGCCCCCGTTCTACCCCAAGAGAACAAGATGGAACATCAGGCATTTCTAAACCAACCCCACTCTAGAGGAACAGCTCTTCCAGGTTGCTAAGAAAAGCTCAATGTTCTGATACTTGTATGATTCTGCTTCCTTTCTTTCTGGAAAAATGATGAGGGAAAACTAGATGGAACACATTTATGCACAAAATCTTATATTCCCTATTACCACGTGTTGTATGGTTGAACACTGACAGCGCCCATCGGAAACACGCTGTTCAGTTCTCAGCAATTGAGTCACATTTTGTCTTTTCCCTCTTGTTCATTGCACTCTAGATGTTTTTCTATTAAACAGCCTCTCACGTGATAGAAAGACTTCAGATTGTGGAGCCAACAAATCTAGGTTTGAATTCTATCTCTGACATCTAATAGCCAGAAGATATGTATGCCTCAATTTTCCTCGTCTTTAAAGTGGATTTAGTAAGCATTATCTTTAGAGTTTCTGCAAAGATCAGTAATAATATATATTAAATACCTAGCACAGTGTGTGGCGCATAATACACAACAAACAACAGTCTTCATCCTCGTCTTCTTCCTCCTCATCATCATCATTAGAGTTAGTTATTGATTCTATATTACTTCTTAATTTGGAGACCTGTAACTCCAGGAGCTACCAGAGTGCCAGACATAGCAGGTGCTCAATAATTATTTATTGAAAGAATTCATAGGTAAAATTGGGCACGTTAATTATACATCTGTGAACTCCAGATTTCTCACGCCCCACCAGCAATAATCCAATTACTGACACACACCTGTTCACATAGCTCCCTAGTCTCCTACAATACGCTTCTTGAGCGTTTCTGTGAGTCTCCAGGGCTGTGTCATACACAATCGTCCCTCGGTATCCATGGGGAATTGGTTGCAGGACCCCACCCCATACCCAAATCCGAGGATGCTCAAGTCCCTTATATAAAATGGCACAGTATTTGCATATAACCTACACATATCCTCCCATATACTTTAAATCATCTCTAGATTACTTATAATACCTAATACAATGTAAATACTATGCAAATAGTTGTTATATTGTTTAAGGAATAATGACAAGGAAACAAGTCCGTACGTGTTCAGTACAGACATAACCATTGTAGGTCTTTCAATATGGGGTTGGTTGAATCCGTGCATGCCAAACCCATGGATACAGAGGGCCAACAATATGCATTGAAAGAAACCTGGTCCCAGAGAGTTCCTCTTCCATTGCCATTAGGCAATGCCAGAGCCTTGAAGGCACCAAGCTGCACAGGAGTTGACAGGAAAGGGGCTTGGGGTTATCTCTCTCCATTTGGTAGTAAATCCATTGGAGGTATTAAATCCATTGCTCCAAAGAAATACTGCTTGGGAACCAACATTACTGACCCAGGCATGAGGCTGTGTGGTCAGGATGCAGCAGAGAGACAGCACCGTGCCATATTTGACATCAGCCCTCCTCTGTCAGAGGCTCTGTGTGTCAGATCTAGAGCCCGGCTTCTTCCTCCTTAGGAGGAATTATCTTCAGGAGGTAGCTCAGCCCTCATGAAAATAGGCGTTGCTCAGGTCTGCCCCAGTGGCTCACCAGACGTGCTAGGACACATCTGAACTCCTGTAATGGACACAAGTTTGGTTCAAGTTGCAACTCCTCCTGTAGAGCTACGTGCTGGTTGGAAAATCAACATTACCTTAGACTATAATGGCAACCCATGCTTCTGAAGCCCAGTACCTGAGAGTTACTGTAATTCAATAAGACTACCTTTCGACTTTGTTATGAAAAAAAGTTAATCTTGTCAATTATCTGTATTCCGGTTTAACCTGAGGGCTACCTCAAGGGTCACAAGGGTTTACGAGCTTATTTTGCAGAAGAAAGAGAATGCCTTGAAGGAGCACCAGATAACCAGCCCCCAGCTACCATTGATGCCTAGAAGCCAGGTTGCCCAGGGGCTTCTCTGGAGTGAAAGAAACTCAGATTACCCCTTTGTTTCTCCAAAACTCCTCCTAACACACCCCTTAGCTCTATAAAACTCCCTGCCTCCTTCCCTTGTTAAGGCACCTTTAAGAGAACCCATGCTCCTGCCTTCTCATTTTGGCCAATTTGAATAAAGCTTTCTCCATCTCCAAGCACTGATGTCTTAGTGTTTGTCTTACTGTGCATCAGGCACACAAACTTGAGATTAAGAGGTTCAGTAACACTTCCAGCAAAGGGTTCATTTATTGTTTTCTCTAATATTGGTAGGAGTCTTAGGAGAGAGCTGAGATTTCCTTTTAGGGTGCTGTATGTGGAGGGCTTCACTCCACTATTGAGAGGGCACAGCACAACTGCAACAGTAAGTCCAAAACACATCTTTCACACTTATCACAGGACTCCAGGGACTGTCAGACTGTCCTGGTTTCAAAGTCCCTTCTAGGAGTTTGTAGGCAAAGTAGAAACAGCTCCTGTACAAATGTGGCACCAGTAACCACAGGGTTAACCCTCCTACACCGCGTCTTGGGAGCCAGGTGGCAGGACCAGCACAAATCAGGACTTGCCTCTTTATCAATCAAGTATCAGTTAATTACTAGAGCTCACAGACTCCTGGAGAAACTCTAAGCCCTGGGGAGGATTTGCAGCTGCTCTAGGGAACAGGCCAGGCAGACCAGTGCCCCAGTTCAGGCCACACGCACAGGAAGGGGAATCTGGGTCAATGGCTGGAAGGAGAGCCTAGGAGACAATCAGCTTTGAGGAAGCACATTTACCAACAGATGACTGCTAAGCACTTTGCAGTTGTCAAGTTCATAGGCACTGAATAATAATGAGAGGGGGCTTGGAGAGGCTAATGACTAATGGCCCCTCAATTTCCTGCTGATGCAGGCAGTTTTATGTCATTTTGTTTTTATGTTAATTTATGCACACAGGATTAGAATGTAGCATTATGTGGTCATTTAATTTAATTGAAGTATGGAACTTCATGGGCCCAGTTTTACATTTCCCTTATAGATTTCAGTGATTTTATCTTTAGCATTTAATCTCTCCCTCAGATCACCATTCCTAATGACAATAATAATACATTCACACTTGCATCACACTTCTTTCTAGGAGCTCAAATCACGTCATGGCCCATTACCCCACAAGAGCTCCACAAGGCAAATGCCAGGGAGGATTTTAAGCACTTTCCTTAGGTTTAACATACATAAAAAGGTGCAGCCTTTATCATACAGATAAGTTCCCAGCAGTTTAAATGACTTTTGACTGCAATGAGAAGCTTTGCTTATGTATGAGGCTTCCACCGGGCGCTGTGTTTTTCGTTGTACCTCGGAAATATGTGACCTTTAAGCCTGACAGCACCATTCAGAGTGCACGTAACTTACCAGGGAGTTTTCATTGATCATCTCGCCCCCTTCTCTTAAAGAATGTAGTGTTTGTGTCACACCGCCTGGAAAAACTGCCAAAGGGCGCTGGGAAGCGCCAACTGAGAAGTGGAGGAGAGAACACAGGCTTAGTGAACTCCCTTTAAAAAACCGCTAGCTTTTCTCCGGTGAATACAGATGGACCCAAGGAGCACTCTGAGCCTGAGACTCACTGGGTCTATTCATGCTCTTTCTGAAGAGCCACGCAAGCAGCTACTTGGAGACACTGGCATTCAGCACTCTTTTTTCTAAAGGCCAAAAGAATAAGGGAGAAGTGGCAGCGAATTCTGTTGCGGCATTAATAAAGAAGGAGGAGATCGAGCCTGATGGAGGAAGCCCTCCCCTTTGTCTGAAAGAAGGGGAGTCATAGAGGAGCGGCTGGGTCACATTTGCATTTCCCTGAGGGGCCAGCAAAGTGGCTGGGGTATTTCTTCTACTGGAACATCAGATAAAACGCTGTCTGGCTCAGGTCCTCAGCGGTTTGCTGGGTTCTATGTTGACAGCCTGGCAGTGTCTATTGTAGCAGAGAAGGAAGGACAGGAGCGATGGGGTCTGGCGCAATAACCAGGGACCTGCCCACAGGACTGACTTGTAGAAGGTTCTGTTTCAATCCCAAGTGGTGTGCTACAATTCAGTTCTGTGCTAACTTCCAGGAGTCACCGCAGATCCCACAAGACCCCACTTCAGAGGCCAGCCACAAGTGGGGTCCCCAGGTCACCTGAACTTCTGACCAATCAGCTGCAAATCAGTCTCATACAGGAAGGATACGTCCTGTATGATTACATTTATCTGACAATCTCAAAAAGACAAAACTATAATGTTGGGAAACAATCAGTGATTTCCAGGGATTATGGGTGGGGGCAGGGGATGACTATAAAGAGAGTACACAGTGGAGTTTGGGAGTGATGGAACTGTTCTAAATCCTAATTACATTAAGTCTATACATGGGTTAAAATTTTTTGATCTATACACCAAAAGAAAACATTAATTTTACTGTATAATAATTTTAAAAGTACAATTTAAAAAAATCAATCCGAAGGCTTTGTTCCTTTGATGGCATGTTTGGGTGCAATATTCTACAGATCCTGGGGCTCCGGGGCCTAGAGTCCAGTCTCCCTGGGTGGAGAGGACATTCCCCTTAAAGAAATTGCCACCTCCCCTGGGAACTCTAAGAGGCACTGTGGACCCTTCCTGGGTTTATAGAATGTTTATCCTCTCGCTGACATTTTTTGGCCTTCTCTTCTCCTTTTTCTTCCCTGTTGGGGGACATTCTTGCTTAGTATTCAGGAAAGCCAGAAAGAGAGGTTGTTTCAAGCACTTTCCTCTTTCAGCTCTTCAAATGCCCCTGAGGCAAGAATTACAAAGGCCTTGACCCCTTCTAGGAAAGAGAGTGGGGAAAATCAAGAGAATAAAGCACAAATTGTCCTCATTCTTACTGAATTTTTTAGGAGCAAAAACAAGACCCAGGTTAATGCCTCAGTAAATTACGGCATCAAGGAGAAAATTCTGCCTGGGCTCCTGTGTTCTGGCCACTGTAATCAACAAAATCATGAAGTATGGAAAAGATCAATTCAAAAAGCCTGTACACAACCCATAAATGTGTGCGTGAGTTCATGTGAATTAACAAAGGGAACAGGAGGCAACTAAAGGTGACAGAGGAAGGGACAGTGACCCAAGAGCCGGGTCCTGACTGTGAAAGGCGACAGCTCATCTTCTGGGAGGTGAGTGACATCAGAACATCAGGCCTCCTGAGAGCGAACCTCACCCACAGCTGGCCTAGTGGCAGGAGAGGGACCGGCAAGTGCTCTGTGCAGACGAGGCCAGGTCCTGCCCTAAGACTGACGACGTGTGAGATGGAAAATGGTCCTGGAGATTAAGAGGGGAATGGAGCCAGGGCCATGGCTTCAGCTGTGCCCTACATGAAGGGGTCAGATGAGAGGCGCCAATGAGACTGAAATCCATCTCTCCCTCTGCTTGCCAAGCGGCAAGTCTGATACATTGAAATGTATCTGTGGCAGCGCAGTTCAATATAAAACTTTAAAAATTCAGAAGTACTTTAGAAAGATTACATATATTCTCATTGAATTAGAATAATTAAGGACTAAACTTAGCCCTGAACTTTCTGAAAACCAAGAAGAATAGAAAAATTCCATCGAAATCTTCACCTTCTAATTATTCAATAAAAGGAAATCTTTAAATTATTTTATAGAGGCAAGCTTTACACTAGAAATAAATATTACTGGATCCTATTAAAGGGAGCTTTAATGGTGGATGGTGTTGTCAATTACAGTTTTGCAAAATATGCAAAGGCATTCTTCAAACAAACATTTCCTGCATCTGCTCTCTAAAAAAGCCAACGTGAGGAACTAAGATGTGATCTGAATCTACCACTTTCTGACTTTCTGAATTAATAAGATAAAATACAGAAGATTCACACTCAATGGGCCACTAGCACGTGGAAATTTCAAAGTGTTCACAAATCTATACACACACTAAGCACTGTCTATGGCTCAAATAAATAAAAAAATTCGGATCATGTGGGAGTCAGTAAATTATCTTTCTACTTTAAAAAAGAAATCCCATTACAACATCATCTATATAGTATTTCAGTCCAACCAAGAATGCGTAACCTAAGTCTAATCAGACAAGCTAAAAATAAGGAACATTCTATTAAAAATGGAGGGGGGACTGTAGTCTTCAAAAATTTAATGTCATAACATAACAAAGAAAGACTGCAAAATGTTCCAGCTTAAAGGGGAGTAAAGGGACATGACAACTAAATGCAATACTTGAACCTAACCTGGATCCTGCTGGCTAGGGGAAACGTGCTATAAAAGGCAGTATTGTGTCAACTGGATATGGATGTAGACAAAACTTGAATATGGGTATAGATTAGATTAAAGTATTGTATTGACGTTCAAGTTAGTGGAGTTGATAATTGTACAATGCTTATATAAGAGAATCTCTCCTATTCTTAGGAAATACACACTAAATATTTAAAGATTAAAGGTCGTGATGTATATAACTTATCTTTAAATGGTTCATATAAATATCATATTGAGAAAGAGCAAGTGAGAGAAAACAAATGAAAAAGTAAATGAGGTAAAATATTCATAATGAATGAATCTGGGAAACGAGTATAGTTCTTCATTTTCTTCTTGTTCTTGCAAATTTTCTGCAAGCTTAAAATTATTTCCAAATAGGGCCGGCCCCGTGGCTTAGCGGTTAAGTGTGCACGCTCCACTACTAGCTGCCCGGGTTCGGATCCCGGGTGCGTACCGACGCACCGCTTCTCCGGCCATGCTGAGGCTGTGTCCCACATACAGCAACTAGAAGGATGTGCAGCTATGACATACAACTGTCTACTGGGGCTTTGGGGAAAAGAAAGGAGGAGGATTGGCAATGGATGTTAGCTCAGGTCTGATCTTCCTCAAAAAAATAAATAAATAAATAAAATAAAATCTAATTCTTAGGAAAAAAATTATTTGCAAATAAAAAGTTTTTTAACAAAATATTCTTTAAAAAAGGAGTCCTCTCTTTATGATGCTATAATGGTAGATACATGTCATTATAAATTTGTCCAAACCCATAGAATGTACAACACCCAAGAGTGAACCTTAATGTAAACTATGGACTTTAGATAATATTGATGTATCAATGTAGGTTCATTAATTATAACAAAGGTAGCACTCCAGTGGGAGATGTTGATAATGGGGAAGGCTACGCATGTGTGGGGGCAGCAGGTATATGAGAAATCTCTGTTCCTTCTGCTCAAAATTTCTGTGAACTTAAAACTGCTCTAAAAAATAAAGTCTATTAAAAAAAAGATAGAGAGACTTAATGCTCAAAAAGTTTGCGAACCACAAAGTTCAAAGAACGAGTAGTTAACATACTCCCAATGACATCTTTCTCTAGGTTGGATCACAGTAAATGTATGGTTAAATTCTAGAAAGTGACTGAGGAGTTAATAGTCTTCACTCCTGATTAGAAAATGACCCACTCTATTTAGCTAGCAGACAGTTGGGTAGCATTCAGTTATGAAAACTTGGAACCTCCTGTCCTCAGATCATCATCTCACTTTTTTAAGGAGGTGGGCCAATAGAATACCTAGGGACACGGTACCTCAGCGACAGAATTTAGATTTTTTAGATTCTACATTTCAGAGGAACATCTAAGCTGCTTATAAGTGTAGACTGACAAAATCGGTCTTCCTTCTGTGCTTTTCTCTTAAGCAATAACTCAGAGCTGACTCTTCAAAGAGTCCATGATCAATTCTGATGGGCAAAAAATATTAATAAGAGTATCAAGAAGGTGAGTCTGGCATTTGAGAATTTGATGGATTGAGAGTGGCACCAGCAGGGCATCAAACTCAGATCAAACGGGATCATTAAAGTTGGGGTGCTAGTTTTCTATGTAGCTGTGACACTGGACGTCTGGCTTCTCACCTATCAATGCTGTCTTCTTGGCCTCCTAAGCACCAAGGGGATATCCAAATTGAGTTAAGAAATGTCAAACCATGTGTCCGGAGGTGAGACCCTTACCCTATAATAGCATCGTAAACTACAACTTGCCTTTCATCACACTTTCAAGATCATAAGTCTTGTCCCAAGCTAAATCTGGATCTCCCCAAAGGAGAAGTAGGTAGGGGAGAGGAAGAGATTCTGTATTATGTTACTTCCCAAGAATTCTCTTTCTTTAATCTTTGCTCCGAAGGTGCCTTTGAATGGCTCTTGTGCAATGAATAATATTCACACACAATCATTCCTGTCAAACATTTTACTCACTCCCAGTCTGACGACAGTTTGGGAGCAGTGTCTTTTGCTATTATGTTTTCCAATTGGCTTTCTATTGTCACTTCAAGAAGTGTGGAATCACCTGATTTATGAGAGCCTGGCTTAAAAAGTGTCATTTCCATTGCTTCCTTAGTAACCGCCTCCAAGAAGCAGAGGACGGCAATTTGGCTCCAAGTTGCTTTGAGAAGCTTTAAGTTTAATTTATACATTGGGTAGAGCTCTCTAACTCATTGAAATTCTACTTAATGCATCCTCAGAAAACACCTGGAAGACTAGAAAAACAAAGCTACGGTACACATGACCCTACAGTCAAGGCAACAGCTGTGTGCTTGTGAATACAGCCTCAAAGCAGATTCTTGTTTCTTTTTCTTTCCCTACGCTGTCAGAACATTTGAAAACCTGAATTCCAATGAACTCCGAAACTATACCACAGTTAATAATTAGGCCTGTTTCTCAAAGGAGCTTTAATCTTCTTATTTCCTGAAGTATCTGTCTATAGTTTGTCGATGTTACTCCTGGTACGTTTTCTCCAGTAACCTCATTTATGGGGCATGGCTTAAAAATCAGCAGCAAAGAACTGACAGTTTGTGAAAAGAAGAGGTTTAATTTAATGTCTGCAGGCACTGGACTCTCTTAGAAGATGATTGGTGCCAAGAAATTTGGAAGGTCATTATGTGGAATATGTGTAGCTCAGTATCTTTTGAACCTTTTTAATGGGTAAGGAGGAACATTTATGCATGATGGTATGGGACTTATTGTACCCTCGTCCTCGAAGCCGTCAGTCACCTGTATGGCTCTACGATTGGTTTTGCAAATGGAGGATCACACCACGCTGAACAAGCAGTTTGGAAGTTCCTCTCAGCCTCCAGTGGGGCGAGTTTCTCACCGACTGCTCCTCAAACTTTAATACGCATGCCAGTCACCTGGAGAGATTGTTAAAATGCAGATTATGATTCAGATGGTCTGGGTTAGGACCTGAAATTCTGCATTTCTAACAAGCCCCCAGGTGATGCCCATGCTGCTGGTCCCTTATCCTCACTCTGAGTAGCAGGGGCTCCGAGAAACACAGTGTTTCTCATGTGTGGAAACAAGGACCAGAAACAGTTCTCCTGCTATGCGGGTGGATGCTCTTCAGATGCATCTTCCACAGTCGTTCTTACTCTTGTCTGTCACCTACAGAAGGCCTCTCTGTAAAATGTGAAGAAACTGAGGCAAGAATACACGGGGTTTATTTGAATCACTGAGATTATGGTCTTATGCTTTACTTTGGTCTTAGAAACCTGATATATATATATTTTTTTAGTCCAGCTTTTCATCGAAATACAACAGGCAAATAGTAATTTGAAGATGCAAAAGCAGCATACAATGATGACTTTTCTGTGCTCTGTGATTTTGTTCTCAAATGAATAATGAGGCCAATGTGGGATTGCCAGGTTTTGCCGTAATTTGGACAATTGTTTCCACGTGTGGAAGTTGAGTTAGGCTTCTCTGTTGGCTGTGTTTGTCATTCCCTTTCATTATTTCATTAGGGCGAGGTATACTTTCCAAAAGGCCAGGATCACACCACGTGGACATGTTGGGGACACTAAATTTGAAAACAACTCAGACTTTTTAGATTTTTCTGAGGAAAGTTTTTGCAGTTCTGGCTGTTCCTTTCCAGCCTTCTCAAGCGTTTTTCATTCACTCCATTTGGAGTATAGAACTTTTCTGATAATTTCCATTAGCCCAACAGCTCATACCGAGTAGGTGTGTGTATCCCTGATGGGGTTGGGGGAGGGCAGGAGTGGTCAACACCCGGGGCAGTGGAACTCCAAAGGGTCAGCATCGAAGTCACAAGGACATGGTGCCAAACCAACACTGACAAATTTGCATAATACTCTGCCATTTTGAAAGTTCCTTATTGTGTGTTTTGATCCTGAGAGTAAAATACGAAGGTTAAAAATGGTAGCCCTTGGCATAGAGGTTAAGTTCACACACTCCACTTGGGTGGCCCAGGGTTCATGGGTTCGGATCCTGGGTGTGGACCCACACACTGCTCGTTGAGCCACGCTGTGGTGGCGTCCCACATGCAAAATGGAGGAAGATTGGCACGGATGTTAGCTCAGGGACAATCTGCTTCAAGCAAAAAGAGGAGGATTGGCAATGGATGTTAGCTCAGGGCCAATCTTTCTCACCAAAAAAAAAAAAAAAAAAAAAAGGCAGCCCTTTCCTCACTGATTCAATTCTAGTATAACAAAGGTGTTTGGTGTCACCAGAGACTATAAAATTCTGCAACCAGTGAAAATACCCATTACAGCTAAACCAGCTAAACCTACTCTCAGAAAGATCAGCTTATTAAATGTTCATATAGCACTGATTTACTTTTGCATTTTACATGCAAAAGTCTTCTCTTCTCCTCAGATATTAATTAATAGTAATAATAGCTAACACTCATTGAAAGTTTACCACGAATCAATACAATACAATCCTTACACCACCCTATGTGATAGATATTATTATTAGCCCCACTTCACAGATGAGGAATTCGAGATAAATAAGCTACCCACTCAGCTAGTAACTGGTGAAATCAAGCTTTAAATATAGGCAGACTGACTCTAGAGGCTGTGTTCTTAACCAGGAGGCTAAATTATCTTCACTTTGAAAGGAAAGTTGAGACTTATTTAATCGGCAGTAAAAAAGGGTATGAGTTACCCTTGCTTAGGACTTTGTCATTTTCACCGTAGCCTGGCCTCCTGTCAGCTCTAAACCCTAGAATAACACTGTGTCTAGAGCTCGGCTGGATACCGGCTCTGGGTTCAGCTGATACTTTGGCCACCTCAGAGTACTTTCCAGGTCCTTTTCCTTATGTTTGAACAGGAAAATATCCCAGATTTTTTAAAAGAAAAAGTACTCATGTGAAATCTGTTGACCAACATTCATTCATTCATTCATTCCCCCCCACTACCACTCTACTGAACAGGGCTTGTGAAGGTTACCTGACTCCAACATTGCAAAAGCTAATGGTCACGTCTCAGTTCTCATCTTGCTTGACCTCATCATTTGACGTTTCTGATAACTCCCTCCTCCTTGAAACACTTCCATTAACTGCTTTTCAGGAAACCACACTTTTTTCCTGGTCTTCCTTCTCTCTTTTGGGCTGCTCTGTTCAGTCTCTACTGCTGGTTTTTTCATCTCCCTGACCCCTAAAATCCCAGTGCCCCGGGGTTCAACCCCTGGACCTCTTCTCTTCCTTCAATCATGCCCTTGGGGATCTCGGCCAATCTCCAAGCTAAGCACTCTCAGATTCCTATCTCCCATCTTTACCTCTGCCCTGAATGCCAAACCTGCACATCAACAGCTTGCTCCTAGATGTCTAGTGGGTATCTCAACTAGAATGGCCCAAACTGAACTCATTCTTTTCCCTCTCAGATTCTCTTTTAGCAGTTTTCTTTATCTCATAAACGACAACTCTATTCTTCCAGTTGTTCAGGCAAATTTTGTAGTCCTTCTCTTTCCCTCACTCCTTATATCCAACCTATCACAGTATCTCTACCTTCAAAACATAGCCTAAATACCTGTTGACTCTACCTTCAAAATATATACAAAGCAACCACTTCTTACCATTTCTATCGTTACCATCCTGGTCAAGTCTCTCTCCTTGATTAAATTTCTCCTAACTGCTCTCCATGCTTCCCCGCTTGTCCTATTACAGTCGATCCCGAACATGGCAGCTGGAATGACCTTTTGTAGATGTAAGTCAGATCATACTACTGTGCCCTCAAAACCTTCCAATAGCTTCTCATTTCAATCAGAGGAAAGGCCCACCTTCTTTCAATGGCCTGCAAGTACCTCCACAATCTGCACCCCTCCAATACCTTCCTGAACTCATCTTCCACCACTTTCTCCTTTACTTACCCTGTTTTCGCCACAGCAGCCCCCTATTGTTTCTGGCACATGCCAGGCACTCTCCCAGAAGAGCCTTTGACATGACCTTGAATTCCTCACCTTGAATATAATCTTCTACCAGATATTGTCAATGCTCCCTTACCTCCTTTAGGTTTCCACTTAAATATCACCTTCTCAATGTGTCCTTCTATTTCAGTTGCTTTTATGGCATAACAAACAACCTCAAAACTTGGTGGTTAAAACAACCATTTCATCATGCTCAAGGGTTCTGTGGGTTAGGACTTCAGAAAGGGCAGAGTGAAGAGGGCTTCATCTGTCCACAATGAATGGGGCCTTCAAGTCTGAGAGTGACACGACAGCTAGGAGTTGAAGGCTTGCTCACTTCCATGTCTGGCAATTGCCGTTGCCTGTCAGCTGATGCCTCGGCCAGAACACCTATATGTGGTCGCTCTGGGTGGCTGCTTGGGCTTCCTTACAGTATGGTGACTGAGTTCCAAGAGCAGGGATCCCAAAGAGCACCAGGTGGATGTCATATTGGCTTTCACGACCTAGCCTCAGAAGTAACACAATACCCCTTTCACCATAGTCACAAACTGACTCAGGTTCCGGGGGGGGAACACAGGCCCCCACCTTCTGATGGGAGGAGTATCCAAGTTACATTGTAAGGAAAGCATGTGGGATGGGAGCTGTCGTGGTAGCCATCTTTAGAAAATACGGGCTGGCACACTGTCCCTGCTGACTTTATTCTAAATTGAAACCACTCTCTGCCCCCTGCCACCTCCACCTCACAATCTCTAGCCCTGTTCATTCATTTTCCTCATTGCATTTGTATGCATTTCCTATTGCAGCTGTAACAAATTACCACAAATTTAGTGGCTTAAAACAACCAAGTTTATTTTCTTACAGTTCTGGGGGTCAGAAGTCTGAAATCAGTTTCACAGAGCTAAAATCAAAGTAGGCAGGGCTCCATTCCTTCTGGAAGCTGTAGGGAAGAATTTATTCTGTTTCCCAGCTTAAATTGCTGCCTGCATGCCTTGGCTTCTCGCTCCGCATCACCCTGACCTCTGCTTCCATTGTCTCATCATCTCCTTCTTTCTGACTCTGACTCTCCCGCTTCTTTCTTTAAGGACCCTTGAGAATACATTGGGCCCACCTGGATAGTCCAGGCTATTATCTCCACCTCACGATCCTTCATTTAGTTACAACTGCAAAGTTTCTTTTGAGGTATAAGGTAACATATTCACAGGTTCCAGGGATTAGGATGTGGACATCTCTCGGGGCCATCATTCAGGTCACCAGAGCACTTATCACCATCTGACACATTGTATATTCCATGTATTTGTCTGTGTACTGCTTACTACAATATAATCTCCATCACATTAGAAAGAATATTGTTCCATTTTGTTTTCTGCTGTATCCCATGAGCCTAGAACAGTCCCTGGCACACGTTGGGAACTCACTATATATTTGTTGAATGAGTTATTTGCTTGTCGAATGAATGGTGCCACAAATATCATTGAGTGCCTACTATATGCCAGATAATATCCCTAAATTGAAGCCTTGTTAACACTTTTTTTCCTGAGATTTCTCAACACCTTGTATCCATAAAGAAAGTCTCATGTATGATTCATCAAGATAAAAAGACAGGAGTCTAGCCCAAAACGACAATAAAATTATAATTTTTTTCATTTCTTTTTGAACATTACACAAAAAAAGTTATCGTCTCTATTGTAACAAGCTTGCAGCCTGAACCTCTGTGATCTCCCCACCTCGGGCAACTGTCCTACAGAAAGAGGGAAGACATGGGGGTGGGGGAGAGTCAGACCCTGGGTCTCAATTACCCTCGTGGGGTTTGGGCATTTAGCTGTTAATTGAAGTGTCCCACAGCCACTCTTACAGTTTTATTTCCATAACACTCCATGATATTTCTCCAGACAGTACACAAAAAAAAAAATGGTTTGTATTTTAACTTTGAATTTCCTGATTCCTTCTGGATCAAGCCAGATGTGTGGAAACGTCTGTGTTTGTGTGTGTGAGTGTGTGTTTAGACACTGATCCATATGCTTGCAAAGATGTGAATTCTGTGACCTTCTGTTCTTTCTTTTGCTTGATGACTCGTACACACAATCTCATAAGGCAAATCTCATAATTAAATTGGATCTGTTTCGACCATGAATTTTTCAAAAGATCATAATCGTCATGGTTTCCATGTCCATTTAAGAAACAATGTAGTCACATACGTCCACAAACGAACCTCATAGAAGGCTGCCTTTATCAATATGGTTTGGAACATGGGCCAAATTGGACTTATTTATGTTCATTTTAGATGTAATGACTTAGCCTGTTACTGAACATCACATAGAAAGCAGAATCTCAAAACAAAATAAAATAAAATAAAAAAGAAGCAAATACCCCTTTATATTAACTAGAGTTAGAGAATATCGGAGCAAGGGTAGCTAACATTTTCACTCCGTTTTCAATTTTCTCAGCTGTGAAATGGGAACACTCAAAGCTTCCTTGGCAACTTACTTGACCTCTGTAAACTTGAATTCTTTATAAAATCGAGTCATGAGGATAAAATTAGTTTCAGATGTAAAATGTTTCTCTAAATGCCTGGAGCTCAGTAAATATCCAATAAATTTTAACCCGTTATTATTGTCTACTCATAGCATTAGGTAAATTCTAGACATTCAGATTACATTAACTAACTGGTGGCTATTATTTTTGAAAGCAGAAAGGACTCCTCTAGCTGAAAGACTAAAGAACCACTAATATAGTGTGATTTCAGAAGCAATACGAATGTTCTCCTCACCCTTAGAAGCTTCTCTTCTCCCTTGAAATAAAGCCTGCTATTTCTCCAGTGAAGCTTAATCTATCTGACTTAAAATGTTAAAATGAAAATGCTCCTAGGAGAAATATTACTTTAAGCATTGTTAGCTCTTTACACTTTAGAATGAGTGAGTTTTATGTCCTGCTCTGAGAAATTTCCCCAGGGACAGAGAAAAACAACAGGAGACAACTGGCACAAGGAAAACAACCTCACCTGCTCCACAATTATAAACAACTTAGATGAATATCAGACATAGTGACATATAATGTTTTGGTCTCAGCACATATCCCACAACTGCCTCCTAATAGCCCAATTGAGTTATCAGGCCTCAGAGACATTACAAATAAAGACAAAAATCCTTTTTATTGACTTGATTGGACATCAAAATTATTTTGTTAATGTGAAATACTTTTCAAAGGAGAGTTATGACTGTTTCTGGAGGGCATTTATTTGCTGTAAATTCCATGGCTGGGATCAAAGCTTTGAAAAAACTACAGCTGTTGTTGTTCCTGTTTCTCCCTCTCTCTTGACCTTGCCAAGTGCCCAAGACCCACCCATCTCTCCACAAGGCACCCCAGCCAGGCCCAGTCTGCCAATAGCTGTCCTGGCAGAAGCAGGAACATTGCACAAAAGCCGCCTGGTACAATTATGTAGATTGTCTATTGAGGAGGCAGGGAATATTTCACTCAGCTGGTAAGGACGGAGGCTCTCGTCCCAGCTCCCTCACAGATGAGCTAACCCTGGCATGTCGCTTCCATTCTCTTGGCCCTGGTTTCTCTATCAGGAAAATGAGCATTGGATGAGATAATTTGTAAGACAAGTCCTCTAGTTCTAAGATTCTATGATTACTCCTTGCAGTTTGTTGCTTAACTACATGCCAGATGTCATTTGTTCCCAGGACTTCATGCCTAGCTGGAATGTAAGCTCCTTTGGGCCAGGGCACTGGTGCTCCCAAGCCCCTGGGACAACCTGTCTTTCACTACCTACCCAGCAAAGATGGGGAACTTGGTCCCCAATGATCCCAGCCTCTCCTTTTCTCCCCCAGAATCGTCCAGGTGGACCACTCTGGAATCCCAAGCCTAGCTTGGACAAGTATCTAAATTCTCTGAGCATTAATTTCTTCTTTTATAAAATGGGAACAATAACACCCATCTCACTGGGCTTGTGGTGAGAATTAGTTTACATAATGCACGTAATTCACCAAGCACAGTGCCTGGCATATATGGACGATTGTCTCTTCCCTTCACACTCACTGCCCTGTGCTTTTAAAATTCTAACTCTTCCTCCACATTAAAGGAAAGGAAACGATTTGGTGAGACTGAAACTCATTTATATTGGATGATGGTTCCCCCAGGCTCCTGTGGGGTTCAGCCTTTTATCTCTGACTGTAGAAGGCTTTGACTGTTCTAAAAAGGATCGCAAGCATCTGTGGCACAGGTGGGAAGCAGGGTTCTCTTGTTAAGCTGGGACTTCTTCCTGATTCTGAGCTCAAACTTCCTCCAAATCAGTTCCTAAGTCTACTTGAGTTTCCTTCTAGGAAGCCAGAGAGCTGGGTAAGCCTGAGTCGGAAGGAATGGCAAACCTCTGCTGGTTCCACATGCCAAGACAACAACTGTCTGGGCTCCCTTGGGAAGCAGTGGCAGCTGCTGCAGATTCTGACCTGGGAACCGGTGGTGTGGAGGATGAGGTGCTGGCATGGAGGGTTGTTTGCACAGATTCCTCCGCTCCCTCCAGCTGGCCGCAGGAGTCAGGGTGAGGAACAGGTGGAAAGAAGAGGATGAAGAGCCAGGAGCAGTTGGACCCTTGCAGGGATCCCACAGAAAAGCTGTTCCAAGATCTGAGAACTTGGGCCCAATTCCGGGAGCTCAGCCCTGGGTCACTGGCATGGGACTCACTGGCTGTTGCTGCCTGTTGCCTACAAAGGGCCGTCCAAATCCATTTCACGGCGTCCAGGGCCCTTCCCAGCAGAGCTGCTACCCAGCTTCATCTCCCACAACTCCCCCCACACCAGCTTCTGTCTCCCTGCCCCCTCAGTCTGGAAGCGCCTTCTTTCCTTTTCTGGACTGAAAACTGACACAGTCACAGAGACCTATCTCAGTCTCGCCTTCTTTGCATGGGCCTCGCAGGCTCTGCCCTGTGCCTCCACAGCATTCGTACTTCCCCTATGACTTGCCACACAGTTGTGTCGGAGCCGTCTGCTTACATGGCTTGTCCCTCCAGCGGGATGCCAGCTACTTGAGAACAGGGACCTCGCTTGAGTCACCTTATCCCCAGCCCTAAACCTGTGTCGGCACAGGGCAGATGCTAATAAACATGTCTTAAATGGATGTTAAGCCCCAGTTGCAAGAGAATTAAAAATAGAGAACTCGGTCCTCCTCCTGTGCGGCCATGTATCAGCCGCCAAGTGGCTCATAGTATTAGGAACTCAGTGAGCACTGACACTGATCAGAATCTATTAGAAGATTAACCAAACAAAGACAAAACCTATAAATTTGACTCAGCTGTTTAAAATAATACTCTTTTAGTCACATTCTTCCATATTCAAAATACTTTTTCCTTGCCTGTTTTCAAAGTCCTTCTACTGTGATAGCGGAATTGCATCCTCCGCTTCCGAGGAGCCTGTGGTGCATTTCACCCCCTTCCTCCTTGTCTTTATAGTCCTAGAGAAGCAGCTGAGAGAAAAAAAAATAATGATCATGCATTGGGGGATTCAGCACTCTCACAAAATACACATCAGAGCAGCGAGCTGAAGACAATTCTCCTTTAAGAAAAAACTCTGGAATATATTAAACGTGCAATAACATTTTCTAGATTCTCTATCCGTTTCCTCCACCCATGGAGGAATTCTGAATCTAATTATAGGCATTTATGGGAACTGCTTTCATTTATGCCTAATTACTGCATAGTACAATAGCTATTATGTACACCACTATATGTGTCAGATTAACTTTGCTATGATTTTTATTGGATTATCACATTAAACTCTACAAAACCACACTCAGTCCAGTTCAGCAAGTTTGTCCGCTCTGCGTGGCTGACAATTTGTAGAGGACAGTTATCTCCTCACATCTTAGAAAACCTGATCAGAGATTTGGGGAGAGTTCTTTCTGATGCCTCTTTCACACCCTTCACAACTCCTAGCCACGTGCGTGTGCCTGCCTTAGAAGATTTCACAAATATCTGCAAGAACAGTCTCCTGAGTGAGAGAATGTGGGGCTCAGTAGATAACACTGGGAGAGTGCAGAACGCTTAGTGGACGGAAGTCTCTGGAACACTCCCCAGGACTCCTAATCTGGTGGGAAGATCCAACAGATTTTCAAAGGGGTCTTTTGAATAATTATTTAAAGAGAAAGGTGATTTTGATTTTTTGTTACCTTTGGACCTTTCAGATACTGCTAAAATAGCAACTCTGCCATTAGCTCCTTAGGTCTAAGGTGGGAGCAAATTTCGTACTATGAGGAGGGGAGGGCAGGGTGAGGCAATGGAAGGAGAGCTGGGATGGAAGTCAGTCCCAGTTCCGTCACTAACCAGGGATTCAGGGGTATTTCCTCTGGGTCTCCTGCTCTGGAAGATGCACTTGATTGGCCCCAAGCTGCCCATCTCCAGAGAGTGGCGAGAGCAGCCAAGGGGACAGGACGTGGATGTCCTGAGACAGGCAGGATGCAGGGCTGGGCGTTAGATGGTGCTAGCATTAGTATTCATGAAGAGCCCATCCCACAGCTCTGTGCGGAGTGGGGGTGCTAAGGAGCGACATGTGACAGAGTCCTAAAAGCCACAGGGGGGATTCACTGACCTGAAAGTCACCCCACATGTTTGCCAAGCACAGCGTCACCTGCCCTGTCCCCACCGCCTCCTAGGCCTTCTCGGCCTTCTCTCTCAGAGGTGTCCCTTCTTGATTTGTGCTGTAAACCACTGTCCACTCTGACATTTCAGGAAAGCTGAGGAAAGAGAACTTGTAAAGTCGCTTTGGTTTGGATAGGCTTGGAAGACGGGGCAGGAACAGCTCAGTGCGGCTGCTGGACAATCAGATGGTCCTGAGGTGGGAATTACACGGAGGACATGGTCCCGAAAAACACTGTGTTAACTGGAAACTGATAACCGGAGGAACTAAGTCCGTGGAAGCAGAGTCAGAAGGACGGCGGCAGCCATAGAGGCGAGGGCTCAGATCTCCCTGCTAGAGAAAACCTGCACGAGGCCAGCCGTGAGCTGACTGCCTCCAGGGACAGTGTCCAAGTCCAGGCCTCTCCCAGCAGGCAGCGCCCAGCCAATGACTGAGTGCGGCAGGGAGACTCGGCCTGCCCATCACCACCCAACACAGGACGCCTCTAAGAAACAGTCTTCGCTCTGGATGGAGCTCCTCAGTGGGCTAGCCAAATTTCTCAGAGCTGCACCGCAGCCAGGCCCTTCCTGCCCAACCCTCTCCTTCATGGCCAGCACACCTACCTCATGGCCTGAAGCCTCTCCCTGCCTGCTCCAGGGCCTGCTGCTCTTCATCTTTCAACAGGCTTTTCCCCCCACATCGCTCACACTTCTAATTCTGTTTTTTTTTTATATATGTTTTTTTTTTAATTTTATTTATTTATTTATTTTCCCCCCAAAGCCCCAGTAGATAGTTGTACATCACAGTTGCACATTCTTCTAGTTGCTGTATGTGGGACTCGGCCTCAGCATGGCCGGAGAAACGGTGCGTCTGTGCGCGCCCGGGATCCGAACCCAGGCCGCCAGCAGCGGAGCGCGCGCTAAGCCACAGGGCCGGCCTCTAATTCTGTTTTGATGTCTGCTTCCCAGAGGACCTCAACTGACAGCGGGTACATGCCCAAGAGAGGAGAAATTTATTTTATCTTTAGAAGGTTATTTTGACTCAAAATACAGGTCCATAATATTTTACTCACAATTTAAAATCCAAACATCTCTGAAAATGCCAAAATTTGATCTGACTGACCTTCTATGAGGCTATGAGGCTATCTTACTGACCTTCTATAGTTATTGCCTTGAGGCATACATTTTGTTACAGAATTATGAAGGTGCTTGGTTACGGGGTGCTGCCCCAGACCCGCCGGGCATGTGATGTAATCTACACTATATGCCTGATGTTTGCTCTCTAAAATCTAAAAACATCTGAATTGTGAAAAATATCGGACTCCAAGAGTTTGAATAAGAGATTGTAGACCTGTGCTATACAAAAACTGAAGTCTGCATGAAGTAGCTAGTCTCTATGGGAGGCTCCCGAAGAACCAGGCCTTCCAGTCTTCACACTCTCCTGTGAAGATTCAAGGTCCTCTCACCTTGAATCTGGGTGCTCACCAACAGCTTGTGGCAGAAATGATGTGCTGAGCCTAAGCCTTAGGAAAGGCTAGCAGCTTCCACTTTTGTGTTTTAAAGAAATCTGACCCACCAAGAAATCTGGCTGCCATGATGGACAGACCATGTGGAGAAGCTAAGTGGACAGGGAGAGGTCCTGAGAGTCCTTGAGAAGAAGGAAGGGCCCAGCCAACCTGGCTTCCCATCTGGGTCCAGCCTCTGGCCACCCCACCCAGGAGCCTGGCCTGGTATTTAAGCCATCTGACTACAGCAGCAAGAGAGGCCCTGAGTGAGACCAGCGTGAGAACCATCCAGCTGAGCCCCAGTCAGCCCACAGACTCATGAGAAATAATAAATCACTATTGTTTTAAGTCACTAAATTTTGTGGCAGTCGTTACATGGTAGAAGATAACTAAAATCTTGTGTTAAAACCTTTGCTCACATATAAGTGAAGGGTCACAGAATGGGAAAGAGATTCAAAAAAGCTAGGATGGCACCAAAGATATGTAATGCTAACAATTCCCACTCACTAAATGCCTAGCATCTGCCTGCTACTGTCCTGATATTTATCATCTCAGATACCCTGAGAAGAAGGCTTTATTACCCCCATTTTACAGGAGAGGAAACAGATGCAAAAAGGATTTCTTGATTTGTAAAGGTTTTTCAGCTAGTATGTGATAGAGCTAGGATTCACTCCTAGAAATTTCCTGCAAGATTAACCCTGGCCGCCTCCCAGCCATTTCAGCCCCAGTGAAGATAAATCTCCTCTAGGGTGAACATGTGTCATCTCTGCTATCCTGCATCCAATCACCCCGGGACCGCACCCCCACCTTCTCTCTGGGGGACCACACACCCCACTCTCAGTACATGTGCTTTGGGTGGAGCTCTGCCCCACGATCTTGGCCTCAGCCCTTAGCACATCCCATTCCCCAGGACACAGTTCAGGCTGGGGCAGGGACAATGAAATTTACTGCGAAACATACTCTCCCCTTTCCACACTGGACTTGATACAGAAGAACACGTCCCCTCTTCCTGCTCTTCGATCTCATCAAGGTCTCCATAGGCTTCTTACTCCCAGCCCTGTTGCATCCTTAGCATCTCCCCGAGCACATCCTTAGCCCCTTCCCCAAACACCCTCCCCCCACCTTCTCCTTGATCCTGTTACTCCTGGTCCTCAGGATTCAGTTCTTGTCTCCTTCTGATCCAGCCTGACCTAGTCCCATCCACACCCTGTCAGCCCAGGGCCTGAGTTTGTGCTTCTGTGGTCCCTGTATATACTTCGGTTACAACACTGAGCGTATTGCTGTATCACCTCTGGTCTACCCACCTATCTTCTCCATCACTCTGCAAATTCCTCAAGGCAGGCAGCACGTCCTAACCATCTTTATATCCTCCACACCTTGCGTGATGCTCAGTCAGTAGATGATAGGATAAATTAGATGAATGGATGAGTGACTGTAGGGCTATTGTGACCTTCTTCACTTATTGTAGTTTTCCTGTGGCATTTAGGGGCAGCAAATAACCAATGAAAATGTCAAGTTCTGTTTTTGGCTTTCCAGGTGCTCTAGGTTGTTGATGGTTGGCACTGACATGTGTGCGAGTTGAAATGTTCGTTACTTTTGGGGTGGGAGACAATAAATAACATCTTCTTCCAGTCAACTGAGAGCTGAGACATAAGACAAGAACATTAAAATTCAAATGTTAGTTTCATTACAGTTAAAACCAATTGGAAAACATGACTTGAATTCGGTGGCCAAGTGAGATTTCAAATACTCTCTCACAGAGGGAGAGCTCGGGTCTGCAGAGCAAACCACTCATTCAGAATTGCTGCCTCCCTTCAGGGCAGAGAGAGGAAGGTGCCCTCAGTGTTTGCTGTGTTTTAATAGTTTCTATCCACACATTAGAAGAACATGACCAGTAGATGTTAATTCCTTGAAAACCCAATCAATCACATAACTACCGCTCCTCTCATGTGGAAAAGTGAGAAGGGGGCCAGGGGAGAGACCAGGAGTGTTACTTAGGGGAAGCCCCTTCTTGGAAACACGAAGCTAGCGACATGTATGTACGTTATGTGGAAGGTCATGCAGGCAGCAGGAACTCTGGAGGTCAGGAAGCTTGTGGCACATCCCTAGAGAAACCCAAATGTGCTGGTTTCTTTGATAGTTGGAAGGAACAACCAAAATACCCAGTGAAACTGCAGTCCTGAAGTCCCTGTATGAGTGCTTGAAAACACTGATTAGGAATTTAAAATCCATGCATTTTACCAATTCAAGCAATAGTATTTATGGCACGTAGAACAACAAGCCTCTTAGCTAACGTATCCAATGACGTTTCTGAAACACGAACAATTATAGCGTTCTTTAGTTTACTTGGATATGTGGTAATTTCCCGGTTTTAATGGAAAAAGCTGAAATGTTATATTACAACGTTCAGGCTGAAATAAATGAGTTTTTTACATTGTTTAGAAAACTTGGGGGAAAGTGCAACCCTGGCTCACTTCCTATCATAGATTCAAATGCAACGTGTAGTTGACTGATTTTTCACATTTCAGGCTTAATTTTGTTCTTGGGTTATAAATGGCAGAGAAAGTTGAACTATTTTTTTTTTTAATGTCTTTGGAGACCTAGATTTAAATGTCAACGTGGTCAAGTCATCTAATTTCCCTGGAACTCAGTCCCCTCGTCCCAATCTGTAAAATGGGGACATTACAATACCTACATCCCTGGGTTGAAATAAGAATTAAACAGGACAAAGTGCATAAAAATCTGGAGGTCAGTGCCAGGCAGTGAACTAGGTGCTTGATAAATGTTTTTACAAGCAGTCAGCAGGTAGTCCCTTGATGAGTGTATGGTTACCGCACCCTTGGCAGCCAGAGGACACTGGGGAAATCTGATTTCATGCTGCTGGAGTTTTTGCCCTGTTGTGGGCTTGTCCCTATGAACACAGTACAACTGCCAGTGTTGAATTACAGAAATGCCAAGGTTGACTCTGGGAAAGGGTACAGAAAAAAGTAAAAATGTTTCAAAGGACTTTCTCAAAGCCCTGTGCTAAGGGCGTGGAGACAGGAAGTGTTGTAGGTGTTTTTAGGACATAGGGACAGAGGGATGATGAGGACTTTAGGGAGGAAGTCTCCCTGTGGTGCACACGCAGTTGGCAAGTAGCTACATAATGTCAGAAGTCATTCATTCCAGCCTGAACACTCAGTATTTTTCATTAAATATTCAATAAGGCATATTCAGGTATGCCTAGAGCTAAAAGTGTAATTCAGGCTGCAGGATATGTGCTGTACACACCAAGTGACAAGAATTCTAGATAAAGAGGGAAGGTCTGAAGGAATAGTCATTGCCCATCTGAAAGTTTTCTGTAACCATTTGTTAGCAATTCAGTCTTTCCCCAGTTGGATTTTGGTCAGTGAACAGAGAGAAAACAACTAGACAGCATGACAGAAGTGCATCTCCCTAGAAAGTTATTGTGGTTCTCATATCAAAGTACCATTGAATGTGATGCATACAAGATTTTATTTCACGAAAGACGTACGTATATACCTATCTTCAAATTGACATTTGAATTTCTCATTTCCTAATTTGAATGTGCAAATATGGGACTTGGGAATTAACTTGATCACAAATATTATTAAAACTGTATACAAGATTTTAAGCTCCTTGAGAGCAAGAATTATATTTTTCAACCATTACATCTTCCTTAGCACCTATCTACAAGGGCCTAGCAGAATCTCAATACATATTGAATTAATATAAATAAATTTACATATACATTTAAATACAATAGATGCAAATTGTTTTCCATGTTTTTCTGCATCGTATAAAAAAAATGAGATGTAATAACACACATGGCATTAGGAACACCTTAGTTCCCTTTTGAATAAGTGTGACTTCTAAACAACAAATACCATTCTTCTTCTATGGCTGCTTCTGGAGAGCGAGTGGACACAACCAAAGAGGCAGGTGAGCCGATCCAGGGGGCTGGAGTGTCGTTTTGTGTGCTGTAGGCGTGCTCAGAATTTCACAAGACTGCAGCAATACCCTATGCCGGCTCTACTTGGGAAGTGCCCATCCCCCTGCCTCTCTATCGCTTTCCTAAAAACGGCAAGGATTTTACTATTGTGGAGACGTCTGCTTTCTCTGTTGGAAAGGACAACGCAGCTCATAAAAGGTGATCAAAATATTATCTCAAATAAAACACTTTTAGATGAAAAAAGAAAGCACCGATAACTTTTCCTCTTCGTCTGCCCTCAAAAGTGTCTGAAAGAAAGATAGTTACTCTAACAGGAAAAAGGAAAAATGTCCCACTCTACCAGTAGTGCAGGGTTTACTGTCTATGTCACAGAAGAGAGTAATTACGCTCTACCAGCTTGCTTTCTCCAAGATAGACTGATGCCAGAGCTGTACAGCTCAACCCTGAAAAACTCGGAAGAGAACGAGATAGGAAGTGGATCGCTTGGGATCAGAATTGGGCTGCGATGTTTGACTAAAAGTTAAATATTCTTCTGTTTAATTTCCTCCAGGATTTATGAAGGCAGAGCCACCATAAAGTTTTATTTCCCAGGATGTTCTCTGAAACACTCCAGGCACCGGGGCTAAGAGCATTGCCTCTAGGTTTTGTTTGTTGCAGCTTCAACTTTAACTCTCTCTGGCTGAGGTTCACTGCCAGGGCCTAGCTCTCATGTCACAGTGACCCAGAGCTGGAGACTGATGGCCTGAACTCCACTGAACCAACACAAACCGTTTCCCAAGGAAATGCGCGTATTTATTAACTAAAGAAAAATGAATACCTTCCTTTAAGCATGTGTCTGTGAAGCCTCTGGATGATTTCTATAAGATACAGACAATAGGAGAAAATCCAAGAAGCAAGTAGGAGACAAGTAGATAGGATCAACTCAGAACAGCTAAAACGAGACTGGGAACAATACAACGCTTTGATTGATAAGGTGATTTAAAAATTAAAAGAGGGGAGTCTATCTGTGAGCTGAACACCAGTTACTGGCGATTGATGGGTGGCAGGAGGCTTCTTTTCTTTGTGGCATCTTTCAGATAAAGATGTGTTTTCTTTTAGAGAGGATCTTCATAAGACAATCGCTTGACTGGAAGGAGGGTGTGTGTGCGCGTGTGTGGCTGTGTGTGCGCACGCACGTGTGAGCACACTGCAGCATTTTAGAGCAGGGCTCTATACCTAGAACGCAAGGCTGCTCCATAGCTTTGCAAACTGTCTGTACTGTTCACAGCTTGTGCATAGATAACGTACTTTACAAACATCCCTCCTGGATGAGCCTTCATTTCCAATTGTGTCTGTGCACCATGCGGTAGCCAGCACGATTAAGGGAAAAGTGATTTGCGAACCTCCAAATCCATCTGTCATGTCATTGGCATTGAGGAGCCTCGCTGAAAAATTAGCCTCCTCCTTCCTCTAACTTGTGTTTTCCCATCCTCGAGACAATACGGAAGCTCTTAGCTGGGAGAGAAGGGAACAAAGGGGCAAGGAATTCAATAAAAAAGAGATCCCAGGCAAAATGAAATATTGTTTCCCTGTCTGTATTGCTTTCTTTCTCTGCAACCTGCCAGAGCATTAACCACTTGTCTGCTGCACTCTGAGGCAGGATCATTTCTAGGATTTGCCTGCAGAAGAGCGAAGTCTCGGAAGCATCAGGGATGCCCAGAGTGAGGAGTAGTCTGGAAAACCAGAGACTAAACTGGACATAAAAATGACAGTCGAAACCTGAAAAAATGCTCATATTTCCTACTTCTTTAGAATTTTTCTTGTACACTTGCTTATTTAACTGTACATACCGGCTCAAAGACTGACTGGATTTTTTTGTATTTTCTGTACACATTTGAGGACTTCCTAAAACTGCATACAAAATTTTATTTACCTGTGCGTGGGTATATTTTTCTTTTTCTTTAAAGGGTCTGTAACTCACAAAGTTAAAATTCACTGCAATAAGGTATTTCTGTTTATTTTCCTGTTTATTTTCTGTTTATTTTCTGTTTCTGTTCTATTTTCCAAATTATAGAGGGTACATTTTCCGTCACTGGGGGGATTATGAATTGGGAGACAAATTCTCTCTATGAAATACCTAGACGAAGAACAGATCACAAAAAAAACACAAGTAAACTAGACAATAGATGCTGAATTAGAAAATGAAAGAGGATGAGGTGGAGAATATTAGATTTATAAGGACTTTTTTTCTCATTTCATAATTGCAATTCAAACTCAGTCAAAACATATAAAATGCACAGTGTATGGATTTTTGCTGTTTTCTTAAAATATTTTTTTAGGAATTTTCTTTTCAATTTTTTATTTCAATTATTGAGAGGAAAAGACGTTGAGTATTTGGACTAAAGAACTCTTAAAATTTCCTCAGTTGATATTAGATTTAAAGAAAATTAATTAAAATGGGAAAATTGCAAAGTAGCAAACTTGTTTCAGGTTAGGGGTTTTGATGGAAAGAACTATTAACATAGCTTGCCATGAGCAGGCTGGCTTATAGGCAATGAAATTTTTAATCTGTGTACATTCATCTTAACCTGAATGTTTTCTGAAAGTTAAAAAAATATCAAAGTTCATGAGTGTCTTTTAGAATGGAGTATTTTAGCTACAGTAAACATAAAAGCCATATTAGGCAAGAGAGATAACTCCAATGTTGGGATTAAAGAGGAGAATCTCTCTCATTAAGAACTGACCCCTAACACTGATTACTCATTTATCAGAGTATGTAGAGTAACCTTGAAGAGACCAAAACCATCCCTTCGTGATCAGAACACTCAACATACTAGAAATAGATGGGAGCTTCCTCAAACTGATAAAGGGCATCTATGAAAAACCAAAGCTAACCTCATACTTAATGCGAAAGACTAAAAGCTTCCATCAAGAAGGTCAATATGTTAATCAGAGAAGTCTATTGACTAGCCATCTGCGGTAGACTGGAGTATTTGTTCTAATTCTTCATTCTCTTGGATAATAATAGTATAAGGTCTAACTGTATATAATAGACATTTTTGTTAAGTAAAAAATGGCCAAATATCAGCAATTCCATGTGGTTTAACCCAATGCACCCATATCTTTACCACATGCCTTTGCAGCGCCCTCCCAACGGGAGTGGAGTATTCTCCCTCACCCCACCGATGCTGGGCTTGGCCATGGGACTTGCTCTGCTTAGCGAATGTTTGTGAGCAGAGACTTTAAACATGCTTGTGTGGTGTGGTTTGTACACCAATTGTTCACCGTGTGAAGAATATTCCCTGGGTAGTCACCAGTCCAAAGAGGAGATACATATGGAGCAGACCTGGAGTCAACCCACAGCCTGGAGCTGAGCCCAACAGACTTGCAGCCTGAAGCAGAGCCTTCCAGCCACAGAACCACTGAACCCCAATCTACCTGCAGACTCGAGTGATTATGAAAGTAATGATTTTTGTCGTAAGCTATCGAGGTTCTGAAGTTGTCTGTTACACAGCATGACTGTGACTATAGCTAACAATATATTATGTACACTGTGAACAAAGGAGAGCAATTGAAACAAAAGTAGACAGTATCTGTCCAGGTAGTATTCTGAGGAAATGGAGTCTCGTTAAACAGACCTCAACTGGTGAGTTTCCTGGACTCTACAAAGAGGAGAGACAGATGGGCGGAGTGCAGCGGTGGCAGCCAACACCCCAAGCAGTGGACCACAGCGTGAAGACAGACCTTGGACAGTTGATTGAATATCACATTAGAGGGAAAGAATGACAAATATCAATTTTTAACACTTCTCAATTGTGACCAAGGTCTGTGTTGCAGCCTGGCCTTAATCTGAATTCTCATAAATAGGGGGAAAAAATCAAGACAAGAAAGTTTGATTACAAGCAAGGGCATTATATTAGTTAAGATTATAACATACTGAGAAGCAAATACTTGGATTCTATATTGCTTTCATTTACACTGAATTTTATACTCAGTATTTTTCACTTCTGCAAGTCCTGGAGTTGAGAACAGTTTCAGAAATGAAACCACAATTAACTGAAGTTGTTGGAAAATGTATAATCAAGGGTTCATGCATTTATTTATATCAACAATTCCAAAGAAAATTGCTATTAAGTCTTACCAACTGTCATCCACTTGTCCTCTTTCATATCCTGGGTTAACGAATTACAACAATATCCTCCAGTCTCCCTGATCATAGCAGTAACTGCTGTTTATTAAATGCTTATCACCATGTACCGAGAACTCCGCCAGGCCATTTTCAAATGTTGTATCTAATTCACACAATACCATTGAAAGACAAGTATTATTACCCCCATTTTAGAGGTAAAGTAACTGTGACTCAGAAAAATAGAGTAACTTCACCAATAATACCACACAGCTCATAAGAGGGAAAGCTGGAACTAGAACCCTGGTCGGACCATGATCCTGTTTAATGTTGCACAAATATCAGTTTAAGCTGGAGGTTTAGTTGTTGAAATAAAAATGTTCTATCCATGGCGATTTAGCTACTGGCATAGAAAAAGAACTATATAAGGTAGTTTCAGTTATCTTACCTAGCTATCTATCGAATCTATCCGTGGTAAAGTTACCAGAAAGTGCGAGTTTGATCTGGATTTCACGTATCTTCCTTTGTCTGAATATTTAATTGTCTTTCACTTCAGTTTCTTCCTGTGTCCTTACGATATGTTTGTCATGGACCTTTGGCTCAGTCCAGAATGGAGTTGTTTTTGAGGAAGAATAGTCCAAATAAGAATTCCAATCCTTACCTATATTTCTGAAAAACATGGTATGGGATGTGAATACAAAATCCCTAACAGCTCTTAAAAATCCTATATCTCCTGGGAGCCTCTAATCTCAACCCCAGAAAATGTTCTCTCTCCCTCCGTCTCTCTCTCCTTCTCTGTCTCCCTTCCTTCTTCCCTCCTGCCCCTCTGCTACCCCTGGACAACTTCTCCCCCCTCCACATTTTCACGTGGTCCCAGGCACTCGCTGACGCTTAACCCAGCCAGCCCCACAGAGAACTTAGTGCCCCTTTCTTTCAACAGCCTTTTGGGCCAGATCCTCCTCTGGGGCTCTGGTCCCTCTAACCCTCCCCCTTCCCTCTCCTCTCACTCACTTCCTCTGCACAAAGTTCAAAAAAACCAAACTGACCCAGAACACTCTTCAGAGAGCAGGAGGTAGCTAAGTGGGCAACCCCAGAATATTCGGTCTCTGGGCAATAGTCTGGGGAAGAAAAAAATAAAAATGCTAAAACCTTCCCAATGACCTATATTAATGCTGTTTGCCCATCACATGGTATGTTGGTTTCTTATTGCTACTGTAACAAACACCACACATTTAGTGGTTTAAACAACACATGTATTATCTTACAGCTGTGGGTCAGAAGGCCAACCTGTGTCTCACCAGGCTAGAATCAAGGTGTCAGCAGGCTGCATTCCTTTCTGGAGGCTCTAGGGGAGAAACTCTTTCCTTACTTATTGGTGTCATGGGCAGAACTCAACAATAGGGACTCAGTAACGGGGACTGAGATCCCCATTTTCTTTCTTTTTTTTTTTATTGAGGTCATATTGGCTTCTAACATTGTGTAAATTTCAGGCGTACATTATTATTTATCAGTTTCTGTATAGACTGCATCATGTTCACAACCAACAGTCTGGTTTTTATCTGTCACCGTACACATGTGCCCCTTTACCCCTTTAACCCTCCCCCACCCCCTTCCCCTCTGGTAACCACTAATCTGTTCTGTTTATTCATGTATTTGTTTATCTTCCACATATGAGTGAAATCATGTGGTGTTTGTCTTTCTCTGTTTGGTTTATTTTGCTTAGCATAATACCCTCAAGGTCCATCCATGTTGTCACAAATGGCACGATTTTGCTCTTTTTTATGGCTGAGTAGTATTCCATCGTATCTCTATACCATATCTTCTTTATCCATTCATCCATTGGTGGGCTCTTGGGTTGCTTCCATATCTTGGCTATTGTGAATAATGCTGCGATGAACATAGGCGTGCATACATCTCTTTGTACTGTTGATTTCATGTTCTTTGGGTAAATACTCAATAATGGGATAGCTGGATCATATGGTATTTCTATTTTTAATTTTTTGAGAAATCTCCATACTGTTTTCCATAGTGGCTGCACCAGTTTGCATTCCCACCAGCAGTGAATGAGGGTTCCCTTTTCTCCACATCCTCTCCAACATTTGTTATTTTCTGTCTTGTTAATTATGGCCATCCTGAGGAGTGTGAGGTGATATCTCATCGTAGGTTTTTTTGTTTGTTTGTTTTTTATGGATTTTTTGTGTGTGTGTGAGGAGATCAGCCCTGTGCTAACATCTGCCAATCCTCCTCTTTTTTTTTTTTTTTTTTGCTGAGGAAGACTAGCCCTGTGCTAACATCCATGCCCATCTTCCTCCACTTTATATGGGACACCACCACAGCATGGCTTGCCAAGCAGTGCGTCGGTGCGCGCCGGGGATCCGAAGCAGCAAACCCCAGGCCGCCACAGCGGAGCATGCGCACCTAACCGCTTGTGCCACCGGGCCAGCCCCTCATCGTAGTTTTGATTTGCATTTCCCTAATAATTAATGATGTTGAATATCTTTTCATGTGCCTGTTGGTCATCTGTAAATCTTCTTTGGAAAAATGTCTGTTCATATCCTTTGCCCATTTTTTGATTGGGTTGTTCATTTTGTTGTTGTTGAGTTGTATGAGTTCTTTTTATATTTTGGAAATTAACCCCTTGTTGCCTATACTATTTGCAAACATTTTCTTCCAGTCAGTGGGTTGTCTTTTCATTTTGTTCCTGGTTTCCTTTGCCCTGCAGAAGATTTTTAGTCTGATACAGTTCCATTTGTTTATTTTTTCTTTTGTTTCACTTGCCTGAGTAGACATGTATTCAAAAAGATGCTGCTAAGACCGATGTCAAAGAGCGTACTGCCTATATTTTCTTCTAGGAGTTTTATAGTTTCAGGTCTTACATTCAAGTCTTTAATCCATTTTGAGTTAATTTTTGTGTATGGTGTAAGATAATGGTCTACTTTCATTCTTTTGCACATGGCTGTCCAGTTTCCCCAACACCATATATTGAAGAGACTTTCCTCCCTCCATTGTATGTTCTTGGCTCCTTTGGTAAAGATTAGGTTTCCATAGATGTGTGATTTTATTTCTGGGCTTTCAATTCTGTTCCATTGATCTGTGTGTGTTTTTGTGCCAGTACCGTGCTGTTTTGATTACTATAGCTTTGTAGTATATTTTGAAGTCAGGGATTGTGATGCCTCCAGCTTTGTTCTTTTTTCTAAGGATTACTTTGGCTATTCAGAGTCTTTTGTTGTTCCATATAAGTTTTAGGATTCTTTGTTCTATTTATGTGAAGAGTGTCATTGGGATTCTGATTGGGATTGCATTGAATCGGTAGATTGCTTTAGGTAATGGACATTTTAACTATGTTTATTCTTCCAATCCATGAGCATGGAATACCTTTCCATTTCTTTATGTCTTCTTCTATTTCTTTCAAAAATGTCTTACAGTTTTCACTGTATAGGTCTTTCACCTCCTTAGTTAAATTTATTCCTAAGTATTTTATTCTTTTTGTTGCAATTGTAAATGGGATTGTAATCTTGACTTCTTTTTCTGCTAGTTCTTTATTAGTGTATAGAAATGCAACTGGTTTTTGTATGTTGGTTTTGTACCCTTCAACTTTGCTGTAGTTGTTGACTATTTCTAATAGTTTTCTGATGGATTCTTTAGGGTTTTCTATATATAGAATCATGTCATCAGCAAACAGTGAGAGTTTTACTTCTTCCTTTCCAATTTGGATCTGTTTTATTTCTTTTTCTTGCCTAATTGCTCTGGCTAAAACTTCCAGTACTATGTTGAATAAGAGTGGCAAGAGTGGGAACCCTTGTCTCGTTCCTGTTCTCGGAGGAATGGTTTTCATTTTTTCATTGTTAAGTATGATGTTGGCTGTGGGTTTGTCGTATATGGCCTTTATTATGTTGAGGTACTTTAATCCCAATTGATTGTGGTGTATGATCCTTTTAATGTATTGTTGTATTTGATTTGCTAATATTTTGTTGAGGATTTTTGCATCTATGTTCATCAATGATATTGTCCTATAATTTTCCCTTTTTGTGTTGTCCTTCTCTGGTTTGGTATCAGGGTAATGTTGGCCTTGTATAATGAGTTAGGAAGCTTCCTGTCCTCTTCAATTTTTTAGAAGAGTTTGAGAAGAGTAGGAATTAAATCTTCTTTGAATGTTTGGTAGAATTCACCAGAGAAGCAATCTGGTCCTGGACTTTTGTTTTTTGGGAGGTTTTGTTTACTGTTTCAATCTCTTTGCTTGTGATTTGTCTATTCAGATTTTCTATTTCTTCTTGATTCAGTTTTGGGAGGTTGTATGATTCTAAGAATTTGTCCGTTTCTTCTAGGTTATCAAGTTTGTTGGCATATAGCTTTTCATAGTATTCTCTTATAATCATTTGGATTTCTGTGGTGTCCATTGTAATTTCTCCTCTTTCATTTCTGATTTTATTTATTTGAGTCTTCTTTCTTTTTTTCTTAGTGAATCTGGCTAAGGGTGTGTCAATTTTGTTTATCTTCTCAAAGAACCAGCTCTTAGTTTCATTGACCCTTTCTATTGATTTTTTAGTCTCTATTTCATTTATTTCTGCTCTTATTTTTATTGTTCTGATTTTTATTATTTCCTTCCATCTACTGACTTTGGGGTTTGTTTCTTCTTCTTTTTTCTAGTTCTTTTAGGTGTAGCATAAGCTTGTTTACTTGAGATTTTTCTTGTTTCTTGAGGTAGGCCCGTATTGTTATAAATTTCCCTCTTAGTACCACTTTTGCTGCACCCCATAGGTTTTGCCATGTTGTGTTTTCATTTTCATTTGCCTCTATGTATTTTTTGATTTCTCTATTGATCCAATAGTCGTTCAGTAGCATGTTGTTTAGTCTCCATATATTTGTGACTTTCCCAGCTTTTTTCTTGCAGTTAATTTCTAGTTTCATAGAATTGTGGTCAGAAAAGGTGCTTGATATGATTTCAATCTTCCTAAGTTTATTGAGGCTTGCCTTGTTTCCCAACATATAGTCTATCTTTGAGAATGTTCCATGTACACTTGAGAAGAGTATGTATTCTGCAGGTTTTGGAGGGAATGTTCTATATATATCCGTTAAGTCTATCTGGTCTAGTGTTTCATTTAAGGTCACTCTTTCCTTATTGACTTTCTGTCTGGATGATCTATCCATTGATTTAAGGGGGGTGTTAAGGTCCCTTACCATTGTGTTGTTGCCAGTTTCTCCCTTTAGTTCTGTTAATAGTTGCTTTATATATTTTGATGCTCCTGTGTTAGGTGCATATATGTTAATAAGTGTTATGTCTTCTTGGTGGAATGTCCCTTTGATCATCATATAATGCCACTCTTTGTCTCTTATTATCTTTTTTATCTTGAAATCTGCTTCATCTGATGTAAGTATGGCTATATCTGCTTTCTTTTGCTTGCCATTTGCCTGAAGTATCATCTTTCATCCTTTCACTCTGAGCCTATGTTTTCTTTAGAGCTGAGACGTGTTTCCTAGAGGCAGCAGATTGTTGGGTCTTGTTTTTTAATCCATCTGGCCACTCTATGTCTTTTGATTGGTGAATTCAATCCATTTACATTTAGAGTGATTATTGATATATGAGGATTTAATACTGCCATTTATTCTTTTGTTTTCAGGTTGTTCTATATTTCCATTGTTTCTTTTTCCTTATATTTCTGTCTGCCATTTCATTTTGGTGATTCTCTGTGATGGTTTTTTCAGTTTTCTCTTTATTTATGATTTGTGACTTTGCTTTGATTTTTGTTTTATGGTTACCATGAGGTTTGTATAAAAGATCTCATAGATAAGATAGTCCTTTTTCTGATAGCCTCTTATTTCCATTAGCCTATGCAGGTTCCATCCCTCTCCTCTTCCCCTTCTATGTTTTTGTTGTCACAAATTATTCTTCTTTGTGTTGTGAGTTTGTGACCAAATTGAAGTGTTTATAGTTATTTTTGATGCTTTCTTTCCCTTTATACTTTATGTTATAATTAAGTGTTTGCTAACCTGTTCTGACAGAGAGCTGCAATTTTCTGATTTTGTCTATTTATCTCCTAGCTCAAAACTTTGTAAAGCTTTGCCTTTTTGTTTCAGGTATGAGGGCTTCTTTCATCATTTATTGTAAGGCAGGTCTAGTGGCAATTTGTTTTTTCAGCTTTTTTTTATCTGGGAACACTTTTATTTCTCATTGTGTCTGAAGGGTAGTTTTGCTGGATAGAATATTCTTGGCTGAAAGTTCTTTTCTTTCAGTATTTTGAATGTATCATTCTATTCTCTCCTAGCCTGTAAGGTTTCTGCTGAGAAATTCACTGAAAACCTGGTGGAGGTTCCTTTATAGGTTATTTTCTTCTCTCTTGCTGCCCTTAATATTTTTTCTTTTTCATTGAATTTTGACAGTTTTAATATTATATGCCTTGGAGAAGATCTTTTTGCATTGATGTAACTAGGAGTTCTATTTGCTTCATGTACTTGCATATCCAGTTCCTTCTCCAGGTTTGAGAAGTTCTCATCTATTATTTATTTGAATAAGCTCTCTGATCCTTTCTCCACCTCTTCTCCCTCTGGGATATCTATAATCCTTATGTTACTTTTTCTAATTGAGTTGGACGTTTGCCGAAGAATTTCTTCATTTTTTAAAAATCTTAGATCTCTCACCTCCTCCACCTGAATCATTTCTATGTTTCTATCTTTGAGCTCACTAATTCTTTCCTCCATAAGGTCTACTCTATTTTTAATGCTTTCTACATTAATTTTTATCTCATTGATTGTGTTCTTCATACCCAGGATTTCTGTTTGGTTTTTTCATGAGCTTCAATATCTTTGGTGAAGTATTCCTTCTGTTCATTAATTTTATTCCTGAACTCATTGAACTGTCTTTCTTTTCTGAGTTTTCTTGTGACTGAGTTTCTTTATAACAGCTATTTTGAATTCTCCATCAATTAGATTGTAATCTTCTGTGACTTTCAGGGTTGATTTCTGGAGAGTTGTCATTTTCCTTCTGTTCTGCTGTGTTATTGTAGTTCCTCATGGTGTTTGATGAATTGATCCTCTGCTGGTGCATTTGTGCTAGTAATCACCTTTTCTTATTTGGGCATGGCTTTGTTACTTTGGTTCTGGTTGCCTGGGTCTCATGTTCCTGCACTGGCTCTCTGCAGGCTCAGATGCTGCTGCCTCATGCACCACCTGCACTGCTGTTCCCCAGCTGTCGGGGGGTGCTGGTTGCACTGCTGCCAGAGGTGCTGGGTTCACAGATGTTGCTGTTGCCTGAGGGAGCCTGGGGACCTGAGGGAGCCTGAGGGAGCCTGGGGACTCGTTTGCAGCCCCTGCTGCTGGTGGAGTTGGTTTCAGGAGTGCCACCACTGGGGGCATGCCCCTTCTGCTCACAGTTGTTCAGGTGAGGCTGCCACCACTGCCACTGTTCCACTGACCATCATTGGGTGCCGCTGCCACTGTTCTGTAAGCATTCATGCACATGGGGCCGGGCCACCCTCACCTCCACTCACAGTCACGTGGGCTGCTGCATGAGGATCTGCACCTTGCATCGCTGCCATCAGGGGAGGGGGAGGAGGCTGCTACCCTAGTTCCACTGCTTCCTGGGGATCCAGTCTACCCACCATCAGATGTGTAGCTGCCTGGATCTCTTAGGCATCCTATTATGCTCTGTAGGGAATCCTCTGTTGGTCAATGGATATATGTTTGTTTGGAATTTAGAAGGGAGAGACAAAGAGAACCACTCATCCGGCCATGATGCTGACGTCCACCACGATCCCCATTTTCTTGCTGGCTTTCAGCGAGGGCCATTCCCAGCTTCCAGAGGCCACACACATTCCTTGGCCCCTGACCCCTTTCTTCATCTTCAAAGTCAGCAACTGGCAGATCAAGTCTCTCTCACGTTCCAAATCCTTCCTTCTTCTTCTTCCATGTCATTTCTCTAATCCATCCAGGAAAGATTCTCTGCTTTTAAGGACTCATTTGATTAGATTGGGCCCACGAATAATCCAGGATACTCTCACTATCTCCAGGCCTATATCCTTTTCACACTTGCAAAATTCCTTTTGTCATGTAAGGTAACATATCTACAGGTTCCTGGGATTAGAGCATGGACATCTTTAGGGTGCCATTATTCTTCCTAATACACATGGTAAATTTCTTAGTTATATTGTAGGTTGAAAAGCTGAGGTCACAGGGCCTTGCATTGAACTGAAAGTCCCACTATAATACAGGCTAAGTGAAGGGTCAGGGTAACCTAGATTACACACTTCTTGACCTAGGCTATACCCTCAGCCCATATATGATCCTTGTAGAAAAATCAGTCACCTTTGAAAGTCATATGATAACTTTGTTTTTTGACCTGTTCCCCAAATGTTTTGATTAAGCTACATATATTTAGAATGTTTTCAATTGTGGTATAAGAAAAGATACAAGTTAGAACATATATATTTTTAGGAAAAAAACAACTTAAAAAATAAGGAACTGTGGTCAAAAAAGAGAAAGCCCAACTAATATTTTTATTAGGCCATGTTTTTGTAAGATTTGGTAATTTTTTGCTGACGTTTCTCTTCACAATGGTTTTCCAAGAAAATCACATTTTCCTACAACATCCTCTCTAAATGTCCTGAGTTGGCTAGGTTGAGATAATTCAAAAGTCCCCAGTCACTGTCACACCAGAAGATCTCATTTTGCTTTATCTCCTCTGCTGAAGATGCTAAAGATGAGACATTTTAAAATATGCAGCTAAATGGAAGGCTTGTCAAGAGGAGGTAGTGTAGGGAAAATTCACGTTTATTTTATTACTTTTCAGAGTAGCTACTGCTGATGCTTTCTGCTCTCTGGGAAAATTAGAAGCCCAGATTACATCAGGTAATTGCAACATGCAGAAACCAAGCAGGATATGCACACAGAGGCTGCCAGAAGCAACTATGATTAAATTATCAGTGACGAACAAGTCAAAAGGAAAAACATAAAGCAAACTGGAACACCAAAGCTGCGGGAGATATCGTTGCATATCAAAAGCTAGTAAGGAGGAAAGCATGTGGGAACAAGAGGTGTTGCCAGAAGATGAGACAAGAGGCTTTACATGTTGTGGGATGGTCTGGGGGGGAGGGGGGTTTCTCGAGGACTTTTATCAAAATAAACAGTATCTCATAAGGCTCAGGGGTAGATAGAATGGAATGCCGCAGTGCATGCCTTGTTGTGGGGATTCACACGTGTGAGTGCTTTCTGCTGTGTTCTTTGTTATGCATTTTTATCCCACCTGCCAGAACCTTCTATTCATGTTTTCTGGTTTTCTTTGGCAGGAGAGTCATGATGGGCAGTTGATAAAAATGTGGGGCTGAATTTACAGTCATTCAGTGACTGTCATGCACCATAATGCTTATGGAGTACAGTTAAGAGAATCTCTAATTTGAATAAAAATCTGTTCTTTTCATTTGGTGTCATATACAATATCACTACAAACTCATCTACATGGCCTATTATAATGCACACTTTTATACTATTATAGCCTTTACCTAATCAGTCCCTTCCGAGCTAATCAGCACAAATACTGTCACAAGTGGCATAATGCATGCTATTATCCTTAATTCAACTTCTAAACATGGAGGTGAAAGATCAGATTTAACTAACAGGCTTATCAGGAATTCATGAATTGATAATCATGATTAATGGGAAATCACAGTGCAAAACTTGTTTTAATTTACCTGTTCACGTAACTCGTGTTACTGAGAAATGCGAACTTTCATCCAGAGCAAACAAAGAATGTTTAGATGATCAAATGGATTTTAACCCCAGGGTAAGAAACGTGCATTCACCATTTCAAGGATAATCTTAAATGACAGAAATCGGTGTGGCTAAGTCAGGATTATAGCTTTAAAATATCCCGATCTTGACTCCCTGAAAGAGAAATAATTACTCAGAAATGGAATCTCTAGTTATCCCCAATAAATGTTTGAAGAGGGGATTTACTTTGAATGCGGTAAATTGAACTGCTTGTCTCTGTAGATCCTCAGATTTCTGCAGGGCTGTACTATTTTTGAAAAGTGGTCTTTGAAGATACAGCATGATAGTTTGTATTCCCCTAAATACTGACCACTTAACTTATAAGAGACTCAGAATAATGACCTATAATTAGTTCATTCATTGAAATAATATTTATTGAACAAGTATTATACGGCAGAACCTGTGCTAAGTATTGAGGATAAAAATGATGAATAAAAGAAGTCTCATCTTTGAGGAACTTGCAGTCCAGTGGGGAAGATAATACAGGGAAACTGAAATAACTAATGCAGCGGGGTGAGACATTGAGAAAAATCTTGATGGATGTCTTATTTTGTTACTGTTTTGCTATGATGAGTTACACCAGGAAAGAGTAAAACATATCCTAGCACAATGCTGGTATTATGTGTCTGAAAGGCTTGAATTTTCCTTACAGACCTTTCATGGAGGGAGTCAGCATCTTTCACGTTCCTTGCAGGAAGGAAAGGGGTGAAACCAGGTTATGCCAGCAGTGGGAGGCTTGGGGCTGGTGTTCTGGGTTAAAGTGGGGACCTGGCCTGAACCCTGGAGGCAGCTTCCCAAAAGCTGAAAGGGGATGGTGGCTCGGAGGTCCTCAACAGAGACAGGGTTGTACCCTACTTATACGCAGAACCCAGGAGGGAGTGATGGCCCAGATGTTGGGATGGCTGTGGCATGCTGATGGAAATTGGAAATTTAGGTGCTGTGGTTAGCGTCTCTGTCACTGAGTCTTTAGTCTATGGAGAGGATGCCCGTGAGGCACATAGCTGAGTCCCCCCGCCCCCCAGCATTGCAGCAAAGCACACAGCCAGCAGAGGACCCGTACTGGGAGAGCTACTATGAGGGTGTTGACCCCATTCTCTGGGAACCACCCCAGCCAGAAAGCCTATGCATTCCTGTGCGTGTCTGAGGACTCTACAAGCATGCCTGAGATTGAGTTTCTTGCCTGAGGAATCTATTATTGGAGAGCAAATTCGGACCAGGTGTTGCAAACTAAATGCCTACGGGTACTACTGGTACTAAAAGGGATCCAGTGATGAAGCGAACCCAGTCTGACTAAGGTAAACTGGAAACTATGTGCCTTTCAAAGGGAGCGACTGTTACCAACTCCAACTGGCGATGGCCCTATGGGAATGCTGGTGGAGTGCAGTGAGATTTTTGATTTTTCCAATTTGTTTTTAAGAGAAGGTGAATTATTATGTAAAACCTCCTGAATTTTATTATATTGGTAACTAATTCAAATTTTAGAATATTGTGAAGATCAAACAAAATTTATCTGCCATATTTGATCCATAAACTGGTAATTTGCAACTTCTAGGCTATAAGGAGGACAAAAATAAAATAGAAAGTGTGGGAAGTGGTGGGGAGTGGGGAGAAGTTGGATTTTGAGATGAGAATAGGGGAAAGGATGGGGCTCCTGATAAGGTGTGTGATATTAGAAACAACTGAAAAGATGAAGCACCAGAATTCCTAAGTTGGTTTATTTATCATTCAACCCATATTTATTGAACACCTCCTATACATCAGGTGCTGTGCTAAAAGCTGGTACAGAAGTGAGGGAAAAATGGTCCCTGCACTCAAAAAAACTTACATTCTAGTGGTTAGGCACCTGAAAAACTATCTGCCTTACAAAGAGAGCAACTGTTACCAACTCCAACTGGTTATGGCCCTATGGGAATCTTGAAGGAGCATAGTGAGATCTTTGATTTTTCCAATTTGTTTACAAGAGAAAACAGAAAAAAATCACAGGGTAAAGGAGCATGTTCAAGGCAGGAAGGCCTAGGAGTGAACATGAACAGGTACCTTTGCAGAGCCCAAGAAAGTCTGTGTGCCTGGACGACAGAGTTCAAGGAGGCGGTGGGGAGAGAAGGCTAGAGAGGCTGGCAGGGGCCAGAGCTGGAGGGCCCCAGGCAGAGGCCCTGCAGAGGAGTTTGTACCAATCCTAAGGGCAATGGAAAGTGAATGGAGGCTTTTAAGCAATAGTGCCGTGACAGGTTTGAATATTCACAGATCACTCCAGGTTAGAGTATAAGACACAGAAGGGAAGACCAGGTATGAGGCAGTGCTGTAACTCAGGTGAGAACAAGAGGCTAGGCAAAGCAGAAAGAGGTGAACCAAGAGAAGTGAGTGGATTCAAAAAGCATTTAGGAGATGGAAGGAAGATGAAAAGTAACTGATAAGTAGAGAATGAAGGAGATGGAAGATTTAACGGTAACCTCCCCAAGTTTCTGATTTGGGCACTGGGTGAATGATGCTGCCATTCCCTGAGATAGTAAACTCTGGTCCAAAAAAATTGGATTTAGGGGAAGAGTTGATTTGTTCTGCTTTAGTGTGTTAAATTTATGGTGTCAGAGTAGAGATGTCCAACAGGCGGTTGGGTATATGGGTTATGAACTGAAGAGGAGGGTCTGCACTAGACATTAGCTTTGGTGCCATTAGCTTGTAGGTGGTACCTAAGGCTGGGGGAGAGGACATAGTCCATACAGAGTTTAGAGGAAGAAGATCAGACAGCCAAGAGAGATGCCCTTGGGACACTGATATTTAAGGAATGAGTAGAAAGGGACACATTGTAAAGACGTGTGAGAAGAAGCAGTCAGAGAGGGGATGATTGCTCTAGAAGTCAGGAGAAGATAATGTTCGAGAAAAGAGAGCGAAGCAACCACTGAAAAATATCCTTGAGATGTCACATGTGTAGGACATTGGGAATTTTGGGCAGACGTTTCAGTGGCCTGAAAGCCCAAAGATAAGGTATATCCTTATCCTTAGTGAAGAAACGGAAGTAGCAAATGCAGACAGTTCTTTAACACGTTTGGTTGTGAACAAGAGGGTGAGGTTGCTTGGGCCTTGACTGAAAGGTGGCATGGAATTAAGAAAAGGAGTGTGTGTGTGCGTGTGTGTGTCTGCCGGACAGTGAGAAAAGATCACTGTGCCCATCTCCCTCCTCTGCTCCCTGGCATCCTACATCCCTGCTGGAGAGTCACTCCTCTGCATCCAGTGAGAGCGCACAAGTTCTGCAGAACTCTACCTACTGTTTACATCTCAGCGTGCAAGTTTGTTCTCAACTCAATTTGTAATAAAGAGTTACAGATAACGAGGTCATGAAGGGGAGAGCAAAGAGGAACTAGAGCAGACAAAACACTGTGCCCACATAAAATTTTCTCTTCCAGCTGATGGTGATCACAGGGTTTAGCTACATTTACAGAGCAGTTAGACTGAACTATTCAGACCAATTCTAGGACTTACTCTGGACTGTGATTCGCTCCTAAATTAGAAGAGCTTTCAGAAAGAATGTATTTTCAGTGTCTTTAAGATGATGCAATCTTGCTTGTCTTTTTTTTTAAGTACAAATATTGCACGTAATATAGCATTTTTCATAAAGTATGGTTTCTTGGAGATCTTTTAAAAGACTCCAGCTGTATAGAAGTATCTCATTAGTGACAAAAACAAAGCCAGTTTCTTCTGCTTTGTTTGATCTCACAATGGAGGACTCATCACACACTGCTGTCTTGTGGGCTTACAATAGACTCTGCAAGCTGGGCATTTCGTTACCATTCTTTAAACATTTACCTCCTCCTAGCATTTGTCCACATGCTCAGATTTCCTTCCAAAGTCACAAAATACAATATAAGTTGAACATCTGGCTCATAAAAGTCCTTTAGAAGACAAAGCAGAATGCCTCTCTGGTCAAAGAAAGATATAGAGGAAAGCTGTACCAGAGGATTCCGACCAGATGCGGCCTGCAGCCTTATCTTATTCACTGCAAACTGGGAAGTGCTTGCCCTTCCTGGACACTTAGCTGCCTGGTATTGTCATCAGGAAGTACTCACAATCCCAGCATTCACCCAGAGAAAAGAAGGAGCGAATATCTCATGCCCTAAGCAGACAGTCCAGAGAGGTGTAACGAAGACTTCATGCAAACTGTACAGCCAGGTTTCCGTGAAGTTGCTGTTGACACAATAACCATCTAAAAGATGAAAGTGCTGAATAGCAAAAATATAAGGCTTGGGAAGCAAGAAGGGAAATAGTGAAGGCTCCCACACAGAAGAACAATGACAAAAAAGCTGTATTTGATAAACCCTCTATGACTTGTTGAACTTGAGGCTAAGATATGGTAAAAGTTTCTGCTATTCACTTCACATTACATGTAGGGCCAATGGATTTTGCTCGGCCATCCATGTTTCAGCTGACATGCCAGTCCTCTGAGGGCAGGAATCCTGTCTGTCTTCATCAACATGGATCTCTTTTGCCTGGTACAAGGCCTTGCACCAATTGGGCCCTAAATAATTTGTTGAATGCTTTAAAGACTGACTTACCTAGTCTAAACCATTCTATAAACAGCCTATGAAATTGTTGCCAAAACCACACATTTGAAATATGATATTACTAGGATTTGACCCCCAGATAGATAGCTTATTAAATGATATTTTTTTCCCTTGGCTTTGTCCATGTTTTAATGGATATACCCATTTTACCTCACGGATCTTCTTTTCCAACAGGAAAGAAACAAAAAGATCTTTCCCCTTAGGTAAGCCCTTCCAGGAGGATGTATTGCCTCCAGAATTATTTAGTAAACCTCTACCCTGTTGGGTTCAAATCCTGGACACCCAATTTAGCCTGAAAAGAAAAACTATTGTCTCAATAATTAAAAAGGCAAAGAACAAACCCAAGCCCCTATTGCCCAATAAACCTCCAAGTTGTGTGACAAACAGGTATCAAACCAGCACAGAGCCTGAGAGAAATCCAATAGCATCGCCTCCACAACTAGCTAGTCCCAAGGGAGGACAATTATCAAGTGACCAGCACTTCCCTCTCTGTTATTTAGTGCAGTCAGGTACAAAGGCACCTCCGAGATGCTCTGACACTTCCGCAGCCTTTGACTGTGCCCTCTGAGATTCAGAGGCGCTAACATCCACAGAGGAACATTTAGTCTGCTTTAGCAACTTCCCAGAGACACCACAAAGCACAGATTTCTGGTTTCTCTCTTTCTCTCTCTCCTCCTTCCCTTCCTCCCTCCCTCCTTTCTTCCTTTCTTTCTGTTTAGTTTGATGGTTCAAGGGCTAAAACTACGCAGGAAGCAAAGGACATATGCCAAAAAAAAAAAGATCATTCGAGAAGAGTTTAATAAAAGGGCTATTGACAAGGAGCAAAAGCACACAAGTGGTATGGCACTCGGTACCCAGGCCAGCATCCATGGGACTCAGAACCCAGGCCAGCATCCACAGGACTCAGCACCCAGGCCAGCATCCAAGAGACTCAGTACCAGGACCTGAAGGGGTAGGAGAGGGAGGGATGACTGAGGCAGGGAGTGCTGCGTGGAGAGGGGCTCCTGACAGGAGCTTGGACCTCTTGTCAGTTTTCAAGGACCCCACAGGGGGGCAGCCTGCAGAATAAATCCCTGCTTCCTCCAGTCTCCTTCCAGGACTTCCTGTTGACCTAACCCAACTGCAAGCCACAAGGCAAAGGAGCCTGTTAACACCTTCAGTGCAGGTCAGACTCCTGAGGCGCACAGCGGGCAGAAAGGGGTAGACAGTGGGTCTGCAGGGCTAAACAGAAGACATCCAGCACAGCACTACACCCCAGCCCCCACGTTTAATTTCTAGCTTAATGATACAGTTAAGATGTCTTTGAGCCCAATTTTGCCCTCCCTCAATTAAATTTCAAGGAATCATATTCTTCTGTCTGCTGACTATATGGTCTATTTTATTTTAATTTCTAGACTTTGCCTACTTTCCAAACTCCATGATTACTTCAAAAGGCACAAACCAAAGTGATCATTTGCAAAACCAGTCTGGTATTTAATATCGGACAAACAATGATATGTATTCAAATATTCACTGTCAAGAATTTAAATATCTTAGGGTTCACATTAACACACGCGACTGCACACACACACAAACACACACACGCTTCTTCTGGAGCCCACTGAAAGAGGAATGACTAAAATCCCCGTCAGAAGCCTAAATGCTAGTTCTCTTAAAGTTAACCACATAATCAACTTTGGGCTAAAATTCATCCAGAGTGGCTTGAACACTCTGGATGAACAACAGGGGCTTGAATCGAGAATGACGCATGGAATTCAAACTTGGAACCATGAGGAACATTTTACTTGGAAAGTTTTTACACTGATGGCCTCTCTTCCTGCTCTGATACCAAAACCTGGGCAGAGACTCTGCTCCCCAACCTGGACCTCACCCTCATGTGACCATCCCAGAATTCCACCCAGTTTGGGTTTCCTATGGGAACCATCAGCCCAGGATTCCTGGCCAGAGAATCATAAGGACTGGTTTTTAAACAAAAAATTACTTCAAGTCACTCATGGGTCGTTTTTCAAGCACGCATCAGTTTATCTGAGTGGGTTTTCAATCAAAACACCAGGTCCCTCAGGCTGGCTATTTTGGATACTATATTTTCCAAGTGGAAAAATAATCAGGGCAGATCAAACCACCTGGCCGGGCGCACCTCCGTGGCACTCGGTGTCCAGCAGCCGGCTACCATGATTGAAGGCAGATGCCAGCGGACCCCTCAGACAGGGAACGCACACCACGCAGACACTTGAGGAGCAGACAGCCGACATTATCTCCTAATTTGTTCCACATATCTGTACTCAAACCAGAGTGTCTTGAAAGTAATTTAAGAACTACCTAGTCCACAGCAATGCCAGGAAAACTGAGTCGCTGGCTCCGTAACACAGATCCATTTATTACCCGCTGCAGGCCCCAGTTACATTGTACTTCGAGTTAAAGCTACTGTAGACAACTCCATGTTTGCTCAAGAATCTCTTTATGATAATGATTCTAAATGCCTCCTATGATTATACTTGCTCTTGTTGAATAGTGTACGTTGTGTTAAGTATCGCTTGATGTCCACTCTTGCTCTATAAGTCATGCAGCAAACCTTGGTCAAAAGCAATACAATTCTGACCTGCTAGTACACTAGCTTAACTCTCAAGGCGTTTTTCTCTTTGTCTATTCACTTGATCCTATTATTAGGCAACCAGATAATAAGCATTTTTAGGTCTCGCCATGTGCAGCATGAAGTGATAAAAAGAAAACGAAAGTTGGGGAGGGTGCCTGACAGGAACCCTTCAGTCCACACAAGCAGTCAGCCTTGGAGACCCCCACATGGAGGGAGCTGGTGAAATAAACACCCAACATCACTCATGTCCCTCCCTCTATGTGGCTCAAATGCATTTTCTCCTCTTATCACTTATGTGGTCTTGGGCAAATTTATTAGCTTCTCTTAACCTTAAAAAAAATTTTTTTCAAATTTGAGATGGTGATAAAAACCTGTTCCACTGAGTTGCTGTAATGATTAAATGAAAATGTAAATCCCTTAGGATATCACCTATAACGCTTGTTAAATAAACATTCGCTCCCATCCCTCTCCACTCCCTTCCCCACTTCCTTGAGCCAGCTAAAAGTGGCACTTAGTCAACAAGCTGGGAATCACAGAATTTCGTCTTTCAAAAGGGTCGTAGAGGTCACATCTCCTCCCTTCCACATGGGAGCACTCTCTCCATCATCCCATCTTTGCTTCCAATATGCAGAACGCATTTTTAAAATAAAGTCACTCATTCTGCTCCTATATAACATGAATTGCTAAAAAGTTATTTCTCATTTTGAACAGAAATCTGTCTTCAGGAAACTTCTATTTATTGGTTAAACATACAGTGTCTAACTCTGCTATCTTATAGAAATCTTTCTGGTTCTGAATTGGGAAGGTGTGGGATTTAGGCCTCATTTGGACACTGGACAGCTTGGTGACCTTGAATGAATAAATCAGTTTCCCTGAACCTCAGCTGATCTAGGAAATGTGGACAATGGCACCTGCCCCATCTCCTTCCAAGGGTCCTAACGGACGCCACCCGACTGCCCTGTCACAATCCTCCTTGCTGGCCGTCCTTCAACATTTCCCACGTGACAGCACCCTCACTTCTTTTTGCAGGTTTTCATTTGAAAATTTTAAAGGACAAGGGAATATTTTATAAAAGGAGCTGTCGAAGAAAAATGCCTAAGAAGTAGTGACAGTGGGTAAGGGCCTTCCAGACAATGGGCAGCATGGAGAAAGCTATAAATCTGAGAATAAGTGCTCAAGACAAGGAGGAGAGGGTCCCAATATTTCTAAGAAATAGCATGTCCTACTGAGAATCAGCATGTCCTGGCTGATTTAGGGACGGTATCAGGGTCCAGCTAAGGAGTTTAAATGAGATACAATGGAAAATAGGAAAGCTTTGAAGGTTTTGAAGCCAGAGAAGGAACACAATAAAAGCGTCGTTTAAGGAGAAGAATCTGGCCCAAGAGTGCAGTAAGGGTGGGAACTGTGAAAGCTTGTTCTTAGAGACACCACATATATATTGTGCAGTAATACCTACGCGAGCTGATAAGAGCCTGTGCTGGGATGGTGGTTGGGAGGTAAGTAGACAAATGCACACAGGAGACTGCTGGGGGAACATCCGACAGGATGCGAGAACTTCCTAGATGGAGGAGAAAGCTAGAGGAAGCGTGACGATCGACTCTGAGATTTCCCATTCACACAGCCGGGAGAATGTGGGTACTTGGACCAGAGGCAGGAAGGTTGGGAGAGAAAGGTTTTTGTGCAGTCCAGACCAGGGTTACCAAGTTCAGAGTCATCCATGCAGGGTATTAGACACAGTGGAGGGGAAAGCGCAGTTGGTGGTGCTCTGCCAGGGGGCACACACACGGGAGCAGATGGCCCGTCTGGCTCCTATGTTACCAGCAACATGGCTGATTTGGGTTTCTTTGCTGTCTCTGAGTTGTAATACTTTTTCTGTATCTCCATCATTTTCCTCACGCAGTTTATGAGTCCGTGTGATGTTAGAGTTATTTACGTACATCTTGTCCTCCCTACCAGACTGTCAGCTCTTTGAGAGCAGGGATCGTGTCTAACTTTTCTTGGTATCCTCCAGTGTGTCTAGAAAAGTGCTTACACACAGTAGGTGCTAATTCACGCTTTGAATAAACGAATGAGCCATGTATGAATGTGGTCCAGGAGCCAGAACTGGCTACATGCATGATGAGATCTTTTACTACAAATGCAAACCAGGCAAGACAGCATTGTCGGGTTGGTTTGAAATCTGCCACGTCTACTCCAGGCACACAGCAACGAGAGATAACATATGAAAAGAATATTTAAAAGACATAGCTCAAAATCAAAAACAAAAATTTTCTTGGATAAGAAATGAAACAGTAATTCAAAGCAGCAAGCCCGGAGCCAAGCTCTGGGTGCACAAGCAGTGGGGGCAGCCAGAGGTCAACCCTGCACTGTAAGGGGACCAAAAGGGTCCACACAAGGCAGAGACGAGCCAGGGTTCCTTTTAGGTACTGCAGCATAACCAGCACCCCAAAACTTAGTGGTGTAAGCAACAACCATTTTATCATGCTCGTGGATTCTGTGGGCTGGGAATTCCGAAAGGGTGAAGGAGAGACAGCTCTTCTCTGCTCCACAGTATCTGGGGCCTCAGTTGGGACAACTCACAGAACAGGGAGTGACTTGATGGCTGGTGGCCTGAACAGCTGCGGCTGGAAATCCCCTTCCAAGATGGCTTCTTGATTCATGTCTGTAGCCTGAGCTGGGGTGACTGAAGACAGGCTCACAAAGGACTGTAAACCTCACCAGAAAGTAGGGAGATGCAGAAAGAAATGAGAAAAGCTATACAAAATAACAAGTGTTAGTAAGAATGTAGGAAAATGGGATACGCCACTGGTGGAAATTAGTCCAACCCCTTGGAATTTAAGAATATCTAGTGCAATTGAAAAATCAGGTCCCTTGGAACCCAGCCATTCCATTTCTAGGTAAAAATCTTAGAATTTTTCTTTCATTTACAAGGATATTTAGTGTATTGATTAGATGTTGTTACGTAACAAACAACCACAACATCTCAAGGGCATTCAAGAAGAAACATTTTTTGAGCTCATGCATCTGTAGGTTGGCTGGAGATTAGCAGAGCTGGGTGGCTCTATTGAGGTCAGCCGGGGTGGGTCACACCCATCAGGAGTCAGCTGATGCAGGCTGGACTCAGCTCTGACCCACTTGGATCCTCTTCCTCCGAGGTCTAATGTGTAGTCCAGGCAGAGACTCAAGAGCACCAACCAGTCACACAGTACTTTCCAGGCGTCTGGTCACGTCACGCCTGCTAACAGTCCACTGGCCAAGGGAAGTCATGTGGCCAAACAGAAAAATATCCTCTCGTGGGAGCAACTGCAGTCAGCCGGTGCAGGAGATGGTTACAGGGATCAGTGAAGAACTGAGTCTCTTAATGCAGTCTACCACACTCACTGCAAAATTGTTTGTAATAAGACAAAAAGAACCCAAATATTCATCCAAAAAGAGGATGGGTAAATAGATTGTGGTGTTTTCAATCATCAGAGTACTATACAGCAGTGAAAACGAATGAACTAGAACTACCTGTATCAACATGTATAAATATCAAAAACGAAATGTTGACTGAATAAAGCAAGTTGCAGAATGAAATGTAGAGCGTAAAACCATTTAAGACAGATTTTAAATGTTTCAGACTATATGGTACATATTGTTTGTGGATATATACGTACATAGTAAAAGTATAAAACACGGATAAGAATGATTTCCTTAAGCCTCGGGAGAGTGATTACCTCTGGAGAAAAAGAGAGAGATAACGGGATCATGGAGGGGGATGAAGTGGGCTTCAGCAGTATTTGTGGTGTTATGTTTCCTCAATATAAAAGATATGAAGCAAATATGGGAAAAACTCACATCTCTTCCATCTGAATGCTGGGTGACACAGATGTTTCTTGTATTAGTCTGGAGCTTTGGAGGCAAGGGCTACGAGAGCCCGGGGAAATGGCTTTTGGGCCCTGGAATGGAAACGACTGTCTGCTACAGAACGCCAGGAGATTCTGTCTGCGCGCTCCGCCTGGCGCACTCCCTGCCAACATTTTGAAGTTGCTCCAGAAATGGATGAACAGCAAATTAGACCAAAAAAGATCACCAAGAATTTGCACACTCCATTCATCTCACTCTGCTCCCTCCTGGGCTTCAGTTTGAAATCCCAGACACACGGCTGCTTGTTTCCGTGACACGTTTGGCTGCTTCATGAGTCAGCAAATCAAGGGAGGAGAGCGCAGAATCAAGGTGCCTTTGTGGAGACGAGTCAGCTTAGAGGGAGTTACTTCATTCGCCTTTTTGTTTTTCTTTTTAAAGATTTTATTTATTTTATTTTTTCCCCCCAGAGCCCCAGTGGATAGTTGTGTGTCGTAGCTGCACATCCTTCTAGTTGCTGCATGCGGGACTCGGCCTCAGGATGAACGGAGAAGTGGTGCCTCGATGCGCCGCGGGGATCCGAACCCGGGCCACCAGCATTGCAGCGCGCGCACTTAACCACCAAGCCACAGGGCCGGCCCTTTTTTTTCTTTTTAAATTGAACTTTCATCAGAACCCCTCAGAGTCTCTTTCCATCCCTAGGGAAATGAAAAGGACTGTTGTGGAAAGAAAATGACACCCAAATTTTGTTAGCAAATATTAGGAAATTTTAAATCAGGCAAAGAAAATCTGCCAGATGGCCTGGAGGTGCACAGCAGTGTCGGTGTGGAGTTTGGGAGGTAGAATGACAGCAAAACTCTTCCCTCTAAACACATGAGTAAAGCAAGGGCCAGAAAAAGAACATTGACTTTTAAGTAATATAAGGTTTGATACATTCTCCCCAGCAGAGTTAAATCTACTGTTATCTTATGTTCACTGTGATATTTCACTCCAAAGATGTTGGTTTGGAATTGAAATGTACATGCATATGAGAAAGCATATAAAAATTGTACAAGTATAACATAGCCTTCTAGATGGTCTTTGCCGTTGATCCATGGATGGCTATATTAGTATGTATTAACAGTAAACAGATGACACACCTCTGAAATAGCTGCTTAATTGAAGAAAATAGGATTGTTGGATGCAAGGCCACGAAGGGGCCAGCCAGCATATTTTCTAGAGGCACTCAGCCCAAAATCAATATCCTTGCCAATTTGCAACATTACATTCAACATTAATCTGAATGGTTTTTCAATGGAATAACTTGAGAGTTATTAACTGTGATTTTGAAGTTGCTAACAGTGGTTATTAATAAAGGAAAAATCTCTCTTCCCTCCTCTTATACGCCTTTATAGTTATTTATTCCAAAGTATATAGTTATGTATTTCAAAGTACATCGTAAATTTTTCCACTTCTCTCCATCTCCACGGCCACCACCCTCCCACTCTCATCCAAGCCACCCTCCTCTCTCACGCGACAATCTGGTCTCCCCACAGCCACTCTGGACTCCTCTTTCCTTCTATTCTCCACACAACAGCAAGAAGAAACTTTCTGAAATATAAATCTGGTAAAACAATTCCCCTTTGAAAAAATCCTTCCTTCACTTGCTTCCTTCTGTGCTTAAAATCCTTAATACGACCTAGAAGATTCCACCTCCCCGCTTAGGACTTCAGACTCTGCTCTTACTGGTGTCCACTCCCTCCCGGGACTCCTGCCACTGTGTGATTTTTATTTCAATCCAAGTTATAATATGCTTATATAAGAAAGTAAAAAAATTCTGCGAAGTCCATTATGCCCCCGTCTGAGGAAAGTTCACGCTCCCCCTCCCTCAGCTTCCGTCTCCCCAGGGGCAACCACTTGCAACTATTTCAGCTGATTCTTTGGGATTTTGCCCCCACATCTATAAATATCATGCTTTTTAAGGCTACTTTTATTTTTGTTTTAAGCACATTCTATTGAGTTTTTCTATGGAAGACGAGAATTAGTTCTTTTACGCTGCTCTCTAGCCTCTCCCCCAACACCACCCTTCCGGTTCACTTGTCTTCCCAACAGAGTTCCCTGACAACTGACATTAGATCAATACCCTGTGTTTACGTTATTTTGGCTATGTAAACATTTTTACAGCTAAGCCATATAGTATCAAAGATTATTCTTCATTTCCCGCTTCACTTGTACTTTCCCTAGAGTCGATAACTGCCATTTTTCCCACTGGCTTCATTTCTTATCAGTAGTCACCCCTAAATTCCCCCTCAGGTGTGTAAACATCTTCTCCATACTTTCAAACAATGATGTGCAGGTCAATTTTTATCTTCTTAAAGACATTCCCCTTGCCCAGACTTCTACCTCTGATGAGCAGCCGTCCTCCTGGGGTCTCTCTTTATAATCATTTTAGTGGAATTTCAAGAGAAAGCAGTAAGTGCATGTGTCCCATTTGCCATCTTTACCCACACTAGCTGGCTTTCTTTCAGATCCTTTCGAGGCCTCAGGGCCTTTGCACATGCTGTTTTCTCTTCCTCAAATCTCTTCCTGGTCTTTGCCTGATCTCTTCTCATGCCTTAGATCTGAACTTAAAATTCCCTTCTTCAGAGGCGTTTCCTGATCTCCCAACCAACTGCCCCTATGCCACTTTTTCTTAATATCCTGGACTTCTCCTTCGTAGCTCGTATCACAAGCATTAGCGCAGAGCCATAGTAACTTGAAATATTAATTTCTTTCCTTCATAGTTTATACATGACCTTTTGCCTAATTAGACACATCCATTCACTCAAGGACAAGTAGAATTTTTATAGAGGCAGTGACAAGAGCAAGAAACAGCTCAGTTTCTTGACTTCCAATAGAGGCTTGTGAGAATTAAACGGGCAGGTCATGAGGATGGGGATGGAGAGCAGAGATGATGCCGTAAGCTGAGAGGAGATCCTGGGGACCAGGTAAAAAGAGAAGTGGAGCCGGCCTCAGGAGACCGCCAAGCACCCTCCTGGGCCAGCACCCAGGAGCCCTGGGAGGGAGCAGCAACGCACAGACAGGGGCAGTTCTGCAAATACTCGACAGTCTGATGCTAATACTCACTAGTACATAGACCAATATATAAATCGAAAATTAAAAACTGATTCCCTTTATTGTCTAGATTATCTAAACTAGAGTATAAAACTGTTTACCATGAAGCACAAGTTGTAGCACAAGTCATTCTAACAATTTCCAAAGCATTTGTTGGGTTAGAATAATTGCTGGTGTGCTCTGGTGTTTGACGCAGCTGTCCCTCTCTGAGGAATGTTCTTTGGGCACCCCATGCCACCTCCCCTGGGGCCCCCCTCTGACTTCAGTCGCAGCTGAGGTAGTTGGTTCCCGTGCACACCATCAGCATCCCGACACAAGGCCCTGCTGATGTCTTCACTTCTCTGCCTCGGGGCTTTCTCTGAAACCACAGGAATTCACCCAGCCCTTGTGCAGGCACAACCTGGAAGGGCCCAGGAGTGAACACCCCGGAGACAACCTCAGACAACGGTAAAAGGCGGCAATGGGAAACAGCGCCCCACCCCCTCCTTTAGGAAGACAACTTTGAGGTGTGTTCTGCGTGGTTTCTCAAAAGATCCCCAGCAGAATCGGGCCCCAGTTGTCCCCGTGGAAAACAGCACAATAACATCCCATTTGTTGGCTTCTCTTTCTTCCTGTCTTGTTCTTCTCACTACCTCACTCCTGCTTTCTGGGATCACCTTCCAAACATATTACCTGTTCCCAAGTCCTCAGCTCAGGCTCCACTTTAGAGAGAAACCCAAACTAAGATGCTCTATCTCTGAATTATATTCCCAAATGAGTCATGGTTTGACAGTGGGAATTGCATCAAACTCTTTCGATGACTTCCCCATTGCACTGATAACCATTAGGTAACTGTGAGGACCTGAGTGATGGTTCACGCCACTGCCCCCATCTCAGCTCGGCGGTGCCCACTGCTTTTCAGGCCTCTGCATCTCTCTTGCCAACCTCTCTCATCCTACCAGGGGTAGACAAGCCAGATAGAGAGGTAGATAGGAGGAGAGGAAGAGGGCGTGAGATGGATGAAGAGCCCAGTTAGAAGGGGAGAGAATAAAAAGAATAGAAGAGGTAAAAGGAAAGAAAACACAAATGGCAGTTATTGACAGTGAGATGAACGCCCAGGGGCAGGCGGGGCTCCCGCTGGGGCTTCCTCTGCACATCTGCCCTGGTGAACGAGAGAGTAAGCAGGCATGCAGGGAATAAGGGAGTGGGCTGGTTCCTCTGCTCAGAGACCTGGTTCAGGGAAGAGGATTCACATTGTCACTTGCTGGGGCACATGGTTTCCTGGCCATTAAATAGGGCCCTAAGGGGGCCAGCCAGGTGGCATAGCAGTTAAGGTCAAGCACTCTGCTTTGGCGGCCCAGGGTTCACCGGTTCGGATCCTGGGCGTGGACATACTCACAGCTCATCAAGCCACACTGAGGTGACGTCCCACATAGAAGAACTAGAAGGACCTACAACTAGGATACACAACTATGTAGTGGGGCTTTGGGGAGAAAAAAGAAAAAGAGGAAGATTGGCAACAGATGTTAGCTCAGGGCCAATCTTCCTCAAAAAAATTTAAAAAATAGGGTCCTAGGCAAACCTCTTCAGGAATAGCTGCCCCTAATCAAAAGATAAGGTGCCAAACAAAACAAAAGTTATGAAAACCGCTCGAGGAATGTGCCCACACAAATTCCAGTCCCTGCAACAGCTCCAGAAGCCTTTTCCACCTCTCCCTGAACCTGGCCCCTGCTCCTCCCCTTGGGCAGAGATAGGCATTCCTTCAGGGGCGTGCAGAATAGTCCTCCTCAGCTCAGCTGTGCAGCGCCACCACCCCCATCAAGGCTTCAGAAACTGGAGCGATGCACGTGTGCATCAGCTAGTGGGGGAGTCCTGTCACAACGTGTGTGTATCCAATCACCACGATGAGCACTTTAAATATCTTACAATTTTATATGGCAATTTTACCTCAAAAGAACTGAAATTTAAAAAAAGAAGACTTTAGAAACTGGAGGCAACTTTCCAACACCTGAAATAAATAACCCAAAATCCATAGTAAGTTCTGCTGATCTGCACTCGAAGTGCCAAAGCCAGAAAACAGAAGTCTGAGTACCACAGTGCGTGGATTTCCGTGAGGACGCTACATGTTCTGGGAGGTACAGTATTTGTGTAATTTTACTGCACATTTACTGCAGTAACTCTTATATTCTTTCCTAACAGGCATAAAGTATTTCCGTATTTTCATAACTAGTGCAGTCACACTAGTGGACCTGCAGACCACCAGGCCTGCCTGCAGACTTTGACCTCCATTGCAGGATGGGCCTACACAGGCCTGTGCATGAACCAACAGAGCACCTGTCCATCCCTAAGAATTTGTCAAGCCCATCCAAACTTCAACATGGGGCATTCACCCACCTCACTCCTTCCGATGCCCCTTCAGAAATAGAGGTCCGGGCCTTGTTTCAATTTTCTGCTGCTGGGGAACAAATCATCCCCAAACTTATGACTTAACACAAACATTTATTATTACCGCTAATGGTTCTGTGGATTGACTGGCTTCAGCTGGGCAGTTCTCACTTGGGGTCCCTGACAGGGTTGCAGTAGATTGTCATCTGGGGCTGGTCATAGAAGGCTTGACTGGCGGGGACATCCAAGATGGCTTCTTCACCCACATGTCTATTCCCTGGCCTGGGAAGCCTGGAACAACGGAAGTTGTCCAGCCATTTCTCTCCCACGTGGCCTCTCCACAGAGCTAGCTGGGGCTTTCTTACAGCATGGTGGCCTCAGGTAAGTTGCTGGCTTATCTCAGAGGGAGCCTTCCAAGAGACCGGGTGCAAGGCTTCTTCCGACCTAGTTTAGAAGCCACACAGTGGAACTTCTGCCATATCCTCTGGTTACGAGCAAGTTACAGGCTAGCCGGATTTAAGGTGAGAGGATGACTGCAAGAGTCTGAATCCTGGGAGCACGATTCACAGAGGGCCATCTTTTGGAGTCCACCTCCCACAAGCCTTGATGCTAGAAAGAGTCAGTGGTTGTGAGAAGAGGCACTTGGGTAAGACCAGATAGTGAAACCCCCCACTTTGTTTAAATATATATTTATTTGTGTGATCGTGTGTTTGATTAATTCTGTCAAGACCAGGAGTTGGCAAACTTTTTCTGTAAATGGCCAGTTAGTAAATATTTTGGGCTTTGAAATCCATGTCACACGTATTCAACTCTGCCCTTCAAGTGTGAAAGTGACCAGAAATGATATGTCAGTGAGTGGATGTGGCTGTGCAAAGAAAACTTCATTTATGAACACTAAAATTTGAATTTCTTATAATTTTCCTGTATCAGAAAGTACTGCACTTCTTTTGATTATTTTTTCAACCATTTACAAGTGTAAACCCGTTCTTAGCCTGCAGGCAGAACAGAAACAGGCGGCAGGCCAGACGTGGCCATGGGCTGACTAAGGCAGGGACCATGTCTGCCTCACCCACCCTTATAAACTCTGTATTTAGCACATCATAGGAGTGCTCAATAAATATTTATTGAATGAATGAATAGTTGATTTATAAACAAATTATAAAACCCTGAAATAAGAATTTCTCTGACAAGCCTTCAGTGTTCACCTCGACATCAATCTTCTCCTCCACTTAAAACCTAGGTCAAAAATTACATTTGCAGTTTTATTGACATTTTTCTGGAAATATAGCAGTATCAGTACACCCAAGTCTCACTTGCCCATGCTAAATGTGCCCAGAGTACCTTGAATAATCTGAGACTTCAATACCGAAGAATGATGGAGGGTAATTGCCTTCTCAGCGTCTTAGCTTCTGAGAGAGCTGCAAGCACCGGCCATGAATCAGAGCTGTCATAACTCTTGAGCCACACCGTGCTGTTTAAGTGCGAGCAATGTGACACCACACAATCCTAGAATCGCCCAAAGTTGTCCTGGAGACTCTGGGTCACATCCCCTCATTTTCTAGCCATCCTGCTGGACATCCCTGAGTGGATGCCCTAACCACAGGACCTGGTGCCAAACCAATGGTCTCCCCTTTTTGCATTTCAACCAGCCCCTTCTCCTGACTTCCTTGTTTCTGTTGAGGGCACCATCAGTCCCCAATCCCTGAGGCTCAAAACTTTGGAATTTCCTTTTCCCTTTCGCTCGTTATCTCACCATCTCATTGCTGCAGACCCAAGTTATATCCTGTTGATTCTTGTCTAGACGCTAGTCTAATGTAATCTCCTAACCAGTCATTCCCCCACCCCACCTTTTGCCTCTCCCACCTCCAACACAGGTTCTATAGAACCTAAACCAGGAGTAACTCTCAAATGGCACTTAATTGTTATTGCCTTGCTTTGTAATCATTTGATCAGCAATCTTCTTAAAGTATAAATCTGATCAGGTCACTTGCCTGCTCCAAAACCTTTAATGGTTGTCCATTGCCAAGAAAATTAAACGACCTCCTTGGCCTAACATTCAAGGGCTTCTAACGTAACTTTCTAGCCTCATCCCTCATATAGAGCCTACTTTTTTGACAAGGTGGGAGTGGAAGAGACTGCTTGTCTCCCAATATTTATTCTTTCCTTTTTCCTTAAAAACAGCACTCTTGGTTTTTATATGGGCACAGAGCCACTGCATTTCCCAGCTTGCCTTGCAGTTAGGCATGTCCTAACATTTGACAAAGTTGTGGCAAACAGGACGTAAACAGAAATGTCATGTGCATCTTATGGGAAGTATCCTTAAATGGTAGAGGGTGTGCTCTTTTTCATTTCTTCCATACAGTTAGGCAGAATGTGGATGATGGCTGGAACTTGGGCTGCCATCTTGGACTGTAAGATGGAAGCCACATATTAAGGATGGCAACACAACATGATGGAAAGAGTCTGGGGTCCTTGATGCTCACAGAGTCATCCTACCAACCCTGAACTCTCAACCTCTGGACTCCCACATATGAGAGAAAAGTAAACTTCTATCTTGCTTAAGCCACAGTTCTTTTGTGGTCTGTTCTTTCACTTTGTTTGATCACTTGCAGGTAAACCTAATCATGAGGGAGACCAGGGGCTGCTCCTCATTTTCTCAGGACATGCTGTTCTTGCCTCCTGTCCTCTCTGTACTCAGGTTCCCTCTGTCCATTGTGCCCACTCCTTTTTGACCCATTTCCTCTGTTAGGCATATCTTTACCTTTGCAATCTACCCATTGTCAAGCCATCTCCAATGTCTTCTCCATGAGGCCTTTCCCAATCCTCCCACTCCTTAGATTCCTATAGCACTTTTAATTCCCTATCTAACGTCTTCCCTCATAGGGTTGTCTGTAAGCTAATCTTACCCCATCACCCTCCTCTTCCATGTGAGGCAGATAGCCTCCACAGCACTGTGCCTTACACATAGTAGGTGTTTGTTGAGACATATTTTAGTGTTGCTGCAGCTCACAGAGACTGTCCCTTCTTTGGGAACTGTCACTGCCCCACATCCACTCCCACCACCACCTCCATCATGTTTTACTATATGACTGCCCATGGCCCTGGCTGGCTGGACAAGTGATGGACGCCTTTCTCCTAGCTGACCTGGTCAGAGTCTCTCTTCTGAGAAATGGAAGTAGAATTCAGAGGCAGCATGTAAACTTGAGAGCTGTGGGCAGTCATGTTTACCATGAGGGCTGGAGAAGTAGTAAATTCAGTCTGCAGTATGAGAAAAGATGCATAAGAGACGGAGAGGGGTTCTGATGACTTTCCAGCTTCCTGGCCCACCTGTCCTAGAGGTCAGGATGCGTTCCTACACTTGGGTTCTATGAGACAATTTTGATTCTTGTTATAGTAAGCATCCACTTTTGATTTAAGCTAATTCTAGCCAGCTTTTGTTCCTGAAGATCAAAAGGTCAATATATATCTGCAGAATTTTGTTTAAACTGACCTGCTGGAGGGTCACAGATTGTTTAGTGGCAAAGTAAGGAAGCCCTTCAGCTCTCTCAAATTGGTGAAATAACCACACGTGGGTTAAGAATTTCACACACTTCTTTTTCTTCCTCCCTTGCCCTAAATTGTGCCTTCTTTTGGCTTTTGTGACATTTGTTATCTGTGGCACTCATATGATATTTATCATTTACTGCCTTATTTGGTCAGTTCTCATGTATAAATCTAGCTCATAAACCACAGTGGGGCATGGCTCTGTCTCCCTTGTCCTCTTGTCCCCAGAAGCTCAATGAATCTGTCAGTATGTTAGCTTCTTGTATCTGCATTGGGAATAACCAGAACTATCACAGGCCAGGTTTTGTTACCCTAACTAGATTAATACCAAGATTGAGTTACTTGTAATTCAATTTGGTAAAAAACTGAAGTCCACAGAAGGAAAGAACGAGAGAAAATGCTCTATTTTCTTTACCACCTAAAAATCCCGACCCAAGAGAGAAGGAATAACCAGAAGTGAGAATATTGGAGAAAAATAAATTTCATGAGCAAATAACTTTAGGCTTTAACATGGAATTCACTCTCAAGCGTGCTGTGCAGTGGAACACGTATTCTTCTGCTTTCTGTGTTCAGCAGACAGCTGGAAACCCACACAGGATGCCAAAACTATGTGACCTACATTTGCAGTTAGACGGCATTTGCTAAAATGAAATCTAAGATCCAGAATCTTTTCGTTGAAATTTCTTTGGAAGTATTATGTGTACTGGACCCTGGGATAACGAATGCATTCCTTTTTTTGCTTCCAGGTTTTTAAAACCACATTAATCTGCCTCTTCATTCTTTAGAAAAAAAAAAAAACTCTCACTTTTTGGGGTTTTTTGTCAAGTATAAAATATTAATCTATTGGAATTTTAACCACGTTTCTGTGTCTTTGAAATTAAGGTAAAATCTGAAATAAACTGAACTTTTTGCATTCTGGCTTATATTTGCTCTTTGTGAGTGTGGGTGAAATAAATAAAGCTAAATAATTAACATTGCAGTCAGATTCATTTTCTTTTCACGCAAATGGTCTGTGAGCACATTTTCAGAAGTCAAAAGCAAATATTTTGAGGGGAACTCCACATCCCCACAGGATTCCCTGAATAAGCTAACTCAGATCTAGCAGCTAACTCCTTAAAATGGCATAGAGTTCGTTTTGATGATTGTGGTAACCACAGGGGTGGGAGGGAAGGTATCTTTTCCTGAGCCCTGGTCAGGGAGGGATTTCCCTTAAAAATCAAGATCTGTTCTGAACCGATGTGTCCACGCTCTCTGACTCTCAATCCCCAAACTGAGCAAAGGCAGCCTCAACCCAAAGTGACCACATATCCTTGCAGCCCTTCGTGTCAACTCACTGGGAGCCTTTTATTTTCCCAAATTTCCAGGGGAAATTCACAAGCTATTTCCACATTTCCATGGCTTTCTCTTCTGTCTGGAATGTTTTTCCTACCGTTCTTTATTATCCCAGCTCTCCCTTCCCCCATCAAACTAATGTGCTGAAATCTGTCTCAGAGGTCATTTCTTCGGGAAGTCTTCGCCAACCCACCAAAATTATCATGCTCCTCTCAGTGCCACCCACAGCTCTGCTCCCATATACAGCTCCTACAAACCTCACTAGTAAATGATTCTGTCCCCTCTCCCTGTGGGCTGCCCCTCCCTAGCCCCCTCTCCCAATATATGAACTCCCTTTGGGGTATGGCCCTATTTTACTCATCTTTGCATTCTCAGCACCCAGACTAGTGAGAATTTAACAGAGTTGAAGAATAAAAGTGAGTTAGTTGCTTTGCTACATCATTCATGCACTCTCTCTCCTCTGTCTCCCCAGCTCTTTTTTCTACGCCTATAAACATGCTCAAGTGTCTTTAAAAACTACCCATAGCAAGTGATTTTAACTCTTTGAATGAATAATAATGCATGGGTTGGGCCGGCCCAGTGGCGCAAGCGGTTAAGTGGGCACGCTCTGCTGCGGCGGCCCAAGGGTTTGCAGGTTCGGATCCCAGGCACAGATCCTGGGCGCGCACTGACATATCGCTTGTCAAGCCATGCTGTGGCGGCGTCCCATATAAAGTAGAGGAAGATGGGCATGGATGTTAGCCCAGGGCCAATCTTTCTCAGCAAAAAAGAGGAGGATTGAGGGCCGGCCCCGTGGCTTAGTGGTTAAGTGCCTGCGATCCGCTACTGGTGGCCCGGGTTCGGATCCCGGGCGTGCACCGACACACGGCTTCTCCAGCCACGCTGAGGCCACGTCCCACATACAGCAACTAGAAGGATGTGCAACTATGACATACAACTATCTACTGGAGCTTTGGGGAAGAAAAGGAGGAGGATTGGCAATAGATGTTAGCTCAGAACCGGTCTTCCTCAGCAAAAAGAGGAGGATTAGCATGGATGTTAGCTCAGGGCTGATCTCCCTCACAAAAAAAAAAAAAGAAAGGAAAAGAATGCATGGATCCACAGTGACATGAATGAATAAATAAATAAATAAATGGAGGAGAAGCGAAAGCTCTTCCTTGTTCTACGAAGCCAATTAATAAATGTAGAAGGAATAATGAATTTAGAAAATTACCATTTAGCAACCAATATAATAATAATTGAGTCAGGCAAGAATCATCAACAGATGCTATAGCTAGGGGTGATAATTTGAAGAGAAATGGGCCATTTACATAATCTCAAAATATCTCCCATAAGTTTCTTATAACTTATAAAGAGAAAAACAGTAAGTGCAATGAAGAAATCTAGCATATAGCATCACCTTGACCAAATGATTAAAATGACCAGTACTGGGACAAATCAACACCAGTGCTTCCTGATATAATGCACTGAGAAAGACACAACTCCACTTCTATAGTATTCCTGCCATAAATGCCTGAATATAATCAAGAGGAAACATCAGACTAACCCAAATTTGGGGACGTCCTGCAAAATAGCTGGCCTATTCTCTTCAAAAATGTAATACTTCATGACATGTGTGAAGAAAGACTGATGAACTCTTCCAGATAAAAGGAGACTAACAAATACAGCAATTGAATGCAACACATGATCTAGGATTTTCTTTTGCAAAACAAGACATTATTGGAACAACCAGTGAAATCTAACTATGGCCTATAGATTAGGTAATAGTACTTTGTCAACGTTAATTTCCTGATTTTGATCATTGTGTTATAGTTGTGTAAGAGAATATCCTTGTTTTTTAGGAAATACACCAAAATATGAAGTCATATAAAATGGCATCATATCTGTGACTTACTCCCAACCAGTTCAGGAAAAAAAAGGGGGGAGGGATTGTAAAGAGAAATACAGCAAAAGCAGAAAATGTGATAAAATACTAATATTTAGGCAATACAGATGAGGAGTATATAGGAATTATTTGCACTATTGGAAATTCTTTGAAGTCTAAAATTCTGTCAAAATATAAAATTAAAAAAAAAAAACCACAAGTCAATCAAACTTCCTTTGATTCATCCTCCTCCAATCAAGGTTCCAGAAAAAGATGTCTGTCATCCTCTGCCCTTCTCATTGACTCTCACCTACTGCAACCCAGTATCCTTATCCATCACCCAACTGAAATGATTTTGATTTAATCCCCAGTGACCTCAGTGGTGCCAAATCCAATAACGTTTCTCTGTCCTCGTCTACTTTTCATCTCTGCAGCTTTGGACACTCTCTTCACTTTGTTTTTAGAAGTTGAAACCATTAAACCTCAACACAGCTCACAACTTTTCCCTCACCTAACTTTGCAGCTTCCCTCCCCACCATTCCCCACAAGGATTCTTCTTTACCATTCTTTGAAGTGTAATACTATTTATTATGGCTTTTTTCATGCATTTCCTTTTCTTAGATTACTCTCATCTTCAATTAGCAAAAGCAAACTCATCCACCAATTGTCAGCTCATGTATCATCTCCTTTGAGAAGTCTTCTCTGAATGCCATGCCAAATTTTCATAGTACTTATACCCTGTGATTCCTCTCCATAGCACTTGGCACCATGTAATATAGTTGTCAATGTACTCTGTCTCCCCACTAGAAAATTCTGAAGAACAGAGACCATAGCTTATTCATCTTAATAATCTCAACGCCAAGCACAGTTCCTGGCACTAACTAGGCACTCAATATGCACTGGATGAATAACTGATTGACAGAAGTGACATGTTGAATCTGAAAAGAGAATCTCACTTATTCCTAGATCTTGAAGAACAAAATTTTATTCTAAAGCAAAATGTTGTCCTTGAGAGAAGGCATTAGTTGTTATTTTTTTTAAGTAGGCATATTTCATAGTTACAGCTATTTAGTACACTGGGACTGTAATACCGTTTGTGGAACTACTGTCTGGGTCCTGTAGTACTAGACCAGAATGAGAGAGTAAAAGCTTTCCATGCAGACTTGCCTTGATTTGCAGGTCTTCTCAGGCATAATGCCAGTTATATTTCTCTTTATACTCCAGTTTCCTAGTGGTTTCCATTTTGTAGAGACAATGAAGTTTGGCATAGGGCATAAAATTTGTTCATTAATCTTATAGCAGCTTCAAAATGATGCTTAAATAATTGCTTTAGTCTTCTGAAAAAGTATTCAGTGAAATTGTTGAAACAAAATGAAACTCTGGAGGAGTTCCACAAGAGAAACCCTTTATTTTTGTCCCCCATAAGGATTCATCCCAGAGACCAGCATTCATGGTATCCTCTCTCAAGTATAAAAAGACTTGAGAGACAGCTTACATGTAAAGCCACGGAGTTGAAGAAGAGATGGCACTTGCCCTTGACAGAGTGTATATCAGATGATATCTTATGGAATAACAAATTTGGTGTTGCCATTCTTTTTCAACAGTAACAAAAATCATTACTTTTTTTTTTTAATACTTATGAGGAAAGGCACATTCAGGGCTAAAATTGGCCTAGAGCCTACTTTCCTTGGGTTGGAGTTAGTATCCTTTTACTAAGTTAGTGTACTTTTGCTTCCTCTGTTACCTTAAAGAAAACATGGCTTCAGCTCAGTGTGGTTTTGTGGGATTTGGATTTGGATAGGCATTCTGGATGGACAATAAACTATGAAAGCACATAAAAGTCTCTGCAAACTGAGAGGGAGGAGAATTGCTAAGAATTCAAGCATTTTTCTCAAAGACTCCTTTTTCACACACCCAAAATTTTAACTCAAATGTTGCCCTTGTGCAATGCTCTGCACACAGAGATTCAATATTTAGAGATGGTGATGATTTAGAATACACACAGATTCCAAGAGACAAAACTGGAACTGTAAGAGAGCAATCTTTCTTGTGCCACAAGAGTACAAGAAGAAGAAAACCTTGACAACAGGACCAGTGTGGAAAATCAAGTATTTGAAAACTAACTTTTGAAAGAGAGTACAAAAAGCACAGGAGAACATCTTTGTGTCCCTGGAGTAGGCAGAATTTCTTCAACAGAACACAGAAAGAGTGCTGAGCATAAAGAGAGATGGACAAATTAGACTACGTTAAAATACAGAACATTCCGGGGCCGGCCCCACGGCTTAGCGGTTAAGTGCGCGAGCTCCGCTACTGGGGGCCCGGGTTCAGACCCCAGGCGCGCACGACACACCGCTTCTCCGGCCATGCTGAGGCCGCGTCCCACATACAGCAACTAGAAGGATGTGCAACTACGACATACAACTATCTACTGGGGCTTTGGGGATAAAAAGGGGAAAAAAAAAAAAGGAGGAGGATTGGCATGGATGTTAGCTCAGGGCTGATCTTCCTCACAAAAAAACCAAAAAATATATAGAACTTTCATTTGTAAAAAGACACCATGAAAGGAAAGAGAATACGCTCCCTAAAGAGTAGGAGAAAATATTACTAACATAAAGGACTTGAATCCAGAACATTTAAAAAGAAAAAAAACCTCCTACAAATCAATAAGAAAGAAAGCAGAAAACTCAGTAGAAAAACTAGTTATTGATTTGAAAGACACTTCACAAACAAAGATATCCAAATGGCCAATAAACACGTGAAATGGTATTCAACCTCAGAGGATTACAGTTGTTAGTTCCGTATCAAAGATCGGTGACTGTTTCCGTGTTTGTTCGTGTGAATAAGCAAGTCTTTGAAGACATGGTAGAACGTTGTTATACTGTTTCTATTTTACTTCATTCTGGATTTCGTGGAGAAGAATAAATGAGTTTCAACGCTAAGGCTCTGTCCTGAGTACAATGAACGAGTCTTGAGACCAGCTCTTAAACAGTCAGCAACACTCCTGGCTTTCACTGAGGAAACTGACCTTCATGTTTGACCTCTCTTTTACACGCGTTAGTTTCAAAATTACCGTATCTTAATCGCTTCAAACATCTGGATGAACATAAATGTCTCAAACCATTCTCTTAAAACTGAAAAGCAAAAAATAAATAAATAAGGGGGCCGGTGGCGCAAGCAGTTAAGTTCGCGCGCGCTCCAATGCAGCGGCCCGGGGCTCGCCGGTTCGGATCCCAGTGCACACTGATGCACCGCTTGTCAGGCCATGCTGTGGTGGCGTCTCATATAAAGTGGAGGAAGAAGGGCACAGATGTTAGCCTAGGGCCAGTCTTCCTCAGCAAAAAGAGGAGGATTGGCAGATGTTAGCTCAGGGCTGATCTTCCTCACAAATAAATAAATAAATAAAAACAAATTTTAAAGTCTAAAAAGACAAATGATTTACCCAAATTCCAATAACAAATAAGAAACTTTAGATTTTAATTATACAATTATTATTTGATTCTTTATTCAAATAAACAGTCACCTTTTGAGCATCTACTACCTGTCAGGCACTATGCCAAGGATAAGGGATATAAACAAGTGTGGCAGGTGTGATATTTTCAAGTCACTAAGTCCGATGAGCACAAATGCAATTTATTCTTTGCTAACTGGAATCAGCTTCTGTCTGTCTGATGGCATGTTACTTAATTTAGCCATTTCCAGATAAAATCAGTTGTTTCAAGGTCTGCTTCCAGATTTTTCCTTTCCCTCCTTTCTTTCTCCAGGTCGTGGGGTTCTGAGTTCCCACGGGCTAACATAGCAGTAGTGGTGGGAGGAGGAAAAGGGATCTGATTAGTGGACACGCTCTGCCCTGCGCTGGCATCTGCCAAGGTGGCTAACGAGTCGCTTGGTTCTCAGCACATCCACACCTCTATCTGGCTTTAGTAAGATAAGTCATGTGTTTGGCCCACATTCTCTGTGTCCTCCTCATCCAGGGATTACAAGCCTACTGTCAGCTTTGCATGACCCTCTTGGAGCAGAGGAACTTTCAGAAGCTCTCTTATACCTTTGGGGGCAGACTCAAGCCTCTCAGCGAGCACATACCATGACGAACATTTCTACTTTATTGGTACTATACAGTGGCAGATTGGATTATTTTTCCTAACTGCTTTTTACCACCCCTTGGGTGTGGTGTGCCCGTGTTTGGTGGCTTGACTAGAAGAGGATCAGGGTTGAAGAGAAGCAATTCAGTGAAGTCCATGGTGGGGATGGAAACACTTTTATTAGCAAATCAAAATAATAACCCAATGAATGTTCTCAGAACTTACAGTCTCCTGGGGGAGATAGAACTTTCATCAATTAGTATGAGAAAAGCTTTCAGACCTCTCTTAGGTACACATATGTAAAGAATTCTTTGGAGTTCAGAGGAGAAGAATGGTAAATTCTACCTGGAGAGAGAGGTGAAGAAAATGTTTCCTAGAGAATATCATTCTAAAATAAAATTTTAAAGGTGAGCATGATTCCCACTGGTGATGAGTTTGCATGAAGCCATTCTGGGCAGAAGAAGGAATACGAGCAGTCTGAAGGCTTTGTCATAGATATATCCAATTTTGAAAGAGATATATTGAAATTGCCTATTATAATTTTTATTAAATTCTCCTTGACTTCCCAATGGATTTTGCTTTATCTATTTATTTTCCAGGTTGGTTGATGCATATGGGTGTATAAGTATTATAGCTTTTTCATAGATTGTGCCTTTTGTAATTGTATAATTTGCTTCTTTGTCCTATTTACCACTTTAAACCTTAAATTCCAGCTTGTCTAACATTATTATCCTTCTTTTTTGCTTTCTTTTTTGTATTTTCTGTCTTTTGCTTTTGTCTTTTTTGTTTTGTTTTGTTTTACAATTGCCTGGAATCTCTTCCCCCATTCCTTTATTTTTAAGTGATTTCCTTTATTCCTTCATTTTAAGTGATTCTCTTGTAATCAGTACATAACAGTTTTGTTTTGGTCCTAATTTAATAGTCTCTGTCTTTTATGAGAGAATTAGGTTTGTTCCCATGTACTGCCATCACTGATATAATTGATTTTATTCCCTCTACCTTATATTTATTTTATATTTTCCTTTCTTCCTTTTTCTCCTGTTTTTCCTGATTTGATCAAATTGTTTTTCATTCCAGTTTTCCCCTGGTCAGTTCACAATATTTTTCTACTCTATTAAATTGCTACCTCTTTTATCCTCTTCTCATCATTACTCATCTACTTCTCTTTTATTATTTGAAAACAAAAATACTATTTTCACCAACATGATACACAGTTTCCCCACTGATAGATTCTCTTTCCATTTTGTTTCTCTCCTGCTTCAGTAGAATGTGACTTTAGAATACTTTTACTTCCCTCTTATGCCCTCCCATCTCTAAATCCTTGGTTTTTATCAGACAATTTAGTGCTTTAAATCTTGGACTGCTTTTGAATTTCACCTGAAGTGTGTCATTCAATCCCAGACATCAGATTGAAATGGTCAGATTCGTATTTTTAAAAGAGCACTGTAGCTGCAGTGGAGAAGCTTAGATAGGAGACAGATATACTTCATAGCGCATATTTTCAGATCATTCATATGCAGAGTAAACATTCAGTAATAAATGATGCAAGCATGAATGAATTATGTGCAAAATATGTATATTGTTTCCAATGACAGGCATGTTTTTGTCTTTTGTGCTTTACAAATATTCTCATAAACCTCATAAGAAGTGGTAAATAAGCTAGATGCAACTGGTAGAAATTCAGATGATGATGAGCTCATGAACTGATGCACTTAATTTTCTGATCCTTATCTTTAACTCGAGAATTCCATCAGCTTAGCTCTGTAGTAAAGAGAAATTAGAGTAGTCAGGGGAAAAAGCAGTGGTCTAGAGGTCTAAGGATAACCAGAGACTTAAATGAAATATCTAAATCTGCTTCTTTTTCCTGTGGCTTGCTTTGTTTTCATGGGGTATATGCTATATGTCCTACGCTATATTAAGGGAAATATGGGATATATTTTCTTCATAAAAGTGTGGCATTCCTTTAACATTGTATGTTAAATCTGATCCTAAATCTGATGTCACAACGTCTCAGGATAACTCTAATTATCTCAAAGGATAGTGGTGATAGTAATAACATCTAACGTGTATTGGATGATTACCATATGCCCAACATTGTTCTAAGTGCTTATATGGATGTTGTAAAGTTGCACAAGAATTCTCAAAACACAAGCATTTCAATTCAAGCTAATTAAACAACACACTGTGCTTAATCTCCTGTTGGAATCTAGCCTAATGAAATGAGTCAGAATATGGAAAATATTATTTACACGATGATGACATTGCTCAGAATAAGAAACAAAAGAGAAATAGTTATGCAAGATATGGCATATCCACCTCATGAAATATTAGTTATATATGTTAAATGATCACATGACTCATCATATTTTTTTGTGATTATCTCTTTAACGCCTAAGTGCCCTTCTAGAATGTAACCTACAATGTCTGCTTTCTTCACTATATTCTTGGTGGCTGCACGGTGGCTGCTCATAATTGGTGCTCAATTAATGATTTTTAAATTATTAGATGAGCCATATAGATATAGGAAAAGGACTTGTGACCAAATAGTAAATAAAACAAGGAAAAAAGGTAACAATATTGCATTTACTACTATATAAATTATGTCTATGAAAAAGACTGGAGTACAATACTTAAGATGATAACTTCGCTGTAGGGGTAGATTACTTACTACTATTTTCACAATGCTAAGATTGTAACAGGAGTCTAAATGCAACTTTTCCAGTCTACGGATTGAAGCTGAGAACAATAGCTATTAAGTGCGTACATATTCTTATGTGAATTCTCACATATTCCAAACCTTGTATGCACAACTTCAAGGCTCTTCTGACTTTAGACTCTACATAAGAAAAGGTGAATGTGAGGAGAGGGTTAGTAGAGAAGTATTTTGGGAGAGATTTGTTAGAATGCTATGCTTTTTCCAGCCTCCTTCAAAAGAGAGGGGTTTCAAGAATACCTCTCAGAGGGCTTGGTGCGGGTCCGTGAAGTTCGAAGGACGTAGACCCATACTCGCCTTTCACTTATCAGTCTGAAGTGAGGGCTATGAGCAGAGAGAACCACAGTGGAAGTAGTCTACACTCCCAGAATTTGTCAAGGCAAATATTTCTGGTGCCTCACATGGAAACGACTGGACAGCACAGCAGGTAGCCAAGTATGATCTGTCCTGGGATGACCTCATCCCAGAATCTGTGAGCAGTGTACCACCAGGAGCAGGATCTGCCAAGCCACTGCACTGCACAACTCCATGTGAGACGTTCTGGTACGGAAGTGTAAGCCATAGGCAACTAGGAAGGGTATAGCAGAAGGATATAAGACAGGAAGGTCACAGAGAGCCCCAAAAATTGCCCCAGGAGAGAAAACCATCACTTAGACCTCTGCCACACAGAGCCACACAACTGGGAACAAGAAAAGAAAAGAGGACCCTCCATCTCCTCCTTTCCTCTGCAGGCATTCAAGCATGAGTCAGGCGAACATGTGGACAGCGGAGGCCAAGATTTAGCTTAAGCTGGACTTTTTAATACTTGAGAATAGCACTGTTTATTAAGACATGGAAGTGACTGGAAAAAATGATGGGTCTGCCTGAGATATACTGAGTAATGAAGAAAGGAGAGCAGAAAGAGCAGTTCTGACATACTGTGGTGCGAGAAAATAAAGCTCTGTCACAGCACCCTTCCACAGACTCTACTCCTTCATTAGACTGTTCCATTGAGCAAAGAGAAAAATACGCTTTACGCCTTTTTAATTGTGTGTGTACGTGGACATATATATATTGCAAGGAATTGTGTTTCTTATAGAAAAACACAAAAGTAAGTAATAGGCATCTTGATGATAAAGAACAGAAGGAAGAAAGAGGTCTACAGTAAACTGCGGTATAAAAGGGAAGGGAATAAGGAAAGAATTCTGGTCACCAAGTATTAATTTATTTTCTTGTGCTGGTTCTCCTGGACTGCCTCTCCAGATCTATTGTCTACGGTCTCTTCCCCACTCTGAGTCCCAGGAGGCTGCCTTCCGTGGACTACTTCACTTGGCCCCTTGCCTTTGATTGGGTTCATCCTATCAGAGACATTAGTAGTAGATCAATGGGCAGGAGGAAAGACGCTGGAGTATTTATTTCTGGTCCCCTGCCCACCCCTGACCCTCTGCCAGCCCAAGGGTTCAGGCAGTGGTTGCATTCCCCTAGATTCCTCTAGGTTCCTTTATGTCCTCAGCTTTTCTCAGAGGGTTCCTCTTTCAAGGACTCAGCTTACACTGGGTTCCAGTAATATCACTTCCCTTCCCTTCAGGCTTAGAGGTGGTTGTGGCTTCCCGATAATTCCTGGGTGCCTCACCACCCCCTGTTGGTTCTCTCTACCCTGCCCACACCTCTGTAAAGAGAACTTTGTTGAACTCTATCCACTAAACCTCTTGAGTGGGCCTCTGGATCTTTCTGGGTGTCTAAATAAAATAGTACTTCTCTTCAAGATCTCTTCCTGTTATTCAAAGAGAAGAGATAAGATAATTCCCTTCAAAGAATTTACTTGCAATCAATGACGAATAAGTTTACTGATGTGCCTGGCATGATATTAGGCATTGTGGAGGGGCAACAGAGGCACGAGATCCCTGATAGAACAATGGGGAGCTTGGAATCAGAAGACTTTGGAGTGGGTCTCAGCTTGAACATTACTGACAAAGTAATTACCAAGGAAGAAGAATTCCTACCCTAATTGTTTCATAGGACTGTTAGGGAAAAATATTGTATATGAGAGTCTCTGCACATCAGGCATCAGCATCCTTTTGAAGTTTCACAAGGAGGTGGCCACAGTGCATTGGCTTCTCCTGTTCCCTAGCAGAGAGGGACGGCTAATTCTTGGTGGATAGCACTCAAAATATGGGTGTAATAGTGGCCACGGGAAAGTGCTCCCATCATGACCTTCTGTCTGGGAAGGGTCGGGAAGGGGTACAAAGGGCAGGAAGAAGAAATGCGACCTGAATCTCCTGAGACTCCAGCCATTAAACAGGCACTCCTCACCCTGCACCCACTTGCTTCCTCATTTCTAAAACCAGCAAGACTCAACAGGAGCTTTGTTTTTGCCATCTTTCTGCTAGCATTTGAATGATTTCTCACTTTTCTAGATTGCCCACTATTTCTAGACCTCATGGAAGCCAGAAGATATAAAATTATGTGACGTAGGCACACACGTGGATGCATTTTGTGGACCGCAGGAAACCACTTAGGCAGACTGGTTCAGGCAGAGACCCTTCTCACAAGGCACGCTGCCTGCAGAGGCTGGGCCACCGCCATTCAAATGCTCTACACTGTTCTGAAGTTCAAAGACACATCACCTCCCTCAACAATCAGGAATGGCAGAGACAAGATTAGGTGACAGTCTCTGAACATATTTACTATGAGAATTTTTCAACTTGCATATATTTTTAAACCACTCAGAAATTTAAAATGCTTTGCTCTAGAGACTAGTTGGGCATATTAATTGTCCAAGGGGATAAACTCAATTGGTTCTATTACACGCCTCAATATTTGAGGATCTTGAGGATCAATACACACCGGCAAAGAGTATGCTAACTTTTAACTTGCCTTTTAATTTTTAATCCACGTAGTTCTTAAGAAAGAAATTTAATATATTGATTTGAAATTTCATTCAGTGAAAAATTAGCCTTCTCTGGGTTGCAGCTTTACATTAATCATCAGTGAATTTATTGAGACATTACAAAGGACCTAAATTTCTGTCATATGGGTGGTGGCATGTCATCGAGCAGCCTCCTTCTGCAAAGTGGGAAAAAGATGCTTATGCATGGGGGATGACTGAAATGCTTCTGTAATGGAAGGAACTTTTCTGAAGGTTTGCATTGAGCATGTATACTTAAATAATGAGGAAAATAAATAATAAGACTATTTTGAAAAAGAAGAATGACTACAAAAGACAGGTAAAAGTTTCGGCCCTAATCATCACTACCCTTGCTATCTTACTTGGTACTTCCTTCTCTTCTAAGATTTCTCCAAGATCTGCAATGTGTATGTCATGAGCGAGACCCAAGTAAACATTTGGTAAGTCATTTGGATAACTTGTCCAAATTATATGTTATTTCTTGAAGAGAAATCCATTCATGTATTCATCAAACATGTATCCATCACCTTCAATGTAACATTCGATGATTCATGCAAAGCACACATAGTAAGTTACCTGCTCCATAAATGTTATGTATGCAATGAAGAGAGTCATCATGATGATGATGATTTTCCAAGCACTGTGCTAACTGCAAGACATACATTTGTGAACAAGAAAGATATGATCCCTGCCCTTGAGTGCCTTCCTTTCTGGTTGGGCAAGACAGAAAATACACAAAAAAACAAGCAAGATGGTAACAGGGCAATAAGTAGTATGAAAGAAATGAGTTCAGTGTTTTGGTAGAAAAACTGGAAAATAATTTTTACAGGATTGAGTCTTGTGTAAAAGCTTGAACCAATGGGTCTGGAGTTACTTCCTTTTGTTAAAATACCTTGGCTTTTGGGCCGGCCCCATGGCTTAGCGGTTAAGTGCGCGCGCTCCGCTACTGGCGGCCCAGGGTTCGGATCCCGGGCGCACACCTACGCACCACTTCTCCGGCCATGCTGAGGCCACGTCCCACATACAGCAACTAGAAGGATGTGCAACTATGACATACAACTATCTGCTGGGGCTTTGGGGGGAAAATAAATAAATAAAATTAAAAAAAAAATACCTTGGCTTTAAAAAAGTATCATGCAGAACTTAATCTCTTATTTTACGACCTTTATTTATAACTTCAGAATATCTCTCTCTTCTTTCACTTGGGCTGCACGTGGTTGGGTCTGTGTTTACTAACTTTATTTATCAGGAGCAGGAGATAATCTATAGAATTATCTTCTGAGAGGGCGGGACATGACCAGAATCACTCTCCCCCAGTGAAGAAACTGAGATATCAGAAATAACAAAGTCTATGTCAAATCTGTCATTCCCATTTGTTCCTAAAATTAGTCATTGGATTGATTTTTTTCCATTTTTTGTTTTCTGAGTGTAATCCAGTTACTAAATGGTTTAGAAGAAATCCTAATGAAGTAAGGGTCCTAGTTAAAGGGGAAAGAAAATTAAACTTTGAAGTACAACCCTAAAGACTGATTTTTTTTCTGTTTCTTTGCAACCATGATGTTTTTGTGTAATTTAATTGGCTCATTTCTCAGTTTTTGTCATCTCTTTCTTGTTTCCTAGCCCAGGGTCAGAGCACTGTACTTCATACCATTGTTTTAACCTCTATCAAAGGCCTTTTTATGCATACCCCATCATAAATAAGATCAAAATCCATAATCCCTACCTTCAACTGAGTTAAATATAATTGGACTTAACCAATTATGTCCTCAATTAAGCTGGTGTGTAAGGTGAAGAATGCAATTTCCCTGGAGGAAATGGGAACACCCTGACTCTATAAAATGTCTTTCAAGGAATTTTATAATTGTTCCTGTTCCCTGCCAGGCCCATCTCCCACTGCACCTCCCCAAGCGCAGATTCCATCTGTGCATGGTACCCACCGCTCCCCAAAACACCCACGTTCTCCCCAGTGGTGCTTTTGTTCTTTTCTCGCCGGCTGCAATTCCCCTGCTGAAATCCTACTCATCCTGCCAAGGCCGGCTCAGATATTACCTCCTTCTTAAAACCTCCCTTAACCCCAGAATTATTCCTGCCCCTTTTTTGCTCCTATAACATCAAACAGCTCTTCTCACACTCTGTCTGATTTTATAGATATTTGTGGTCTCTTCTGTTTCACTTTCTAAATTGTAAATTCTTTAAGGACCAGGAATTTAGAAATTTATGATTATAGGCCCCCATGTGTTGCCTTTGGCCTAGGAGGCATTCCATAATAGTTTTCAGTGAATGGATAATCAACCAGTCTACAGACTATCTCCATCATGGTTCCCTTATGTTCAGAATCCTTGTGGAGTAGAATATGTTTTTTCTCCCAAAAAAGAATTACTAATAAGACTTTTTGTTTCTGCTCACATTTATAAGGAAATATAAAGCCTGGTACAGAGGAAGAGGCTAATGTTGGCTTTTTTTTCCTGCAGCAATTGCATGTCTAGAAAACCATTTTCCTCTAATCATTGCAATGAACGCGTAATGTACTCTGGTAAACACTGCTGTCTGATGTGAGCCTGTCCTAGTGTAGTCAGCTCTCCAGCGGGGGTTTCCATTCAACAGTGCCCCACGCTGGGAGCTATATTACGCATGTGCTGTGACAAGGAGTCTGAATCTTTTATCGGCACGTATGAGATGGTTTCCCAATAGTAGTATTTTCCACCTCTTTAATTATTGAATGTGAAGGTAATTACTTATGTTTACTAGATTGGTAATTTCTTTTAATTAATTCCAGATTCAGGGAGTAGTCTCTTAGAGGATGCCCAGCCCACAGTCTCCAAAATGGGAACATTGAAGACATTCGAGTCATTAAATCAGAGTGCTCCTCTCCCTCCCTAATGTTTGGGAGAAACTTTTAGTGCGTACACACACACTCACACACAAAATAATTGATTTTTAGAATGCTTCATCAGTTGAGCTAATCTAAAAACAGAGCAGAACATTCGGTTTTTACAAGTGTTGGGCTGATCACCAAACTAGATTAGCTCTACAGCGAAAGACATGTTTCCTTATGAACCAGTTTGAGAGCCATGTCCCAGTTATAATAATATTTGCAATAAGTTCCCAGCTTTCGGCCACCCTTTTCAGACCCCTCTGACTCTCCCTGTGGCGGTTGACTGGGTTACGTCCGACTCTCACTATCACATTTTCAGATCATGCTCTCCAGAATGGCCCCAGTGACCATTCCAGTTCTTACCCGCCAGATATGCCCGAGATGAAGCCAGTCTGTTCTGGCTCCACCCTCCTCGGAAGGTGCCCATCTCTCAGTTGTGCTACAGTGGCCCTGACACACAGCAGAGCACTGCAGACGTTCCCCTTCAGGCTGGAGACTTCCCTGTGTCCAAAAATAACTAGACAGGCCTGGTTTGGGTCTAGGAAACATTTTAGCTCATAGACTTATTTAATAATGGAAACACTGGTCCATAATCTCCTACAGAGACCTCTGCCTTGGAAATGGTTTTATTTATACATAGCTGCAAAAATACCATTTCTGAAATAGTAATGTGGGGCCTACTATTTAATCTTTTTGTGACTTCTGAAAAAGTTCATTCAACTGGTAAAATCAAAAGCTCTTCTGTTTTTTCTCAACAGCCACCTCTGTAAGCACAACCAAGACTACAAAGCAAGTCCAACCCGGCCTGGGCGTCCACTTATGACCTGACACTTCAGTGACAAGGACTTTTTTTTTTTTCAGAAAATCTGGGTGCGTTTTGTTCTGTGTTATACTATTCTACATTTAAACATGCAAAAATGGCAGTGGATATTTTTTATTTCATTTGATGCTTAACAATGCTGTGCATGTCGTCATTACACAGCTTAAAACAAAAGTTATAATTCCGAGAGAGTTTTGAATTCCCTGGAAGACCTTGCAAAATGTTTAAATTTCTTTAAATCCAAAAAATATTCTTTTTAATCAGCAGAATGTGTAACACTCTATTTTCCACTTTCTAACACTACCTTAATTGACTCAAATCTTAGGTCTGTTGTCACTGCTTCATTGCAGGATGGAAAAAAAAAAGGAATCATCTTCCTGCAGCAAAGACAGCAGGGGCTTGAGATCACACCCGGGGAAGCAGGATGAAATCTTCGTTCCCCAGACCTCTGTGATATTCCAGGCTGGTGCTGGAAACATAGCAGTAAACAAGACCCGGCCTCCTATTCTCAGAGGAGAAAAGTATTTGGACTTTAATGTTGTGGCATTAAGGTTCTGGCTCTGCTACTCTTGGTACAAACTTTAAATTACTTAATTTCACATCTGTAAATTTTCTCGTCTGTAAAATGGAGCAATTCGCCCTTGCTTTCCGACCACCAGGATTGCTGGCAGAATCAAGTGATGTATCTTATATGTAAAAGTACTTTGTACCTATGAAGGATCGGAGAAACACAAAACATTACTTTAAAAAAGAGAAATGAAGTCAGTTATTTTAAAACTAAACGTACCATGATTTGCTTTAGATGATGGAATATGTTACCTTTTATTTTCCTAATTGCTATTAAGAGACTATCACAGCAGAAGAGGGCTTTTCTGTCTATCCTCCAGCCTTTCGACAGTTAGGCAGAGGAAACTAATCCAAATCCAGAAAGTTTTGGTCAAAAGGGTTATCAAAAGTCAAAACTGGAGAGCATGTGTTCTACCAGCTCTTTAACACACAGGGCACGCACATGGGCACTGGGGCAGGAATTCAGCACCTCCTGCTGTTGGACGGCTCTGCATCAGCGAGGGCAGCGCTGACTGTCGTGACAGCAAACTCCACCATGTGTAAAGGACCACATACAGTAGAAGTTTACTTCTTGCTCATGTGAAGACCAAAATAGGTGTCCCTGAAATCTTGGGGCTGTTCTCCAAGCAGCGTTTGAAGCGCCAGTCTCCTTCCATCTCTGGCTCCACCATCTTCAACGTTGAGTTCCCAAAGTCAACGTGTGTGTCTGTACTGAGCCAGCAGGAAAGGAAGAAGAGCCTGAGAAAACTCACTGGCTCCTTGACCACTTCAACCTGAAAGTGACGTATATCACTCTGCATACACTCCATTGGCAAGAACTAGTCACGTGACCCCACCCCGTTGGAAAAGGAACTAGGAATTACGGTCCCTGGGTGCACAGCCATGACTTGATGATATGGAGGCAAGCATTAATTTTGGTTGACAATTTGCAGTCTCTGCCATGGTATCACTTACACAATGAGTCTAAAGAGTGGTAGAACAGGCGGGCACCCTGGAAGTCATCTTCTCAGCATTTCTCAGACTCTTTTGACTGTGACCTACAGATGGAAACAAATTTTACACCATAACCCAGTATACCACACCTGTGTGTATCTGAAACTAAACTTATATAAAATATTTTTTCCTCTTATGCATAATGCATAGCTACTCTCTACTCTTTAATTCCATTCTATTTCATTTACTTTCTAATCACTAATTTTGGCACATAACTTGATTTCTCAGCCTACTATTGAGTTGTGACCCACTAGATCTAGCTCATCACTTTAGAAATGACACATATGAGGCTCCACGGGGTTACATGATACATGCACCTGAGGTCACAGAGAGTTGGCAGCAGCTTTGGACCCACATCTGTGAGCACTAGCCGTTAACCCAGGAATTATTTTTTAAAGCAATATACCTCTTCTGGTTTAAATTTTAGATGCAATTATCTTTGCTAGAAAATTTCAAAGATATTTGATATAGGCTACTGCTTACCTGCAAATTATTATTGAATAATATATTATTCTCTAAATCTATATATTTTTGAAATTTGAAGATGACCACCTGTAGAAATATCAACTGAAGATTATAAATATTTAGGTTTGAATCTTGAGTAAGTTGAAAAATAGTGCGTCAATTTTGTTTTCCCTTTTATGCATGTGTCTTAATACTGAACTCAATTTTCTCTTTAAAATATTTAAATTCTGAAAACTTCTTGCCTCAGATGTTCTAAATTTACTTTTAAATCTTCATTCCAAAAAGAAAAACTCTTCTAAACACACAGGTATGCAAAACTTTAAAATGATATGTGTGCTTCTTTCTTTTCTCACAATGTTATTTTCAAATTATAGAGTAACTTGAAAAGTTGAACAAAAGAGTCGTATGTGGAGACCGAAGAGCACCGTCCTCCTCAGAAACACAGCCATCTTGGTCTTGAAGGAAGAATGATCGTTAAGAAGCAAAGACATCTCTGAAATGAATACACCCTCTTTAAACTCAGTTGTGTTTTTATTTTTCTCACATTCTATGCAAGGCTTATGACGTTCTTATGATCTCTTGCCAACTCTTTCGATTAACAAGATTGTGTGAAAAAAATGCTTTTTTGAGCACACATCATACATTCTCCTAAAAGAATTGCACTGCACAGGGTAATTAATGTTATAAATAGTGAGTGTTTATTTGTACAAGGAAGCTGCAGGGCACAAGTTCCAGCTGGTTAGGTGAGTGTTTACTCAACTGAGAAATCCACACTGCAGGCACAATAGCATCATTGTGTTACACGGGTGGGATGGGAGAGGAGCTTGGGGAAACTATTCTAGGAGGAAAGATTCCCATCATTTTCTCCAAGTTACCAGGAACTGGCTTACGATCCTGGAATCTGACTTCATTTTCTGGTGGCATCAGTGGTATCAAGTAGTGGAAGTGTAGAACAGAGCGGAGGGCAAGAGCAGGCTCAAACAGACCTGGTCTGCGGCCAGGTGACTTCGAGCAATTTGCTGAACCGCTTCAAATCCTCAGTTAATTCTGTAAAACAGGAGTATCTATGTTACAGGATTTTATGAGGATTAAATGAGATAATGCATGTAAAGTACCTGTAAAATGTCTGGTATATGGAAAATGTACGATAAATGCTATGATTAAATTAAATTTTAGGACCCAAAAAGGAACTTCACAAGTAGTATGAGGCTTGTTTTCCTTTATCACTCAGGAGCAAATCCTTTGTGTTAGAGAAGGATTATTTTTATAAAGCTCCATATTTATTTAAAAAGGCCTCTATGGGCTGAATTTTGTCCTCTCTAAAATTTAATGGAAAGGCCCTTTACTGGCATCATGTGGCAAAATAACACAGCAGATTAATATATATTTAGAGAGAAAAAGATGTGTCATCAGCCTGATGTAGCAAGGTGTACATCACATTCCAGAGTGCTCTTCACTTAAAGGAGCTCCCTGTTGTTCTCCATTGATCATTTGCCCGCCCAGAATCCTTGACAGATTTCAGTACCACATACCCCAACAGAGTCACAATTCCTGGTTTGGTGATTTGATGCAGTTAAAAGTAAATTTCTTTACCTCATTAAAGAGTCCAAAGAACTAAACAACACTAGGTAAGTTTCACGTCATCTGGCCAATCTCTCAGGTCATCTTTAAAGGTGGAGAACTGAGACAATTATCTAGATAATCTACAAGTCGTTCTTGGTCTCAGGAAGGAAATCAGGGCTTCTCGCGACGTGATTTCCTTGCTATTGGCAGACTGATAAAATCCAGGTTCTTGTCCTGACTCTTAAGCCATTTAAATCTTAAAGACTTAGGAACTTGTGAACTTCAAAAATTATTTTCTATTTAAATGCATTACTTATTTTGAGAGATTTCATCTATTATACACCTGTATTAAACCATGGCCTTTTGTGCCTTTTGGGGAAGCTTCTCTTTTATGCTACGGACAAAATAATAGCAATTCTCTATTTGTTGGTAACTTTCAATTTCTGCATCATATAACATCAGATTGCCCCCATGAAAATACTTCATTTCAAAGGCGGTGTCACAGGAAATGCCAGCTTAACTCTTTGGCAATCACCACACCACAGCTTTCACAGCTCTGCTCCCTGCTGCCTCCCCAGTGCCTAGAAATGTGCCGGGCACCTAGTTGGTACACAGTAAATATTACTTGAATATAATAATAATCCATTAAATCAATTATATAGAGACATATAACTGTATTAAAAACCATAGTTTTAAAATAAAATATCCTACAAGATTATTATGGAATCAAAATAGAAATATTGATTATTACCCATTAAAGTGAGACTATTAGAATATCTTATTGATGGTCATGCATTTTTCAAGAGTCAATAGCATATAATTGAACACAATAATCATCCATATTCCTTTACACAAATAAATCTTCGATTCTTCAAGTTCAAAGTAAAAACCATCAGGCACTATAAACTCTCTTGATCAACTGAAACTATTCCTTTGCTCCAGGAACTGCTCCAACAAACAGAATTTTCTTGTTTGCAATTTTCAGCTGGCAGATGAGAAACGCATGAAGCTTTATCCAAATGGGAAACTCAGTCATTCTTGGTAAAGTAGAGGAAAAAAACCTGTCAGCTCTAAGGATTCGTCACTGGGAAGAATATTAAGGTAGTGCAACTTATTTCTTTGAACAGGAACAGACAGAAACTGAGTAACTTCTAATTTTCACATTTAACTGGACTCTCATTACAATTATCCTCTCTCATCGTTCTCCAGTTCTCCTGCAGCACATAGCCACGCACACACATACACACACACCGGCAGTTCCTAGGGATATCTTGGTGGGATTGGAAGGGTGGCAGAAGGGCAAAAATTCTCTCCCACCTGCACCTTCAGCCGGTCCTACTCTCCTAGGGTCCGTGGAGGAGAGGTGAGGCAAGGGGGGACTCTGTGACTCTCCTCCTGGGTCAGTTTTCTCCTCTCTCGCCTGCCCTCAAGTTGCATGGGAAAGTGTGCATAGTGCTGACGACTGCAGAGGGCCTCCTGGGAGGAAAAGCAGTGTTTACACGATTATTTCTGAGCTGGATTCCAATCTCTTTATTGTTTTAGTTGTCTGTTTTAAATCACAGAGAGAATGATTAGGAAGTACTTTGGAAACCAACCGAAAAAGAAAAGTGGTGTGGACTAATGCAGTGGTTCCCAGACTTTTGGGTGTAACGGACCAGTAATATGTCAAAAATAAGCTGGGGAACCAAGAGACAGTTGTCAACTTTTATTTTGCCAAGTAAAACATTAGGACAACAATACCAAGTCTTATTGTGCATGATCACCGGCTCTTCATAAAAGGAACAACACTTCCATACCAAAAAATCAGGACGGGCATAATCTTAGAATAAAGGACTATTCTTCCCAAGAAAGGATGGCTGGTAACCCTAAACAACAAAGAGAGAAGGAGAGAGGGCGGGGGGAGAAGACACTGTCAGGGGCTCCCATTGTCATCCCCCATCTACCCAGATCTCTCTTATTGGTTCTTTGTGCCCACCCACTCCCAGCTTCTGTGCTTTGCTTCTGACAGCTTCCATCAGCAACCTTCTTCAGAGGACTGCCCTTGGGCTTCTAGAATTGCTTTGGTTCATGTACAGAAAACCAGAAGGGCCTGGAAGTGCCTGACTGGTGCTTGGGTATGAAAGCCCAGCTCCCTTCCGTAGAGGTGGGCAACCTCTGAGGGGTAATCTACGCGTGATCGGGTGGAAACTGGGATTGACCCTGAAGTCGCGCCCCCGCTAGGCTGCCCTCTTGTCCTGCCCTGCTTCCTCCCTTCCTTACTGCTTTCTCCCGGGAGCCATTCCTTAATATTTCACTTGCACATAAATCCTCATCTCAGGGGAGCTTCTGGGGAACCTGACTGAAGACACTTGGGTAAATCCTTCTTTCCAGATCGGTGTCAGTGTGTTCACGGCCTTTGAGGGAACGTCCCGAGACTATACTTGGATGAGGTGGCCCCAGGCTCCAGTCCAAGCTTCACCACCAACCAGGTGTTCACTCTTGGCCAAGTCCTGGAACGCTTGGCTTTTCCTATTCCACCCAGGCTACGTGGTGGCTGCGTGGGAGGATGTGGAATGAGGGTGCAGTTAGGGGCAATTCCACAAACACAGGTAAGAAAAAAATGTGGCTTCTTCAACTCCTCGAGCTGATCCAGTCTTTCTTATAAGCCCTTGTCCCATTGTAGAAGGGGGGCAACATGAAATTCCAGCCTACTCAACATAGTCTCATCCAATAATTTAAACAGACTCTTTAGATAAATCCCTCTTTATCAGGCAAATGCTATTCTTTCAGATTACCTGCTCCTCTCTGTTGTCTGGGAGAACAGAAGGAATGTGCGTTACCACTGAGTGGCGGGAGAAAGCAGGACCTCAGAGCTGTGTGTCAAGGACTCAGAGCTGTTTGCCTACTCCTTGGTCTCTTTGCCCTTGTCCACTTTCCTGGCTGCCGGGCACCCTGCTGGCATTGGGTGCTGCATCTAGGGCTTGGGAATGGGCAGTGGCTCCCTTGGCTCACTCAGGGCAGAACCCACTTCCCTGATGTCTAGACACCCCAAGAATCTCCCTGGCATTAGGACCCCCAGAAATCTGGCCATGACTTCCATTTGATGCTCACCCTGGATGGTGCTCTGTACTGCTTGTCATAGGTCACTATGTCCCTGCTGTGGTGACTCTCTCTGGCTGGTTCCCCAGCCACACTCTCAATCCCAACCTGTGCTCCTACAGATCATGCAAGGCATTCAGGTCTCTGCAAGGCCACACAAAAGCAGGGCAATGCTAGCATCATCTTGGTCTCTGCCCAGCCACATCGTATCATTACTTTATGGTGAGGACAGGGTACGAGCTATAAGAGGGAATCCTCCTAGAACCTCAAATAGGAATGGGAGTAAATGTCCTCTTCTTTGGCTTTCCCCTAAACTTATCCAAATGCCTCACCCTCTGGCATTTCTCTCTCAAGAGGAACGATCAGGACTCTCAGTTGATGCTTTTCTTACCTCTGTCTTTCTCTTCCCCACAATCCACTGAGGACCAGAGTCATGAGCTATTTTTTTCCTTCTTCCAGTTTAGCTAAGTTTAGCCCTATGTTACATCAAGGGCCACCACGTACAGTTGTACAGATTGTGGCCTGCACAAGAAAGCCCAAATGAGACAATGAGTAGGATTTGAAATCCATCCCGCCCTCTGCTCACCCCGCCAGAGCCCTGGCCCTGGGCTGTCTATTTAGAGCAAGAAGATCCTTTTTCTAGTTTGCATGAAAGCATTGTAAGGGTTAGCATCAGCTCTGGTCATATCCATTCTCTTCTGAGGACATTACCCACCCCTTCCCCAGAGCTACGATGGCTGTCAGAGGACACAATTTATAGGGGAGAAGAATGGCATACACATTGCTTAGTATTTTCAAAATATGATCCACATTGGAGATGCTGAAGCACTTGAAGCCAAAAGGGTTTGGCTGGTCAGTTAATCAACAAGTGGCTGCTGTGTTTTGCCACGAATCAGCACTGTGCAAGGACTGGGGCGATATGGGGGGATGTATGCTGTGACCCCTGAAGAAGGAAAGCTGAAGTGGGCTCTAGGGTACAACGCAAGAAAGCCCGCCATTAGGCAGCAGCTGTGCAGCGTGGGCTCCGTCCTGTGGAGCGTCAGGACGACCAGGCCCATGAGGTCAGGGGATCCCAGGGAAGGCTGATGTCAATTACTGGAGTACAGGCAGGGCCTGCTGAGCTCTTACACATGGCACAATCCGAGTTCTTTCTTTGGAAATCTTTTTTTATCAGTCCTGGGCTTTTGTGTAGTCTATCCATCTCTAGCCAATCCCTTAAAAAAAGAATGAAAACAAACTATGCTCTCTGGGGTGGTAGCTCTTCACACATGGACTCTTTCATGAGGCAAGTAAGACGGTTCCACAGATTTCAACTTGATTTATTTTGCTGGGTCAGAAAAAAACTCAAAAATGATTATTAAAGTAAACCTTTAAGTGGAAAAAACAGTGCCAAGCAACTGTGAGTTGAATCCCACCTCCTCAACATGTCACAGACCGGCCAATTGGTTTGTCCCACCACCACCATCTCATAAGACATGGGGTGTCTGCAGAATCTTGATTCAGCCAGTGTCCATCATACGGACATCTGAGCTATCATGGCCATGTCTCTTTATTTCACCAGATACGTTCCGCAGGCTGTCAAGGCTCATGCATTTGAGTGTCTCCCTTATACACTCGTTTGTTGCCCAAAGGCAATTTGTGTCAATGAGAGCAATCAGTTCACTGAGAGGTGAGTTTGTAATCAGCATAACGGTCCTCCAAAATCTCGCAGATCAAGTAAGGGTCAGGTCATGTATTTGAAGAGGCTGCAAATTTAAATTTAGGAGATTCATAGAAACCGATGAATGACTTGTTTTTTAGTGAACTAAGGTCCATATCCACTTTATTTCTATAAATAAATCTATTTATAAACCTATGTAATATCTATAAATATTACAGATTGTTTCTAATGAGACAGGAGAGAGAGAAAAGAGAGAGAAGAGAGAATAAAAAATGTTTTGCTAATAAGAATGATAAGAAGGTATATTTATGGCTCTTCTCAGATGTTTTTGGGTGCTTTTTCTTTTTGTATTTATCAGAACAGATGGACTATGGAAAAATAATGCACTACATAAATTCTAGTTATATTAGCATAAAAATGAAAAGTAATCATAGGAAATGATTACAGTATAAGATGCTTATAAATTCAATATTTTTCTTTGTAAAAGATGCGGTGCATGATTTCTAGTGAAAAAAATGTCTATTTCATATCTGAAAATGAACTTTTCTTTTTAGTATAATAAAAGAAAAAATATCCAGGATGCTAATGAGTTAATAAAATTACAATTAGTCTGAACAACTCTCTCTACTGCTCTGAAGCACTCACCAACATTTAACAGAAATGCCAAGTCTGATGGGCTATAAAATGAGAATAGTAATGAGAATAGCCCCTGCCAATCCCACAAGATTGTTCTGGAAGATAAAATGAGCCTGTAGCATGTAGAAAAAGAGTCCAACCGTGCATCAGCACAGGGGCTTTTCTCTCTATTCTCTCACAGCTATCTGGTTGTGAATGCCCCACATCGTCTGATGTAGGAGGTATGTAGGATATATGTATGTAGGATGAGGGGTACAAGCATTTTGGAACTGAAAAAGACCACTGAAACCGTCACTGAAAAGGATGTGCATACACACAGGAGAGTTTGAGTGGAACTTGGCAAAGTCTCAGAGATGTACCAGCTTTCTTCCATTGAGCGATCTAGGGCCACTGTGAGGACAACTGTGGATGAAAGAAACAGACCCCAGGGTCTTGAAACAACAGCTAACATGGCTCCTCCCCCAGCTGACATGCAGTGCTACCTTTTGGTGTGACAATGAGAGAAATAAAAGATCATGATTTCAAGATTTCAGCTTGAAAAAAGACTTACATTTTTGTCGTCTCAACTTTTTATCCCCTAATTTACAAATAGCCTTCTTTCTTTGCCAGCCCAGTTTCCAGGATCTGTGAGGCAGAATCGAGTAAATGGATAGGAGAAAAACAGGACTGGAAATGTAAGAGGTAGTGGGGAGGAGAGCAGAAGACCAGGGCCACGGGGGCTGAGACTTGGAGAAGAGAGCTGGTGAGAAAGTGAGGTGTGAGAGTTAAAAGAATGAGACGCTCCTGATCACCTGGTGTTCAAGAAAACCGAAGAGGAAGAGAAATCCTCAGAAAGGTTTCTAAAGGTTGTAAACCAGGTTGTAAGGTAAAACCATACAAGAAACCGGAAGATAGAAGCTCTTTCAGAAACACAAGTAAAGATGTGACCGGCTCTTTAACTGCTCTCAGGTGCTAGACTGGGTTTCCTTGGATGATATACTAAGTAACGATGGGAAGCGATGGTGTTTACTCAGGTGTTTATTTGGGCACTCCAGCCGTTGTATCTTCTGATGGCATATATATTGTCTGAATGATAACATCTCTCTGACAAAACTCAAACTATAAATCTAGTGAGATTTTAGTAATGACACCTACTTCGTGCGCCTCAAAAATTCTTGAAACAACAACTAGAAACTCTTTCAGATCCCCATAGTGATGTGGAAAGCAAAAGATTCTGTTTTCCACACAAAAATAAGTGTTTCTCAGGGTGCAATATAGTCTAGCAGAAATTAACATGTGAGTCATGAGCCTTATAATCTATTTCCAGTCACAACCACAGATTTTTTTTACTTTGGCTAAGTCATCCTCTTTGACGCTTTAGAACTCTCCCAAAGATGTAGTAAGAGAAGGAATCAGATTATTGTTTGTATCTGTATCGTTTGGGTCATATTGAACACTTCAACAAAATGAACAATATAATCACAAGGCCGGTGTTATCAGTCAGGGTTGTGGGCACCCCGTGGCCCAGCTGACATATAAAATTAACTGTCACAGCTGGGTTTATAAATTATAAATAAAACCGTATTTTCATTAAATAGAATGTAGTGTGAGATGTGACTCTGCCTCTGCCTGAGAACCATGCAGGAATTCATCTTTTTGGTCAAGGGCGTGCCCGACGCTGAGCCGTTCCCCTCGCAGTGGGTTTCCCACTTGCGGCATCCTTGCTGAAGGGCCAGCCTCCCCACGGCTTGACGCCCAGACTCAGCAGCAGGCTGAGAGCGGGACGGGCGGGCGCCTGGTGACGCCCTCTGGGGGCTCAGCGGGATGCCTCACCAGAGCGCGTCCAGGGAAAACTCCCCAGACCTCGGGCCTCCACTGCAGAGACTGAAGAGGTTGTCCAGCATATGGCATATGGCAGAGGGAACGGCAAGTCGCTCAAAGAGGAAATGAAGGGAACTCTTGGCTGGTTGTCGAGCTCACGGGTCAGCCCCGAGAGCCGATTTCTCTGCTTTGCTTTGTCTCTCAGAGTTCATTTTGTTTTGCAACCGGAAATACATTTCAGTTTAAAACCTTATCCAGGCCACACCCTCCCGCTCCTATGTGAGGGTGCACCAGCTCTTCCCAAGGCTCCATCAGGCAGTGGGGAGCCCTGCATCCAGAGGAGTCCCTAGTGAATACCATTCTGGAGTAATAGCTTCTTTACAAGAATGACTTACAGGTAACACATTACCTCTCACCAGCCAAAACCATGCACTTCTCCAGGGTGTATCTACATGACAGTAAGTAAATATGGAAGGAAAGAATTAACCGCTTTACATGGAAATGTGCATTAATTTCTTTTCATGGAAATTGACTTGACAAACTGATAGTTCTGCCCTGATTCCTCAATAGGCAAGTGTTCTTGATTGATTAATTCTCAACAAACAAGACTGGCATTCTAACTTGTTGCCCATTCCTCAAGCTGAAACTAATTTCTCGTTTTTTTAGAAAAAATTTTTTAGCGTTTACCTGTACATCTCCTCTGTGGTATAATTACTTAGGTGCACACTTTATCTTTCCTACTATGTTGTAAGCTCCTTGATCTGTGTGTGATTCACTCTACACCTTGCACAGCACTCAGCCAGGTGCTCTGCTTTTTTACGTTCTCTATAAATATAAACAACATCAGGAGAATGTGTATTTGCCATGCACAAGCCAGTTAATACTTACTGAGCATCCACTAAGTCACCAGCACTGTGCTGTCCCTATGAAAGAACATGATCTCCAACAGGAGGGATTTAAAGCCACGTTAGTGAACGAGAGTTACCTATACCCAGAAGAACCGGAGGTTTGTGCAGAAGCTCTTAGTGAGCTACCTCCTGCTTCAGTTGGTATCTTCTCCAGCTTAGTGCAAAGACAAATACTGGAAATTGTTCAAAATAAGGGATACAATATTATATAATACATGGTTTCTATAAATATTACTGCAGGGTATTGAGAAATTCTGACTTACGTGTAGCCAAGTAAGATAGTAAATATAACTTAACTAGCAAGATGTTAGTAAAAACCATATCTATTAAGAATGAGGGCCTTAAGCTGATTTTAAAGTTCATTTGTAAGAAAAACAAGCAAGAATAGCAGGGGAAAAATCTTTAAAAAAAGATCAATTGTGGGGGAGCTGAGTCTCACTAGTTATTAAAATATGTTATCAAGCCTCTATAATTAAAACTGTGCGGTATTGGCACATGAAGAGAGGGAAAGACCAATGGAAAGGAATCGAAAATGCAGAAATAGACTCAGTTGCATATGAGAATATAGTGTATGATGAACTTGACATTTCAGATCGGGGGAAAATGTACACTTTAGTAAACGATAAGGGATAATTGGAGAATTACAAGGAATAACATAAAGTTGGATCCATTCCTTACACCACACACCAGGATAAATTTCAAATGGATGGGAGACTTAAAGTTGAAAGAACAAAACCATATAATAATTAGAAGAAAATGACATGAGTAAATTTATAATTTGGGAATGGGAAAAACTTTCCTAACCAGAACTCAAATATCCAGAAGCAGTAAAGGAAAAGATTGGTGTATTTGACCATATATAACTAAAAAAACACTTGCAAGGCAAAAATATACTATAAGCAAAGTATAAAGATAAATGACAAAGTTGGAAAAAGTATTTGATACCACAGATAAAGGGTTAATATCCCTGCTATATTTGATCATGTAAAGGAATCGTTGTCAACTTTCTAGGTGTGAGCCTGCTCTTGTGGTTATGTTTTTAAGAAATAGTCTTTATTGTTTTGAGATACTTATTCACATATTTATGGATAAAATTACATGCTCTCTCAGATTTGCTTCAAGATAATCAAGAGGAGGGAGAAGAGGGCAGAGGAAATGAGAGAGGCAGTGAATTGAGAATCGTTAAGTTGGGTGAGAAGATGTACAGAGGCTCATTCTATGACGCTCTCTCTGTTGTATATATTTAAAATTTTCCTTACATAGAGATAAAGTGTTTTTGGAAAAAAACCTATATAAAGCACACAATTAGCTTCAAGAAACTCTTATTAGAGTCATATTCAATACATGTGGATGGAATATGAACACAGTCTCACACATTATTATTTGTTTAATAAGTCTTTATTATATTTTTTTAAAATAAAGGTCATCACCTCCATAATTATGGCTGACTAGATGCTCTGAGGGACTCTCCTGCTGCAAAACAATGAAATCCTGTTGAAGACACATTCTGAGACATGACTGGTTTCACAAGAGATGGGGGATGTGTTGAGAGATCCTTCCCTAACCCTCCCCCAATCGCCTGAGACCAGAAGTAGCAGGAGTCGGGGCAGGTGGAAGGGACAGGATCGCCTGAGGCGGGTCGGGCAATAGCACGGTCCACCACGGCAAGAGTGGAAGGAATCTGGGACTCCTTGTGCTGGCTGAGACCCTCAGGGAGGCTGAAGTTGTCCCAGTATAGAGCCCCCTGGCCACCAGCAGAAGCAAGTGATATGAGGGGTGACATAGCCATGCCCCTTCCTTCACATATGGCCCGTGGCTGCTGTTTGCTACAAGAGCAGAGTAGAGTCGTTGCAGCAGAGACTGTAAAGCCCACAAAGCCTAAAATATTTATCATCTAGCTCCTTACAGAGAAAGTTAGCCAGCCCCGCTTTAGGCCCTTAAAGACAGCATGGAGGTTGACCCTTCCAGTAGTCCTGGAAGTATTTGGGTAATGCCCTTTCTCAAGCATCCAGTCACCTGAGTAAACGGCCATAGGTCCCTGTGGCGAGGCTTTGGGGGCATCATTACCATGAGTGATCTCACATCAATAAATTCTCCCCTGGCTAATCTTATGCTCCCATCCCCTTGATCAAGCCCCCTCAGAACCCATCCCGTGCAAATGCCCTTTCTCGTGCCACTACATGATGGCTTGTACAGTCCCTTTCTTCCCCATCAGTCCCCTAACATCCCCCAGATGGTTAACGCTGTGACTTAACCCTAATTATAGGCCAAGTGGTCAGGAGGGGGTTAGGGGCAGATCCTGAGGGCATCATGTGGGGGAGAGACCACTAAATTGTCCCAAGGAAGGGGACTGTGCTAGTTCATAATAGGGAACAGTGGAACACTTCTGAAAGCTCAGAGGGTCAGGAGCCTGGGCACTCAAATTTTGATAGATGCTTCACCCAGATGCCTGCATCCCAAAAATGGGGCTCCACATTTCCCCCAATACGGCCTGACCTTGACGTAGCAGACCTGTCTTGGTTGGATGTTTAACCTTCTTTGGGGCTTGGTCACTTGATTAAGTCCTGGGCCTGGGCCTGGGCTTCAGCTTTCTCTGCCCTTCTGCTGCGGAGGATGAGAGCCCTTTGTAAGCTCCCAGGGAAGCCTTCACTTTTCATGCCTAGCTTTTCAATTGCTTGTTCATCACTTACAGCTTTTCATCATCTTCTTCTAGAGCATCGACAGTGCTTAGCAATAGCCATCCAAGCTCACTGCCCTTGGAGTTACTATTTCCCCACATACTTCTCAACTGCCTGATATGTCATACCAGCTAGCGTGCTACGCTCCACCACGTACCAACTCACCTCCGGCGCGCATGTCAACAACTGGATTGCCGCCTCGGGCCAGGTGCTCTACCTACTCCTCCAACCACAGTGCTGGCAGCCTCACTGCCAACAGGGAGGGAGAAGAGGGCTGAGGAAATGAGTGTGATCCTGCTCCAAAACCTCATCTTGTCACTCATTCTCCTGACCACTCCTTGTACCACACCTGTCTCAGAGTGGGTTACTTCTGCAGGAGAAATGGAGGCCACACAAGGGAAGAACAAATAGATTTATGGAAATTATAGCTAATGTTCCAGTTCTTGGGTTGAGAGGCAGATTCGCTATTGTTTATTGCATTATCTGGTAATTATGTATATTTACATATAACCTTTTGGGTATATGTAACAATATTTTTTAAAGATAAGAAGGCAAAAAATAAATTGTTTATTAATTGTTTATATTGCGTAACATCTTATGCTACCATAATTAGAAAATTATGAAAAAGCATTACTGCATCTTTTAGGCTTCCACATACTTTAAACCAATACATGTGTTATTTTGTTGATGTTGAAAGTATATATGATCTGTTGAAATTAACTGAGAATAGTGGTAGTTCATTATCTTTGCCATTTTTTATTGTAATCTTGGTAATTGATTTTGAATAGAAAAATGGCTGAAGTAACTTTTAATAATATAGTCTGCTTTAGCTTTTAACCAATTAATGTTTTAAGTCTCCATTTTGAGGTACAGATAGAGAATTTTTCTATTTCTATAGGAAGTCATGACCTTAACAGGGTTCTGAGGTAACTCTCAATGTAATAAAAGATAGTTTCCTAGGTCAAGTCTAATAAATTGTTTGTGCTGATCTTGCTTCATTAAGTTTCATCTTTCCATAAACTTTGTTGCAATATTAGTGTAATGATTCTCAATTCTTTGCATGATGGAATCCTTAAATATTGATATGCTTTTGGATGGGCTAGAGTTATCAACAAAAATCTTGGATGACTGTGCTTAGTTTTTTTAAGCAAGGGAGTAAATTATCATATCTATGTTTTGTAAAAATATAGTTTGCTGTTCTATGGACAATGAACGGGAGAGAAGAGTGTGGGGAAGGAAGGAGAGAAGCCACTGAGGACTCTTACCAAAGTCCAAGTGAAAAGCAGTGTCTGAATCCGGCGGTGACAGTGACAATAGAGAGGAAGAATGGAACTAAGAACCTATTGGATCTATTCTGGGGAAGGACTTGGGGATCAGTTTGACGTAGAGATAAAGGACAAGAACTTAGTCAAAGGTGACTCAAGTTTCTAGTCAGGTGGACTGGGTGGAGATGGTGCCGTCAGCACAGTTTGGTAATCAACGACGAATTGATGGGTTTAACAAGGAAAAGATTAACTCAAGTTTTAGCCATACTGATTCTGAGAGGTCTCCGGCACAGAGGTAGAGCCATCAGGGATTGTCAGGCAGGCACGTGTGCCAAAGGAATACTTTGTAAGATTTTTTTAATCTCTAAAAACCTCTCCTCCTCCATTACCTCAGCTATGCCTTTCCTATTTCCCTAAAGGAAACCGGACAGATCTCCTGGGCCTGTGGGAAGGAAGAAAAGAAGCCACATAGAGAGCCCAAGCTTGAAGCAGCCCTGGGCCAACCCTAATACCTTGTGCAGGCTCATGGAGGTCTAATAGGGAACTGGATTTTTCTCCATATTATTTTAGATTTTATTCTTTTTAAAATCACAGTACAAAATATTTTCAAAACTATGAAAAGTCCAATTCTTTATAACATACAGCTCATGCTAAAAATGAATGATTAGACACTGACAGCCACACAATCCATAATTCCCAGTTGAGCCAACACAGAAATAATCAATATGTGACAACAGGCCTACCAAATATCAGTACACAGTGATAAGCCAACCAGCCCTTTTATAAATGGGATGTGTAAAGCATTAGCAGCAGGCCGACTTTGGGCTTTTATTTTTAGTTGAGATTAGCTGACCTTTGAATAGATTTGCATTGGGAGAAGCATAAAGCTTTCTCAAATAGAGTGCTACTTAACTCAACACAAGCCATGGCAGGGGGTCTCTGGAGAGACTTTTTATATTCTAGTAACTATAAAAGAAAGGTTTAATACTAAGCTATTTCTCTGAAATTTTCATATTCTAGTGAAGTTTATAAATGTGTCTTTGGACTTAATAAGAATACTGCTGAATGGTGTGCCCCCTCGAAGCTATTCTCACCCCTGGGATCGGTTTTTTGGCATCTACTCTGAGGACGACTGTTGTTTCCCTTTGTCAGCTATCCCTGCAATTTTGTTATGATGCCACCAGATGGTGACAAAAAAACATTGTGCTCAAACTGTAGAGGCTGTGCCCCAGGGATGCAAGATGGGCAGGCAACTAACCGATTAATGGACACATATTTTCCTTGAATGATTTCAGCTTTTGTAGTCACATCAGTGCAAATACATTGATGTGGGCAAGTGTTCAGCAAATGAATTAGTCTTCCGGACCCTTGACTTTCCCATCCAGGCCCTTACCACCCTAGTACCTCCTAGGTACCCCTGGCCCACCAGTCAGTACCCAACTCTGCTCCTTGAACAGTATCCACAATATCTGTCTGTTTATTAGGTGCCAGGTTTCTCAAACATTATTTCAGTTATTCCCCATATCAAACCTGCGAGGTAAGTATTGTTACACTCTCTTACTGAGGGTAATAACACCAGGGGAAACTGAGGAGCCAGGAGACTAAATAACTTGCCCAAGGTAACCCAAATTACTGGAAACTTTATTAAACATTGGAAATTTTTTTATGGAGGTATAATTGACATATAATATTATATTAGTTCCAAGTATACAACATAATGATTTGATATTTGTATATACTGTGAAATGATCACCACAGTAAGTCTAATTCACATCCATCAATACACATAGTTACAAAATTTTTTTCTTTTGATGAGAGCTTCTAAGATCTATTCTCTTGGCAACTTTCAAATAGGCACTACAGTATTATTAACTATAGTTACCATGCTGTACATTACATCCCCAAGACTTATTTATTTTATAACTGGAAGTTTGTACCTTTTGACCCCCTTCACCCATTTCGCCCATCCTCTAACCCCCACCTCTGGTAGCCACCAATCTGTTCTCTGTATCTATGAGCTTGGTGTTTTTTGTTTTGTTTTGTTTTTAGATTCCACATATAAGTGACATCATATGGTATTTGTCTTTCTCTGTCTGACTTATTTTACTTAGCATAATGCCCTCAAGGTTCACCCATGTTGTCGCAAATAGCAAGATTGCATTCTTTTTTATGGTTGAATAATATCCCCTATATATATATACTACATTTTCTTCATCCATTCATCCATCGATGGACATTTTGGTTGTTTCCATGTCTTGGCTATTGTAAATAATGCTGCAATGAATGTGGGAATGCATATATCTTTTCAAATTAGTGTTTTTGTTTTCTTTGGGTAAATACCAGAAGTGGAATAGCTAGACCATATGGTCATTCTATTTTTAATTTTTTGAAGAATGTCCGTACTGTTTTACAAAACACTGGAAAATTTTAAACCAGGCCCAATCCTAAAACTTCAGCCATTACACTATGCCAACCTCATAGGCTACCTGACTGGGCTCTTCCAAGGTCTTTAGCTGAAGGGAATGATTTTGAAAAAAATGGAATTTTCAGCATGGAAGAGTTTTGGGGAACCAGAAGTTCTCAGAGGATGCAGGTTCTTCAGTTATTGGACCTACTAAGCCCCCAGATGACATTTTGGCCCACTTGATTCAATTCAACAAACAATGATTTAAGGCCTCCATGTGCTAGAGATTGAGCTCAGTGTTATGGTAGAAACAAAGATAGATGAAACCAAATTCCACCTCCTAAGAAGCTCACATTTCTCTCCATCTTTGTCTACCAAACATCATTGGATGGCATGCTGTCCTAACAGAAGAATTTGGTTTAATGAAGGCAGCAACAACCTAAGGTTTATTAGGTGTAGCTTGGTACACAGTAAAGGACTTATTTGGACTTATCCCAAGTCCATGCATTCCATATAGTATCTAGGCCCTCCTTGAATGGCAGAGGAAGAGCATGAGTGGAAAGGAGGAGCAGTTGGTAATCTCCTATTTATTTTTAAGACCATCAGAGTTTTATGGACCACCTATATGTTGCAGTGAGCATTCTTTTTATTTATCATCATCCTTTCCTTGAAGAATCTGCCTCTTCCATACATGGTGAGATCCCAATGGAGCTATTAATCACACAGCCCTGCCTCCATTGGCCATACGAGTGGGCATATGACTAGTCAGATTATCCAATCACGTCCCTCGAGGCATGATTTGTCCAGAGGTGTACCTGTGCTCCAAGTAGAGCCAATCAGAATCCGTTTTGGGGACTGATACATGGACACCAACAAAAGAAGCTATTTTTTCACCGTGATTTCTAACCATGGACTATGTGAAACTTGCCCACCATGTGGAAAGAGTGTGCAGGAGCCAAGCAAAGAAAAGCAGTGCCAAGAGATGGAGAGAGAAACAGGACCCTCATCACTTAACTCCTGGATATATTTCTTAGACTTTCAGTTATATGAAACACACACACAAGCATAATATTTTGTATGTATCCATTTTTTCAGGGTTTGTTTGGTGTAAAAACTAGTACAAGTTAGGTTGAAAGTATAAGAAGTTAGATTGAGCGTCTGTTGCTTGGAACCAAGAGTTCTAATTTAAAAAAGAAAAAAAATCTGTACTGCCCTTAAACCTTGCAGTTAGTGGAGCTTAAATCTCTGAGAGTAATGAGGCACAAAGTAGAGGGCCTAGTGTCGATGTCCTGCTCATCATTGCTGTGCCGATAAGAGCAGCTCTCTTGGGTACGAGTTCACTGTGTCCCCCAGGTATCTTCCGGAAGGATTTGGAGCAATCTCCGCCACTGTCTGTCAGTATCAAGCATGTCACTGAAAGCAGCCTCTTGGAATCCTAAGTATCCTAGGCAGCCTTCACCTCCCTATTAGCAATTTGAACAGTTTGCCGTCAGGTCTTGGGACTTGACCCTTTTTCTTTGCTCAGACTCTGCAGATGCTGAGCGATGAATTGAGATCACTGATCTAAGGTTTCTACCTCCACAAAGAGAACTGTTTTAGCTCATTCCTCTTAGTGATGAATAAATAGACTTCCAACTATAAGTAATCTGAAAATAAGCATTTTGTGGGCCCTCACTGACCACTGTTAAATTGGTAAGTCATTAATCAATTTCAATTACCTGGCCGAATGGGAGGATGAGGTCTGGAAACTCTGTCATGGCTGATATGCAGCCTATGGTGCCCTGGTCTGGCATTCGGCTACTGAAAACAAATGCAAAAAGTAGCCGAGGTTTCAGCCTCAAGCTCTGATAATTTATCGCTAAAAATAAACATGTGCTCAAGAGACAACTACTGTAAACACTCTCAGAAAGATTTCTCAGCATCTGCATCCAGAAGCTGCCATCCAATACCCGGGGAAGCTGAGGGCACAGCGCACTAAGAATGCTTTATCTTTGGGGGAGCCAGCATCTGCTGAGCATGAAGGAAAGGCGGAACAAAGAGTCGCTTCTCTGGTTCCGGCGGGGAAAGGAAACGGGCTTCATTGTTCTGTCTTGAGCAGCCGCAGGTTTACTGTTCCCTAACTGTGCAGAGTATTGGAATTTGCCATTCCTTGGAAGCATGACGCTGGTCCTTACACTGGCGTCGGGCTACCCAGGACTCAGTGGGAGCAGAGACACCAAACCTCCTCCCTCTCCCTGAGGACTCTGTGCTGTGTCCAGGATATTACCTGGCACTTAGTGGGTGCTTAATAATTTGTATTTCTCGCCCATCTTTCCATTAACACTGTAGACTTGAGGCAAATACGATTTGTAAAAACCAGAACTATAAGGCAGCTAAATGAGGACACAAATACTATAAAACCAAAGGGCTCTTTCCTTTACCTCAGGATGATTTTAAGTTGACAGTTTCCTCACTTGGGGTGCATTTAAAAGGCACAATTTACATACAAATTTTCAGTGACGATCTTGTACGCAAGAACAGGGCACAAGCCATGCGGGCCATCTGCCTCCACTGGGATTTGCAAAGGAGGCACCAGAGGAAGAATCGACCAAAAGAACAGCTGCTTCATGAGGCAGGCCGTTGAAAACTTGAAAGCTTTCCACTTAAAGTTAGGTTTGGGGATTATCTGAGGTCTTCAAATATTCATACAATTCGTATTCTTCATTATCACGGGTCATAGGAGAGACTGCAATGCATGAGAATTTACTGCCCAGCATTGTGACAGGAAAACCTCTAGAATCATCAATTCATAGATTTATGGCTCTTGAATATGCATTTTCGCCACGGATCACACACTCATGGTGATGGGAGTTGCTTTGGCCACGCTATGTGAGAGCATAGCCAAGACGAGGAGGGGTGGGAAGCAGGGCTTGGATGGGAAAGAACCGCATTCTGGTTGATGTCCTACTTTCTCGGCTGGGTTGGAGTCTGGAAGCCTAAGCCTGCCCCCAGCTGGATCTGACTCCCCAGAGTAGGCTAGCCTCCAGCTGGGCCTGGTCACTCGCCGGTCCACCCTGCCCTAGGCCGTGGTCATCCACATCTGTACTAGACGATGTGGTGAAACCCTCATTCTAGGCCTAAACTTGAGCATCTCCATAGGTGTCTTTCTAAATTTAGGCTGATGCTTTAGTTTCTTTTCTCTTATTTTGACTTTGTTCATGAATTTGTGATTTTATATAGTTACGCATAACATTATTTAAGGGGGATTCAGGTTTCTCATGGTTCCTAACCACCTGGGGTCCGATTCTTGCTTTCAGCATTTACGCATGATAACTAACATTTCTGACTCCCAGCTAGCCCCTTTACATTCTTGCTCCCTGCATGAGAATTTGTGAAAAACCGTCACCTAATTCTAGTGCTCAGTAAGTCTCTCACGGGAGAGAGAAGCCCAGAATTTTAGAAACATCCTGTGACTAACTAACTCCACAGGCTTGAGCAAGTCCTGGACTCTAGGACCCTTATGATGGTTAATTTTATGTGTCAATTTGGCTGGGCCACAGTGCCCATATATGAGGTCAAATGTTATTCTGGATGTTTCTGTAAGGATGTTTTTGGCTTAGTGGACTGTGTATAAAGCTGATTGCCCTCCATAGTGCAGGTGGACCTCATTCAATCAGTTGAAGGCCTGAATAGAACAGAAAGACTGACCTCCCCTGAGCAAGAGAGAATTCTGCAGCAGACAACCAGCCTTCAGACTTGAACTGCAACATCAGCTCATCCCTGGGTCTCCAGTCTTCGGGGACTTACCAGCCTCTATAATCACAAAAGCCAATTCTTTGAAATAAATATATATGTATCTTATTGGTTGTATTTCTCTGGAGAACACTGACTAATACAACCCTGTTTCTTCCACTTTAAATTATGGAATAACCTGAATCCATTCTGCAGACATCACAGCTGGTATGATGAGCTAAAGGAATAAAATATGTGAAAAAGAGATTTGAAATAAATAAAACACTGAACAAATATAAGGATTTATTTCAGTAAACCCTGAACTTAAGAATTTATAGTGAAAATCAGCAATTTACTTAAAGATGAGCACCAGAAATTTCTTCTTCTGGAAACAGCCTGTGCATGAATTTCTCTCCTTTGGTCGGGTCTCCATCAGTGAGCTCAGACGAGTTTGACAGAAGTATGGCCCCAAGGGCCTCAGAGGAAGTGGTGCTGTTTCAAGGTGAATGTCAAGGTTGGCCTCCCTGTGTGGCTTCCCCAGTTCTTGGTGGGAGGAGGGTCCTGACTAGTCTCTAACAAGTCCCACTCTCTTCACCGGGGTACAAGGGGTTTTCCGTGTGACTTCTGATGTTCATGTACACTTTGTTCACCAAGACCAGACCGATGACACAGTGACTTCTTTGTTCATTCATATTATTTTTTACCTATTCCTCCAGCAAGGCTTTATAGAAAATCCACCCTGTGCCACCCACCAAGGGTCCAAAGATGATGAAGACACCAAACCTGTCTAAAAATATACTTACAGACTCTTAAAATTTCTAAAGGAGATGACCTCAGACATTCTCAAATCCCTAAAACCAAGAATATGGAAATGCTTTTATAGTCTGCTGGCTTTTCTCATGAATCATATTTTTTGCTCAGAGTCACATATAAACTATGAATATTTTCACACCACAAGTTAACCACCTTTTCAACTTTATTCAAACTCTCTCTCTTTTACATGGCAGTCATTTTTTCCTTATGCATAGAAACAATTGCTTTGCTTGTTATATGTTGGCATCTTTTACCAGAGATATAATAATCAGTGATGAGAAGAGGGCCAGTAGAATTGATGGGGCAGTAGGGTCATCTATTTACCTGATAATCAGACTTGGACCTGAAACCCAGTCTCATAATTCAAACAATTGAGCTGATGCCCAAGTCTACATAATGACATTTCTCTCTCCTGTAGTTGACAAGGTGTGTGTTAAACACTTAAGCGCCAAGAGTAGACCACAAAAGACATCTTGGTTCTCCCACCATCTTGGCTCTCTGGGTGCCGATGCCATTCTCTCCTCTGGGACTCCACATCTTGCTTGGTCATTCTTTACAGTAACCTTTGCCCCCCACCTACCACCACTGGCCTCCATTCATAGGTCCCTCTCCCCACGCTACCTACCCCCTCTAACTGAGAAGCTTTACAGATTTGCCAGATTCTCCCAGCCTCTTCCCTGTGGCCTGTCCTAGTCCACACTGTTCCATTTTAGTTCAATTCCAAGCCCTGACAAGAAGCTAGACCAATTGTTCTGGTTTTATTATACTTGAAGTAAATTTTTTGATTTTCCAGAAGACTTTTTGATATTCTCTACTGTATTAAAATCTTCAATATTATTTTTCTTTTGAGCTTGATAAGTAATCTTTTTATTTCATCTTTTGATGTTAATTTCACATAATACAAAAAATACACAATCATAAGTCTAGAGCTCAATGAGTTTTCACAAAGTGAACAAATCTGGCGTGTAGCCAGCACCCAGATTAAAAGATAGAACATTATCAGCACCCCAGAAGTCCCCCTTGTATCCTCTTCCAGTCACTACCTCTCCCTAAAGGTAACCACTATCTTGACTTGTCAGTTTTTTAATTTATGTAAATAGAATCAAACAGTATTATAATAGCAGCTATGGATATGCGCCACTCTGATCTCCCTTTAGGAGAGAACGGTAGCAAGGAAAGCAGCGAGCCAGCAGCCTCTACCTGTTGCACCATCAGGATCTGTTGCAGAATTTACCCCAAGACCATGCTCTCCTAGGCTGCACCCAGCTAATGACAGAGCATCATGGGTGTGCTAGAGTCAAGCTATTTCTGTTCAATGCAGGACCCTCTAGTAGGCAACCTTTGCTGTAAGGCTACCCATCAGCATTTCTGCCCTACAGTCTGGGAGTCTTCTCACCAGTCCTCCTTCCTTCCCCCTCTCCTTTCCCAGGTGTCAGACCTGCACTGTAGTATGATAGCTCTCCTTTCCTATTTCCACTCTCTTTCCCTTTTATTTGACATATTACATCTCTTGGACTTCAATTCCGTTTGTCATCTGCTTCCTAGAGAACCTGAACTAACACACATTTTTTGTGTCTGACTTCTTTCACTTAACATTACGTATATGAGATTTGTCCACGAGCAATCTTTTTATTGAAAAGTCTAATTATATACCAATAAATCTATTAAAATTCTATCAATATATATGTTAAAATTTTATAACTCACCATAGTCTGTTTCTCCTCTTTGTGATTGAATCTACTGTCCCAACTGCCAGCCTCCTCGAGCCTCAGTCAATCCTCACAGAAGGTCTAACACAGCCTGAAGTGCATCTCTGGTGAGAACGTGTCCCAGAACCAGCCCACAGACTATCGACAGCTCACTCACTCATATAACAAATACACACGAACACCTACACTGAGCCAGGCACCAGGAGGGCATCCCTTGGCAAGTCAAGTAAATTCCAAATTGAGCAGCCTGGCAGTTAAGGGCCCCACAGTGTGGTTCCCATCTGCCTGAGAGAGCAGAGTTCAAGACCCTGTTCTCCACTTCATGCCTTTGTGATTTGAACTAGTCACTTAATCTTCCTGAGCCTCAGTTGTACAATAAAGAGATCAAACTAGATTGATCTGAAGTCCCTTATGGCCCTATTGAAGGCTCCACCCTAAATGATTAAACAGAGAAAGCAAGACAGTACTGGTGCATTTGGCTGCATAATGAGCATGTACTTAATGGTTCAGTTACTTTCATTTTGTCATTTTCTTGGGTATAATCTTCTGCGCTGTCTTGCCCCAAATACTGGGTAACCCTGATCTCCATCTGGTACCCATTCTGTGGGCATTTTGGGAACTTTCATTTCCTGTATTCAAGTCTGGAATCTTTGAGAGCCCTAATTTCAATCTGGAAGGGAATAAAATTGGCCCTGCTTTTCTGAACTTAGAAAAGCTGAACATTCTATGATCCATTTGTGTCATAGACATGTTCACACACAAACACACAAAAAATCCAAACAATGTCATTAATATGTAACAGCTGTTGTGCATATTAATAACTTTGATTTTAATTTGTAGGTTTACACAAGTAAATCTTTATATCATTTTGTATGAGTCTAGAAATTTTAATTGTTAGAAGCAAAATATTCCTAATTCTAGGACTGCAGGATTAGTCATTTCAATAATATTCTTTTGGTTTAGAATCTCTGCCAATGATCTAAAAATAGTTAAAGAAGATCTTTTGCTTTTATTTTAAATACAAATTCCTTTTAATTTGATCATCTGTCATCTGAGACTCCTAGCTTCCCTCTGAATTGAACTGTGTGCATGAATTTGTAATGCCTGAAAATAGTAGATAAAAATGTAAGCATCAACAACATACACACAACTATGCTCAAGTTAAAATGCTTGCTATTAATGCATGTGATTGTGTAATATTTTAAGCACTTAATGGCACTTAAAAGATTTTGTCTTCATATAGTTCTAATTTTCCCTGGAGTTTTAATTCCATTTTCCAAGCATACTTATTTGCCGTTTTAAAAATGGCTAGAGCAAGCCTAGATAAATATGTGACCAGAAATTTAATAAGTCTCTTTAAGTTTATTATACAACAGAGAAAGAAAGGAAACTAACATTTATTATGTGTATATGTGCTAACTCATATACAAGTTACTTTCATATATATTCTTTAATTATAGACAGAAAGCTTAGAGTAAAACAAAGGAAAAGTAAAAATGAACTTTGAGGATTCAGCAGTAGCCTGATGATTTTACTGAATTCATGAAGATTTTCTCAATTCCTACTTTAAGTTCAAGTTGAAGAATGACTATTTTTTTGAACTCCCTAAAAAATATCACCTCTAGCGTGTAATTAAAATGAAACTTCCTGGGCTCACCTTGATAACTAAAAATGTGTTCAAGATTTGACTCTTCCATTTCTCCTATTCTGTCATGTTAATGCAATATTAAAATTACATTTTACTTAGTCCCCGCTTTGTTCAGCCTATTTTCTAGGAAATCTGAGAAGAGATTTGCATTAGGTGTGATACCTTTGAGTGTTGCAAAAGTGGATTTCATTTGTATCTAATAGACTTCACTGACACAAAGTAAGACATTTTTAGGTTAGTTCAAATTCAAGTTTTGAAATGTTAATGAGTCTGTAGCAAAAATAGCAATTTAAAAAATAATAGCACTTAAATAGACCCATTTGTACCTCTAAAGTGTACTGAAATTGTCCAAGCATGTTATCATAAGATAGAAATTATTGGAGGGCCAAAAGCTCTTTGATCCTGATTGGCAATGAATAGTCACCAAGACAAAAGATTTTTAAAAATCCATCCTTGTAGGGAAAAAACAAAACAAAACCCCACTCCTTCTAGCAGAAATTTGTAGAAGGTATAGCATAAGAAGGCATTCTTTAAATTATTCATAAATAGAAAAACATGGATAAAAGATGAATAAATATTTTCAAATATTAAAATCTACACTAGCAATGGCAGTGGCATTTTTATTGATTAATTGAAAGTTAGCAATTTGGGGAATTGCCACATAAAGTGGAAATTTAATAAATGGGACTCAAGTGACTCAAAGAGTTACGTTATTAATAATAGTTATTGACATTTGGGAGCAAAGAACCATCACATTAGTTTCTCATTTGATTTTCATGATAGCCCAGTAAGTTCTCTGTTACTGTCACCGTTCCCTTTTACAGGTGATATTGATATGAGAGGCAGACCAACATAAGACCGGTCCGTAACTGATTTTGAATTCCCCATCGGCCCCGTATTCCAAGAGGTTTAATTGGGGCCATCAGATGTACATGACTATTTACCTTTGTTATATCTCACCTACACTCAACTCCTGTTAGCTTAGCCAAACTCAAGAGATTGTGTAGATCATAGGTCAGTGCTTCTCAAACTTTAGCCTGCACAAGAGTCACCTAGAGAGCTTAGGCCCGAACCCCAAAGATTCTGATTCAGTAGATCTGGTGGGACCTGAGAATCTGCATTTTAACAGGTTCCCAGGTGATTCCTGCTGCCAGTCCATGGTCCACTCTGAGTAATGCTGTGATAGGCCACTGGTTTTATTTAATACAGTGCCTAGTTAAGGAACAGATTGCTAGAGCCACAGCGAGATGGCCAACGCGTCCGCAACGACTTAATGCTAACAGGGCCACTTGGCAAATGTGTGAGCTGCACGGCTCTAGAGGGTGCTACTTCCGTAGCCTACAGCCTGCACAACTGTCAACCACATCCTTGAGGACTAAACAAGTGTGTTCCAGGAGCAGGAGTGAGAGCGGAGGAGGCAGTGAGAGGAAAGAAACAGCATTGCTCTAACCACTGGGTTTTGGGATTTCCCAGATCCAGGAAGATTATCATAACCTGTCTTGTCAGGCTGATTTAGGGTCAGAAAGTTGATCAAAGGAGAAAATCTTAGATCGGCTTTGGAAGCCGGGTCTATGGAGTGAATGTTTGTGTCCCCCCCAAATTCATATGTTGAAACCTACTTCCCAATGTGATGGTATTCGGATGTGGGGCTTTTGGGATGTGCTTAGATAACAAGGGTGGAGCCTTCATGAATGGGATTAGCACCCTTATAAGAAGTGGCCAGAGAGCTCCCTAGCCCCTTATGCCTTCTGAGGACACAGTAAAAAGATAGCCATCTGTGAACCAGGAAACAGGCTGTCACCACACACCAAGTCTGCTGGCACCTTGATCTTGGACTTCTAGTTTCCAGAACTGTGAGAAATAAATTTCTGTTGTTTGTAAGCTACCCAGTCCATGGTATTTTGTTATACCAGCCCAAACGGACTAAGACGCCAGGAATCTGGGGAGTCTTGAAGTTCATGTAGTACTATTTGGGATCTGGAAAGCAAAAGGCATCACAAAGTTGGGGAGAAGATCATCCAACACATTTCTTCCCAGAACACTCAGCGGCTTTGGTGGTATAGGCCGCTGGAAGCATCAGGAGACAGTAAAAAGGCACCACTGGGAGGACGCCAGTGGCAGAGGCAGTGAAAAACTACCTTCTCCAGATGGCTGGCATACAACTGCCTCCCTCACAACCTCACAGAGCCAGGGGCAGAACTGAGCAACCATGAGATACCACCTGGGGACTGCCAGGGAAAAAAAGCAAAACTCAGGGAGACACCAGTGAGGGATGGGGCTGAGATCTGGGAGCGGTGCAGGTGGAGAAGAGAAAGCTTGAGAATATTATTAATAAACATAACTGCTTTCGTGTTCTCAGGCTGGTGAGTTCCAAGGCCATTCAAAGGAAATAAATAAAAAATTCCAGCAATCATAAGAATACAGATTGCAAACATTCCCTTTTGTGATGAGAATAACTTGATTATTTTACTGTTAGTCACAGACCATGAGTAATTCACTTTTCTAATTGATCTCTGCTGCTTGTAAATTGCCACTTCAACTACAACTCCAGCTTGTTACCAGGTTTTGGCATCTGATACAAACTCACAGCTCTGTGAGTGGGAAAGCACCTGACACGCAGGTGTTCCTGAGCCCAGGCTCACTGAGACGTAGAGACCATCTTCTCCTCCTCCCAGCATCCCTTCTTTGGCCCACAAAGTCCACCTCTTTGAAAGTAATAGGGAGAGTTTGTCTGTCCTCATTCCACTTTACTCCTCCTTCTCAAGTAAGGAGGAGTGATATATCTAACCAATGAACTTGGGAAAAGGAACTGAATGTCTCCTAGCTTAGTTCTTTCTGCTTTTGATAAGGCAAGTCTTCAAGAAAAAAAATTCTCCTCCTCTGCCGAGAAGAGGTTTGCCCTCCCTGGGGCAGGAGGGATCCTATAGTTGTGTGGTGGTAGCTGGGTAGGTAGTCTAGTTCAAAACCACTTAGCTGCTGTTTCAAACCACATTGTCCCATCAGGGTTCCAACAAGAAACAGACAGCACACGCAAATTAGGTTAATTTGAGGAGGGTATGTTTACAAAGGGACAATTTACAAAGTTGGGAGCAGAGTGTAGGAAAAGCACAAGGGATTGTGTCAGAACAGAGCTCCCCACAGTGGGTGGCTATCATCCAATCTGTTGAGGGTCTGAATAACACAATAAGACAAAGGAGGTTGAATTCACTCTCTGCCCAACTGCATAGGCTGAACATTGATCCCCTGCCCTCCATGCTCCTGGTTCTCAGGCCTTCAGACCCAGACTGGAATCTACACCGTTGGTTCTCCAGCTCTCAGGCCTTAGAACTACACCGCTGGCTTTCCTGGCTCTCCAGCTTGCAGACAGCAGATCGTGGGACTTCTCAGCCTCCATAATCAGTGAGCCAATATCTTATAATAAACCAGTCTCTCTCTCTCTCTCGCTATACATATATACATAAATATATATATATATATATATATATATATATATATATACACACATATCTCCTATTGGTTATGTTTCTCTGGAGAATACTAACTAATATAAATATACCATGGGAGCCCCACCCCCATCATCCTGGCATCTTGACACCGCCCATTGCAATGCATACTACTCAATGGTTTCTAACTGAAAGCACTTGCAACTCTGCTTGATGGATTTCTCAGACCAACAGAATCTACTTGACTTGCACACCAAGCAGCTGAAAGTGCCAGAAAGATAGTGGGTTCTGAGAGCACCCCTCAACCAATGGCTGACAGGAGTTGAAGGACAACTATCTCAGCCCCTCCCTCCTCAGGGATAATTCCCAGGCATCTTCTACACGGTCTCCCAGAGTTCACCAGTAGGATCGAGCTCCCGCTGTCCACGGTGGCAGAATGCTTGATACCACACTCTTTATTAGGTATCCTGTCCTTCCTTGTCTCATTTCCGCATTGTCCTACCTGTACTTCTAAGGATTATCTCCTAAATAAACACTTTACTCAAGTTCTTGATTCAGGGTCTACTCTGGGTGCACCTAAACTACACATACATACAGGGTGAAAGAATCAATAAATAACAGCCTAAGAACATTATTTAGAAGCATAGAGGACAGTGCCAGAAGAAACAGGTAAAAGAACTGAAAGTGATTGCCTCTGGGGAGGGGATTTGGGATAGGGCTGGGGAAACAGGTGGGCAAGGAACAGCTGGTGTTTGTTAAAGCTTTGTAATATTATTTGATTAATTGGTATATGTACATGTATTTCTTTATGAAAATATAAGATAATATTAAAATATGCTTTTGACTTATTTGCAGAATAGGAGCAGCAGGGGAGTAGAAGAAAAACAAAGAAATACAAGCTGATTAAGCTGGAAGAAGAAAGAAATTTCCTTGGGAGAAATGTAATCTTAGTAGTCAGGCCAGAAAAATATGAAGAGAAAAATAAGCTACTAGATGCTAGACTTAATGAACAAAGTATGGAAAGGGAGATGCAGCTAAGTAACTGCTTATAAATATGGGAGTATAAAACAGGGTGATGTTTTAATCATTGCTAGCCCTTGAGTGGTAAATGGGGCTCAAAAGTAATGTAAAAGAGAAAGATGCAAGATTTCTGGGAGCAAACTAGAATGGCATCACTTGAGAGAATTCAGATGCAAGAAGCAGAGCATTCTCCTAAAGCCATAAATAGGATGCCCATAAAAATACAAGCCGGGAAGTACCCCTTGGAGAATGAAATGGCTCTACTAAGTGGTAACAGAAAACTTGGACAGCTTGGAAAGAAAATGACTGAGACGATCAAGGTACCATATGCAAAACATTATTAGGTAGGTGAATTTCATGGTGACCCATTTCTTGAAGCGTGAATCCAGAAACTGCCTGTCCTATGAGAGAGCATATTCCAAAAATTCTTAAAATTAAGAGGTTCTGCATCTAGAAATGGCTGAGGAAGCGCCTATCGGACCACAGATGATAACTGTAAACTCCAAGAAAAATATAATAACACAACAATCTGAAGGCTTAGAGAGTGAGTAAAAGAAGGTAGATTTTGGAAGGGAGTACATATTTGGAAGAAGAGGATGGCATAAGGTGAATTTCCCATTTTTATGGCTTTTATCCCAGGGATAGGCTGCAGTAGGCACCATGCAGAGCAGCTAAAACTCTGATAGAAAGCCCAAAGTTATTTTGCCCTGAAGAACCAGAAGACAGAGTGTGGGGAAACAGAGCTGCAAGAAAATGAGAGAATTATCCCAGGAAACATTTAGATAGTTGGAACTCCAACTACTCTACACAAATCTCTGCTGGACCCCTCAAGTCTAGATAAGAGTAAAAGAACTGAACTGAGATTTGAACTGCCACCTAAGAAACACAATTTTAAATTTGAGTCTAACCAAGTCAATCGACTGATAAACCAAACCCAAATGAGAAAAAACTAAAAAGTCAACACTCTTCAGAGGGATTTAAAACCATTCAGTCTCCACAATATAATAATCACAATGTCTAGGACTCAGCCCAATATACCTAACATAAAAACTAGGAAATTGTGACCCAGTCTCAAGAGAAACAACAATCAATACAGACCAAACCCAAAATGATTCCAATACTATAATTAGGAGATAAGAGTGTTAAAGCAGCTATTAAACTATAGTCAATGAGGTAGAATAAAATATGCTCAAAATGAATAAAAAGATAGGAAGTCTCAGCAGAAAAATAGAAACTATAAAAGAATCAAATGGAAATTCTACAGCTGAAAAGTAAAATATCTGAAATAAAAAATTCACTAGATACAGCAGAATGGAGATGAAAATAGATCAATAGAACTATCCAGTCGAAAGAATAGGTAAGAAAGAAAGAGAGAGAGAGAGGAAAGAAGGAAGGAAGGTAAAAAGACTAAAGGACAGAACTCAGGGACCTCCAAGACAATATCAAAATGTCTAACAAATTTACAATTGGAGCCTCAGGAGAATAGTAAAGAGTGAGAATGGAGCAGAAAAGAATATTTGAAGAAATCATGGGCAAAATTTTTCCAAATTTGGTAAAAGTCATAAATTTACAGATTGAAGAAGCTCAGCAAAACCTAAGCAGGACGAACATGAATAAAACCATACCTAGCACCTGATAATCAAACTGCTAAAAAGTAAAAATAAAGAAAAAGTCTTGAAAGCAGCCTGAGAAAAATACCACATTTCCTCTCGTTTATTGTTAACTTTGTCTCTAAAACAACGGAGGCCAGAATACAGGGGAGCAACATACTTAAGGTGCTGAAAGAAAAAAAAAATTTGTATCCAGTGAAAATATCCTTCAAGAATGAAGATGAAATAAAGACATTTTCAGATTTAAGAAAAAGAAACTAAGAGGATTCATCATCAGAAGTCCTATACCACCAGAAATGCAAAGAACATTCTTCAGGCTGGAGGAAAGGATACTAGATGGAAACTTGGATCCTCAGGAAGGAATAAAGAGCACTGGAAATGGCGAAGAGCTGAGTAATTATAAAAACCTCTTTTTTCCTCAACCTTGAAGAATGCATACAGTTTAGAGCTAAAATTATAACATTGTCTTGTGAGATTTATAACATATGGAGGTACAATAACGCAACTATAGCATAAAAAAACAAAGGGGGTAAACACAACCTCTATGATTACAAGGTTTCTACATTTTACTTAAAATGGTAAAGAATAACTCTAAGAGGGCAATAAAAAGTTAAGGCTAGATATTGTAATTCCTAGAAATTTTAACTAATTTAGTTAAAACATATAATGCAAAGAGGTATAGTTAAACAGTCAATAGATTAAAATGGAATTCTAAAATATATTCAATTGATCCAAAACAAGACATAAAAGAAAGAGAGAAACAAAGCAATAGCAGGAACAAACAGAAAATGAATAACAAAATGGTAGACATAAATCCAACCATATTGATAAAAGCAATTCGAAGGTGAAAAGAGTCTTTTCAACAAATGGCATTGGAATAATTGGATTATCCATAGGGGAAAAAAATAAACAAAGATTCACCCCTAGCTCACATTGTACACAACTATTAATTTGCAATGGATCAGAGACTTCAAGATAAAAGCCAAAATCATAATGCTTTTAGAAGAGAACCTAAGAAAATAGTTTCATGACTTGTGGATAGGCAACATTTTCTTAGACAGAATACAAAAGCGATCACTGATTCAGAAAAATGATAAATTAGACCTCACCAAAAACAAAAACTTCTGCTCATCAAAAGTCACTGTTAAGAGAAAAGAATAGACAAGCCACAAACTAGGAGAAAACTCGATTTATTTAGAAGGGGACTATTTACAAGGCTGTAACCAGGAAATAGGGGAACCAAGAGATAGTGCCAGACCAGAGCTGGTAGCAGCAGAGTGCACGGAGAGGTTACTGGACCCAGGAGAGAATCATGTAGAAAAGGTCACCTTGAGAGGAGCTATGATCTTCAGAATGCAGAGCAGTGACCTTTGGTCAAGGGATATAGCCAGCCTGAGGCAATCCCATAGGAAGAGAGTCTGTGGAATAAATAGCCTAACATTCCTCTCCTCCATCTCTCTCATCTTTCTCTAGGGTTTCCTGTTGACTGAATCCAACCAGAAGCCAAGGGCAGGGAAGTTGGTTGAAACAGTCCAATGAGACACTGTAGTGACCCCACCCCCATCACCTTGGCATTTACATTCCCATATGATTTTTATCAAAATTACATTTTAACATTTTTATTATATGATTACATACAAGACCAACAGGACCTTTCTAGAAGTTCCTATAGACACATGGCCAGATTCCTGCCAACTCTCAGCTTCCTAGCTCCTTCAGCTCTCACACTACCCATCACAAGTTTGGGAATTCCAGAAAGCACACTATCTTGGATGGCCCACCCATCTGTATGTTTGCCAGGGGTGTTTGAGAGGGATTTTGGAATTGTAACTAACTGACTGAACCAAAATTTGAATGTGAGAGAGAGTAGAAGAGAGTTAGGTAACTGTTACATTTGGAGCAGAAAACAGCTAAATCACCAATATAGTAGAGTAGAGAACAGGGTTAGATACTAATTTCTGAGGAGATTTTAAAAATTGGATTTGCTAAATCTCGACTGTTTCTTGAACCAATTTTCAATTTTTCAAGAGACCTGCTGAGGTTTCATGCTGTATCCTAATAAACCTGAGGAAACCTGAACAGACCTCAGTTCCCTACAACCTTGAAATACCCAATTGTATCTTTCTTTCAGTTAAGTGACAGGCAAAAAAGAAAAAGGAAACTTATTGCCTCCCATAAGTGAACAGTCTTGAGGTAGACAAGTGAAGTTTGATCTAGCAGCTCAATTACATCACCAAGGACTTTTCTCATTGTTTATTCCTTATGCCATCTACAGTGTTGGCTTCATTTCCAGGTTTCAAATAGAAGCTTTCCTCTCATGGTGCAACAATTTCAGCCCTTACTATTTTATTATCCAGTGCTTAGAGGAATAGAGAAGAAAGTTCCAATGGTTTCTGCACAAGTCTTGAGATTCATTCTCATTGAATCAACTCATGTCACATTCCCATCCATGAACCAATCTCAAGGGCCTCGAAAGAGCTACTTTATCAATGTTCCACACCTGAAGTTAGAGGTGAGATCAGCTTTTATGGAGCTACATGACTTCCCAAAGATACCAATGGCTATGGAGAATGGGATAGTGGGAAATGGATACTTGGAAGCAACACATTTGTCCACTACCTAGGCTAAATGGCTACCCAAAGATCTGCAACTTCCATTGGATTATCGAGCCCTGGCATTCCACTCTCAGAAAGTTCTTTGGTTAAGGCTTGGTCCTCCACTAACGTGCAAGTATCCCTGTTAAGATAAGACATTCAGACACAATCATCAGTCCTGGGCAGGTTTAGATTTGAGGAAGGGAGAGAGCAATTGAAAGCAGGAGAACCTTGGATACCTAGAAAGAAGAAGAAACTACCAGAAGGGGAAGTGGAGAAAAAGAGACTTAGGATGCTAATGACAAATTGTGTCTCATTTTAAAAAGTGGATAATTTTTTAGTGGTAAAAAAGAGAGGAAACTTCCCATTACCAAGAAGAAGGTGTCTCTCAGCTGCACTGAGCAGACTGAAAATGCCCATTTGTCATCTCTGGCCCAAGAATGGTTTTAGGACTTCACAGAGCACTCCAGATATTTGAGACATTTTTTATTAAACTCTGGTGGGCCACTCCAAAGGGGGAAGGTGAGTTTACCCCAGGACTTGTCTCTCTACTAGACTGAAATAAACAAGATCTTTAATCAGCCATCCATTTCCTGCCTCCTACTAAAATACACAGACATACATACTGTTCAAGGTATTCCATTCTTGCGTGGGTCAAAATCCGCGCAGAAAAAGATGCTTCATGCAATAACCCTGGAGTTTCCCCATTGTGCAAGTTCAGAGTTATGAGCATTTTCATGAGGTATCAATAAGGCGTATTCACCCCTAGTTCATACCTACCCTGCTTCCCGTTTCTCCTCTTCCACCCTGTAATGTTCAGGGGCAATCCGGATCAAAGTGAGCTCATAGAACTCAACTTGATAAGCTGATAAGCCAATGGGACATGAGACACAAATAATGTTGCTTTAGTCCTTTACAATAAAAATTAAAAAGTTATTGAGACCACCTTGATAACAGAATAAGTAAAGAATATATTTTTAAAAATTAAACAAGGAGTTAGTTTGGGCTGTTGGCATATTATTCTTGATTATAAAATTTTAAAATAAAGGCTTCCACTGATTCACAAGAACAGACTCTCTGATAATTTGTTTAAATTTATGTGTTTCAACAAATTAAATATCCGCATGCAAAACAATGAACTTCAATCCATACCTTCCACCATATACAAAAATTAACACAAAATGGATCAGAGACCTAAATGTAAAATCTGAAATTATAAAATTTCTGGAAGAAAACACAGGAGAAAATATTTACGAGCACATGAACTTAACCACTACACCACTGGGCCAGCCCTATATTCTCCTAATGTTGATCAGAATTCACGGCAATCATCACTTCATTATCCTTGTTCTCCTTCACTCAAGCCCCTAGGTCCTTTATTTCTTTCTAGCTCCATCTCTCTCCTTCAAGCTGCTGGAAAGAGTAGTGCATGTCCACCGTCTCCACTTCCTCATGGTCCCTCCTCTCCTCACCATCTTCAGGCAACCAGAAATCTGGTCTTGGTGGTGAATGGGGGAGTTGTACTGTCTGATCAGAGGTAGTCTAGAGAGTTTGATCTCCAGGCTGTGAGAAGCCACATGCAGGTGGATTTTCCAGATGAGAACGACGTACACGGAAATGTCCGAACTCTTCACTACCAATGCAGTTCACTCTTTAGTATAATGTCTTACCTGCTACTCTACCCTGAGACGGCCCTTTTCTGCTCACAGTTGTAAGCACTTGACTGCTATCTGTAGACCGTCTGCTATCCTGCCTGTGGCTTACTGGCAAAAGCGGATGCTTGGTGGAAGGCTTTGGGATTTGGATTTAAGTAGCTCTCTCTTTCAGAGAAGTAGACTTCAAGTGGTTTGCTAGTTTGGCTTTTATCTTATGTCTTAGTCCTAGTAACTATGCTTCTTCCTCCTTCCCCACCTTGTACTAGAACTCTTGAAACCAAATTCCCATCTCTGATTGCCATTCCTTAGTACCTGGCTTGTTAGCTGGCTATATCAGACAAGAATTTCAACTGGACAAGAATTTCCATTGGTACCAAAATAGGGAATAACAGTGGCTTAAACAAGATAAAAGTTTATTTTTCTCTTATGTGAAAAACATCCAGAAATAGATAGTCCAGGATTGCTATGATGGCTCTTCAGTGGTCAGGGACCAAGATTCTGTCATTCTTTCTGGAACAACATCCTTAGCACTGGTTTTTATTTTCAAGGTTGCCTCATGGCCCAAATTATCTGTGGAAGCACCAGCCATCATTGTTTTCCTTCCAAGGAAAAAGTGGGAGAAAGAGAGAACAGGGAGAGAAAAAAGGCACAAAACAGCCATTTGTCCTCTTTTTACAGAACATCCCAGAAAGTTCTACCTAGCAACTTCCACTTATATTTTATTGGCTAGAGATTAGTCACACTGCCAAGCTGTGCTGCAGAAGCCAAATAAAACACAGGTTCTAAGTAAGAGAGAGAGAGTAGATTTTGGGTAGGCAATCAGCAGTCTCTGACATATTGCTCAGCTTAGAGACTTTTGCCATTCTCATTATGTCCTCTCTCTTTCCTTGTATCAGTATTCTATCTTATTTCTCAGCAGATACCTAATATCTGCTGATGGTCTTCTATAAATCTGACTGCCTGCTGATTACTTACCTGGGACTCCAAATTTTTTCTGCTTCTAGAATTTCTATTGCTATGCTGTATCAACATAATTGTTTAAATTGCTTAATTACTCCTTATTGGCCTTCCATGCTGTTGACAGCAGGCTTGGACTTCTTGTCTATAAATTCTTAGTGAACGGTACTTTCCAGTACTGCCAAAGATGCTTGAAGTTCCCTTAGGGAGAGGAAGATGAGCCTATTGCACAAGAGGCAGATGTGGAAAAGGGCAATGACAAGCATCATGTCGGACAGAAACACATCTGGTTTGAAGCAAGCAGATCCTTACCCTGCTTGAACTACAGCATCTTCCCCCTTCTCCTCCTCGTCTAATCAGTCATCATCTCTGGGATCTGCCCCCAAAGCCAAAGCTTTCCAGTTTGGCAGCTAGCTCGCTACCTTCCAAAATTTCTCCTCTTTGTGGCCTCTTTGGCTCTGAATGATTTCTAGCTACAAGTCTTCAGTCATAGACATCGTCTTAGAAATTATGTTTTTTCGACTTTCTCTTTCACCTGCTCTGTCAGACACCCATTCTCATGAATAGCATCTCCAAGCTTTACCCTGAGACTGCTGATAAACAAGTTTATTTATTTCCAGGGGTTTGCTGGAGCAGGCTCATACGGGCTTGATAAAGTCGACTGATAAACATAAAAACATATTAAAAATAAAATAAAATAAATATAAATATATAACTTGTTGAACTGTTGGCAGCTTGAAATTGGCCAAGGCAGGAATATTTACAACGTGGAAATTGGCAAATGCTGCCAATCGGAGCTTTTCTTTCCCTGAAAGGTGGTTTATTAGCACACTATTGCTCGTTTCTCCCTGTAACTGCCCCCGTGCATGCATACACGCAGTGGACAGTTCTAATTCCAGACCCCATTTCTTCAGTCTACCTTAGCCTCCAGCTGCAGGTAACCCTTTCACACTCATCTATGTTCAGTGATTCGACATTTTGCCTCCTATCTTAAAATGTTCGCTTTTGACATTTGATAACAGAAGACATATTTTGAAAATACATTCTGGATCCTAAATAGACTTATCCAAAACTGCTCACCACACTGTTTGAGAACTGCTAATGTAGCCCATCTGTCTGTCTTCAGAACACATATAATCATGTGCAGGAATCATTTGTGGGGGATAATCTACATACTTAAAATAATGTTTCAGGAGAGGGAATTATGTATCAGCATCAGAGACGACTCATCACAGAATATTAACTTCTGTGAACTTAATATTGAGAGGAAAATGGCCAATTATTATTATTACAAGTATTTCAGAAAACCTGGCGCAAAGTGTGCAATGATGAAGCTACACGAGCCAACCAAAATATCAAGTTGCTTTGCCTTTGACAAGGATTATATCAATTGAGATCATGCTGTTACCTCATATTAATCAGGAGCTGTTACATACGTCTTTGATTTACTAAGTGAAAAATGAATTATTACTTATCACTGCAAGATTTTAGTAAATAAAACCATTCAAAACATGGAAGGAAAAACCATACAAAAGATGATGAAAGGCTGGAGACCACTAGACTATGAGTTTTTAAAGAGCATATCAATTTTTTTGTGTGTGTGAGGAAGATCAGCCCTGAGCTAACATCTGATGCCAATCCTCCTCTTTCTTTCTGAGGAAGACTGGCCCTGAGCTAACATCCGTGCCCATCTTCCTCTACTTTATATGGGACGCCGCCACAGCATGGCCTGACAAGCAGCACGTTGGTGTGAGCCCGGGTTCCCAACTGGCAAACCCCGGGCCGCAGCAGCGGAGCGCGCACACTTAACCACTTGTGCCACCAGGCCGGCCCCTCAATTTTTTATTTTGAAAGAGCTAATGTTTATTTGTTTATCAACATGTAGAGGTTGCTAGTATAGTGACTAGAAGTACAGGTTCCGGAGACAGACTGCCTGGGTTTGTATTGGAGCTTTTCCACTTACTAGCTCTATGATTTGCGGCAAGTTATTTAATCTCTTGTGACCATCATAGACCAATTCATACTGGCCTTATTTATCCAATTGTATCAGTATCAAAATATCAAAGTTACTTTGCGGGGGCAAGGAGCAAAAACCACAAGTCATGCTCAGAAGATGGAAACTTTGTCCTCAGATGACCTCGAGCCACCCAGGAACCAAAAGTTCCCTAACTATGGGACTCAATGTGAAGAGAAAGCTGTGTGGGGAATCTACTAAGAAGTGAGGGGTCCCTTGATTTGTAGCACACTGGACTTATAAGACTGTTACACTCCCACCCTACAATCAGATTCCGTCCAGCTAGTATTTTGCATAACCACTCCCACTCCCAACTCTTTCAAGTCTGTCCCTGCTTCAGCTTGGGGAGACAGATTTGGGCCTTGCCTCTTGTCTCCTTGCTGGTTGACTTTGCACTAAAGCTCTTTCTTCTCTCAAAAGCCAGTAGTATTGGCTTCTATGCACATTGGGCAGCGAGCCCTTTCTCAGTAACACTCTCTGTGCCTTGGTTTTCTCTGTAAAATGGAAATAAAAACACCTACCTCACATGATTATTGTGAAATCAAAATGAGATAGCACATAAAGTACTTAGAATGGTGTCTGGCATGTAGTAAATACTTAATAAATACTTGCTATCATTTTCATTATTAATGCTATTTTTAGATGGCTTACAATGTGCCAGGAGCTGTGCTACATACTTTACATTCAATCTTCTGTAACCCTGAGGTAAAAACTAAGCCCATTTTATGAATAAGGAAACAGAAATGATGTAACTTTTCCAAGCTCTTGTGCCTAGTAAGTGAAAGAGCTTGACTCAATATATTTTAGGAGTTTTCATTTAAATGATAGAAAGATGTAAAACCACATCTTGTACTGGAATCCAAGCCATTATGATATTTAGTAGTATTCTATTAGGAAATTCTTCCTTCATAGACAGCCAAACCTTTGCATGCTGTAGCATAAACTATTCTTATTCTGTCTTGAGCAGAGACAGGAAAGCTCATCAACAGCCCTGTGTTTCCCCTGGAAGACTGTTATTAAGTTGCCCTTCTGACTTGTCTTCTCCAGGTTTTAAAAACACACAGCTCCCATAGGCCTTCCTCCTGACCTCTGTTTATTAACCATAGAATAATCTCCACAAAAGTATTTCCACTTTCTCTGTAATTTTTAAACTAGACTTTAAATCTAAAGTTCATTATTAATGTAAGTAGGGTGCAAAGTATCCTTTGGCTGAACTTGCTTCCTTGGGAAGCAGCTGAACATAAGGATCTTTTTCCCGTTTTGGGCTTCCTTATTCCACCTTCCTATTGAGAAGCTGCATCCACAATGTGCCACATTATACTTAATAAGGACTTGAAAATGTTTCTAGTTTGCGTGTCATTTTGTTTCACAGGGGTGAGCCTAGATTCACTTATATTTAGATGTGCACTCAGGAAGAAAAATGGCAGTGTAGACTGGTGTTCCTTAAAAGATGAACATTGTATCATTGTTAATCATTCATTCATGCCCCTTGTCTGGGTCAGGCTAGACACTAGGAACAAAAGACGCAGTCCCTGCTCACAAGGAGTGCAGAAGTCTCGTCAGAGAGATACATGTGTAGCTACCTAATTATTATGATAGAGCAAAGCACAAGAATCAACAGGAATGTGGGGGAAAGGGCAGGAACGACGCCCTGGAATGCAGAGGTAGTAGGATCTGATAAAAAACCCCGGGTAACCAGTCTGAGGATCTAACCCCACTTGTACTTTTACCTTCATAATTATGCCATCTGTTATGGCTGAATTGTCTTCCACAAAAAGATATGTTGGAATCCTAACCCCCAGGACCTCAGAATGTAACCTCATTTACAGACTGGGTCTTCAAAATGAGGTCATTAGGGTGGGCCCTAATCCAGTACAGTTGGTGTCCTCATAAAAAGGAGAAATTTGGACATGAAGACAGATGTACACAGAGGGAAGACAATGTGAAGAGACACAGGGTGAAGTTGGCCATCTGCAAGGAGAGAGGCCTGGAACAGATCCTTCCCTCACAGCCCTCAGAAGAAACCAACCCTGCTGACCAACCTTGATCTTCAACTTCTAGCCTCCAGAACTGAGACAGCACATTCTTGTTGTCTAACCCACCCACCTAGTCGGTGGTACTTTGTTCTGGCAGTCCTAGAAAACTAATATATCATGTCCCTGTCACCAGCATACCCCACGTCTCAGCTCCACTCTCAGCAAGGCCAGTTTCACACATGGGAAAATTTGGACAAAAGCACTGAGCGTCCAACCAACCAGAAAAATGCCTGTGACCCAGAGGAATCTCGAGATTTCTTTAAATAGTGAGTTTGGCTCTACAAGATTCCTTTATCCTCTCGAGTGTGGTATCCAAAGGCAACACCTGTAGGCCTTTGTTTATAAGGTAAGCAATATACAATAATATGGGGAATTATAGAGTAGAAGCCAAACTCAATAGATAAAATAAAACTTTCTGTTAAGTAACAGATCAACATGGCACTACTTAAAATAAGCTGTTAATAAACATATGAGAAGATGTTCTATCGCACTAGTAATCAGATTTGTGACAGAACTACTCTCGGTAAACAGAAAATGCTACCACATGTCAGAGAAGAACGAATGTGCCATCCTGAGTGAATGATGGCCTATTCACCCATAACGCACATGCGAGCCATTTTTCTTCCTGTTGGCACAACTAAGGTTGAATGAACCTGGAATTATCTTCCTACAATACACAGGGACATGTAACTTTTAAAACCAAAAAAAAAATCTTCTATTAGGTATATACTCATTTCACGCAACAGCTTCTGAGACGAGAAGCTTTTTAACCTAAAAAAAATCTGAAACAGTGAAAAGATAACCTAATATTTAGTTCCTGCATAGACTAAGCAAGTTCAGCAAAAGGACATTGTTTGGTTTTTCTGTTTCCAACATGATTGCCCTTAGGCCAGCAAGGTTATCCCTTCTCTTCTTACCCCAAGTCTTCCTCTTTCCTGGAAAATTTCCAAGCAGAACCTTGGTTCCAGGTCATAACAACTCAATCTGCTGCCACTGGAACTCCAAGAGAGTGACTCATTCCTTTGGATTTGCCTCAGCAAGTCTTCAACAAGTCTTTGTTCCTCTGCCCATCCATCCCTCAACTGTCGGCACTGGCCAGAGTCCACAACAGGTTTTTCTTTCACTCTCTCTTGACTTCTTTTACTTTTTTAAAAAATAAAAAAATTGTAATTATAAAAATGATACACAAAGGGGAAAAAAGAAGTGTACAAAGTTAAAAATGGGAGTCCCTTACCCCAAGGGTTGCCAGTGTCAACAGAGTGCACATCCTTCAGGATACGTAGATTTCCGCCCTCATTCCCTCCTGTAGAGCACATACTGTGCTTATTGTTCTGACTTGCTCTTATCACGCACAATATGTCATGAATACTCTTCCATGTCAACACACATAGCTCCCTCATTTTTTAACAGTTATTTATTATTCCACAGTGTATATGTACCCAATTTATTTAACCATTCCTCTATTCATAAGTGTTGAGGTGTGGTCCAATATTTTTTTGCTCTTACAAATAATACTACAATAGGCATACATGTAAATATTTTTTTGCACACAGTATTTCTGGAGGACAGATTACTTCTAGTGGAAATGCATGGTCAAAATACATATGCACTTTTAATATTTATAGATACTGCAAATTGCTTTCCAGAAATGTTTATCAATCCATACTCCAGTCAGTTGAGTATGAACGTTACTTTTTATACATGCTCACAAACACTTGATATGAAAACACTTTTTTTGTCAGTCTCATAAGTAAAGAATACTGTCTTGTTTTTACACTTTGATCATTGATGAGGTTGATTATGTTTTCATATGCTTATTAGCACATATTCCTTCTTTTGAGAATTATCATTTCCTGTGTCCGTTTTCTTATTTTGCTCCTACTCTTTTTTTTTTTTTTTTTTTGTGAGGAGGACCAGCCCTGAGCTAACATCCAATGCCAATCCTCCTCTTTTTTGCTGAGGAAGACTGGCCCTGGGCTAACATCCATGCCCATCTTCCTCTATTTTATATGGGACGCCGCCACAGCATGGCTTAACAAGCGGTGCGTCGGTGCGCACCTGGGATCCGAACCGGCAAACCCCGGGCCGCTGCAGCGGAACGGGCGCACTTAACCACTTGCACCACCGGGCCAGCCCCGCTCCTACTCTTTTTTGAATTTATTTATAGAAGCTATTTGTTATTTTGCATATTAATTCTTTTCTGTTGTGTATATATGTTGCATATATTTCCTCCCATTAGGTAACATTGTTTATGGTGCCCTTCACTGTATAGAAATGTTATTTATTTATTTATTTTGTAGTCAAATCTGTTCAATCTGTCCTGTTATAGTTTCCGGAGCTTTTGTTATTATATTTCTAAGTAGTAGGATAAACATAACCAATATTGTAAAAGAATCTCCTATATATTTTTTTTAGTTTTTTATAGTTTTTTTTCATGTATTGAATATATCTATGTTTGTTTATTTTTTTTTAATTTTTTGTTTATTGCAGTAACATTGGTTTATAACATTGTATAAATTTCAGGTCTACATCATTATACTTCTATTTCTGCATAGATTACATCATGTTCACCACCAAAATACTAATTACAACCCATCACCACACACATGTGCCAAATTATCCCTTTTGCCCTCCTCCCTCCCCCCATCCCCTCTGGTAACCACCAATCCAATCTGTCTCCATGTGTTTGTTTATTGTTGTTATTTTCTACTACTTAATGAAGGAAATCATACGGTATTTGACCTTCTCCCTCTGACTTATTTCACTTTGCATAATACCCTCAATGTCTATCCATGTTGTCACAAATGGCTGGATTTCATGGTTTCTTATGGCTGAGTAGTATTCCATTGTGTATATATAACACATCTTCTTTATCCATTCGTCCCTTGATGGGCACTGAGGTTGCTTCCAAGTCTTGGCTATTGTGAATAACACCGCAATGAACACAGGGGTGCATGTATCTTTACACATTGGTGTTCTCAAGTTCTTTGGATAAATACCCAGCAGTGGAATAGCTGGATCATATGGTAGTTCTATCCTTGATTTTTTGAGGAATCTCCATACTGTTTTCCATAGTGGCTGCACCAGTTTGCACTCCCACCAGCAGTGTATGAGAGTTCCCTTCTCTCCACATCCTCTTCAACATATGTTGTTTCCTGTCTTGTTAATTATAGCCATTCTGACGGGCGTGAGGTGATATCTCATTGTAGTTTTGATTTGCATTTCCCCGATAGTTAATGATTTTGAACGTCTTTTCATGTGTCTGTTGGTCATCTGTATATCTTCTTTGGAGAAATGTATGTTCAGGTCTTTTGCCCATTTTTTAATTGGGTTGGTAGTTTTTTTGTTGTTGAGATGCATGAATTCTTTATATGTTTTGGAGATTAACCCCTTATCAGATGTATGGTTTGCAAATATCTTCTCCCAATTGTTAGGTTGTCTTTTCGTTTTGCTGATGGTTTCCTTTGCTGTGCAGAAGCTTTTAGTTTGATGTAGTCCCATTTGTTTATTTTTTCTATTGTTTCTCTTGCCCAGTCAGACATGGTGCTTGAAAATATATTGCTAAGACCGATGTCGAAGAGCGTACTGCCTATGTTTTCTTCTAGAAGTTTCATAGTTTCAGGTCTTACATTCAAGTCTTTAATCCATTTGGAGTTAATTTTTGTGTATGGTGTAAGGTAAGGGTCTACTTTCATTTTTTTGCATGTGGCTATCCAGTTTTCCCAACACCATTTGTTGAAGACTTTCTTTTCCCCATTGTATGTTCTCGGCTCCTTTGTCAAAAATTAGCTGTCCATAGATGTGTGGGTTTATTTCTGGGCTTTCGATTCTATTCCATTGATCTGTGTGTCTGTTTTTGTGCCAGTACCATGCTGTTTTGGTTACTATAGCTTTGTAGTATATTTTGAAATCAGGGAGTGTGATACCTCCAGCTTTGTTCTTTTTTCTCAGGATTCCTTTAGCTATTCGGGGTCTTTTGTTGTTCCATACAAATTTCAGGATTCTTTGTTCTATTTCTGTGAAAAATGTTGTTGGAACTTTGATAGGGATTGCATTGAATCTATAGATTGCTTTAGGAAGTATGGACATCTTAACTATGTTAATTCTTCCAATCCAAGAGCACGGAATATCTTTCCATTTCTTTGTGTCTTCTTCAATTTCTTTCAGCAATGTTTTATAGTTTTCCGTGTACAGCTCTTTCACCTCTTTGGTTAAGTTTATTCCTAGGTATTTTATTCTTTTTGTTGCAATTGTAAATGGGATAGTATTCTTAATTTCTCTTTCTGCTACTTCGTTGTTAGTGTATAGAAATGCAACTGATTTTTGTATGTTGATTTTGTATCCTGCAACTTTACCATATTCATTTATTACTTCTAAAAGTTTTCTGGTGGATTCTTTAGGGTTTTCTATATATAAAATCATGTCATCTGCAAATAGTGACAGTTTCACTTCTTCCTTTCCAATTTGGATCCCTTTTATTTCTTTCTCTTGCCTGATTGCTCTGGCTAGGACTTCCAGTACTATGTTAAATACGAGTGGTTACAGTGGGCATCCTTGTCTGGTTCCTGTTCTTAGAGGGATAGCTTTCAGTTTTTCACCATTGAGGATGATATTAGCTGTGGGTTTCTCATATATGGCCTGTATTATGTTGAGGTACTTTCCTTCTATACCCATTTTATTCAGAGTTTTTGTCATAAATGGATGCTGTATCTTGTCAAATGCTTTCTCTGCGTCTATTGAGATGATCATGTGATTTTTATTCTTCATTTTATTAATGTGGTGTATTACGTTGATTGATTTGCGAATGTTGAACCATCCCCGCATACCTGGAATAAATCCCACTTGATCATGGTGTATAATCTTTTTAACATACTGTTGTATGCAATTTGCTAGTATTTTGTTGAGGATTTTTGCATCGATGTTCATCAGTGATATTGGCCTGTAATTTTCTTTTTTTGTGTTGTCCTTGTCTGCTTTTAGTATCAGGGTAATGTCGGCTTCATAGAATGAGTTAGGGAGCTTCCCCCCCTCCTCAATTTTTTAGAAGAGTTTGAGAAGGATAGGTATTAAGTCTTCTTTGAATGTTTGGTAGAATTCACCAGGGAAGCCGTCTGGTCCTGGACTTTTATTTTTGGGGAGGTTTGTGAGTACTGTTTCGATCTCCTTACTGGTGATTGGTCTATTCAAATTCTCTACTTCTTCTTGATCCAGTTTTGGAAGGTTGTATGATTCTAAGAATTTATCCATTTCTTACAGATTGTCGAATTGGTTGGCATATAGTTTTTCATAGTATTCTCTTATAATTTTTTGTATTTCTGAGGTGTGTGTTGTAATTTTTCCTCTTTCGTTTCTGATTTTACTTATTTGTGCCTTCTCTCTTTTTTCCTTGGTGAGTCTAGCTAAAGGTTTGTCAATTTTGTTTATCTTTTCAAAGAACCAGCTCTTAGTTTTATTAGTTTTTTGTTTTTTGTTTTGGTCTCTAATTCATTTATTTCTGCTCTGATTTTTATTATTTCCCTTCTTCTACTGATTTGGGGTTTTGTTTGTTCTTATTTTTCCAGTTCCTTTAGGTGCATTGTTAGATTGTTTATTTGAGATTTTTCTTGTTTGTTGAGATAGGCCTGTATTGCTATAAACTTCCCTCTTAGAACCACTTTTGCTGTATCCCATAAATTCTGGCATGTCGTATACTCATTTTCATTTGTCTCCAGGTATTTTTTGATGTCTTCTTTGATTTCTTCGTTGACCCAGTCGTTCAGTAGCATTTTGTTTAATCTCCACGTATTTGTGGCTTTTCTGATTTTCTTCCTATAGTTGATTTCTAGTTTCATACCGTTGTGGTCAGAAAAGATGCTTGGTATTATTTCAATCTTCTTAAATTTATGGAGACTTGTTTTGTGGCCTAATATGTGATCAATCCTGGAGAATGTTCCATGTGCATTTGAAAAGAACGTGTATTCTTCGGTTTTTGGATGGAATGCTCTGTATATATCTACTAGCTCCATCTGTTCTAGTGTGTCATTTAAGGCCAATGTTTCCTTATTGATCTTCTGTTTGGATGATCTACCCGTTGGTGTAAGTGGAGTGTTAAAGTCCCCTACTATTATTGTGTTACTGTCTATTTCTGTTTTTATGTCTGTTAATAATTGCTTTATATATTTAGGTGCACCTACATTGGGTGCGTAGATGTTTACAAGTGTTATACCCTCTTGTTGGATTGTTCCCTTGATCATTATGTAATGCCCTTCTTTGTCTCTTTTTACAGTTTTTGTTTTAAAGTCTGTTTTATCTGATATGAGTACTGCTACCCTAGCTTTCTTTTCATTGCAATTTGCATGGAGTATCTTTTTCCATCCCTTTACTTTCAGTTTGTGAGTGTCTTTAGGTGTGAAGTGTGTCTCTTGTATGCAGCATATATATGGGTCTTGTCTTTTTATCCAATCAGCCACCCTATGCCTTTTAATTGGAGCATTTAGTCCATTGACGTTTAAAGTAGCTATTGATAAGTATGTACTTACTGCCATTTTTTAACTTTTTTTCCTCAGTGTTTTAGTAGTCCTCCTCTGTTCCTTTCTTCTTCTATACAGAATTGATGGTCTCTTTAGTTTGACCTCCATCTGAAAGCTCTACTCTTTAACTCCCCTCCTCCCTCCTTTTATGTTTTTGATATCATATCTAACCTCTTTTTTGTGCATTTGTATCCATTACCCTCTTATCATTGAAATAGATAATTTTTCCTATTTGTGGTCTTCTCTTTTCCCCTTAAATCAGTCCCTTTAACATTTCTTGTAGCACTGGTTTCTTGGTGACAAACTCCTTTCATTTTTGCTTGTCTGGGAAATTTTTGATTTCTCCTTCCATTTTGAATGATAACCTTGCTGGGTAGAGTATTCTTGGCTGTAAGTTTTTTCCTTTTAGCACTTTAAATATTCGTGCCATTCTCTTCTAGCCTGTAAGGTTTCTGCTGAGAAGTCAGCTTATAGCCCTATGGGGTTTCCTTTGTATGTAACTTGACTTTCTCTTGCGGCTTTTAGGATTCTCTCTTTATCTTTAATTTTGGATATTTTGATTATGATGTGTCTTGGTGTGGGCCTCTTTGGGTTTATCTTGTTTGGGACTCTCTGTGCTTCCTGTACCTGGATGTCTGTTTCCTTCCTTAGGTTAGGGAAGTTTTCATCTATTATTTCTTGAAATAGATTCTCTGCCCCTTTGTCTCGGTCTTCTCCTTCTGGGACACCTATAACACAGATGTTAGTGTGCTTGAAGTTGTCCCAGACGTCCCTTAGACTGTCCTCACTCTTTTTAATTCTTTTCTCTTTTACTTATTCAGCTTGGGTAATTTCCTCTAGTCTTTCGTCCAGCTCGCAGATCCGTTCTTCTGTATCCTCTACTCTGCTTTTGAGTCCTTCTAGTGAATTTTTCATTTCCAGTATTGTATTCTTCATTCCTGATTGGTTCTTTTTTATATCTTCCATTTCTTTGTTGACCTTCTCACTGGGTTCATCTATTCTTCTCCCCAGATCAGTGAGCATCCTTAACACTCTTTGTTTGAACTCTCTATAGTGTAGGTTGCTCATTTCTGTTTCACTAAGTTCCTTTTCTGGGGTTTTGTCCTGTTCCCTTACTTGGAATGTATTCCTTTGCCTCCTCATTTTGCCTCTTTCCCTGTGCTTGTGTCTACATATTAGGTAGGTCAGCTACATCTCCTGCTCTTGGATAGGTGACCTTATGTAAATGATGCCTTAGGAGGCCTGCAGTGTGCTTCTCTCAGTTCTCAATGTTCCAGGGGTGACCCCTATGTGGGCTACGTGTGTCCTTCTGTTATGGCCTGTTTGCTCTCCCTGTAGGCGCCCAGGGAGGCCGAGTTATGCTCCTGGCCAGCTGTTGTAATGCTCAGCTGCATGTAGTTGTTGTGGGCCCTTCAGTCTCTTTATCAGGTGTGGGGAGCGCCAGCACAGTTGGCTGCAAGTTCTAAGATTTTATTTATTTATTTTTCCCCCAAAGCCCCGGTAGATAGTTGTATGTCGTAGCTGCACATCCATTCTAGTTTCTGTATGTGGGACGCGGCCTCAGCATGGCCGGAGAAGCAGTGTGTCGGTGCTCGCCCGGGATCCGAACCCGGGCCGCCAGCAGCGGAGCGCGCGCACTCAACCGCTAAGCCACGGGGCCGGCCCGGCTGCAAGTTCTAATACCACATTTGTGTTGCAGTATTTCTTTTAAGTGAGTAGGCCCCCAGCATGGCAGGTTGTTAGGCTCAGGGGCTTACAATTGCTATAAGCCTCCAGCCTTTAGGTCTCTTGTCAGCTCTCTGAGGATTGCAGCTGGGTGGGGCTGGCCTCAGGCACGGGAGCACCCAATTGTTTCAGGCTTTGGAAGGTGGGGCAAACCCCCATGTGGATCTTTGAGAAGCACAAGTCTTCTGCAGCTGACAAGCCCTGCCACCCACAGGTCCACACACACAGTCAACACAGTCCTGCCCCGTGTGCATGCCCTGACCTCCCGAAGCAGACCCAGTCTCTCCACGGCGGGAGCCCCACACATTCCACCACCTCCCCACACTATCCACCGGCTCCTTGTGCACATCTGCCCCACTGAAGTCAGCTCAGTTGCCAAGCTGCAGAGAATCCAGTCACCAATCTATGCAGGCCCACAAGTTGCCTGAGGGCTTGTTGTTGGGTGGGGCCAGTCTCTAGGGTGGGCTGCCTGCCCTGGCTGAGCTGGATTAAATCAATGCTCTAGCGGGTGCGGCAGACGCTGGGCTAGCAGGCCTCAGGGAGAACTCCAATGGTGTCTGTGTCAGCAGGCCCACACCAGGCCACAACAATGGCCGCTGCCAATGTCCCAATCCCTGGAGAGGTCTCACCTCTCACCGAGATGCACTCAGGGCCTATTAGGTGAGTCTCTTTTCACCAAAGCACTGTGCACCTTTCTTTCTGGTGATTTTAGGTTGCTTTCTTAAACAGGTGACTTTGCATGTGGGCCCTTTAAGAGCCAGTTTTAATTTCTTTGTGAGCCAGCTTTTCTGGAGGTACTCCCTGATGTTTTAGTAGCAGGCAAAGTCAGATATTCTGCCACTCGTCTCGATTGTGCTGGTTTCACAAAATGCCCACAGCGGGGGCACTCCCCGGCTCGGGCCCCGCTCCTCCAGGGAGGCTGCGGACCTGTGGGCTGCTCCCAGGCAGCCGTGAGGTGCTGCGGCTTGTGAAGGCGGCGTTTTTCCTCTCCAGAAGGGAGTTTCTGCCTCTTCTACCTCAATTAGGATTGTCCTTTGTTGCAGGAGTTCCTCTTATCCAGTTTTCAGTTCTGTCTCAGGGGTAATTTTTCCACCAGTAGTTGTAAATTGGCTGTGTCAGCGGGAGGAGGTGAGTTCAGAGTCTGCCTATGCTGCCATCTTGACTTCCTCCCCTATAGTTTTGTTTAAACTATTAATCCATCTGGAATTTTTTCTGGAATACAAAATAAGATAGTGCATTAATTATGCTTAATTCAACAAAGGTTTTTCTACTCAGATAACATTTCAATGTGGATGTTCAGCAGGTGGACACCATAGAGTGACTCAGAGACTAAGCTTCCTTCCATCCTGTATTTCTACCCTCATCTACGTAAGGAGTCCGCAAATTACTGCCACAGGATACATCAATCCACTGCCTGTTTTTGTAAATAACATGGAACACAACCAAATCCATTCGTTTACATAGTGTCTATGACTGCTTTCCTGTAAAACAGCAGAGTTAAATAGTTGCAATAGAGACCTTATGACCCACAAAGCCTAAAATATTGACTATCTGGCCCTTTACAGAAAAAGTCTGCTGACTCCTGCTCTCAGAGTCTCAGAGTCCTTAGTTTCCACACGGCAGCTGCAGAGGAGAGATCATGCAGGAGATTTCCACGGGTGGAGACTGGAAGTGAAGCACAAAACTTTCATCTACATTCCACTGTCACATGGCCTCACATAACTACACAGGAGGCTGGGAAATGTGAATTAGCTGTGCACCCAGGAGAGAACAGAAACCGATTTGTGGAATTATTAGCCATTCTCTGCCACAGTGTGCCCTGCAATTATTTGTTTCCTTCTTCCTCCCTATTTTTAATCAGAATAGCTAGATTATACTGCAGAAACAAACAACCTCTGAATCTCAGTGGCTGAGAACAATGAGGTTTACTTCTCACCCATCCTACATATCCTGTAAGGGGCAGCAGGCGTGGCACTGCTCATTGTCGTCATCATTCCAGTCCAACGAAGCGACCATGCCAGGCACCTTGCTGGCTGCAGTACTAGAGGGAAAAGAAAATGTGGTGCTGCATGCACTAGCTCTTCATTTCCGCCCAGAACTGATACTCATCACTTCCATCCACTGTTCCTTGGCTGAAGCAAGTCGCAGGGCTACACTGTACTTCAATGGGGTGGGGAAGTGCAATCCTACCATATGCTTCAAAGGAAGCAGAGCTGGAGTATTTGTGAACAGCCCTAACGAATACCACACTCACACATTCATCTCCTCCTTGAGGGAGATCACCCAGATTCCACCCAGTCACTGCACCTAGTCAAAGTCAAGGATTTCTAGGTGACAGACTCTCCAGCAGCTTTGAATAGTGGTCTGGAGCCTAGCACCTAAAATCACTCTCTGTCCCCATCACTTGTTCAGATACTAACATTCTAATAGACACAACTGACCCTGGCCTAAAACAAGCCTCTGAGATCTGAGCTGCTTCCATGAAGGTGAACCCTGCTCTGAATGACCATGCCTAGAGAATCAAGACAATCTAGGGGGTGGAAAATAGGGAAAATGGCATTTTGCTGAAATCAATCCTGCAAGGAAAGAGTCAGCCTCGTTGAAGGATATGTCATTGCTCCTCCACACTTACAATTACGCCCACTGGACAAAGAGTGTAGATGACGATACGAAGGGAAGCAGCAGACACAGATTATAAATACTTACATGGAAATATTAGAATATATACACTGACATACTTTGTTCATCCCTCAGAAAATGTTTCCTCTTATGATTCTTGTTTGCTTAAGAAAAGAGCTTCACTTTTCTACTTAGCTTAGAAAATTGTAAAATAAGATTCACGGATTATAATCATAGAGAATCATTTTGAACAATAGAGTCATACTAGCTGTAGACAGATAACCTCCTGATCAAAATTTCAAATAATGTAATTTTTCAAATAAATTCTCAATGTCTGTTGCTAACTCCAATACATATTTTTTTATATTCTATTTCTTTGGATTTTTATATCTGTATGTAATTATAGGAATGTAATTCATATGTTTTAAAAATCATTTATGCTTAACTCATCAAAATGCTGCTTTTTTAGTTATTTGATGTGCAAGAAGTTTTTACATACTTTTCAATAAGCATTTTAAACTCTCTCTCCCAGAAACACAAGTTTTCATTTCTTCCAGAGTAAATTAATTTGAACAGCAAAAGGTTTAAGTTTACTCTGAAACTACCTATAAAACTTTTTAAAGTATGATTTCTTTTGCGAGGTCCCTTAGCTAACTCTTGAAAGCTATAATTATTTTCTTTAGTTACTTTATAATTGTCTCTTCATGGACTAGGCCTCTAGTCCCAGCAGAGAACTAGTTTTAGTCTAGTTTGTGGTATAGTGGCTACCACTACACTCCTATTCTCCATTTGTTTCTTTTTTCTTGTCAATTCAATGCTTTAACATTTTTGCTCTCAGAACACATACCAGTTATACTTACGGCTACTACCTACTTACCAGGAAATAGCCCTCAGATGTAAAATGCCATGTATAGGCTTCTGAAAACTCTTTCTTCCCTCTGGTCATAGTCAGTTCTTGAAAGCATTTTTCTTTCAGACTTTACTAAACAAGCCGGATTTGGAGTCCTGGGAAGATTATGAAGTGGTAGAAGAAAGGAATGAAGACTGAGTTCAATGTTATTTCCAAAGCCCTTACTAAGAAAACAATAATTTATTATTTCTTTTTAAATTCTAATTACGGGGAGAAACCCCCAAAAACTTCAGTGAATGATATGGCCAGAGGACCTAAAAAGTGCATAAAACTCCAAGTCAAATTGTTGTTATTTTTTTCGTCTAAATTCAATAAGTGATCTGATGTTTATACTTGATATTTACCCCTATATGGCTTCTGGAAGCAAGTTTTCCTATGGGCAGCATAAGTGGGGCCGGATTGTGTCCCTCTGCCGTTTATCCTCTCCTGCCTCAGTTTCTTTATCTGTAAAAGAGGTCAGAAATAGTACCTATTTGATAGGATTGTTTGAAAGATTAAATGAGTTAATACTCATAAAGCACTTAGAAATGTGTGTTAAATAACTTATATGATTCATACACCCACTCAGTGTAACAAGAGCCACCATCCCAAGTCCCATTAGAAAAGGAGTTCCTTTACTTTCAGCTCCTCGTCCTTATTAGGGCTGTGCTTCGTCAACAGGGCCACATTATGCTAGCAGATTTGAACTTTACCAGAAAGGTGTTTGTATTTTATTTAAAATTATGAATTCCTGAACGTCGGATGATATACCATTCTGTTGTACACTCGGGCCCCTTGCGGTTCCGAGCGTGAGAGGCATAGCTAACTCTGGTCTGCATATTCGTAAGGCGCTTTGACATCCAAGGAGCCGCTGAGAAACAGTTATTGGCATTGAGCAAAAGGGAGGCTCAGTCACCGTTTTAAAAAAAATAAACTGAATTGGAGAGCTGCCTGCATTTCACTCTACCGCCTCTGGAAGAGGTGTGTTATCTAAAGTGCTTCCGTCATGAATAATGATTGAGAAACTGCCCTTGTTCTCCCGACTACTGTGCTCCCAGGCAGAAATCTACGGGCTGATGCCCACGGTGTCTCTCTGGAACTTGGCTGTCCCGTGTTTAGAGCAACCCATCCTCCAGGAGCCCCGTGTGAACAGGCAGCGAAACGCGAGGGGAGGACAGCCCGGGCGAGCCGCCTTTCCAAGGTCGGATCCAACTCCGCCCCGGTTGTTTTCCCGCGCCGGGTTCTCCAGGTCCTCTCGGAAGCGGCTGTCTTTGTTTACATTCTGAGCTTGGCTCGGCGCCAGAACGCATTACCGCCTTCTAAAAGCAGCAGCATCCTGCTTTCGTAGACAGTGCTGGGGGAGCGAAGTTCCTTCTCCCGGGCGTGGGAGGCCGGCTCCCCTGCAACACGTGCGGGGTGTGACAGTCTTCCAAGAACTGGGGCGGTTTCAGCGAGGTGGACATTTGGGGCCAGGCGAGGAGGTTGGTGTGGGGCAAGCAAGCGAAGCGCGGAAGCTGTACGGGGATTCTTCTAGAAAGTGGGGTGGGAAAGGAGCTCGGGAGGGCGTGTGGAGGGAAGGGATCTGTGTCAGAACGTGCGTGTGAGCAGATACAAAACCCGAGAGGCGTGAGCAGCGCCGAGTGTGCGAGCGGGAGCGCGGGCGCCGGCCCGGGTGTGCGCCTGGTGAGTGACACGGGGGCGGGCTGGCCGGCCGGCCGCGGGCGGGGGCGGCGGGGGGCGGGAGTGTCCCTGCGAGGAGCGGCCGCCGGAGTTGTGTCAGCGAAGGAATCCAGCCCGGGCCGAGCCGGCTGCGCCCTCCGCGAGCGCCGGCAGCGCGGGCCCAGGCAGCGGCTCCGCTCGGCCCGCCCTCCGCGCCGCACGGGCCGCCACCGCCACCTCCCCGCGCGGCCGCGCTCGGCACAGAGGTAAGCCCGGGAGCCCTCCCGCCCGCCGGACGCGGCGGGGCCTGCGCGCCGGGACGGCGGCTCGGCCGGGGCCCCGCGGTCCGCAGCCCGGCCGCCCAGCCCCGCCGCCCCGGCCGCTGGGTGTGGCCCCGCGCGACGCCGGCGCGGGCTGGCGGCGCGGCCCGGACGCGGAGGTCGCCGTCCTTCCTTTCTCCGGCCAGCGGGCGGCGGGGGGAGGCGGCGCCGGGCGGGCGCACAGTGGGGCGCCCCGGGCCAGCGAGTGGCCGCCGCGCTCCGCCGGGGAGCCGCCCGCCCCGGATCTGAATCGGCCGCGGTGCTGCCGGCCGTCCCCGCGCGAGCGCCCCCTGCCACTCGCGGGGCGGAGGGTCCCACTCCGCCCCCCGCTCCAGCCGCGGGGCCGCCGCCTCCGCCGGACCATGCTGCCCTCGGTGGCGGCCGGCGGGAGCGGAGGCGGCGGCCCCCGGCCCGCGAACTGGGCGCGATTGCGCCGGGGGACGGGAGCAGACGCCGCGGGGACCCGGAGTCCGCAGGGGCGGCGCGGGCGCGGGCTCGGCCGCGGGCTGGAGCGCGGGACGGCGGGAGTGGCGGCGGCGCGGGGGCGGCTCCCGCTCCCGGCCCGCTCCACTTGCCGCGTCTCCGAGCTCGGCCCGCGCTCGCTCCCCCTGCTCGCTCGCCCTGTGGGGTGTTCAGAACCGCTGCAGACGAGGTGGTGGGGGGCTGAGACCGCCCCTGGACCGGGATGCGACCGGAGCCTCCCATCCTCGAAGGTGGAGGTTCCCAGTTCTTGGGGGGTGCTGTGCGTGTGTGTGAACTTCAGAGCCTCCAGTTCCCAGCGGCCGTGGGTTTAGCGGGTGTCAAGCGGCCGTGGGTTTCAGCGTCGGAGACCTGACGCTGAAAAGATTCTTTCCGTACAGCCTTATCCTTTGAGCGTTTTACAGGATCTGTAGCTGGAGAGCTAGTGAAAAACCTTGAACTTCAAACACAGCCTCTTTCTTTACATAAAATGTTATGTGTAATATTTTTCACTTGCTTATTTAAAAAAAAATTTTAATGTTGTATTAGAAACTTTTATCAGTTCTCTCACAAGTAAGAAAAAAACAACTGAAATTTTAGAACCTATGCAGAGGAAGAGGCTTTATGCCGGTATTTGAAAGAGTAAGGTCGTGTGACCTTTATGACATCGTTTTAGTTTGTCTTAGAGGAGCGATTGGTTGCCATTCTGATTGATTTTGTTTTCTAGAGATTAAGCAGATGTGCAATATGGCAGGGAAAAGAAGGGACAGAAAGTCAGAAATTGCTTCATTCTAAAAGAAAAAAAAGAGACAGAATATTCAAGTAACGAATCCAATTATTTTGAAAGATACACTGAAAATAAAGACTAAAGTTGCCTTCTGGATAAAGTGTGTCATTGGCCTTATAAAATTGTGTCACTTAACCAGAAAGCAGTGTGTTGTGCGAATGGGGACAATTTTGTCAAGTAAATGTAGCATTTAAAAATACCCGTATGGTGATATTTGTTGGAACTCTGGGGAAAAATCAACTTTGGGAATGATTTTCTCTTTGGACAAGGCAAATACTGCTGCAGTCTCTAATTAGAGTTTTGGATTAAACTCATGCTTTGTTAAAATCTATTTTATGGAGGAGCAGAACAAAAAATATGTCAGTTTCTGTTTCTTTGTGGCTTTAAACACACACACACACACACAGACACACAAACTAGACTAGCCCCAAAGAATAATTTGCATAAAAATACAATCACTTGAATGCAGAGACTATTTAAGAGGATAGTAAAAACTCAACATCTGGGAAAGGAGTATATTAATTGGCAATTTTCTTTCTTTAATCCCTGCCTCTGAAAATATTAGATGATTTTCTAGGCATCAACTTAGTTTAATGTACTTACTTAGGCAAAATGATCAAGACTCCTTTTGTATTCATTTTGTTTTGGGGAGCCCCTAGTGAAAGTCATCAGTTGATCCTTTCTGTGCTGCACTGATTTTCCGGTGGCCATTGTGGGGTTAGGTATCAGTGGGCTTCTGAAGCTGCCCCACCACCTCTGTAAGATCAGGGAAGAAAATGCTTAGGCCACACCGTTGCAGTCTTTGAAGTGCTGCCAGTCGGAAGTATCTCGTAGATCCATTTTGCCATGCAAATAGAAATACTTTCCATCAGAAGTTAAGCTTTAGAAATATCTCATTTTGGGTTCTAAGTTTTATCAGTTTCTCAGTCTCTAATCGTGGAATTGTGTTGTCATTAACCATGAATATTCATTTATGGCTTATGTGTTGAAGGCGCCTAGGTGGTCTTCATTCTCTTAACTTTACACAGTTTTCGTCAGCATCTTAGGAGGTGAGCCAGGACAAGGACTTTGGGTTGCAGTTTGATGCAATGGAAGAAGTGGAGGTTGCTCATGGCAAGATCTAAGTTTCTCCCACCTGTCTCTCCATATGATGCGAGTGGAGTGGGTTTCGTATGCGTTAGACAGATACTGCTTACTCACCGCCCCCTAGTCCTTTCTCTGTAGACCCTTTACTGTTATTTGACTGTGATAGTTGAATCATGTGGCTTTTATAATTTTTGTACACAGAACAGTGGCTTTTACAAGCATGACACAGGACATGAGGGCAGATACATAAAATGGACCGTTGTAAGTGATGGAGTCTGTTTATTGATCTCTGAATGATTGTGCATAATTCAGCTAATCAATTCATGCCACCACTGTTGTGTCTTCGAGTGCAATCACACAATTAAAACATGATTTTCATGATACAAGCAGTTAAAAACCCAGTATACATAATTATAGAAGAAAAACAAACCTTTCTTTTCCTTCCCTCTTTTGAAGTAGTCTGCTGTGAAGGTGTTATTTCCTTGACACATCAAAATGGCTCATTTGGAATTGTGATGTTTGCTATGTAAATAGGCCATATGTTGAATTTCTATAGAAGTTTATTCCTTCACTGTTGTGATAATGGGTAGGAGGCCCTAAGTACCATAGCTAAGAAAAATAATCTGTGAAGTTGTATTTCTCTCTACTATGTATATCATTTCCATTATCGTTGTTTAATAGCTAGTATTTTTATTTTCTAGTAAAAGATTCTTAAATGTGATGGTGTTATCTATCCTTTATCATACAAAGCTTTATCTCTGGGACTGACACCATCTCCATTTCCATTTATGCGCCTATTTCATGGGCTTTTCATGGTGGATGTCCTGCTGACATGCTAAAGGCTGTATGCCTAACGGACTTTTCATAGTCTCTGCTAAACCTGTTCCTTTCATAGTGAAGACTTTCCTTTTCTTGATACTGTTGGTGTTCTCTTCATCACCCAGGCTTGAGACTTAGGGACCATCTGACTCTTCTCTCTTGATCTCCCAGTAAAAATGAGCATCAAGTCCTGTTAACTCTTCCTTTGTAACAGTTTCTCCGAGCTGGCCCCACATGTTCTCTTCATTTCCCACTCTCCCCTCAATGGCCCAGGCCCTCAGCCGTCACTGCTCTAGGGTGATTATAGTTGTCGGCATCCTGGTCTCTCTGTCATTCAGTATGCCCCATTCTGCGCACTTCTGCCACCTCCACCTTCCTAAGACTCTTCTCCGAGGGTTGTCTCATGGGAAGGCTGTGTTGAACTCAGGTTGATCTGATCCTAAAGGTATCACTCTATCCACTAGTTCACATACTTTGCATGCCTCCTGCCCAGTTGCCTTTGGCATAAAGGCTAACCTCTCAGCCTGGTTTTAATGTACCTCACAGTCTTGCCCAAATTTAACTTACCAGCTTTGTTTTCTGCTTCTTTCCAATATGAACCTTCTGTTCCTACTGATTGGATCTCACTGCCCTTCCAAGATGACTTTGTACGCTTTTGTTCATGCTCTGCCTTTTAGAAGGGCTTTTCCTTGCCGTCTGCCCTAACCACCATCTCCAAGTTCAAGTCGCCTGTTCTGATCTTGTTTCTCTCACTGGTTTCTTCCTCCTCTGCCCTTTTGTCTGCATCCTTCCTTCAGACCATCAAACACTCTCTGACACCAGCCTATGCTTAATCCTTGCTTTCCCAGCTGGATTACGAGTCCTCCAGGGCAGTGGTGTACCTTGTGTTCTATCTTTGAACCATCAACAGGCCCTTGGGCAGAGCAGGCACTTGATAAGTATACCTGTAGAGTCGATAAACCAGAGGGTGAATTTTTTTAAATGATGAGCTTTGATACTGCTTGTGTACCGCTCACCCTTGTGTCCCCAGAGCCTAGCTTGCAGCCTGACATCTAGTCCTGACCTCTGTAAATATTTGTTAACATAGAAATTAATGTTGACATTGGATAAAAGGGACAGGTGTTGGAAGGAGGCATCTATCAAGGAGTTTTTTTCCCGTTTTTCTTCAGTGGTTCTCTAATCGGCCTCTCCATTCATCAGCTGTGAGGATTCTGAGGCCTCACACTTTCCGGAGCTGAAATGATGCTGGAGGCTGACAGTTGTGAGTTGGAATTAAGGAGGCTGTCGTTATTCTCAGGTGGAGTGATGGATCCCAGTAGTGAGCAAAAATAGAAGCATTCAGGCTTTATGTCAGTATTTTATACATGAAACAATTAGGGTAGAGTTATGCGAAAGTTCAGCTAATTGGCCCTAAAATCCCAGACTGTATTGTAAGGCTGCCCAACATTTTCATGTAAATGCTTCTTTGTAGGGGCTGGCCCAACTGGACGCTGACCTGTGCACCACTATCAAGCCATGCTGTGGCAGGCGTCCCACATATAAAGTAGAGGAAGGTGGGATGTTAGCCCAGCACCAATCTTCCTCAGCAAAAAGAGGAGGACTGGCAACAGATGTTAGCTCAGGGCTAATCTTCCTCACACACACACACAAAAAGCTTCTTTGTAAGTAAAAAAAAGTCATCTGGGAGTGAAAGGTGAGGTAGGGAAGAGTTGCCACGCCCATCAGATTGTATTTGGGACAGAATTCAGTTCATTAAACTTTGAATAAGACTTGCTTTGCACAGGCGGTGTTTTTGCCGGGAAGAAATTTATAGCCTAGCTGGAGAAATAACACATGTATCCCAGGAACAAAGGTCTAAGAGAGCTCGGAAGGGAAAATGTCCTTCTGCTGGAGGGTGGTGGGGTCTTCCTAAAGGGACAGTTGTTTGAGCTGATTATTGAGAGGATTTGGGTAAGATTTCACTGGCTGTTATTGGGAATGCAGAGGTGGGGGAAGGGTGGCGGGGTCCGGGGGAGTGCAGGGCAGGCTTTCCAGGGTTTCTGACTCTCATCAGTACCCTGTTACACTACCCCTGCTCCTCGGCTGAACCCCCGCTAGGGCTCTCCTGGGCATTGGTGCTCTGCAGTGTTCCATAGTGAAACTTACAAGATACACACATTCCTGCAATACTTAGTTTTGGTGCGAAGTGCAGAAATGACCATGACATAAAGCACAAAATAAATCTTGTAAGTAGTAAAACCATTGCATTCCTGGGTAGCATCCAGCTTGCTTAGAATGCTCAAAAAGGCCTCCTGCATTATGGAAACACCACTGAAGGTTGAAACTTTCATAGTAATGTTAATAGGGAGAGGTCAGGTAGCCAGCCGTGGGATGCTGCACCCAGCAGAGCTCAATAAACAACACACTGTAGAACCCTAGTTCTCATTCTGTAGAACTGCCCCCATGGCCTATAAAACTAGGACTGATGGGTGTGAGTTTCAGAAAGACTGATTGGGGGTCAGTATAAGGAAGGTGGTCCTATTATGGATTGTACTATTTCATGAGGTGGTGAGCCCCCCATGACTAAATGTATTCAGGCGTGGGCTATACCAGGCAATGTCTCATTTAAATATCTGCATTATCTCCTTTCTTCCTCAAAACGGTGCTGTGACATACATGCTCTTATTGCCCTCATTTTACTGAAGAGCAGTGCTGAAACCTAGAAAGGTTGAATAGCCAGTGAGTTGTAGAGCAGGTGTCAAACGCAGGCAGTTTGGGGGCGGAGACTGGATATGCACTGTTGTGAAGAAAGGATACAAACATCTGATGCCCACTGGGATTTTTAAGGGCTCTTCCTGACGCTAGGATGGATTCTTTATTCCCCTTAGGGATCAAGATGCTAATTGTTGGAAAGCACTAATTCATTATCAGCAGTGCTCAATTCCTAGAAGTTCAGTACAAAATGAATACTATTATCCTCATTATCATGATAGTTATCACTTATTTATCATCTCATTTAAACCTCGAAGTGATCTTGCAAGGTAGGGATCATGTACCCTTTTAAGAAGGGAATAGTGGGGTCGGCCCGGTGGCGTAATGGTTAAGTTTGTGGGCTCCGATTCAGCTGCCTGGGGTTTACGGTTCGGATCCCAGGCGCGGACCCACACACCGCTCATCAAGCCATGCTGTGGTGGTGTCCCACATATAAAATAGAGGAAGGTGGGCACAGCTGTTAGCTCAGGGACAATCTTCCTCAAGCAAAAAGAGGAGGATTGGCAACAGATGTTAGCTCAGGGCCAATCTTCTTCACCAAAGAAAAAGGGGGTGGGGATAGTGAAGCTCAGGGAAGTTACATAACTTGATGGAGTCTGCAGAGTTGATAAGTGGTAGATGAATCTGTTTGGTGTCTGACCCCCTAAGCCCCGACTTTTTTCTTACACCGCCCTGTGAGGTAATGCCTGGTGATACTGAAAATATTCACCTATCAGTTCAGCCCCGATACCGACCAGTCAGAGAGGCCATTAGCTATAAACAACCCTGCAGCTCTCCTGGGTGATCACTTCCCCTGAGGTGAGGTTAGGTGAAGTCCAGAGGAGTGTGAACGGCTTGGTGATATAGCGACACTGCAGATCTAGAGCTCCAGAAAATGGGTGACTTCCTGTGTTCAACATTTATCCGATTTTATATATGATACGTAGTACTATTAAAGAAAAAAAGCCTTCATGTATAATTATATTTCGTTTGTATTTCTAAATAAGGAAAAATAGTTTTGTGATGGTGGTGTTGTGTCTTCCTTATAAATGGTGGGATCTTCCTCCCACTCCTTTGCTTCCCTTCACTCTCTTTCATCTGAGGCTGATATTTCTGGAGGCCACCCCCTCTTGCTTCCTTAGCGACCCTGCTCCATTATCTCTCTTTTCTTCAGGGTCTCAACCTGCCTTTTCTTTAAGTGCATAAGCATGTGTGTCATCTCTTATAAAAACGGAATATGAGACACAAGACAAACAAGATCCCCGTGGCCTCCCTCCTCTCCGTCTGGTTATGTCCATCTCATTCCTGGTCTTAGAAGGCAGCTCCTTGAAGGACAGGTCCTCATACAGTACCTGAACCTCCCACCTACCCTCCTCTCCAACCCTCTACAGTCCTGTCCTCTTGTAATGGCCACCTCTGTCCTTCAGACCACCAGATCCATTGTCCGGGATTCTCTTCTGATTCTTGACTGTGTGGGGCACTTGGTGTGACTGATGATCACTCTCCGCTCCATGAAGCTTGGCCCCCTGTTTCCTGAGCCCTTCCCCTCTCCTGATTGTTTTCCTGCCCCACCTGCTCTGTGTTACACTTCTCTGCATGTTCCTCTCCTCCTCCCAGACCTCAGCATCTTCCAGAATTCACCGTGAACTTGAACCCACTTCTCACTCTTCTCATTTGCCGTGGGGCAGATCACCTGTTTTCTTCTGCTACCACCTGTATGTCATTGATTCCTAAATCTGCAACTCCTTGAGCCCTTGCCTGACATATGTTCTAGGTATCTTAAACTCAGCGAGCTCAAAACTCCACTTCCACATCCAGCATATTCCTTCCATGTTCTCTGTCTCAATTAATGAATCCTACTCACCAAGTTTAAACTCTGGGAGTTGTTCTAGATTCCTCTCTCTTCCTCAGCCCCTGCATTTCTCTGATCACCAGGCCCTGTAGAAACTGTCTTCTCACACTCTCTTGAGTCTGCCCTCTCCATTGCTGCCCTGCTTCAGGCCCTCAGCCTTCTCTTGAGGATTACTGCAGTAGCCTCGTGACTGGTCTCTCTGCCTTCTGCCTGGCCTGCCTCCAATCCGTTCCCCACACTGCTGCCTTTCTAAAAGGCAAATTTGATCACGATTGCTGCTTAAAGTCTCTCAGCAGAGCCACTGCTCCTCCAGGATAAAATCTAAGCTCCCTAGCATGGCACAAAAGCTCCTTTGTGATCTGGGCTCTTCCTTCGAGTGTGATCCAAGTCTTCTCTGGGAGAAGGTCCTGGGCTCCGCTGTCTACCTCTACCCATAGCATCCCTACTAAAGGAAATGAATGGTTATAGAAACAAAATGAGAGGAAGGCTGGGAACAGAGAAGAGATTATGGAACTGTGTTGTCTAATACCATAGCCTCTAGTTGCAAATGGCTACTAAACACTTGAAATATGGCTAGTCCAAACTGAGATGTGCTGGAAGTGTAAAATACATGCAGAGTCAGAGACTTTATATGAAAAAAGAACATAAAATATCTCATTAACAAATTTTAATATCAAGTACATGTTGAAACAGTAATATTTTGGCAATAGTGGGTTAAATAAAATATATTATTAAAATTAATTTCACATGTTTCTTTTTACTTTTTTTTTAACGTGGCTCCTAGAAATTTTTAAATACCTGTGTGGCTCGCGTTATAGTTCTACTGGATAGCATTGTTAGAGAACATCTCGTTCCCAGGAGATGATCCTATAGGAGCCCATGGCTTTTTGAATGATGAAGTCAGCCCTACAGGGAGAGAGAAGCAGCAATTGCTCAGTTTCTTAAATCCAGAGGTATAAAGTGCTTTAGATAAGATTCAGAATCAGAGAAACAGATTGTGAAAACTGCAGCCAGGAGTCACAGGAACAGTGCACAGAGCTGAAGTCGCAATGAAAGCACATCTGTCTCCCCAGGCCCACCCCATCACTGCCAGGAGTGGGAAGCGGGGATACTCGCTCGTGTGGTCGAGGGAGGATTTGAGATAGGAGGGACAAGGGAAGGAAAAGTGGAGTCACATTCCTGGAGGCTTGCTACGTGTGAGGTAGGTGGAACACTGAGAGCCACGTCTGGGTCTCTGAGACCCCCTCCTACCACTGATCCTTCCCAGTGGCCTCGCTGCAGCTCCCCCACTGTCTGGCTCTAGGATCCTGAGAGAGTTAATTAATCAATGGGTCTTGAGCCTCAAGAACATGCACTTCCTAGTCATTGTGCATCAAACCAATGGCCTGTCAAACAATTGGTAAGTGCTCTACAGGAGTTAATTATGCCTTAAGACGCTGAGGGTAGCAACCTTGGATCAGGTGACCCACAAGGCTTTGAGGGAAGGGCATATGGGGTCTCAGAAAGACCCAGAAGACGGTGTGTTGTGTCCTAGGAGATATGGAGAGCCTTCTGTCTTCACAGAAGAAAGGCCAACTGGTGAAAGGAAACCAGAGCTTATCGTGGGAGCAGGAGGGAGCAACCTGGAGGAGGGGAGGAAACCATGGCTTGAGAGAAGAGGTCCTCAGGACGGGCTTCCGGTGCAGTCTGACGGGCAGCGTGACTCTGTGGTCTTTCCTAGCAGTTTGCATGCTGTGTTCTGCAGAGCCCTTCAGGTCTGAGAATAGTCCCCCTGAGCGATTGTTTTTATCTGCTTTACATATTAGGCATTTGTATAAGATTCTGTTGAGGGGAAAGTTTCTTGTGCTAAAAATTTGAGAGTCATACATCTATAGAATATGGCCTGAGAGGAGTGGTGACCACCCTGGTGCGGTTATTTCTCCCCCATTTGCAGGATGTGGGACCAGTGTCGGCCCTTTGCAGGAGGATTGGCTCCCTTGCATCTGTGCCTCAGTGACCCTCCGTCAGACTGACCATGCGTTTCCCTTCCCCGGGCAGTTTACCCAGGAAGCCGTAACTCAGCCTCATTCTTGGGTAACCGGGTTTTCACTTTGTGCCCCAGGTTCTACTTTGTCTCCCACATTCCCAAGAGCGTGCTTTGAGTTCTTGTGTAGGAATCCCAAATTGCCTTGAGTAAGGGTCCCATCGTGTATCTTCAAGCCTTCTTGGGATGGTAGTCTTGCCTCTGAGCTACAAGCCCTGGGATGAGTCCCTGCTGCTCCCTTCCAGGCCTCTTCAATACTGACAGCTCCAAGCAATGGGAAGGAAGCTCAGATAGTTTAGTAGGTATTTGTGGATTGAATATCTTGCCTGGCTACTGGCTGTTCCATGGTTCCAGACCCCTGGCACCAAACGTTGCTTGCTAGTTGGCTGCCCCACTGGTCTCTGAGTCCCGTTTGTACCATATGTGCGACTTGGGAGGAGAAGGGGAAGGCAAGTATAGGGCTGATTTTCCTAAGTGATCATACCTCCGTTTCTTTGTTTACAGTAGGAAGGCTGGTCTTAAGTGTGGATGAGAAAGGTGCTGCCTTTATGGTGTGATTTCAGAATCCATACCTCTCAAAGGGGCTCTTCAAATATCAGCAGTTTCTCTCTCCTGCTCTCTAATATTCGAAAGCCTATGTTATAAAAGCTCTGTTCCCTTTCCTCAGACCAGTATGGTTTAGAAGAAAAAGAGGACATGCTTTGGTGCTGGAAAGACCTGGTTTTGACTCATGTAACTGGCTGGCTATATGAATGTGAGCAAATTATTTAATCTTCCTGAACATCAGTTTTCTCACGTATGAAGTGAAATTAATAATACCTACTTGTTTTGTTATGATTTTGCTATGCGTAAATAAGACAGGATATGAAGTGTCCAGCACCAGGGCCTACTGCAAATTCTATGGAAGTGCTAACTTAAACTTAACAGACTTGTGCTCCTAACAGTGAATCATGTTAGAGACCCTTCTCTAAGACTGGTAAGAAGATAAGAAATCTGGGGTAGGGGGCCCAGATTTCACCTATCCAGGGGCACAAAAGGACCAGAAGAAAGTTGCCTTCACATTTTGCTTATGGCCAGTCCTGCCTAATGGTTTGCATTTGTGAAAATATCCATCTGGGATTATGAGTACAGCATGAAGCCATGGAAGAAAGGCATGTTTACATCCTCTGCCAGGGTAAAATAAGAATAAACAAAGGAAGTTTTTGAATCTCTGAATAGTCAGGTGCACGGCCATCAAAATAAACATTTATTTCTGTTCTTTGCTGATAAATTACAAATAAAGGAAGCCGCTAAAATACCCTGAAAAGGAAGATTCATATACAAATTAGACACTGGGGACAAATTTCACACTTATTTTGTTGGAGCCATTCTTCCCTTAACTGTGGGTGTTTGGGTAGTTCTTTTTTGTAGCCTTTTGTTGCTTGCAAGAAGGAGGAAAACGCTTTAGTATACTGAGGAAAGAATGGTTTTGACTGGAGGCAATATTGTTCTCACTGTGGGCCGACTTTCATATACTACAGTGATTGCTAATACATAACCGAGAAAACCCATTCACTGGAGTGCCATACACAGTGGTGAGATCGTCTGAGCTGACAGACTGCCACATCTGAGTGACGAGGGTTTGTTATAGGAACATGGGCAGTCCTATAATTTTTAAAGGGGAAAATGGAGGATGTTATGCTGGCTACTGTGACTGCTGATGTCTTGATCTAGATGGTCTTTGTCCTTTCTCATTTATTTCCCCTGTGAAGCCTGAATGGTGGACTGGGCTCAGTGTGCATTAGGCTTCCAGTGACTTCCCTGGCTCTTGATGGAATTGATCATCCCACTGTGATACCATAGCCTCAGTATAGTGTCATATTAAAATTGTGAACACTCAAGGAGAATATGTAAATCTGCTGCCTCAAAAATTAAAAATAAAAGCATTAAAATGTTATTTAGTGCTGGTTTGTGGTGTTGAACATATAAACTTATTTATTGTTCTGGTAGTCCCAGAGCAAGAACTGTTTCAGCTGCAATGGAGGATATCAGCTTAGGTTGCCATGACAACGTTATTTTATAACTTCCAAACTTTGGTGGATTTTCGCCTTCTGGACTCTTATGGATTGCATTTAAAATTTATAGTTATTTCTCATTTAGTAAGATGAGGCATATTTAGACATTGCTTACATAAATGCACTAGGAGTATCTTCATGAAAGGTACTGATATGAAATTGGAGCGTCGAATGTGGGCGTTGGAAAGGGGCTGGTGGATCCTGTGGTCTAACATCCCCCGAATGCAGGAATCCTTTCTACAGTATCCTGGTACAGTATCCTGGTCAGACGGCTGCCATTTGAACTCAGACAGGAATGAGGAGTTAACAGTTTTGTGGTGCCGAGGAGTTCTGCTGACAGTAATCTGTGATGCTCCTAGATCTTAAGCCTCTTTAGATTTGGACCTTGTCTCATTTGTGGTTGTAACCAGTACTCGTTATCAAGCACAGGTGGACAGAAACACGGACATCTGCTTCCCCGCAGCCTCCCCATTGGTCTTGCATTGCCCTTTGGAGTGCCACAGCATAGACGGGCACCTTCTGTGTGTGGGAGCTCTTCAAAGGCTTGACCGTGGCTATTGTGTCTCCTCCTTCAAGTCTGCTCTTTTCAGGGTGATGGGTCCCAGTTCTTTCGACTGAGATTTCCCATCCTCTTAACACTCTGGGCCCCAGTCACTCTGCCCGTGTTACTTTACAAGTGATATCTGGAACTCAACACCCTACTCCTGAGCTCTCTGAGCCCTAGAAAACACGGGGCCGCTGATCACTCCCTAGTTCAGGCACCTTGTATTTATCTAATCAGATATTGTGTGGGCCTCCATTTTAAATCAGGGGCAGCAAGTTGCTCGTTTATATCCAAAGTCGAATAAAACTCCAAGTCCTTTTCTTCACAGCTGCTACAAAGCCTGGTCTCCCTTCTGTCCTCCCTTACATTTACCCTCGTTACATTTTCTCTCTTTCTGTCAAATCATTTTTCCTCTCTATCCAGACATTTTTGAATTCTAATTTTTTTAATTCAATCTATTATTGATACTTCTTTCCCTTATTTATCAGTTACACATTTGAGAATGGTACTTTCTCTGTTGTTGATAAAATGTCAACCAAGACAGGCCAAAGATAGAGCCTGTGACTTTCTACAAGATGCTTCTTGACATTATTATGCAAATTTTGTTAGTTGTTGTTGTTTTAACTAGTTTGATCATCTTTCACTTGTGTTTACTTTCTTGCCAGGAAAGACTGAGTCAAATGCCTTAGTAATGGTGTTGTTTTTGATCCACTTATTGCATAGAACCTCTATTATGAAGTGTAACAAGATTAATTTGGACTAACTTTTGGATTGCATTAATTTTTCTTTTGAGAAATTTATTAAAGAGCATTTCTAAATAACCTTATTTTTAATTTGTTTTAAAATAAAATAACAATTTTGTAAAATAAATTCATGCCTCACCTATAATTTCAACTCCTATGAACTCGTTTGGTTCAGAGGAATTGCTTTTTAGTACATCATTCAGTTCTCTTTATGGGATTGTTGCTCTGAAAACGGATTGGTGGGGTGACAGGAAGTCACTCCTTGGGTGTTGCCCCCACACCTCATTGTAGTCACAACTCCTGGGACAGACAGTAATCAGGCTGAGGCACGTCTAAACAATGTGCTGATGTCTACATAAATGGCTCCACGACAGTATCACTAACATGACCGTGATGGAGAACGCACTGATGGCGTCACCTTACTAATGAGTGTGTTTCCTCTGAGTGGAAAATTCTGTATTATTTGAAAAGAGATTTTTTCCCCCTCACAAACTCTTTGACTTTTTATGTTAACATCAGATGTCTTTCAAATACCTATATGGTGCTGTCGGTACTATATTTTGTTGTATTCATGTACAAAATAGTTTTTTACATGCTTTTTACCTTCGACTCGATGGAAAGAAAAAATAATTAAAAAAAATAGTACTGAGGAACCCAAATCATAATGCGTCAAGGAATAAACTGTTGCTTTATAAAAATACTGGTATTTGTGTAATACTTTATATTTTGCAAAGTATTCACATGTTTTCTTTTTTGAAAAAATTTTTTTTCTGATTGTAAAAATAATGCATACTCATTGAATTTGGAAGAGATACTGAAATGCATAAAAACTAATTAAAAGTCAGCTAAAATTTCATCACCCAGAGATTGTCATTGTTACTATCTGGTGCGTTTTCCTTGCAAATATGCATGTACATGTGGTTGTGAGTATGCGTGCATACACGTGTGTGTCTGTGTGTGTGTATGTTTAAACTAGCCTCGTGGTGGACCTAGGAAGTTTATACTAAACAATCAGTGTGACACACTAGTTAAAAGTGCTTTGGAATCAGGCACTTTGCCATTCCAGTCCTGGCTGTGCTACTTATGTAGTGACTGTAAATTGCTTCAAGTATCAAAAGTTCGGTTCCTACTTCTGTAAAATGGGGATAATAATAGCATGCATCTAGTAGGTTTATTGCAAGAATTAATAAGATAATGGATGTGGAGTACATAGCATGTTGCCTGGCTCATAGTAAATGCTCAGTAAATGTGAGCTGTTATTGCTTTACAGGGTTTCTTGTCTGCTTTCCTCACTTAAATTCTAGGATAGCAATTTCCCTTGTCATAAAATATTATTTGAAAAATATTTGGAATGACTGCATACATTTCAATATATGAATATATCTTAATGTAATCATTTCCGTATGCTTAGACCATTTCCAGTGCTTTGCTGTCATAAAGAGCACCCCAGTTAATATCCTTTACATTATTTTTGTGCATAGACAACAGATTCAAAATGAATTACTAATGGTATTTTATGGAGAGGTGGAAAAAAACTAACAATTTCTTAGTGTCTACTAGTGTGCCAGGTTATATTCTAGGTTTTTTACGTAAAAATTCTCATTTAACTCTTCCACAACCCCTTTGAGGTAAATCTGCTACCCCCAGTTTCCAGATGAAAAAGCTCTGAGGGGAGATCAGCAGTTTGCCCAAGGTCACAGAGTTAGTGGTGGTGGAGATGGTGTTCGAAGCCAGCTGTCTGATTTCAAAGCTTAAGCTTGTCCTCTCTGGCATGCAGTTCGTACCTATCTTTTTAAGGCTGGTGGAATGAATAGTTACCATTGTGCTTTTTAGAAAATGTCACTTGGTGCCACATAAAAGATAGGACACTTGGCTGGAATTCTTGGCTTCCTCAACATAGTACCTCTTGTGTGCGTATGTTCTTATATGTTTTGGAATCAAGCCTCATTAAAATAAGGTGTTCACTAAAGGAAATAAAACATTCATATGATTATTTGATGAAAGCAAACCTCAGGGAAGAAAACATTTATTTAGTCAATCATACAAAAGTTGTCTTTGTTTTAGTAGCGTGGACTGTGCCACAATTACTTATCTCCCTAGGAATCAGAGTATTTCACGTAAGTCAGTATAGGCATTAAACAATAATAACAGCCAAAGTAATTGATGCTGTCAAAAGGCATTGTAAGTTTTGTTACTTGTATATTAGGGATTGAAAGTTAAAATCTTTAGCCTTAGTGATAAGATGCTACATCAGGAAAGAGCTGTAATAATTGCTTTAAGTTGGGGGAGACATAAAGTATAGTGGGATAAACCCCCAAAGAATTACTTGGTGAACTGGCAGGTTGTCTTTAAAAAGTCAGCCATTTGGAACATTTATCTTGGCAGCTCTCAAATCTGACTTACAGCGTGTAGTGTGGCTTTCAATTTTGTAGGAAAAATGCATAATTAACGTGAAGATCAAGGTATAGGTATTGCCAGTCAGTACCTAACACAGTTTCTTAGAACAAAGGAACAATTGAAGTTGTCTTTTAATAGGATAATCCTGGTTTGTCATTTTGTAGGTTTCAGTTCTTAGTAAAAATGAAAGAAAAAAAAAAAACCCTAGTAGTAATATTTCATATTCAAGAAGTACTTTGTTGCAGAGTTTATAACCAACTATTGTCTAGTCAATAAAGCTATCTTTGGTTTTTGAATGCTTGAATTTCTATAGCCCTTGAGCTTACACATTCTTGCCTTAGAATTGTTCCAGTTTTCCTTAAGTCACTTTAGTCCTTGCAAGGGAGAAACAGGGTCACTCAGAGCCCTATAACTAAGAAGGTTATGGGTCTTGACAGAACATGACCACAAACTTGGCCTATTGAGAGTGTGTCCCCCATGGTTGTGTTGCAGGTGGGAAGGGCCCAAAAAGTTAAATTTGGGCTCTCCACACAACTAGTGAGTAGTTGGAAGTCTGAACAGAAAGCTCGATATGGCGCCTGCAGATGGGACTCAAGATGTGGCACCATTGCTCAGTAGCTGTCTAACCCTGGAGGTGCGGGCCAAGCGCTTCCCTGTCTCTGAGCCCTGGCTCCCGACCTCAGCTCTCCCATGGAGATAATGACTACTGCAGAGTCGAAGGTCATTTGGAGGATTAAATGTGCTGAGCAACCGCTTGGTTAACTCAGAATTGCTTTTATGATTAGTTTCTAAGTAATTAGTTTATGGCCACAAGTTATCCTTCTCAAGGAAGAGCTGATTTACCATTTAAAATATTTTCAAATGAATAATATGAATATTTGTAAAATACATATAAAAATACACCACTTCTGGGACTGACCTCATCACACCTTCTTAACTCTCTGCTTATACTTTATCCAGTAATAATGGGACAGGTCCTTTCTCTGCCCTGGAAACCCCTGGTGCCTCACTTGGAATCTCTCCAAGCATGGACGCTCACTCCCACGGCATATTCCTTGATAAGGGGAGGAGGCCCTTGACGTCAATAGGTGGTTCCTTTGAACACAATAAAGACCTTTATCAAAATAGGCATTTAGATATATTATGTTTATTCCAAAATAGAAGCAAAACTTGTGTATTTGATGTATTATTTTCACTTACAATGACAAAGCCTCAAAGAAAAAGACTATCAGGTAGAAAAATGTATTCCAAGGTTGCATTATAAACACATAGGAAACTCTTTGATTATTAAAGTAATCGTGTTGCTGGAGGGGAGAAGGGAAGAGAATAAGAAGTTAGGAATTTTGGCGCTGATAGTTGTCCATGTGAGCTTTTCGACGTCTCTCTTGGTTTCCCCAGCCCTGGCCATGTCGCAAGGGTGCAGAAAGCGATCTTGAGTCTGGCACCAAGAGAGTAAATCCCACCCCTGGGGCTGCACTTACTCCCTCTCCCCGGGCTGCTGTGGGCTCACCTCTCAGCCTTTTGTTGCCTCCAGACAGTCATGGTGGCCCTTTTTCTCAGTCCTTTGGAAGGACAAGATTTGTTCACTGGCCACCCTAGCTCGGCCTATTCTGTAGGACCTTTATGAAGGTGTTTCAGGCAATTACTGATTGAAAAGTCTCTGTGGCGTCCCCCCGGGACGGGAGTGAGTGAGCCAGGTGCTGGACGTTTCAGACAAGCCCTCGTGACCGCTTAGCAGTAGGGAGCCACTGGAAGGTCCCCGGAGGTCCAGACTCCTTTAGCATGCCAGCCGAGATGGCTAAACCTGCCAGCTATACAACTCTTGAATCAATTTCTAAATTTTGTCTCCTTCTATGCAGGAAACTATTCTGAATTTCCCTCATTTGTTTTGGTACCACATTCCATTCAGCTCATTTCTTCATCAGCTCTGTCTTGAGCATCTGCCCTGTACCAGGCACTGTGAGAGGAACAAAGAGTAAGCAGACGCTGAAAAGGAGAGACCATTACATACCCAAGGTAGAAAGCAAGGTGTGTCCCCAGACCTGAGAGGAGGGAGAAGTTAAGTCTGTAATGATTTTTTTTTGCACTGTACTTTTTGCAGTAAATTGTACTACATAAAAATCTATACCAATATTCATTTATGTAGGAAATCCCATTATAATGAGAATTCCTGTTATTTGTGACTCGGGCAAGCATCATGAGAACACAATTCCAATATAACAGAGGACTTGGGACAGTCCCTTGGAGTGAGCTGAAATGGGATTTGACCTATATATCAAGCTTTTCATGGTTTTGATATTTTTCATTGCCACATGTCAACAAATACCTGACTTGATAGTAAAGCCAGGTAAATCAATATTTCTTGCTGTAGTCAAGGTACAACAACATATATCCAAGGGCAACATATGCCAACAGCCATAATTTGTTGAGTACGTATATTTTATCATAAACCTAACTGATTGAACTACCTTCAGATGAATACAATGAAAATATCAACATAGCTACCTTAAAAAAAAAAGAAAAGCCAGAGAATCTATGATCTTGTCCCTCGCCCTTCATTTAAGCAGTCCCGTTATTTCTTTTGCTCACTTTAATCATAAGGAATGACAGTATGAAGAGGTCTTGATTGTGGTAGCTGTGGTTTCCTTCTCTCTGCGCTGGTGGGTCTGCTTTAACCCTTCTCCCAACTCCCGTCCCGACTGAGGATTTCTGAACACAGCAGCAGAGGAGCGGGTACAGGTGAACTCAAGAGTCTCAGACTGTAGGAAGCCAGTCGTTGTGATGGAAGGGAGAGTGGGGTAGAACCCTGTACTTTCTTTTTTTCTGAACTTTGAACTGTTAGAAGATTTCTGAAAGTTGCTTGTTAGAAACTCGCAATGTTTCTATAAACTAATGGCCTGAAGCATCAACTTAGAAACACCAGCAAATTTATTTACTGTTATCAGAAAAGCCTAATTTTCCTTCCCTGTGTCCTATGGATAGAAGAGTGACTGTCATTTTGGGGGCTCCTACTCTGTGTTAAGCACTTTTAGTATCTCACCTCTCATAGTCAAAATGATGCTTTCAGGCAGATGTTTTTATTTCCATTTTATGAGCGACTTGGGCTGCTAAGTAACTTATCTGAGAGCACCAAGCTAGAAAGTGTATAAGCAGGGATTTGAACCTAAGTTTGTCTGATTCCAAAGCCTTTTCACTTTTTACATCAAGCGATTTACCATAATATATCATGAGATTGAAAAATGATCTTTTTCAAATTGTTAAAGTAATACATGCTGATTATAGAAAGTTTGGGAAGAAGAGAAAATTATAAAGAAAAAGGAAAAAATCACCCATAATTCTTCACCCCAGGGATAATTGCTGCTAAAATTTTAATTTTTTTCTTTCTAGGCTTAAGAAAGCCATAATTTTATACCCAAGAGAGTACTTCTCGTCAGAGTTGTCATCTTTGAAGTTTATGCACATACTCCAACTATGTTGCTGTTGCTTAAAACGTTTTTGGAATCCCTTTCGGAGCCAATTTAGAAACTGAATTCTCTATAGATTCCCATGCACAGGGTGCTTTGGCAGAGACATAACAAAGACGGTATATCTGTTACCTGAATACCTATCAAAATAATATGTTTTTATGTGTTCTACCATTTTGTCCCTTCTAAAATTATATGCTGCAAATATTTAACCATCCTGTAAAGAATACCATCATTGCCCTCTTTAAGAACCATAAACATCTTGTGCTGACTTCTCTTGTGGTAGGAGATGGACTTTACCAAAACACTACTTCCTCCCGTGTCAAAGATTGATGGATATTTTGGGGTGTGTTTAAAAGTCTTTATTAAAAATTAAATCTATAAATGTTTAATATCTCATTTGACAACTCATGTTATTTATTACATTGTCAATGCAACAGTGTTTGCCTTTTGTGGTACATAAAGAAAATCAGAAAACTGTTTTTGTCGAAAGTTTGAAAAGCATATTTTAAAATCAGTTTCTTTTTAATGGAAGTATTATACTCACTGAATTATTCCCCTCCAAGGAGTTTCTGTGAAAGCAAATATATCTAAGAGTGATGAACTGATCTTTAAATAAAGTCAGTAGCATCTTGTGTTGAAGTCAGTGTTTTTCAAAGCAGCAGGCATGCATGCGCACTCACACACACATACATAAAAGAAAAGATTGCTATCAAAATGGCCATTGGTATACTTTATTAAAGTCAAGACAGTCAAGTAGTTAAGTGCCGGCTGCCTTCTCATCTCTTTGGTTTATTGCATATAACACTATTACTTTTAGAAAACAAACCTAACCCTCAACCCAAGCATCTCACTTATTGTCTGGTTTCTGCTGTATTTTCACAAATGTTTTTATCTGCTCCATCATCTTAGTGTGGCCCCGCCTCCCCCAGACTACTGGGGACCTGGGACACGGGGACCCTGGATCTCGGATTGGTGCAGAATTCTTTGGGGCCACTCCCAGGGTTCAGATTGGGGCAGACCGGGCATGCACAGTTGTCTTAAGGGCTGCACTCTTCCCTGGTCTTCTGATTGCCAAAATTTCTTGCCATACAACTTCATCATGCTCACAGAACTAGTTACAAAGTGTGGGCCACGTCTTGTGTTGATATCCTGGCCACTATTCATGGTGCGTGGCGCCGTGTTCAGTCAATGTTTGTTAGATAAATGAAGGCTTATAATATATTCTCTCAAAAATGGACTGTTGGGGGAAAAGTTAGTCTGATTGAAAGGGAGAATAGAATTGCAGATTAGAATCTCAAGGCTTAAGAGCCTCTAGGTCAGTCCTCTCATTTAAAGATGAAACCCAGAGAGTCAGCTGACTTGGAGAAGTTCACCCAGAGAGTTGATGCTGAGCCAGGCACAGCATCCAGTATCCTGAGGTCCTGTCTTGTCCTTTCCAGAGCTCACTCCTTGTTGTCATTCCCCGGATGTTTCATGGAGCTTGAGCTGACTGCGGGATCAGTGACCCGAGCATTTGAAGCCCCACACAGTGCTTAACAGAGCATTGGATGCACAGGGATTCTCAAGGAACACTTGAAGCAGTTGTTGACTTACTGAGTGATTGGTCGGTTGGCTTATGACCCTGGCCCCTGTCTCTCTGCCTTAGTGGTTACTAGCTGAATGGCAAGTTCCCTGGGGTTGTGTGGATATTATAGGCTATCTCTTAGAGAGGAGAATATTACAGCAACAATAATAACAATAGTTACCATGTATTTGTGATAAATTAAGCAGGACGTCATTGTGATTTAGAGTCCAGGCTCCAGTGCCAGATGGTCACAGTTAGAATCCCAGATCCACCACTTATCTCATATATTTTTATGAGACAGGTGATTTGACCTTTCAGTGCTTCGTTTTCAGTATCTGCAAAATGCCAGTGGTAATAGTGCCCACCTCAGAGTATTGAAGAGTTAGCCCATTTGGAGCCCTAGAGCAATGCCTCACTATTTCTAAGCGAGCAATAAATGTTAGCTATTGTTGTTATTAAAATATTACTCTTTTTTTTTTTTTCTGGTGAGGAAGATTAGCCCTCAGCTAACATCTGTTGCCAATCCTCCTCTTTTTGCTGAGGAGGATTGGCTCTGAACTAATATCTATGCCTGTCTCCTCTACTTTATATGTGGGACACCTGCCACAGCATGGCTTGATAAGTGGTGCATAGGTCCGCACCCGGGATCTGAACCTGCAAACCCTGAGCCGCCAAAGTGGAGCGCACGAGCTTAACCACTACACCACTAGGCTGGCCCCCTAAAATATTACTCTTGTGTGCTAAATTCATTGCATGAATTATATTATCCTGTCTTCTCAAGACTGGATAGTGAGGAAGGTACTATTATTATCCCGCATTTTACAGTTGAGTAAACTGAGGCACAGAGAGGTTCTCTACCTACACAGCTATTAAGTCACAGGTAAGGCCCGATTCCATGTCTGCCTGACTCCGGATCCTGTGCTTGGGTGTGGATGTGATGATGAAATTGTGGTGTGGCTGCTAAATGTGAGATCTGACCTCCCAAATTTCCTTTTTCCCTAGAGCGCTCCAGAACCCAGGCTGCTTTCAGGAATATCTCCGTGGATTCCCAGGTAGGTAGAGATGGTCCTTCCCTTCCCCATATCCTCCTCCTGTGCACATGGCCAGCTGGGCCTGCACCTGCAGCTGACTCCAGGAGGCCTGGTCACAGCCTTTGTCAGCCTCTCGGGGTGGCAACCCCCGAGTCCTTGTTTATAGGTGTGTAGACTGAAGTCACTCATGATGGGGCGGGGGAGGGGCGGTGGGCCTGGGCGCTCCTCCCCCATCTACATCCCCTTCTCCACCTGCATCAGCATTTCTACGGATTTCTTTAGAGTAGTTTCATGCATGGAAAATACTTCAAAGTATCAAAAGAAAAGTCTTTTGTAGATGCCCTTGAGATGTAGAAAGGGATCGTGGTGAAGAGCGGCGGGCCTTCCCACCCCACAGTGGTTCCCATGTTTGCTCTTGTTGCTGTTGTTGAAGAACTTGCTCCAATGAATCCAGAAGTCTGGCTTGCAACCTTCGGTGCTCACTCAGCCTTGAGTGGGAGTGGAAGGACACAGGCTTTTGAGCCAGACAGCCTGGCTTTGCACCCCGCTTCTGCTGCCTAGTAATTGTGCGGTCTTTGCATGCCGCCTGCTTCTCTGATCCCCGGCTTCCTCCTCTCTGAGATGCGGAGAATTATACCCATCTTGCAGAGTTGTTGTGATGTGTCTAGCTCACGTGTGTTGAGTGAACTATACAAGATTGGCATTCAGTTACATGCTGATTATTATTGTCATCAGTTATTGCATTTGAATGGGTTCTTCAAAAGTATTTGCTGGACAGGAAGCGTGTTGTTATTTTTGGTTCATCACACTTCCTCTGAAATATTTTTATTTCTTCCCCCAGCAATCTTGCTTATTTAAATTAATTTGCTTAGCAAGCCATATATTCATTGTGAAAAGATCATCTCTGGTTCAAATCCTGTCAAATTATTGTAAATTCCAAATTGAGGTAGTCCAAATTAATGAGGTCTCATTGCACCTGGATATTTCCATGAATGTGTAATCTAAACTTGATTCTTTTTCCATAACCCTGAAACTTTAGTAGTGAGACAACTGTAACTTTTTGAAAAGAGCCATTAACACTGGTGGCAGTGGTTGTTTTCCATGAATGGAATAGAATATTTTACTTCCTCATATCTGAAATCTGAATCACCATGAAAATACTTTCTTTATAGGTGTTCAAAGAGAATTATTATGGAAAGTACTGGTTGATTCCCTCTCTCTCTCTCTCTCTCTCTCTCTCTCTCTCTCTCTGTGTCACACACACACTGCTTAGTTTTTCTTTCCATTAGGCCACTGAAGAGTTACTATGTAAATTCTGGCAGCTTTCTCCCCATCAGACAAGCAAGGGCAAAATCAATTCCTGTTTTCTTGGAATGTACCAAATAATCAGAAACTCTGTTTATTCTGCTGGAAGGCAACGAACAGCTTGATGGAAAGATGTACCAATTGAAAACAATTCTGATCATATTTCTCTCAGGAGAATGAGATGCCTCCAGCTGTCTGTCACTAATCATATTAGAGGTGGAAAGCAGGAATGTTTGGCCTGCAAAAGATTCCTCTAATTGCATGTTGGAACACGACTTTTACTGGCTGCTTATCCCAGAATGGTGACATTGAACGTCCATTCTGTAACTCATCTTGCCAGTTGGTAGTAGTCTCAAACATATGTCACGTGAGCACACTTAAGGAATTTTCTAATTACAGTTCAAAGGCTTTCTTTTATCTTGCTATGCTCCTTCTACAGACATCACTGATTGAAATGATTTCTCCCTCAGCATAATCCTGTTGCCAGCAGTTGCAAAAGAGTAGGGAGATGGCACATGAAACTCACAATAACTGAAGAGGTGTCCGAATTCAATTAGGAAGAGGCCTCTCCCATGTGGATGCCTAAGCCATATAAACCCGTTTTAATTGTGAGCTGTGGTACTTATCTGCCGTGTTTATTTTGGATGCACGTGCCAAAGCTGGATTTAGACCAGAACTCCAGATCTTCGAGCCCTAATGACTAATTTGGGTATCCATTGAATCCCTTAATTCATTTCTTAATTAGTTCTCCCAGAATTAGAGTTGCTTGGTTACAACCACTTTCACAAAATTTTCATAAATCAAAACAAATGTACATAGATTCCCCTATGGTTCACACATTTTGCCCTGGTCTTAAAGAACTATTCTTATTGTTATCAAAATAATAAAAACAATGCCAACAACAAAACTAACATGTTGTCAGGCAGCATAGTAGAGTATGGACGGAGGCACCAGGAAGCTTGGTTTCAATTTCCGGCTCCACTACTTACAGCCGTGGGACCTTGGTCAGGTTACCTTCCCTCTCTGTGCCTCGGTTTCCTTTGGTAAAATGGGAATAATAATAGTACCTGTCACATAGGGTTGTTTTGAGGATTAAAACAGCATTGTATATAAGAACTGATATGCAGAAAGTGCCTGGCACTATAATAAATATTATTATGTTTATTATCAATAAGACAGTGGGAGACCAATGAGCAGGTTTTGCTGGCGTCACAATATGTCATCGAAGTATGTCCCATTTATGCAGTCCATTTGGAGATTATTCATGATGGTAAAGAAATGCTGGAGACTCCGAAGTTGGAATTGGTCTCTGTTATTTGTATTTGTACTCCTCAGTTGGGTTATAGGATTAACATTTTTGGTTTCCATGCTTGATCAATGTGTGTTAACTTGAAACCTTTTGGTGAAAAATTTCTTTAAAATTTGAATGAACATTTTGTTCTCCCAGTAGACACAATATTGACCTTCATTAAAAGGAAAAATGTGGGGCCGGCCCCGTGGCTTAGCGGTTAAGTGTGCGCGCTCCGCTGCTGGCGGCCCGGGTTCGGATCCCGGGCGCGCACCGACGCACCGCTTCTCCGGCCATGCTGAGGCCGCGTCCCACATACAGCAACTAGAAGGTTGTGCAGCTATGACATACAACTATCTGCTGGGGCTTTGGGGGGAAAAATAAATAAATAAAAGGAAAAATGTGATTATATGTAAAAAGTATGTATGTGGGGGGGAGAATTTGGGAGGAATTGGTATTGGAAATTTTCAAACTGTTTTTTAACAGAGTTAAATGCATTTAATATCATGGTTCAAATTTAATGAGTGTGCAGGAGTGCAAGTCTAGGGAAAGATAAATCTAGTCATTTAATGAGCTTTCCTCATGGCTACATAAGAGTTAGTTAATATTAAAAGTGATTGCCAAGCGATACACTAGAATTACCTTCCCTTAGGTTTTTTTAAAAATTAAGTTAAATAGTACCCAGCAGTTCCACTCACATGTGTGTGTATGTGTGTGTATTCTAGAGAAATATATACTCATGCATCCAGAGACCGCTGTAAAATGTTCTTAGCAGCATTGTTTGTATTAATTTCAAATTAGAAATGTCCAAAATATCTATCACTAGTAGAGTGGATGAATAAATTGTGGTATAATCATAAGATTGAATACTATACAGCAATGAAAAAAGAATAAACTAGAGCTACACACAATAACACAGATGTATCTCACAGACCTAACGTTGAAAGAAAGAGGATACAAAATAATACATAGCACTCTTATTCCATTTATATAAAGTGTGAAAACAGACAAAAGTAAACTCTTTTGCTAAGGGGTACACGCATAAGTGGCTAATACTATAAAGAAAAGCCAGGAATTTATTACTGAAAGAATCTGGATAGTGGTTACTTCCGAGAGAGGGGACACTGGGGAAGAGAAGGGACCTGGAGGGCTTCTGGGAGTGCTGGCAATGTTCTGTTTTTTGACTGGGCTGGTAGTTACATGGGTAATATCCAATGTATTACATGAAACATTAATGTTTTATGTGCTTTTCTGGTTGTGGGTTATATAGATCATAATTTAAAAAGTTTTTTAAAATGCAAAATAACTGTCTTTTTGACCTGGGTTGGTTTGTCCTTTTAGTTTTGTCCTGCATAGTTTTAGGCCTGGAGGTTCCTGTGATTCTAAGTGGCTCTAGAAGTAAACTGCTGCCTGGCTGTGTGGTACAGTGGCCTCCAAAGTGGGATGTGGACCCCATGGAGCTCTGGAGAGGATTCATTTGGGTGGGAAAGAAATTGATTAGAACTTGGATTTACTTTCATTTTATTATCATGCAACATTATGATAACTGGTGGTGATTGTGTTGACACTGGCATCGTCCCTGGGTCCGCATGTCAGGTGGCTGGGTATCACCTGGAGGGAGGGAGGTGAAGCCTCCCCTTCACAGTGGCTTCCCTACTGGTTCATCAACTTTGTCTATTTTGCGAAGTATATCATGCCTGGTTAACTGGATTTACAAACTCTATATTTTAGTTTCAACAAACCCTCACAAACTAACAGAATCTTAAAAAGATTCTGCAGAGAATTCCCATAAATGGAAGATAATTTTAGTATTGTAGGCAACAAGAAAATGGCAAGGTTTAGCATGAACTCTTTGTCAGTCACATCATGAGGTACTGACAATGACTATCGAATCAGATCTTGCAAGAAGCTGGACCTCAAAATGCTAAATTATCTGAAAGACATATGGATTATATCCACTGCAGGTAATCAATCATGAACTTCACCCCACATTTGCCTTGAGATAATCATTTTTAGCAAAACATTACATCAAGTCTGCCATTCCCTTTTTCTATTTTGTTCATGTTTCATTAGGTATATAACATGTTAATATAATAATATATGTATATGAATTATAAACAAACAGCCAAACGTATTTGGGGATACATGTTCAAAACATGTAAAGTGAAAACATCTTGGACATCACGGCCATGTAGTTCAAAGCCTGCTCCCTGCTAATAGCTAAAATGGGTAGAAGAAGGTAAACTTGCTACCCATATCAAAAGGAGGCACCTCTTGGGCCTAATTTCTTTTTATTAGTAAGTATCAACACTAAGGCAATAGCTTATATATTTTACTTTATTAAAACTTTTCCCAAGCCCCTGGGTTGGAGTTGGTGTAGGAGAAAATGAAAAGATAGACAGATAGATAGATAGATAGATAGACAGACAGACAGACAGACAGACTGACTCAGAATAGCTCTGTTATTCTCTTTTGTTTATATTCCATGTACGATTCCCTTTAACTAAGGATTTTGTATGTTAAAAAAAGAAAAGAAAAGTTGAATACCATCAGATAGGCTTTCCCAAGACAGGAGGAGTAATAGAAGGTGCTAAGTGGCACATGCATCATGGCTTGTAGTGGGAAGGATGCTTGACCAGCAGTCAGTGGACCTGGCTTCTAAGCCTGGTTCTGCTCCTTGCCAGTGGCCAGGCCACAGCACACAGGCAGGGCTGTGAGCTGCCATTGCTTCTTCTCTATCATCACGGTGATAAGAGCAACCCTTCCCTGGCCTTACAGTGATCACATGTGAGAACATCTGTAAAACATAGTTTCCTACCAACATAAGGAATTATGATCCCATCCCTTATACTTCTCCTTTAACAAGATGTAATTTTTTATTAAAGTGCTGATGTCTTTAACCTACAAGGTTCTTTTGATTATAAGCTACAGAAACTAACTGACTAGCTTAAACCAAAAAATAATTATTTTTAAGTTTTTTTAGGAAGGGTCCTGGGGTGTCTCACAGAGTTGAAGCAAGGATGGAACCATCAAACTGCATGAGGGGCCGCAACCAGAGAGGCTCTTGGGGTCTCAGCAGAGGGTTTTGTGGCCCTCTTCTCTAAGATACCACTGTTAATGTGATCCAGCGCTGATGACTGCCACCCTCTGGGTTCACGGTTCCAAGTCTGAGGTCCCTAGAAGAGAGAATCTAATTGGCCCAATTTAGGTAGCCTGACCACCTTTTGACCACCGAGGCTCAAGTGAGGGGACATAGTCACATAGTATGGACAAGATTCTTGGGAGCTCCAGCCCCACATATCTGGGCCATCTCAGAAAATCAGGGATCCCTTTGAGCCTTTATCTACCACTGGTATTAATGCTGCAATAGTTGCTAATGACTCAACGTTCTTTAAGGAATTTTACTAAAAAGAACCAAAGAACTAGAAACACAGAAATATATATGAGTGTTTTCTTCAATAAATGTCAACGCACCTAATCGAGCCTGGACTTCTCACATTCTTCTTTAGGTGGACACTGGACTTGAAGTCACTCTCATTAGATGCTGAAAATTCTCTGTAGGTCCCAAGGGGTGTCCTTCCACTTAGGCTGCTTCTTTAAGGTTTCGCTCCACTTCTGCCTTTAGCTACTGCTTTACCTCTTGTTAGAAAGAAGGCATTAAATCAATGGAGCATTCCTAATGCTGATGCTGTTCACTCCCTTCACTGACAGCCTGACTTTATGCCAAGGTAAAAAGAAGAGTCTGCTTACCATAGGCAGGTCATCATACTGCTCCACAGCCATTCCTAAACAGATGTGTATAGCTGTTCCTCACACCAGACGGATATTTGATACGTAGCATTTGTCCCCCCAGGGCTCAAGCAATTACTTGTAATATTTCAAGAATGGAAATGATGAAAATGTTTATATGCCTGAAAAATTGATGCATATCTTCCAAAACAACTTAAACATTGCTTTCAAATATTGCCCTGACAAGCCCTAGAGTATTGTCACCTTTGGATCATTCACTCTGAAGCTATAAAGAGTGCTAAAATGCCTTGTGTTTAAGCACATATACATGTGAAATAACTGAATTTTATACTGTTAATACACAGTGAAATTTTCTTTCTGTAAAAAGAAAATTCTTTTCTTAGATAAAGTGCACCACTAAAGAAAGAGAGATGGTAATAACAATCATTATTTTACTTAGCCTCCATTTTCCAAAGTGCTGAGTTAACAACGTAATCTATAGTTCATACTTTTTAACCAACTCGCAATACATTGCCCACCCAGTGCCTCACACTGGTTGCAAGGATGATTTCTTATTTGTCCGATTTTAAGTGCCGACCCATGAAATGTTAAAGGTGTATTGGCAGCTGTTGTCTGAAGGTTTGCAGGTGTCCTGACTAATGCTTTGAAAGACAAGCATTAGCAATAAATCGCAGCTTACATAATTTTTCAATAAAGTAATGGAAAGGATTTTGCATTCTGGGTCCTCTAGGCTTCGGTATTTGGAAGTTACTTACATGGGAAATTAAAGTAAAGGGGTGAAAAGTTCTCAGGCTTTAACCCTTGCACTTTGGGCAGCTGTAGTCAATAGCAAAAGCTTCTTGGTAGCTTTGTTCTCCTAACCCTGAGATCTCTTGGCTCTGGGAACTGACAAGGTGCCAAGTATAGGCCTAATTGCATTCCTCGTTCCTGAGAAAAAAATCTCAAAGGAATTTTTCTTTTCTTTCAAAGGAGTACCTTGAACATTAACATTTGCTGGAATAGCAAAATTGTTTATAAGACTTCTGCAAAGTTTTCTGGAAAGAGAGCTTGAAGAGGGCTCTGGCAGCCAAGCCAATTAAGAGGTATGTGTTGCTTACCTAAAGCAACAAAGAGTGAGGGAGATGAAATCAAAGGAGGGGATATCTGGCTTGGTCCTCTACGAGCTTGCTCTCTGATTAACGAGCTGATGTCCTCTTTGAGCTGATGTGATCTGCTCAAAGACTTAGCAAGATAGTACATGATATATTCAGCTAGCCCCATAACAGACCACTGACTATCTGAGTGTGAGCTCTGTTCACCAGTATTCCCAGTGCTGTGCCCTTCTCCTGGTACATAAGAGATGTTCAATTAGTATTTGTTGAGAGCAGGAATATGTTCAGGCAGGTCTTTCTGTGATGTATATATTAGTGAATTTTATACTGGGCCAGATGTACTCTGTGCCAGATTGGCTCTGATCAAGGAATCAGTAACCAACCTTAGTAGATTGGGATCTTGCAATACATGGAGCTAATATTCTAGTAGAGGAGCCAGACAATGAAGAAACAAGGAACCAAGTGAATAAATACAATAATTATAGCTAGCAATCAGGGCTACAGAAGGCCTACCAAGAGTGGGTGCTGGTATAGAGACGAAGGGCTTGGAGAAACCAAAACCTGGAGCAACCTGAAAACTCAGTGGTAGAAAAGGAATTGATACAACCTTCCAGGTTTAATTACTCCAGAAGTTAGCATATTCAATGAAAAGGTTCAGCTTATCACAGCTTTTCTTAATGCAAATAGGTTTTCAGAATTCTGACCATACCGACAGTACCAGTTTCTCTTTTATGGAATTTTGCTTTCAACACTGCAGTTGGTTTGCACCTAGTGCCAAGGCCAAGGGGTAGCTCTCTGCTTCAATTCCCTTCTCCAAGCTGCAGCTTCTCTCCCAAAGCCAGGCAGCTGTTTCCCAAATGGACACTGTCGGTCCCATAGAAAAACAGATGACCAAAACAGGGTAGATCAGCACAAAGTTATCGTCAAAGCTGAAAGAACCTCAAAACGATTGCTCGATTGCTCATCTGACTATGGGTCAGCAGTGTTATCTTTATCTCAAGGACAGACGTTTAATCAAGATTTGGGTACAAAGTACACATCACCCTCCAGGCATGCTGAACCATGTCAACAGGAAAACTGTTCCTTAAGGTTTACAATTTCCCCTTTTTCCTAAATTAAAAAATGCTAATGTGAACTCTTGACTCTCCACAACACGTTATTATTGCATATAGGGCAAAGAGTAAATAAGACACTTGCCCAATGACATAATGGTTCAATTGAACTCAGCAAGCTGGAGGTAATTTTAGCATGTTTTCCTTTTTCCATGCTTCTTTATGAAAATAGGCCACAATCATTTTTATTCCACCATTCTTCAGAACCTTATAGCATGCTTCCTGTTTATGCTATTAAGAGCTGTTTTTAAAGACCCTTGAGGGATATATTTTAATACATTCTTTTTAAAAATAATTATTCATCTATGGTACCCCCTTAGAATGTGTGAGGATTTAGAAATATAGAAACTTCTTAATGAGATATGCTTAATGATCTATGCAGAGTATTGCAATGTTTACACCTAGTTCCTTTAATGTAAATTATATTTAATTAGTCATTCTGGAAAAGTAGTAGGTATTGTAGAATAGATTCAGTACCTAAAACCTGCTATTTGCCTTTTATGTATAGTATTTATAGATAAAATTCTATGACTAGTATATATAGATTTAAAAATGTTTGCAGTAACATACAGTCAATTCTTAGGGACTCATATAATAATAATAAGAACTTGTCTTGTTGGAGCATGAAAAACATCCATGTGGGATAGAAGATGGCTTTTATAAAAATTCTTTATAGACTTTAAAGTGCTATACAAATATAATTGTTGTTATTTTGACATTTGTGACATGCAGAACTTCTGGGCTGAACAACAGTCCGTAACTTTGTGTTTTAATGCTGAATATGTTCCTGTTTCAAGTGAGACTTCCTTTTTCACATGTAAGTCTTGTGTCAGAAACGCTGAGTTTCTTAATTGGGTTCCTTCACACTGCACTTGACTTTTGAACCCTCCAGTCCACACTTTGCCACTAGAGGCACGCTTCACGTGATGCTTTAGGAGTGTAATTTCCAGGAAAGAACTTGACCCACATCACATGGATCTATAGATGCTGGCTAAGAGCCCCGCTGTGGCCATCCCCAGCTCCTCACATGCACTGCACCAGGACTGAGAAATCACGCATTCCTGGTCTTACATGGCCTCTGTTATGGTCCTCTGACATACCTCCTTTTCCAGAACTTCTCTGCCCTGACTCTCTCTTTGCTGCTGTGGTGTCTACTGCAGGCTGGTCCTTCTCTGGTAGTTATTCCAGCCACTTGCATTTTTTTTCTGCCAACCCCGTGTCCTGGTCGGTCTCTCTGTGCCTTCCTGTCCTCCCAACACCACATTCTCTGCACTTCAGCCCCTCTTTTTGCCCCCACGGCTGCAGGAAACTGGACACAAGAGAAGGTGTCCTGGTCCCACTCGTGTGCCGACCCCCTGCCCTCCTCCCTGGATGAGCTGCTCTCCTCCACAGCCCCCGGGGGCTGCCGGCTGCCTCTGTGCTCGGCTCTTCACTGACAGCTGGGTGGGGTGGGCGCAGCGGGCGGGCCGGCCCAGAGAAGGCCGCATTGTCGCGGCCAGGCCCAGGCCCTGGGACAGACTGCGTGCAGCCCCCGCGGGCTTCACGAATATTACTCCGTGAGCCTGGCCTCCCACTGCGCTCTGACGTGACTGAGCATACTTGTACGGCGTGTACAGTGTTTTCTGGAAACAAAAATAAATGGGGTTCTTCTAAGAAGCCACACGACCTTTTGCCCTTTTCTTCCATTTTGAGTCATTATATCCAGTTCACGGTTTCCTTTTGGCATGTATTTTGCTGTTGTGAGAAACAGCTAATTTCTCTACTGATAAAGTTACGAATCACAGAAGCGATGTGATTGTTCCAGATAAGGCTGCCTCGTAGGGCCTTCAACACCTAGCTCTGGGACTTGAGTCCCGGACGTTTCCTCAGGCTTCCGTGCGCGGGGCGCCGGCCGCCTGGCTTCCTAATTCCGTCACCGCTTCAGCGTGCCGCCTCAGCTAGTCCTCCCAGCAGCCCTTGCGGCGGGCAGCGTTGCCCTCGGCCCGAGTTTCCCGCCGTGGACGCCGAGGCGCAGCGGAGGCAGGGGAGGCGCCCGCGGCCCCACCGCTCGGGCCCGGGCCGCTCCGGGCGCCGCCTCAGCCCACGCTCTCCGCCAGCGGCCGGCCGGTGAAGCGCGGCGCCTCGCGCAGCCCGCGGAGCGGCGCTCCCTCTCCCCGAGGGGGAGGGTAACGCCCGCCCTACCGAGCCGTGGCGAGGAGCCAAGACGACGACCGCCCGGGCCGCTCGGCGGTGCCGAGGGGCTGCGGCGTCCGCGCAGGCGGGACCTGGCCTGTCAGTCAGGCGGCTCTCTGTTCACTTGGCCCTCGCTCCTTGGATATCCTGCTGCTTCACATGAAAAACTGCGTGTTCTTCTTGAGATTTCAGAAAACCTCAGGTTTCACAATGAAAATGATCCTTTTATTCCCAAATGGCGGCCATGGGGAGCATGTAGAGCGTGGGCAGAACTCAGCCGAGCACTGGAACGCGGCGGGTAGGTCCAGCGGCGCTCGTTCCCCTTAACCCCATCAGTGTAGCACTTGGCCCTCCCTTTTTCTCTCAGTCACGCACAGTGAAGTTCCTTCCAAGTCCCTGTTCGCCACACTTGTCTGGAAGTGACCGTCAATGTGTAACATGGGGTCTGGGGCCCCGAAACAGAGGCGAGATTGGGCGAGGTTTAGGCCAAGGAAGAGACGTGGAAATCGAGTCCGAAGATGAGGATTTAGAAAGGCCACAACGAAAAACAAACCGTGCTTCGAAATGTGGGACAGAGGGCCAGGGCCAGCCCCAGAGAGGGCTGGTGGGTGTGCGGGAAGAGTGGGAGGCCCAGGGCGGTCCCCGTGGCTTAGCGGTTGGGTGCGCGAGCTCCGCTGCTGGCGGCCCGGGTTCGGGTCCCGGGCGCGCACCGACGCACCACTTCTCTGGCCATGCCGGGGCCACGTCCCACATGCAGCGGCTGGAGGGATGTGCAGCTATGACATATGGCTATCTACTGGGGCTTTGGGGGAAAAAATAAATAAATAAAATTATAAAAAAAAAAAAAAGAGTGGGAGGCCCGGGAAGACAAAGAGAGAGGAGACTAAGAAGGCCGAGCCAGACAGCAGGTGGTGGTTGCTGCTCGTGTGGCCGGTCCGGGGCGGGAGCTGCCCTCCCCGCCTGTGCCGGCCTGCCTCCCCCGCCCTGGGCTCCTGTGCGTGTCCGTCTCTCCGTGCTCTCCCAGGTCGGGGTGGCCGGAGGAGTTCTTCCAGTCCTTGGGGGAAGGGAGGAGCCAGAGGCCGCCCGTCTGTGCTTCTTGGGAGCTTTTATGCCTCCTAGAAATGGAGTTCTTCCTGGTTTTTTTACGGGACTGATACTGCGTACCTTGGGTCCCTCTGTGTAGGGCGTCTTCCAGGCAGGATTCATGACCATAATGAGTTATTTTTTCCTCTTTTCTGGATAAGAACAATATCCTTGCCATTCAGTCTCCAGATAGAGAAAGCAGTTATGACAGAAGAATATCCTTATGTTAGGAAAGAGGTTGGCAGCCTCAATGATGTGAAAATGTCCAATTTAGAAAACACGTTTAAAAAGAAAAGCTGTTTTAAGTCCTTTTTGAAATCAGGTGGGAGAAAAATGAATAAATAAGAAATTTAAAAGAAAACGTGTGGTCTGACAACACATTCCACTTCTCTTTAGTCTTGCAGGTACTTGTTGATTTTGCCTGCACCTCAGATGTCATTTCTAACGTTTCATTAAAATGTCACACTGCAGACTGATTTTGGCATCTAACTGGGAGCATACCTTGGATGAAAGATTTTCTAGCTGATGCGTGTAAACAGAGCACTACAAGAATGTTGCCGGGGACTAACCATCTAGAATCTCTTTAAGAATATTGAGTGCTTATTAACACAGGAAGGGGAAGGCATCACATCCCTAAGAAAGAGTCGAAGTGGAATGTGTCAGTCAGTCATGGCTGGAGGTGTATGAGTAGGGAGCTTCTAGTCTAAAATCCTGTAAGTGACTAGGGGTCTGTAGTTACCATTCATCAGAATTATAGATACAGGCACATCTATCACCCTTGATCAAGCCAATGCCTACATAGTTTCTCCTGACAAAGTGCTGAACTGATCAGAGCACTTGACATGCATGTAACTGGAGTAAATTAAACTATGTGACTCCTTGTGTAGAAGGCAGTTTTGCAAATGTATTTTTTTTAATCCTTTAAAATGTGTTCACTGTTTTGTTACAGGAATTTTATTTCTAGGAATTTATATATGTGCAAAGGTTTTAGCCACAAAGATGTTCATCATGTCATTGTTTATAATAGGGTAAATAGGAAATTGCTTAAATGTACAACAATAACAGATTAGTTAAGTATGTTACGGTCATACAGTGAAATACTGCTCGGCTACTAAACATACCTCAGCTGAACATGTGTGCCATGAATTGAGAACAGTAACTGCCCTTTCGTACACCGGATTTAGCACAGATTGGTAGCTTTCTTCCTGATCTCTGCAAAATGAAGGAACTCAGCTTATTAGACCTTCTCTGGGGTTTCTTCCTGCTCCCAAATCTCAGGTCTACACTTTCTGGGTTTACTCAGAAACTGCTGAGTGAGGGACTTCTGCATTTCTAATACTTACCAGCTGGCAAGTGATGAAAGTGGATTAATAAGAAGGATTCATTTTTTTATTTGTAGTACACTCAAACTCACCCACTCCACAAGATTATCCTTGATTCTATCTTCTGCTACATTGAAGAGAGACCTTCAAATGATCCAGTTTTTCCATCACTTGTTGATTACCCTAGTTTTGAATTTTTGGGAGCCCTTATGGTGAGAACTGCTCGCAGGGGAGCTTCGGCAGTGGGTGGGAAGCAGCTGATGCAGACAGTGACAAAGAGTTCACTTCCATTAGAAGATAAAATGTCCACCAGCTGTTAAACCGTGACAACCTCTCAGCCCCCTCCTTTGGTATCACGGAGGCCTCTGTCTGTCCGCACCCCCTGGGCCTGGGTTAGTTCAGTGAGGCGAGATGTTGTATATTTTTCTTCATTATTCACTCTTGGCAGATATCATGGTGTTACAATCAATTTTCTCCTACCTTTAAAAATATAATTCAGAACAAGTTCACAATAAACCTAGCGGTAAATTACAATATACATCTGGCAGACTGACTTCCTAATTCTGTTAGTGAAAAGAGTTTGGAGCTAGGAGTTAGGGAACCTGTGTTTTGATCTCAGCTGTGCCATGAGCTTGTAGAACATTAGAGAGGTGACCGAGTCTTTTTAGGTTTAAGTTTTTCTCCTCTGTAAAGGGAGAGGGTTGAATTCAGTGGTTTTCAAGCTTTCTTCCGGCCTCTGAAATTGTATGAATATAATCTACAAAGGTCATTTATTGTTGCCTACGTAACTCAAGACTGAAGGCAGAGTGTCTGTTAACAGTTGGCCCTGTGACTCCCTTGCCTGTTATCTCTCTTGGTCCAATAAACCATTGTTTTCTTGTTTATTTTCCTCTTCTCATGTCACTCTACATAATTTCAGAGAGAATCTCGTTTTGGCATTCTCTATATCCTCTAATGTCTGATGTATCTTTGTGACTAGTGAAAAAAATTCTTAAAAGCGGCTACTTCCATTATTCTCCAGTTTTTAAAGCTACCCTCTGAGAACTAAATGTCAATTCACAAATTCCTACATTTGTTATCATTTCTAACCTAACCTATAGAAGTCTAAAGCATATTTTGAAACAGAAAACAGAAAAATTCCTCCTTAGAGACAGTGGACTCATAAATATGTAGTATGATTTTTGCCTATAATTTAAGAAGAAATTAGGATATTTAACATTTTTAGCAAAATTTTTTCAGTATCTACATTGAATATGCAAAATTGGGCTGCTGCACATGCTTGCCGAGCCTGCATTTTTAATTGTGGATACCATATTTTTAAATTGACTAATAATATCAAATGAATCTACTATAAAAGAAAAATCGGATTACCCTAATGAAAGGTTTTACAAATGAAATACTTGTGTGTTTTAACTTGATCTCTAATTTATAATTCTGAAGTATGTAATACCTTCTTTACGTAGAGAGAATATCTATTTTCTGTAGTAAGCACAGGAAACCAACCCAAACAGGCCACAGAAGAGACTACTAATTGCCTCCCCACTACCCGTTCTTTCTTTCCTCCTTAGTAGCACACCCTGATTTTCTTCAAGGGCAGTGTGCCTAGCCAAAGACTGCGTTCCCAGCCTCCCTTGCAGTGAGGGGAGGCCAACAGAGACATCGTTAGATGGGACTTTCAGGAAACTGCTTCGGCGGGAGTTGATGGGCTGTGTATTTCTTGACTCTGCTTCCTCTGTGTTCCTCTGTGTTGGCTCCTTTCTGAGCAGCGCATGTTTACAAGATGGCTGAGGCAGCTTCACTTCCATCATCCTCTTCATTAAAGCCTAGCAAAGAGAAAGTCTAATTTCCTAATAGCTCAAAACAAAGGTTTGCTTCTCCTTGGCCTGATTGTCCATTTTGGGCTGAGTTGAACTCATAACTGAGACACATGAAATGATAAATTGATGGGTTCATCCTGGGTCTTCCCCACCCCCAGACCCATTCAGGAGGTAGTTTCACTGGGTCCCCCAAAGCAAAATAGAGCTTCTGTGGCTAGGAGAACTGCGAATGGATGGATACTGGATGATCAGACCGCAAATATCCACCCCACCAAGTTTGCCACTTTCTTCTCTGAGTTATTATAGTCTCTAGTAATGAGGTAACTGATCATTTGGTTTTGCAAAATTACACTGAACAATGATTTGGTCATTGGATTCATTTATGGTAAATGAAATTGAAGTCTCAAGTCCATACCATTAATCCAGATTAGATATCAAAATAAATATCTTTTAGTTTTCCAGATTAATATCTTTCAGTAAGCCCTATAACTTCCCCTTCTTATTGCCACCCTATATATTACCCTCTAAAAGATAGAATCAAAGTTTGCTGAAGTTTTTTAAAAACCCCAAACAACTGTATTTTCCAATTTGGCTTATTGATGCAGCAGAGGACATTGTTTCTGAACGTAAAGTTGTTTAGCAAGGTAGAGCTAAATGAAATTTAAAATGACTTGAGATAAACCCTGAAAAAGTGGTACTTTAAAGTAGTAATGGCAGCAAGCTGACTATTATGTAACCATAATACGAGTGCTCTGAGTTTAGGAGCTACAGGGCAATGACAAAAAATACCAGGCCTTCTGTTTTGTATGAGTGACCATGTAGAAGTGATTTACTGCAGTTGCACACTGGGACATGGTATGCAACAAGACAGATGATTATGGCCCCAGTTCTGAAAATGTTCAGCTGGCTTTCAACTAGCTTTGGGCAAGGCTGCTTCTTGCAGAAGCCAGTATTGATTTTTCAGAATGCCTCCTAGCTTTTCAGCAGAAGGGCCGATCATGTCAATCCTTTGAAGCCACAGGAAGTGTCACTGGAGAGTAGACTGCAGCAAGTTTTCCTGCAGTGGCTGGGGGACTGGCTCCCTGGGCTGCAGACGGTAGGAACGAGAGTGTGGGCTCTGTAGTCAGAATGATACCTGGATCTGACACGGCTCCTCCGCCTGTACCAGCAGATCACTAAGCTCTTGGACCCTCTATTTCCTCATTTATAAAATGGGTGTATATGAGAATCTAGTAAGAAAAGGCATGTAGAGCTTCTAGCCCAGTGCCTCAGACCTATCCTGAGTGTTTGGTAAATATTAAATATCACTCTGTTTTCAGAGTTGGCCCTTGAAAAGAGGGAGGAGTGTTGAGTTTTCACTCTTTTCTTTTCTCCTGAGTTTCATTAAGCAAAAAAAAAAAAAAAAAAAAGTGTGAGCGTGAAGAAGTTGACTTTGGGTTGGCTCCACCTGACAATGCTTTTACTTTGTTGTGTGGACAAATGGAGAGTTGATACTGGCGTCTTGTGGGTGCCTTGGGGTCCTGTTGTGTACTTTGGGTGCAAGTTCGCTGAAAACAGCCTTTTTGGAAGGATAGTGTCACTGCATCACATCTAAGAATGCCAGCCTCCTGCTGTGGGAACAACAAGGACCCTGAGAAGTCAGGGAAGCCTCAGGCTACAAATGGCACCATATCAAAGACCCTGACATTCTGTTTGTCCTTTTAGACCTGCTGGGAAGAGTGAGCATCTCAGAATAACAGGACCCTAGGACCGTAACCCTCCATTTTACAAATGAGGAAACTGAAGCATAGAAAGGAAGAGTGACTCAAAGGCCACATGAATAGTCAATAACATAGGCAGGACCTAAACCCCAAGTTCCTGAAGCCCAGGTCAGGGGAATAACGACTGTAGCCACTCGACTCTACTGGTTATCCTGAAAACCTCTCCTTCTCTTCCTGTTTATTGCCAGTCTCATCCAACCACTGAAGGACAGGAATTCCTTTCTTTGAGCAAATTCAGTTTGTTAGAAGCCACCTTACCCCCTCCCCAAATGTCAGCATCTAGAAGTCTTCCTATTGTGGCCGCTCAATTTCCCATGAACAGAATCCACATCTGCCTGCGGGGTCTAAGGGGAGCCACTGTCCTAAACTGTTGAATGGGAGAAGGGTTGGAGGCCTCCCTGTTAGTGTGTCCAGACTTCCTCCTCGGCCCCTAGTTTTCAGCCTGGCGCCTTTCACTGTCCTCCATAATCCCTGAAGTCTCCAGCCTCTTGGGTTCAGTTTTTCTAGAGAATAAACCACCCATGTCCCACAGGGCTAGGGAGGGATGGTTGCCTAGCTGCTGTGAGTAGGGTGGATCTGTCAACTTCCAGAGCCCTCCTGGGGTTCTTTGGGGGCTCAGCTGGCTGGCTTCTCCTTTGCATTCTTGTCTGTGGGCCCTTAGTCTCAGTTGTGTCTGCCGAGTCAGTCACCACTCCGCCATTTGCTTTCCATCTTGCAGACTTGTGTCATGTCTCAGCCAGTTTTGTCTCCTCTCGCATTTGTTGTCCTTTTGGGCTTATACCTTTTTTATTTCTTTCTCACCATCCTAGTGGGTTTTGGAAGGAAGCTGAGATCAGTGTATCTGTTAACTACCTCCCCTGCCCGAGAATGTTAATAGCCTTTTTTTTTTTTGGTATATTGTCCAAAATTTCATCTCTCTTAATACAAGGTCCTAATGTGGACCTAAAGCCCAATGGATAGTGACTGACCCAATGCATAGTGGCTGAGTGCAGTTAATTTGGCGGGGGGGGCATGGTGTTGAGGACCTGGGTCTTCAGCAATACAGAGAATGGATTAAGGAAATCTCAGTTCTCGCGTGTGAGGTATTACCCTCAGCAAAGAACACACCATATGTTCAGTCACTGCCAAGAACCGTCTGAAAAACAAATCTCAGGTTTTGTGTTATCACCAAAAATTAACCTCACAGCATGGTTCACAATCATGTTTATGAAAGTGTTTTGAAAATGAAATGCGCCACTATGAAATCAATGGATGGAAATCAATGAGACCTCTGAGGGGGAGGCGGATTTGTATGGGAGGAAGTGCCAAACATCTCTCTCAGTGTTTGTGTTTTTAGATGCACTAACCAGCAATAGAAAGCTCTCCTCCAAGTGTGTACATACCAGGAATGCAGAGGAATAAATGTTTGGCAAGTGAATAAACTTAATGCATGGTAGAGAATTTTGTGACTACGGCAACATGTTTGCAGTAAAAACATTTGAAGGTGAGATGCTTTTCAAAATCCTGAGAAATTAAAATTAAATAAATGGTACATATTTTATTTTGCCAAGGACTAAAATTTTCTGTTAAAAAAATAAACCTTTTAGCCTGTCAGTAACTTTTCTCCAGCACCTGACGTATTTTAGTTAGTACTACCTTATTCCTGGTGATCTGACGTGCATAATTGTTACCAAAGGGATTCGCCAATATTGTATTCAGAATTGATGACTGATTTACATAGCCTTAAACTGAAGGATGAGGCATTAAAATATTTGTCTTCATTCCTGCCCTCTCAGCCAGTCCCTCCAGTGAGGGATTATAAATTGAGGTTTTACTTTAATACAACTACAGTTCAGCCTTGCAAAAACACAGCTAACAACAATGTAGGATTTAGTGTAAGGTAGTTCTGTGGACTTCATTCTGGAAGCATTGAATTCTAGAAATATCTGAGGAGTTTGGCTATAAATCCCTGCCCCTTGACATAGTTCTCTGGGAGGGTGGGTCTAGTTCAGTATTGTTCAGTTAATGGTTGCTCTCTATTGTTTTTTAATGGATTCTAAGAATGTTGTTCTCTCTCTCTTCCAGTCTGTTTGGCTGCATCTCTGGTTTGGCTAGTTTCCCATTTCGGTGTACGTGTCAGTTTCATGTTTCTGTGCTTGATGAAAGAGCCAGAGGCTGAGGCCTTTCTGTATCCCACCTCTTGCTTTTTGTTAATGCCTAGACGATGTGACAGTGTCTCATGGTTTATAACCAAAAGACGTGCATGCTGCGTTTGTATTCTGAATTTGTTTTCTTGTGTAGGCAAAACTGATGGTTTAGGGACGATAGAAAAGGGTATACACTTAGAGACATAAAATGAGTTGCAAGCTCTATATAAAAAAAATACAAAACATTTTGGTTTCAAAGCCACTGTGTAACCAGCAGAAGTTAAAAAATAAAATAAAGGCAAACTGTTTCTCTCTCTCTTAAACATTGTTCCAAATAACTGGATTAACTGGTTTTTTCCCCACTCTATTGATCAGTTGCTCTGGCCTGGTGCAGACACAGCTACTGAATGCTCTTGTGAACCTCCTGCTTTTTTTTTTCTTTAAACCCTTGGCTTTAGAATAGTTGGATTTAGTGGCAGGGGCCTCAGCCTGTGTTCCTGAAGGCTCTTTTCCTCCTACTCCCTTGGAGAGGGGAGCACGATTAATTTCTCCTCTTCCCTTTTGATTATAGGAAGAATCAGGTACACGTAACTCAGCACCAGCACACCTGAGTTCAGGACCAGCTCCCCGACAACTGCTCTCCTGTTCTTTAGTCTCCTGGGCCTGGGGAGCAGTGAGGGCGCAGGGTAATGAATTCCTCTAGGTGGTGATAAGAGCTACATTCCAAGAGGATTAAGAGCACAAAACCTGCTTCTAGGAGGAAGAAAATGGAAAAGGCGGGGGAGGGGGAACACCCACATTGACACACACACACAGCCGCACAGTGCGCTTGGCAGTATGTGCTCAAAGCTACTTTCCAATTTTAGCTGTCAAAAAACGAAGCTACTTTGACAAGAGCATCTACATGTTGCACATGACAGGGGTGGTCTTTAAAAGGCTTAGGAGCATTCTCGTTCAGAGAAAGGGGACTGTTGTTCGTATCCTCTGCTTTGCCATAAGAATTACGTCTGGCCCCTGTCAGGTACCTCCTTGATCAAGACGCAGAAACATTTTCAAAATACCTTGATTTCAGGCTTTTCAACCTAGAGGAGGAAAGAAGAGGGTGTGTAAAAGTCCATGTAATTTGGTAACTACATCTGAGAACAGTGCTGCACATGGAAATTTGGCCCCATTTAAACTTTCCTAAAACAGCACAATCACTGCATTGAAATTTGGGATCTTGATTGTGCAACTCAAGTGGAGGTCCCTTGTGTGTGTTTCCACGGATATATTTGGTGAAACGTAAAGGCAGTATCGTTCCTGTCTGCTAATCAAGGGCCAGAACCAACCCACACACATCTGCCTAGCTATTCCTCACTGCCTGTTACGAAAATAAGCCTTTCATTTTTCAAAAGAAGTCGCTACCCATAAAGGAGAAAGTGAGAGCGCATGGATGTGGTCAGTGATGTGGCCCCCCAATCTTCTCACCCTCTTCTAACCTTTCACCACCCCCACCCCTAATAGCTGCGATACCCTAAATTTTCAGACTTTAAGTCTAAACACCTTCTGTCTTGCCGGATCCCCTCTCTCACAAAGAAATTGGACTTAGTTTAGATAATCCCTAAAAAAATAATTCTGAAGGTGTTTGCCACGTAGACACATTGTGCTTGAGAAATAAACACGTAATTAACTCTTATTGAAGCAGAGACTTTTACAAGTACTGTGCTATAGTCTAAAACAGAAATATACCACACTATTGTGGGAAACTACGGCTTTTACATTTCCTTGGCTGAACGCTGGTCTTCTTTTTAGTGAGAAGAGAACATTCCACAAATAGCAAAGTAGGCCTTCAGTGAAGACGTCCAATCCACATTTTGCATGGCTGAGTCCATTGGAAATGCACCCTCTCAATGTCAGTACAGGCTTAATGAAGTTAAACATTGGCTGAGTGAGTTTGTTTTTTAGAGGAGTCACTTCAGGAGGGCGTGTTGGAGCAAATCTAAGCTTAGCTAACCGTAAGTAATTATTTGCCTATGTCCATAATTTTAACAATGTGAATCATTAGCTCAGACCCTCTCTTTTATCCCAAAGAGGAAAAGATACATTGGGCAAGACCATGAATTTTGGTGAAGGCTCTTTGTTCTTAGTAGAAAAGCATGTTGATGTACCTCACCTCTGTGCAATGAGATGACTTTAGCATTAGCCTGATGACCCTGGCAATGGAGCCATAGGACTTGTGCAGTGTAACTGGATGTAGGAGAGTTGTGTTTGGCTGTCTCCATCTTGCCTGCCCACTTCAGTCTTGTGCTTCTGAAGTCCTCACCAATGTGGGAGGCTAGTTATTGCCAGGGATTCTTGTTAATGTCCTTTCTTCCCATTTTGGGAGGTAGTTTGTAGAAAATACAAATAGCTTTTAACTGTCCATAGACGTATTTTGAAGTGCTTTCTGGGATACAGGAGAAAATGCTTTTCAATTTAAGAGAAAATAGCCCTGAGTTTGTTAGTTATTTGCTGTGACCCGAACAAACCAGATTTTAGCAACAAAGGCAGTACCTTTGACATCTTGCCAGGGTTGTGTTTCATAGCTAAACATGACATTTAGGAAATGTCAATTGTGAGTGACTTTTAAAAATTGTAGTAAAGTGTGGTTTGCTGTACGTACAATCCCTGACTTACAAGTACTTGACAAACAAGTTTCCAGGAGACATAAAAGGCTGCCCTTCCTCCATCTCTCCCTCTCAGGATCCTTTCATTTCTCCTCTTTGCCCTTCCAGCCCCTCCCTCCCATCCCCCTCAGTGCCAGAGCCATTTCAGCGCTGCTGTGGAAACTGCCTGTGGATAGACTTGGCTCTTCTGGAAAAACTGGTTTCTAAAGTGGAAGAAGCAGCTGTGTGTAACAGGCACAGTGGGCCTGACCCCAGAGATAGCTCCTGGGCAGGACCAGGTGGACTTGCCAATATTTTCTCTAATGTGGTGGGGTTCCTTTTAACTTCATTCACTTTTATGCGTCTGGACTTACAAGTATCCTTTTTTTAAAGATCTGGATGTCTGTGAGAGAGTTGAGGAAAACAGCCTTTAAACACACAACCCTCATGTAGTCTAGTGCTTTATCTCTCACTGTATACAAAAGGTTTCCACACACATACATTTGTTCTTCACAACTTCTTTACAAATGGTGAAACTGGGACTCAGAGAAATGAAATATTTGAGCTGATGGAAGCAGGACTAGAAACTGCAAGTTTAAATTCTGAATCAAGTTCTCCTTGCAATCCGTATTCCACTGTGTGTGTGAATATTTTTATACGTGGATGTGTTTTTGTATGTACACACGCATGCTCACATCTCTGCCTTTTTAAACAGTGAAGGAAACACATTTGCAAGTGATTAGTAAACAGTATAATTCAGAGAATCTCAAACCATCTCTGACCTTGATATTCTGCTGTTTTATAACATCTTTATACCTAGGAGGTGAAAATTAGATGGCTGAGTTTTATTTCATAAGCTTTAGAGGTTGAGAGTACTGTGTGTGCCTATAAAACATGCTTAAAAACCTGAATGTTAAGAGTTTACAGCTTGACTGAGAAATATCTATGTAATGGTTGATTAATTAATAATTTTCATGAATTATATTTCTGCTTATAGGCCTAATACCAACACTAATCTGTGGTTTTGAATTACTTATAGTAAGTCGGTCCACTCTTGGTAAATGGATATTATTTGTATCCACAAAGTGTATTCGAATTCCATACCAGAATCTTAGGTTCATTAGATATTTTCGTGTGATAACCTTTCTGATCAAGGCCTAAATATTACAATTCTGACACTGAAAATGATAAACATGCATAAAAATGCATTGTACAGGTCTATTTATAGTAATAATAATGGTGCCTCTAAACAGATTGTCTCACTGGCAGTGAACATACAATGGGAACATCGTAAGAGATGAACTAGTACCATTTTCTGAGATAGAAAATTCTCACATTTTACATAAAGCCACAAGTAAAAATGGTTCCAAGAAAAAACATGTGTTAAGAATTATAAGTGTTTAGCTTAGAAGGAGGGAAAAAAATTGGGTTATCACAAACATTGCTTTTTTTCCTCCCAAAGTATAGAAACAGTTTATGACTCCATGATGTCATGCTCTGAAATAGTGAAAGCAATGCAATTATGCAAATGAATGATAAACTTGTTATCAATTAGATTTAATAGGAAATTAAAATTTGAAAACAACTTGGTAAATATCTAATAAAGCCTTGAGGATCATGGAATTATTATTTGCCAGAATCTTGTTTGTGATTAAAAATGTGTAAAGTTCTACCTGAATGTTTTCTTGAAAACTGTAACATCATCTTCCAACATTCTCCACAAATGTTGAATGTTGTTCCATTCACTTTTATTTTGTGGCCAGGTGTTTTTGGACATATGTTTACCCTTCTAATCTGCCTCACTGGAACAGGTCACTGCTATTCCTGGCGGTCATTTCATTGGCAACGTCTATAGAATGATGCTTTGGGCTCTGCTGCCATCTTTAGCACTGCTGGCTAAGTGAGGCCACTGAGAGATGAAGGTAAACCCAGAGTGTCATGACAAGACTTCTCCCCATCTGAACAGGCGGAAGTGTGCAGGCTCTAATTCACAGCTCACCCTCTCGCTGTCTATGGAGACAAGTGGGTAATTACAGAGACCAGCAATTTCTACCTTTTGAAAAGTCTGGAAAGGGGGCAAAGCAACTATGTAAGTGATGTGATTTTTGTTATTAAATGCCTCTTTTCTTAGTTTAAACAGGATTTGAAAAGCCACTGCAGATCAAATTACTTTTTCTGTACTTGAATACACCCTGGCTAAATTTTAAAGCACAGGTTGTATTTTATATAACTAGAAGAGGGAAACTTTATTCCCATTTCCTCTGAAATAACTAGTACAGAGACTCGGTTTAGATCCATTTCCATCCATGTAGACCATCATAATGTTAACCGTGAACTGGCACTGGGTTTTGAAGTCTCTGTAGTTAATTTTAGAGCATCGGTGGATGTAGAGGAGCAGTGCTTGTTGCAAAGTGCACTGCAGACATCATCTTTGAGAGATGACAGAGATAATCAGTTTGACTTCGTAGCTGAAGGCACCCAAGTAGACAGAGTCTGGGAGAGACTTGCTTAACTACTGAGGCAAGGAAACTGCCCTCATGTCAAGCAGCTAATGTTCTGTCACTTGCCAAACATTCCTGCTACAGATTCATGTTCGGAAATTTTCATGAACCAACTAGACGAACAAACTGTGTGGTCTGGATTAAATAGTATCTGCCTGAAAGGAAAGAAGTGAAATTAGCCAGAAGGCCAGATGGCAGCTGTATTTTCTGCAGAGCTCTATTTAGAAAGTGAGCTTTATGTAATTTTTGGTCATCTCTTACCATCTTAGGAGACCATTTTCAGAATAAGTCATTGAGGGATATAGCACACAGCTTTCAAAAAATGAACTACACAGACATAGGCACATTATATAACCTGTCCACAGAATTATAGCTATTTGGTGAAAATCTTGGATTTCTTTTTCTTCCAGCATTGTTGTGACCTACACCTCTATCCTATCGTTTTTATTAGACAGCTGGCTAAACTACCCCAGAGCTAAACTCCGTAGCTTATAATACATAGAGTTCACATATATAGGGAAAATGTGGCTGAAAATGTCATGAACTTATTACTAGTCTTCATCTTGTGGTTGACTAGATGGTTCACTCACATGCGGAAAACCAGCAGTTGTCAACTGCTTATACACAAACATGATGTTTCCTTTTTTTCCAAGGCAGAATGCCATTTCTGAACTGTATGTTCCAGCAAACTTAGTAAGTAATACCTTGGACTCATCGAAGATTTAGTCCATGTTCCATGTTTAAGAATTTTACTTTGAGGTTATAGGGTGAGCCCCAAGCTTTTACATAGGAGCAAAGAAACATCAACTCACACTGGGGTTACTCACCATAGCTAATCAGGATAGAGGAAAATTTCAAGAAATCAATTAAGGTTGTTCATTTTCCAAATGGTGGGATCATCTCTAGGCATATTTGGTTTCTTCTCTTTCTTCCTCCCTATCTTACTGGTTACCAAGGCTTGATCATATTCCTTCTAACTGACTTGCAGTTTCATACTTTCTTCTCCATTATCACCTTCATCACTCCAGTCAGACTCATGATCTCATTCCAGACTCTTCAGAGCTGCTCTAACCAAATCCAAGTATTGCTCCAACAAATGTGCATCGTAATCCCAGTCTAACCTTCCTGAAACATTGATATCATGATGATGTTTAACATTTTAAAAACATTCAGTGGTTCCATATTTTGTTCTCCAGCAAATCAGATCCAGATATCTCTGCCTAGATTTCATGGCCCAGGGTAACCTGCCACCATCTCTCTTCTCTCTCTCCTCCCGTAACCAGCTTTATTTTCTGTTACTCTATAATATGTTGGTGCTGAAGTTGGTGTCTGATGAAAGCCAACCCCTATCCCATTTCTGTGATGTCTATTCTTGGAATAAGGTATTCCAAGATAAGTCTCACTTGGAATAGCCCTCCCTTTTTCCTTGTAGCTCGATGAACATCCATTCGTCCATGTTGGCTCAGTTCTCACCTTCTCCTTGCAATTTAATTCACCACATACTTACTAGCACCTGTCATTAAACTGAAAGTCACCTTATAATGTGTTGTGCAGACTGCAAGGCTGTGTGAAACAAGGCCCCTGTGTGAAACAGCTCTGCCTGAGTCTGTCTGGACTGCTCCAGACCTCCAGATCCTTCTCTTCTGAAATTCTACAGCACTTAAAGTCTAGGCCAGCAGGCTACAGAGTGGAGTGCTCAGAATAATCCACTGGGGTGCAGGAAGACTATCCTGAAGCTTACATTTACATTTTTTTGTATCTTTTCAAATTTCTATTTTAGAGTCTTTTATGAAGTATATAATATATTGATGCAAAGGTACATGTTTAATATGTACAAATAAATAATATACATATATTGGGGGTCCATGTATGAGCATTTTTACTAATGGAGTGAATGATCAAAAAATATAGAGAGCCTCAAGTTCAGAACAATTTCGTTGAGGTTTTAGGAGGTTAGCAAACTGGCCCACCCAAGTCCATTCCTTCTCTCATTCAAAAATTGTTTACTAATCCCCTACAGGGTACTAGCCAGTGTTGGGAGATAGAGAAGTCAGGCAAGAGGGGATCAAAACGTCAGCTTTATTTTTGATAACAGCTCCTTGGGAAATGTGGCTTTAGATCAGGGCCAGGACTGCTCGATAATACTTCACCCTGCGTTAAGCAGACCCAGTCACAGGCAGAGCGGGTAATTACAGCCCTTTTTCTGCCTCCCTCCTCCCAACCACGGGCTGGGCCTACACTCAAGGCTAGTTGCCTGACCAAGAGCGGGTGAGAAGGCAGAAGGATCCTAATCAATGGGGAGAGTGAGGGATTGACTGGGCACGCCCAGTTTATCCTTTGAAATGCACCTATGAGATAAGCCACTCCCTCCTGGGGCTGGGAAAGCAGAGAGTGGGGTGGAGAGAGGTCAGCAGTGTTCCCTTAATATGGGGTCCCTCCTAATAAATATGCCACTGTTGTTTCAGCTTTTATCACCTCCTAATAAATAAGATTTTGTGTTTCAAATGGATCTCCCTAAAAAAGAGCACTCTTTTCTCTTTTACCAAGAGAACAAGCCAAACACATAAAACCCGTTGACAGAATTTTGAATTGTGTACTTGAAGGCCTAAGATGTGTCTGTACTGAAACCTGGGTCCTGATGCCATTAGATGGCCCTGCCCAAGAGTCCATTATCTGATTTCCCAACAATGGGATAGAATGGGGCTGTGTGTTTGTGTGTGTGTGTGTAAAAAGAACGGTGTGGCTGTCCATCTCATCTGGATACATTGTGAAACTCTTTTCCTAGGTCTATCCCCCTGTTCCCCATCACACACACACACTGTTCCTACGTACCATTGAATTTTGCAGCCTCTGGCACATTATGGAACAGCAGACGTGGGTCAAGGCATATGGTCATGAGAAACAAAGCTTGTTGTTTCTCATTGCTTGTAAGAAAACGATTTAGTGTCATTCTGGAAAGAGAGGGAGAGAGAAAGAAACAGAGATGCGTAGGAAGCACATCTGGTCCCTGGGTGAGGGACCTTGTTGAGGTCACCTAGGCTATCCTCACTCCTTCCTGCCTGCCCTCACAGGGCAGAACTCTAGCATGACATTCTGGGAGATTAAAATCTATCCAGTTTTTAAATATTTACAGAGAAAGAGATTTCACAACCTCCCTCAATAACTAATTAAAGTGATTAACCATAAGCTCAGAGAATGCTTTTCTCCAAACTGTCAAGGCTTTCTTGCTTCAATTTAAAATGGTTTCATTTTTAAAAGTGGAAGAGACCATCACCATCCTTTGTCTGATACAGGGATATTAAGTTGACCACCAGATAAGCCAATCCTATGCCATCATACATCTGTTTTTGTTTACCTTGAATACTCTCTGTGGCACCTCTCTGCATCCTTTTCCAATTATCTGCATTCTACTTTAGTTGTGGAAACTAAATAAAAGGATTATATGACGGTTTCTATGTGCTTCCATATGTTTATCCCAATTATTCAGCTTAAAAAAAATCTATAATGGTAATTGAAAATCAGCTCTTTACCTGCCCATTCTGATTTCTTTGGTGTATTAGGACATTTATATGTAGGTCTTTAGGATATAGAAACCTTCTTAATCCAAAGATATGAATCCTGGAGATTTCAGGAAGGTCCGTGCAGGAAGTTTTTGGACTAAACAGTAGTTAGGAGACCGATTTGGCTGCTGTGATAAAACCCAGACAACAGTGGCTTAAAAATGTAAAAGTCAATTTCTCTCTTATGGACAGTCTAAGTGTGCAGGCTGATGTGGAACCTCCACAGTGATTGGGACCCTTCTTCTTATCTTCTTGCTTTGCCATCTCTCTTTATGGCCTCCATTTCAAGGTCTTGTCACGCTTTAGCTGGCAAGAAGGGACAAGAAGAAGTGGAAAGCACACCCCTTCTTTTTAAGGGTACAACCGAGAAGTTGTGCATATCACTTCCATTCATACATGAACATGCTACATGAATGTGCTCCATGAACGTACTGAGCTGCAAGGGAGCCTGGAATCTGTGGCCTTTAGCTGGGTGATCATGCACGCAGGAAGGACCTCAAAGTTCTATTACTAAAGGAAGAAGGAAAGAACGGATTTGGGGGACAGCAGTTAGCTCTGCCTCTGGCTTGGGAGAGCCAGCTTGAGAAGCAGTTTTTGACCATGAGTTCAGCTATGCTTACCATGTAAGCAGTGTAGAAAGGACGTATAGGAGAAAATCTTGCTCTGCCATAGAAGCCAGACTACTGGATAAGCTTGGTGTTGCAACTTTGTGGATCTCAGGCCTGGGGCTCAATAATAAGGTCCACCTCCCCTGCTACTGGGAAAGAAGTTGAAGCTTAACTCCAAGAATACCTTTTGCTACTGTACAACTGAATTAAAATAGACTCTTTAGGGGCAGTTTCCAGACTAAATAAGTTCAGTATAAAACCAAGATCACAACTGTGTTTGGTTACTGTGATTTCAGGCTACAGAAGCCATGCTGCGCTGTAGCCCCTTGACCCAGATCATCCTGTTAGTCTGAGGCATTGCTACACTTCTCTGAAAGGGGCAGTCATGTATATTTGAGACCTGTAATGATAAAACTTTTTAAATGCTAGTAAATGAAAAATTTAAAGTAAAAAAAATTGTACTACTGCTACCACCCCATTGGAAGATCCACATCACTTTAAGAATGTTCTAGGACAATAACCATAAAGAGACACTTCGCTGATTACAGTGCTGACCATACTCCGTGTGGGACTTGCATGTTGGATTTGTTTACTTCATTAGCCAGCTGCTTTTCTTGTTAGTGTCCACAGTCATGGTTTCCAAATGTAACCCTGGTTTTCATCTCAACCTGACAAGACCAACCTGGATTTTGACAGTCATGCTGACTTTTATCTATTTAAACTGCTAGAAGCAAAATCTGATTTTGTTCCTGGCTTTTGTTATTGAGAAAAGTAATAAAAACCAAGGCAGAATTAGATCAGGGACATCCATTATTCTAACCAGGAAAAAAAAATAAGTATATAGCTCTACCTAAGTATTGGATTAATTTAAGTATACAGGAGTCATTAAAAATTGCACTTAAAATGTGTTTCTCGGCTGATCATTTATTTGATATGCAAATTTAACATTTCTATTGTCTGTTATAGAAATAATAATATAATAACGATGAAAACTCTCATTTGTTGAGTGCTCAAGCTGTACTTTCCCTGCACCAATTTCAGTGGCCAAAGTTGAAGCCTTGAATCAGTCCACTACGTACGCAGTAGAGGAAAAGAAATCCAGGAGCTTTGGGTGGAAGATCCATACTAACAGGTTCTCCTTCAATATTATTGTTCTGTTTGAATAGATGGTGCATTCTCAACAGGGGCCGTATTGCCCCCAAATTGAAAATTGGTTCTTGGGGAGTGGAAAAATCAGATATTATGGCTGAGGTCAGAGTGAGAGGGAGATGTGACTATGGAAGAATGGTCAGAGTGATGCTACAGTGCTGGCTTTGAAGATAGGGGGAGGGGAACACGAGCTAAAGACATGTGGACAGACTCCAGAATCTGGAAAAGGCAGGGAAACAGATCCTCCTCTGGAGCTTCCTGGAAGGAACACAGCCCTACTGACACCTTGATTTTAGCCCAGTGAGATCCATGTTGGACTTCTGCCCTATAGAACTGTAAGATGATAAATTTGTGTTCTTTAAAGCCACTAACTTTATGCTAATTTGTTACAGCAGCAATAGAAAACTATACACTCAGTTTCCTGTTCAATGAGAAGAATAGAATGATCGATGTCGCAGGTTTGTTGTAAGCATTAAATAAAATCATCTGTGAGAAGTACCTAGCATGGGGGCAGAGTGACATATCCTGGCCTTGCCAGTGTTCAGCCAGCTAGGCTTGCGTCTGAGTGCGCTTGGACCACGTTTAGGTTGCTGATAGACTTCTGTCTTTGATTATGTCAGAGACAACATCAAGTTTTACACCGGCCCTGTCACTTTGAGGGGACTTTGTAGATTTCTCTTCAGATTCATCGTGTATTGATTTTATATTTCAACTGTGGGAAGTTCCTTTCAGTGCCTTCCCTGTACTGCCAACTCTCAGCGCGCTCTGCCAGCGCTCTCTCCCCTTATTCTCTTCTCCTGCTCTGCCCAGTCTGAAGAAGAGCCTGAGGCCTGGGTGGGTCTGTGGAGAGGTGGGGGAGGGATCTTCCCAGCAGCAGCCGAGAGGAGAGAGAGGCCAGCTGCCGAGCACCCCAGTGAGGGAGGGGGAGCCCCAGGTGGGGCTGCTATACCAGAGAGAGAGTTATTCCATGTTAGAGCCTGACTGGGCTGGGAAGAATGACCTTGGGTGTATTGTTTTCTTAACTTAGGGAAAGTGTGTGTGTGTGTGTGTGTGTGTGTTTTTCATTCTTGTTTTTTTATGACTAAGATCCTGCTGAAAATGAGAATCTTCACGATGGAACGAACATTCACTGACTTGCTTCATTAAGTCAGTTGGGTAGAGCCTGGTGTAAATGAAGTGAAGGCCACAGGTTTTTCTCTCTTTGTTGAGTCAGTTATTTTCACAGAGAACAGCTTTTGCATTATCACAGGAAAAGAAACCAACAGAATTGTATTCCTACAACCCAAGTGCTAAAACTCTTGTGTGTTTACATATGTTGTCTTTAATCTCACAGCAACGCTGTGAAGCAGATATTATTACTCTCATTTCCTGCGGAGGAAGGGAGAGTTTCCTCACAACATCACTATGAAATAGATAGATAGTATTACCCCCATTTACGGGTAAGGATCCTGGGCTCAGGGAGGGTGGCAGCCATATGGTTTGGCTAGGATGGCAGTGTGACTCAGGGGTGTAGGCAGAACTTTTCGGTTGATGCCATATTTCAAAGCCTGGCTTTTAGTCTTTGAGGTCCATACACTGGACTATTCCTGTGAGCTCAGAGATGCCCACACTCTATAGTGATGTACTCAGGCTAACAAAGTTTTAATATGGATGGTGAATCAACCAGAAAGCTGACGTCTTTATTATTAGGGTATTTCTTTCTTTCTAAGGACCAGGACAGCCCCTTTCCAATATCAAGGGCTCACAGATTTCTCTTGCCCTCCACACCAATCTGATCTGCACTGCCGTGTGTTCTTTCTGGAATATGTATCTGGCCATTTCGCTCATTGCTTGTGACCCTTTAGGGACTACTTGCTACCCTCAGGATAAAGTTGAGGCTCCATTACCTGAGTCACAGAACTCTTTCTCTCTAGATTCATCTCTTCTTCTCGCTTCATTCGGTTCCAGGGATACTGAACACCTCAGTCTGCCCTGAATCTCTTTTGCATCTGGGCTTTGGTGTATTCTTGTCCCTCCACTGAGACCGTGTTCTTCCGCTTTCTTCCCGCTTGACCATACCCCATTCATCTGGCTAATTCAGGGCCCAGCTTAGATCTCACATCCATCTGGAAGCTTTCCTTGACCCTCCTGATCTTGGTAATTTACCACTCCCCCAAGTGCTCTAATAAAACCTTATACTTTCTCTATAATAACTTGTCAACTTGTGTCCTGTCTACTTGTCTGGTAACCCTCACCAGAATCAGGGTTCTCTGAGGCCAGAGTCCGTAGTTCATTCATTATTCCTCTACCTAGTATTTGGCACAAGTCTATGTATATGGGAAGTGCTCAATGAAATTTTCTTGAATGAATAGAGAATGGAAGACCTATATTCAAGTCCTGGCCCTGCCACTTTCTAGTTGTGTGACTTTTGACAAGTTCCTTATATGCCAGGGCCTCAGTTTTCCTCATTTACAAAAATAAAAATTTCATTGCGATGATATGAAGTTCTTTTCAAACATGAACATACTGGGATTCTAATGCAACTCATTAGCCATCCAGAAACCATAAATCAACCATCGTATTTTGTAAATGATAAGCTGGGAGCATTGCTATGGACTTCATTTCTTGAATGTGGATTGATTATTTCGCTCCATCTACTTATATACATTAATGGTCAACAGATTTTACACCTGTTCTTGTGTTGATATTTCTGTCCTTGACCCAAGGGTTTATTTTCTGCAGGATACTCTCTTCATTTACATTGATTGGCACATCCAAAAGGAGCATTTTAAGCCTGAGAAAATAATAAATTCTGTTTATGTCTATTTTTTTGTTCTTATGTCCATCTGTTTTTACCTAGAGGGAGTTAATGAAACCTTTTGCTGTACTAAGAATTTCAAGTGAAGGTAATTAAATAAACTATTAGATGAGAACAACAGAATCAAATAAAAAAATCTGCAGATTTTTCTGATTATCCACGGACTTGAGTTGGTAATAGACATAATACCATATATTAAATATGGAATATTTGATATGAAAATATAAGGAAAAGAGAGAACTCCTAACATGGCAGCAGTAAAAGTGTGACTGTCAAATGTAAACCATTACAGTAGCTCACACATGGTGTCCGCGAGGTTAACTCCCTGGGGAAGGAATCCATGTTAAGCTTCAAGATTGTATTTGAGCTTATACATTTTGGAGCTTGCTTCCTTCTACATTTCCAAGTCTTATTATCCTATGAATCAGAATCTTACCATGTCTCAGGTACTTCTTGCTAGTAAATTAAACATGTTTAGATATTCCATTAATATATTGTATGTAATAATCTGAAGTAGAAATTTACTAAGAGTTTCTATAGATGCAATTAATTTTTCCCAAAATTTGCTCTATATTTCCTGGTAATTCTGACTAATTCAAGACTTGAAAATAGAAATTTTTTCAAAAATTACTTCTTAACCTGACTGCAAAGTTTTGATCAATATTATTGAATTTGATGAATATTATTGAAATGATATACCTGATGGGATAAAGCATCCGTATTCCACGTAAACTCATTACAAATGATTTTTAGTCTCTGTTCTTAATTGAAAGTTTTCTTGCCCAATGCAGAATTTCTTTTATCTTTGGACAAAACTGTATTTGGCCTAGCTTATAAGCTGCTTACTGTTGGGGTTTTTTCCTCTCTCTCCATTACTTTCATGTATTGTTGCTTATTTAGCAATCCATGATGATCTTTGACCTCCTGACTCAGCAAAGCCACTTCCAGGTCAGGTGGCCGTGACCTTGTGTGGACGGAGCACAGTCTGTTAGCAGCACATCAGGAAAACACCAAAGACAAATGGATTTGTTGTTCTCTACTGACAAGTTACTGTGAGCTCAAGTCACAGCCAGTGAAAATGATTTGATGACTCAAATACTTGGTACAGAGACTTTCAGGAAAATCTATACTAAAGAAAATAAGAGTATATCTTTATTTCACATGGAAAATAAATTGTGGTGGTTTATTTGGGGGACAGCTTTTGCACTTGATTATAGATTACTTTGCAAAAAGTAGATAAAAAATTTAAGAAAGTAATGCTCATATTTACATGTCCTAGTCTTGAAAGTGAATTCCCATTTTTATGCTACACGTAGGGTCTATGGATATATAAATTAAAGTTCACATCCTAAAAGTTCCTGGTCGTGTTGATGATCAACTGAATAATAATATAAATTTGGCTGTATTCTTTTAAAATGTCAATTATTTCTGTCATTAAGATCAGTGATTTTTAATGGTGGGTGGTAAGGGATGTAGTTTATAAACAATGTAGTACTTTGTCTCATAGCTCTGTTTTTTTAAGTTACTGTACTTAATTTGATATTTCAAATAGGATTATAGGAAAATAAAAGTTTTCATTATCAAAAGATTGAGAAATCCTGTTTTAACTAATCTACAGTTAAAAAAAGTTGGTCAGTGGCAGAATTTTTGACAGAGAAGAAACAGAAGGAAAATGAGTTGTTCCCATGGAGCAGGAATCCAGATGTTCTAGGGGAGGCAGAAGTGTGAGTATCCAAAAACCCAAGAGAGAACACATGCTTGGTGAAGTTAGAAGGAGGAAGAAAAAAATACAGTGCCCAGAACAGCTCCTTGCACTTAGTAGGCACTCAATAAATAGTTTTGAGTGAATAAATGAACTTAGACCACCTAACCATATCAAGCATGGGTATAATTTACTTCTGATATACCATACAAAAGTGATGCAAAGGGAACCAGTAAGAGTGATGAGAGACTTAAGCTATTTGGGCATCTGCCAGAAGTCTTATTCATGTTTAAATGAAAACAGGGTCTCAGGTACCAATTTACCTCACTGACATTTTCATCTCTAGGAAGGTAAAGGAAATGAAGGGAACTGCTTTGTTGGATCTAATTTTAACCAAGAAGAGATTGGTTAGTGAAAAAGAAGTGCAAGGAATAGTTATCCATTTATTCAATAAATATTTATTGAGTCTCTGCTATGTGCCAAGCACTTGGAAGATTGTGGCCATGTCATTTTAGCTTTTGTGATAACCAAGGAGCAGATGATGGATATAGTCAGATATGTACTACAGACTTTAGGAAGGAAATTTCAAATATTCAGAGAAGAAGTAGATATGATTCTATAGCCTGAGACTCTAAAAGAGAAGATGACTAAAGAAATGAGAAACCCAATCCGTAAGTTCAGATTAGGGCCCTTTCTGTGAGCTCCCAAAGCTCCTCAAACCTCCCTTCTGAAGTCCGATGTTGTGCTGGATTTCATTGCCTTTGTACTCATCTCTATTTATTATGAAACTTTGAGCTTCAAGAGGGCAGGACTGCAACCATTGTGTTTATCTTTGTTATCCCAGCAAATAAGACAGTACTTGCACATAGCTGATTCCCAATAAATTATACACACATACACACATTATTATATACATATATAATGAATTAAGCAATAAACAATAATGAAATCCTGATAACATAATCATGAATATTTTTCCAAATTATCAAAGATAATGCGCACATATTCCAAGTTTAACAGTCCACAATTTTTTGAATCATTAGAATTAGAAGTTTGAAAGTTCTAAAAAATGAGCAAGAGAGATGGTTGTGGCTGCAAAGGGCGTTCTCAAGTTAACTCAAAATATAAAAGACCATTTAAAAAAGAATGCAAAGAGAGGCAAATAACCAAGAACAAATACCAAAGAGAAAGATAATTCCATTAGAATAGTGTCAGGAAGCCTAGAGTCCAGAGTGAGCTGAAGTATGTAAAAAATTCTAAAAACAACAAAAGAGACTTAAAAAGCTGGCAAGGAACAATCCTACAGAAAATGAAGGTGACAGAATAAGCCAGACATAGAAAACTGGAATACTTCTGATGTCGAGAGTGTTGTGCCTGTTTTTGATAATGACATACTTTAATTTCTGTCAAGACTAGAATACTATTTTTATCATATTTTTTATTGTAGAATTTAGTTTTACTTTTGTAGGAAAGAAGACAAGAATGGGATAGGACCTCTGATGAGAAAAACAAAGGACTATTCATTTCTTCTTACTCTTGCCTTTTAATCAGGGATCGTGATTTCCCACCTGGTAAGGGTAAAACAAAATGTGAATAACAGGGAATTGAGGCCCCAGTGGCATCATACTAGATCCTTAGCCCTTCACCATGGTTTGGGGTCTCCTGGCCCAGGTGTTATCCACATGCCTGAGAACCCTCACATCTGTGACTCTCTCACTCCAGTCAGCCATCTTGGGGGAATATCAGCAAATGGAGAAACACCCAAAAGCCTGGAAATTAACAAAAGGAGAAAACATAAAATCCCAGCAAAATTCTAAAATTTATTCTGCAACTTTGAGAACACTCAGAAAAGAAAGTGATAATCATTAAGCACCAACAAGAAGTCAAGTGGGACTAAATAATTTTCCTGTTTTCCTGTTCAATAGAGTAACTGGAATGCAAGATGAAGAAAATGTGGTAGATAGAGTGTATGTGAGTTTCATCAAGGCAGTTTTCACAATATCTCAAGATTTCATTATGGATTAAATGAAGAAATATGAACTGAATAACAGAATAATTAAGTGGATTCACAACTAGGTTTGTATAACCAAACCCAAACAGTGCTAATGAATGGATGATCTCTAGACAGCTACCTGTTTTATTCTAAATCTCTCTTTATCAATGACTTGAATGATGAAGAATTTGATGAAAATAATAGAAATAACAGACATCTATTGAACTCATGTATCAAACACTGTTCTTTTACTCTATAGTATTAGTTTATTTAATCCTTACAATAATCCTATGCAGTCAATACTTTTATCTCCACCTTATAAATGAGTAAACTACAACACAGAGACTTTAAGTAACTTCCTCAAGGTCACACAGTTCTTAGGTGGCAGAGCTGAGATTCAAGCCCATACTGTTTGCTTAATGAAATAAGTTACATAAATAATATCTGTCAATTTGTAAATGACCAAAGTTAAATGTACAACAGAAAGTAAAGTGGAAAGTTATAGATTTGGTATCCCAAAGAACTCTAATAATATGCTGGAGAAATTGGCCAAATTAATACGACAAAATTAATTTGAGCCAATATAAACTCATGCACTTAAATTCCCCAAAAAATCAACTGCTAAAGTGAAGATTGGGAAATGGGACTTACTAATGGATCAAATGAGGACATCTGGGGGTTTCATTTAATATAGGCTCATTATGACAATGTATAATGTGATGTGATTATCAACAAAATGCAATTTTAGGATGTAATAAAAAAAGAATAAAGCCATGGAATGAATATATATATATATATATGTTTATATAGATCTAGATATCATGTCAGAGTGAGAAGACTCAACACTATGTCACGTGAGGAATGAGTGCACTCTCCAAAATAAAGTTCTGAAGTTCTGACGATACAAAATGTCTTATCCACAGAATAATTTAGGGATCTGTGAAGTCCCCTCTGACTTTAACATCCTGTGATTCTATGAATGGTTCTGTACTAGAACAGCGAAAGCATGCTTAAGACAAATTTGAGAGTTTTGGAAGGGTGGTCAGATTTGTGGAGTGTCTGAAGGCAGAACTAGGAGCATTGCATGGAAAGTTACAGGAAGGTGGTTTTATCTAGGAATTTACTCGCAATTAGTCTTGTGCAGAAGCAGCTATGTTAGGAGGCATTGAATCTCCATCATGGCATTTGTTTGAGCAGAGGCAGGATGGCAACTTAGTGAGGATGTTGGAGAGGAGGTTCATTTATAGGTCAAGAAGATAGGAGACCTCTGAGTCCCTTGTAACTCCAAGATTCCAGAATCTTGGACAGTTACTAGACCTCTCTCTGTGAAATAAGTAGTGAGGGATGGACGTTGAGTTGAGTGTTGAAGCTGCACCAGCTTGCAGGACTGTAGGGGGGTTGAGACCTGGAGATGCTTTCCATGGGAGATAGATGAGTTATGGACCAGATAAAATAAAAAATCTAAGTTAGAAGGTATTTGTGTGTGCCTTCCTGGTGACAGTTTCTTTAGATTTTGCTTCAGTGGTAAGTCACTAATTATTTTCCAACAAAGCCATATATTTGGAAGCATTTCTGGACCTGCAGGCTCTTTTCCATGACTATCTCAGAATCCTAGGCACAAAAAGCCCAAAGGAAATAATTCACTTCTGGGAGTATGCCTAGTAAGTATCAGTTAGACCCAACTTGGTTTCAGTTTTCATTTCAAGCTTTCAGACAATAAGGCAAAATGAGAAACTTAGAGTTGAGAAAGGAAAACTTACAAAACTATGTTGTTTCCCCTTGTGAGATCCTGGAGTTACAAAGGACCCAGAGGTCCCCCGTCTTCCTGAACTGTAAGTGAATCTCCTCTCCAGCATCCCACTAAGTGGTCATCCAGCCTCTGCTTGAACAAATTCTGTGACGGGAGACTCCCTACCTGCTAAGACACTTCTCCAGCCATCTAAAGACACCAGATGTAACCGGAAGAAAGGGAGGGGAACATGAGGAGATAGCAAGTAAAGGTTGAGCAAGACTATGGAAAATGGGATGGGAAAATGTGTTCCTGAGGAGTGGAGAGCAAACTTGAAAACAGTGAGAAAACATTGTTCTTCTTCCCATTGATACTTTTCCTTCCCATTTGACTTTTTTCAAGCCTCCTTTACATTTCTGATTCTAATTCTTGTAAACACTAAGACTTCTCAATTGGAATGAAAATAATTTTTTGACCGAGTCCCTTTATTTGCGTTGAAGCAGAGCAGTGGCAGCAGACAGGCGGAATAGGCACAAGCTTGGAGTCGGTGTCGGAGGTTTGAGTCCCAGCCTGGCTGGGAACTGGCTCTGGGACCTTGGCCTTCACTTCTGTATGCCTGGTTCCCTCGTCTGTAAAATGGAGATGACAGTACCTACCCTGCAGGGGCACTGTGAGGACTCCGTGAAATGGACATTAAGAGAGACAATCACCCAGCGTGGGCCTGAGGGGGTCTGTTTTGTTCTCTGTTTCCCCAGCGCTGGGCCAGTGCTAGGCGCAGAGGAGGGGCCCAGGAAGTGTTTGCTAAGTGGATCCTGAATGAGTGAATGAATGAATGAATGCCCTCGGTATATGACAGCTATCGCTAAAGGCATGGCGGTGTCCACAGACATGAGAAGTCTTTGTAAAGCAAGAGGCTGATTACTCAGAGGTTTGAAGAAGGAGAATGCTTTGTTAGAGCTAGATTTCTTTTTATCCATCATGCGGCATGGCTTCAGGATTTTTTAAAAACCAGGCTAAAATTGTGACCATTATGTAGTCTTTGTAGTCTTTCCTCATCCTTACCCCACGTTTTCCATGAAGTGTCTAGAGTGGGCTCATTCTGTCTAGTCAGATATGGTTTCAATGCTTGAAATGAAAAATGAAACCAAGTTAAATCTGGCTAGTAGCCATTCAGAAATAGATTTTTTTTTAAATTGATTAATTTTCGAAGACATTTTCCCTCATTAATACTTCCTCATATTTTTAAAAGAAGCATTTAGTAAAACAAATAAGAGTGTCTTTTCAGTGTCTGGTTATCTCTTCTTCAAGACTGAGTTTGGTAAATTATATAATATTAGCTGTTGGTCATCTCCCAGGATGTAAAACCAGGTAAAAATAAAACCAAATGAAATCTCTAATGTAATTTATGCGTTGTTTCCCTACAGCTAAGTGAAATTCAGCTACGTAGCTTTCATTTGTTTTAGAGCCTTTAATATTAGTCAGATTAAAGTGTATGTTTTTGCAAAACTAAAAGGACAAAGAATCAAGTTGCATCAAGTTGAAATGGTTAAAAAAAAAAAAGATCCAGTTTTCGATTCAGCATTTCAAGAATAACAGAGAAAATTGGGGCTAGTTTCAGAACCTTGTAGCCAACACTGACAGTGGGGTGGGGTGGAGAATTGGAGTGGGGTGGGGATGAGAAGGAACTCTCCCATTTGCTAAAAGGAAAACGAAACAAGGATGTTATCTCTTTGCTGCATTACGAACAGGACAAGCATGTAATTGAAACCACACCATTTAACACCTTTTCACACACTGCCTTCTGCTGTCATCTGACTGCGTACTGCCTGCTAATCTTATCTCCCTTCAGGAGCCAATCTTAAAATTAAATAGCACTACAATTAGCTACACACATTGCATCTAGCCAGGACACACGGTGGACCCCCAATAAATAATTATTGATTGACTTCTGTGCCCTACGCAGATAAGTTTTCTTTCTGACCTCACACGTGACTTCCTTGTTTCTGGCAGAGTCTTCAGTCTTGCTCTTACTGAGGTACCTGAAATAGCATTGCCTTCATTGCCAGGACTGCCTCAGAGCGGCACAAAAGAGCACTTCCTCTCAGAAGGCCTCTCTGATTAAATCCACCTACGTTAAAGCCATCTCACCCCTTTGGAAGCCCCTTTTATAAATATCTTGTAGTTATTTCAGAATGATTTGCTTAAAATTCTGTTACTGGCATTCTTATTTCTCTTGGCTCTGACACCTCCCAGGCCCCACAAAATACACCCCTCAAGAAGAGGAATTGAGTATCATTTCCCACAGGGACACACATGTGGACGTCCCTCCACAAGTGTGTCCAGCCCATGAGGAGCACACTCAAAAGACACGTTCTGCAGCTGGATAATGAAATTTTTAGCATTGGTAAAAAATCAGACCACCTTGATTGGTCGTCTCTATTGGTCTGCCAAGAATGGGTATAAATGGAATTAAAGGTGTGAGAGAGAGGTCTGTTTCACCAAACAAGTGATCAAAACATAATACTTTATACCTCAAAATTGCTTTAAGGTAGATTGGATTACTAACAGAAAGTCTTCCAAAGGGAAATAATATATGATATTATATTTATTTGAGAGGCATGTACAATATTTGAACTACCTTACAAAAACCAGTTTTGATTCATTCAGTTTTTAGAAAAATGATTTGGAAGAGATTAAACTACATATTGCTAAGGCTCATAGACCATCGTCAGCATTTGGTACTTTCCCCAATGTGAGTTGAGCCATGGCACAGGCTGGAGCCCAGTGCAAAGCAGAGAGGAGTGGTGTCTGCCCTCAAGGCTTTTCTGCTGTAAACTAGAGGAGTCAGCGGGCAGGCCAGAAGAAGGAGTACAGGGAGCCCTTGGTGTGCATATGGGCGTCTACAGCAATAAACCCCCTGTCTGTGGGTGGAGTCGCAGGGGAATACAATAGTGAGGTTAGTGGTTAAATGTGTTTACTGTTGGGTGGAAACCAGTTATTTTTTCATACTCCACAGAAAGGGTAACATTTCAGTCTTTCTCTTTTGGACAGAGTGTAGGCTTTGATGGAAAGGAGCTAGGGGCCTAGTCTCGTGACCTGGTTATCCTGAATACAAGGCACTGCGTTAAGAAGAAATAAAATAAGGAGAAGCTATTGAGGAAGTTACCTGGTTAAAGAGATGGGATACATAGGGTCCAGTGTGGGAAGAAGTGGAGGTCTTCGGTGCTCATGATAAGACCACGACTCTGAGAACGACTAAAACATTGCAGGGTTGGAGATGTGGCCAGGAGGAGGCTGCGGGGGTGATTGGAGGGTGTGTAAAGTGATGTGGCTAGAACAGCATTTGACAGTGCTGGTTTTAATGGGGGCCTTTAAAGGGATAACCCAGTACTAGATGTTGAAAACTGGGGAGTAAATTATTAAAGACTCATTGTGACCAAGAAAGGAAAAATAAAATGGGAGGACATTTATTCCTCTTTTTCCACATGTCAGAGGCATTATACTAGGTACTTTGGAAAAGAGAAAGAAGAAACGGAATTTATCAGAGACAGGCTTTTTAAAGGGAAGTTCTTTTTGTAATTCATTAGATCTGTTAATATCTTGTATATTTGAAGTACTTTTAAAGTATTTATTTTCCTCTCACAGCATGTTTCAGGTGACAAATTTCTATTTTTTATTACAGTTAGAAATGGAAAGAAAATTCACTAAGATGGTAAATATGACCTCTAGTATTTTGAGCATATCATAAAATGGTCAAAATGAGTTTTTATTATCTGTGATTGCATTAGAATAAACTCCAGGGTATTAAAATCATTAATTCTCTCTTTTGTCCATCTTGATACAATTACCTGAAATCAGAATGTGTGAAGGAGATTTATTATTTTTTAGGTTGTTCTCTGATTACCTCTAAGACTTACTTGACCTTTGCTCTTTCTATGTCGTAACTGTTTATTGTCCTCTAAGGACAATACCTTATCTATGAATTTGGTCACTAGAACACTGATCACATCTGGCAGCCACAAGGTAAGAAACTGTGACCTGGTGTGGGTTTCCAAGCCATTCTGCAGGGAAGGGGTATTATTATAGTTTAGGATTTACTTTTGCTTGTGCTGACGTTTTAAGAATATGGAAAACGGCTGACCCTGTGGACATAGACAGAGCCCTGAGAGTTTACACCTCTCTTAACAACGCTTTAGCCATGGGCTGCCACCCACACCTTTCTGGGGTTGCCCTGGTCCTCCCATAAGGTGGCAGCGGCAGTGGGGAGGAAAAGGTGTAGCCATATTAGGGCAATTTGTGGTCAGAAGGCTGTGTTTCAAGGTCCAGCTCCATCCCTGGCCAGATGCATGACCGTAACCTCTTACGGCTTAGTTTCTCACCTGCAAAATGAGGACAGTAGGAAAGCAACCACACAGGCTATGGAGGAATCTAATGAGATGACTTATCTATTTATATCTATTTTATAACACGTACTGTGTACTGAGCGCTGTTGTAATCACTTTACAAATATGAACTCATTTCATCCTTGTTACCACCCTCTGAAGGAGTTACTATTATTATCCTTCTACTGGTGAGGAAATGGAGGCATGGAGAGGTCGAGTTACTTGCTCAACTCCTAAAACTAGTAAGAGGCAGAGTTGGGATTCAAACTTGGTAAACTGTAATTACTTATTTTCTATCATGAGAGGATAAGGAAGAATCTGAATCCCAGAAGATAGGCAGTATTTCCTCTTTGCTATCTTTAAGGGCCCAAGATGCTGTGCTTGGTGACAGAGGCACCTTGGTTAATGCAGACACCTGAGCCCTGGAGCCGGCTGCAGGGGCCTCCTGGCTGACTTTGCCGTGGGTGGTTATCGAGATGGGCTCTGACGGTGGGGACCAAGAGAGGCCTGGCCCTAAAGAGAAACAGTGCCTTTCTAAGAACATGTTGAACTTAGTTGTTAGTTTTAAAAAAAAAATCAAACCAGCAAACAGAGGTCACATATATAGGGCTTGCCTGTCGGTAGAGCAGGCCTGACAGGTAAGAAAGCCTGTCCACTCTGTCTCTCTGTGGTTATGCCCAGCCCCATGCTCCTCACACTAGCTTTTCACTAGTGAAGACTGAGTGTTCACATGAGAACATCATTCTTTCCGTTGAGAGCATGACCCTGATAAAATAGGTATACCCCTGGATATGGTAGTACATTATTCACGTAGTGCAAAATTAGCTAAGAGATGCTTCCAGTTCCATCTAGAACCAGGAACAGGCTTTAGAAGTGGGAGGGGAGAGAGCGAGCCCGGGGTGCAGCACTGGGAATGTTTGCTGATTGATTGATAATGCCCTTGCTCGTGTCGCCGGAAGATTAGAAGCCGTTCGCGGATGACCATGCTCAGAAACTGCCCTTTGGAATGATGACTGCAGTCCCAGCCTGTACTGTCCCTTAGCGTCTGTGGCAGTCTGTGTAAAGTTTGCAAGTTCAGTCTTACAGCCATGCTTTCCCCAAGATGAGAAGGATGAAGACCGGGACATTCCCTAACAGGGGCCTGAAGGCAAAAGCACTGGGCAGTTTTACAGAAAGGGAACAAGCACTTTCTCAGAAGGTGAGTCCCTCCAAGCCTTAGGCGGCTGAAGCCACTGGCCTGGTTCGGGTTACTTAGCCACACCCAGGGTCCTGCCACCTCCCCGGGTTTCTACCTCTACCTGCGTCACTACTGGGATGACTTACTGGTCACAGTGAAGGCAAGTTGATAACCGTGGCCAGCTGGGGAACAGGGCTTATGTGCCTGGTGAGAAAGCCAGCAGCTGGCCGGACGCCGAGACAGCTGATGTGGAGCACCAGGAGATCTAACAAAGTGAGTGGAGGTTGACTTTTTGTTGGGAAGCCTTAGGAGGAGCAGTAATGGGGGGTGGGGAGCGAGAGGGGCCAGCCGCCTGTGGGTTCTGTCCTGCTGGGCGTCGAGGCACCCGCCTCCTCCCCTAGTGTTTCTTTAGTGCCTGGGAGGTGGTACAGCTGGTACTGTTTTCATCCAGCCAGTGCCAGCGACGTAGCAAGGAAGCAGGAAGAGCCTGACTTTCTCTGCTACTTTGAGAAAATCATTAAATGTTGACTAGGAGAGTTCTGACTTCATGAACTGGAATGTTGTGAGTCTGTTGGAACAGAGGGGTTTGAAACTAGAATATGCTCTGAAGGATGACGGCTTCCTTTCCCGGGTGTTTATTCCATGACTAATGACCAGCTTCCCTAGAGTTGCCTATGAATGGATAGTTTTGGTTGCCAGGTTTAGTTAGGATTTCTCTTTGCTGGTCCAGCATTATAGTGTAGAACTACAATGCATATTTTCTTTGGAGATGAATATGCAGTGTTTTCCTTAAAAAGATGCTATAAAAAGTTTTTAAAAAGCATACAACCTCCATCCCCACCCCACCCCCTCTAACTGCGAGCCTGCCTCTAACTCCTGCTCTGCGGCTCTAGGCCTCAGACTTGCCAGCCGGGCCCGTCACAGCCCAGTGTTGCTCTGCTCAGAACCTTCAGCCAGGTCCATTCCAACTCTGATTTCCTGAGTGCACCCTCTGATTTCACTCCCCCTCCTCGCCTGGCTCTTTTCTGTGTTTTTGTGTACATATCTGTCTCTATCCAACGATATAAGCTCTTTTGGGGGCAAGACTCTGGAGCCAGGAGGTCCACGTTCAGGTCTCACCTCAGCCACTTAACCAGCAGTGTGACTTGAGTAAGTAGCTTACCTCTCTGTGCTTCCATTTCTTTTTCCATAAAATGAGGATACTCCATAGGGTTATTATGAGAATTAAATGAGTTCATTCATGGAAAATACTTAGAGCAGTGCTGGGTAAACAGTAAGAGTTCAGTAAGTGTATTTTGTAACCTTTGCCAGCCTTCCCCACAGAGCCTGGCACACTGTAGGCGTTTAATAAATGTTTGTCAAATAATACGTAAAAACATTGCCCTTTCTGCAGGAATCGCCCATAGCTGGTTGAAGAGCTGGGGGAAAGGAAAGAAAGAAAGGGAAAGCACGTGATTTCTTTTGCAGCATTCGGGGAGTTGGTGGGAAGGTACTTGGTGCTCAGGGGTGTGGAGAACTGTGCTTGATCTTTTGTCTAAACCCCTCTGGGATTTGGGATTTGCTCAGCGGGCAGTGGCGGGGATGGGGACGAGCCAGAGTGATCTGCAGGGAGAGAGCCTGGAGCAGCATGCCTGGAGAGGGTGGAATCTATTCTTCTAAACCTCCTCACACCAGCCACTTTGCCTTTCCGGAGGCATCTCTGAGGATGGGCCTGTTTTAAAGACTAGAGCTGACATCATCACATTTTAAAAGAACCGAGCATAATTGAATTGCTGATACAAGTGGGTACTTGCACCAGGCCCGGGTCACCCACATCTCTATGGAAACACATGTTTGCTTGAAAGCCCAGCAATCAGAAGCAGAGCCTTCCAGGAGCCAGCATCGGGGCACTTTTAGAAAAAGGCATTTATGTATATTCTCAAGCCATCAGAGACCTATGCAATGAAATAATTTCAAATTAAATAGAAAAATCATGCTGTAGATGAATGCTAATAGAGCCTGCCGTGTGCCTTCCTGCTGTGCTCGCAGTGTTGGAGATCTGCTGCCTTTAGTCTAGCTGTCCTTTGCTCTTTTGCTCCCATTTGCATTCTGCTGCTGTGGGGAGGTGGTTTGGCACTTCATGCAAAAATGGTTAATCTTCATTCATACGAATTTGCCAGTACTAAAATGGAAAATTCAAAGCTGGGCCTGCCACAAAGTGTGCGTTGTGCTCTTCTTTGCCGTCTCTGTGTGTGCAGCGTATACAAGGGTGCCCAATCTGGATGACTCTGCCTCCCCCACGAGCGCTCAGGCTGTTCAGTGAAGACGGTCTCCCACACAGGTCTGAAACTGGCGTCAGCATCTCATGCCCTCGCTGTGCTCCAGCCATGTTCCAAGTGATCAGGAGCCTTTATCTGCTGCTGGAAGCAGGCCTTTTCAAATCGATATTGACTGTTAATGACCTGTTTAAATAAAACATTCCATTTTCTTTCTTCCCCCCACAAAGAACTTAGTAGGCAGCGACATTTCTAAACTAAAGGCTAACCTTGCTTTTCAAAAGAGGCAGATCCAGGGCCTTTAAATGTGAAATTTTTTTCTGACATTTGCCCTTAAAATGCTTTTCAGTGAAGTTGCCCTAACAGTGGATTTAAAGTGCATTGAAGTGTCTTTGAATAAAAATTGCAACCTTGGGATTTTTTATCCCTCCAAATTAAACAAAAAAGTCTAGGTAAGTATCTTCATATGAAATTCCTATTTCGGTTGGCATTCTCTGTTTCATTGTTTATGTGTCCTCATTCCTAATAATTAAAGCAACTTTCCTCTAAGGAACCAGGCACTGCACAAGAACTTTGATTAAACTGTGGGAATTAATCCACAGAAGAAAGAGCTAAAGCACAGGGAATATAAGAGACCTCAAGATAAGGAGCTGCAAAGGGTTGAGGGAGGTAAAGGATAAACTGAGGCATATTAAAAATTTTCAGAGTTTATTTGAGGAAAAATCGATTCGAATCAGGCAGCATCCAATCTAGCAGATAGAAGGGGGCTGCGAGGAGCTGTACAAATGAAAGGCTTTCATAGGCGGAAGGGAGTGGGAACAAGGAAGTTACACTGGCAAAAAAGCGGGTTGGTTATTGCAAGGTTACTCTCCTTTAGAGGTTGGCGGGGGTCAGTCTGGCAGATTACCCAACTAGTGCTGACCAGGCGATTCCTGACTGACTGGTTTAAGATTCCATTTCTGGGAGAGCTGAGACTGCAATTAAGTCTCAGTTTGGTGGTGTGCGGCTTAGCATACATGACTCCATTTTGGGCCTGTTGTCTTGCTTTTAACAAGGGAAAAGGAGGAGGGTGCAAAACAGAAGAGACATTAGGCAATGGAAAAGTGAAGCAACAGAAAGCCTACATAATGTGAAATTTAGGCAAAGTCTCAGTTTTCCAGAAGAAACACTGTATCCCTCTTCACCTGGCATGCAAGTACCCCTGACTGGGCTGAGGGGACTGGACAGTTAGTCCTTGACCAGTTTAAAGGTGATCTTTGCAGAGAGATAGCCTAGTACATCAGAGACAGCACCCATGCCTTTCATTTTTTTAAGGTGAATTTTCAGCTTTCTGCTACCTTAGCTGCTGAGTGCTCCTGTCACTCCCAGGGTTCTTAGACACTTGTAATACCTGAAAGCTGCAAAGGACACAGAGTCATGTACTCTGAAGGGTGGAGACTATGCACTACAAAATATGACTGCAGGAGTTCAGAACATGCAACCCAACATATGGCACTCTGGCATATTGATTATTGTGAGCTGTAGGCACTGGGAAAACAGCAAATGCGGGGAGAGCTTTCTCTGACCTCCCTCATCTACCTAAAGATACATCCTCCAAAAGAAACTCACTTGTCCTGAATCCCCTCCCCGGGAGTTTCATCAACCACGGAAGATTGACTCTCGTCACAGAAGAGGAGACTAGAAGTCGACACCACACCCAGACACACTTTGTCACAAACTATCATTCTTCCCATCTCTTCTTCTAAGGACCCACTCATCTTTCCTAAAAATCGTTTACTCTCTTCTAAGAGGCCTACGTCTCCCCTCCACTTTCCTTATTAAGATGGTATTTAATCCTGAATTCTAAGCCACCTCGGGAGTTCTTCATTGTTCCCTGGGTCTCTCCCATGTATACTTGAGTTATGTGTGTTAATCAAATTCTGTTTGTTTTTCTCTTGATAACCTGTCTTATTACAAGGGTCTCAGCTACCCTTTAGAAGGGTAGAGGGAACGTTATTTTTCCTTCCTTACAACTTCAACCTCTTATTCTGCAGCTGGAGACCTGAGGTCCTCATGCTGTACTGTGACAATCTAGAACCTTTACCCAGATGTCCCATCAGGATTAATGGTGCCCCATATAGGGGTATAGATGGGTGCAGCCTCTGCTGCTTCCCTATCAAAACTTACCTGTCCTGTTTCCCACTCTCGCAGAGCACTGCTCTCTGCTAAGGGCCAATTGGTGGCAGTAGAGAATGAAATAAATTGATCTGTGGTTTGCACCTTCTTCCAGAAGTAATAGCAAGCTGTAAGCTGAGTAAAAACGTAGATGTCTCTTAAGAAGGTCACACAGGTGAGGAGTTGGACTCTGGGAGACTGCGGATGCTCTGTTTAGACTGAGAGGCTATTTGCTGCTTCCTCCAATCACATCACATACTGACTTCCTACCCACAAGACCCATCCTGGCCCCTCCTCTCTGGGGCAGTCAGGAGAAAAAGTCTCAGGACCTACGAGATCACACACTGTCTAGGCTGCACCCAAGTCAGACACACAGACACTGGAATTACTTTCATTTAGAAAGAAGCAGCAGTTTGCGTGAGGCCCTGGAAGGCCATGGAGCCCCCGGGCAGCATTGTAGAGCCCAAGAAAGAGTTGGTTGGCCAAGGGCCGGCTGAACGCAGCTTTGACGCTCACCGGAGGTGGGAAGCCGCAGGAAGAGAGCCGCCTCTTTCTGACCGGCTCATTGCTGCCCGCTCCTGTGGGTCTAGTGGTTTTGCTCCCCAGTTGTGTGCCCTGCACGTGCACAGGCCTGCGTCACTGCCTGCCCAGCTTGAGAAGCGGTGCCTGGGATGGGTTTTGTTCTCCTTGCGGAGTTCTCACTGCGCTTCATGGACACTGAGCCCCAGAACTTCAGGAAGCCAGTTTTGAGGTGCTGTAAGCACAGTGGCTGTGGGCTCCAGAGTCAGGCGGCCTGGGTTTGAGTCCTGGCCCTGCTGCTTACTGAATCTCTGTGCCTCGGCTTTCACATCTATAAGGTGGAGATAATCATCGTTGCCACTATATAGGGGTGTAAGGGTTAGATGAAAACATGTGTCAAGCACTTAGCAGAGTGCCTGGCACATTATAAGTGCCCTGTAAGTGTGCTAATTATTCTTAATAATATGTTGGTGAAAAGACCATTCCTGAACAATGTAATTTGTAGGAAACGGACCCTGCATTTATCTCTCTAGACTTCTATGAGAATCTATTTGTTGTGTCTAGTGATTGGGATCAAGGAAGAGGCCCTTTCTTAATATTCCCCGGATGGAGACTCTGGAGTAGTGGTTCTCAGAGTTTAGTCTGTGCGCATCTGAATGCCCTGGAAGCTAGTAAAACACTGATTGCTGGCTCCACCCGGAGAGCTTCCGGTCTGCCGCTCCACCGTGTCTGGGTAGGGCAGAGAGGGTGCATTTCTAGCAAGCTCCCAGCAGATGCAGATGCCGCTCACCCGGGAATCATGCTTTAAGAACCACTACTCTAGGACAGCACTTTCCAACAGAGTATAATCTACGCCACACGGACAACTTGAATCTTCTAGTAGTCACATTAACAAGTAAAAAGAAATGGGTGGAATTAATTTTAATGTTATATTTTACTTGACCCAGTATGTCAGATATTATCATTTCAACACATAGTTGATATAAAAAATATTGAGACAGTTTACATTCCTTTTTTGTACTAAGTCTTTGAAGTTCCAGGTTATATTTTACACGCCCGGCACATTCCAATTCAGATTTGGCTTTGCATGAAAATGACCTGGGGAGTTGTTTTTTTCAGGCCTCAACCCCCCATACCAACTGGCATGGGACCCCAGAAATCTCTGTTTCTAAAAGCTCCCAGGTTGATTCTGGTGATTAGCCAGAAAGTCAAGTTGATCCCCAGCTTCTACCAACTCGCTCATTTTCCCTCGCTACGCCTGATTGTCAGGACGTTTGGCACTTATTTGTCCCCTTCAGCTACATTATGATCATTTATGAAATACTCTATTAACAGCCCCAGTTATGCAGTATGATTTTTATGTTTTTATAAATCATAGGAGAACTTTGCATAAATGATCTTGAAAAATGTGTTAAAATCATTACTTTCAATTTTTTCTTATGTATTTCCTCTGGTTCCCTAAATCTAATTCAAGAAAAGTGATGTAATCTCTGTGATTGCAACACTTGAGAACAGGAAAGTGAATCTAAGAGCAGTAAGAGGTCTCAGAGAAGCGAAAGTGAAACTTGATTACTGCTGACACAATAAAACGAGGGAAAGCAGAGATAGGGAAGCCAGAAGGTACTTGGGCATTTCAAGACATTGTTTTAACTTTTTATGTTTTATATGATTGCACAGGAAATATAAATAAATATATCTAATTTTTAAACTCAAAGTTTGGTAGTTGACCATATTGTCATATAAGTTAAACTTCACTGAATTGTATTAGAAATGCTGAAACAAACATATTTGTCAGAATTTGTGCTATTCAGGTTTATTTTTCATAAAGGATATTTATCTTTGTTATAAACTAATAGATTTCCTGACTGGCATTAATGCATATTAAGTAAGATCTTTGCATAATGAGTAGTTCAGTTTAATATAACTTTGCACATGAAGTGATTGCTGGTAACCATATTTTTGGTTTATTAATTTTACACTGGAGAAGTATATAGATGATATATTGGTGGTAAATGATGAAATCTTTTTCTTTGGGATTGATACCTTTTCCTCATAAGTTTTTGACTATGGACTATATATATCTAGAATGAAGTGAGAGATTAATCTGTTATTTCATAAGTAAAATTTCAGTCAGCAATTTTCTAGATCTTTATTTTTCTCTAGGATATATATAAAACTTAGGTGATGTCTATGTATGTTTGTATGTTATTACTGAAAGCTAAAGTACAATTTTAAGGAAAAAAATTTCAAACAATACCTAAGCTATTGAAATGTTGTGTCAACATCGGGACTTGTATTTCTGGTTATCTTAATTTTATATTGGTTATTTGATATACATGGAACATTTATCCATGGATTGGAATAGTTAGGCCTCAGTAGTTGATCGGTTCCAAGAACAGTCTTAAGTGATCATAGGAATTAGAAACCAGACTCTTTCCCAAGAAGTCAGAGATCCCCGTACCTTGTGGACTTAAGGCTCTGGGGATCAGGCTGTGTTAGGATATGGGCAGCAGCCGTGTCCAGTAGTGATACACCACCAAGGGTGGTGACCAAGCATGATGTGAGGGAAATAGGAGGTCTGCTGGCCCCAGACATCTGGCACTCACTCACAGCATTGAAGGCTCTCAGGTTAACCCAGGGGTCTGCAACGATGAGGGCTGGGCTTTCAAGTTGCTGAACTCTGGGCCTGTTACTTGGGAGAGAGTGACAATATGTCTCCTTGAGGAAAAGTTCCTTAACTATCTAAATTAAACAATTAACATTCAGATTAAGTTGATTAGATTGTCCAGATATAGTTCGTAGCAGAAAAATCCCAAAAGAATAGGAGCACAACACAGTTTCCTTTTCATGAATGTTTTATATGATTGCTCAGGCATCAGGGAGTCAGCTCAGGAAAGGTAATGACCACGTGACAGCATGCTGGTGTAAGGGGTGCTTCTGAGTATTCTGGAGGGAGTAGTGAGTAGTGCCAAACCGGGGTGTGGACACTCAGCGAGGACCTGCAGGTGCACCGATGATCACCCTCACCTGTTCCACAGTTCCCCTAGAGTTTGTCCTTATCAATAGAACCCAATTTGAGTATCTAGCCACCTAAACTCTTAATTCTTTAAGGCAAAGCAAATTTATGTTCTGTTTAGATTAAAATCCTTCATCTAGTTTCCACAACTGGAGCTGGAGCTGATTTCCCAATCTCTCTGTTATACACCAGCCAGCAGACAGCCTCGATGTGGAGAGGGCATTGGAATCCGCCCGGAAGGTAGACCTGTAGAGGCAGCCCTCCACATAGGAAAAAGAAAAATTTAAGAGAATAAAATGGGCAAAGAACAGCTCTCTACAGTTATTTCTATCTTATCTTCCCATCTGAAAAACCTGTAATAGCCCCATTCTGCCTTCATAGCCAGCATTTTCCTTCCACAAAAAAATAATGTTGTAATTAATCTTACTGGCATCACTACCAAAGAAGAGTCTTCCTTGACTTAGACTTTGAGGTCAAAGAGAAAGGGAATTGCCATGAATTTTGTCCTATGAATATAGCTCACCATTCAGTGCTGCCACTTCCTCAGATCTCAGAAATTTTCCATCCTCAATGCAGTTCCTCCCTGATTGCTCTGTGGATTATAACTCTCCAGCTTTAGAAAATGCTGCGCACCAAAATCCTAGACATCAAAGCAAAACAAACAAAAAAACTTTTTCTATCAGATTTCACACATCTATAATGGCAAGATTAGATGTGTCCAGAAGATTTAGCCAGTCTAGTCTAATGAAGGTTATTGTAGCTCACAGGTCCATCCTAACAAATAGCACCAAATCTAGCTGGTACCTTCCATCCTTCATAGGTCCGTAGGTGGACCCTGTATCTCCCTCCCCCATCCTCGTTCTCACACACATACATATACCATCACATGCAGAAAAATCCGTGTATAGACAGTGTTTGTTTACATAATGCCAAAACTTCCATTTGAATAAGAAAATCAACCATCCAAGTGTCTTCAAATATCATGATTGTAGACCATCTTGCAGGTGTTGTGATGACTGATCAAAGGTTTCACTTTTCATCTATGGCTTGTAAACAGAAACGGCTGATTGTATGTCCTTGTACCTCACATACCCATCTCTTTTCTCTGTTATAGATATGTAATCAGAGAATAATCCTGTTGTCTTTTCCTAGTAACTCTCAGGAACAGGAATAAATGAGAATGAGATTCAGATATTATTTGCCAGCTAATATTATTTACTCTCTCCCGTCTCCCAGGTCAAAGGATCTGGAATTTACCATTTGGAAGAGTTATTTAAGTGGGAGGTGTCTTCAGTGGGAGGGGCACTCTTTGCAGAGCATGTAGGATGGAGCTGTCTCACTGGGGATCCAGTATGCATTGTCGCTCCTGCTAGCGTGCCCAAATGCATGTGTCAGCAGCAGTATCATTTGGAAACTTATGAAAATAAACTCTTACTGTTTCTGCTATTTGGTAATCTGTAATAATGTGTTTATGTGGGTTCCTGTTGGAGTGGTGATGGAGTTAAGATACATATTGCCACGCTTTCATCCTAAAATCAACAAAAGGTAATGGATCTGAATTTATGAGCTAGGTTTAAAAGAAAATGGTGGGGAGAAATCAGAGAATTTTTGCAAGTTATCCTTAAAATGCATCAACTCTAGATACATTCTTTGTAGCAAAAGTCAAAAAGAATACAAGAAAGAGTTGCAGTGGTTGTTGATTGACAAAAAGTGTTAAACATGTAAATAGGTTGTATATTGATATCTTGGCCTGTCTAGGTACTAATTTCTGAACCAATCTGTTTACTCATTTTAAGTCATTTATGCTCTATTTCAAAAACAGATTGAAACTATTAAAGACTTAAGATCTATCTTCCATAATAATGGTGAAAGATTGAGACCAGATGAGAAGAAAGAAAATACCACAGCTTGGTGTTAAGAATAGAGATTTCAGAATGGGCCACTTCACAAAGAAGATTGGACAATAAAGGCAGGAAACCTAAAGAATTTAGAGAAACAGAAGTGTTATGGACAGCTTTAAGGGTCCATTTGAAACTGGAGATATGAATTTGTGGTCACTAAAAATAAGCTGAAGGTATATATGTATAGATCCAGAAGGATGTTCATGAAAATTTGGTGAGTGAAAAAGCAGGTGTTAAAACTGTTATGTATAATGTTTCTGACATTTAAATCTGGAACCATTTCTCCTGTTTCTTCCTGGAGTGCCTGGTGTGGTTACATCCATGCAGGAAATACTCAACAAACGTTTCTTATATTAACTAGAGGCTGATAAAAGCTTTGGGACAGTAAGGGTTGTGAGGACAAGGCGTGGTTGAAATAGGTACACTTTTCCTCCTCTCATTGTTTTGGACCACCTTTCTTTCAGATAAGAAGAAGAAACACAGTTTGGTGCATACCCATCTGTCTTTGCTGTTTTTCTTGTCAATACAATATGAATAAAAGATTTGACATTGTCTTCTAGAGTTCTCGTAACATGCTTTTTGAATGTATCTAAGATAGGTGCTTAGCTTGAAAGTATTTTTACATTTTAAAATAGTATTTATGATTATGGCTGAATGAAATTGTTTACTGTGTTGGAAGAGAACATAAAAATAACACATTGAGAAATCAATTTTAAAACTTTAAAGTTAATGTTTTTTCCCCCTTCTTTATAGGGCTTATTCCACTAGAAGCAAGATGGCTGAACTCAATCCTCATGTAAATATCAAGGAAAAGGTAAGATAAATTTATATGTTGGCTTGCTGAAACTCCAAACTGGAGAATATAATACCTAGCTAGTAAAAACTCGATTACAATGGAAGAAAGAAGTGGTTTGGGGGGATACATAGTAAGTTTGCCATCCTAGAAAACCATTTCACAGAAAGAATCATAAGTAGCCTTCACTGAATGTGTGTTAAGCATATTACATTCATTTTCTCATTTAATCTTGACCATAATCCCAAGAAGTTCATATTATTCTTATTCTCATTTTACAGAGAAGAGAATTGAAACACAGAGAAGTTAAGTAATTTGCCTAAATTCACATAGCTAGTAAGCAACAGAGACAGGATTTGAACCCAGGCAGTGCCATTCCACAGTTCATACTCTTTACCTCCATGCTGGGTTACATCTGAAAGCTAGGGTATTATGCTGTGTCTCCAGAAATGGCCTTGTACAGAAAGGGGGCCTCATATACACTTTTGGGTAGAGATACCCAAAGCCTCACCTAATGGTCTTGCTGAGTAGCCTTTAAAGTTTCTTTTGACACTGAGTGTTTGTGACTGAAAATCCCCCTCCTCTTCCTTTGTTGGAGGCTGATTACATTTCAGAGCCCTTCCACATCTTATCCTCCTCTGTGAAGTTTCCTCCACTTGGGGTCAGTCCCTCACTTGCCATGTGTGCTGCCTGCACTGTTAGCTCCTAGAGATCATAAACCATAGACCACATGAGACCGTGGAGATATTTGTCCAGCCCCTTCACCTGGTGCCCAGGGAACTGAGGCCCTAGAGGAGATCTGTCCGTGATTGTACAACAGAGTGGAAGAGCCTAGACTGGAGCTCTCTCCACCTTCCTCAGGGGCACCTCCTGCCTCCACTGGACAGTAAACGATTTGAGGGCAGCCATTTGTCTCTCATCTCTTTGCATCCCCACCGCACCTAAAGTACAGAGTGAAGAAACATTTGTGGAGTCCTTACTATTTTTCTTTCATTCAGCAAAGATATATTGGACTCCTACCTTGTGCCAAACACTATTCTAGATGCTGGGAACATGGCACTGAATGTGTAGATGAGGTTCCTTTTCCCAGGAGACCCACTTTTTAGGGCAGGTAAACACAAGAACATAAATGAACACAGTCATTACAGATAGTGGTAACCACCATGAGGAAATGACAGCAGGGCAGCAGGGAGTGGTGGCTACTGTAGGTGGGGTTGGTCAGGGCAGCCCTCTTGGAGGAGGTGATAGTTGAGCTGAGATAAAGACAGTAGGAGAAAAACACCTTGCAAAGATCTGAGGGCAGAGCATTCCAGATAGAAAAGCAAAAGCAGATGCCTGAGGTAGACTAAGTTGAGTGTATTTGAAGAGCAAGTGGTCAGTGTGGCCAGAGCACGGCAGACACAGGGATGGTGATGGGAGATGAGATCAGGAGCCAGTGTTGGTGGAATATTGGCTCTTCACTTGTGTTCCTGGACCTCCAAGGGATCCATGGGTGGAATCCAGGGTTTCACGAACGTGGATGGGAAAAAATACATTTTCATTTTCACTAATATCTAAATGAAATGTAGCATTTCCTTCAATCATGAATGTAGGCAAAGGAAAAAACCACTCACAGTAGTAGCAGGAGTCCCTGTGACTTTTACAACTAGAGATGACAGATGTCTTCATATCATGTTACGTTTGTTACAGATCCTGACTATGGTTTGTTCATCACTACTTAAAATTACTGTGGTTATAGAACCTGCCACTATATTCTGTTATTTGATGCTGATAGAGAAGCATGTGTATTACTATAGCAAAAATTTGTTTTTTCAATAATATTTCAACTTTATTTCAATATAAGTGGTTTCCTTTGTAATCGTATGTATCTTATTTCATGAATTTTAAAATATTATTCTGAGAAGGACCCCGTGGGCTTCACCAGGCTGCCAAATGGGGTCTGGGCCCTGAAAGGTGTAGAAGCTGAGGTGGAGCCATGTAGGGCGTTGTTCAAAGGGTGTGAGTAAGCTGTGGAAAGGTTTGAAGCAGGAGCATGACTTGGTGTGATTTTGTTTTAAAGGCTCACCCTGCCTTTGTCAGCTACGGTGCTAGATATCTTATAAATCTTCATATTAAGTAACTTTCCTGTTTGATGAGGATATGGAGGCTTGAGGTCAAGTGACTTGGTCAAAGTCAGACTCTCAGGAAACGTGGAGAAGCAGGGATTCACACTTGGCTGTGTCTGGTTCTAAAGCCTGTGCTCTTGCTATTACATGACTGCTTCCCAGAGTTTTCCACCAAAATACCCCCAGGGCACAGAAGAACAAACTTGTCACCCCACATCTCTGGGGACATGGTCAAAACCAAATTCCACCAACATACAATTTCTTTGGAGTCTTATGTGTTATCTTAAAAATTGGTGCAACTGTGTTATCCATTTTATTCTATAATATGTTACATATATTATTTTAATACAAAACTGTTTTCACTTATAGACCATTGAGCAAACAATAGCAGAAGGGTGTGCTCCTTTTATATCATGGCTTCATATTCCCCCTGACTCACAGTCATGTACTCAGGTGAGAATGTGAGTTCCCCAGTTTAAGAAGCTGGGTCTGGGACCACAGTGCTGACCAGAGATTGGCCCCTTTCCAAATGTCTGTTGATGGATGGATTGAACAGCTCCTAAAGTTGAGCTGTGAGAAGGAAAAACACTTAAAGAATCAGTCATGGCAATTGATCCCTGCAAAGCACGGCTATTGGGCCAATGAGGTAGGCTCAGCAGTCAATGATAGAGTGTCTTATTCAAAACATAGGTGGCATTCAGCCAGTAAGGGGAAGGAAGCTGATCTGTCAGCACACAGACCACAGAGGCTCAATGTGAACGCTCCATGCATTGGCGCAGGCGCCACATTCATCCACTTGTCATGATCAGTGTCACATACGCATATGAAGATTAACAGTAGATGAGGTTTTTACCATCACACTTCAGTAACTTATCAAGATGTTGGCATTATTTTGAAAGAGGGTGATGTTTAAGTTGTAAATATTATCAATCCACGTGACAAAGAAAGTAGAGCTCCTCTAAATCAATTAGTAAATTCCATCTTCCTATGTCAAAAGGTTAATAGATTTCTCAACTCAATAAAATAAATCATAATAAACTGAAAATTCTTATCATTTGTAATTTTACACTGATTTATTTTAGTACATTTATTTCCTTTAGTTATTAGCTTTTATGGCCTTTTTGTGATTAGTTTGTTTCTCAGTCTGTCACACAGCAATGACATTTTAGTTCTGAAAATTAAGAATACTAACAACTGTTATATCTTAAATTATACATGATAAGCTTTTAGAGATCTGAGAACAGATCTGTGTCGTGTTCTTAGTCAATATCTAGTCAAGCACTGTGGGAAATTAAATACCTAATAAAAGTCTCGCGGTGAAATGAGCTCATCTGTTCTCTCTAACTTAAGGTCTCATATCTAAATAACTGAAATTTACAGTTGACTCTGTGACTTTTATTTTAAGACATCTTTATATTATTGGATTATAACTGCAAGGACTTAAATTGGAAATATTGTTGGAGTCAAATTTCAGTCTGGTTAGTGTGACATGCATCCTCCGTGAGATCTGATCCTCTCTACTTTGGCACCTTTATCTGTAGCCACTCTCTACACACCCCCTTCAACTTCAGCGCACCCCTCCTGACCTCGAATGTTTCTGCCTCCAGGCCTTTGCAAAGGCGGTTTCTTCTCTCTGGGACGTCCTCCTCAGGGCCCTGACCTCACTCACCTCCCTTTTAGGAGCCCTTTCAGATATCTCCTTCCTCCTCCTTCCTTGCCCCACCTGAATGATCTGCCCCTCCTCTTTTCTTCTTTGAGCTTCCTGGGGTTCCCTGCCTTCTTACAGCCATTATTCCTAGTACTGTGATTGTTAGCTATCTGTCTCCCCACGCGAGGCTGTGTGCTCCTGGAATGCAGGGACTGGGCCTTTCTCATCTTCATCTTCTTGGGTTTGACCCCTAGTTGACCCCCAGTTAGAGTTAGATGGTGAATGGATAATGAATGATGAACATGTCTGCTTGAATAGTTATGGTCTTTAGAGACAATATATTTCCCATTCACAATATTTTGCAAAATCTCAAGCCTTCTTGAAAACAGAAATGTAGGTTAATGGAAATGACACCTCATTTTAGTACTCTCTTTACTATTAAATAAAGCAAGTTTTAAATTGCTTCTAAAAACAGAAACTCAGGTTACTCAGGTTGACTACCTGTGGTTCTCGCAGCATCTTTATGAGGTGGTTATCAAACACAGGTGGTCTCAGGTAGGTTTCACAATAGCAAATGAGGTCTTTGGGTCAGTAAACAGTCATATCCTGTTGTACCAAAAAAAAGGAAGAAAAATATCCCCATATCTCACTTTGTTAAGGAAAAATAACAGAACAAAATCTTTAGGCTAATCAGGGATCTTATATTTAGGGCATACTCGCTTTTTACAGCTTTTTTCTAAATGACATATTTTTTAAGAAATTCAACACTGGAAACTCATAGGTAAGGATAGGGCTCAGTCGTGATTAATACGTTATTTCTCATGTGAAACACTAGGGTACCAAGCTAAATTGATTTATAAAATTTTAGATGTAACTCTCAACTGAATAAGAAAGGATTATTAGAACTGACAGACAAAATAAAATTTTTAGCAGGATATTTTCATGCATCATTATAGATCAGTTTAAGTGGAATACAATTGAGCAATACAATTTGATGATAGAAAGCAAAGGGGATCCTTGCTTTTAAAATGGGGTTACAAAATAATATTTGCTGAATGTCCAGTTACAGACTGATGACTACTTCCAGCGAGGAGTGATTCCTAAGGGAACCAAGTATGCTTGGGAAGTGATCTCCAACGAGGTAAAGTCATGGAAAGAGTATGGAGTTCGGAGACAGAGCAGAGATTATTAGCTCCCCAATTACTAGTGGAGCAGCCTGGAGCAAGTCACTTAAGTTTTCTAGGCCTCAGTTTGCTAATCTGCAGATTGGACGTGATAATAAAATCTACCTAACAAAGTCATCAAATACAGTAATCAGTGGGGAGCTGCTTTATGAGCTCTTAATCATGTACATCATAAAGGTTCTGGGAGAGCTCATCTGTTTAATTTACAATTAAAAATGGAAAAGGAGTTCCAGTGAATGTTTTTGTTTGGAACTCAAAATATAAATTCACATAGAACTGAGATTAGAAAGAAAACAAAATAAAAAGCCCAAGTGAAAAAAAGCACATAACTGGACTTGATTTTTTCAAACTTTTATAGCTCTTGCTGAGCCTCACAAAAAAATAAGTGAGACTAGAAAATATGATGGTATTGGAAATGAGGAATCGCTTAGTGTATAATGTCTTTGCTGAGCTGTGCCACTAACTGTGAATGGCTTTTAGAGCTGTGCAAGATACAGAGGTAAACTGGGTTGTAAACAGCAATCATCTAGAGTCGTTAAAATGAAGGAGGAGAGCTAGAAGGGAGGAGAAGAGCCTCTTGTCCACAGTGGAACAGAGAGGAATCACCTCAACATCTGTGCAGACGACAGAGATAGACTTTGTCCTAGAGTCTGTCCTCAACAGGTGGGCAGATGTCCCATTTTGTTATTAGTTTTCCCTGTAACTTTTTTTTTTTTTTTGGCGAGGAAGATCAGCCCTGAGCTAACATCCATGCCAATCCTCCTCTTTTTGCTGAGGAAGACCGGCCCTGAACTATAACATCTGTTGCCAATCCTCCTCCTTTTTTTCTCCCTTTTTCTCCCCAAAGCCCCAGTAGATAGTTGTATGTCATAGTTACACATCCTTCTAGTTGCTGTATGTGGGACGCCACCTCAGCATGGCGGGACAAGCCATGCGTCGGTGCGTGCCCGGGATCCGAACCCGGGCCGCTAGTAGCGGAGCACACACGCTTAACCGCTAAGCCACGGGCCAGCCGCTCCCTGTAACTGTCTTAATCTGTGTTTTACAAAGTACTAAAATATAGTTCAGGTGTGTATGTGGGGTGGAGTATTGTCTGAAAAACCCAAGCATTCGATTAAAGAAATGTTAGCAGGATCGGAGAAAGTACAGAAGAAACACATCATCCTGCGTCTTTAAAATATTAACTCTATTTAATAGAGAACTCATTTCATGGGATGTGGCACAAGTTTTAATGATATGCAGTTGTTTTTTTGTTTTTGTTTATTTTGAGAAGATTGGCCCTGAGCTAACATCTGTTGCCAATCTTTCCTCTTTGTCTTTTTTTCTCCCAAAGCCCCAGTATGTAGTTGTATATCCTAGTTTAGGTCCTTCTAGTTCTTCTGTATGGGACACCCCCTCAGCATGGCTTGATGAGCAGTGAGTAGGTCTGCGCCCGGGATCCAAACTGGCGAACCCCCCGCTGCCGAAGCGAAATGCGCCAACTTAACTGCTACGCCACCAGGCCAACCGCCTGCAGTTGTGTTTAAAGACCAAACCATGCAAGCTTTGGGGCAAATCTTAATTTTATAATTTTGTGAGAGTGTTTAAGTCAGTTTAGCCCAATCCTTGGATTCAAACAGCAAAAACACAAACCCCACACAGCTTTCAAGTTTCGCCATGGGCAGGTTCTTGTCATCTTTTTCTCATAGGAAAGGGTCATTAAATTTCCCTTTCAAAGAGAAGAGAAACACTGACAATAGTTACTGCCTAATGCTTAGGTACAGAACTGCTGTTATAGTTGCTTGGCAACCAGAGAGATTTGACAAGGAGTTGAAAGGAACTGAATGAATAAATGGAAATGTCAGCATCAGTTTCAGGGGATAAGAAGAAATTTACCATCGCAGGATTAGCATCACATTGCTTTCTCCAAGCTACATGGGCGGAATGCATGGTGTTTCTGTTCTGTTCCTCCTGCCACCTCCCCTTCCAGCCTTTCAGCATGGCCCCTTCTGCACTGTGGCTGAGAGGTATATAGAAGTCAGAAGTTTAGTGCTAAAAAATACAAGGGCACGTCAAAAATTAAAACCTTTGGCGGCAGGAAGAAAGTCACCTCTGTTGGCAATCCCTTGGAATTTATGGGTGCTCTACCAATAGTGTAGTTAATTCTCACAGTGATCCTTCATATTAAATTATCCAACTTTTACAGATAAAAACAATGACAAGGCTGCACTGGTTTTTTCTCTTATGACCTTGAACACTAAAAATCTGTCCAGATAGATTAGATAGATGGGTGGGTGGGTGGGTGGGTAGGTAGGTAGGTAGGTAGATAGATAGATAGATAGATTAAGCACTTAAGTATACTGCTTGTATTATTATTATTATTAAAATCACTTTTTCTCTCATTTAACTCATTTCCCTACAACTTGATTACAAGCTCCTTATGAGCACAAATGGACTTTTAATTTATTTGTGTATTCAATAGCTCCTATAATAGTAATATCGTAGACTTTATGCCCCCCAAATATTTGTTAATTAATCAATATTTAGCTAAATAATTGAGCCAAGATTCTATAATGGTGATTCTCAGCTATTAGGAAGAAGGGAGAAGGAAGTGGAACATGAGTGGGGCGAGCGTTAGAATGTCAGTGGGGAAGACAGGAGTAATTAGAAAAAGCATATTTGTGTTCATTTGAGTCCTCCAAGAAGGGATTAGATGAGCACGATTTCGTGGGGATAGGAGGCGGGGGAAGGGGAGAGAGTACTTGTGAAAGAGAAAGGAGAGGAAGCGTGAGCAGGCAGGGAGAGTCTGCAGACTTCCCTGCAGACTCTGCTTTCCCAGAAAAGAAAGGAGAGGGAGACCTGTATAGGCAGAGTCTCAAGGTGCAGCACAGTTCTAACAGTTTTCACAGGCTGACGAGGAGTCCTGTGGCCAAAGCTGCCACTGGGGTCTCCCGCATCCCTCAGAAATGAGCTTTCACTAGGACCCTGCCACCTCCGTCACTGACTGAGAGCATCCTGAGGGGAGTGTGGCTCAGGTGCCAGTGTGCTCATGGACCCACAGGGGTGGCAGCTGGGCTGTTAGTCACTCTGCTTCCCGCAGAGGGAGATTTCCCGGGCCACTACAATGTTCGAGAGTATAAGAAAATTTTATATTTAAAAAAGAGATTGAAATACCTATTTTAGAATTCAATCATATAAAAGCATGAGATTTATATGTTTATTGGAAAGAACTAATAAAAAGTTTGAGAACTGTTCTAAAGTAGTAAATTAAAATGCAAACTCTAGGATTTCCCTTCCGTTGGCAGGTGAGCTATACTGCCACTAGTATAGAGAGTCTTCTTAACTAGAGCAAATGATGATTTAGTAGTCTTATTTTCTATTAAAAGTATCTATTTATGTCCACGTTTAGGGAAACAAAGGGATACGTTAATTCTACTGAAAAACTGTGTGTTCTTCGGCACATTGTGTAACCTCTCTGGGCTTCAGTTTCCTTATCTGCCAAATAGGGAATTCATGTGGAGGATCTCTCCAAAACCCTTTCGAGCTCTAACATTGGGTGACTCTGTGGTCTTTCCTACCTCATAAGCACTGTACAAGACCCAAAAAGGGGTTGTGCCACGGATCAGAGAACCTGGGGGCGGCCTCAGTCCTGATAGAAGTTGGCTGCCTCCGTTTGAATGTGTACATTACCGCTCTGTACTCAGCTTCTTGTAAAATAAAGGAATTTGATTAAACCGTCTCTAGGGTCCGTTATGGTTTGCTGGTACGGCATTTCTGTTGCCACCTTGTCTTTGGGTCCTTCAGAACTGCAGTTCTCAATCCTTGAAGATAATTATCAATAAAAGTGTATTGAAATGATGATTGGGGGATCAATTACATGTTAATATTTTTGTTTCTTCCTTTAAAATTATGGTAAAAGATTTTTCATGAGACCTGCTCTCCTTAAGCAGTACAGTATTGTTAACTCTAGACATGATGTTGTACAGCAGGTCGTAGAACTTACTCACTCACCTTGCACAACGGAGACTCGATACCCATTGAATAGCAGCTCCCCGTTTTATTTTCCCCTTGCCCCTGGCAGCCACCATTCTACTCTCTGCTTCTATGAGTCTGGCTATTTTAGGTACCTCATCTAAGTGGAGTCATGCGGTATTCATCCTGTGACTGGCTTATTTCATTTAGCATAATGTCCTCAAGATTCATCCATGTTGTTGCATGTGACAAGATTTTCTTCTTTTTTTAAGGCTGAAGAATATTCCATTGTATGTATGTACCACATCTTCTTTATCCACACATCCGTCAATGGATATTTGTTAATTTTTTTTATTGGCTCAAACTGTAATTTTAGTTATTCAACTAAGGCTGAATGCACAAACTAGTTTTAATTCTTTTTACTGCCATTAAAGTAAAAGCAAACAAACTCATAAAATCATTGGGAAAACAAGATGATATCAGTAGGACGATAATTTTTATGAACATTTAAACCAGCATGCTTTTTTAAATTGGTCAAACTGTTAGAATAAAACATAGTATGGAGGGGGACAAATACACTTCCCCAGAGAAAGCATATTCCTGGTGTCCACGGTGTTTAGACCATCTCCTTCCTTCACGCCACAGCGAAGAAATACCCAAAGTTGATATAATGTAGCAATTAATGAACTCCTTTATTCTAGTATTGACTAAGGGGTAAATAACTCCTTTATTCTGGTATTGATTAAAGGGTAATAGTGACGTATACCTTTCTGGTACTCTTTATCTGAAAAGTTCTGTGAATTAGCAGGAAAAAAACCCACAGGGAGAGTAGATGTCAATAATCAGCTTTTTTCTCCCAAGTGGAGACCTTAAAGTCTGAAGAAAATGAGGAAAGATTTTTACTGAATATTCGAAGTTGGAAGCAGAAGATAAAAGTATCTTACTTTTCTGTTCTGATTAAAATACCAAAAACAAAATGGCTTGTAAAAATAACATTGCCTTTTTTGTCTTCACTAATAAATCCAATTATGGATTCCATCAGAGAAAGTAACCAGATAGACTATTTACCTAAGTCCTTGTACTGTGTGGCTGTATGTAACAGGCTGGCTGAAAACAGACTTCCGATGCACTCAGGATGGAGCCTGCCCTAAATTATGTGCAAGTCTAACTGGCAGTTCTGGGAAAATATGAGGAAGAATCCAGCACAGTTACAGAAAACACGCAGGTATACACTGAACACATGTAGCTAAATAGTGAAATGAACTGTGTGTGAAGCCCATTGCTCGTCTCAACGTAGATTAGAGGGGCAGCCTCTACCAATAGCAATCATTTGAGATTTCTGTATATACCTACTTCTCACCTCCAAGTGTCAGAGTCAACGTGAGAATTCTGCTGTGAAAAATTTACCTTGCACTAAATTAAAAGATTTAAGCTACTTTGGTTATCTGATTTTAATTTTACTGTTTCTTTAGATAGGAGAAAAGTCCATTTGAGTATCTCTTGCTTTACAAAAAATCATCAGGCTTATTTCCAGGAATATCAATTTTCATTTAGTATTATAACAACTGTTAAATTAATTTGCCTTTTTTTCCTCAAATGTTCAGTGACTTGACAAAATATAGACTCAGAACTGATGGAAAGAAATCTTGGTGGTGGTTGTTTTTAACCCTTGGAGGCAGATTGTATTCTCCAGTGATAACAGCAACGTCTCCCCATTACAAGGTGGGGTCTGTGCCCCTCCTCTTTAAACTGGGTAGGCTTTTGGAACTGGCTGACCAGGATAGGAGGAAGGAGGTGACACTATGTGACTTCCGAAGCCAGGTGTTTCAGCTTCTTCCTCCCTAGTTGGGACACTTGTGCTGGAGCTCTGGGCTGCCGTGTAAGCAGTCTGATGGTTCTAAGGCCATGCCGTGAGGAAGCCCAGATGAGCTCATAAGGAGAGACCAGTGGAGAAGGCCTGAGACTCCATGAAGGGAGAGAGATGCCCAGCCAGACCCCAGCCGCACCAGCATCCCTCTCCCCCGCTCTACCTGCTCCTTCATCCATCTGTATGAGACCCCAAGGCAGACCCACTCAGCCGAACTCCTCCTGAATTCCTGACCCACAGAAGTGTTGAAAAATAGCAGATTGATTGTTGTTTTAAGCCACAAAGTTTTGGGGTTGCTTGTTAGGCAGCAGTAAATAACTGGAATACCCTCTCAAAAAGTAAAACTGTTCTAAACTAGAACTGATATTTTTGAAATTATGCATAAATAATGGAAAGATGTGGATGAGGAGACAGTGCACTCAAGTAACTTAGTTGATAGGGGTGCAGTTATACCTAAAACGAGGTCTGTCCTGTGCCACCTTCATTTCTTTTCCTTCCACACTGTCCCTTCCCTGTCTGTGACTTCCCTAATATCTCTCACTCATAGTTCTCAATTCTGGATAGACATTAGAATCATTAGGAAAACTTAAAAAAACATCAGTGTCCAGGCCCACATTTAACTGTTCAAGGTGGCACCCAGGTGTAGGTATATTGTTCAAACTCACCAGGTGATTCCAGTTTGCAGCCAGTGCTGAGGACCACTGGTTGATGCTGACAATACCCAAATCTGTTACCCGACTCAATTCTTCCTTGGAGCTGCAGATTCACAGATTCAACTGCTTTCTAGCTGTCCAGACATGAACGCCTCACAGGCCCTTCCAGCCCAGTGCTCCATCTCCACTGCTTCCTCTACCCAGGAAATGACACCACTACCCACATAAGCACTCGAACCAGAAACCTGGGAAGCATCCAGATTCCTTCATCTTCCTCATCCCTTGCATCTAGTTAAACACAAATCAGTCACCTCCTCTCAAGTAATTTATGAGTTCTTCTCTACACTGCCCCATCTTGGTCTATTTTCTCTCCCCTGGATACTGCTTTAGAATCCTAACTAGCTTCCATTTCATCTCCTGCAAGTCATCCACATAGAAACCACAGTGACCTTCCTAAATACACAAATGTCTCACACCTCCTCTGAGTAAAAGCCTTCAACAGCTTGTCCTTAGAATAAGGCTCAAAATGATGAATGGCATGCAGGGCCCTGCCCACTTTTGCTCCATGCCTGTTTGATCCAGCTTCATCTGAAATCCCCTTCCTTGTAACATGTAATGCTCCAGCAATCCTGGAGCTTCATTGCTATGAACGTGCTTCTAGTCCCTCAGTCCTGTCCCTTAACAGATGTTGTATGCTGTTCCTGGAATACGCCACCTCTTCTCTCCTTCCCCTCTCCTGTCTTATCTCATTCAGTCCCGAGAGGGGGCTTCCCTGACTTAGATTAGGATAGGTCCCCCTGTTACAGGTGCCCAACGCATCTTTACTTCCCCTTGTATAACACTCATTAAACATCTGCCTTCCTGGACTATAAACTCGAAAGTGTATTTGTCACTGTCTGTAGTCCAGCTTCTAGCATAGTCGGCACATTGTGACTGACTGACTGACTGAATAAACAAATGAGTATGGATCAAGAGATCAATATCAACTTTGAGGGAGTCCTTGTGGTAACACTCTGGCCTCTGTACTTGGCTCTGGCCTATCCAAAATGCAAATCAACCATTTGGATAAGATAGAGAAGATGTCAAATAAATTTTTAAATGATACACAATTGGAAGGAATGGCTAATGCATTTCCTATTTTTGGTGGCAAAAAGCAAGGTTCTAAAAGATGACAGCTGGCTGGAATGATGGGTCAGAACCTACAGATGGAAATGTAACAATGATGAATGCAAAGTCCTACCCTTCCATTCTAGTCACTGTACAAGTATGGGATGGGGACACTTGTCCCAGAAACAATCCCGGGTGTGTTAGTAGCATAGTAAAGCCCTGCCTGAGCCAGTAATTGATGTGGCTCCTGAAAGTGCTAATGCCATCTTCGATTCCCTTAATGGATAAATGGGGCCCAGCCAAGACAGGTACAGGTCCCACAGTCCCTTGCTCTGATCCCACCACCTCTGGAACAATGTGCTTCATTTATAGGACCACATTTCAACAGGACACACTCAGAGGAACTTGACCAGAGTGGTAAAAGCTTGGGAGGCATAGCTCATGAAAAACTGCTGAAGAGCAGATGTTTACTCCATAAAAGATGGAATTCTGGGGAACACTTTAGTTCCTTGAAAAAAGTGAAGGGCTGGTCTTTAGAAAAAGGATTGTACTTACACACCAGAAGGCAGAACTAGGATCAAGCACTGGCAATATCTAATATCCCCTCCTTAGCCACGTCCTTCTTGTCATTGACCTCTGTCTTCCTCTCGCTCTAACATCTGCTCTGTGTTCCTAACAGGCTGTCTCATCCCTTAGCCCCTCCCTGGTCTCCCAGCCCATCATCCTCCTTCATAGACCACAGAGGGCTTGATCTGCCACCTGAATGATTCTCAGCCCCCATATCCCTGAGCCCTAGGATCTACAACTGTCTTCCTTACTGTTTGTAACCTCGGATCCCTCCTTGTCTCTGCTTTTGCTTCTCCTCGTGGAGAATTGCTAGGGGAAGCCATGCACCTTGGCTCCATGACAAATCTGTGCTATCTGGCATTAGTGGATGGGCCTTCAGTCCTGCTCAGCATTCCCCCATTCATCGAGGCCGTTTCCTGTCCCATTCCCATGAAGCAGCTCTAAACCTTTCTCCACTTCTTAGCCCTAAAGCAAACTCGAAAACTCTCACTCATAGGAAGTAATTTTCTTAAATTTTCCTCTTCACAATCTCAAATTTTTATTGTCTCTTCACTCTTTCTTTCTCTCCTCTCCTCCTTTCTCAGAATTCTGAGAGAGAAGAATCTGCCGCCCTTTCCAAAGCTTGCTTTTCCACGTGGATTTTGATTCCATTTTCTTTCATTTCTTCTGGGACTTCGTTTCTTAATTTACCTCCTCTCTTTCCTCTCTTCAAAGTCTTCCTCACTGCCAGCTCCCTCCTTCCATCAGTGACCATGCTCAGGCACTTTGGGAAGATTCATTGTGAGGTGATGTTTAAGATGGATTGGAGAAAGGAGAAGCCAAGCCCGAGACGCCGACTAGCCAGCTTTGTGCAGAGTCCAGGTGAAAGGCACAGGGAACCTGTCCAGGGTGGTGAATGAAAGAATAGAGAACAGGTGAGATTCAGAGAGGATTTGGTCGTCAGAATGACTCTTGAGTTACTTGTTTTTCATGACTGTGCCTTATTTTTCTACTGTTTTATCGGCTCCTTAGCTGCAAAGATTGTGTCAGGTTCATCTCACTTTCCCTCACAAAATCTGGTTTGAATGAATGAACAGTTAGAATTCCCTTAAAATGTGTGGGAGGGGGCAGGGGGAGCTGCCCTCTGGAAGGTGTATTTTTAAAAAAGAAGAAAGTTGGTGGGAAAGGGAAAGACATTTCCATATTAGGAGGAAGAAAGGAGTAGACCTTGTTCCTCAAAGTGTGCTCCATTGTATTAGTTTCCCATTGCTGTAATAGATCGCTACAAATTTAGTGGCTTAAAACAACACAAATGTATTATCTTACAGTTCTGGAGATCAGAAGTCCAAAGGGGTCTCATTGGACTAAAATCAAGGTTGTCAGCAGGTCTGCATTCTTTCTGGAGGCTCTAGGGGAGAATTTGTTTTCTTGCCTTTTCCAGCTTCTAGAAGCTGCCTGCATTCCTTGGCTCATGGCCCCCTTTCATCTTCAAACCTAGCAATGGCGGGTCAAGTCTTCTCACATTGTATCACTCTAACAACTGCCTCTCTTCTCCTCCTTCCCCATATGCGGACCCTTGTGATTATATTGGGCCCACCGAGATAGTCCAGGATAATCTCCCCCCTCTCAACGTCAAATGATTAACAACCTTAATTCTGTCTGCAGCCTTAATTTGCCATGTAACCTAACATATTCACAGGTTCCGGGGGATTAGGGCTGAGATCTCTTTGAGGGCCGTTATTCTGCTACCACGTCCTTGGACAAGCAGCATCCTGATCACTGGGAGCTTGTTAGAAATGCAGAATCTCGGGCTCTCCCCCACCCTCTGAATCAGAATCTGCATTCTAATCAGATCCCCAGGCAAACGGAATGTACTTCAAAGTTTAAGAAGATCCTCTCTACCTTAAACTTCCCACGATTCTGTGAAAACAGCAGGGTTTTTTTCAACTTCAAATCTTCATTATTCCTTCTAATCCTGATTTCCCACCAAAAAAAAAAGTTAATTTTGATTTGTACCCCTGGTGTTAATTCCCAAAAGTTTAGCCAAGTAGAACATGAATTCATGCATATTTTTTTTTGCTGGCAGAAAGGAGATGTTAGAAAAGGCAATTAAATTATAGAATTATCCATGATGCAAAGGTACTGGTCTGCAAAGAACATTTTCTTCCCCAAGAAGATTCATGGCAGAGCTGCCTTCCTTAGTGTGTAGATAATATTAGTGGCCCAGCAAGTGAAGCAAAATGTGCACAGATGAGCTGTTCTTAAGGCATCTCTGAACAGCTCAGCATATGAGAGATGTGACAAAGCTGATGATAACATACCCTTCAGAGTTGCAGGAATGGCAAACCCATAAGTAACTCTGGGCTCACTGATGCAAAAAGGAGGTTGCTGGCTGTTTGATCGCTGTCCTCATTGTAGGGATGGATTAAGCTCACCTCCAAGATTGCAAACTCCTCAAGGCTGGGACCAGCCATATACAGTGTCTGGGACGTAGGACGCACTCCATACATTTTGGGTTTGAATACTTTTTCTGTGTAGTACTTTATGCTGAATTACAGAGATGCAGTGAAAAAAAATGGATAAAGAAAACTGGAATATTCCAATGACCATCTCACTCCACTCTCTATTTCCTTGTGTTCATTCAGTCATTCATTCATCTGTTCAACAAACATTTATGAATCATCTACTGAAAGCCCCCCATTGGTCTAGGCCCTGTGGATATAAAGATATTGTCCCTGTCACTCAGGAGCTCCCATCCCCGTGGGGCAAATTGTCACACAGGTAAATAATTATGGCAACATGAGTGCTCGAAGAGGTATGTGAGCAGGCTCAGGGAACTCTCTTCTCCTGTCACTCACACTCTAACTGGATTTATCTTTAACATCGTCCATTCCTCCCCTTCGCCAATTGGATTAATTATTTGGCTTTATTATTTTTATTTTCAACCCTAGATATTAATGTTGCCTCTAGGCACTCGATACTTGTTCTAGAAAATGAAACTCTCTCAAACTAGTGCAAGTGAAAAAGAGGTTATCATCAAGGTCTGTTGGGGACTCGTGCAGGCAGTGCAAGAAGCAGGAAAGGCAGGAAGTGAGGCGGCTCCAGACGGCCCCACTGCATGTCCACTCTGTTCTCTCCGTTTGTGTGGAAGAGTCCAGACTCCAAGGCAGAGAATCTGACGGCCCCGCTGTCTTTCCAGCCAGGCCACTTCCTGACCGCTAGGATCACTGCCACTGTATTCTGATTGCTTCCTTCACGGCACTCACTTAGTATGAGCTGCAATTATATGTATTTTAATTTACTTGTTTATATCTGTTTTCCTGTCTAGGTTTGGTAGTGACCGTATCTGTTTGTTATTGCTGTATCCAGCCACTAGTATAGTGCTTGATCATAGCACTTCGTAAATAAATAAATGAAAGAATGGGGAGGGGGAGTGCATGTGGTCAGCCACCCTAGGGATGGGCTTCCTTCTGGTACCAGTCAGCTTGCAGGGGAGGGGGACTGAGGAGAGCCTTGGGTCCACTGACCGCTCAGAGAGTGGAGGAGGGTTCTAAAGAAGGGAGGTACACAGGGCAATCTCCCCCGATTAAGTCTTGGCCAACGCTCCAGCCACATGTTCGTTCAACTGCAAAGACATGCCAACCTTTACACCTGGAGACCCTTCTCCTTCGTGTCCCAATGTAAATGCTCCCACCCCTTTCTTTTTAAAATTTATTGAGCAGCTAATATATGCCAAATTCTATATCAGATGCTTTACATGCATCATCTCTTTTCATTTTTACTGAGATTCTAGCAGGTACTATCCTCATTTTACAGCTATCGAACCAAGCTTGAACAGTTTAAGCAGTTCATCCAAAGTCATAGAGCTCGAATGTAGCAGAGCCAAGAGCAGAACATAGGTCTGTCTAATCCCAACGCTCCTTCCATGACATTTGGCTGTCTCCTCTATACAGTATTCTCCCCACTCGGGCAGACCCTTCTCTGTGGTAGCACAGTGCCTTGTTCGTGAAGACAGCACAGCGTTATTACACACTTCCAGGTACAGGCAGTTCTGGCTCCACTGCTGCCCTGTCCCTCGTAGGGAAGGGACTGTACCTGCTTCCCCTTTGTGTCCTCGGTGCCGATCACTCAGTGGGGGCTCAGCCAACATCTGTCCGCTGGGCTGAGCTTTGGAAGAATAGGCAGTTACTGTGCTATTTCATATTTTTAAAACTCCACAAAATACCGTGAGTACCTTATAAAGAAAATGAAATTATCAAGTCTCATAAATATTCTTCCATCTCTGTTACTGAAATTTTAAGAGTGCAGGTATATTCACCCCACCCATGTAATGTTTGGGTCACATCACAGTCAACTGAGACTCAGCCGCCTGTTACTGTGGCTGGTAACTGCAGAGTGATGGGATGGTCCAGACACGCCAGCAGAATATTCCTTTGACTCAAAACAGCAGCCTGGTATAGCTATAGTTGGGCATTCTCTCATTCAGCAAATAGTTGTTAAATATCTCCTGCGTGCACATTATTAGTCAGTCAGGGGTGGGCATGGTGATTATGCAAAAATGTCTGAGAGGAGAGTTCTGCCCATGTGTCACTTACCATCTAGCAGACACGGTTTCCAGCCGCACTTAGGATGTAAAGGAGGGGGTGCCCAGTGTTGGGAGACGCCTCCTGACAAGGCCTGGGGGAACTGAAAGGAAGCGGGAACGGTCGAGAAGGACGTCACGGAACGCGTGGCATGTCAGCTGGAACATAAGATTTGCACAAGCAGACGCCTCTCAGGTCAAGGGCAGAGCTCACACAGAGGTGGGCGGGAGGCCAACACCGGCTCGCACTTCTCTGTAAAGGGCAGAGCAAGAGGGGCGTTTGGGACAGCAGGTGGACGCCCCGTTGTTGGTGGCCTGGAATGCAGGCTGTAGAGATGTGACTGTATTCCTAAGGAAGGGGGCCGAGTGGTCCTGATTTTGCTTTAGGAAGAGCGGTCTGGCAGCAGCCTCGGGGTGAAGGTGCAGAGGAGAGACGGGCAGCAGAGAGCGGTTGTTTGATGTTTATTTGATAATGCTGGGTCTTCGAGGATCACACAAATGATCACACAGCTGTGTGTGTAGGTGGATTGAAAACTTGGGTCAGAACCATTTTTGAAACTCAGACATAGTCTAAGTGACTCATCAGTAAACCAAGTAGAATTTCTGAGGAGTCATCACAGACAGACTCAAAAAATGCACGGTGTGAACGGGGAAATCTGCTCCCAGCTCTCAGAGCAGACAGCCCGGGTCAGGGGCGGGGGTTAACACGGGAAGCTGACATCAGAAGGCGTCTGGGAGAGCCTCTTGGCCTCGCGGCATAGTGCCTGCCGGATGCCAGCAGGGCGGCTGTGAGGCAGAGTGGGCAGACCCTGCCCAGCCAGGTAGAGAGCCTGGGGAGAGGAGGGGGTGGAGAGATGAACACGCTGGAGGAAAATCAGAACAGCGTCTGAGGCGCAAAAGGCAGATTTCTTAGTCGCAAACTGAGTTTGCCAAACTGGATTTAAATTAGTAGAAGCAAAACAAGGGAACGTGATTTGGGAAAGGTGAAGCAGTGGCTAAATGAACGGCTAACCAGAGGTCTCAACTGTCCCCCAGCAGCCTGCGCTGCCGCCTGGTCGCCCTCCTGGACCACGCGGTTTATGGTGTGAGAACCCTCGAGGGCCACAGTCAAGAGCGGCCTCAAACGGGGGGCTTCAGTGTGAAGCTGCAGCAGCAGGCACGCCAGCTGGGGCCGTGGCCACGAAGTCAGGGCTGTGTGTCTGAAGCAGCACCAGACACAGCATCTGCAAATCAGCCACTGCAGGCGCGAATTTTATGAGTTCCCCGTATGCGAACTACCATCAATCACTACCGTCAATCACGCCTTCATTGATCCATTCCTCCAGGAGCTTCATTTCCAAATGCAAAGGCAGCCTTTCAACACAACCTCACTGTAACACTGCCTTTGTCATCCACTCCTATTTAAAGCTACTTCATAATGAACTCTTTTTTAGATTTGAATGCTTAGACCCCTTATGACTGCTGCATCATGAATAGTGACACTGTGAGGTTCCTGTATTTTCATGTGCACATGCGAGCGCCCAGGATTTCTCCATCTTCTCAAAGACATTTTCCTAGGAAAATAAATTTAGTGAATTTATAAATAAGAAGGTGGAAAAATACTACTACTCTCTTCACATTAGCCAAGCCGAGTGATGAAAGCAGAAACAGAGCTTGGCCCAGCAATTCACTAGAATTCAACATTATTATGGAATATCTAAGAATAGGCAGAAACTATTTTTTCCTTTTTTCTCTCATTTCTTTAAAATTTGACATTCTTATCTTAATTAAATGCTTCCTCTGGGAATTGTATGCAGTGTTCATAGTTGTATTTGATATCAGAACTCAGTTATGGACAATTTTCAAAGGATACGTTCAGAGCTAGGACATATAAAATGACAAAGATAGATGTTTTCTATATCTGATGATGGTTGAATTTTTTTTTCCTTTTAAAGAGGAGTAGGCAAGAATAGTATAAACGTCTAAGAAGGAAGTGTCTAGGGGCAGGCCCCGTGGCTTAGCGGTTGAGTGCGCACGCTCCGCTGCTGGAGGCCCGGGTTTGGATCCCTGGTGCGCACTGACGCACCACTTTTCTGGCCATGCTGAGGCTGCGTCCCACATACAGCAACTACAGGGATGTGCAACTGTGACCTACAACTATCTACTGGGGCCTTGGGGAGGAAAAGGGAGGAAAAGGAGGAGGATTGGCAATAGATGTTGGCTCAGAGCCGGTCTTCCTTGGCAAAAAGAGGAGGATTAGCATGGATGTTAGCTCAGCGCTGATCTTCCTCACAAAAAAAAAAAATAAAAAAATAAAAAATAAATAAAAAGGAAGTGTCTATAAGCCATGGTTTATATTATGTTTTGCCGTAACATAATATATTCAGTTTTGGAGAAGAGAGACTGGAAGCAGGGAGAACAGTTGTTTTATGTTTATTCCATACTGCTGGGTCTTTACTGATTACACAGCTATGTAGGTAGATTGAAAACTTTGGTCTATGTAACTGTAATGTAGTTAATGTATTTAATAACTAAGCATTGTATTATTTAGAAGGGCATGGCTGATGTGGTAATAACGATGGTAATTATTAAAATTTTTATATAACACTAACCAGCTGTAGTGGCTTGAAATGCGTGAATTTTATTTAAAAGAACTACATTAGGAGAGTAACGTCATTTTTATACATAACTCCATTGCCCTGGAAACTACTAGGCCAGTATTATTTATTGTTGGATACCCACTGTTAATGACTGTCCTGGGCTGGATGCAGGTGTTTGCCCCCACATCTTGGCTTCTCTTAAAAAAAGAGAGAGGGGCTGGCCTGGTGGTGTAGTGGTTAAGTTTGTACTCTCTGCTTCAGTGGCCTGGGGTTTGCAGGTTCAGATCACAGGCATAGACCTACACACCCTCATCAAGCCATGCTGTGGAGGCATCCCGCATAACATAATAGAAGAAGATTGGCACAGATGTTAGCTCAGAGACAATCTTCCTCACCAAAACAAAATTAAAAAAAAAATAAAGAAATGGGGAGATATTGGTCAAAGGGTACAAACTTCCAGTTGTATAATGAACAAGTTCTGGGGATCTAATGTACAGTGTAGTGATTATAGCTAATAACACTGAGTTATATACTTGAAAGCTGTTGAGAGTAGATTTTAAATATTCTTACCACAAAAAAAGAAATGGTAGTTATGTGACGAGATGGAGGTGTTAGTTAATGCTATGGTGGTAATCATTTTGCAATATATAAATGTATCAAATCAACACATTGTACAGCTTAATTTACACAACGTTATATATATATTTTAAAAAGAGAGAGGAAACTATCTTTCTAACACTATGAATGAATAAGAAAGGACAACTTAACAAACAGACTATTGAGGGATGCTCATGAGATCTAAATCCTTTGCACCGCCTTGTCAGCCCTGCATGATCTGGCGCCTGCCCACCTTTGGCCTCACTTGTAGTCTAGAAGCCTCAGCCTCTGCCTCCCTGCAGACTCCCTCCTCATCTGTGCCTTGCTCTTCGTTCATGCTGTTCCCTCTGCCTAAAATTCCCTCCCCCCTCCCCTCCATCCATTTCTTCTTGCTTGTCCTTCAGATCTCAGCCGACTGTATAAAATCAAGTCCCCCTGTCCTGGGACGTAATAGCATTTAGCACCATGTGTAAGCGTCTGTTTATTTTTGTGATCATTTGATCAGTGCGTATACGCCCTCCAGTCTATAAGTTCCAGGCAGTTGGGTGCCACACAGTAGGCATTTAAAAAATATTCGCTGAATGGACTTTTAAAGGGGGAAAAGAGAAAAAGTGAGAAAGAACTTAGATTTGAAGAAGTTAATATTTTTTTAATAAGAAGGCTAGAAAAATTAAGAACCATAAAATGTGAGAATAGAAAAAAATTTAAAGGAATTTTGAGTCACATATATACAAATATATGTAGTATTGTAGTCTTTAGTAACACCCAAATGTTTAGCATTTATGAATGTCAAGATTCAAAACCAGCTTTCTGATCTGTAGTGTCAGAACCTCTGCAAGTCATATACCCATAGCTTATGCTGTTTACTCATTATCATCTAAATACTCTTATATACAGATCTATATGGAATAGGCTGCCTGTTTTTGAACATGATTAGGAAATAGGCTATACTGCTTCATTAAATGTTCTAGTCAGTAGAGTCGCATTACACACGCATACCATACCCAGGTAATCCATAGCCCATGAATTTGATAACAATAAACTGCTTGTAACTCTAAAACTCAACAGGTCATGATTTAACCACTGATGAAAACATGTAAAGACTGTGCCAAGCTTTCATGATCATCGTTATGGATGCTACTTACCTTTGCACCACGCAGGACTCTGGTATTTGTCAGTAGCAGCTCAGAGATCCCCTTGATAGAAAGCTGGATGAGCCAGGTTTGGCTAAAGTTGATAGAGCATCCTCTAGTAATTGCAAGTTCTGTGAGATAAAAGTCAATTAATTCTGTTAGGCCAGAAGAAAGAATACGTGCTAAATTTGACTACGAAATACATATAGGTCATTAAAAATTGAATATCAGCCTAATCTATTGAAATCCATAGCTCTCATATATGTATTTACTTTTACTATGTTCTAAATGTTTAATTTTCAGAAGTGTGTTTGGGAACATTTTTTGTATATGGCTAATATTGCCATTCAGAAAATGCAATGCCCCACATTTTTATGTCTCTATATATTTTAATGGAGTTTCACAACACACTTCTGTGAACTTCGAGATGACTGTTTTCCACTGCGCAGATAAGAGAAGCTGAGGTGTGAGGCTATTTCTCTAAGTTTTCCAAAGATCCCCCCTGAGCCAGTGGAGAGGAGGGCCTGAGACAGAAGACGATCTGTGTCCCCACTGAAAACACGGCTTGTAGGCGTCTGGAGTCTGCGGGGGGAGACGGCCAAACCCTAGTCGGCTTTTCATACTTGCCACCGACGTCCTAACAGTGAGACCTTTGTAGAAATGTGCACACAAATCAAGAGGGTATCAAGGTGATTACCAGGATGAACGTTGCTGGTCAGAAATACCTTGAGTATGCTTGATGGCAAGAAGATAGAGTAGTTGGCTTTTCAAGGCCTTTCTAACAGTTATTATTCTATCCAGGGAGAGATTCGTGCATGAAAAATATTTAAAGTGTTTACCTTTCCTTTTCCTTCATAGATCTATGCAGTTCGATCAGTTGTTCCCAACAAAAGCAATAATGAAATAGTTCTGGTGCTACAACAGTTCGATTTTAACGTAGATAAAGCAGTGCAAGCCTTCGTGGACGGTAAGTATCCATGTCTCTTGAACCAGAAGATGTTAGAGGTAAATATTGCATGTATTCTGTTTTTTTCCCTTAAATGAATTGAATACCAATTAGTTACTAGTACTTTAATGTTCATAAAAATATGGTAGGCTTTAAAAATACATATACATACTCAATAAGAACAAAATTTAAAGTTCTTTTTCCGTCATTAAAACAAAAGACTGTAGCTAGTTTCCAAAGGATACCTATTATAATGCTACTAATTCCATTGTCCACCAATCATTCCAATTTGTTATTAAACGTGTCTTTATTTGAGGGTGTCCTTGTGAATGGAGGATGACGTACTTCACTCCTGATCTGGAAAGTCTTCTCTTCAGCCAGCATAATTCTACTTGGCTTTATGACTGGAATCCTTGAACTTGGTGCTTACGTAGTCTGAGAGGACTGGTTTATTCTTTAATATCTTTAGTTTATGATTTTGAGATTGCCTAATTAATCAGAATATCAGTTCATCTTCTACCTCTAGAACCTTTTTGCTTTCTAAGAAAAAAAATTGTTTTTTAGTTTAGACAGCCCATTGCTAGTGATGTTACAGAATCTAAAGTCTCAGGAATGTGTTTATCCTATAAATGTATAACTTACTGCTTTAGATTTCCTGTAAATTATGGGGAAATTCTCCTCTCCTAATCAAATTAAATAAGTTCCATTTTTGAACGAAGGTCTCATACCTGTCCTTAGTTATCATATGTCTTCTGTCCTGGTATTAGTTTCTATTTTGTAAATATGAACTAGCTAAACATAATCTGACACATAAAGTCAGGGAAGACTTAGCACATTTCCCAGTTATATCCTATTTACACTTTAATTGTTAAGGACAGTTTGATTTACTTATTTTCCTAGGAGTAGAGTAATCTTCCTAAGTTTCTACAAGTATAATTGCATTTCAGGCGAGGTCTTGGAACCAGGTAACATGCTCACATTCTGATATCTGCAGTCAAGGTTTAGGGTCCCAATGAATTAAAAAATGATTATCATTCAAAATAGACCTGCAAGCAGACCCATCATGCATAACTTTTCTGACTGTTTTTCCCTGCTTCATGGACGAGCAGATATAGACTCTTTAGTAGTCATAAGAAACAAACAGGAGAGAATGCAATATTAATCCAACTTTGCAGCATTCCATGCAATTTGTCTCAAGAAAAAAATTTTGGAAATATGCACATCCTGGCTTAGATAAACTCCCTTTTCAGGTTTTACTTGCGAACATCACTTGCATGGAAAAAAGCTTTAGGAAAGGAAGAAGGTTATTATCCCCATCCCTCCCCAGCCTCACTTGGATGGAGGCCCCACAATGAAAGTTTTTATTACACAGTGACCCTGATGAGACACACAGATGCTCAGGAACTGATACACTGTCATCAAATCCATCTGTGTTTAAATAGAGCACCTTGCTTGTCCTTCTTGAAATTTTCACCTTGTCAGTGTTGAGATCTCGTTAAAAAAACCCATTGATTGCTGAGAAACCTCGTATCATTTTGGTTGGGGACCAATGCAAAAGCTTGTTTAAAAACCACCAAGAACCAAAACTGTTTGTTAGGAATCACTTTTGAGGCATATTGAAAGCACGATTTCCGAGTGGCTTAAAAAACTTCAAGCAGTTTCAGTGTAATTAAAATTTTATAATAACATTTTCAAAATGCTCCGTAAACCTGGATATTTCTTCTTCAGAATTACTCTCTTTTTAAAAGCTCATTGTCCAAATTGCAAATAGAACTTATGTGAAAATATGAAAATTAGAGAAATAATTGAATATTGCAATTGAAAGCAGTGAGCAACTCACCTCCTTTCTTTGATTAAAAAGAACAGTATTTAACATTTTTTAAAATTTAATTTTATTTAGAAAACTGAAGTTTAGCTATAAGTAAGAACTACCCTAATGGTTATTAGCACTGGCATGACTTACCAAGGAACCTAATGAAAGTGACTACCTAAAGTTCTTCTAAAGGAAAATACTATGCAACATTAATTCTCTGGGCAAATTAGAGAAAGACCAACCCAGTTAATAAAGAGTCTGAATTATAGCTTACTTTTAAGTGCAGTGTTATTATTTCAAGTACATGTAACTCAAAAAGCCTAAGAGGGGCACTGGATTGGAAGCTTTGAATAGAGAGGAATAATTAGCCTGTCTAAACATTAGTCAAAGCACTGTGGCCTTCTGCTTATCTAACGGTGACAGCAGACTCAATAATAGGGATCCTCCTAATTTGGAATTTGTTATAAAGACCAGCCTGAAGTTTATCTTTGCTTAAGCCAACACACTCATTGTACAGAACTATTAGTATAATGAGATTGTATGAAAATGCTTAAAATTGTTGAAAGAATACATTTAAGAGCTCCTCTTTTAGAAATACCTATTTATATGAAAACAACTGATGTACTCATTACCAGTAACTTATTGTTGAAATTACCCCCAGCACAGTTGGAATGAGTGAAGACCTTTGTTAGAACATTTGGAAATAGTTATTAGAGTTGACCACTAGTAAAACATTTCTTTTACAATATTTTATAACTTAATCAGGTGAGGCTTTTCCTCCAAGTCCGTACAGTTCCACACATGGATGTGAACGGCACTGACAGAACCTGGGACACCACTTGTCATTTGGTGAACTTTTGTTTCAAAGTGGAAGCCCTGCAAAGCTCGTGTCCCATTCCTGTCCATGGTGACGAGAGCAGAGCTCACGTCATATACACTGTCCTCCTCCTTACCCTGCAAGTTGTGACCAGAATGAGCAGAGGCAAAGAGAGCAGGAATGGCCAAACAAAAAGCTGAGATTCGCTTGGTTAATAATATTCAAAATCCCATGTTTGGTCCAGAAGATTATAGGTATTTTGATTCATATATCAAACAGAACAATTTTTATTCTACCTATGGCCATGAAGCTATCAGAAAATTCTCAAGATATATTTCATTTTCTCTAAGACAACATAATGATAAAAAAGTAAGCTTCACGTAGTGGGGCTTAATATTTTGATAAAACCAAGATCATGCAATGAATTAAATGAAAATCTGGAAATAAAAATGAAACTGGCATTTTTATTAAGGTAGGATGTATCAAAACAAATGAAAAAGCCAAAAAAAAAAAAATTGCTACCTAGATGGAAAGATAGAGATGAATTTTGTGTGGTGTTTTATTATGTGAATACATGTTGAAGATTCTTTGTCTTTCTCTAGGCAGTGCCATTCAAGTCCTAAAAGAATGGAATATGACAGGAAAAAAGAGGGTAAGATTAATATTGATTGTAAATTAGTAACATCTTCAGTCAAAACCATCATGGTTGTTATCATCTTAACAAGACTGCCAATTTTATGCTTCTTTCACATATGTTAATGTGTACACCCAGAAAGCTTCCAGATTCACACTCTCTTCAGTTATCAGCCTTCCTCACTACTGATGCCCTTGTTCTTGGTTCAAGCATTTGTAACCACCAGGTGTGCTTTAGAAGTCCCAGAGTTTTTCTTTGTAAGTATTAAGCCCAGTGGAGAATTCAAAAGGATTCAAGACGTTAACTTGCCTGGACATATCCTGTAGCGCAAAGGAAAAAATCAGGGAGTGTTTTAAAGATACTTATAAAGTTCTAAACATATTTTCACATGTTTTCCCAACTGAAAGAATCTGTCCAGGGCTACTCTGAGATAATTTTTTGCTGAGTTCTAAGCTAGATCTTTAATAAAAGAAGAAGAAAAGAAAATGCCTTAAAGCCATAGTAAGTAAGGGCCCTGTTTTCCCTTCTTGAGAACCCTGGCCCACTGCTCCTTGAGAACAGAGGGAGGGAGGCTTTACTCTGCCCCATTCAGATTATGCTGCTTCTTGCCTTCTCACAGAGTCTGACTTCTGGGCACACGGGAGGTGTGCCTGTGCACACACTGGCCCCTGTCTCCAGCACGTGCCCTCATGATCTGTGAACATATAGGAGAGCGCACTAGCTCCTGTAAGGTGCAACTCTCTTGTTCTCAGGACTTTCACAAAAAGTCTGCTTCTCTTTTCAAAGTAACTGCCCCGCCCGTTCCCACTGTTTCCCAGCAAGGCCTGTGTTTTGGACATCTCAGGATATAATACGCCAGCCTACCCTTCCCCATGAGGGAGGATCACAGGCCTGTGAAACAGGTGTTAAACAAACCAAAAAAAGCAGTTTTGCTTTGATAATATCCTGGGATTACTGAAATTACTGGAATTATCCTTTCCCCTTTATTTCTCCTCCTAGTTTCATGTGGAATAGGAAGAATTATGAGGGTTTTTTTTAACCTTTGTATGTCACTATCTTTGACAGTCTCTGCTTATCTTTAATCATAGCTTCCCAGGCTTCTGGGTGAGATGAAGGTGATTTGCAAGTGATTAAAAGGCAGTATTTACACTTACTTGGAAAAATTTCAGATGTATGGTTTGGGTATCAAATTTCTCTGATGTGAAAAAAAGAGCAGACAGCAGCTGCAGACCCCACTCATCACCGAGTCTCCCTCTCAGAGGCTAGTGGAGCGGGGAAAGGCCCCCCCAGCCCAGTAGGCGTGGGGCTTGTGTGGGAAGAGGTGCCACTGGCCCCCTCCACCCAGTGGAGGCACGGCTTCCAGCTGGAGGAGCACTTACTCGGGGCATATGGTTTCCATGGAAAAGAAAGGGCGTGGGGAGGAGAATTAAGAAGAGCAAACAGTTGCTTTTTCCTTCTTTTCCACATGTGCCGAGGAACAAAGCCAGGCTGAGGTTCACCTGGGCCTCACTGATGTGGCACGTGGACGTGGTCTGTGTGACGGCTCAGGCGCCTGTTCTCATTGGCTGAGGCCTGAACCATACTGAATGCTGAGTACACTGAATAACCCCGGTACAAAAGCCAAAGTCAAGTAAAGCAGACAACATAATTAGGAACAACATCTTCTTAATTTCCTATATATTATTATATATTGACCATTAGGGCATTTTAGGAGAGAGACAGTAAAACTCTGTCATATTGTGATAATTGAGCTCTAAAAAATTTCATTGTCTAAAATGCAGGGTTGTGTTATTTCGAAGTAGATAAACAGGAAGTCTCGTAATGCTGTTCAGCTAGCAGCCGAGAGGTCCAGGGTCCAGCTGTGCGATCCACATTCAGGTGACCCTGATCCGCTGGTGTTGCTTTGCAGCAGTGTCTGCTCCGGCTTAAATGCTCATGGGGAGGATGGCGGGTCCTGTGGCTGCCTGGGACCCCGGGACAGGGGCACGATCCCAGGAATCTCGGTTGGTTGGTGCCTGTTTCGTAGACCCAACGCAGACTTCGGGGATCTGCTCCTGTTTCCTCATTTTGCAAGGGCTTGCCTGCCTTTGTCGCACCCATCCTCCTCTCCACCTCCTCTCCGCCCCGGAGGATCAGACCTGAGTGTCCTCCTTGCCTCCCCCACCCCGGTCAATGGCTCCATTACTGAATTCAAGTTCTTTCAGGGCAGTTTTCACAAGATTTTACTGTGTTACCATTCACACATGTAGCCCTTCAGTTTGCTCAGATAATATCTTAGCTATTTAAGCCATTCCCTGCTATTTTTTTCTTTTAAAGGAACTTTTTTTGTTTACTATTTTATGAGGTAAAAGTTTATACAACTTATGGTAAGAAAGAAGATATTTACATTAATTTGGGTGGTTAATAAAAATGTAGGTGTTTTCACCCATTCTATTAGAAGAGCCAGGAAACAAACCAAAAAAAGATAACATATTTTGATCTAAGGTTCACGTTTTATTTCAAGGGTCTGAGCTGAATAATATTGTCTTCTTGTTTGTGTCTCATTCTAGAACAATAAAAGGAAAAGAAGCAAGTCCAAGCAGCACCAAGGCAACAAAGATGCTAAAGACAAGGCCGAGAGGCCTGAAGCAGGGCCCCCGCAGCCACCACCACCACGGATACAGAACGGCCACGTGAATGGCTATGAGAAGGACAGCTCGTCCACCGATTCTGCCAGTGAAAAGCCAGTCCTTATCCCTCGTGAGAAAAAGATCTCAATACTCGAGGAGCCTTCAAAGGCACTCCGTGGAGTCACAGGTCAGTAATTCTTAAGTCGAGTTGCTTAGGAAGACATAAAAGAAAAGGATGCACAGGGAACCCCTGGGACAGTCGCTGCTACTGTGGATATTCCCGGAAGTGAAAAGTTGTTCTTCTACAGTGTACACGGATTCAGTCTTCCTGCAGGATGGGGAGGGGGTGGGGGAATATAACAAAGCCAAAGAACAATTGCTCAATCTGGACTTGCACTAAGTCAGAGCATTATTTTATCTAAAAAACATAGTTCTAGTCTGTATTAGGATCATCAGGAAAATGGAAATTCCAGTTTAAAGAAATTTTCTTTATAGACACCTTTGCTGGGATAAGGGAGGGATAATTGATGACAAAAGAAAATGTTATGAAAGGGTAGACCAAATTATTTTAACTCCTGGTGTTTCATATTATGTGACAGAATATAACCTTCCAGGATGTTGGAATCTGGAAAGTTAATTATTTGTGCTATAGCTGTATACTAATTAATCTACAAAAGGCTACTTCTTAATCAGCTGTATGACCTTGGGTGCATCATTTCATCTGGGGAGTCCCACTCCCTTTCTGTAAAATAGGAAGTCTGTACTGGAATCTGCTAGATCAGTGGTCTTCAATACTATCTGACCCAACGCTCCATTTTTATATCAAACCGTAAAATAAAATTCATAGATAATATAATCTGCCTAGAAACGGAATTTTCATAAAGTAAAAATTTAAGAAATTCAGGAACAACTGAAATAGAAGCCCTAATAAAATGGCCAGATGTTCACACCCATTTATAATGGATCACTTTGCGCTTGAAAGAAGTAAGATAATAGTTAACTGGAGATGGTGGACACCGGTTTTCATATTTGACGGGTGAAGTAGGAGATAAGTATATTTTTTTGTAGATGTGGCATTACTGAATGCAGCTGCTCCAGTGCAGCCTGAGAGGGAGTGCTGGTTGTCCACTCAGACACCGTGACTGCCGATGCGGTTGGCCATGCGATTTTCCAATGTGAAAGCTCTTGGTAAAGTTCTGAACAACATAAAGTACAATTTTCTCTTAATTTATACAGTAGTTGAATCCTGGAAATCCATGGATTTCCTGGAAAACTGTACAAAAAATCCTTGGTGTTTGTTAGTAAAGTGTCCAGGGGGACATAAAGGTGCGGGTGCAGGATGCCTGTAATGGTGAGGCTGGTTGCATCCTGCCCTCCCCACCCCACGCACAGCCATTCTGATCAATTTTAAAAATGCCCTGTCGGTTTTTCAAAATGCCTCCCAACAGGTGGTCGGTGAGAACCACCACACACGGTGATCCCCAAAGTCCTTCTTCTAGTTGTAAAATCCCGAGTCTATTGAATCAGTGACTCTTTGGATTCCTCTTATATGCAAAGCACTGAGCGAGAAGCCACAGTGGATGATTCAGGAGGGGTATAGGTGTGGTCGAGGCCCTGAGGGCATCGCATTCTGAACCCTGGAAGAGAAGACTGTGTGTCTGCTCGTGAGTTTAAAGTCTGAGGAGAGAAATCCACATCTGACCGAGTGACTTTCGTGGGAGCAGTGGGTCCTGAAGGACCGGAGACCTGAGGTCGAGAGGACTTCGAGGGTTAGAGAGAAGCAGGAGAACTTGACTCAACACCCCTGCAGACGGCAGACCTGCTGTCTGTGAGGACTGCTGTCCTCTGATGAACCAGGATGAATGAGGCAGGGCCCTGCCTGGGAGGAGTTGTCTAGCAGAAGAGACAAGTGCAAACAGGACATTGCACCGTGACCCGTACCAAATCAGGGGTACGGCATGGAAGCATTAACTAACTAGTAAGTTTTAGAATTGCTCACAAGGCACTAATTTTCTTCCATAAACACATTACCTAGCAACTCTATAATACTGAGTGCTATAATTCAGATAATCCTTATTACAGGATGATTTCTTAACACCAAACAAACAACAGAAATAACCTATTTCGATTTAGAATCTGAATTTTCTAGGAATTTTTAAATTCGATTTTTACCGTGCCTACACTTTTGAAAATGTTTTGATTTATAGTCAGGGCAGGAAAAAGAAATTAAATAATCGAGTAGCAGATTCCCAGCTTTGCTTGTGATTGCTTTCACATGAATTACTTTCAAAATCTAATTACTCAAGTTGCTGGTTTGATATCAATCATAGACTAAAAGCCTAGCACATATATTTGTTCATTTACTTATAATTTATACCTTCTTCCTAAAACAATTTTGGTAACTCTATCAAGTATATGGCATTAGAGAAATGCAATATTGAAGTGCTTCACTTCACAGCAGATAGCTGCCTTGCGAGTTAAGTACCTGCCAGAGGAGTTCTCTGGACCAGGGAGCTTTTGCAAACCCTAACATGAAACTTTCTGTGAAGAATCCTTTATTGCACAAAGAGCCATCCCAGTGTTCCTTCGGTTTTGTAAGTTTAGCATGAAGGCATTGAGATATGTCAGTATTATCTCTTGATGTTATTGTCATTACAAATCTATGCTAAATGTAAATTTTTCTGTTAAAGTATAAATGATGGTAATGGAAGGTTATTAGATGTTTCTCCAAAAGGAAGGGAATCCTCCTGGTTGACCATTAACTTAATTAGCATCACTTATTAAGATCATAAATTTTAAAATGAGTTTGTAACTAGTTAGGTTTTTCTTCCCAAAGGTAATGAAAGTTTATCAGGAAGTTGATCCCATAACTGTCAAATGACTTTAAAATGCTTGTTCAATCTGTGGGAAATCCTGAGACTTCCAATAGCTATTTCCCAGATGAGTGATAGGTCTTGGACATTCTGCACCCAATTTTGAGTAGATGGGTGGAACTAGAAGGGATGGGAGTGGTCCTTTAATCCCATCCCTCACTTTACAGCTGAGAAAACCGAGGCCCCCCCTTTGAGCAGCTGAGCAGATAACCCACACCCCTGGAGTAACTCTCTTTGGTTTGCAAAAGTCTGACCCACATCCATGTAATTTTATGCATGCATCACAGAGTTACTGCTAAAACCACAGGCTCCCTAACTCCTAAAAGATGTATAATTGAAAAATTAGGAGAAAGTAATCATCATGAGCCATACAAATGATATTCTGTACTTGAGTGGGTTCGAAGTATGAGCCTAAAAGAAATCTCCAGTTTGCTAGTGGTGGAGCATTTATCAAGCTTTCCAATAATGAAATGGGCTCCAGAAAGCCTGCCCTGAATGCCCAGCTGGGCAGCAGGCGGTGAGCATGGGGAACGTGTGTTTTATCTTTTTATAACACCTTGACATTCAAGATCCCTCTTTTTAAAAGTTTTTAAACGGAATCGTTTTCTGGTGAGGGAAAAGTTAGCTTTAAGATATATGCAGGTGGTTCAGGGGTGTTAGTGTGACTTCCTACATGAAAAACAACTGCCAGAAGCATCATCATTTCAGGCTGTAAATAGAGCACTGGCGAGTGGGACAATGCTGCTGTCAGCGTGAAGCTGACAAGTTTGGGAGTTTGACTTAAACTTAGTACAAAATTACTTCTTTAAGCCTTGGAGTAGTTTTTCTGTATTTCAGAATTTTTAATAACAGCTCAAATTAGATCTTTTACATAATCCAATCAAGATCATCCTGCATCCAAGTACAAAGTCAGACAAACATTAGATGAAGATTTATTTTTACCAAAAGTGATGCCAAGGGTCACTTTCATGTCTAAGGCCCCATCTAAATGTCTAAGCACATTATGACCTTTGGGTCCCGTTTTCCCAAATGTTCCTCCTGCTCTATTTTTCTTTTCTTTTTTTTTTGTGAGGAAGATCGGCCCTGAGCTAACATCTATGCCAATCCTCCTCTTTTTTGCTGAGGAAAACTGGCCCTGGGCTAACATCCGTGCAGATCTTCCTCCATTTTATGTGGGATACCGCCACAGCATGGCCTGACAAGCCGTGCGTCTGGTGCGCGCCAGGGATCCGAACCCGGGCCGCCAGCAGCGGAGCGCACGCACTTAACCGCTATGCTATGGGGTGCCGCTGCTCTATTTTTCTATACATGTCAGATTGCTGACATGTATAGGTGCTTATGACCGTACAGGCGAGAACAGGAATTCAGATTCCTGTGTTGTCTTTCTCCCACTGGACACAATTCCCCCCGCAGGGGAAAGGAGCAGGATTGAGGGCCACCACCTGGCTGCGCTGAGGTGAGCTTGGGGGCGGGGCTTTCCTTGCTTCAGCTCCTCTTGCTGGCACCAGCTGGCTTCCCTTATATCCCCTCATCTTGTAAAGCATCCTGGGAAGCCAGCTCTTCTGCTGCCTGTTACTTATCTCAAACAGAAGGCTCCGTGCTGTGTTCACCGACCTCCACAAACCGGACTTCACTCTCTGCCCTGTATTCTAGAACAGGAGCAGAGCGCCATTTTGTGGTGCAGAGTCTGTTTCCGCAGGGCACTGGCACCGAGTTGCTTTCTCATTCTCAAAGTGAACCGAACCAAATGTGACAGAAGGGGCCTGTTATTTTAGAACGTGGGCTGCTTGTCCCTCATTTGTGCTTCTTATTAAAAAAAAAAAAAAAAGAAAAAAACCACAACAGACTGTTTTACAGCATTTTTGTGGTGTGAGGTTCCCTACAGAATTTCCAAGCAGATTTTTTTATGCTGCTGTTGGCCCTTGCTTCAAGATTATCCCCCCGTGCTTCTCTAAGCCCTATATTGGACCAGAGGATTAGAAAACATCAAGAAGAAGAAAGCAGCTCACCTAGGACTTTAATAGTAAAGCCAAATGTGTATATTCCAGGATTTCAGCAGTGCCAGCTCTCAAATGGAAGCAGTATAATATCGTAGCTATGAACCAGTGCTTTAGCATTAGACATATTTGCATTCACATCTTGGCCTCGTCACTTACTAGGTGTGTTACCCTGGACATGTTCACCACTCTGTGTCTGAGTGTCCTAACCTGCAAAGTAGAAAATATCACTCCACTGTACAAGATTGTGGTGAGCAGTGAGTGAGATGCAGAAAGAGACCAGCACAGCATCTGGCACAGAGTAAATACTCAAATCATTTATTTATTTATCTAGTAAATACTTTTAAGCATTCTTTTTTGGGAGTGGGAAGAAGAGATGCACAATAAACCAGAATACAACTAAGTTACCAAGATACTTATAGATTATAGTAGATGTTGTAAAGGCAGCAAGTAGGAGAGAGACCCGGGGGGTGGGGGTGGGGGGGTATGTGTGCAGCAACTTCAGATAAGGCCGCAGTGTGACATGAGTTCCTGAAGAGGAGACCCAGATGCCTCAATTCGGGTTTCTCACACCAGGTTATGGTGGTATGAACGGCCAATGTTTTATTTAAACCTTAATTAAGGACTTTAGCTGAAGCCCTTGTAGAGCTCTAACCATAGGTTTTTACTATTTTTTTAAATTAAAGATAGAATACTTTATTAATATATACAGCTGGCATTAAGTACTGTTGTATGAAGATGCGTTTTGAAAGCTTGTGTTTTAAAGCACATTTATAGTTATTCTCACTCCTCCTCAATGATGATTTTAGCACCTAAATACCTGGTATTAGCTCCCGTTTATGGTGGAGTGTTGTTCCGTCTCTGCCTCTGCTTCCAGCAGTGCTGCGTCTGAACTGTTCAGGGAAAGTTAGAGGAGGCCTTGATGGCATTGTCAGTGACTGAGACCTCTGCTTCCTTTCCCTTTGTATGAAAAAGCAAAAAGAGACGGAGGCAGGCCTAGGATGTAGCGACATGAGGGCACAGGAAATATAAAGCCCCTTGAGCGTTTTTCTGTCACGTGGGTAGAGTGAAATCCAGAGCCCTCTCTCTGCTCTTTCTCATTTCTCATTAATGAAAACTATTATTTTGCTGCAGCCTCACAGCAGCAACACAAAACTACTCACCTCTAAATAGCTGATACCTTCCTAACCTCCCTCCCAAACCTCCCTCCCATACCTTGTTATGGTGATTTCACTTACAAATGGACTACGTTAAATGGAATGCACTCCTTGCAAAGAACAGAAGGCCTTCCAATTTTTTTTTTTTTAATTTTTGAACAAAGATTTAAATGGCTCTATCAAATGCAATAAGAATTAAGTCTGTTTTTCAGGGAAATAAGTAGTGAAACAAATCAAGTTAACATGCCTACCTTGTGTCATTGACAGCTTTAATTTATTGACTTTATTATCTGTTATCTTTTAATATAAATAAACCTTTGAAGGTATTAATGACATATGATACCTTGTAAAGACAATGTAAGTAAAACTAAAAGATTTGTTTCCAATTGGAAAGTTATCAGCTTTATGCTGTCTGAGCTGATCAAGTTTCATAGGACTTGAATGAAATAATAAAGTATGTCTGTATTTGATAAAGAAGTTATGAAAAGGCAGAACTGACTGACATTATGTTTTCTGAATAAACCTATCTGTTTTGGTCTCTGTTCCAAAGTTATTTGTTCCTCTGAATATCTGTTAATTACCCCGTCATATGGTGATAGCAGAATGATGAAACATGCAAATCTAGGTGTATAATAATTGTACTGTGAAAAGAGTTTTCTTGGGGCTTCGTCCCTGGACCATTATTCTGTGTAACATCTTAAGAGAGTTATCTTTACTCACTGTCTCCATTTCTTCACCTCTCTCTCATTTATCAACCTATTCATTATGACTTACAGCCCCATCACTCCGAAGAAATTGCTCCCACTAAGTTTACCATTGGCCTCCATGTATTGAACCTAGCAGACAGTTTTCAATCCTTACTTTTCCTTTTCCTTTCAGCCACATTCAACAGTGTTGACCACTCTATCCTTAACCACTCTATCTTTTCCCCTTCGTTTCTGTAACATGACGTTCCTGGTTTCCCCTCCATCTTCATTGCTTCTCTGTTTCCTTTGAGGGTTATTCTCTACCTGACTGATATTTGGTGAGGCTCGTCAAGACTTGGTTGGTTCCAAGTCCTTTCTCATATAAAGCTATACTCTCTTCTTAGATCATTTCAACCATACCCTAGCTTTACTTAAGTAAGCTGGCTCACAAACTCATCTTCCCGGTCCAGGCTACTCGCTCAACTCCAGACTCTTTCTTGACATTTTGACTTTGACATTTCAAAGCACTTCAACAACATGCTCAAAACAAACTCATGATCTCCCTTCCCGGTCTTAACTTTCTTCTAGTGTTCCTGATCTTACTGTACTGTCTATCCAATTGTGCAAGTTAGAAATCTAGGCATCAATCATGACATTTTCCTTTCTCTCACTCCCCATATCCAATCAATCACCGAGTCCTGTTGATTTTCATTCCCAAATATTCCTAGTATCCATCCATTTCTCACTGTTTCTACCTCTGCCTTCCCAGCAAAACCACCATCCGCTCTTGCCTGTGCTGCCGCAATAGTCCACTCATTAATCTCCTAGCATTTACTCCTGTTCCCCTCTAAATCATTCTCTATCCTGTAATCTTTTCAAAATATAAATCTGAACTCTTTAAGATAAAGACTAAAGGTCTTACTCTGGCCTACAGGCCTGCATAGCCTGGTCCCTGTGTCCTGCTCCAGCCCCATTGTATGGCACACTCGTTCTTACTCTCTCTGCTCCAGCCATAGTGGTCTTCTTTCAGTCCCTCATATTGGCCATGTATATCAGTCAGGTTCAAGTCAGGAAACAGAAGCCACACTGGTTATTTGAATGGGAGGAATGTAATACAAAGAATTGCTAACTAAAACAGTAGGAGGTGGTTAACTACTAAAAGGGATAAATGAGGACTCTAAGGGGTCTAGACATGGCAAGTGAGCAGCTGCTATCTCTAGGAAGACTGGACAATAAAGGAACTAGGACTGGGAGAGTCCCTCAATCCAAGACTGAGAGTCTGACCTCATTGAAGAAGAGTGTGGCTACCAGAGGAACATGCAGCCTTGTGGTGGCAAAATAATTTGTCACAGGACATGGACTGAACTGTTCTGTAGGAGAGACCTGCCATTGCCAGAGGGTGTACATAGACTGGAACTGGTCAAAGCCACTGCCAGTGGGAGGAGAGCAGGGAACATGGCATGAGAGTGCAGCTGGAGCTGCTCGGCATGGCTGCTGGCTCCTGTGATCATAATGATGAAGGACCAGAACCTAGAAGAGAAGGGTATTCCTGTCCTTATAGCCTTGCAAGGTCACTTTATTGCCCTCTACTGACAAAGCTCACATTCTGCTAGTTGGCAAAAGAGAATTGTTTACAGGGCCCAGCTCCAGTATCACAGAGCAGGGCAAAGAAGGGTGGATTTGAGCCAAAAGACAATAAGTTGATAACTGGCACACCATGCTTCCTCCTGCCTCAAATGATGTCTCTGCCTGGAATGCACTTTCCTGCCCTCATCACCTGATTAGTTCATGTGATTTCAGGTGAGCTCAGCTGTTACTTCCTTGGGGAATTCTTTCTTCCTATCCCTAGGTCAAATATGCCAGTTACAGATTTCAGAATACCATGTGCTTTTCTTTCATAACACTTATCGTAGTTGTAATTCTACATTTGTTTGTGTGGTAGTTTGATTTATATGTCTTCCTGTTAGACTACAAGTTCTAAAAAGACAGGGACCATGTCTGTCTTTGATCACATTGTATTTCTGGTGCCCGGAACAATAACTGGACATAATAGGCACTCAAACAAGCCTTTCCTCATGGTCTTTATCGGTTATTAGTGATAAAATATGTGGAGAAGTGTAGGTTAATTAAGTTTTTTAAAATTGCTATGCTGCTTTTTAGAGATAATTATGGATTTTGTATTTCTGGTTTTAAAAGGAATTTACACTAATTGAAGAAATTTGAAAAATACAGTAAGGCTTAAGGAAAAAAATAATAATCGTACCTCCCAGAAACAACCACTGTTAAATTTCATTTCAGAATTTTTAAAATGCACAGCTATATAGGGTTTTTGGTTTTTTTTAACAAATATCATATTATATAGTATGTGACCTTTTGTATTCTTTTTGCTTAACATGAAATTATACACATTACCTCGTATCATTATATGTTCTTTTAAAACATGATTTTAATGGCTGCATTGTATTTTTATGAATTTGCCATATTTCTTTTAATTATTCCCAAACTATTGTTCATGTAGATTGTTTCCATTTGTTTGCTATTATAAACAATGCTGTAGTGAACATTCTGTGTATATAAGTCTTTATGAACAACTATTATTATTTCCTTGGCATATTTTCTTAGAAGTAGAATTATTGGGTTCAGTGAATATTTTTGACATTCTTAATATATTGCTGTCCAGAAAGATTGTACTAATCCCATTGTTTTTATTTGTAAAACTGATTAGTGGGGAGATGGAACATTTTTAAGGTGTTTCATTTCCATTTGCATTTCTTCTTTTGAAAATATTTAAGAACACTAAGATCAATGATCAAAGAACTACCAATTATATTATTATCAGTTATCATAAAACACTATCATATTCACTTAAATACTTTTAAGTGAATGGTAACATGCTTTAAGGAACACAGATATTAGGAATTTTAGACATAATTTTATAACAACAAAATTATACTTTGTTTCTTCATCAGTTTTTTCTAGATAGAACTACTTTACAATACTAAGTTAACTGTCATCAAATGATGGGCTCTCCTGAAGTTACAGGTGTATAGGAGACTGTGAAACCATCTTAGCTCAGTGAGTTAAAATAATTGTTTCAGTACTATATGTTTCATACATTTCTTAAAGTAAGATTTGAAATCTATGTATAATTCCTTCAGTTTACTTATAAGTACATAAAGCTTTCACTAAAAAGTAAAAACTAAAGAGAAAAAGAGTTTTCAGAAACTTTCACATTTGAACACATACATGGCTGTACATATATTATGAAAATCTATGAATCAAGCCCATATATTTCTCCCAAGAGGAAGATTTGTTTTCTTTGGTGCTGTTAACAAAAACCACCACCACAGTTCATGTTTTGCTATGTGAAATAAATCACTTCAAGGGTAAGTCAAATATGTAAGTTGATACCAAGATTTAGCAATTGGAAGATTGCTAGTTCTCAGTATTGACAGGAGTTAATTGTGAGAACAATTGCAGGCATTACAGCTGAGTGTGAATGGGTACCAATTGACTGGAAAATAATTTGGCAATGCATATCAATAACTCTTTAAGAAAAAGAAAGGCATGAATTTATATCTTCATTACAAACCCCATTGAATTATAGTAAAGGAATTTTTAAATGTAGAAACCCACAACAATGAAGAAAAAGGAAAAGAGGGCTTCAGTTGCTAGAAAAGGGAAAGTAGATGGAAGAGGATTTACTGATAAGCAGTGTATAGGAAGCTGCAGCATGGAATTCAGAGGGAGGGAGCTTTAGGAGGGAGGATGATGACTGCCTAGCAGGAAATGGAGAAGCTCTGGATTTAGAGTCAGCAGATAGGGTGGAGGGCAAGCTTAAGAAGAGAGGTATAAAACAGGGGAAATAAATGAAGATATTTTGAGGAACAGTCCACTATCCCCTTACCGTCTCTTCTACTCCAGCTTGTTCTATACGATGCCTAACATTTACTTTCAAGGCAAAAAAAGTGGGGGCAAGAGAGTGGAGAGTGATCTGCTAGTATTTTAGTGACCTATTAGAACAAAATTCAAAACTCTTTGGAGGAAAATAACAAAACCCAATGTTTCTTGATGTGTCATCCAAATGTTCAGTACCAAATTTTAAAAATTACTCGACATGGGAAGAAGCAAGAAAATGTGACCGATAATGAAGAGAAGGATTAGTCATTAGAAGCAAACCTATAGACAACCCAGATGTTGGAATCAGCAGACAAGGATTATAAATATGTTAAAAAATTTTACAGAAAAAAAAGGATGGATATAATGGGTGAAGAGAAGAATTTCAAGAGAGCTAAAAAGAATGAAATGGAAACCCTAGAACTAAAAAGTACAATATATGAATTTTTTTTAAGTCATCAGATGTACTTGACAGCAGTTTGAACAATGAAGAAGAAAGGATCTGTGAACTTGAGGACAAGTCAGAAGAAATTATCCAAACTGAAGAACAGAGAGAAAAAGATTAAAACAAAACAAAAAAAAGCCTCAGTGACTTAAGTGATAGTATCAAGCAGTCACATATATATGTAGTTGAAATTTCCAAAGGAGAAAAAAAGGAGACTGGAGGAGGGGATCTATGAAGAAATAATGGCCACAGTTTTCCAAATTTAATGTAAAGCAACAACCCACATATCTAAGAAGCTCAGCAAAATCCAAGCAGGATAAATCATAGAACATCACACCAAAGCACATCACAGTCAAACTACTGAAAGTTAAAAATGAAGAGAAAATCTGAAAAGCAGCCAGAAGGGGGCTGGCCCAGTGGCATAGTGGTTAAGTTCGCACACTCCGCTTTGGCAGCCCAGGGTTCGCAGGTTCGGATCCTGGGCACAGACCTACAGACCGCTCATCAAGCCATGCTGTGGTGGCGTCCCACATACAAGACAGAGGAAGATTGGCACAGATGTTAGCTCAGGAACAGTCTTCCTCACACACACACACACACACATAAAAAAAGCAGCCAGAGGAAAAGAATACACATTGCAAACAAGGGAACAATAATGAGAATAAGGGTTGACTTCTCATCAGAAACAGTATAGACCAGAAAACAATAGAATGAAATCTATAATGTAATGGGAAAAATTGCCAACATAGAATTATATATCTAGAGAAAATATCCTTCAAAAATGAAGGTAAAGCAGGGCCGGCCCAGTGGTGCAAGCGGTTAAGTGTGTGCGTCCCGCTGCGACGGCCCGGGGTTTGCCAGTTTGGATCCCGGGCACACACCAATGCACCACTTGTCAAGCCATGCTATGGTGGTGTCCCATATAAAGTGGAGGAAGATGGGTACGCATGTTAGCCCAGGGCCAGTCTTCCTCAGCAAAAAGAGGAGGATTGGCAGATGTTAGCTCAGGGCTGATCTTCCTCACCAAAAAAAAAAATGAAGGTAAAGCAAAGATATTTTCAGATAAACAAAAGCTGAAAAAATATACCACCTCACCAGCAGACTTGCCTTGCACCACAAAACAAGCTAAAGTATATTCTTTAGGCTGAAAGTAAATGATAACAGATTAAAATTTGGATCTGCTGGAAGAAATGAAAAATGCTGAAAATGGTAAATATATGGATAAAAAGAAAAAGTTTGTTTCTTTTCTTAATTTTTTAAAAAGACAATTGACTGTTTAAAGCAAAAATAGTAACAATGTATTGTGAGGTTTACAACAGATGTAGAAGTAAATATATGACATTAAACGTGAGGCAGTACAATATTGATTCAAAGGACACTGTGATAAATTAATGGTACATACTGTAATCCTTAGAACAACTTCTAAAAACACAGATAAAGAGGTATCACAAAAAGCATAATGCTAACGATTACTTGAAAACCAATTCACCTAAAAGAAATTAGGAAAAGACGACCAAAGAAACAAAAGAATAGATACAACTCAAAATGGTAAACATAATCCAGTAATACGAATAATTACATTAAATGTAAATAGATTAAAAACTCTAATTAAAAAGCAGAGATTGACAGATTGGATAAAAGAGCAAGATCCAACTATATGCTGATTACAAGAGATGCACTTTACATATAAAGTCAGAGACAGGTCAAAAGTTAAACATTAAGAAAAGATATACTATCCAAATAGTAAGCATAATAAAGTTGGTGTGGCTATATTAACACCAGACAAAGAAGATTTTAAACAAGGAATAGTACCAGAGATAATGAGGATTATTTCATAATAATAAATAGATCAATTCATCAAGAAGACATAACAATCCTAAATTTATATGCACCTAATAACAGCTTCAAAATCCATGAAGCAACAATTGATATAACTAAAGAAAGGGACAAGTCCACAATAGGTGTAGGTTTTATCACCATTTTCTTAGCAACTGATAGAACAAGTAGATTAAAAATCAGTAAGAGTGTAGAAGATTTGAACAATATTATCAACCGACTTGACCTAATTTACAGTTATAGGACATTACACCCAACAACTTCAAGAGTACATGGCATTTTCACCAAAATAGACCAATTACTGGACAATAAAGTGTTTCAACAAATTTTTAAAATATTGAAATCTTTAGAGTATGTTCTCTGGCCATAGTAGAATTAAATTAACGATTAATAGCAATAAGATATCTAGAAAATTTCCAAAAATTTAGAACTTAATCAACCTTCTAAATAATCCATTGGTCAAAGAAAAAAAAATCACATAAGACATATTAGAAAATATTTTGAAGTGAATCATAATGAAAATACAATAACCCAATTACCAGTATCAAGAATGAAATTGACCTTGACCCTTCATTTATTCAAAGACTAACAACGGGATATTATAAACAACTTCATGCCAAAAATGAAATGGACAAATTCCTTAAAAAATACAACTTGCCAAAATGCACATAAGAAATAGAAAATCTGAATAGCCTTAAACCTATTAAAGAAATTTATAATTAAAATCTCCAGGCCCAGATGGCTTCACTGGTGAACTCTAACAAACATCTAAGGAAGAAATAATAGCAATCTTAAAATATTTCAGAAAATCCAAATTTTCTATTCTAGAAATAGAAGAAAACACTTCTCAACTCATTTAATGAGGCCAGCATAATCGTATCAAAGTCATTACAAGAAAAATTACAGAAGAATATTCAAGAATATTGAATAAAGAAGCAAAATCCTCAAAAAAATATTTGCAAATTGAAGTAACCAATATGCAAAAAAGGTAATGCACCTTGACCAAGTGTGCTTTTTCCCAGGAATGCAACACTGGTTTAACATTTAAAAACCAGTCAGGGGCTGGCCTGGTGGTGTAGCAGTTAAGTTCACGTGCTCCGCTTCAGCGGCCCAGGGTTTGCCACTTTGGATCCCAGGTGTGGACCTACACACCACTCATCAAGGCATGCTGAGGTGGCGTCCCACATAGAGCAACTAGAAGGATGTACAACTATGACATACAACTATCTACTGGGGCTTTGGGGATATAAAAGGAAAAGAGGAGGATTGGCAACAGATGTTAGCTCAGGGCAAATCTTCCTCAAAAAAAAAAAATCATTAAAAACCAATCAGTGTAATTTACTATATTAACAAAATAAAGGAGAACAACAATATGATCATCTCAATAGGTGAAACAAAATAAAATCAGTTGACAAAATAAAAACTCGCAGCAAACTAGGAATGTGAGAGAACTTCCTGATAAATATATGACAAATAGACTCTACAGCTAATATCACACTTAATAATAAAATATTGAATGTAATTTCCCTAAGATCAAGAACAATGCAAGGATGCTTATTCTACATTGTGCTAGGATTCGTAACCAGTCCAATTAGGCAAGGAAATATTGGAAAGAAAGAAGTTAAACTTCATTTACAGATGTCATTATTGCCTATGTAGAAAATTTTTTAAGAAATTCAAAAAAACCCAAAACCTAATAAGGAAATTAGCAAGGTGTCTAGGTACAAGTTCAAATATAAAAAATTAATTGTATTTTTGCATTCTAGCAACCAACAATTGAGAAGTGAAATTTTTAAAAATATTATATATAATAACATAAAAAATTTAAAATACCTAGGAATAAATTTAACTAAAGATACAGAAGACACTGAAAACTATAAAACAATGCTGAGACAAATTAAATAAAACCTAAATAAATGGAGAGATATATCATGTTCAAAGATCGAAAGATGCAATATGGTTAAGATATTAGTTATCTCCAGATTGATTCATAGATTCAACTTAAGCCCCATCAAAATCCCAACATATTCTTTGTAGAAATATACAAGCGATTCTTAAATTTATATTGTAATGTGAAGGACCTAAGATAGCCAAAACAATCTTGAAAAAGAAGAGCAAAGTGAGAGGACATACATTACCTGACATTAAGACTGGTTTCATAGTTATAGCAAGCAAGACAGTGTAGTATTGGGGTGAGGATAGACAATTAGACCAGTGGAATAAAACAAAGTCCAGAAATAGACCATGCACATACAGTCAATTGATTTTCAACAAAGGTGCAAACACAATCCAATGGGAAAGGTCAACTTAGATTTACTACATTGTAGTCTTACATTACTTGTTCATGTTTTAAATAATAGCTGTTAAGGGCAGAGAGACTATGTCATTTATCTCCTATGAATAAGCCAGAGCTAGCACATAGTGGGCTCTCCATACATGTCTGCTGAGCTAAATTGAATCAGAAACCCGAATGATACTCACGAAGTTATATACCGTCTATGTTGGGATTTGATAAGTATTTTTAATAAAAGGAAGGCTCAGGTAATAGTTAAATTCAAAAACACATAAGCTTCTAGGAGCCATTTTTAGATACATGGACAAAGATTCAATTAAAATGTATATACTTTTTATTGAAATCTTGGCAGATTGGGTATTTCCAGAGATAACTTTTCTTTCCAAGATGTAGCTACTTTGGTTCAAGTATTTGATCAATTTTGAATAAAGACACAGCCAGAGACTCATATCACACTAAGCTCCCTATAACTGGAAGGGCCCCAGGCATGCAAAGTACCAAAGTAATGCTGATTCATTCATTCATTCATCCATTCAGTATTCATCATGTACCTGCAAGGCACCAAGCATACAGTGATGAACAAGACATACATCACTCTGTCATCACTTTTCTCATGTAGAAATTGCAGAGGATATTTTAAGGTTTCACTAAAATCAAAACTCTCTTAGTTTAGAATATAAATTAGTAGTGATTGTAGATTGTACACCAACAATCTCATGCTCCTATGTCTTATATTAGTGTTATCCAATAGAAACAGAATGTGAGCTACATATGTAATTTTAAAATTTCTAGCAGCCACATTAAAAAAGTAAAAAGAGGGCCTGGCCCTGTGGCCTAGTGGTTAAGTTCAGTGTGCTCCACTTCGGTGGCCCGGGTTCGGTTCCCAGGTGCAGACCTACATCACTCATCGGTGGCCATGTTGTGGTGGCAACCCACATACAAAATAGAGGATGATTGGCAACAGATGTTAGCTCAGGGCTAATCTTCCTCAAGCAAAAAGAGGAAGATTGGCAATAGATGTTAGCTCAAGGCGAATCTTCCTCAGCAAAAAAAAAATGTAAAAAGAAACAGGTGAATTAAATTGGGTAATGTATTTTATCTAACTTAATAATCCAAAATATTATCATTTGACATGTGATCAATATTTTTTAAATTATCAAAGAAATATTTTCAATTCTTTTTTTTGTACTAAGTCACCAAATTTCAGTGTATATTTTACACTTACAGCACATCTCAATTCAGACAAGCCACATTTCAAGTGTTCAGTAGTCACATGTGGCTAGTGGCTACCTTACTGGCCAGTGATGTGAATCAACTCCGAGTCAGCTATAGTCTATTGAAGTTTACAAGTAGATTCCAGGAGGATGGCACTTCTGGCCCGTAATGTTAGAGGAAAATCACTGTATCCAGGGAAGAACTCCCATTATTCTATTGCTAGAAATATCAGGATTTGTGGTTAAGATGAACCTAATTCTGTTATACCTGAATAACTCTCCACCAATTTTCATCTGAGCCCCAGAGTTTGACTATATTTGGAGACAGCTCTATACAGCCAATGTGTAAATATATGCAAGTAGTCTTGGAGAATTTCAGATCTTTCCAGTGTTCAATGATCCCACTAATAATGAGTCAGCTTTTCAGGACCCTAAAAAAATACCACTACTCAAATTTCTCAATAAATAATTGTTGGATGAATGATGAAATGAACCAAGAGCCACATATGAGTTCTCTGATACACAAACAAAATATTTTCAGCTCTAGATTAATGAGCCCATGCTCATTTGCATGCTTGTCTTCTGTTTAAAATCCTTTTTCATTCAACACATTAATTGTTTTCCTCTATTCCAAGCTCGTTTTTTCCATTAGGTTATAATATAAATCCGCTTATTTTCAATAAGACTAATTTAGTACACTATGCCCAATGACTTGTATTTTAGATTTTCAATTTATAATATTTCATCAAGGCTGAATCTTAACTATGATTTAGATAGAGAGTGAGTGGGAACTAGCCTGTACTTAATCACTGTTTTAACAAAACATTTACAGACGCATCAAAAAATTAGTTTTTTATCTTTCACAGTAGAATTTCTCCAGGTGGGTGGTGCCACCCATCTCCACCCCAACAGAATCACCTGGCAAGTAGAATCCTGGGCCCACTGCTGAATCGGAATCTCTGGAGGTGGTGTCTGGGAATTTGCATGTGTAATAAGCACCAAGGGAGAACTCAGGCACACTGAAGTCTGACAGCCACTGCCCTGCAGTGAAGTTCTACTGCAGTGTATATACTGAAGTGTAATAAAGAGAAAATGGCACACTGCCATTTAAATCTGTTTCATTATTGGAGGAAATGCTGTTTTCAGTACTTAATTACTTTGTTCACTACCTTTGCTGAACATTTCATTGTGTAGTGTAATTTCCCTTAAAGTAAATTTTAAAAAGTACTCATCCTTCAGCCCATAAAGCAGATGTGTGCCTTCTTGATATATAGGTTATGAATGATGGATTCAACTAAAGTCATATTTACACTTATCATAAATGGGCTAATGTCTAAAATCAAATTGACTAGGACCCAAATCATATTCTTTTGCACTTTCCAGAGTGTAGTCTCTGTAATGTTGTGACAGTGTCAGGAAAGGTGTTCTTTGTTTCTTTTTTTTTCTGTGAAATCATTTTAAGTGTACTTTAATTCAATCACAATTCTACAGATAACCTGTTGAGCCAGACACAAGTACTGGAGCTTCAAAACTGAATCAGATTTTTCTGATTCACAGGGGCAGACATGTAAGCCCTGTGTTAAAATATAATGCACCAAGTTTTTACAAGGCACCATCGGAGCAGAGAGAAGTGAGGCAGGGTGACTCTCTGAGAAGGGGCTGGACTCATAGAGATGACATCGTGCTCTGTTTGAGTATGAGCCATAGTCAGCCAGAAAGGTGAAGTCATTCCTACAGGGTCATCCGAGACGTAGGGAAGAGCAGAACACGGGCCTCTGGGGTCCAAACCTGCACACTTTTCTACTACACTCAGCTTTCTCCAAGAATCTGGCCATCAGAAGCATGCTGGCTTCCCTTTTCTCACACCCAAAGCCCTCTCTGGTTGTGAGTAAGATGTTAAGGGTGACACATTTCCTTTTCGGGCCACTAAGGTGCCATTTAATTCACTCCAGCAATTACTAAATAGGAACCTACCTTTAAAAGATGCCAAAAGCAATGTGCTACTATTTTATTGCCTCATGTATTAAAGCTCCAGAAAGAATCTACGCCCTAGATTTTAAATATAGTTGAGATATTATGATGATGTTTCCTGACTTAATCCCTCCATAAATTAGATGAAATGATTACAGTACCTGTTGTCACTTCATTCTTGCCCCATCTCCAATCACTCTTCTCCCTTCATTAATTTAGAATAAAATACCGCAAGACAGTAATGTCTCACTTGGAGATAGGAGGGCTACATTTTTATAGCCTCAATTTGAAATCGTACTTAAAGACGCCTAAGCCTTTCCTTAATGGAAAAAAATAAAAAAACAACCCTGCTCATCTCATGTAGACCCCCTAATATCCTCCCTGGTTAGTTATGAGTGAAGAAACTAAGGCTCAGAGGTTTTAGGTGGCTTGCCCAGGGTCATCTTGCAAGTAATTACAAGAGCCAAAACACCTACCGGGTCTGCTGACTCCAAGTCCAAGGCTATTTCTATTTCTAGCATATCTTCTAATCTTCTAGGGATTCTATTAAAACAGTTTCTTGACTGTTTGCAATGAAAGGCATTATTGCCAATGAGTAAACAAAAACAAAAATCGTGGCATCCCCCATCACTTTATCATCAGTGTGTCTAGTTTATCACTTCACAGTCATTATTTGGTGTTTTCTTACAGAAGGCAACAGACCACTGCAACAGAAACTATCCTTAGATGGGAACCCCCAACCTATACATGGAACACCAGAGAGGTCAGATGGCCTACAGTGGTCAGCTGAGCAGCCTGGTAACCCAAGCAAGCCTAAGGCAAAAACATCTCCTGTTAAGTCCAATGCCCCTGCAGCTCATCTTGAAATAAAGCCAGATGAGTTGGCAAAGAAAAGAGGTAAAGTGATTTCTTTTGCACGAATGATTCAACATATTTTGCACACACAGAGAAGTGCCAGAATGACAGAACTTGCCGGAAGATGCTGCTTAGTGAGGAGAGATACATGTGACATTGCATTTCCTTCTGTGACCCACAGAGATTGAAAGGCGGATGTGATTCCTCTCATGTTAATCAAAGGCCTTGAATGCTTAAGTGGAATTACATCCCCTCTCTCTGCCCCTCTGTGGCCATTCTCTTTGCAGGCATGGATGAATTTGCACCACTAATGCTTTCTACCCTATTATCTTATAAAGGAAATGCTAATGCAGGAGTTCTGGTAGAAATGCGAATGCTGAATGTTTCCCTGATACACAAGTTCTGAACTTGCATTGAATGAAGATGAGTCCAGAGGCTGGTGTGTCTTCTTCAGATATGACCTTCCTCACGTAAATTTCGTTCTGTGTTAGAACTTGCAGACAATATAACACTGAAAGAGGGTTTTATATTTGACACACTGTATTTTTATTATTTTTCAAGCTTTGATATGCTTTCTACAAAACTGGTATTAAAAGAGAAAAGGGCTAAATCACTTTCTGATTCCCAGAAGATTGAAGAATAATATTCTTCTTATTCAGCCTCAGTTGTAACTGATTTCCTTGGCTTTGGTTTGATATACTTTCTCACGTTCCTTGAGGGAGATTTCTTTCTTCTAAGCAACATGCCCTTGTTGGGATAAGTACCATTTGCCTATTTACTCTGCACTATCTGTAAACCCTGGTGACAGTTTCAGGAAATCAGGCAAGACTGGCGCCCATGGAGCTGCTGTAAGTGCTGCTGCTATAATTATAGGCCTGGCTCAGGACCGATGGGGCCAGAGCCAGCGTACCTGGCACTGATGCTCCATCCTCTCCCTAGCTCATTTGTACCTCTCCCAGTCTCTATGTCATTTTCCTCTTCCAAAAGCCCTGCTGGCTTTTAACCACGCAGACTGGTGTTTACAGAAAGAGCCAGCAGCACAAATGGTCTTTAGACATGTCAGATTCTAAAGAAATTGCAGTTTGCGATAGAATATAATGATCAGAGACTCTTTCCAAAGAGCCAGGGAGACACGTGTGTCTGAAACGGCCCAGCCAGAGAACCCCCTGGTAGAATCACAGCAGTCAGGGGCTGTACAAACCACCCACTCTGGATTTTACAAACTGTGGGTTATAAACATCCTCTTGACAGAACTTTTATTTTTCATTGAAAAACAAAAGACAAATCTCTCTTTTTATTGGGGGGGGGGGTGAGTTAGTTGTTTTGTTGTTGTTGTTTAGCTACAAATAAAAAGATAAAGTGCTCAATTTAACATTTTTTTCTTGACATTAATTTTAGGCCCAAATATAGAGAAATCGGTGAAGGATCTGCAACGCTGCACTGTCTCTCTAACCAGATACCGCGTCATGATCAAGGAAGAAGTGGATAGTTCGGTGAAGAAGATCAAAGCTGCCTTTGCTGAATTACACAACTGGTGAGTCATTCAACTCAAACTAAAATCACAGCACTTGAGCTGTTCCTATAAGTAAAAGCTTCAGATAGAAAACATTGTTTATTTAATACATAAACATCACAGAACAACTCTTTAGCAGATTTTTGTAAGCCCTGCAGGCAGAGGCATACATCCTGGGAATAAAAAAGAAGAAAAAGTGTTTGAATAAAAAGAAACCTGATACACATAATTCATTGGCATTTGAACTTGGCCCAAAAGTATATGAATGATGTAGAACACAACCTCAACAAAGAACAAAACCTCAACAAATGATATTTTTGACAAATCCCTGGAAGGCTAATATCATGAATGCTACTAAGAAAAAATATTTTCCAGTCTTACCATAATAAAATAAGAAAAACTCCCTTAAAACTCAGAAACATCCTACATAAGCTTAGTGATAGAATCCCATTCTTGGGTCCCTTTAAGACTAGAATTAAGAAATGGTACACTGTATGGTTTTGGTCCTGCCCTGCCCTGCGGCTGATTGTGATAGAAGATGTTTCTTGGAGCCCTGCACATTTGTTCATGTCCAAATTGGAATGAAATATCTGGTAGTAAAGGTTAAGTTATTATCAGTAGAAAAATGTTCTCGGTGTATCAATCAGAACTCTTTTGGTTTCAAGTGACAGAAACCCAAGTCACACTAGTCAAAGACAAAAGAGAATTTATTGGCTGATGTACATGAAAATTTCAGAAGATTCCTTTAGGCAAATTTGCTTCTAAGCCCAAATTATGTTATCAGGATTCAGTTTCTCTCTCTCTCCCTCCTCCCCTTCCTCCCTCACTCCCTCTCTCTCTCCTTTCCTCTCTCAATGGCTCCCACAATCTCCTGGTTCTGCTTATTCTTGGTTTCTTGGGCATGCTCTCTCCATGTAGCAGCAAGGATGATCCCCTGGCAGCTCCAAGCTTACATCATCTTAGCCCCTGTGATCTGAGGGAGGGCTTTGTCTCCAGTAGTTCTAACAGAGACCAAGGGCTAATTCCCATTGGCTGGGTTGGTCATGTATCTGTCCCTAAACCAGTCACTGTGGCTAGAGGGACAAGTCTTCCCGCTAGCCAAGCTGGAGTCACATGCCTACCTCAGAGTTAGCGGTGGGGTGAGCCCCATGTGACCTCCATAACTGAGAATTGAAGAGCTATGGTTCCCCAGAGGAAAATCAGGGTGCTAAGAGGGAAAATACAGGATAAAGAAAACACATATCCACAATGCCAGGCTCATATAACACATGCCCTATATCTCATTCGCCTCCCATGATTCTAGAATTTGATCACATCTTCTGCATATTTTTCCTATTCCAACTCCTTTCTTTGGCACTAGTGTGCTTTTTAGCTGATTGTAGAGTTGTGTAAAACTAAGGATTATACTTAACACTAACCTAATCTAAACTTTTTGAATTTTAAACCATCTGGTACATATAATATAAAATCCCAAGTGTGCATAAGACACCAGGGACTTGAAAGAAAACCATCTCCTTCAGTCATCATTCAATGAGGAATCATTTACCCTGAACCCAGTCATGGCCTCTCGACTTGAGCGGAACTCTTCTCTGATCAGATTATAACCCAACTAATTGTTCAAAGAAAACTCCAAGAATATGTTTGAAACTACTTAGAGAAGGTATAGATGCTATACAAATGAAAGATGTTACTATTATTATTGTTGGTTTTTAAATTTTATAGTTATATGATTTTTCAATCTATCCTTAAGTTACCCTAATATGTATAAGCACACCCAACTTCTAGGCCTGTTCTCTAGAGCCAGAGTCAGCAAACTTTACCTGTAAAGAGCCAGCTAGTATACACTGTAAGCTTTATGGGCTGTAAGGTCTCTATGCAGCTGCTCAGCTCTGCCTTTGTGACATGAAAGCAGCCAGAGAGAAGGCAGAAGGGCAGGAGGCCAGATTTGGCTCATGAGGGTTGTAGTTTGCCAGCCTCTGTCTGGAGGCATTAGTTAGCTGCTCAGAGAAGACCGCTCTGTCTTATCCTTTTATGTATGCAGCACTTTGGAATAAACTCTTCCTCTGAGGCCTGTGTATGGTACCTTCCATCTCAGTGACTCACACACTAATTGACAAAGTGTAGCAATGACCTCAAATTACCTCTCTCTTCCAGCTGCTCTGAGTACTTTTATTTTTTATTTTATTTCCTTAGTAAAATGAACATCACATGGGTCATGAGACATCTTGAGATTTATAACAGAGTCTTTGAGTGTTTTATTCCTCAAGAGCTAAAAGTGTGGGGCCAGAAAAGTCAGCACCCAGGGAAGTTGTGTATCTTTTCTCTGCTTGTAATTCACATTGTGTTTTAAACTGATGGGAAGGAGCACTTCTGAATGAGCTCTGCTAAGCAGTACTGCTGTTTAAAAGTCACCTACTTGACAAAATGGCACTTTTCCTCTCAATTGAAGAAGAAAAAATTGAGATCAACCATTTCTTTATGCTATTGCTACAAAATGAGTAACCACCAGCACTTGTTTTTTGATCTAACCCTTAACAAAAATGATCCCAAAATAATTACATGTTAACTTAAAAATAAAACCAAAGTATTTTTTAATCAACCATTTACATGCATTTCCGCCAAACGAGAAAACTTCGCCTCTATTCCAAATAAGTCTTGCAGCCCAGCCAACATGGTGATGTACTTGAATTAAGCCTCCCTCTCATTTTCTGAGGGGGAGAAAAGGATGAATTTTAGGGAATGTGGTGCTCTTGAAAAATAGCAGGTCACAGAATTGAAGAAGGCAGATTAAATATTTAAAATAAAATGAAGCTTTCCTATTGGTGAGAAAATCATGAATTCTGGGCATTAGAGAGAATTTTGAATGTAGCGCCATTCATTTAATGCAGCTGAAACCTCAGGATTACATTGTAAGGCATATCAAGATTTGGAGGATGTGAGACAAGTCCTATGTAGATTTCCAGAAAGAGTGTTGGTTCTGAGACAGATGTTAACTCATCTGGTGCATGAGTGACATTGAACTTCCAGTTCTGTTTCTCCTTACTTCGGGCCACCCAGTTGCCTCACCAAAGCATTCAGCAGGCATTGTGTATAGTTTAAAAATGTTAAATAACAAGGTGTTTAGTTAGCCAAAATGAGTTTATTCAGGAACAGCAGAAGAATTGCAATTTTGGGCAAGCGAACTATAGTGAGCCATAGGCAAGTCCAAAGAGACAAAGGCAAGGTCAGCTTTTATTAGGTTTTAGGAGAAAGGTGGGGAGCCCTCCCTTCATGGCTTCCCTACTCCATTTTGCTTTAGGTTTTCTTCATTCATTTTCACATTTTCCCCTTTTGATCAAGACCTTTCCTTGAAAGCATTGCTGATCAAGAGTCAGGTTATCCAGTTTTAGTGGAATTATATTTCGTCCCGCGGCACCTCAGAAGGACCTTTCCTGGATGTCATGTCCCATGTTGGAGGGCAAGTGCATAGTGATCATAAACCATTTCAGGCCACATCTGAGTAAAAAGGAAGGTAGAAGGGAGGAACTCACAGGCATTTTCACTCTTGAGATCCTATTTTGTCATCTCAAAGTGTTGAGCTAACATCATTCTATTTGGTGCATCATTTCTGCAGAGGTTTGACATGCAACAGGTACAAAGTTTAAAAATAATTATGCAAAGCAGAATTAAAAGTAATAGGACAAATCCAGTTTGTATGATGGTTCTAAACCATGACCCTAGACCTGAAGGTAGCCAACTGAACAAATCAAAGGATCACAGAGAGTCAGGTGAAATTTGTTGTAAAGAGTGAGTTTGTTCCTGATCTTGTGTAACTGAGTTTCTACTTCTCCAGAGGCATTTGTCCACGTGCAGCAGGTGGTATTTGCTATTGCACAAACACCTCCTTGTTCAACAAGTAGGTAATCAAGGGCTATGCAACTGTCTAAAACTACTTTAGCCAATGAGTCAAGTGATCATTGTTGGGCTGCTGTTGCTTTCGCTGTGGAATTGGCTAGCTCCCCTAACGTTAGGGAGAGAGTTCTGATCATATGCTCGTTGGCACGTAATCCAACCCAAGGAAGAAAGGCTCTCCCTATGGAGGCAAACCCAGGGTCATGTATGCCCCTGGGTAGTTCCCATTTAAGGCACTTATGAAGGTTTAGTGGGAAGACCAATAGGAAGCTTCAGATTTATTACAGATATTAATGTTACCTATCCTAGAAAACACTGCCCTCCCATTCACCAACTGTCCAAACATTCCTAGGCCCATTGAGAGTTCCATTTGCCACAGACGAAGATAAAACCAGGTGGTACACATAAGACTCCTGCTAGGGTTTGATTAATAATAGTGATTTGTTGATTGGCCCTTTTGAGCCAACGGTCAGTGGTGTTTGGGGAATATTTGGGAAGAAGCCATTCTGTTCTGTGGACTTTGTCCCCAAAGGCTGCACAGAGACAGGTTATTTTGTTATAGCAAGTGGACTTAAGATCATACTAGAGGGTCACTGCTGTCATGGACAGATCGAGGTTTTGGACAGATCGAGGTTTTTGGTGGCAAATCCAACAATCAGAAAGCTTTCCCCCTTTGGCAATGGATTGGGAAATATGGATAAAAGCATTGTCTTTCCAAAAAAGAGGGGGAAAAAATAAAGTGAGAAGTAACAGTGGGGAAAAGATATACAGGCCTGGTCCGTCCATCTTGGGAAAGCTGTCTTCTTCAGCTGTCATCTGCTTCAGTTCCTGGAAATCTTTACTTTTAGATCACCAGTTGGCGTGTAGGTCCAGTCAGGGTTTGGCGCTTTCTTTAGACATGACACATGGATCCAACAGTCTATTCCTTGGAGTTCAGTGGTACAAGTGTTGGTTAACAGTACCTGATAAGGGCCTTTCCAGTAGGGTTGAAGAGAGTTTTTCTGGAGATGTCTTTTCCAACAGACAAAATCTCCAGGTAGTAAGGTGTGACGCTTAAAGTCTTTGTCTCCTGGGAGCACGCTGTGGAAAGATTGTTCCACTAATGTATGGTTACTCTCAATGGATGCAGTTAGACCTTTACGATATTGAAGTATAGCTCCTTTTATCACTTGTGAATCAAAAGAGGCAGGGGCTAGATGCATTGAGCACCCAGTAATTATTTCAAAGGGTGAGAGTTTGTGGGTTCCAAAGGGAGTGGCCCAAAGGTTCAGAAGGACCAATGGCGATGCTTTTGGCTAGGGTATTTGAAAGGTCTGTACTAACTCTGCTGACTGGGTTTTGATGATGCCATTGGTAGTTCAACTAGTCCTGAAAACTGGGAATGATAAGTGCAGTGAAAATTGCTGTAGAACTGGCCAAACGGCACAGTCATCACCAGTTAGGGCATAAGGGTAGGCCCTATGCACTCCTGTTAAAAGAGCACTAAGCATTTTTGATTCAATATCTTTTTTCTTGACTTGTTGAGGTTTATTAGAGACCTCCACTATTTGAACTGCTTTAGTACTCTGAGGCAGCAGCTATTTAATAGTAGTGGGGCTGAACAATGAGAGTGTAGCTCCAGTATCAATAAGGACAGATAGAAATTCATTCCTAATTTGGAGAATTGTTTCTCCAGCCAGTTTAGAGGAAGGGTTGGGAAAAGCCCCTGTGACTCCCCGGAGCCCCATCATTAGGAAGTGAGAGGACACTGGAAAGATTGGGTGGGCCACTGAAGATGCCTGGAGCATTTCAGTTTATAGCAGTCTTGTTTCCAAGGTCCTGGCTTCTTACAATAAGGACAGAGGCCAGGAGGATTTTGCTTAGGGGCTGCCATCTGTTGAGGATGGACATTAAGAATTTTAATGGTCTTTTCTTAGAATCTTCTAGGGTGTGGGCTAATTGGTTTGCCAGATTAACTAAGTCTGGAGTGGACATAGTTTCCCATTCCATTCTGGTTCTCTTAACCAAGAGAGAAAGGTCCAGGTATAGCCCATTAGTGAACGTAGAGTTGAAGGCTACCTAAGTAGATTCGACATCCACAGGGAGACCAGAATTTTCCTTAAAAACAATTTGGAGTCGACTGTAATAGTCATGCACAGGTTCACTGGGTTTCTGGGTGGAAGTCTGAATCTTATTCCTATCAACAGATTTGGGGAAAACCCTAGGGATTTCTGCGCCGGGTCATGTAACACGGCAGGGGGTTGGTCTGTCATGTGCAGTTCTAGAGACTTTTTAGCATCATCCCAATTAGCTGTTTTCATCCAGTGATGGGTTTGGCCTCTACCAATGAGCGTGTGAACTAACTGGTATAAATCTGAGAATCTGGTTGGTAAGTCTGGATGACTGTATTACATTCCTCGGCAAATCTATAAGGATCTTCAGTAACTCTAGGGAAATCTTCCACAATTGCTCGTAGTTTGCCTTAGTCCAGGGGACACAGGAAATTAGGGGCTTATTAGGATTCTCAGAGGGTCTGATTTTAAAGGGGCAGGTTCTAACGGTTCAGATGAGGAGGAAGGAGAGAGGTTCAGAGAAAAAAAGGGAAGTTCAGCGAGAGGGTTGGAATGAGGAAGTGGAGGGTACAAAGGACGTGGGGTAGGCGCAGTAGGGGCAGAGGGAGGAAGTCCGGGGTTGGGCAGGTGACAGGGGTAAAGAGGCCTCTGATGTTTTTATCTTCTTTCGGTTGTTTATTTGCCTCAGTCAATTTAGAAATGGTATTTTGTAAAGAGGCAATTTTACAGTCCTGAATACGCTTGGAAGCTTCAAGACACCAATTGAAGTAGGCATCCTCTTCAGTTTGTTTCATTTCAGAGTCGAGGTCTTCATGTTTAGCTCTGAGAAAAACAAATTTGGGGAGATGGAAGGTTCCTCATAATGGCCATTGAAGTTCTAAATTATCTTTGGTTAGATCGGTCTGTTTAGTTAAAAATATGCATGAGGAGGGACTTTGTTCTTAAACATGAAACCGGCTGGGGTCCCAGAAGGAGGGCCATCCAGAGAGCGTTTAGAGGATTGGGATCCCATAATCTCAATTTAGAAGTTCAGAAAAACAAAGGAGTACTCACCAAAAGGACGATGCCTTCAAGAAGATATATCTGAATAAATGCGGGGAGCTCGACCAAAAAGAGGGATTTGGAATCCGAGAGGAGACTTCCCAACCAAAAGGAAGAAGAGGACCCACAGGGCGGAGAGCACAAAGGGCCAAGGGGACCGCCCGCAGTTCCCCAGGGATTCGTCTCCTTCGGGTCCCTTTGTGATCACTATGAAATGTCAACCTTAAAAATGAAATAACACGGTCTTTGGCTAGCCAAAATGATTTTTGGGGGAGAATAGCAAAGGAATTACAATTCCGGACAAACAAGTCACGTTTACCGATAGGCAAGTCCCAGGAGACAAGGGAAGATTGGCTTTCTTTAGGTTTGGGGAGGAAATTGGGGCTGTGGCGGCTTCTCATTGGCTGCGAGCGGCGGGCGGCACGTTGTTGCTGCCTCGGAAGGAAGTCTTCTTGCTTCCTGCCGGGTACCTGTAAGCTGAGTGTGTGATGTGCGGGAGAGCCCTCCCGTCCTGACTTCCTGACTCTGTTGTGATTTGGGTTTCCTTTGTTCATTTCCACAGCACTAAACAGAAACTCTCATGTAACAAGTTCTAAACATTGGCTTTGCTAAATTTCCCCCAAATGCTGCTGGAATTCATGAGAATGATGATTTTGTGAGGCTGGGAGAAAGCACTTATTTGCACATGCTCAGGACTGAGTGAGCACCTTTTTGAGTAAGATGACCTAAATGCTTATCCTTCCCAATCTGGCTGTGAAGAATACTTTGTTCAATACAGTTATTAAGGAAAACCTTTAAGTAGCTAAACTATAATATCAAAGTTGGCATTTAACCAGAACCCAGTTACATGGGGCTAAATGACCATGACATGGATCAGTCTCATTTTCCCAGAAAAGAATTGGGGATTTGAGAGAGGAACACTGATAGCACAACGCCGTCACAATATGTCTTAACAGAAAATAAATTCTGCAGCATGAGCATCTGTGTGAAGAGTCCCATCAGGACCTAATAGGAAACAGCTGGTTTCTCTTCTATAGGCTCAGCCCCTACCACGACTGGAAAGTATTCTTCCTTTGGAATCATGGCTGCCAGATTTCATTGCTGTGTGCAGACTAGTCTAGTTTCTCATCACAAATCTGTGTGTATGTATACAAGTTGATGGTAAAGGCTTAAAATGAGCAATGAAACATTAAACTCAAACAACACTGAGGAAGGAGAGTAATACTTGATAATTCTGCCATATGCTGGAGCAGAGAGCATTTCAAAGTAGAGCTGTAAAGATTGTTAGGTGTTACTGTCAATTTAACATCTAATTAAAAGCGTTCCTAAAGAAGATGGAAGATGGTGATGAGCCGAAGGGGGAGTGTGTGCTGGGGGTTGGGGGTGGGATAACGGGGTTGAACAGAATGGGGGCTGGAGGGGCCGATATTTTTAGGCTGCTTTGGGTTCAAATAGGAAAAAGAAATCAGTTAAAGCAGGCATTCTGTATAAAGAGGCCAGAAACGTTCCTGCACCTCATGTTTCTTTTTTCCTGAAGCAGTGCCAGGCCCGGCTCCAGCAGAATGTGGAAGTAGGTCAGGAGTTTCCGCTGCCCCGACCCTAAGGCCTTGCCCACTTTGCCCTTCTCTGCCCGCTTGCTCTCCATCTTGGCGTTTCCCCTGCACAGCAAAGATGGGGTGCGCCTCCTGCTGCCCCTGCAGGCCAGGGGCCGCTCACCGTGACCCCACTCACGACAAGACAGGAACTCGTAGTGGGGTCCTCATATCCCTTTCCTCCTTCCTTTTAACATTGGAAGTCATTTCTCTGTGACTGATAACCTCATCCTTTTGATCACCATGTGTCCTGCCTCCCAAAGTGACATATTTGCATGTGAACAAATGTAAACTGAGTCTGTTGAGACTCTCTCCACCAGCCAGAATAACTCCAGAAGTGAGAAATTCAGGCTGCAGAAAAAGCTATTTTGAGATAAGGGTATCTTCTTCCGGCATCCCTCAATCCCACTCCAAAGGGGGCCTCTCCATCTGCTGCTGGAGCCGTTGGTAGCCGAGCAAAACCACACACAGCCCCCTGGGGTGGTCAGCAGGGCGGCGCCACACAGACCAGATATCATCACTGGGACATTTTAAATACTGTGCCCTTTTTCTGGGACGTGAGCTTGAGGAGCCTTCCGAAGGGGAAATCGCCGGGGGGCTGTTGCATTTCAGAACAGCTCATGCAGCAATCTGTCCCGTGGCTCAGTCTGCTGCTTCTTGGGTGCCCAAGTAATATAAAGCTCTAGGAGCCTACAGCCTTGGAACTACTTCAGTTTGAGTCCAAATAAGACCATTTTTCTTCTTTGGGAGGGCTGTCACGTAGCGGGATTGTTTCCTCGTTGGTTGGTTTTTCCCCCATCATTCCCCAAATTTGTAGCTGCTTTTTGTGTGATACCTGGCTTTCCATACAGTGTTAAAGCCTGGTTTTTCTGTGCTCTTTGGGTTTTTTATTTTTCTCTTTGTGAATAACGTTGACTGAAAGATGATGCCTGTAAATTAATATTTACTGCTCTCTATACCAAAGTATATGTGTATACACTATAGTTAAAAACGCCTAGAGCTTTGTGGTCATCCTTTGCCTAGGTGGCACCCTAGAAATGCTGGTGTCACTGATCCGAAGTGGACCCAGGAATAGGTTTTTTTTTAAGAACTCCAGGTGATTCTTTTGTGCATCTGGGGTTGAAAACCCCTGGTGGAGAGTCCTGCAAAAGGTGGGGGCTGGGGCTGGAGCACTGTTCTCGGTGGGATGAATTTGCCCCCAGGCGACAGTTGGCATGTCTGGGAATATTTTTGGTTGTCACAACTGCGGGGAGGGAGTACTGCTGGCATCTAGTGGGTAGAGGCCAGGCATGCTGCTAAATGTCCTAGAATGCACTGGACAGCCCTCCCCACCACCTCAACTATAACAAAGAATGATGTGTCCCAAGATATCAATCACGCTGAGAAGGCAAGGGGAAGAGTGCCCCAGTGCTTCTGCACGTTATGCTGTCCCTCTGCTCCCTCCTTGAAGAAGGACCGAGAGTCCTCCCTTTGCAGCCCACATGAGTATCTACCTGCCCCTCCCCCAGCTGCCCTCTGACCCACCACTGGAGACCCTCCACTGGAGGCATGAGAGAAGAAATTTGTTTTCCAATCATTTACATATCCCCCAAAACCATAGTATCTTCTCTTTTCATATCAGTGAAGTAGGAGAGTTCTTTTCCATACTGCCTGAAACATAAACCTTCCAGGTACACATTTTATTTTATTTATTTTTTATTTTTATTTTTTCTAACAGTTTTATTTTATTTTATTTTATTTGTGAGGAAGATCAGCCCTGAGCTAACATCCATGCTAATCCTCTTTTTGCTGAGGAAGACCGGCTCTGAGCTAACATCCATTGCCAATCCTCCTCCTTGTTTTTCCCCAAAGCCCCAGTAGATAGTTGTATGTCATAGTTGCACATCCTTCTAGTTGCTGTATGTGGGACGCGGCGTCAGCATGGCTGGAGAAGCGGTGCGTCGGTGAACGCCCGGAATCCGAACCCGGGCCGCCAGTAGCAGAGCACGCGCACTTAACAGCTAAGCCACGGGGCCGGCCCCAGGTACACATTTTAAAGGTCAAATTATGTATATATTTTTTTTTGTGAGGAAGATCAGCCCTGAGCTAACATCCATGCTAATCCTCCTCTTTTTGCTGAGGAAGACTGGCTCTGAGCTAACATCTATTGCCAATCCTCCTCCTTTTTTTCTCCAAAGCCCCAGTAGATAGTTGTATGTCATAGTTGCATATCCTTCTAGTTGCTGTATGTGGGACGCAGCCTCAGCATGGCTGGAGAAGTGGTGCGTCAGTGCGCGCCCAGGATCCAAACCGCGGGCCGCCAGTAGCGGAGCGCGTGCACTTAACCGCTAAGCCACGGGGCCGGCCCCAGGTACACATTTTAAAGGTCAAATTACATTTTTGTGTCCTTAAGACCAGAAAAATGATTATATTGAAGTGTAGAAAATCGAAGGCTTTGCTTTTTTGTCTAGTTTTCATTATAGAATTCAAGTCAGTCCTTAGGAGAAAAAGGAAATATTAAGAACTGGCGTTTGTAGCTAATGGTGGGCAGTCACCTTCATCAGCCGTTCTGTCTCTATCTAAGTCTTTTTCTCATTCTGCAATAAAACTGAATATGACAGTGGGACTGGGATGAGGATGAAGATCTGAGGCATGTAAAGATACATACAGTGGTACAAAGCTATAGTAACCAAAACAGCATGGTACTGGCACAAAAACAGACACACAGATCAATGGAATAGAATCGAAAGCCCAGAAATAAACCCACACATCTATGGACAGCTAATCTTTGACAAAGGAGCCAAGAACATACAATGCAGAAAAGAAAGTCTCTTCAACAAATGGTGTTGGGAAAACTGGACAGCCACATGCAAAAAAATGAAAGTAGACCCTTACCTTACACCATACACAAAAATTAACTCCAAATGGATTAAAGACTTGAATGTAAGACCTGAAACTATGAAACTTCTAGAAGAAAACATAGGCAGTACGCTCTTCGACATCGGTCTTAGCAACATCTTTTCAAGCACAATGTCTGACCCGGCAAGAGAAACAATAGAAAAAATAAACAAATGGGACTACATCAAACTAAAAAGCTTCTGTACAGCAAAGGAAACCATCAACAAAACGAAAAGACAACCTAACAATTGGAAGAAGATATTTGCAAACCATACATCTGATAAGGGCTTAATCTCCAAAATATATAAAGAATTCATGCATCTCAACAACAAAAAAACTACCAACCCAATTAAAAAATGGGCAAAAGACCTGAACAGACATTTCTCCAAAGAAGATATACAGATGGCCAACAGACACATGAAAAGATGTTCAAAATCATTAACTCTCAGGGAAATGCAAATCAAAACTACAATGAAATATCACCTCACGCCCGTCAGAATGGCTATAATTAACAAGACAGGAAACAACATGTGTTGGAGAGGATGTGGAGAGAAGGGAACTCTCATACACTGCTGGTGGGAGTGCAAACTGGTGCAGCCACTATGGAAAACAGTATGCAGATTCCTCAAAAAATCAAGGATAGAACTACCATATGATCCATCTATTCCACTGCTGGTATTTAGCCAAAGAACTTGAAAACACCAATTTGTAAAGGTACATGCACCCCTGTGTTCATTGCAGCGTTATTCACAATAGCCAAGACTTGGAAGCAACCTAAGTGCCCATCAAGGGACGAATGGATAAAGAAGATGTGGTATATATACACAATGGAATACTACTCAGCCATAAGAAACGATGAAATCCAGCCATTTGTGACAACATGGATGGACATTGAGGGTATTATGCAAAGTGAAGTAAGTCAGAGGGAGAAGGTCAAATATCGTATGATTTCCTTCATTAAGTAGTAGATAATAACAACAATAAACAAACACATAGAGACAGAGATTGGATTGGTGGTTACCAGAGGGAACGGGGGGAGGGAGAAGGGTGAAAGGGATAATTCGGTACATGTGTGTGGTGATGAGTTGTAATTAGTATTTTGGTGGTGAACATGATGTAATCTATGCAGAAATAGAAGTATAATGATGTACACCTGAAATTTATACAATGTTATAAACCAATGTTACTGCAATAAACAAAAAATTAAAAAAAAAAAAAAAAAGATAAATACAGTGGGGAATTGGTCCACTGAATATCTGTTGACGGGACGAGTATTTTTCTTTGGCTTCAGCCAGGCAGCAGTGTTACTTGGTGCTCCTGGGCACACGTGGCACACATCCAGCTCTTCTAATGCCAGCGACCTCCTCAGGGGTGCCAGCCCTTGTGCTATTTAAAATGAATGAAAATGGAGGGTTTTTTTTGCATTATCTTATGATGCAGTAGAGGTCGAACAAATACTGGTGGACCATTTAATTACCCTCTCTTAAGCAGGGGAATCATTGGAATTGTGGCACTATATAGACTTTGATAGTTAGGAAAAATATGTGTTAGGTAAAACAGGTCCTAGAATCAGATCTGTGTCACAAGATAGATGCCAGGACAACAAGCAAACTTGGTTTTTAAGTTCAGTCGCATGGAGGATGTTGATGTAAGCATGGGTAACAAGTAGAGGCTCCATTTTAAAACCGTGTGGCAGAAATAGTAAGCTTTCCTAGTGCACCCACGAGCACCAAGGGTATCTGGAGAAGCGTGTTGTCCAGTAATAAAACGACGCTTTTCTCTGCACCACTCAACAAGGGATGTCTGTAATGCGATTACCAGTAGGCGAGCTGGCATGAGGAACCTTTTCAGCCACATAGCATTGTTACCTAATAATTTTGCAAAGCCTTCCTAGTAGTAATAATTATATTTATTTTATTATAATATAACTATACTTATTATAACTATACTTTTATTATAATATTTATATTACTAATTAATAATAAAAAATATTAATAACTTTACGTAGCCTCCCTATTTAAAATATCAGCAGTATGTTAAATGATTACTAGATTTTGCCAGTTCCTTAGACTAAACATGTAATGAAGATAAAACAAGAGTTTGGGCTGTATTTTTTATGGTTTTTAAAAGAAATTTAATAAAAGGTCTCTATGTCCGTCTGCTCTGGAAATGAACACAATCTCCCATCGACCAAACCTGTACAAACAAGACTTTCTGACACATACCCTTTCTGACTAATCCCCTCCCTTCTCATGGTTTTTCTGAGTGCCCACCTGATACTCTGGTTTCCCTTTAGATCGTATAAATCTTTCACCTTTTACTAAGTGCCCAGCTGCTTGTGACTTGTACAAAGCTCTACACAACAGAAATTAAACAACCATGTTCCTTTGCCCCACACCCAATATTCGAGGTTGTGCCAGCATATTAAAAGAACGCATAGTATAGAGAGGAACATACACCCGCAAAGGATATCAAGAGACAATAACAGAAGAGGCTAATAAATGTATTTATGCCACAAGAGAGCCTTATGTATCATTTTTGTTGCTGTCCTAGCTGACAAATTGCCCAAAATGACTGCTTTTCCTCACTCTGCCCCAGTCCAATGAACAGAAATGAGTTCCAGGGTCCCTTCTGAAATCGTGAGAAGGGTAAATACCACATACCATGGAGTAACGCAAGGTTCCTGTGACTTTGTGACTGAGCTGAGTCCCTGTGGGGCAGTGAATTTCAGATCTTGCCTCGTTTGTGAATACGTGTCATTCTAAATGGGTGTAGCTCGCTCTTTGGAGGTGAAAGCTTCTCCTTTCCTATTTTCTTTCCTCCTCGAGGTTTTTCTCTGCGTTAGATGTTCCCCCAGGGCCACTGCGAGTACTGAGTGAATCAGGCGGCGTGAAGGAGGAGCAGGTTGATAAATACAAAAAGTACAGGACTGGCCTTTCCAGTTTGGGTACAGTCCCCGGAAACAGCATCAACAGCACTTGTGTGGATGGTCTTTCCAAGCCCCGCGTGTGATCGTCTCCGTGCATGAGTCTGTCGCACACTCGGCGTTGGAAGTCAGCTCTCCCTTCACTGCAGCCTGCTGTGCAGAATAACAGACCCACAAGAAGAGCCGGAGGACAAGATGGGGATTCTGATTCCAGCTCGAAATCCGAAAAGATTTCTGAATCTTTTCAGCAAATGAAGGCTACCAATCAAGCCAGCTTGGTAACACGCTCCTGAATAGGAATTGTTAGTTTCCATCATAGAATAGAACCATAAAAGTGAATTAAGCAAATTATTCTATCTATAAAAACCTAGAGGGAGAGTATGTATTATTTTTGTTTTTGTTTTAATTTACAGTATAATCCATTTTCACTGAGAAAATAAGACATTCGTTCTTATATATTAGTATAAATGTAAAATACATTATAATTTTTAAAGTGTGGTATCCTAGATCACAATTTCAGAATGGATCTTGGGGCTTATTTCTCTCTCTTAGAGTGAGACCACGGAGTCATTCTGGGCAATTTGTCAGCTAGGACAGCAAAAACTCATCTACAAGGCTGAATTCCTTGTATGTATGTTACGTTATTCTCCCAGTGAGTGTAAACCTTTGTTCTTAGTAGGCCATATTCTAACAAAAGTCACATTTTCCAGGGTTTATTAACCACTTTATTAGGAGGCACGTGGTGTAGAGTTAGAATAGGGTTTAAATCTCATCTCCACATATTCTCGCTCTGAAGGTAGTTGAGTTTCTTAACTTCTACTCAGCTACAAAATGCTGTCACTTTCTAGGGGTTTTGTGAAGATTCATGGACAAGATATGCATTTCTCAGATCATTCTAGAAAATCTCTAGTCTGACCCATGATAGAAGTTCAAGCTAGGCTAGTTCTCCTCCTTTCCAGATAAGCATTTGGTACATTTCTTTTCCTCTATACCCAGACACCATGCAGAAGTGACCTTTCTCCACCTTCCTCTTACTGAGCATGCAGTGCATCCCAGCTATGCGATACAGATGGTGCATCACAGCTTTTTACTGTTTACTGCTCGGTGAAGAGAGAAGCGAGGCAAAGGAACCCCGATTCTGAATGGCTGTAGTTGCGACCAAACCAGCCCTCCTTCTCCTGTCACATTTTACCATGCCTTCTGTCTGCCTTCTCTGCCCCTTTCTTCATCTGTCCATCTAATAGATGGACGCATGTGTGACAAGCCCGGGCTTCTCAGACTTTGGAATGCACCGGGAGCGTCTGGGCCCCATTCCCAGAGGTGCTGATTCTCTGGGTGGGGGGTGGGGCCCAGGAATCTGCGTTTAATGAGTGCGTAGTCTGAGGATCACACTTGAAGGAGCACTGTTAAAAATACTGAGGGATAAAAGACGATCTCTTTCCTAAAAAAGCCCAAGGTGTGGCGGGAGCAGACAGAAACAAGCTGTGCCGTGCAGCACAGCAAATACCGTAATGGAGCTGTTGGTGGGGAGGGGAATCCACACTGGCTGGCTGGTTGGGAAAGGGTGCATTGCAGAGGTGACATGTGAGCTGGCTCCTGAAGGATTACTAGGAATTTACCAGACTGAGAAGGGAGAAAGGATTCCATGCAGAAGGAACAACACGAGGAACTGGAAGCAAGAGAGACCACAGCATGCTCCGGGAGGAGTACGTTCCCTGAGTCTCTATCAATAAAGGAATTTTGAGCACATCCCTCTCAAACCAGAAAAGTTATTTATAAATCACACGTGTACTACTGTTAATCTGTGTATTAACGATTAGGAAAGTCTACTTTTGAGAATGTAAAGTAAGTATGTAGAGTTTGCTGTTTCTTTGTGCCCTGACTTGGGAAGCCACTGGGCAGGGGCAGGTCCCGAAGGTGAGGGGCAGCAGGTGAGCCTGGAGATGTTGGGTGGTGAGAGCCTATGGCCCAAACCAAGAAGTGCACTTCCCGGCTCCCCTTTCCCATGATAGCCGAGGAATTCGGGAGCCCGCCAGGGCAGAGCAGTGGAGGCTCGGCCAGCTGACTCGCTGCCTTGGGTTGGATGTGGGCCAGCATTTCTATGACTTCTTGTGCCACATCAGTCTCTTCTAGTTTCTGTTCCTAGGATACTCATGTTCAACAGCCTTGACAGCTTCTGCATAGATGCCCCCCCGAGACCCTTGAAATTGGAAAGAAACGCAGCAGTGTTCAGAGTGGTTGGCTCTGTTTTGAGTATGAGATAAAGAGAGATTTTGCCTTATTTTAAAATTTGTTTTATTTTATCCTGCTTTCTATATTTTCCAACTTTTTTTAGACAAGCATATAAAATGCAGTAAAAATGTGAAGAAGAATGTTAACTCAGTTCCATAAATGGTCCTCTTGTGCTGTAAGATAATTAAAATTCACAGATAGAAGTTTACTTTCTTTTCCATAGATGTAGGTTTGTTTTTTTTTTTTTTAAAAAGGGAGTGGTGGTAAATCATATCATTTTATAGCTATAGAAACTGAAATATAGTTACTTTCCCTGAAAAGTAGTCTCCATGGAAAGAAACAACACTAAGAAGTAATAGGCAAAGATAAGAAATTATATTATTAAGCTAAATCATATGTAAAATTCTGAATGGAGGTATATGAGGAATATAGATTTTTCTCTTGAATGTGTGCTATTGTGGGATTCGCAGAATTTACAGAATTTTGTGACTCTGATGTCGTTTTAAAAATTCCAAGAAGAAAAAGGAATCCTGTGTGTTTGTTCTTTCAATTAACTATGTCCTTTTTGAGGAACTCCAGGATTTTATAAATATAACAGTGTTGGGAGTTAGTCCTTATGCTAAATCTGCGCGAGTCTCATTCCAGAAACGCACCTCAGACAGTGTGATGAAATAGTCATTAACTGTGATTTAAATCATCGTACGATTCCAATATAAAATACGCGGACTAAAAGATATTAACATTAACAGATAATATTACCTCTGATAAAAGAAACAGAAGTAAGACGGGCTCAGCCCGCTTGGCAGATTGAGTGCGCCGTCTGTTCACTGACAGTGGGGAGGGGCGGGGGGGCGGGGGGTGGTTAACTTACCTTTATATGTTGAGTGTGGTTCCACTTAGAGGCACCAACTTCATTTCCCGAAAGTCACGATTACCAGGCAGCTTTTCAAAGAGTTTGTCCCTACCCTACTCTACATGCTGCAGACACGTGTGTGGGTTTTGTATGTTTACCAAACAACACTGTGGAATTCAAGAAATCTTTAGAAAGATCCATTTGTCACCACTGCTGCATTCAGAAAAAAGAATTCCAGTTATGAAAAGAATGCAGATTGTTGTAAAACCGAAATGCAAAAATGTATGGAGGAGAAGATGACAGATCCAGGAATCCCAACAAAGAACTAAATAAATAAATGTGACCAACTACTTGATACTGAGCCTGGAGTTGAGCTGGTGACAGTGGAAGTGGAGTCGGTTAGGAGACAGTTCTGGGGTGGACTTAGGACTGGATCCCACGGGGAGTGAAGGAAAAGGAGCTCTGGAAGCTGGGGGAGTGGTGATCCCAGTTCCCAGCAGACAGGATGTGGAGGGGGACAGTATGGGGATGCAGGGGAGGCGAAATAATCTTCCCTCTACCATTCTGAGTTCTTGGCTGAGACCCCCTATAACAAAAGACAAGTTAAAAGAGACAAACAAACAGAAGTTGATTAACATGCATACCTCAGGTATACATGGGAGAGACCCAGGGAACAATGAGGAACTCCCAGGGTGGCTTAGAAATCAGGATTACATACCCTCTTAATAGGGGAAGGGGAGGGGGGGACATAAGCCTCTTAGGGGAGAGGAAATGATTTTTAGGAAAGATGAACGGGACCTTAGAAGAATAGACAGAGGAATGACAGTTTGTGACAAAGTGTGTCTGGGTGTGGTGTCGACTTCCAGTCTCCTCTCCTGTGACAAGAGTCAGTCTTCCCTGGTTGACGAAACTCCCAGGGAGAAGTTTCAGGACAAGTGAGTTCGTTTTGGAGGATGTGTCTTTAGGCAGATGAGGGAGGTCAGAGAAAGCTCTCCCCATGTTTGCTGTTTTCCCAGTGCCTACAGCTCACAATAATCAATATGCCAGAGTGCCATATTTGGGATGGCGTATTCTGCTCCCCTCAGGAAGCAGAGCAGAGAGAGGAGGACTGGGGAGTTGGCAGCATGCGTGAGCGTGGGTGCCATTTTCTCTCCCCTGTCGTAAGTGTTAGAGCTGCCAGTCCTCCTGACCCTAGGAACAGAGAACCACACAGGGTCTTGCTGCATTTGTGCCCATCAGGCTGAGGACAGAAGCCTTGTTGACAGCAGCAATAGCTGAGAAACGGGAGGGCTGAAACCCCTGACTAGTTTTGCCCTGGGCCCAAGAGTTCCTGGTCATACTTGGGGAGCTGGACTGGAATGGTCCCATGGTAACAGTACAGTGCGCCTTAAATGTATAAAGGGAGTTTTCTGCCCTTCATCTGGTGGGCAAATCCTCTCACCCGGGGAAGGGACACAGAAGCCTAAACTCGGGGCAGCACAGGCGGCCTCTTCCATCAGTGCTAGCTGTTGGCTCAGGGCCCACAGAGTGGCCACTGGGCACTGCCAGGAGCTCAGCTGGCATTGCTCTGGGCCTTCACAGTTCTTACTCCTGCTGCAGTAGTAAGGAATGGAGCCCATGGTGGGGGAAGTGTTTCTACATTACTCTTTCTCTTTAGTGAAAGAAATAGAAATTCTTCATACGGGAAGACTGCCTTTACGGCTTATCACTCACTTGCATGCTTTATGCTATTTGGTACAGGCCCGAAAAGCGGAGACACCACCTGAGCATTCCTTAGGATCCCTTTTCCCCAGCAATTTCCACCTTCCCTCTCTCTGATGGGGCTGGGGAACAGGAGACTGTTCTTCAGCGTGCTCGTCCTGCCGGCCCCTGCTCCAGCCTCTGTCTCCTTGCCCGGCTCTCCGCCTGCTCTACTCTGCTCGGCACTGAACTGAAGCCCTTCATCCACAAGAAGGTTCTGAAGCAGAACTGTCTGGGATCAGATGGTCCCGGCAGTTTCTCTCACGGCAGCCTCCCCGAGGCAAACGTATGAGATGAAAGGTGGCCTGGGTGTAACTCTTTGACCTCCACCTCTGGCTGCTGCTGCAGATTGATTTCTTGAAATTACCTTTGAAATTCTGCCTTCATTCCTCAGTACCCACCAGAGGTTCTGCTCTCCAGCTTCTCAACCACTGGCCGTCCTGCGGCTCCTCCCTATCGCGGCGTGTTTATTTATGAAGAATAGTAGGCCTGACGCAGCTCATCTGACCCACAGATGAAGCAGTCTTATCACCCCACATCTTAGTCTCCAAATTTAAAGAAAACTCTCACGGAGCAGAAAACGATGCATCTATTCCTGCTCAAGTGCCTTTCTGATTCCTTTTATTATTGTTGTTATAGTCCTCCGTAGAAAGGAATCAAGACAGTGGAAACATTTTTATAAAATGACATTTTATCTCTGTGATTAACTATATAATAAACCATAAAGGCTTTGCCGTGGTAATCTCCTTCTCCTTACACCTTACTGCTTTAATAATAAGAGCTTTTTTATGGCAACAGAATAAAGTTTTACTATCCAGGCAGTTTAGAAAAAATGAGAAGATGCGTTTTTGGAGGGATAAAGGACACACCGGAAACACGCGAGGGCAGCAGGGGTTTTATGTGAGCTCGGTTTACGTAGAGCATGGTCATGTGTCTTAAGTCTGGTGTCCCCCGGAGGACTCGATCCAGTCATCCAGAGAACTTTTAGGGTCAGTGAAAAGCCAATTAAAGAGGTCTGTGTTTCTGTCCAGTATGGAGGACCACTGTTGAAAAGCAAAAATATTCAAAACCTAGAATTGCAGGTGATTTGTGGGGGAAAACAAAAATTTCAATAACTTATCATCGCCCCAATTTGCAAACAGAATCATCAACTACCTGTTTTGATTCTGAGCCAAACCCTGTGTGGTTTGGTGAATATCTTTGCACTTTTATTTAAAAGCTTATGTCTCAAATGATTAGATTCCATCAGTGACAAAAATTATGTAAATTTTTTCGTAAGCATGATTTATATGCAAGCACTATGATATACCAGTTAAGACGTTTTGTTATTGTTATGCTGTAGAAAAATGACTGTTGTCTTCCCTTACATTCATCGCTATCAAGCAGTTTTTGTCAAGTAGCCCATGATAGCCTAAGATCATAAAGTTAAGCAGAAGGCTTTTAAAACTCAGTCAGAGCTTCCCTGAAGTGACGATTAAGCAGAGACCTCAAGGAAGACTCAAAGTTAATGAGAGGAAGAAAGACAGGGCTGGGGAGGAGAGTTGTCTCCCAGCAGAGGGAAGGGCACATGGCAAGCCCCTGGGGTGAGGAGAGAGCAGAGCCTCATACCTTCTGGGGTGTTGCGAAGCTTAAACGAGATCACTCCAGGATGGCACTGGGGCTCTACCTAATGTGCCTAGCCCACAGGGAGCACTCAGGATGTGTTAGGTGTGATAAGCTGTCATTTTGAGGCAACTTAGGGCTGGTATCTGTCTACACAGGTGTACCTTGAAAGCAAGCGTGTGTCCTTTCTGCTTCCCCACTAGGAATGTGGTCCGTGACACTGATTTTTTCTGTGACTCGTCAACTCTCTGATGTCATTCCTCTCAAAGACACTGCCTCCTGCCCTCCATGTCTGGTACCTCCGTCCCAGGGTTTTGCCCAGCACCTTCTATCCTTGTCCAGCCTGCAGAGCTGTCTTGTTCGGGCAGCACGGCAGTGTCTCCGTCCTCATCCTGGCCCCTCTAAGGAGATTCAGCAGGACTTGCAGATGGCACTGATGAAAATCCTCCTGAAGCTGGATGTGACACCAGGCCCTGGGGGCATTTGGAAGGCTTTAGCCATGATCTTTCCTCTTTGACCCTTCCTTTGGTCTGGCTCTCAGCTTGCTGTGGTGCTGGCTCCTCGCTGTCTGACAGCCTGTCAGAGGACAGGCTGGCCTCTGCTACTTCCCCCTCTGCATCCCCTTCCCACAGTGTTCTTCCCTTCCACAAGCCTGCTGCCTTGGAAGCAAGAGCCAAGGAAACCCAAAAGTGCACCTCAGTGAGATTCCTGAGGGCTGTTCAGGGGGCGCTGCCTCAGGCCACGCCTGCTCCTGGTTGGCATTCCGTTTATCAGTTCTGAGTGGGGTCCTGACTCAGCAGCGACTCCCTGGCTCGCCTTTGTGCGCGCGCACAAGCTTTGAGAGCAGTCACACACAGAAGTGCTTGAATTACTGAGACGCTGGAGGACAATCTTCTATTGAAATACCCAGAGGAATGGAAGCATGGTTTGATGCCAGGTTCACAGGCTTTTTCACATTCTCCAGTGGGCATTAAGCACATTAATAATTTATTGTGTATAAGTTTCATCCCTCCTGTTGGCTAGGCCAGAAGGCCTGAACTAACCACTGTATGAATACCCAGCTTTGTTTAATACGTGTTGGACCTGGGGATGTGTATTACACCCCGAATGTCCATCTTGTAAACCCTCCGAGCACACTATTATGTTAACAAATTAATCAAGAAAAATTTTACCTTTATCTTGTGTCTGGTAAAGAATTTTGCTAAGGCCCCTTCCTACAACATCCTCCCCACCCAACACACACAGGCTGCCGGGTTCCCAGCCTGCAGGGTCTGTGGCCTTGGTTGGGGACTGAGGGGGTTGGGGGACCATGTGAGGCTGTCCCGGCGCCCCCACTGCAGTTGGCTCCTCTCCCCGCCACTGGAAGTCTCAAGACCCCTGATCTTGTATCATGCACATGTCGCGTCTTTAGTTGTGTACCTTGCATGCTCTCAAACCCTGGAGACGAATTAGAAGTCCAGTTGACTGAGGGTGGGAGAATCCTAATTTTGTCTTCCTGTCGTCATTTCTTTCCTCTGTCTGTTCTTTGCTGTTTCCCCCGGAAGTTCAGCAGGTCCTCTCACCTTCTTCCTCTCAGCTCTCCCTAAAGGAGTGTAGGCTCCACAGGGATGGCAGGAATCTTTTTTTTTTTTTGATCCACAGCTGTATTCCCAGCCCCAACACCCTTGCCTGGCACATGGCAGGCACTCAGCAAGTATTTGTCCAATGGAGGAATGTTTTGTTAGTCTCCCCCTTTCTAGAGCTCTGTGGGGCATATTCCCGCACCACCGTCCCAAACCTGTGCAGCCTGCTCACTCCATTGGTGAAGAGAATGGAGCACAGGTTACCTGCAGGTCTCATGTGGCCTGGAGCCCACAGGTCAGCTGGAGTCTCCCAGCCTCTTAGTTGCAAAGAAGTTGTCCTGGACTCCTGGTCCAGGTCCTGTGGAAGCGAAAGCCCTCTCTCAAATTTGGGGGCGGCCAGTTCTGGGGGTGGGGGTGGGGTTTAACATCCTCACGCTCACTCAGCCTTCAGGCTGTGGCCTCTTCCTGTCTGTGCAGCCCTGCACAGACCCAAAGGTGAAACCCAGCCGCTTCCCCAGCATCGTGTGTGCGCACCTGCATGCAGACCATTCCCACCCCGAGCAGTGAGGATCCGGACGTCCCGAGCAAACGAGGCCCCCATCACACGCCTCCTGCATGCACCTGCAACAGCACATCAGACCTGCTGGCTCCTGGCAGTTCTTCTGCCCGCCCCACCACTGGCGATTTCTCCCAGGCTCTTCCCTTCCACAGCTCCCAGCCTTCTTGCTGACTCCTCTCTCCCTCTTCTCGCCTTCCTGTCTATAGGGGATAAAAATTCCAAACGGTTTCCCAGGCAGAGTAGCTTAACCATGTTGCTGTAATTGGGGCTCCTGACTCCAGATCTCTAAGGTTCTCACCTTATCTCCCTAATGGCTTATCCATTAGCCTTGTTTTCCTACACTAACTCACAACTGCCCCCTCTAAGAGGGTTGTTGAAAACAAAAACAAAAAATCGCTTGGCATCTATTGTGGCTACATTTGTGAACTTGACAGAGAAGCTAAATATACCTCCCAATCATAGGAGCACAAGCCTATTGACTTAACCCAGCATTTCATACAATTAGCAAATATATGCTCGTTTATTAATAGATCATCTCTGGAAAGAAACACGAGAAGCTGGTAACAGTGCAGGCCTCCAGGGAGGGGAACTGAGTGAGTTAGACAGAGATGGAATAAAGACCTCCTCCCCACCACACACCTTTCTGTATTTCCTATTTTTAGAATACATTGACATCATACCCATATAACATCAATAAATAAGGTACAGGTATCCTGATATGCTGGTTACACCAAAATGATCATGTCCCGTGACCTTAAGCTATATGCGTCATGGGGACAGCTGATGTCTACACTTAATGGATTGGACTTAGAGCCCAGCACCGGAGAATTTGCCATTCACTGACCACGTCAGTTCTTCCCACTAGGATTTCCTGGCTGAAAGAGCTGAGCTCCTCAGCACACAGTCCTTCCCCTTCAGGTGTTTACATCACATCATCTGGATGAGGAGCCCCAAACTCCTATAGATGTATCCCAGGAACCACTTCTGACCTTGACATGTATTACAAAATATTTCCTCTTAAGAGGAAATAAGTTTTCAACACACTTTGAGTTTTAAAAGTACATCTGATGGAGGAAAAAAAAAAAACGTACCTCTGCTAGAACAATCTGAGTAGTAATAACGATGATAACTGCAGTGTATTGAGGCACATTAAATACGAGTTCATAATTAAAGCACACAGAATTCTCACTGGTTACTGTTGGGGGATGCTAAGGAACCAACTGTCATTTTGAAAACTGATAAATAGAAAGTGCCAAGCATTTATCCTACCTTACCTAAACTGTACTCCATGGTAACCCAAATAGTTGATAAGGGAAAGCTTCTCTTTATGGAACATTTCTAGTATATAAATGAAGAAGGAATGATTTTGAATTTGAATATCCCCATTTTTCAAACCCCATTGATCTAGGCAATGATCATCAGTGGCTGCTAATACCATAAAAAATAGAGATGTCCTTTGTATTTCCTATAAATTTGTTATGTTATAGAAATTTGAATATATTCAGGTTTTTTTTTTTTTTTCAGGAGGAATATTTATGAGTGTGTTGTGTCATTATGTATCTGCTGGTAGAAGTACCTAACATAAAGTATTGCTCCTGAAATAAAAAACAAATCTGAATCTAATCAAATTTCTATATCTCATAACAAATTTATAGGAAACATAAAAGAATGTGTTAATACCATGGAGATGCAGTCAGTAAAATGCAGACCTTGGAGAATTCTACAGAACGAACAACTTGGTTTCTTCAACAAAGAATTACAAAGGAGAAAAAAAAGAGAGATCGGAGGGAATCTATAAATTAAAACAGATTTTTAAGAGACAATCAGGCCTTAGTTAGATCCTGGTTCAAACAAACTGTTAAAAAAATGGGACAGAAATTTCAATACTGAGTAGATATCTGCTAACATTAAATTATTGTTAATCTTTTTAGGTATTATAGTAATACTATGGTTATATTCCCCAAAAGCCCTCATCTTTTAAGAGGTATATATTGAAATATTTATAGTTGAAATGAAAATAAAAAACATCTGACCTCTATGCTTGTATATACATAAAAATCTGTGAAAGGATGTGTAAGGGATTTCTGATGATGCGTTGCGTCTGAGAGGGGAAGTAGGAGTCTGGATGGGAGAGAAATGAACTTTTGGACAGATAATCATTTGCTTTATGCAGGTAATACCGTTTCAAAGGACTAACCAAAAATTAAATATAATGGAAAAAAGTTCATTTGAACCTTGAAATGCTTATTTGGGGCAATGAGAAGGCACAGACTCATGATGGAGCTTGTGGACGGATGACCCAGATCATGATTCTCAGAGCAGGTCCCAGGACCATCTGCACCAGAATTGGGCCCACCTCCCTCCCTCCCTCCCTCCCAGCACGGAGTCATTTGAGAACTACAGGCCTTGATAACCTGAGTGGCAGCTTTTCGTGTACTTACTATATTGTATTGGAACTTTGGAATTCATAGGGCAAAAATACTCCCAAATTTAAATTCAAAGCAGCACAATTCTGAAAGTCTGAAAAGGCTTTTTTTTTTAGATTTGCTGACAATGATTTAATCAGCAGATGTCACTGTGTAATGCTTGGGAGCATCCCTTCCATGTGGCCTCATTTTTGGAAAGGCAGAGTGTGCTGCTGGCATTGTAACATAGAAATATTTATGGTAATTTTGTACTTTGTTTAATGAAAATAATTTTTCTTTTACTTCCAGTGCTTATTAAAAGTTTATCTTCAATTAAGCATTCTTTGCTTTTGTTTTTGTTTTGTTTCCCCCAGCATCATTGACAAAGAAGTTTCATTAATGGCAGAAATGGATAAAGTTAAAGAAGAAGCCAGTAAGTAGACACGTGGTGGTTTGATTAGGAGCCCCCCAGTCAGAAGCCATCCACAGGGCGACTGATGGTGATATGGATTCTGAGCGGGGTCCTCACATTCACGCTGGAATCCTGGCTCATGAGCTCTGTAACCTTAGGCAAGTCACTGAGCCCTGGAAACTCAGTCACCTCCCGTGGCAGAAAGACAGAGCAGCAGCGCCCACTGAGCCCCACACAGAATAGGCGCTCGGCAAATCACAGGCGTCACTGGGTTATTTAAAGTCCATGGGGACTTTTGTGCAGATAAAGGATCACTTACAGTTTGACTGGGTTTAAAATGACATTGAATTTAGTATTAAATTTTAAAACATCAGTTTTTAAGCCTTCACAACTTAGAAATCTTGCTATACTGCTTACACAATCCTCTCTACGTGTTCTTTCTTAGGTGCAACTAACTCAAGTTTAACAAATTAAATTCCCCTAAAAAATCAGTCTCGTTTGAAATTTACTTAAGTCTCCCTCAACATTTTGAATTACATTTATAAATTTAATCTCTCCGATTGTTTTCGAGTGCTTCAGATGCCTGACGAAGCAAACTCACAAACATAATGGGCAAAGTATTCCGAGCTTTTAAGTGACTCTTATACGATTAATAATTCAAACTCCGAGATGTGCTAAATGAAGTTTCCTTAAAACACTGCAATTCTGTTTACAAACTTAGTCAGATTTGCTGACACCTGCCAACTTAACATCTCAAAGGAAAATCAATTACATGTTTTAAGTTAAATCACAAGTGAGGCTGCTTAATGCACCAAATACTCTGTTTAAATAATGAACACACTCGGATGATCTTGATCATGGCAAAACTTTTCCTAAATTTAACACAAAATATTAGCACTCTGGGTTTGATTTTCTACTTACTTCTAAAGCTTTCCACTGTTGTAAAGCTACTCAACAGCCAGTAGGGCAAGATCTACCACCTCCAATGGGCTGAGTTTCGTGGGTTGGAAATTTCAGCAGAGACCGGATTGCTCGGCTAGACTCAACACCAGGCCACAGTGGGCATGCTGAGCCCTCTCTTACTACTGAATTCAGTCGGCTGTGTTAATGGGAACCCTAAAACCCTGTGTTTCAGCTGGGATTTAGTTTCACAATCCTTATCTCCCGGGCATTTTAAATTCTTCATCCTTACCCAAATTTTATCTGGTGAACTGGATAAATGGTAGTCTGCACCCCCAACCAGGTTTCAGCTAAATTCCTTCACCTTTGACTGCAGTGCCTTTCATTTTACCAGAATGAAGGCTCAGACCAGATTCTTCATTCTTTTTCTATTTTTCTTGCCTGGCCCTTGGCCATGATTCAATGGTCACTTTATGGAAAATAGCTATCATTAGTTTTGTTACATAATTTTTCTAAATAATTGTAAACAACATTTTAGAATCTAAAATACAGCAGGTTTTATTAAATAACTAAATGTGATCCAGGGTTAAGCCGTGGAATATTTAGGTAGTTACACAATCCCTTTGATTGTGAAATTATTTTATTCTTATGAAATTTGTTGATTTCAGTAAAAGTAGATTACCTCATGGCTTAGGATTTTCCATTTCTCAGGTTTACCTTATTTTTTCTTTTTAGTTTCATGTCCTATTGATAAAAACACTAACAGCCAACATGGACACAAATGTTTCTCTAGCCCCAAAATAGAAAATTCCTAGCACATCACTTTCTAAGAGGTTAACAAAGGCCTCAGATTTCACGTGCTCATTCTTCTTCTTGGGACAATAATACTAGGAGCCAAGGCCTGTGGAGTTTGGAGCGTCTCTGGACAGCATCCCCATTTTTAAGGCTCAGTCAATAAACAGGTACTGCGTGCTTCCTCCTGCGCTCTGCCCTGTTAGGGACTGGGATAAATAGCACAGCGTGGGGCTGTCACTCATGGGGCGTCCAGGCTAGTGGGAACAGCTACGACTGGCTGGCAAGGTTCACCAACCTTCAGGAACTGGTGCTGCAGCTCCTGGGTTCAGAACTGCCCAGAGCCCTGGGGAAGCCAATTCGCACGCATTGGAGGCAAGCAGAACCGAGTTCAAATCCAAGATCCACCCATTTACTGGCTGTGTGACCTTGAGCCATTTTATTAACTTCTCAAAGTCTGAGGTTACTTATCAGAAAAGAGGAAGAAGAATGGCTTCTATCTCAAATAGTTATTGTAAAGATAAAAGGAGGAAATCCGTGCCAGGCACTCAGCACACTGCCGACACAGTATGTGTATAAGAGGGAAAGGTGCTTATTAGTAAAGAGGTTAGTCCAGCCCCTCATCTGACAGGCAGAAAATGGAGGTCAGAGGGGTTCTGTGACATGTCTCAGGTGACATGTGTGTCAACTATGTGTCTTCTCCACAGATGAAGGAACCATTGAACTTCCCCACTAAGAACTGAGCTGTCTTCACAACCATCTAGAGCTTGCTCATCTATTGTCCCAAGAGTATATTCCACAGTTCCCATTTCCTGCACATGTTATAAACCATATTTCCTCAATTATAACATAAGCTCCCCTATCCCTCATGGCACCTAATACAATGCTGAGAAGACTGTAGGTGTCTCATAATATTTGTTAAATGAATTACTGTAATTAATTCAGGGTCTCTGGGCTGTGGGATCCAATATTAGTAATTGCAAAAAGAAGTATGTTCTGGATGAATATATCTCACTTTATTAATGATATTTGTAGTTAGCATTTTTGAGTGTACTATACTAAACCCTTCACCTAGGTTATTTCATTTAGTTCCACAATAACTCCTACAAGGTGTGTATGATTATTATACTCGATGGATGAAGAAACTCAGCATGTTGTAGTGAATGATCTCAAACTTTGTCTGCAAACCCAGGGAATTGAAGGCCTAGATAGGCGTGTTCTTGGAGTGTCAAATTTACTAGAGAGATGGGAAGAAAACATTACTTTATATTAACAGAAACACAGATATATTATGAAGTAAAATGCAAAATTCACGAGAATTTTTAAGGAATAAAAAGGATTTCAAAGAATCTTTGTGCTCGAAGAGCTGCTTCTGCCCCAGCTGCTGGCCCCCAGGATTTCAGGTACCCCTCTGCTAAGGAGTATTATTTGAGAAGCCCTAAAGCCTTCCATGGTTCAAGCAATAAGAACAAGCTTCCAATGTGTTCCAAAAACTTGAAGGAATATATAAATCCCGTTGAGAAAATGGATTTCAGCATTCCAGATACTGTTTATAAAAGTACCTAAATAATATTAATCAAGTCCTGAAGGCAGTAAAAATGTAAAGCTGTATGGAGCTGTCTCCCTCTACAGATTTCCACAAGGGTGGTGCTTTCAAAACATACTTAGTATTCCAGTGTAGATTTTAGGATCTGATCTGGTTTTGTTTCTGCTTTTAGTTTGTGTGATTGATGTTTCTGAGGTGAAAATCTTGCCGCCCTCCAAAGCATATTGGCTTTAGATCTCAAGTTTTAAGGCTTTTTTCATAATGAAAAGCTTTGAAATGTTAATGAGACTATATGTTAAAGCTCATTCCAACACTTGCTGATGTGAAGTATTCATTTCCATGCACATTTGCGTGAATGTAAACTCAGAATTTATTGGTGATCTTGCACCTGCATTCCTATTTTAGGGCCCATTTATATCTATTTCTACAAAACCTTTTGTTTGGTGTGAATGCCCAAGTTCTACTTAATCAAAAAGAACAATTATCCCTAATTGTCACCAGTCCCATAAATGATCCATTAAGAAAAGTCAGAGCTGTGTAATGGTGCAGTCGCTCAGGGTCTGCTGACCCTTTACTGTCTGCTCATCAAGTCTGGGCCTTCCGAATTTCTTCATCTTTGCCGGAGGAGACCACCTCGTTTCATCGTCCTGCTCCCAATTGTTTTCTCATGCTCCAGTCTTTAGTCCCATCCATATGTTGAATTGTAATGGCAAACAAACAATCAATCAAAGATATGAGTCCTAGACATTCTTAAGTGGCCCCTGTAGAAAAGGAACTTCCATCCTTCTCTGAGTATTCCTCTTCAGTAATGGACTGAGTCACTCATTCAGTCCTTCATTCAGCTAACATATTAGGCACCCACTGTGTACCAGGCCCCAGGTGTTGTGGACACAAAAAACTACATTTCAGTCTCTGCCGTGATTGGGGATGTCTACGGGGGCCAGGCAGATGACATTAATGCACTGAGCAGGGCAGGGCATGACCATGGCACGCTGGGTGCCATGCTCTATCTGAAAAGGGCAACAACTCCTCAGCTCTAGCCAGTTCTTGCCATGTGGGAATGCTGCCAGCTGTGGCCAGAAATTCCAATATTTTAAGAGAAGCCAGAAATCCAGCTTTCAAATAGAAATCTCCTAATTTTCAGATGTAGGCAATTAATTTGTAAAAGTGATGTGTGGACCAAATAAAACGTATCTACTCTGTGGCCAAAAGTGGTAGTGGGCCACCTTTTTGTGGCCTCTGGTCTGACTCGGTAACTGGGACATCATTCAGTAATACAGTGGCTACCTTCAGATGAGAATTCCTTTCACTCCCATCGTGAGGACAAGTTTTTCACCAGTTCCTCTGAATTCCGAAAGACCGCCAGGCCCAGGTCAGCCTCTGCCCAGCTACGTGATATTGTACATGGGAGGCAGGGGAGTCCTCGTAAATAATCAAAGCAGGATTAGCATCCTTTGGCAGATGATTAGGCTTTATAAGTTACAGATTAGTTATCGTATTGACATCTCAACATTGGTCAGCATAAAAAGATAATGTTTCTCAGTCGGAAGAATGGTTTACGGTTTGTAGCAAATCTTAATTCTTGATTGCTTCTGAACTTCCTTTTGGGTTTTTGAGGTGACTGTTTTGACATTTATAAATTAAGAACTCTTAAAATCAGAAGTCTCATTGTTCGGCTCTGCATGTGTGCTGTGAATCTGGTCTAATGAAGCAGCGGACTCTTGTTCAGGCAAGAGTGGAATATGAATTTGACGTGCATATCTTCTTAGTTGGATGGACTTCTCTTTTGTTATAACTCAAAATGCTTGTCCAAAAGAAATGAAGGCAATTCATATGTGATTGAATTAGAGAACTATAAGTCTATCTGTTGGAAGATCAAACTTCATATTTAAATCTCACCCGATGTGTTTGTATGCATTGCTTTTGAGCTCCATGATCTTTTGGGAAATACTCGCGCACACACACACATATTAACCTATGGCTACTGCATCTCCTTGAACCTTTAGTTCATCTGACAGTGTGTGAAATGTGGCGCCAGAGAACTCCCATGTGTCTTCTCTGCATGGGTAGATGCTAAAGAGTGCACACGAATCCAGTTCACATGGGCTTTTACTCACCCTTGAAATGTTTCCACTGGGGACACTTAGAACAAAGACGAGACACTCTGGTCTGGATCTTCCCTCTGGTTGCAAAATAGAAACATATCTGCAGAGTATCAAAAGCGTAGGCATTTTTTTAGCTCACAGAAAGCTAATAAAGTAAAAATTTTTATGTCACATTCCAATAATACAGCTAGTTGCCCTAAATGAATATGTGTTAAAGTTCAGAGGTCTGATGCTGTTAGCATTTAATAGTACAGCACATGCAGAAGAATGGGTTTTGCTTCATGGACTCCCTATCTTTGCAGTATCATTCAGATAGGATTTTAATAAGTGTCTTTTTTTGGAGCTAGCTGTTCTGAGTAATGCACAAATTTAAAAGTCTAAATGAAGTAAGTGAGATCAGATGCCAGTGAGGAAAATGAAGAAGAAGATTGTGGGTGTTCAGTGAATCAGAAAAGATATGTTTGGTTTGGGGATTGGTGGATAAGGACATCTGGAAATGGGTGGTTGGTAATGAGCACCAAGGGCAAAGCCACCTCACTCACCAACTCAGAATACATCGTCATGGCCCAACAAGGCCATCAGTCTGTAGAGGGAGAACTGATTCCAGAAATTAAGTCATATAATATGTTCAAATCGCTGGCCCTAACGTATTATTCCTTCTTATTTGGCAGTGGAAATCCTGACTGCTCGTCAGAAGAAAGCAGAAGAACTAAAGAGACTTACTGATCTAGCCAGTCAGATGGCAGAGATGCAGCTGGCCGAACTCAGGGCAGAAATTAAGGTCAGTTCTAAAACATTACAGCCTGAACCCTGGGCCAGAGATCTGATCCTCATTATGTTTGTTTTGCATCCACAGAGTGCTGCTCCCTGAGGATCTAACATCATACACGCAGCTCTCTTTCACAAGGTTGCAATAGAGAATACGGAAGGGTGCAAAGTCATCTAGTCACTCTATTTAAGTACACTGTCATTTGAAGGGGTAGATTAATGCAGAGAAGTACAAGCTGTTTTCTTAGTCAGTGGAGACTGACCTAAATAAAATGTATTCAACCACGAATTATAGCTGGGATGAGGGATATTCTTTTCACCATAGGTAATTTATGTGTATGAATATAAACACACACGTGTGAACACACAGTAAGTGTGAACTTAGTGTAAGTGAAGACTTAGTGTAAGTCTCCAATATGTAGAGACTGCTTTCGTATATCTTTTCCTAGCCTTATTTGCCCTTTTATTAAGAAGACCACCCACAAATATGTATTTATTAGACTTCTTCAGTTGCAAGCAACAGAAAGTGAGCCTGGCCAACCTCAAGAACAAGTAGAATTTGCAAGAATATGAGTGTAGGTCACCAAAGCCAAGTAGGATCTGAAGACTCCCAGCTACAATTAGGCAGAAACCCGGGCGGCCACGGGGGTAACATAGGCAGTCATTCTCAGACACTCTTCAGGGCACCATCAGAGTGAATGACCTCTAGACACCGTCAGCCTTTGGCCACCACACTTGATTCAAATCCCAAAGAGAGAGATTCTGATTGGCCTCCACTTGGGTCACATCCACCATTTGGCCAAGAGAGATCTTGATTGACAGACCCACCAAGACGCTGGAGCTTCAAAACTGCATTGGGGTACAGTTACCAGAAGGAGAAATGGCTACCAGAAAGGCACAAACTAGTATCTACAGCAAAATAGGAAGTTACAGTTTATAAGTTGCCCCTATCTCCTCTTTATCTCCCGTATACTGAACATACCACACGTGCACACGCATTCCAGCTTCTGACCCACTTCTTGGGATCTAGAGTACTTTGAAGACACAGTTGCTGCTAGCTTTAGGAGTAGGATTGCCTGCTCGTCTGGGCATAAAACTGGTTGGGTATGGTAGAAAGTGGCAAGTGACTTTTTGGTCCCTTCCGTCCTGGTTAGGCGTGAAAAGGAGCCCCAGAGGGATGAGGACCTCCCCTGAGGGTACTGAGAAGCTCTGGAGGTCTTTCCCTTCTCACTTTCTCTTCTGGACTTTGTTGCCTCCTACCCAGTCAGTTGCCATGGCCTCCTAATGAGTCTTTCTGCCTCTGCTGCCTCCCTCCAGCCTGGTCATCCACCCTAAGACCAGACTTACACCCCCAAAGCAGATCTGGTCTCCCCCAATATGGTCTCCCCTTCCCCTCGGAATAAAACCCACACTGGACTCCAGTATATATATCCCAACTTCCGTCTTCCTCTTGTTAGAACATGAAGTTAGGAGTATGAAGTTGCCAGCTTCTGGTCTATTGAAATCTACTCATCTGCCAAGTTTCATTTCTGCCAATCAAAATCCTACTCAACATAAAATGGTTTATAGCACAGGCTTTGGGGTCAAACAGTCTAGCTCCTGCAGCCTTGGATAAATTACATATTCTCTTAGATTCTTAGAACTTTGATTTCCCCTCTGTAAAATAGAGATAATAATGGTACTGACTTCATAATAATATGATCAAATGAAAATGAGATTATCTGTGAAGAATTTGGCCCATGTCTGGCCAAATAAGGGTTCAATAAATTTTTTTAATGTTCCAGCTCAAATGCTTCCTCTTACATAACTCTTTCCCATTCCCCTCAGTAGGAAATAATTTTTCCTCTTTTATAATCCTAAAGCACCTTAGGTTGTATTTAGTGGTATCCGTTTCCCTTGCCATGTGGTAAACTCCCTGGTAAACTCAAGGTGGGACTGAGTCATAGTTATTTCTGTATTTCTCACTCTGTCATCTACACATAGATCTTAATTTTAAATGAATTGAAAAATAATCTCTTTCCCACTTCCTTTAACAGCACTTGAAATTCCACCATTCAAGATAATGTTTTCTAGATACTAAAGGCTTTGGAACTTCCTGGTTCCCTATTAAAATAGAGATGGATGTCTAGGAAGGATGACATGTTTTCTCTTGAGGGTTAATACGATTGGCCAAAGTAGGAAGACCCTGCTGGAATGCCACCCAGAAAACTGCAGCAGGCTGTGAAGTGTTAGTAGGAGGGCGAGGGATGCCAAGGGTTAAAGAGATGAGTCCAGACGCACAATTTGACTGTATCACAGCCCGGGCAGAGGAAAGACAGGACCCACACGTATTCCCAGAACAAGAAGGTGATCATGCTCTAGGCAGGTCAGGACCAAGCCTGATTTAGTGGGCCTCACAGTGACCGAGCTGGCACACTCCCCGCCTGGTTCACACCGTCAGAGGGCGGAGAGCAGAGTGAATGAATCTGCAGTGTGCCTCGATCATTTCTGTAACTGTGGGGCTCCTGTTTTACTTCTCTTTCCTCCAGCACTTTGTCAGCGAGCGTAAATATGATGAAGAGCTCGGGAAAGCTGCCCGATTCTCCTGTGACATTGAACAGCTAAAGGCCCAAATCATGCTCTGCGGAGAAAGTGAGTTTTGCAAACTTGTAAATAATTCTGTGTGAGTACGCCTGGTGCTGTCTGGAGTTGATATGGGAAATGTCAGGTGTGCGGTGCCCCGGGGGGCTCAAGTGAGGTCTAAAGAGATTTAATGATCTAGGGTCATGACACAAGTCACTAGAAATGTCACGATTTGAACTTAGAGTCTTCAAATGCCACTGCCCATCAGTAAATCCCCAGGATTTATTAAGCGGAATGGAACAGGTCAACTAGTTTATGTCTTTTGCAAACTTTTCTTAAGCACTGCCAGAGAAACTGCCTCTCTGGTTTCAAATAGCCTGCTTCTCCAGAGCCCTGTTCACGGAGAGAGCGTCTTCCCGGGACGACCGGGAACAATCGGCTGTTGTCTTGAAGGGCCTGGCTGTTGTGTGTACTGCTCAGCAGTGCTCTGGCCTCTCCCTGGGTCTCTGCACTGAGTGACGTCTGCAGATAATGAGGGACTTCCCTTCAGCCACTAGCTTTCGTCTTGTTTGCTGTTAAGCCTTAATTAGAGCAGCTACTGTGCAACAAAATTGGCTGACACTTTTTTCCCCTACTCCAGCCCCGCCCCGGGGAGGACGGAATGAGCATGAAAATGGCTTTAAGGATGGCCACAGGGAGGAAAGGACTGGTGAGGAACCTGGAATATCCACAGCTCACACTCAGCTTAAAAATTGAGATTTGGCTGCACCTTTTTTTGCCAAGTGGAAATTACTTTTATTTTTCTGAGTATAAAAAAATATAAGCTTGGTCTAAAAATTACAGAACTATATTAAATAGAACATGACATTACTTTCGTGTATTCTTTACACTTTTTTTGCACATATAATCTACTGTATAAATTATGTATTATAATTATACTATATATTATAATTTACTATGCTGTACTACGTACATATATAGTAATATAATTTGCTTTTATCACTTCACAATATATGGTAGACATTTTTCCATGTCAATATATTTACTGATAATCTATTTAAATATAATTGAGGTAACCAGTTCCCTGATTGTGGACATATGGTTGCTTCCAGTTTTTCACCATTAAAATAACACTGCTGTAAGCATCTTTTTTCACATATCTTAGGCAATTTATCTGATTTTCTGACTACTTTGCCTGTAAATTATTTTCTTTTTTTTCTGTATGCCTCCTCCCTTATGAAAGAATTTGTCCATTTGCCATTCTTCACACCCAGCTTTTGCCCCATCTCTGAAAAAGCAAACAGTCTGGTTCACAGCTGGAAATTTAACTGCCCATCCAGTTTCGACTTCCACCTGATGATGAGCGAGACCCGGATGCCAAGTGACTGTCACCATTTGAGGGGGTGGGCATGCAGCTCCACCTGCTTTCTTCCAGAGCACTTCCAGTGCCATCTAGTGGGAGGAAGCGTCCCTTACCAAACTCCCACTGTCCCCCATGAAAGGCAGCCTCCCTGTGGGAGACGAGTCCTCAAAAGGCCCTTTCCTTTTCAGGTTTGTGGGGAGCCCACAGCTCCTGAACCAGAAATAGTGGTCAGAAGTATGACCCCCATGAACTGAACCTCATGAGCACAGGAGCCACTGAAGTCCCCTGGTCATGTCTGGACAGCCCCCAAGGTGCTGTCACACCTTACCTATAAAACAAAGGGACTAGAGATGCATCCCCGTCCTTCCCATTTCTGATGTCCTGTGATCCCTATAGTCACCCCTAATCCTCTGGGAGAGCCCTAGGATTACGTCTGATCCAACACAGGGAGCAGAGAAAATTGCTTTTAAAAATTGGTGACAATTTTTGGAATATTGCTATCCGGCATGGCAGTCAAATTCTGGTCACCTGTGAGAGGGAAGCCATGACTTTATCCTTGAACTGATTCCCTCCAGTCCTGACCCAGCATAATCACCTAGGAATCATCCCATCAGAAACCACGCTTTCAAGCCAGCGGGAGCGGGATAATAAACACGGAGCAGACCTGCCTGAGCCGCCCGCCGGGGATCTGTCTGCCAAGCCTGCGGCAACTTTAGCATCATCGGAATCGGTGCAGTTTGGCCGTGGGGCTGTAGAAAATGGGGCTGATAAAAGGCCAGATAATGTAGCTCTGATGGAATGTAGAAGAGGCTTCCAGGTGTCTCTTGGGCTGGTAGGCTGGCCCTATGGTTGGGGGATACACACGACCCAGGTGACGATTCCTAACACCCAGCATCAGCCCAGTGCCATGCTCTGAAAACATGGTGGCTCATGGGCCAGGTGTCCACGCACCTCTGGGTTTTCTGTGTCTCTCTGGTACCCAGGGGTCCAGGGCTCTGACAAGGACGGCAAGCACGGGGCAGTCGGGAACCCAGGAGGCAGAGTGCATCGTGAACAGGGCTGAGGGGGCTTCCAGATGTCATTATCCCGCTGCCCTTAGTGGTTCCTGACCTAGGGAATAACATTAAAGTGGCTCTGATGTGTCTTATTTCCTACAAACGTCCCCCAACGTGGATGATTATGCTGTAATCACAGTTCACAGAAGATTCTCACGGAAGAACATTGGTGGTTTCCAGGTGCCAAGGTGCCCTTTCAAATGACAACTTTCAAAAAAACCTTTTTTTGACATTTTTCTGAAGCTCCTGCCGATGTCTCTGTCCCTGGTGGGCTTCTGAGGCAGGGTGTTGGCGGCCCAGCCGTGACACCTGGCGCTTTCTCGTTGCAGTTTCGCATCCAAAGAACAGCTACTCCCCGCGGCCGCCCTGCAGCTCCCTGCTGCCGCTGCTGACCGCTCCCGCCTCGGCCTCCGGAAAACAGAGTAACTTCACCCGAAAGCCATCCAGTCACAGCAAGCCCCCCGAGGGGAAAGCAGCAAACCCAAAAACCGCGAGCAATCTTCCTGGCACCGCTGACTCCTCTCACCAGGCCGTGCCGGCTCACAAGCAGGTAGGCAGCTCTGGGGAGGGCCTTGCACCGGCTCCAAGGGTGCTGCAGACCCTGCTGCTCGGTGCTGGGGGGAAACCACTGGTTGGCAGGGGAAGAAAAGAGCACGTGCTGGACGCTGAGCTCCCCGGGGTCACACACACACACACACACTCGCCCACCCCCGCAGCAGGGTCCCCTGGTCCATCCCGTCCACATTTCACGGGCACCTTCCCAGGGGGAGGACGTGGCATTCGTCCTCTCCTGACAGTATTAGCAGAGTCCCCCTAGATGAGTCAGCTCTTCTCATGACCTTGAGTGCCACCATTCAGGCCTTCCACGTGTGGAAGGGACTCACAGACGTGGGAACAAGATTCAGAACCTGGCCTCTGACACTATTAGTGAGAGGAAATCCTGCATTTGTTTTTTCAGAGCATTTAATTCCCGCTTATGTTTACTTTATCAATAAGAGGCCAGAGTTAGTTCAAACTTCTCTTTCCTCTCTTGGGCTTTTGGTAAAGAGAATAATTTAAAAATGATATTATTAATTCTTATTTACTATGACCCCTAAAGACCCAGTGTCCAAAGGGCAGTCTTCCTTCTCTCCTTCTTCTCCACTGGATCCTTGAGAGGTTTCCCTATTGTTAGAAAATGAACAAGACCTGGGATTTGCTGATACCGAAGTTGGGCATGCCATAAAGACACCTTCCATGATCTCTAAGAGAGAGAGCTCCAACAAAGAGACTCTTTTTTAATCATTCCAAAATGCTGGGTGTCTAACAAGCGCCCTGTTGGATATTGTGGTCTTGGTCTTTTAGGATGCTCATTAATGACCCCAATAGGTGTTTCTCTGGCCCCGGATGTCTTCATGAACTTTAAAGTAGCACTTTGACAAGGAGCATTTCATATATTCGTAGGTTAAAGATCATAATAAATCACTTTTACTTGTCGTCTAAATACATGTTCACAGTTTTTGTTCTTTGTTCATTATTAAACCCCATACTAAAATTAAGTCTAAAATTTAGTCTGAGTGTCCCTTTCACAATTTCTTTAAAGACAAAGGCGGCCAGACTAAATGCTATCCACGTGGATACTTTTTCAGCTCACTGTTTCGTCACTTTCAGCAAAGCCTTTCAGGCGATGGTTTGTTTAAGCTGAAACATACTTCTGTATCTGAGTGAGATCCCCGTAGATCCAGGCAGGAAGGGCCCTTGTGACCTTGCCCAGCCACGGCCCTCCCTGCAGAGTGGCGCGAGACCAAGGAGATGTGTGCGACTACCAGAATTTGTGCTCTCCCTCCTGGAAAGTGCTCCAGCACTCAAGATCCTGAAATTCTGTTCCCACATGGCCCCAAGCCTGCTCTCAGACTCTGTGGGGGCCACTTCTCGGGATACTTCATGTTGAGGGTAGACCACACCACCAGTTTGCACAGCCCTGGGTCCAAAAGGTGCTTATTTGTGGGAGTGGGGACGAAGCTTAGGTGTGCCGGCTGGAGGGTCCACATTTGTGTGTGCCAGGCCCCTCACGATGTGGATGGGGCCAGAGGCAGGACGAGGCCGTCCTCAGGCATATGGTACATGGGCCTGCCTTTGCACTCCTGCCCTGGGCCCCGAATTATCAGGGGCGGGGCTGCCCTGAGACCATCCAGTCACAACACACAAATTAAGACCTTTATATATTTGTAACTCATAAAATTACATATTTTGATAATAGAGGTTTGATTTTCACTAAAGGTCTATGTTGATGTACCAACCTATTTATGAATCTTGTCAGGAGACACTATGTGGGATGGGAACGGCTCCACCATTTTCTGACTGTGGACCTTGGGCAAATCCCTTAAGTTCACTGTCCTCATTGTACAGTGAAGCACATAATAGCAACTCTTTGAAAGGGTGATGGTGATGATGAATGGGATGGCACCTTGCTCCGTGCCTGGCACCCTATGAGCAGTTAGTAAATGCTGGCTACTGTTGACCTCAAGGATCTCAGAAATCCTCCCTTGCACAGTGACACACCGGCTACCCCACTGCTTCCTTTCTTCTCGTCCATTTATGTTCTTAGCGGCTGATTTGTTGAAGGTTGACAATTTTTCAGTATGATGCTTGAAAATTTGTTGGCTGAGAACTGCAAAAAGTTTAGAAAAAGAAATAATTACCTCTATGGAAATATACATTACCTCTGTATCCCACCAAGATCTACCAGATACACCTTGTCCCTGTATTTACTCAAGATAATATTTCTGAACTAGGACATTTGTTTTCAAATAAAATAGAAAAACTGCTTTAGAGATGAAGAATTACAGACAGAACATTTTTCCTCATATATATACATTGAGAATTCATAGTCTATACAGAATGTCCCAGAAATATTCATGGTAGAGAAATCATCATTGCCCTGCCTCTGTGTTACATTTCATTCTGTTATATTTTAAGCTCACTTTATGGGTTTTATTTGGCCTGGTTCTTGAATAGTCTGTCGTATACTTCTATAACCACTCTTTCAACATCAGGAATTTTCTTGGAGTTCCATTTACAAAACAGTCCACTGTTCTTTTAAGCTTGAGGATTTAGCAGCTTGCCCTCATTTGCATGTTGTCATATTCTTCTGGGGTTTAAAAAGGCTTACCTGTGGCTTAGAGATTTGGCTTCTCTAACGTCTACTCATGTCATCTGTGGTTTGTTGGCATCTAACACTCGTTTTCTCTTTTCGGTAGAATGGGTCTTCTAGCCAAAGACGAAGATTTAATCCGCAGTATCATAACAACAGGCTAAATGGGTCTGCCAAGCCACAGGGAAGTGGCAACGAAGTTGATCCAATGGTGAAGGGCAACAACCGCCATGAACACAGAAGACAGCCACACAATGGCTTCCGTCCCAAAAACAAAGGAGGCGGCGCCAAAAACCAAGAGGCCCCCCTGGGGACAAAGACCCCTGAGGCTCCAGCCCATTCAGAAAAGCCCCGGCGAAGGCAGCATGCTTCAGACAACTCGGAGGCCAGGCCTTTCCGGGGTAACGTCGCTAGGGTTTCACAGTGCAATCTCTGCCCCACGAGAATAGAAGTTTCCACAGATGCCGCGGTTCTCTCAGTCCCAGCTGTGACGTTGGTGGCCTGAGCTAGGAGAGAAAAAAGCAATTTTCACTCAGTTTTGGTTCCCTGCCCGAGGTGCTGACCCAATTTGCTGCCAAAAGAGAATCAATCAGAATATACAAACCCTGTATGGTTGTGTCATCCTCTCTTAATCATTTTTACTAATTCTAATAATCAGCTCTAGCTTGCTTCATAACTTCCATGGCTTTGCTTGATCTGTTGATGCTTTTTCTCATCCAGACATTGCAGCATTTTAGCCAGGCAGTATTTACTCATTTGTTAGGAAAATCAAGATATGGCTAAAGATCCGAGGCTCAGTAGCGACCGATGTTGTAGCAGTGATGTCAGTCTGTTGATCGTCTTTAGAGTTAATGATGTTGAAAAACAATTATTGATCAGACAAACATGATCTGCTGAAGACACATGCGCTTTTGTAGAATTTAACATCTGGTGTTTTTCTGAAAAAAATATATATACATATATTGCTTTATTTGAAACAAATTAAAATATGCTGCATTTGACACCTGACTTGTTTTTTTATTGATATGCCCACTTTATTATTAAATGCACTGTGGAGTACTTGCAAGAAAACTTTAGAGACCAGAGTTGTGCACAGAGCTCTGTACGATACTGTTTCTCTTGGGACAAGGATCCTTTCGGAAAAAATAATGCCTCACAATGGCCCTGCCAGTACATTACACATATATGGATGGATAGGCGCCCCAGTCTTCTTAGACACCATGTGGTAGTTTGGAAACCTTGGTTGTAAGTAACATAAACCTCAGCTCAGCTGTGTGTAAACAATAAAAAAGAATTTATTGGTTCAGTGACTGAAAGGTCCAGTAGCAAAGTATGCCTTGGGTCCAATTTGCTCAGGGCTCCAGCTCCTTCCTCCTGATTATCTCAGCTCTCCCTTCCTCCTAGGCTGACATTGTATTCAGCATGGTGGCAAATGGCTGCCTCTAAGATTCGAGTCCATCCCCCACACTCTTTTCCAGAAGAAAAGAGAAGCTTTCCAGGTAGCACCACATGGAGCAAGTAGCTTTGTCCGAAGTCCCAGCAAGGACCTTGCGTGTCATTGGCCCAGGTTGCTGGTAGGCTTGTCCCTCCATCAGTCATCAAAGTGGGGGAGGGAGCAGCAAATGAGATGTGCTAATTAGATAGACTAATCAGAGCCCACTCCTGGAGCTGGGGTGTGGCCAGCTCCCCAAAAGCACGGGGGCTGTGTGGGGAAGGGCACCGATACCTCAGGAAGGGAAAATGGATCGTGGGGGCCAAACCCCAAGTAGCCCCAAGTGCCCTATCTATCTTTGACCGCAGGGCTGCTCAGCTTGGGCACTGCTTCCATTGAACTTCATGTGTCCTACAGATTTGTTGGCCTCTTTCAAGTGGAAATGCTTATTTCCAGCTCAACAATAACATGTTTTCTGGCAACACAGTTTCAGCAGTTCTCTTCCTTCTTCTCCATAGAGCAGCCCTGAGCGGCTGAGCCTAGACACCACGCAGGCAGCCATTTCTTCTCTTGCCAAGCGCAGGAGGATGTTTGCTCTCTCTGTAGAGAGCTTTCTGAGGTCTCTGGGTGTACCCAGAGATTAATAGGAATTTTAAATGTTAAGTCACATTCTGGGAAGGAAGGAAGAGTTGTTCGTTCAAATAAGAAAGATAAACGTTCAGGAGTGCAGTCTCCGTTTACTCCATCTGAAGCCCTGAATTCATGGTTCACAAGACAGAAGGACTTGGCACAAATTTTGTGTAGCAAGATTTAGCTTGACACTGAAAAATGTCAGCTTCTATGTGACAGCTTTAAAGATGAGTCAAATAATTCTTGCAACAGAAAAACAACAGGTTTTCCAGGTCAGGAGTGCACTGCCTTTGTCAGGCTTGGACCCAACCATCGCAGCCTTGACTCACGCGCCCACGCTGCTCTCAGGGTTAAAATGGCGATGGCTCACATTCCTGAGCACATAGCAAATGCTCCCTGGTCACTGAAAAGAAACAGAAAAGAAGGCTAAAACTTGCTCAGACCTGATTACGTTTGTTCCTAGATTTTGCCTTTCCTGTAGACCCTGAGCACGTGAGCATTCACTAACTTGCATGTTTGAAACAGTCATTTCAATATTGTAGTGCCAGTGTCAGGCCATTTAAATCCTTTATTACATATCTTCATCTGTTCAGATGGAACCACTGGTCTGATCCAAGGGATCTGGGTTGTATTCTGCCGTTCTTTTAAAATGGTTTAAACTCCTTTAAAAAATCCATGGGCTTCGAGCGCTCTAATCTCCCTACTTAATGCACAATAGCCAGAAGCACAGATCCTTCTCGCTCAAACATTTCTCCAGTAGGCGTTAAAACATTTTCATACTCATGCAGATTGAATAACTTCAAAACTCACCTACTTGTACCACCAAGACTGCATCTGTGAAATTTAAACCTCCCTGTTAGCTTCCCAATTACATTCCAAATTTATATTTCATTTCAGGATCTCTACATCCTCCAGCTCTGTCCTTTTGAGCCTGTCCTAGGGGTGCTGAATGCAGCAGGCACAGAAAACTAAACACAAGTGGGCACAAAATTCACCCTCAGTAAAGGCTGTACGTGAGTTTGGGGGAAGAAACTAGAAACACAACATAGCCAATTTAGAGCTCAGTTCCAAAGCAGTTCAGTTCTGCTGGCATGAGAAAAAGAGATGCCAATTAAATACTCTTAGGGAAGCAACATCAAATGGGGTTAATGGGAGAAGCTGCCAGACCAAAAGCCACCAGCAGATTTTTGCCAAAGTAAGAGATTTGGGATTTCTGAGTCTCTGAAAGCTTAGGTTTGAGCAGTCTGGATTTAACTATGAGAAGAGGGAATCTAGGGCCTGGAGAGTTCTCTTCCTGGGGCGCGGGGGGAGGGGGTGTGCTATGGACCGAGATGGAGATTGCACCTAGATGGGGAGATGCCTGAATTCAACTCCACCCCCGACTAAGCTTGCCCCTTCCCTCTCCCTCCCTTTGTACACTCTCCTGCCCTGCCTGTTTAGAGTGCCCTCTTGTGTCTAGAGATGGGAGGATTTCATTTCTCAACACATTCTAGTGACAGCATCCATGAACTATGTAATGGCACCTTTTTTACCCCACTAAAATTCAGGCACCGGGGGGCTAGGACTCCAGGTTGCCTCCAGGTACCAAAAAATGAAGCAAAAGAGAAAGAACCAGTCACTTGCTCTCACATTTCCTAAGCAAACTATAAAATAGCAAAAGACAAAAATCATCATCATCATCATCAAAATAATTCAACTAACACACTGCTCCAGCCCCTTCCTGAAGGTACCGAGCCAGCTTAACTGCTCGATTTGGTGAGAAAGAAGACGAAGAGCTGCTAAGTCCCAGAGAGTCTCCTGTTACCTCAGAATTTGAAGCACAGTTTTAATACTACTCACTGCAAGCTGTTAACAAGGGATGTTTTTCATCCTTTTTCTTCTTGTGTTTTTGTTTTTTTTTTTTTTTTGCTTTTTCAACAAGCCTTGATAAATCCTGAGGAAGTTTTCTGTCTATTCTTAGTTTCAAAGAGCCAGGTGCCCAGTGCTTGGAGGCAGATCAGCCCAAACCCGTGTTTCTGTCATCACGGCAGCCCCTCAGGCGAAGGCGGGCTGGCCTGGATCTGGTCGTCTGTCTGGGAACGCACAACGCTGCTCTCCTCACACAGGTTCCTGCGAAATACTTTTGGTGACTGATTTTCAGAAGCCCCCTGTTTGTGAACTCTGCTTCTTCCCACAGCTCAGAGGCGCTCTTGGAGCTACCACTAAGTTCAAGTTTCACAGGAGAAATTACCGCACGCATTTTTAGAGAATAAATCAATTCTAAAGCAAATTTATTTATTTGCCTGAGAAAGTATGTAGATTTCTGGCATTAAAAAAAAAAATGTATTTCAGAACCATGACTGCAATAATGACTGAGGAGTTTCTATAGAAAATAAGCGTAAAAAGCGCTTCCTGTCAAAAACAGAAAACTATCCTGTTTTTAACTTCAGATGCTGAAGTTTGAATTAGATTTACCTATTCCTAGCCTTTTAAGAGAACACACACTTTGTGCAAGTTACCATCATTGTGTAACAAGCTAGCCAATGATGTCATTACCCCTCTGCCAATGCCTGGCACATAGTAGGTGCTCAATAAATACAAGGACAAGAGAGCAGGTATGAAAGAGTGATCAACCCCAACACCCCTAAAAAACTCTGGAGTCTAAATGGCTTGTGCAAAATAAGGCAGTAAATCAATTCCAGAGAAGATGGGAAGAGAGCAAGGCAGCTAAAGTTCTGACCCTGGTGGCAGCCTGTCTGGATTCACATCCAGGCCCCACCACCACCTGGCCATGTAAACTTGGGCACTCTAAACATCTCGTTACCTCCGTTTCTCCATGGGTAAGCGGGGCTGGTAACCACACCTAAGTCCAAGGGGTGTTATAAGGATTGAAGAAGGATATATTTGCAAAGCACCTGGAATGACGCCTGGCCCTTCATATGGGTCAGGTTCCAATCAGGAGACAGTAACCACAGAGTGATTTGAATAGGGAAGCTTTACAAATTTATATGGGGAAGATTTATACATACATATATATATACATTTACATATATATGAAGTAATTATATATATATAATATATGTAGTAATAATTTGTCATAGGGGATTAGCTACTAAAGCAGACAGAAATAGCAGATACAAGCACAGGTACCACTAGAGCTGAGGCAGAATGCCCAAGGAAGGAACAAGTTTGGGAGAGCTGCCCACCCCCACCCACCCTGCCCCTAAGGCTGCAATTCTGACCATGTGGCGGAGGGTGTGGCTGTGGCCAACTAGAGGCCAAGAAGCTCACTGAGGTGCTGGCAAGCAAGAAGTCACCCGCAGGGCACTAGAGAACCAAGAGCTTCCCCCAAGGCGCTGCCAACTCGCCAGGGGTCCACCTGCAGGGGTGCCACTGAACTCACGGGGAATCAGCTGGAGCACCAGCAGCTGGACAGGAAGCTGCCTGCAGGGGTGCTGTTGAATTATCTGCGGAGCCTGCAGGGGGGCCCATAGGACTAGAAGCTGCCGCTGAAACTCCCTAGGGTTTAGGGCCTCTGGGGGTCCCATACCCCAAGCACTAGAACACAGGGATGCACAATGAACCAGGAAAAAGCCTCTCCCTCCTGCAGTGTCCCTCCAGTGACAAAGCCAGCCGGCTAAACAGAAGTGCTCACAGGGTCCAGCTCCAGGGTCACAAGTAGAGCAGTGAACAGTACATTTGGAACGAAGAGGCAGAGTTGATAACTGGCATACTGTTAGACAGCACTGCAAGAGTATTCAATAAATAAATAAGAGCCATTCAGCCGACAGAAGGCTCTAAGTCCTGTCTAGCTCATTCCTGGGAATGGAGTGGCAAGCTCCTATAAGAGGAGGCCTAACAGTACATAAGGGCCTGGACTCAAGGAAGATGACATGCATGGGAATCCTGCCATTGCCTCGTGCTAGCCGCTAGGCAGCTTACGAAACCCCTCTATGCCTCAGTTTCCCCATCTATAAAATGAGAATAATATTAATAATACACCTACATCATAGGCTTGGTGTATTAAATAAGTTAATATATAAAGGGCTTAGAAGAATATGTCTTTGTTTTTATTAGGTAGTTGCTCAGTCAGAATAGCAAACAAAAATGTTTCTAATATTATACCAAAACCAGAAATGTGAGAGCTAATAGGATAGATATTTTTAATTGGTAGGCCTGAGACATCCTTCCTTGGGTATCATCCTCCCCCTCAATTCCCACAGCTCCACTCCTACCTGTGATTGACAGCCTACTCATCCTCAGCCCCCAATTAAGACAGGCAATTAGTTTGCTCAGGTTAAGTCACCCAACTAAAGCAATGGTTCTCAACCAGAGGTAACTGATTTTTTGCCCACCTCCCCACCCCCAAAAGACACTTGGAAAAGTCTGGAGACATTTTGATTGTCACAACTGGGGCAGGGGGTGCTGGCCTGGGATGCTGCTCAACATCCTTCAGTTCACAGTACAGTCGCCCACAATAAAGAATTAACCAGTCCAAAATGTCAAAAGTGTCACTGTCGAAAAACCCTGACCTGGTGGGTACAAGGGATTTGGAGAAAGGGAGCAGACACAGAGCAGGTGAGCAAGGACATGTTGCCTTGTTCCTCCAGCCACACTGGGATCTTGATGAGTTCAGCCTAGGTTCCCAAATCCAGACTGTCTGACCCAAAACCAGAGTCTAAATGTACAATTTCCAATGTCCTTGGGCTATTCCTATCATCTACGAGAAGCTGAGTTCCCACATCTTCCAAACGAAGAAATTAGGGAAGTAGTTCTTGAAAGAGCTGCTATTGGAGCAGAATGTCCAAATTTTAAGAAGTGTTGGCAGCAGGAACCAACATTTGCCTTTTTCCAACTTTAGTAAATACACTACCTTTTTCTTTCTGTAACGTGCTCTCTGTTGAAAACAAGTTTTTCTTCTAAGCTTCAGGCCCCCAAATTCATCCCTGTAGCTGAGCAAAACTTTATGAAGGCAATGAGGGCTTTAGGGTCTAAAAGAAGGAAATGAAAAGTATGAGAGGCAACATTATAAAATGAAAAGTTGTTAACAAGTAGGGCAGAATCCTGACTGGCAGTTACTGTAAAATTGTTTGTCTGAGCCACAGCCCACATCAGGAACCATCCAACTAGAAAATAGGAAATGTGTATGGGCTGTCTGAGCAACACACGTGAACAAAGAAAACTTAGCTTTTCTGTACAGTGCAAACCATGTGTCTCTCATGGGGCTGCCAGGGCTGTAAGTGAAAATGGTCCCTTTGAGGCTGCCCCACCAACCAAATTCCATGAATATGAAAATTCTGAAAGCAGCTGGAAACCAATATTTTTTTCTGTTAGATATTCATAATGTTTCCTTTTTTGGCTGTACTACATGCTGGAAATCCTGCATACTAACTGCAGCCCTCAACAGAGAATCACTCATCGGCTCTGCAGTGATGGAGGAATCAGCAACTTGCTGACAGTTTTCAAGGGAGAGTTTTAACATATGGGAAGATGACAGTATTTTCCATAATTAAAAAGTTCCTCCTTAACTTAGGAATACACATATGTAAATCATTTGGAAATATTTTTCATCTGCTTTAATAGAAGCTCTTTCTCTTATTTTATCAAGTTCCCACGTTCTACTTAGTATCTGACTAGCATCCTACCACATGTCGATTAAAGCTATTCACAGGGATTGCAGGTATGAGGCGATCCTTTAAAAGCAGCCTCGTGTTCATGTAAATGTTAGCATTCTTCCCGTTACAGAACAATTTACCTCCACGAGTCTTTGTGCACATTCAAAATGCTATTTAAATCAAAATTCTCTAGGAACAATTTCTCAGGAATAGCCAAATATGCTTGCATGTTAATTCCTTCTTTAAAAATCAAGGCAGCAGGGCTGGCCCTGTGGCGTAGCGGTTAGGTGCGCGTGCTCCACTGCTGGCGGCCCGGGTTCGGATCCCAGGCGCGCACAGATGCACCACTTGTCAGGCCACGCTGTGGTGGCCTCCCATATAAAGTGGAGGAAGATGGGCACGGATGTTAGCCCAGGGCCAGTCTTTCTCAGCAAAAAGAGGAGGATTGGCATGGATGTTAGCTCAGGGTTGATCTTCCTCACAAAAAAAAAAAAAATCAAGGTGGAGCTGGATAGTAATTATACTGTATTTAACCATAGACTAGGAAGTGAGTCAACAATTTTTTCAATGTTAGCACTTGCTAACGAATCAATAGGATTTAGTCTGTGAATGAAAAAGAAATTGCATCAGCAATTCTAGCAGGAGCGCTTAGGCAGGAGGGGCGAGGCCAAACTGCTGCTTTCCTATCTCAGGAGTCAGGCAGCATCCGCCAGACCTCGCTGGGATCTCGTGATCCAGGGCTCTGAATTACTTAAAACAACTTGACAAGTTCCAGAACTGTTACGGTCATTACTAACGGTAATTGTGGTCATCAGCAATACTAAGGCACTTCCACTGGCACCTCCTTTGTTCTGACAATATAAACTCTCCAAGGTCGGAAACAGTTTCTGCACCCCCTGAAGAATGCCACCAGATACACGTTCTAAAATAACTTGGAGGTGGGTCAGGGGGGTGGGGAGGGCTGCCCTAACTTCAGAAATTTACTGAAGACCTACTGTGTACCAGGCATTGCAGACACAGAGGCACGGAGTCCCTCTCTAGTAGGAGACAGATGTAACCCAATACTTTAATACCTTCCTGCTGAAAAACTTTAAATATTCAACAAATTCACACTTTTACGTCTGCTTCCTCCCTCTAGCTTTTCCTTTGATCAGTGATGCTGTGTCATTCTGTGGAAATCAGATTATGGGGCTAAATGTGTGTGTGTGCTGGGCGGGGGGGGGGGGGGGGGGGGGGGCATTATTGTATAGCCTTAACTTGGCTGGACCTCATTTTCTTGATCTTTAAAGAACTGGGAAAGACTACCTTCATTATGTTGTTCTGAAACTAAAAAGCAAAATGAACACAATGAAAAAATATATGAAAATACTTTATAAACTATAATATAAGGCAATAATGAAACAAAAACTTATTATTTAAACATATAAGCGAAACAAATCCTTCAGTGTGTCCCCATCGCCAGCTTCAGGCTCTCCACGACATAACTAACCCGTTTTAATCAGGGCAAACCAGATTTCAACACACAGATTCTAACATTCTAAATTTGACTTTGCCTCCTGATACTCATAAGGGACTGTTTGTCCCTTTCCACCTCAGCTGCACCACAGCCCAGTAGTTACTCCAAAAACTCTCGTTATAAAGGCTAACTGTGCTACATGGCCTTCCCTTAAACTACTGAAGCAAAGAAATGCAGGCTGTTGACTGAATCACCACGATTAATCTTCAACATGTTTCCTTTCCAGATAAACGGTTATCATGTATAAAATACACATTATATGCTTATTAGTGGAAAATTTTCTTATGTGAATCAGCAATTCAAAATGTCCTAAATCAAGCAATACTAATGCCCTAATTGGAAGTCCTCAAAATTCAGTATGGTCTTTGATTTTAAGAAAGCCTGGATTCTCATAATAGTATTTTTCAAGGTGACTGAATATTTCACTCATTCCACAGGGGAATGTCTTCATGAATGTTCAGTGAAATATTCACTTATTCTAGCCAAATAAACCACCCATTTTAAAAGGCTGTTGGTATTTGGATAGCTGTCTAAAATTGGTTTACTTACTTCATACATTACCTAGACAAGAAAGCAATTTCGTAAGCAGAAACAGATATCCTATATAAACAAAGAAGCTTTCAAAATACTAAAGGTCTCCAAGGTTTAAAAATAAGTACAGTCATAGAAAATGTCACGTTTTATGAAAAAGTTTTACTTTATTTTGTAAAAAGTAATGTTTTGAGGATATTTACCTTACTCTTTCAAAGCAATGCAAGTGCAATGATAGGCATTGAATAAAAAGTACCCTGCTTTATCAACTTATTTTTAACACACTGAAGGCATACTGCTCTCTGAAGGCAGAAATATGTGATCCAATTATAAACATAACATGTTAAGAATAAACATATACAACTGAATAGCTGTGAAAAAATAGAGGATTAATCAAAATATTTTGTCTAAAAATATTAAGTTCAAGTTATGGGGAAATTTACACATAAAAAACCATATTGTATAATCAGAATGACACTTCAATGGTCATTTCTGAAAAACAAATATTAACTGTAGTTAAAAAGTTAAACTTTTAACTTCTCTTTTTCAGAATACTTTCAAAACTTCACTATTCAAATTAAAATAAAATATTTTAACAATTCTTTCTGAAGACATGTTATATAGTTCTCATCCCAAGAAATCTCCTTGTGACCTATAAATAAATCCGCTAATGGAAAAGAGTGAGAAAAGCTAATCTAGGAGAGAAAATCACTCAATTGAGTGAGAGTCAAAGTGTGATCTCAAACCCCCATCTTCTCTCCTCCAACCTCCCTTTCCAACGTGCCTTTGGAGACGGAGAGGCACCTGTGGGCAGTGCACCCTGAGCTACCTTCTCTGCAACCTCTCAGGCTGTGGGAGAGCACTAACCCCACCCCTCTCCTTCCCCAGACCCCACTCCCATCCCTGGGCTGCAGTGAGTGTCTACAAAAGTGCCTCAAGTCTGTAATTATTTCGGCAACAACGTGGACTTTTCTAGTGGTGATTTTGCTGTGCTGTGCTGTGGCCTTAATACCAATGAACCATGAAAAAAACAAATTAAAAACCTGAAATTCAAACTGTCCCTAGACAAATAATCATTTAAAAGCTGGGAGAATGAGAAGTAAATACAGGCCCAACCACTTAGTCTCGCCGCTCCGTTCCTGCCCGAATGGCTCGCTTGTCCCGTAATCACCCCACAGAAGAACCAAGCGTCACCTCTCCTCCGTCGAAAGCACGCGGCCTGGAGGCTCCGGAAGGCAAACAAGGCGTCGTGAGTCCACCGTCGCCGTCAGTCAGTCTTGTCCGGCCAGTTTTCAGTACTATCGCCCAAGGCGCCGGGGATTCTGGGGGGCGGCGGGGGCGCTGCGGGCCGGGCTGCAGTGCCCAGCGGGGTCCGCTTCAGCTTGATCACTCGGTGCGGGGTGGCCCTCTTGTCCGCGAGCAGAACCTTGGCCGGAGGTGGGTGCGCGGCTCCGTTTTCAGCACTCGCGGACCCAGGGGAAGCCTGGGAATGCCCGGGCCCCGCAGTGCCCACCGCGGCAGGGGCCGGGGACGGTGCGGGGCGGTGCGCTGCCTTCGCGCCGGGAGCCCGGTTCCCGGGCGCCCGGGACCAGGCCTGGGGGGTTCTGGCTGGAGTGACCCGGACTGAAGCCGAGTTCTTGACTTTAATTTGGGTGCTGGTGGAAGGGCCCACAAATCGGACAGGCTTAGGACCAGTCTTACAGTTCACGCCTTCCTCCGCCTCTTCACTGAACGCCATCAGTCGCCTGTAAGTACAGAAGTCACTGTCAGCATTTAGACGGTCAGTAACTAATGCAAACGTCCCCAAAGTTTACCGTCGGGGCAATTAAAAGGTTTTCCTCAAGAATTTGAGTCAAGAGATTTAGAGGTATCAACCTCCCTCATCTCTCATCTCCCACCAAGGTCAGTAAGTAAATTACCAAGTTTATAAAAGATTGTTGCAATTTGCATACAAACTCTTTTAAAAGCACACAATGTTAATCCCAACAAGTTAAAAGTTGGAGTGTTACACTAGAATTATACAGCATATCACTCTGTTCCCAAGAAAGCTCATGTGACCCAGAGGATAACCAGGAAAATCCCAGGTCGTTTTTCCCGCAACAGCAGCTTCAAGACATTTACTGAGGAAAAAAGGGTTTCACACTCAAATAAACTTGAGAAACATTACTGCATATTTTATTCTCCTCTTGAAGCTTTAAAAGCTATATCAACAAATTAGAGGTTCTGAGAAGGCCTATAGGAGACACCTGTTTCACTTTGTGAGCCCCATATTTCCCAATCATTCTGTAATGCAGCCTTTGGCACCCAGTAACATTAGCATTCTATGGAACACACTTTGGGAACTGCTAGAATGGTCAAACCTACCGTATAGTTAGATGCTTTTTGAATTTGAGAAGTCTTGGACAAACCTTCAAAGATTCCTGAACTGTTTGCCATTCATTATAAAAAGCCTAAAGTGGGGGGCCGGCCTTGTGGCTTAGCAGTTAAGTGTGCGCACTCCGCTACTGGCGGCCCGGGTTCGGATCCTGGGGCCTACGGACGCACCGCCTGTCCGGCCACGCTGAGGCCGTGTCCCACATACAGCAACTAGCAGGATGTGCAACTATGACATACAACCATCTACTGGGGCTTTGGGGAGAAAAAGGGAAGAGAAGGAGGAGGACTGGCAATAGATGTTAGCTCAGGGCTGATCTTCCTCACAAAAAAAAATAAAGTTTTAAAAAAAGCCTAAAGGGGGAACGTTGTTTATTTTTTTTCAATTTATTTAAACTAAAAAAAAAATTGTTGGTCTATTTCTCCAACCACCCCCAACCCCCTGCCTCTGGAAACCACCAATCTGTTCTCTGTATCTATGAGCTTGGTTTTGTGTTTTTTTTTTTTAGATTTCATATATCAGAGAGATCGGAGATCACATGGTATTTGTCTTTCTCTGTCTGACTTATTTCACTTAGCATAATGCCCTCAAAGTCCATCCATGTTGTCACAAACGGCAAGATTTCACTTTTTTATGGCTATATATATATATACACCCACACACATATATATATCACAATCTCTTTATCTCTTTACCATCCATTGATGGATACTTAGGTTGTTTCCATATCTTGGCTATTGTAAATAATGCTGCAATGAACACTGGGGTGCATATATCTTTTTTGAGATAGTGTTTTCATTTTCTTTGGATAAATACCCAGAAGTGGAATTGCTGGATCATATGGTAGTTCTACTTGTCATTTTTTTTTTTTTTTGCTGAGGAAGATTGGCCCTGAGCTAACATCTGTTGCCAATGAGGAAGATTGTTGTCCCTGAGCTAACATCTGTGCCAATCCTTCTCTATTTTGTATGTGGCACACCGCCACAGTATGGCTTGATGAGCAGTGTGTAGGTCCACACCCAGGATCCAAACCTGCGAACGCTGGGCCGCCGAAGCAGAGCACACAAACTTAACCACTATGCCACTAGACCGGCCCCAAACTTCTAATTTTTCTAAGAACCTCCATACTGTTTTCCACAGTAGCTATACCAATTTGCATTCCCACCCACAGTACACAAAGGTTCCCTTTTGTCTACATCCTCACCAACACTCATTTCCTGTTTTTTTGATAATAACCATTCTAACAGGTATGAGGTGATACCTCACGTGGTTTGGAGGCATTTTCCTGATGATTAATGATGTTGAGCATCTTGAATGCACCTATGGGCCACCTGTCAATGGAATTCCAATCTGTCTTCTTTGGAAAAATTTCTATTCAGATTCTCTGCCCATTTTTTAATAGGATTGTTTGTTTTCTTTACTGTTGAGTTGTATGAGTACTTTATGTATATTTTAGATATTAGCCCCTTATCAGATATATGATTTGCACATATTTTCTCCCATTCAATAGGGTGCCTTTTCATTTTGTTGACTATCTCCTTTGCTGTGCAGAAGCTTTTCAGTTTGATGTTGTCTCACTTTTTTATTTTTGCTTTTGTTGCCTTTGCTTTTGGTGTCAAATCCAAAAAAAAAATCACTGCCAAGACTTATGTCAAGGAGCTTACCACCTCTGTTTTCTTCTAGGACTTTTATGGTTTCAGGTCTTATGAGTTAATTTTTGTGTATGGTGTAAGATAGTGGTCCAATTTTCCCAACACCATTTAGTGAAGAGACTGTCCTTTCCCCATTGTATATTCTTGGCTCCTTTGTCATAAATTAGTTGACCATATATGCATGGGTTTATTTCTGGGCTCGCTATTCAGTTCCATTGATCCATATGTCTGTTTTTGTGCCAATACCATACTGTTTTGATTACTAGGGATTTGTAATATAGTTTGAAATCAGGGAGCATGATGCCTCCAGCTTTGTTCTTCTTTCTCAAGACTGCTTTGGCTATTTGGGATCTTTTGTGGTTCCATACAAATTTTAGGATTGTTTGTTCTACTGCTGTGAAAAATGCCATTGGAATTTTGATAGGGATTGCATTGAATCTGTATATTGCTTTGGGTGTTAAAACATTTTAGCAATATTAATTCTTTGAATCCATGAGCATGGAATATTTTTCCATTTATTTGTGTCTTCTTCAATTTCTTTCATGTTTTGTTGTTTTCAATATACAGGTTTTTCACCTCCTTGGTTAAATTTATCCCTACGTATTTTATTCTTTTTTATGCAATTGTAAATAGGATTGTTTTCTTAATTTCTCTTTCTAACAGTTCATTATTAGTATATATAAACACAACAGATTTTTTGTGTATTGATTTTGTATCCTGCAACTTTATGGAATTCATTTATGGAGTTCGAACGGTTTTCTGATGGAGTCTTTAGGGTTTTCTATATATAATAACATGTCATCTGCAAATAAGAACAGTCTTACTTCTTCCTTTCCAATTTGGATGCCTTTTATTTCTTTTTCTTGCCTAATTGTTCTGGCTAAGACTTCCAACACTATGTTGAATAAAAGTGATAAGAGTGAGCATCCTTGTCTTGTTCCTGATCTTAAAAGAAAAGCTATCAGCTTTTCACCATTGAGGATGATGTTAGCTGTGGGCTTGTCATATATGGCCTTATTATGTTGAGGTACATTCCCTCTATACCCTCTTCGTTAAGAGTTTTTATCATAAATGGATGTTGAATTTTGTCAAATGCTTTTTCTGCATACACTGAGATGATCATATGATTTTTTGATATGATATGATAGACTGCTTCCAGTTCAAGATGGCAATGTAGGAAGATCCTGAACTCACCTCCTCCCATGGACACACTGAGTCTCAGCTACATATGGAACAACTTCCTCCTTAAAAAACCTAAAAGCCGGCTGAGTGACGACTACACATCAGGCAAATAAGTAGAAAACAACATTGAAGTCAGTAGAAGAGGCTGGAACACAATCTCGACATAAACCCCAACACAGCACAGCAACTCACAACTGGGAGGGAACTTAAAACCCAGAGCATCTCCCTGAGGAGTGAAGGGTTCAAGCCCCACATCAGGCACCCCAACTTTTAAGACATGGCCTTGAGAGAAGAGCCTCCAAAACATCTAACTTTGAAAACCAAAGGGGCTTGTGTCCCAAGACCTACAAGACTATAGTGATCTGAGAAAAGGCTCTTAAAGGGCTCATGCACTTGGACTCACCTGCTCCAGGGCCCAGCTCAGAGGCAGCCAATCACACCAGACTTAAAATAAACGAGGGTCACCTACTTACATGAAGTCATCAGACTGAGGGGCAGGCATCTCATTTAACACACACTTCTATGAGCCTGTTGGAATACTTTCTGGGGATGGAGACTGGCAGGGGTCATCTTCGCACTCACCCTCTGCCGTACTCCAGAGCACCGGTGTCTCCTGGAGGGGAGCTTTACATGCATCTGGTGCCCTGGTTTTTACATACGGTGTCCCAGTTTTTGCAACTGCTGCTCAGGGGACACCCCTTGATCACCTGACTATGGCAGCTGGGGGGCTTGCATTCCTGGGTCCCATAAGACTCTGGCAATCAGAGGGACAGTTCTTGACAGGCTAGCACCCCCGGGGCACTGCACAGACAGCAGCACGCCCCCTAGCCTTTCTGTGAAGGAGGCCTCTTTGTTTGTTCTGGAGCTTTGCCCTGAGGGTTAGGCTTCAGGTCTGGCACACATTTACTGGCCTACACAGCTGCTCTCAAGGAACACAGGCTGTGGATGCCAGCTTGGTGCTCTCCCTCCGCCTTGCTAGAGCTCACCAGTATCTTCCAGGAAAGAGCTTATACACTCGGCTGAAGCCCAGATTTTTGCAAATGTTGCCCAGGGGACACTTCCATGTTGCCTGGCTCTGATAGCCAGCTGGGCTTACACTTATGGTCCCACAGGACTGTATATATTTGCATACCTTTAAAAGCTGCTGCCTGAGGCTCTGGCTTCTAGTCAGCCTGAATCTAGGTGCTGAGATCCTCCCCTTTGGGACACTGACAGGTCTTGGCACATCCTCAATGACTGGGAGCTATTAAAAATATAATAGGCTGCTTGGACAAGCACAGAGGTTTGAGAGACCACCAAGAGGTGGGGCAGGGTAGAATGACAAGGTTCATCTCCTACGTGAGGCCACTCCTTGTTGTTTCATCTACTATATAGAAACCGACACAGAGAATCAAGCAAAATTAAGAAATAGAAGAATATGTTCCAAATTAATGAACAAGATAAAAACTCAAAAAAAACCTTAATGAAATGGAGATAAGTAATTTACCTGATAAAAAGTCAAAAGTAATGGTCATAAAGATGTTCACCGAACTGGGCAGAAGACTGGTGAACACAGTGAAAACTTTAGCAAAGAGATGGAAAATATAAGAAAGTACCAAATAGAAGTCACAGAGCTGAAGAATAACTGAACTAAAAAACACACAAGAGGGGTTCAACAGGAGACTCTACAGGAAGCAGAAGAAAGGATCAGTGAACCTGAAGACACGGCAATGGAACTCACCCAATCAGAGCTGGAAAAAAAAAGGAAAGAAAAAAGTGAAGACAGCTTAAGGGACTTATGGGGAAACATCAAATGGACTAACATTCACATTAGAAGGCTCCCAGAAGAAGAGAGAGAGAAAAGGGTAGAAATCTTACTTGAAGAAATAATGGCTGAAAACTTCTCTAACCTGGGGAAGGAAACAGACATTCAGATCCAGGAAGCCCAGAGAGTTTCAAATAAGATGAGCCCAAAGAGACCCACACCAAGACACATTATAATTAAAATGTCAGAAGTTAAAGACAAGGAGAGAATCTTAAAAGCAGTAAGAGAAAAACAACTTGTCACATACATACAAGGGAACCCTTAAAACTTGCACTAGGTTTTTCAGCAGAAATTTGGCAGGACAGAAGGAAGTGGCACAATATATTGAAATTGCTGAAAGAAAAAAACATCTAACCAAGAATACTGGCAAAGTTATTATTCAGAATTGAAGGAGAGATAAACTGTTTTCCAGACAAACAAAAGCTAAAGGAGTTCATCACCACTAAACCAGCATTACACGAAACATTAAAGGGACTTCTTTAAGCTGAAAAGAAAGGGTGCTAATTAGTAACCAGAACACATACGAAAGAATAAATCTCACTGGAAAGGTAAATATATAGTAAAAGTAGAGGATTAATTACTTATAAAACTAGTATGAAGGTTAAAAGACAAAAGCAGTAAAAATAACTATGATTATAATAAAAATTAGTTGAGGGATACACAAGATAAAAAGATGTAAAATATGACATCAAAAATATAAAATGTGGGGGAAGAAAGTAAAAATGTTGAGCTTTAGAATGGGATCAAACTTAAAATAGACTGTTATAGATAAGCCTCATGTAAGCCTCATGGTAACCACAAAGCAAAAACCTATAATAAATACACAAAAGATAAATAGAAAGGAATCTAAGCATACCACTAAAGAAAATCATCAAACCACAAAGGAATAGAGCAAGAGTAGAAGAAAAGAACAGAGAGGAGCTACAAAAACAGCCCGAAAACAATTAATAAAATGGAAATAAGCACATACCTATCAATAATTACTTTAAATGTAAATGGACTAAATTCTCCAATCAAAAGATATAGAGTGGCTGAATGGATAAAAAAACAAGACTCATCGATATGCTGCCTACATAAGACTCACTTTAGATGTAAGGACACACACAGACTGAAAGTGAAGGGGTGGAAAAAGACATTCCATGCAAATGAAAACCAAAAGAAAGCTGGAGTAGCTATACTTACATCACACAAATTAGACTTTAAAACAAAGACTGTAATAAAAGAGACAAAGAAGAGCATTACCTAATGATAAAGGGGTCAATCCAACAAGAGGATATAACACTTGTAAATATTTATGTACCCAACATAGAAGCACCTAAATATACAAAGCAAATATTAACAGACCTAAAGAGAGAAACAGACAGCAATACAATAATAGTGGAGGACTTTAATACCCCACTTACATCAATGGATAGATCATCCAGACAGAAAATCAGTAAGGAAACATTGCTTTACATGACACATTAGACCAGATGGACTTAATAGATATATAAAGAACATTCCATCCAAAACTATCAGAATACACATTCTTGTCAAGTGCACATGGAACATTCTCCAAGATAGAGCATACATTAGACCACAAAATAAGTCTTAATAAATATAAGAGGACCAAAATCATATCAAGCATCTTTTCCAGCCACAAGGGTATGAAACTAGAAATTAATTACACAAAGAAAACGGGAAAATTCACAAATATGTGAAGATTAAACAATATGCTACTGAACAACCAGTGGGTCAAAGAAGAAATCAAAAGAGAAATAAAAAAAAATAGCTTGAGACAAATAAAAATGGAAATGTAACATATCAAAATTTATGGGATGTAGCAAAAGCAGTTCTAAGAGGGAAGTTAACAGTGAAGTTCACAGTGACAAACGCCTACCTCAAATAGAGAAAAGTCTCAAATAAACAACTTAACTTTACACCTCAAGGAACTAGAAAAAGAACAAATGAGGCCCAAAGTTAGTAGAAGGAAGGAAATAACAAAGATTAGAGCAGAAATAAATGAAATATAGACAAAAAAGAATAGAAAATATCAGTGAAACTAAGAGCTGATTCTTTGAAAAGATAAACAAAATTGACAAACCTTTAGCTAGATTCATCAAGAAAAAAAGAGAGAGGACTCAAGTGAATAAAATCAGAAATGAAAGAGTGGTATTACAACTGATACCACAGAAATACAAAGGATCATAAGAGACTACTATAAACAATTGTATGCCAACAAATTGGACAACCTAGAAGAAACAGATCAATTCCTAAAAACATACAACCTACCAAGACTGAACCATGATGAAATAGAAAATCTGAACAGACGGACTGCTAGTAAAAACCTACCGAAAAACAAAAGTCCAGGACCGACGGCTTCCCTGATGAATTCTACCAAACATTCAAAGAAGAATTAATACTTATCCTTCTCAAACTCTTCCAAGAAACAGAAAAGGAGGGAACTCGTCCAAAGTAATTTTACAAGGCCAGCATTACCCTGATACCAAAACCAGACAAGGATGCCACAAGAAAAGAAAATTACAGGCCAATATCCCTGCTGAACATGCATGCAAAATCCTCAACAAAATATTATCAAACCAAATTCAACAGTACATTAAAAGGATCATACACTAAGATCAAGTAGGATTTATTCCTGGGATCAAAGATGGTTCAACATCTGCAAATCAGTCAATGTGATATACCACATTAACAAAATGAAGGATAAATCACACAGAATATTGTTTTAAATGACCTTAAAACTGTCAAACCACCACTGTCAAAAGCTTGCCTGCTCCCCCAACTGCTTCCGTCAGTTTCACTTCATCAAGATCACCTCCTGAACATGAAATGTAATGCCAATCCTCCAAGACTCCTCCCTCTCACCCAGCACTGTTGTGTTTTCAGAGACAAATATAACATAGTGAACTCTGATTCTTGGAAATGGGATCATAATAGCATGGTGATTTGAAAATGGCCATATGTAATAAAGAATGTGAATATAATATATTCAACCCTAAAACTCTACTGAACATAACTAAAGTTTCTCAAGTGAGTCAGATGGTTCTTCAGGACCTCACAAGTACTTCTGGTTATCATTATCCTATCCATGAATCAAAAGTGATGCTTAATAAAATTCCAGAGGAAAGACAACTAACACAGAGGAGAGTCCCCATAAAACCATTCCTGCTTGCTTTGTTTTCTGTCCACACCTTCCACTAGACTCTAGACCAAGGTTTCTCAACCTTAGCACTACTGCCATTTAGGGTTGGATAATTCTTTGTTGTTGGGGCTTCCCTGTGCATTCTAGGATGTTTAGCAGCACCCCTGGCCTCTACCCACTAGATGCCAGGAGCATCCCCCACCCACAGTGTCTCCAAATACTGCCAAATATCCCCTGGGGGATGAAACTGCCCCCAGTTGAGAACCACTGCTCTAGACTCAAATAATATTTGCTAACTAGAAGTTCAAAAGACAAAATAAATAATGATAATAAAATGATGGCCTTTAAGAAAAAAGATCTGTTTTAACAAGAGATGATTAACCACTAAAAACTGAATAAACTTCTCTGCATTCTGATGAAAGATCTAGAGGGCAAAAGTAAGAAAGCAGTCTGAAACTCCATAGGGGCATTGAATCAAATTCTAGAACAGATGATCAAGAAATCAGAACATCTGAAAGCCATGAATGATACTGAGACAATGAAAAAGAAATATGATTTTAAATGTATTTAAAACACAGTAAAGGGGCCAGCCCGGTGGCACAAGCGGTTAAGTGCGGGTGCTCTGTGGCAGCCCGAGGTTCGCCGGTTCGGATCCCGGGCGCACACCAATGCACCGCTTGTCAAGCCACGCTGTGGCGGCATCCCATATAAAGCAGAGGAAGACGGACATGGATGTTAGCCCAAGGCCAGTCTTCCTCAGCAAAAAGAGGATTGGCAGATGTTAGCTTAGGGCCGATCTTCCTCACACAAAAAAATAAATAAAATAGAACACAGTAAAAGGCACAGACGTGAAGTGAATTTAATGCTAATAATTTCATAGAACACTAGAATATACCATTAAATAAAAATGCTATTTGTGGTAATAGAAAGGAGAAAGGAATTGAGAATAAGTCACAGGAAATTTCAAATATTAAATCTAATAAATAAATGTTTTGACCATTGCCAATAAAGCCTAGGATTTCACTTTTGTAGGGAAAAATACCACAGCATTCCCACTGTGTCCACTATTATTTTTAAAATCACACTCTCCCAAAAAGAACGTACTATAACTCAGTTTTACAGAATTGTTTCCACTTTTTACATAGTTTTGGTAATTTGGCATTTATCAAGATTTATACTTTGACACATCTAAGTGATTAATAAGCTTAGTAAGGTCAAGAACCATTATTCACTTCCCCAATAAAGGCAGTAAAAATATAGGCCACAGATTAAAAAAAAAAAAATCAACAGAGCACAGATAACCTCTTTCGAACTGGGGCCATGTGACGCAGGCTTCCAAGTAAAGGCCGCTCTTCCAGAGTCCAGCATTCTATCAGCTCGTGGGGCACCCGCCAGTAGCTAACACCTGGAAGATAAAAACACATAATGAAGAGAGCCACTGTCCACTGCAGAAGGTTCAGCAACACTGTTTCATATAAGACTGGCCAGAAAAAGTTTCAGGTCCATGCCTCCCATTTGACAAAAGGTGCACACAGGAAGTGCTCCCACGAAGAGCCAGGCCAGTAGTGGCGCAGCCATGACCTGGGTCTAGGAAGAGCTGGCTACCAGCCCTGGCTCTGCCACTGACAATCAGCAAGTCGTTATATGGGCCCTGGGCAGCTGAGTGTGTGCTGGTTAAGGGTACAGGCTCTGGAGCCAAGACTACCTTGGTCTGAATCCCACTTCTGTCACTCACTAATCATGTGACCTTGAGAAAGTTACTTAACTTTTCTGTGCCTAAATTATCCCATCTGTGAAATGATGACAACAATAGTACATACACCTCGTAGGATTGTTGTGATGATTAAATGAGTAAATAAATGCAAACTGCTTAGAGCAGGGCCTGGCACAGACTAAGCACTCAAGCGATGTTAGGTGCCTTTATTATAAGTCATAGTGTCAGTAATAGTGTAAGGATTGGACAGTGGGGGTTCTAACACTTCCTCTGTCTATCTCACTGGGTTGCTGTGACCATCAAATCAGGTAAATTTTGTGAAGTGCCCTGTAAGAGGCAACCACTATGTGAACATGAGATATCACTACCCTATAAGCACCTTTCAAACAAGAATAATTTGAGTTAATGTGTTAGGCCAAGATTCCAGTCAAATTCATTTTAATTTTTAAATCTGATATGTTTCTGATTGAAAGTTATATTCTTATGAACCTTGAAAACATTATGCTAAGTGAAAGAAGCCAGATACAAAAGGTCATATATTATATGATTCTATTTATATGAAATATCCAGAACAGGCAAATCCATAGAGACAGAAAGCAGCCTGGTGGTTGCCAGGGGCTGAGGGGAGAGCAGAATGGGGAGTAAGTGCTTAATGAGTATTGGGTTCCCTTTTGGGATGATGAAAATGTTTTGGAACTAGATAGACATGGTGGTTACACAACATTGTTAATGTAGTAAATGCCGCTGAAATGTATACTTTAATTAATTCTATGTTATGTGAATTTCACCTCAATTTTTAAAAAAGGACCATAAAAAATGAGATAGACACATTTAAAAACCTTAATGTTTTTCGAATGATGTTGAATAAAAATGGCTTGGCATTAAAAAAAAAAGTAACCTTTAAGTCCCAAGAACGGACTTGATATCTTCTTTCTTAATCATTAAAGGTCTAGTAATAATAACCAATTTAGCAAGCGGGGAATAAAAATTATTACAGTAACAGATATGTCCAATACTCAAAGAAGTCTATGGACCTCATTTTAAGACAGTAACTTTCTGGAACTGCTTGATCATGCTCCCAAACCTACTCATGCTACAAAAACATTTCCAAATCTCATCCATTAAGTTTTTTTGGTCAGGTTTACTGAGATATAATTTACATAAAATAAAATTCACCCTTTCTAAGTATACAATCCAGTAAGTTTTGACAAATGTATACAGTCATGTGACCATAGCCACAATCAAGATATAGAACACTGCTATCACCCCAAAAGTCCCAGTGTACCCCTTTGCAGCCAATATCCTCCCTACTATTCCCTAGCATTGCCTTTTCCAGAGTGTCATTTAAATGGAATCATACAGCGTGTAGCCTTTTGTGTCTGGCTTCTTTAGCACAATGGTTGAAGATTCATCCGTGTTGATATATGTATCAATGATCATTTCTTTTTACTGCCGAGTAATATTCACATTTTGTGGATATACCATAATTTGTTTAAAAACTTTCATCTTTTTCCTGCCTATAAAGTAATTCACATTCATTGTACAAAACTTGGAAAATTTCGAAAAGTATATATAAGAAAATCAAAATCACTTCTAATCCTAAAACTAGGAATCACAGCTCATGACATTTTGATGTATGTCATTCCAATCTTTTTTCTATTCATATGATATGCACATAATTGAAAACATTTTACATTTAATTTTGTTTCCTGCTTTTGATCATTTCTTATTTTATCATTTCTTATTTCTATTTTATCACAGGCATTCATCCATGTAAAAAATTATTCAAAATAATTTTAATAGCTATATCCCATCTATATCCCAAGGATGTGCCAGTATGTATTTAACCTTCTATTGTAGACATTTAGGTTGTTTTTATTTTTTCCCTATTATGAATAATGCTTAATTGAACATTTCTGTTCATAAGCCTTTGTCTCCATTTGATTATGTCCTTAGAGTAGATTTCTAGAAGTAGAATTACTGGGTCAAAGAATATGAACAATTTTGATGCTATTGATATATACTAACTGATAAATTATTTCCCAAAAAAGTAATATTAATTTTTACTCCTGCCAAGAATGCATGAGAGATCTTTACTAGTCTGGTATATAAAAAAATAGTTCTCATTTAATGTATATTTCATTGACAAAATGAGTTTGAACCTTCTGCCACGTTTCCATTTCTGGGAATTTTATGGTCATCACCCTTGAACATTTATTTATAGTAGGGGTTGAGTTGATTTTCTAATCAATTTAAATAAACCCTCTCTATATTAAGGATATTCTTCATCTGTTAATGTAACATTTTTATCCAAGTTTTTTATTAGTCTTTTAACTTTATAATTTTTTATGTTTTAAGGTTAATATATTAAATATTATGTAATCAAATTTATTAATCTTTGTCTTTATGATTTATTTTAAGCTTATAATTTCTTTCTCTAGTGAGAAATCAGTTATTTGCTTACATTTCATTATAGTTTATTATAGTTTCATTTTTCATTCATAAATCCACCTGGGATCATTTTGATAAATGATGTGAGGCTAAAGTTCTGTTTTCTCTCCCCAAGCATATTTCTCAATTACTTATTAAATAATCTATCCTTTTTTCATTGATATTTAATACTTTCTTATCACACAGTATTTTTATTCTTGTAACTTTATTGGGATTTCCTCTTGATCTTTGCATCTATTCTTATACCAGAAACACACTGTTTTTATTATTATAGATCTAGTAAAGGATTTTTACTACCAAACAGTTAGACTCATCCCACTAATGACTTCTATTTCCCAAGATGTTCTTGGCTATTTTATCTGTTTACTCTTTCAAAGGAATTTTAGAATCATTTCTTCAAGATTTCCAAGAGTTCCACTGATATTTTGGTAGGAATTGTGTTAAACCTATAATTTAATCTAAGAAGAACTGATATTCAGATTTCCCGTTCAGGATCATGGTATGTCTCACCATAATCTTCATGTCTTCTTTTTTATAGATGGATGGATGGGTGGATAAATAAATTTTAGCAGTTTTCTTCAAAAAAGACCCAAGCATTTCTTGGTAGGGCAGTCTTAGTTATTTGTTGTTTATTGTTATCATGAATGGGATTGTCCCCTATAATTTCTAATTAATCTATCATAAGTAAGCTGCTGATCTTCGTTTACTTATATTGTATCCAGCTAGTTTAGTCTACTGAACTCATCATTTAAAATAACTTTAGTTGATTCTTTGGGTTTTCTATAAAGACATATTGCCCACAAATAACAATAGCTGTCTTCTTCTAATAGTTCTGTCTCTTACTTCTGTTTCCTGCCTTACGGCTTTCCACAGGCCCTCCAGAACTTTGTTAAATAACAATGATACTCCATTACATGCTTTCTAAAAAGTTAAAATCAGTCGCACGCTTTGTAAAAGTCAGTGATTCCAGCTCTGCACTCCAGCTTCCTGAGTCAGTGGAGAAAGAAACCCAGCCAGGGCCCTCAAAGCTTCCTGGGCAGCCTGCCAGTCTAGAGGCACAAAAGGAGACACAGAGAACACCATGGGGTTTGTTCCTCAACTTAAGCCTAAGTGTCTCAAAGTCAATTAAATCTAACTTTTTATTTTTTATTTTTTTTTTGTGAGGAAGATCAGCCCTGAGCTAACATCCATGCTAATCCTCCTCTTTTTGCTGAGGAAGACCAGCTCTGAGCTAACATCTATTGCCAATCCTCCCCCTTTTGTTTCCCCAAAGCCCCAGTAGATAGTTGTATGTCATAGTTGCACATCCTTCTAGTTGCTGTATGTGGGACGCGGCCTCAGCATGGCCGGAGAAGCAGTGCATCGGTGCGCGCCCGGGATCCGAACCCGGGCCGCCAGTAGCGGAGCACGCGCACTTAGCCGCTAAGCCACGGAGCCGGCCCAATTAAATCTAAAATAATAAGCTCTTTAAAGAGAGGAGCACTTTCATTACACTTCATCCTAGATGCTTGGCGGTGTGATATGAAAAGAAAAAGGAGGAAAAGTGAGGGAGGCAAATGGAGGAAAGGAAGAAGGGTTGGTACTAGCACTCCGCCTGAAGGAAGAACAGCTGATGGAGAGTTTTTAAAAGCCTCTTCCTCTCCTTTTATTCAACCTATGTGACTTGCAATGTCTGTCTCTACCAGCTTTCAAGAGCATTTGAGAAGTGAGATGTATCTTATCTCTCTTTGGACCCAATTTTAGGACTTATTATAGTGCTTGCACCTAACAGACACTCAATACATGCTTGTTAATTAAGAAAAAAATACTTTGGCATGGAACAGTTAACCCTCTGTGATCCTTAAGCAAGTGGCACGGCCTCCCTAAGACTCAGTTTCCTCATCAATAAAATGGTAAACAGCATTCAGGGTTGTTTCAGGACTGAGAGATACTGAATGCAAACTACTTACCACACTGGACATTAAACGGCATTATTATTATCAACTCACTTAAGCAGCTTGATAAAATGGTCACATTTCAAAGTGTGCATTTAAAGATTACTTTAACTGTTTTCTAAGGGCTCCTTAGACATCTTCCCCAGCATTACTTTCATTTTCTCTCTTTTTTTTGATGATACATTTTATGCTTAATTTAGAGGTATACTTCCTAGGACAATGCCAGGTACAACGTAGGTGCTAAATGAACTCTTGTTTAATTGAACTAAATAAGCATCACCAACAGAAGTGTATTTTAGGTTACTGACTTATAAACTAGCAATAATATCTAGCAACTCATGGAGTTTAAAGGTTTGTAAGTAAACTGCTTTAATGCTACTATGAGGTGACAAATACCTTAACCCACCAAAAAAATATTTTCTCAAAAAAAGAAATGCAGTATTTGAGCTTACTTTGTCTTATTAAGGAAAAGTCTACCTCCTGCCATGAAATAAAAGAATTGTACTGTACCTTTTCCTTCCCAGGCATCAAAGGCATCCATCATTTTCTTCAATTCTGCTACTGAATAATAGCTCCAAATGTATTGAACATTATTTCCCGCCTCTCTAGAAATATTGCAAAAGGTAATGAAAATACACTATCTAGGTAAGAACATGAGCATGCATATATATATATCATAGACACTCAAGTGCTTGTTAATAAAGGAAAAAAATATGCAGGCATTGAGTAGTTGTTCTTCTGTGACCCCTAAGCATATAAATATAGATTATATTCTATACTATATGAGTATAATATATTATACTCATATGCTAACCTACATTTGACCTCTTTTTACTGTGGTAAAGTATTTGTTAATTCCACAGTACAGACCATGCAGACAAATCAACAAATCTTTAAAATAAGTTTTCTAAAAGATCACCTAACTCCAGTAAAGTTAGAGAAGATTTAACTTTGAATAAAACTTTCCTAGCACTGTGCCAGGCATTTACATCTTATACAGAAACATCCCTGCCCGTAAAGAACTCAGAAAACGAGGACACATTTAATCATCGAAAAATCCAGCTCCTGTGGTCATGCATTAGTCACTAATATATGACCCAAGCCAGTCTCCCAGAGAATTAAAAAAAAAATTTGCTAAGTGAATTGACCAGTGTAAATAAGATTACAGGAATAATATTAAGAGAACAGCACTTACAAATTTAACATGTTCAAGTCACAGAATTTAACGGTAGGAGCAACCAGGGAAGTCCTTTATCATTTCTCAGAACAGGACACTAGGGCACAGGTCACTCAGGGAGCCTGCTGACTTTGAGGCCCATGTTTCTGCCTCTGGACTATGGTCTACAGGAGATACCCAGGCCTATGACTTTTCTTTCTTTCTTTTCATTGTTTAGAAAGCCTCTCAGGGGATTCTGATGTCCACTCCCAGCTGAGAACCACTGTAAAAGACCATATAGATGGCCTTTAGCTTATATATAAGTGGAATGGTCTTAACTACAATCTTCTCATAAAGCAGGCCTATCTCGACAGCTACAAGGGCTCACTCTGTCGTGAAAGGTGTTGAGAGTCTTTTCTAGTCAACCACGTATTCCATAACACCTCTTAGAAGAGACCAAGACTTTATTTTGATCCTTTTCATATTTAAATATGGACATACCTTTTAAAAATGCTTTTACTGTGAATTCTTCCTCCCAGCTGCTTATCAATAGCATCTGTTCCATCAGTTTTTGTGGAATATACACCAATAATTCTACTCTCGCAGCTTGCACCAGACGTGTTAAGATAGTGGAGAACCCAAACTGTTGGTTTATTGCAAACTAAACCATACGAATCACAGAAGTCTGTTAAAGCCTGGAGCAAAAAAATATATAAAATTTGAATTTAATTCTGGAGTAAAGTAAACATGAATTTGCTCTATTACTTTCATGTAAAGCTGGAATTTCAGTTGGTCATAAGGGAAATAAAAAGATTATAAATTTCAGCCTAGTCTTTATGCCTTTAAAAACCACACATGCATTTGTGAATTTGGTGGGGGCACAAATCACAAAAAGTACCACCCAATGGAAATTATATTTTATTTCCTCCTCCTATAGCCTCACTACCAACATTTTTAATTTTAAAATGTTCATATAATAACCAAAAGTTAGACCTTTTTCTTTTCCCTTTATTTCCTCCCAAATTTCCCATTTGATTCAATCCTCCTTTCACCACCTACTGACTAGGCAGCCCCATAGTTGATGCTTATTTTTAACTCCAAATCCAATCATGGGTTAACCAGATTAACTTGTTCTTTTACATTGAAAGATATGAATATATGAATTCAATACACACTGTCTGATTCATTTGGCATTTATCCACCCAGTCATTCATTCACTTGAATATTAAGTACCTACTATGTGCCGAGCGCTGTCTGAGCACTGTCCTAGAGCGACAATGGTGAGCAAGAGATAGGGGCACAGCCCTCCTAGAGTTTATAGCTAATGCAGAAGACAGACATTAAATAAGCCGTCAGCACACAGTGTAAAAAGTGTTGCCAGTGGACCTATGAGGTGCCAAGGGGCACGCAGCAGGAGGGCTTCACCCAGTGAAGTGGCAAGGGCCTTCCTTGGGAGAAACGGCATTACCACTGTGAGCGCCCTGAGGACAGGCACTTTTGTCCGTTTTGTTTTGTATCGCAAGTGCCTGGAATAGTGCCCGACACCAAGGAGATGCTTAATACTTACTGACTCAGTGAATGAAAACAGGACCCTATCGTGATTTGCATTTTCATTTAACGTTGCTATCCAACTCCTGTATTCGTTTTTAACTTTCCTTGCTCATCTATGAGAATTCCCAACTATATTATAAACTGTTCAAGGGCAAGAACTGTATGCTGTATTTCCTTGCACTCCACACAGTCCCTCGAACAGCACTCCATATGCCAAAAACATTTGAAATAAACATGTGTTGGCTGACAGAATGAATGTACGCTTGCTATGTCCTTTCTGCCTACAAACCAGGAATAAAAGACTACAGAGCTAGGACTTCAGAAGATGAGTGCTAACCCACCTCAACCTTCCAGACACGCTTTTTTAGCCCCATTCCGCAGACAGGGTGAACAGCACCAAAAGACTGACAACTCAATTTATAAACAACTTCAGTAGCAGAACCCATACAACTATGCAAATTCCTGACAGGGATCTGGAACCAAATCCACTTTCTCCTCATGCTGCTCTCCTAATAACCATACTGTCAACTTGTCTCCTAAACACTGACATCCAAATCAAAGAATTCAAACCAATTCAGGTCAGTTTTCACTATTAACAGTTATCTAGGAAAAATATTTTGCTTAGATGCCCAAAGATATATAATTAATAGCAAATATAACACTTATCAATAAGACAAAAATAAATAATGAAGCTTTTCAAGTCATGTAAAGATATTTAAAATGTGATTTAAAATAGAAGCATCTTAAAAAAAGATTTATAGATCTCCAAGTGAATTAATCAAACTGATGTTTTAACTTAGTAAAAAACTGCTACACTCACTAAATCAGCTAAGAGATTTTATACAATCTTTCATTTATCATGATCATTCTTTTAAAAGATCATTTCAGTAAACAAAATAATACCACTATACCCTCACATATTACAGTATGGCTCTTAATTTAAAAAGAACTTCAAGAGCAGAATAGTTCTATAAAAAAAGCCATCAAAAAGTGTTAAACCTTCAGTGAGGAATAAAAACTCCATAAACCTTTGAGTGGGGCTATAATACACTTTCCTAGAATAGAATTTTGGCCTTAAAAAATGAGTAGTAGTAATTAACAAATGTGTCTTCAAAAATTATCAAAAGTAAAACTGTCTCATATTTGGCTTATATGATAACACAAGCTATGCAAAATAACACATTGCTTTGTGCATAATAAATGTATATATATATATGTATACATATATATATTTTAAAACTTAAGAAAATGCCAAGACCTTTTTAAGTTCTATATTTGACCTTAAAGAATATGTCTCCATTTCATTGGCCAAGTGGTCAGACAGGCTGTACGGATAAGGGATGCCAAAGTAATCAGCCTCTTCCTGCAGAGCAACACGGGTTTGCTCATCTGTGGGAAGGTGAACTTCTCCGTGAAGATAATCCAAAAGGTATTTAAATAGATGTCCATCTCGGTCAATAACACAAGCCCCTAGAAGACATTCAGTTCAAAAATGATTACAGAGATACATTATGACCACAATAAATCTTCAACATGTCCAACTAAAATCAGACTGAGGACCTCTACAATTAGAAATGTTTCTTTCTCACAAGAAAGTTAATATCTAGTGTTCAAACAGGTTTAGTCAAATTTAGTAATCCTCTGTATTCTCACCTACCATACAGGAAAGGTATTCTAAGCTCCATTTTGAATTTTGGATGCAATGACCATATTCCCACTACAGTTACTGCAAAAGCCATGGAGACCTCAGCCTCCTGGTAGAAACAAGCTTACTCCTAACCTCAGCCCAGCTGGGCCAGGAAAGGTGTATGGAGTCCCTGCCCGAGGAGGGCATGCGAGGTGCTTGTTACCGTGTCCAGTGTTTGTATGTCAGCGACACTACACATTAGCTTCAGGCTTCTTAGCTCCAGGCATGCCATAAGCTTGGACTTATTAGCTCAATCCCTTTGTACTGTATGAACGTAAACCTTAAAAAAGAAATGCTATGCTGGTACTACTTGATGATAAAAGCCTTTTTTTTAGACAATTTAGCAGAATCAAAAAAAAAAGAAAACACTTCTTTCTGAGGTTACTCAATAATTCCTTTTCTCCTTTGATTAGTTGAGAAAAGAAGGGATTAAGAAGGTGAAACTGGGAGGCAGAGAACAAAACAAAAACTCAATCTCTGCTTACCATCTTTTACCAGCAACCTTTCTGCCCAGGTGGACTCAAGCCATGGGCACCCGCCATTGGAGAGTTTTCCATTCTTTCAACTGCCCTGCAGCTGGCAAAGTGGTCTCTCAAGACCCAGGGTTGCTAACAGCCCCTCAGGCTCATGACTCCTCAATCCCGCTCCTCTAACACAGAAGCAAGAGGGGGTTGTGTGAGCCCCAGACCCCTAACATGTGCAAAAAGCCATACTTGGGTTGCTGAAGTTTCTTTACAACCAGTAGTAGGTTCAGTGAACCTCAGAGCACTCGAAGCAGAGACAGCAGCCCCAGAACCCTGCCCTTGTATTTTACAGAGTCTTCTGAAACACCAGTTTTCAGTCCTCTACCCCAGGTCACCGACGGTCGCTGACATGACTGCCCTGACATTTTCTCAGGCATCCATGGGAGCACACAAGACTACACAGCCAGACTAGGCCGCAAGTTTAACACTAATTCTACATGCACAATGACTGCCTTGTCAGCCATGAGGGCAGCTTTCTCAGAGAAACACATTTAACTGGAAGAACACAGAGAGAAGCTAACATATTTAATCAGCCTCAATACTTTTACTCATGGAGCTGCATGAATGTTAACAACTTTCAAAATATAATTAATCCCCATAATTAGGTCATGGCTGGCCTTTATGCACATTTGCTTTTTTGTAACTTTTAGCAACAGCATCATAGATTCTAGAAACTGGTATTTAATTTCTCCGTGTACTTAAACAATCTCCATACAGTCCTAAGGATCTCGGTAATTAATATACTAACCTAACACATTCCATTGTAATTCGGAAAATCAAGGAATTTAAACTAGACTATCTTAATAATATTCATGATCATGCTTACAGGCTTTAGATATTTACCTGATTCATCTGTTTTTAGAGGAAAACGACCACTGAACATGGATGCCAGCATCGAGTCCTTAAAGCGGCACAAGGACTCACGCCTGGCTGTGTAAATACAGCCCCCTACGTTCAGCCGAAGAATATCTAACGCCTCTTCTTCTGCCTTGTGACTTTCCATTGCTCCCACCGACAACAAATTTTTGTTTCAAAACACTTTCAGAAACTGCAGAACAATGGCTGCCCAGTCCCCCTCTGTAAAAAAAAGACAATCACCACCGATATTTCCAAGAGTACACTAAACAGATAATAAAATAAATACATTTTAATGTGATTTAAAATAGATTCCTCAGCACTATTGAGGAACAATAGTGAAATTCCTCAACAATATTGAATTGAAGGATTTTATATAATATGAAAGAAGTTTGAGATATGCTGAGAAGCTGGAAAACTTTGGCTCAGAGGATTTGTAAATGATAATAAACTATTACCAACCAAATCATAGCTGTTGAAATGACTGTTTCAAGAACTAAAGAAGATAATGCAAAGGTGAGGTGTGTTTATGATCTTCGACATTCACATATCTTTTTAAACTACAGTAAGTCTGAGGGAGCTGTCTAGCCTGCAGAGGCGATCGCATGTAGCATGGAATCGGGCTACCAGGCTCAGGCACTTACCAGCTCTGGGACCTGGGGCAAACACTTAACCATCCTCATCTGCCTGTTTCCTCATCTGTAAAATGACGAAGAAGGAATGGTGCCTACCTCAAAGGACTATCAGAGGAATAATTGATAGAACATATAAAAAGCATATAGAACAGTGTCTGGCAGAGTAAGCACTCGATAAATGATAAATATTATCTATAATGATATAAATTTTACCATTAGGTCTATATTGAGGGACTTGATATTGGCTCTAGAGATTCAAGGAAATATAAGAGCAGAAATTACTAATGATGGTAATTGTAATTCTTAAGTTAGGTAACTAAAGAATAAATAATTTATCAACTGAGATCAGAATTCTATGTATACCAGTAGCCAGACTGGTCCAGAAGAACAACAAACAACACCTCTAAAGCATCTGGCTTCTTCACTCTAAAATGGCTGAAGCTTTAGGGAAGTTTTAAGGATTTGATTTCTTAATCCATTCTGGAGACAGATGAACCTCAGGTGACAGTGGCATTTCTATGGAACCTAAAACAATACTATGATGAAAAAGGTATTCCCAATGTATCTGCACATTTCACAGCAAGAATAAGATGGCTCTCAAAATGCTCAACTACATCCATGGCAATTCACGCTTACTACGCAATCAACTAAGATCCTTTCATAGATGCTCCAATTTAGCCAGTCTCCAATGAAATGGGAGGAGACCGTCGGAGTCTAAGTTGAAGGCCATGTATGTCAAACATGGTCATTGGACAGACTCTATTACGGACCAACAGTCCAGCCTTCAAAAACCCACTTATGGGCGGCCAACCTGGTGGTGTAGTGGTTGGGTTCAGGTGCTCTGCTTCGGTGGCCCAGAGTTTGTGAGTCTGGATCCCAGGCGCAGACCTACACACCACTCATCAAGCCATGCTGTGGCGTGTCCCACGTATAAAATGGAGGAAGATGGGCACAGATGTTAGCTCAGGACTCAGGTCTTCCTCAGCAAAAAGAGGAAGACTGGCAATGGATATTAGCTCAGGGCTAACCTTCCTCACCAAAAAAAAAAAAAAAAAACCCCACTTATGGATGTGACTTCTTGTACTGCCTAGAAGTCCTAGGAGCAGCCCCACAGTGTCCTGTGTGAGAGAATCACCTCTGAGGCACGGGGTGAAACTGGTTCATGCTGCCCCAGTCAAAGCTCCCTGGAATCCTATCTATTCTTCAAAGCTGCAGACAAACCTCACCACGTGCCTGACCTTCCCAAGCACCCCCAGTTAGAATACTTGCACAGTTCCCCAAATATACTCTGTACCTGTGTCCACACTGCACCCCCCCCCCCCCCCCCCCCCGTGTTTAATCCCTGGTTTGGGGGACTGTAAGGCCCAGGAAGGCAGGGCCTGTATCACTCTTAGTAATTCCCACTTACTGCAGGCTTCCTGTGCTGGACACTGTAGGAGACACTTGACAGACATTACTACCTAAGGCACACAAAGCCCCACTGGACGGGAGTTACTGTCCCTACCGACAGACGAGGACTCTGGGGAAAGAGAGAGGGTGACGTGTGCAGGGCCCACCAGGGCTGCCCGGGGGGTACGCGGCGGAGGCAGCCCCCGCGGGGCAGCAGGACCCACTCCAGGTCTTCCCGCGGCACCCCTCGCCTGGCTCAGCACCGCCTCACCCCTGAGGCTCCCGACCCGGCACCCGCCCGTCTGAAGACCCCTGCTGGCGGCAGCAGGGACACAGCAGCCCCGAGAGCCCCTGCCCGAGTCTCTCCTGAGGCGGAGGACCGTCACCACTCCCAGGCCAGTCACGGGGCCAATCCTCAAATGCACCCGCTTAGGCTCCCTGCTGTGTGGGAAGCGCCCTGCCCTCTGGGGAAGTGTCCCCAAAGTGCGGTCCTGTGACCACCTGCATCAAACCCTCAGGGGCGCTTGCTGCAAATGCAGATTCCGGGCCTCGGCACAGGGTCCGGGTCAGAAGTCTGAGGAGGGGTCCGGAGTCCGCCCGCGGGCCCCACTTCGAGAAACTGCTCAGGAGACTCGCGTTCCTCCCCCGACGGGGGACGAAAGGGGAGGGGCTGGGACACCAGAAAGCCCGGCCGGGGTCTCCCCGCGGCCCGGGGACCCCCAATCGGCCCGAAACCCGAGCCTGCAGCCCGGGGCGCCCGTGTTATCACCGCGGCCCGGGCCCTTCCTCGGGGCGCCCCGCCGCCTCCCGGGCCCGCGGCCCACCCGGCGCCCCGCTCCTCCGCACGGGCGGGGCGGGCTCCGCGGCCTCCCCGACTGACCTGCGGCCCGCCGGGCCCTCGGCACGGCCGCCGGACGCCGCGGGGCCCTACGCGGAAGTGAGCGCCTCCTCGGCTGCTCGGCAACTCTCGGCAACTCCCGGTAACTCCGGGCAGCGCGGCCCCGGCGGCGCCCCCGTGCGGCCCGGCACGGCAGCGCGACGCCCGAGCGAGGGAGGCCCCGCCCCGAACTCGCCCACAGGCTGGTCCCGCCCCCAGCGGCCCGCCCCCCGATCTGGTCCCGCCCGCGCCCTCGCTCCGCCCTCCGGGCCGCCCGCGCCCCACCCCCTGTATGGCCCCGCCCCTCCGAGCCATCGCCCCGCCCCCCGGGCCGGTCCCGCCGGCCGTCGCGGCGAGCCGGTGAGATCGGCATGAGCGGAGGGGTCTTTGTACCCTGCAGGAGGAGAAAGGCCTGGCAGAGAGACGTGGGCTGGACCTCCGAGGAACAGTGTTGTCCGTTCAGAGGCTGCTTTTACAGATGAAGAAAAGAAACAAATTGTCCAGGGTCAGTTAACAAGTGACAAGTGTTAGGATGAGTTAGGTCTTCTCACTCGCAAGAGAGGTGCCTTTCCTCCAAACTAGGCTGCTCAATGCCAAGATTCATTAATATAGTGCTCTTGGATAAGTCCACTTGGGTAGTGTTTGTGGTTTACAAAGCTGTTCCACATAGAGCATTCTTGTTTAATATAGTCTATGTGACGACCCTGTATTTTTATTCCCATTACAGCAAGGAAAATTGAGGCAGAAGCAAACATTTATTGAACACTTCTGTACACCTGACATTCTGCTAAGTCCTTTGCAAGTTCTATTTAAGTTCCCCCAACCATAACCCCAAAAGAGTTCTTTCAGCTTCCAGCTCCTCCCTACCTTGTGCAAAGACTTTGCTAGGTATTTCAAGATGAATAAAACACAGTTCTGTTTTCAGGGTACTTTCCTAGAATCAATAACAATTGTTTCCCAATTCCTCAGACTGGGTCTTAGAAGGGAATAAGCTAATGAGAGGTAAGCCTACCTATCCCCTCAGATATTCATAGTCACTGGAGAGAGGGAAGATTGGTTCAACCACTAGCTATGGACCAGGCACTGAGTGAAGGAATGAACAAGACAATCAGAGTCCCTGACCCATGGCACTTACATTCTAGTGCAACAGTCAGAAAACTTTTTCTGTAAATATTCTAGGTTTTTTGGGCCATACACAACCACTCAGCTCTGCTGCTATAGTGTTACAGCAGCCATAGATACTACATCAATGAGTGAGTGACTGTGTTCCAAATTTATTATTTTTATTATAACATGTTTAGTGTATTATTCTAACAGTGAAAATTAATTTCAAATTAATTTTCATGTGTTGTGAAATTCTCAGATTGTGGGCCATACAAAAACAATTGGCTGTCCATGGGCCATAATTTGCCTACTCTTGTTCAGGTGGGAGAAGCAGACAGTAAGCAAAAGACTTACAGATAATGACAACTACCTGGGAGGAAATAGGATAATGTAGGGTGGAGATGACGGCTTGGTTGAAGAAGCCTTTACTGATGAGGGGACATTAAGTTGAGTGCTAATGATGAGAATGAGCCCACCCTCTGAAGAAATGGGAAAGAGTATTTTAGGAAGAAGGGAGAGCAAGCAGAAAGGCCCTGAGGCAGGAAAGGGCTGGATAATTTGTAGGAAGAGAAAGGACACGAGTGTGCCTGCAGCTTGGTAAGCCTGGGGACAGGGGGAAGGTGATGGGAGATGAAGTTGAAAAGAGAGGCAGGAGCCAGCTTTCAAAGCGTCTTGTGGCCGTGGAAGGAGTTTAAATTGGTTTTAAGCAGAGAAGTGGCATGATCGATTTACTATTAAAAAATCACTCTGGCTACTGTGATGAGAGTGGATTGGAGAGCATAAAATGAAAGTAGGTGGCTGTTGCAGTGATCCAGGGGACAAATGGCATAGCTTCTACTCAAGTGGTAATGGCAATAGAGAGAAGTGGGTGGATGCAAGAGATATGTAGGACATAGAAACAACAGAAAATTTTCTGACAGATCAACTATGATGTGTTAGTTCAGGTTCTCTGAGAAGCAGACAGTAAGATCAGGTTAGACATGCACAAGATTTATTGAGGGAGACATACCTGTGAGGAAAAAACAAGGCAGGATCTGAAGGGGGCTGGCTGCAGATTCAGCTCCTATAGAGGACGGGAAAGGAAGGGCAGGAAAAGTTGTAGAAATGATGCAGTTCTAAGGAAGTTTCAGGAAAGTCAATGGAAAGTTTTCAAGCCAATGTCTCCCGTGATAGGAGTCCTATGTCTCCCAGGAATGGGCCTGCCTTAGTATGCCTGCCACGCTCAGTCACTGGTGGGGAGCAGTGGGTGGGAAGTGCAGCCCAGAACATGGTGATAGATTTCAGAGCTGGGGCCATCATTCAGTAACAATCCCTTTAATGGGAGATCTGAGAGGTGCATTTTCATGGCTGCCACATATTGGAAATAAGGGAAAGAGAAAAATGCAGGATTACCTCTAAATTGTTGGTTTGAACAACTGAATGATGGTGCCATTTACTGAAATGGTCAGTTATGGGAGAGATGAGATGCTGTATTTGGGACTATTAAGATTGAGATGTTTAACAGACATCCAAGTAAAGAAATCAAATAGCAATTGAATGAATCCAGGAGTGAAATGCTGTGCTGAAGGTGTGACTTTGGAAGGCATCAGCATTTAAAGCCATGGGACTGGATGAAGTCACCTATGTAAAGGGCAGGTAAATAAGAAGAAACAGTATGGAGCACTGGCTCCAATACTTAGAGTTCAGGCTTAGAAGGAAGAGTCAGAGGGGAGGAGAATACGGAGTTATAAGAACCAAGAGAGCATAGTGTCATTTATGTCAAGTGCTGCCAAGAGATCAAGAGTCCGCTAGATTTGGTAATATAGGAGTTCTTGGTGACCTTGACAAGAGCAGTTTCAATGCTGTGATGAGGATGCAAGCCCAGATGAAAGTGGATTGAAGAGTGAATGTGAGATGGCAGACTGGACATAACTCCGTAGAGAAGACATTGTAAAGAGAAGGAGAGAAGTGGGACTGTAGTTGAGGTGGGATACGGGGTCAAGGAAAGGAGTTTTAGGATGAGAATCACTAGAGCAGGTTATGCTGATGGAAATGATTTAACAGATAGGGAGAGCCTGGTGATGCAGGAGAGAGAGGGGACAAGTGAAGGAATGAAATCCTTGAGAAGGCAAAAGTGTGCTGGAGCCAGAGTCCAATGGAGGAATTTCTGTTTGACAAGAGCAGAGGTAGGAGGTAAAACAGAGAAGAGAGATTTAAGTTCAGGTAAATTGGTAGATATCACAGTGGGAAAATAAGGAAATTCTGGTGGAATGGCTTCTATTTTCTCAATTAAGTCTAAAGCAAAGTCAGAGGCTGAGAGTCAAGGAGATGAGGGGTGAAAGAGGTTTGAGGAAAGAGGATAATGTATGAATTATTTATCTTGAGAAATTGAAAAAGCAAACTTTCTATAGAAACATGGCAGGATTGCCAGGAAAGAATGAGAGCCTATTTGAAGATTATAATCATTGTACCATGGACAACAAACCAGTCGTACCAGTTATGTGACTTTCAGCCAGCAACAATCAACAGCTTCAGTGTAGGTGCTGAGAAAGCGGATAACTGGGCTCAGCTGGGCTGGGATTTAGCCAAGTAATATGACACAAGGAGAGAAGGGCGAGAGAGTCGAGGATGTTTGTAAGTGATTGATTCCCATGGTGGACCATGGACTCTAAGCTGGGTAAGGAGGGAAATAACCATATGAAGGTGGTGATGAATATTGAAAAAATAGTGAGGTTAATGGATTGGAGATCTCAGTGTAGTTCAGGAATTATTTAAACAGGAGTACCAGAGTAAGTGAGCTGAAAGGATTGGAGGCAGTAGTCAGAGAGCGTCATATTTGAATTCAAGATTTCGGAGGTCATTCGATGACTATAATGCCAAGGTTCTGGGCTGAGCTGAGGTGGAAGAAAAGTTAATGGAGGTGAGAAGTTTAAGGAATGATTATTATTAGATGAGTTTCCCTATAAATAGTAATGTCAACGAGAGTGGAATAGGTGTAGAGAGAAAGATGATGGAACGAAGCTAATGTCATCAATAATGGATGATTAGAAGAGCCTCAGAAGATTACACTGAGGAGACAAGGAAAGATACTGTATCCAGATGGCATACAGTTCAGATTAGCTAGGGCTTAGAAAAAGGAAGGAGGAAAAATTGTTTGTTAGCAGTAATGGGAGAAAAGAGACATCAACCCCACCTCCTGGCCCTGATGTATGTGGGGAGTAGAAGGAAAAGCAGTCACTACTTGAGAGGGCTACAGAGGAAGTAGGTCCTCTAGGAAGAGACAAGTTTCAGTAAAAAAAAAAAAAAGATGGGGACATCAAAAAAAATGGAAATTTTAAAGGGCTCAGTGGAAGTGTTTGAGAGGAATTGGAAGGGAGGGGATTGGCTTGGAGTCGTGGACATACTAGCAATATGGAAATGGGAGCCCAGTTGACAAGGGATGACTTGAGGGGCTGGGACTGCTGAGGTGATTAAGGTAAACAGGAATCTAAGCCATGATGAGAACAGTCCTAATGGCATGTTAGTGCAAGGTTCAAGCCAAAGCACAGATATTTAGCTCAATAGCATTAGAGTGACCCCACCCTCTGGCTGCTCCCAATTGTATGGTAGTGGAGGGGCAGGCTTATAAGGAGCCCAAGCATCAGGAAAGCTCTTGCGTGATTATTGCCCCCACCAGCTCTCCCAGAAGTAAAGGATAATCCTAGCTCTGATGTATAGGAGCTTGAGGGGGAGGGAGAGGGGAAGCACCATATAAATCAGAGCCTGAGTCACAGACCTAATCAGGTCCACCTGATTCATGTCCGCCCTTCAGGAAAAGATTCTCAAACCATCAACAACACCCTCCCTCCAACCCAGGACAAGGTATAGGAAGGAGAAGAGGGGTCTGGTTGATCCTTTATTCACAAAACCTAGATGAATTGCAATGTTTTTTCTTTTTGAAATGCCTGGTGCAGAGTGTGCACTTCCATCAAAATAACACTATGGGTACAATTTTTGAGTAGCCAAGATGATAGTAGCCATAGCTGCATAAATCTGAATCTCCCAACTCATTCTCCAAAGAGCCAAATACAGAACAATAAAAAGAACAAATAAAACTACATGAAACCCATGCCCTCTGCATAACTAAAAGAGAATGCCCAAACTTCAAATTATCTGTAAGTAGAAAAATAAATACCAAATCGCAGGAAACTGTGTCCTATGCTCCTGCCATAAACTTGCACAGAGATAGAGTGGTCTGGAGAAAATGCATGGAAGAGAGAAGAGGAGAGCTGTTGGGAGGCCTATGATTGATCTGATAACCATGAGAAAGAGTAAGTCCACTTTTGTGCTAAAATAGTGGTAAAGAATCCTGGTAGATCAGAACAGTTACTATATATGAAAAAAAATTTTAAATGCACATGATTCAAGGTGACAGTATGTGAAAACCATTGCTTCTGGAGGTATAGAAGGTAAAAAAAGGAATGGAGAGGCACCCTTTGGAGCTTGGTGAAGAGAAAAAGAAGTAAAAGGACATTTTAGGGTCAAGTAAGGAAAAAGAGATCCAAAGCTGTGAAAACATGCAATCTTTAGCCTATAACACACACAAGAACCATCCATTAAGAAACTGTATATCACTGCAGAAGAGTGAACTTGAAATTTTATAAACCATTCAAAATCTTTGAAATGAATAGGTGAAAACAGAGTAAATATATACAAAACTATTATAAGAAAACAGAAAACAAGACCACTTCAGCTGATAAAAAGTGCCTCTCCTAAAAAGAACGACCCCAAAGCAGAAAAAAACTACAACACAAACTCCAAAGTGAATTAAATACGCACAGAGAAGCATTTGGGGATATGAAAAACCACCTTGAACCAGAAATCCAATAATTAAAAAAATAGAGGGGCCAGCCTGGTGGCGTAGTGGTTGGGTTCACGTGCTGTGCTTCAGCAGCCCGGGGTTTGTGGGTTTGGATCCCGGGCGTGGACCTGTGCGCTGCTCATTAAGCCATGCTGTGGTGGCATCCCATGTACATAATAGAGGAAGATGGGTACAGATGTTGGCTCGGGGCTAATCTTCCTCAGCAAAAAGAAGAAGATTGGCAACAGATGTTAGCTCATGGGCCAATCGGCCTCACAAAAAAAAAAAAAAAGAAATGGAAAAAAAACCCAGGAAGAAATGAAAAGAGAGTGAATTGAATCCAGGAAAGAAATAGAAGAAAAAGATAAAAATTATCACAGAAATGAAGAATAAATTGCAAAGATTCCAGTTTATTGAAAATAAAATCAAGTGAAAATTTAATGAGGCATTGAAAAAAGGCAGGAAAATAGATAATGAAAGATAATGAAAATGAGATACAAAATTAAAAGTAGTTAGGGTCAGCGAAAAGTGGCTGAAATGAAAGACAAAGAAGAAACAATACACAAATAATGGAAGTCCCTAAAGAAGATAAACAAAACAACAGAACAGAACTAATATTTTAAACTATAATCCAAAAATTTTTGGAATATGAAAGAAGATATAAATCTATATACTGAAAGGATCCATCAGTTGCATAAGGAAATCAAACCAGATCTATCAACTCCAAGACATGTGCAAGGAACACTATTGGTCTTCTTTATCCTCAAAGTTAAGAACAAGTACCCAAGCCTCCAAGCTAAAAGGATCAAGAAACTACAAGGACGAGAGAGTTAAACTGGCACCAGACTGCTTAAAAACAACATGCAAGAAAGGCAACAGTGGAATAGCATTTTTTAAAAAGTCAAGAAAAAAGTGTGTGAATCAAGGATATTCAGTGAGCCTGTCTTTCTTTTTTTTTTTTTTTTTAAAGATTTTATTTATTTATTTTTCCCCCAAAGCCCCAGTACATAGTTGTCTGTCATAGCTGCACATCCTTCTAGTTGCTGTATGTGGGACGCAGCCTCAGCATGGCTGGAGGAGTGGTGCCTCGGTGCGCACCCAGGATCCGAACCCGGGCCGCCGGCAGCGGAGCGCACGCACTTAACCGCTAAGCCACGGGGCCGGCCCAAGCCTGTCTTTCAAGTATCAAGGCAAGAGAAAATGAGTTTTAAACATGAAAAGTTCAGGGAATTTTATATACATTAGCCCTTCTTGAAGAATCTTTGAAAAGGTGATTTCCATTCAACCAAGTGGCCAAACTTCATCAAAAGGACCAATGGTGACCATTTACTATATTGTAGGTCTAAAACTAAACAAAGGTGAGAACAAAGCTCAAAGAATAATGTTAGATGTAATGTGTAATAGGTTCTTACAAAGTAGAAATAACGCAGGTAACAATGGGAGAAGGGAGAGAGAAAGAGGAAAGCAGAATAAGTCCATTGATTGTGATACAGGCAATAGATGGTGGTAAAGGATAATATTAAAACTGACAAGATAATAAAACGGTAAGTAAGAAAGAGAGAACTAAGGGCTCTACAAAAGGTATAAATAGAAAGATAACCACTAGAATAACACTATAAACTTTCCTAAATAAAAAAAGAAATTTTAAAAATTAAAAGAGCAAAGAAAATGCATCATATACAACAGAAACATAAAATTATAACAATATTAATATCATTATTATTATATAAAATAATTTTAACATAAAATACTATGATGGTGTGTCTTGACATGAGTACAGCCACGTTTGGCTGTTCCATTCACTTACAGCCACCAGCACACAAAGAAATATAAAGCTGCTTTCTGTGTGGTGGGAACTGGCCTTTTTCCTGGGAACTGGCCTTTCTACCATGGAGATAGTTGCAATTTGTAACATTTCAAGGCTCTTTGGGCGTCGTAGGTTGGGGCAGACTGGCCATCTGTGTCGGTCTGGGACAATAACCAGGGAAAACAATGCACGTACACAACTGCCAGGCTGGGACAATAGCCAGGAGGCTCAGTTCACGTACGCCACTGACATCCATTTGTGCGTGGGAACACTAAATGCTTGCTCTGTAAACTCTGTAACAGCTTGCTCTGGAAACTACTGATGCTATATAAACTGCTGGAAATTGAGACCTGGTGAGAGTCTCACCTGTGGAGGGAATGCCCTGCCCAGGGTCTCTGATGGTCGGATTCCTGCCCAGCCATGTCAATTGAAGGGACTCTCCCTGGCAGTGGGGCGTGGATGTTGTGAGTAACCGATCTGATGTGTTCTCTTTTTGGTCAACCCGGTGTTTCTCTTTCCAGTTGATTTGTGTCATTTCCCTTCAGTCGATTTGGGTGTTTCCCTTTCTGGTTGATCTGATGTTTTTGCCTCTCATTATTTGACCTATTCGAATCTGCTGCTATCTCAGTCGATCTGGTGTTTCCCTTTCCGATCGAGCTGGTGTTTTTCCCTCTTATTATTTGACCTATTCGGATCTGTTTGCAGACTATCACCTTTACTCTCCTCTATATAATAAAATATACCTTCAGTCCATTTGTTTGGAGTGGAAAGTTTCTGTTACGTCTCTGATCAAATCCCCCGAACCTCTCATTGATATGTCATATCAATGAATATGAATAGGTTTAATTTATATATTAAAAGAAAAAATTTTCAATTTGATTCACAAAGCCACTGAAAATAAGAGACATGCCTAAATCAAAATGACTCAGAAAGTCAAAAACTAAAGGAATGGGCATGGTATACTAGGCAGCTGGAAACAATGAGAAGGCAGAGGTTGTGATCCTGACTATCAAAGTAGCATTTAAACCAAAATGCATTAAATGAGACAAAGAAGGACATGTTGTAATGCCACAATTCATAATGAATTATTATAACAGTTGAATGAATTATTATAACAGTTATGAATTCTATTTACCAAATAACTCAGCAACACATTTATAAAGCAAAAATCACAGAACATGCAAAGAAACATTGGTAGAAATACACTAGTAGTAAGAAACTTCAATATGCCACTTTCAATACAAACAAACCAAGTGAACAAAAAATAAGGAAAGAAATGTAGATGTAAATAGTATAATCAAATAACGTAGATCTTATGGACATATTTACTTTATACCCTGAAATATTACTATTGTAATAGTAACAAAGAAAATAAAATGTTTAAGCATAAAATTATCAAGAAATGTGCAAACCTTATCCGAGGAAAACTTTAAAGTACTGCTGAAAGATAGAAAAATGGACTTGAACAAATGGAAAGATATTCCATATCTTCATAAAGATACATTTTCTCTAAGTTAATTTATATATTTAGCAAATACCAATAAAAATACCAACAAGATGTTTATGGAGCTAAAGTTGATATTAAAATTCATATTGAAAAATAGCCAGGAAAACACTGAAAAAGAAAAGTTTATGAGAGGAGACTAGCCCCACCAGTCATTAAAATACACTATAAATCTGGTTTGTTTCTCTACTCATGGTACTGGTGCATGAATAGACCAGTGGAAAAAAATGGAAAGTCCTAGAAATAGATCCAAATACACATGGAAATTTAGTATGTGATAAATATGGTATCTCAAGTCACTTGGGAAAAGATAGACATTTTAATAAATATTGGTAGGACAACTGGTTTGCTATTTGGAGAAAGGTAAAATTAGAATAATTTCACAAACTATAATCAAGAATAAACTCCAAATGGACCAGAGACATAAATGTCAAAGATGAAACCATGTAAGTACTAGAAGAAACCATGTGTGATTTTCTCTGTAACCTGGATGTAGGAAAAGACTTTCTAACTATGATTCAAAATTCAGATGCAATAAAAAATAAAATTGATAAATTTGACTATGTTTAAAAAAACATTTGAACAGTAAAAAATAAACAAATACAAGAGACAAATTACTAATTAGGGGACAATTTACACACACACACATACACACATATAAATACACATATTTCTCAAAAACACGAAAAAATATTCAAATCTACTCATTTTAAGTGAAATGCAAATTAATCTACCCTGATGATACACCTCCAACAGTATGAAAATTCTCTGCACAAAGTTAGTCATTGTAGTATTGTTTGTAATTGCAAAATATCTCAAAAAAACCTAAATTCCTATACATAGGAAAGTGTGTGAATAAACTGTGGTACATCTATATAGTGGATTACTATGAAGCTGTAAAAAATAATGAGGTCGTATTCTGCAAACTAATGTAGAGTGATTTCTAGGATTTTTTTTAAGAGAAAATGACAAAATGCAAGAGTTTTTATAGTATGTCAGTTTAAGAATGGGAAATGAGAAAATATACACATATCTAATCATTTGTGCAAATCAAAACACAGGAAGCATAAATAAGAAACTATTAAGATTAGTTACCTATAAGAGGTAAGTGGAATTGGGTGGTATTGTTGGCTGACTAATGACCACCAAAAATATCCGGGTCCTAATCCCTGGAAACTGTGTATGTTACCTGATATGGAAAAAAAGGTCTTTGTAGATGTCATTAAATTAAGTATCTTGAGATGGAGCGATTATCTGGGATTATCAGGGTGGGTACTAAATATAATCACAAGTATGCTTATAAGAGGCAGGCAGAGGGAGATTTGCCTACAGGCAGAAGAGAAGGCCATGTGATGGAAACAGAGGGAAGCAGAATCAGAAGATGCTGTGCAGCTAGATTTGAAAATGAAGGAAGCGGCCATGATTCCAGGGTTGTAAGGACTGCAGCCCCAGAGACTAGAAAAGGCAAGGAAACAGATTCTCCCCTAGAGCCTCCAAGGGAGCGTGCCCCTGCTGACACCTAGATTTTAACCCCATAAGACTCATTTCAGACTTCTGGCCTCTAGAACTATCAGAGAATAGATTTCTGTTGTTTTAAACTACTAAGTTTGTGGTAATTTGTTACAGCAGCAATAGAAAACTAACACAGGTGGTAAGGAATTAGAGTGAGAAAGGGATTGGAGAAAGGAAGAGAGGAATGACACTTTTGAATACACCTTTTTATGAAGTTCTGACTTTTGAAATTAATGTCTCACATACTAAAATACATATATGAGTATAAACATTCATACATATAAAGATAGGGAAATGTTCTAAAATTATATACAAACAGACAGAAGTAAACCGAACCATAATTCAAATGAATAACAAAGTCACACTGAAGAGAGAGGAGAAAATTAATGAATCCAAGTAACTTTAGATCATAGTATTTAACTACACAGCCTTAAGCTAAAGATTAAAAAAAGAACAGCAAACAAACATTCAACTCTAGTTAGTTTTCATAGAGGTATGGATTAGCAATTCTGCAGTTACTTCTTGTGTATGCTAGGACTGAGCAGAAAGTAAATATATTGTAGATAATAGGAACCAGATTTCTCATTATTGGAGAAGTAGTTACATTGAAAAAGAAAACGCTAGAATTAATCCTATGGCTTTTATTTGGAATTGGACGTATCAGTGTAAATGCATGAGTTTTAAGATAGATAGATGATGGGTAGATTAGATACATACATACATACATGGATGATAGATAGAAACATAGATGTGTTTGTATACATGTATATATACATAAATGTACATAGATTTTCAAGTTCTGTCCCCTGAGAGAGCCTAGAACTAATGACACCCTAGTAGCAATGGGCACACTGAGTCCCCAGATCTTGGTTCTAAATCCATTCTCCCCCATTCTCCAGTAAAAGGAACCAGGGCCTCCTGGTGAAATGGCTGATTGACTGATTCCAGGGCTGGGGCTGAGAAAGTACAAAATGAGCCAGAAATATCCTGCTGTTCCAGTAAGGAAGTGTTCAATCAATAGTGAGGATTGGGGCTGGGTGGGTGGTGTAGCAGTTAAGTTCGCACGTTCTGCTTTGGTGGCACAGGGTTCGCCAGTTTGGATCCTGGGTGCAGACCTACTCGCCACTCATCAAGCCATGCTGAGGCGGTGTCCTACATAGAAGAGCTACAACTCTACAACTATGATATACAACTATGTACTGGAGCTTTGGGGAGAAAAAAGAAAAAGGGGAAGATTGGCAACAGATGTCAGTGCAGGGCCAATCTTCCTCGGGAAAAAAAAAAAACAGCACTACCAAAGGGACACAGAATCATCTTGAAGGGACTACCACTGGCCAAATATGGGACAATTTGCTCATCAAAATTAATTATGAGAGTAATATATTAGAATCTATTGAATAAAATGAGTCTATGATTCCATACTGAAATAGGTAGGTACATATAGATAGATAGAGAGATAGAGAGATAGAGAGATAGATAGATAAACTAAATACAAAGAAAATAATAGTAATTCTACGGTGGAGAAACCTGGCACACATCACCTCAACCAAGTGACCAGTAACGGTACAAACCAACATCATGTGCTCCTGATAGGATGTACTGAGAAGAACTCAACATCACTTCCATAGCACTCTTGCCCAGAATGAAAACCTGAATTTAATCCTGAGGAAACACCAGACAATCCCAAATAGAGGGGCAATGTAACTTAGTTGGCCTATACTCTTTATTAACGCCAAGATCAGAAAAGACAAAAAAAAAAAAAACTTTGTAACTTTTCCAGATTAAAGGAGTCTATAGAATCTGAAATTGTCAAAATAAAAAGTATTATAATAAAAACATAAATAAATTTATTTAAAAATAAAAAGCAAAAAATGTAAATACAATTTTATATGGGGGCTAAGTACGGTTTACATAGGCTGTCTGGAAATTATTCTAGCAAGTCCAGAAGCCTTTCTGCAAGCCGATATATATATTCTGCATAGCCCTGATTATGTCCCATTTCTCCTCAAAAACTTACCTCTACCCTCATTGCCAAAAAACTTCCCATCCTTCCTTTTTTAACTAGTCCTCTATATTTACATTGCACCTGAACTGAACCACTCATTAGAAAATTTACCCATTTTTTTCTATTTTGTTGCCTTTATCCTGCCACTCTCTCAAAATAAAATGCCTCTTTTCACACACTCCAGTCCTTATCTGGTGGAACCCTACTCATCCTTCAAGACCCTTGTATTAGTTTCCTGCAGCTACTGTAATAGAGTCCCACAAACTGGGTAGCTTAAAACAACGGAAATGTATTGTCTCACAGTTCTGGTGGCCGCAAGTCCAAAATAGAGTTGTCAGCATGGCTGCATTCCCTTGGAAGGCTCTGGAGGAGTCTGTTCCTTGCCTTTTGCAGCTTCTGGTGACTGTTTGCATTCCTGAACCTGTGACTGCCTCTCTCTCTGCTCCATCTTCGTGGTGTCGTCTTCTCTTAGTGTGTGTCTGTATGTCAAATTTCTCTCTGCCTCTCTCTTACGAGGACACCTGTGATGATACTTAGGGCTCACATGGATAATCCAGGATAATCTCCTCATCTCAAAATCCTTAACTTAAATTTTCAAAGACCTTTTTTCCAAATAAGGTAATATCCATGCTCTTGTCACATAAGGTAATATTAGCAAGTTCCAGGCATTAGGAAGTAAATACGAGGGGACATTTTTTCAGCCTACCGCAAGTTCACATGAACTGTCCTCTATGTCGGCTTCCCAAATCTACATCCATATAGGAATCACTAGCTCCTCTGCTACTGTCGAGGCAATGAATGTGGACCACCTTGTATTGTTATCAATATATATGTCAGGTCTACTGGTCTCTAAATTCTTCGACAGCATGAGCTTTCCATCATTGTACCCCCATAGGACCTAGCACCTATTAGTTGTTTATCCTTTTTTCTAAATAATTTCTACCACTCTATTTATGGGTCATTCCTTAACACATAAAAAAATAGCAAATGTGATCTTAAGAAAACCACCTATGTCACCTACCTTAATAAAATTAAGATGATGGAGAAGATAACGTGATATTTTGTGAATTTAAATTACCAGTTGTCCTTTTTTTTTGAGAAAAGTACTTCATGTTTGCTTTAAAGGTGAACATAGCAAAGTTTTCTACAACCAACTGTTGTGATAAATATTTAGATACTTCCAGGTTCCTGTCTTAGCTGAGAAAAATGTGATTTGATGAGCCTATTTGTGTTTATTTATATTCACTGTCTAAATTTTTACTTTGTGAGGAATCTGCAATCTAGTGTATTTATCTTTTCCTGCTCAGATTTTGCAAAGCTTAGTCAGCAGGCAACCCAGTTTGAAACCAGTGCTTTTATTTCTTTCTGTGACTTACTGAATATTAAGAGGCCATAACTTGGTGTACTGGTTGACATAATAACAGCTGAGAGTTTTAGGCACAAACTATTTCCTCTCATTCTGTTAGAGAAACTGTTTACAGGAGATAAGGAAGCTTTGGTCCATATCTAAATAATGTCTCTGACCTTAGTTTTTACTAACTTAAATGAAAGTATCAAAAATTTTTAAACACAGAGATAGCTTTTTTTTAAGGAAGCAAATGTTTTAAATAAAATGATAGATAATAGTCCTACATTTATATGAATTTGAAAGCTTACAAAGCATTTTCATTTTCAAACTCATCTATGTCTACAACATCTGGTCTTTCATCTCTTCTTCCTCAGAGGTAGAGGTGGCCCTTCAGCCCACGGCTTAGCCCTCCTTCCAATCTCCACATCCACGGAACTCTGCTCCACCACTGCCCACATCTTTCCTATGTCATCCACTCTCTCTCTAACAACTCCTTCCTCCAACCTATAAAAAGAACACAAACTCTCCACTCTGGATTCCCCTGTAGCTATTGTCGCTTCTCTTTTTATCCTCAAAGAATTGTCTGCTCTCATCTCTGCACCCTCTCTGCCGTGAAGTGAATGACTTCCTAACTGTTAACCCCCCGGGCTGTTCTCGCTCACACCTATCTGCTGTGTAAGACAAAGTTGGCTGTTCCTCTTTGAAATGAGCTCCTCCCCTGGCCTCCATGGGGCCTGTGTCTCCTCCTACCCCTCACTGCCTCTCTTGCTGCCCTTTCATCTTTCCTTCCTCCATCGATGTTCACCAGGGTTCTACCCTCTACTCTCCTTGTGCTTGTACACACTCCCCTCCATAACTTAGTCCACTCCAGTGATTTCTATTACTGTTCATTGCTGAGTCCCAAATCCAGACGTGTCTTTTGAGCTTCATGTTTGTACATCTGTGTGCCTGCTGGACATTTCCACCTAGATATCCCAAAGGGACCTCAAACAGCAGATTCACTATTTTCCACAACTGCTATTCCTTTGAGTTTGCAGTGAGTATCAGAAGGGAGAAGGGTATACGATGAGGAAGCGTGTGGTCGAAGATCTCTTGGGACCCTCTCCAACAGTCAGGGGAATGTACATGTGGAGAGAACACTGGAGATGTGGGCTGTAGGGCCCTGCGCTGTTGGATGGTTCATGTAAATGTAAGTCCCTTGGTAAAGCTATTGAGCACAACAGCTGACCTTTCAAGCCCTCCCCAAGCCTCCAGTTTGTATGGTTTGGATTTTATCACTGGAAATCTTGAGTAAAGAAATGCTTGAAACTTTTTGGAATTTTCTGTGGAGGCACAGGGTAGAGTCTGGGAAGTAGACTCCACTCCAGTATCTCCCTAGTCTAGCCCGTGGACTGGTGTAGTGTAGGTGAACGAGCCGCAAAGACAGCTGCTGCTGGAGATTATCCAGCCAGACACACGCAGACTAAGACCCCTGATTATTTTATCCCTCCCCAGAGAAGCCTCCCCTCCACTCATACATATTCCTAGGTCAGAGAAAAGAAGGCTCAGTGCCCCTGATACGTAGCCCCTGCCCTTGCCTAAACCAGAGAAACAGTCTTGAATCACCTCAAGCCTCTACTTAATGGAAATGCATGGGAATGAATTGTTTGCTCGTCTGTCTTCTCCCTTAAGGGAAGAGGATTTGCCTCCTGCATCTTCACCACTAGCATAATGCCAAAAGGGACTCCCAAAAAATGTACAAAGAAGGAAAAGAGGAGGCTGGCAAGCAGGCAATTCACATGATAGATGCCATGCCTTGAAACCAAAGTGATAGATGACAAATCCCTTCTTCCACTATCTCAAAGAGGCCCAGGCCAGACTGCCTGGGTTCAAATCTCAGCTGTACCACTCACTAAACTTTGCAGAAGTTACTTAAATCTTGTGTGCCTCAGTTTCCTCAACCGTAAAAAGGAAATAACAGTATCTACCACATAGGATCATGGCGAGAATTTAAAAGGGTTGACACAGTGTCCAGGACACGGTAAGCACTGGACAAATGTTATCTGCTGCTGTTTTAACTATTACCTGTCCTTCCCCTGACACAGCAGGAAGTCTTTTCATTAAAGAAAATAGAAATAATGATTGTAGTAAAGTAGCACAAAGTACTGACACAAACCTTTGTCATTCTTTCATCTGCCCAGCTCAGAATGCCCTTCCTGAGTCTAGATGGGAGGCAGAGACGGCCTCTCACTAACAAGCTAAAAAACCTGGACACAGGCTAAACGTTCAGGACTCCCTTGCAGCTAGGGTTTGTAGCCTGTGATCCAGGCTTCGCCAATCAGACACAGCCAACCCAGGCCTAGCAACGGGAGCCAGTGAGGCCAAGCAGCAGGGATGGAGGCACTGCAGCACGGTCAAGCCCACTTTTCCCAGAGGCAGCACAATGGCGGTCCCAGCAGTCGCAAGAAGGGGCGCTGCTGGCTGTGCGGTGTCCTCATGGGCTGTGCTGGTAGCATGAGTGTGGCTGGGTGCTTGTCTGCTGCCCAGGCCCCTTTGTTCCTGCCTGTTTTCCAAGCCTGTATCTCTATCCTCTCCAGAAATGCTTTAAGTCACCCAATGTCCTTTTCTGTTTCTATCAGCCTAGGTTGGTTTTTCTTGGTGCAATTCAGCCTGCCTGACTGATACAGATTATCAGATCAGATGGATTAATAAAATGTAAGTACACTATTTCTCCTTTGTTTTATTGGTTTATTGATTTGAAGTGTGTCTTTTACTTGGCTCCTGTTCAGGGCTTGGATGATTTTTGTTTTAGTAACGTTGAGACGTTAAAGAGGATTTTTGTTGTTGTTTGGCAGTTAGTCTTCCTCTTCTCCCTCTCCCTCCTTCCCCTTTTTGGTGTGAGAAGTGCAGGTCAGGACAATCAAATTTTAATTGACTGGAGTCAAACCTTAGGTAAAGAAAATCAGGCAACTAACGAGTGTAAGAATAAAGGAAAATGGAGGCAGAGGAGCAAAATCAGTGCCTTGTACAGGAGAGTATCACAATAGAACCAGGAGCTCATTTAATTTAACTGGTTTATTTTATAGATAAGGAGCTTGTAACAAAGAACACACAGCTAATGTGTGCTCAGGGCACAGCTAACTGTGTCTTCACGCTCCTAGTTCAGGGCTCCTGCCTCTATCCATTATACCAAGAGGCAAATGATCGGAGAGCAAGCTAGGATTAGGTTAAATTCAGCTCAGCTAATTATATGTTTTAGGTTTATGGTTGTGTATGATAAGAACTTACATTTTCAAAAGCTTTTTACAATTTAAAAAGCGCTTGGTTCTTTAAATTCTCTGAGATAAGATAACCAGCACTTTTTTTAGAGGTGTTGGTATTCATGTCTTGATAAATTTTTTAACCTCTCTTATCTCTGAATTCCGTCTCCCTTTTCTATTTGTTTTAGTTTTGACACTGTGGCTACAAAATGAGTCAGGAAGAAAGTAATATTAATGTATCTGAATGAAAGGGTCTGTTGATGGAAACCATCATAAAAATATTTTGGATGTTGTTATTAAGGTCCATTTTACAAATGAGGAAACAGAAGCTTGGAGAGATTGATCGACTTGGCCAAGATTAAATAACCATTAAATGGCAGAGGCATGACACGGTTCACTTAAAAAAACATACAACATGTATTGAGCATTTAATGTGTCAGGCTGGGTAAACAAGATATGGTGCTAGTTAACCCCTAGATAACCAGAAATTTCTATAACCAGTATATTACATTATAAACCACTATTATTGAGGTTTTTACTGCACTATGAACTGTAATTTTAGCAGCTGGCTAATCAATAAATACTTTTCTACTTACACAAGATTCATGTAGTCAGATCTCTTTGGAGACCGATCTTGAAATATATTAAACTAAAAGGTTTAGCTCAAAATCACGTTTTCCATCACTTGTCTAGATTCTCTAAAGTAAAATGGAAAGTTGTCATTCTCGAACGTCCCCAAATGAACAAAAAATCGACGAGAATATGAAGTTGACTGCTTCACTGTATAATCAATTATTAAAACCTAGATTTAACAAGCTATTTTCATTTTCAGTCTAATGGCATACAAAAAGGAAATTTTATTCTGTATAGTTTCTCCAAATTCTTTGTATAGATTATGAAAGTCATTTGTGAAAGGAAACTAAGCTAACCGACTTGGAACATAAAGTGAATAATATATACGTATTTTTTTATGTAGTTGTGTGTAATGGAAAATGCCATTCTTGTATATTTAGCTAAAACAGACCACTAGTACAAGACCTAAATACTGATGAGATAACAGGATTTTCACCGAAACTTCATTGCTGCTTTTCCCTCAGAAAGTTAAAAGAAAAGCGGGGAGAGCTTTTAAGTGAAAACTAAATAACGGTGCCGGCATCACAATGCAAAGAATGCAAAGAATGCAAAGATGCAGAAGAAATGATAAGATGTGGGCAGGCAGTCTCACAGTAACGCCACAAACAACAAAAACTTTCCCACAGACTTCAGGTGGCTGTCAAGCCTTTTAGACCTCTGATTGATAAAGGCAGTTTTGTCAAAGGAGCGTTTTCTTTTTCACCAACGCATCAGGAGACAGCGCGCCCCCTTCGCCCAGGCTGGGTCGCCCCGGCCCTCCTGGCCACACCCCCTCCAGTCGCTCACAGCGAGGTCCCGCCCCTTCCGCTCCCACTTCCTGGTAACCGCGCTCCTTTGCGCCGCCTTCTGGGGACCCGATTGGCTGATGTGGTGACCGCTAACGGCTGAGGAGTTTAAACCCGAGTGTGGACCGCGGGCGCCGAGCTCAGGGAGCTGGGTGCTGGTCCTCTCACGCGGAGAAGGCGGTAAGTCGGTGACCTGTGACGTTGGGCGCGGCCGCCCGGTTTCTAGCGGGGTCTGGGCCTTTCCCGGGCCGAACCTCCCGGCGCTGCCCTCCCGGGTCTCCGGTCCGCCGAGCCCCGCCGGCCCGCGGCCCCGCCCACCCCCCGCCTCCGGTGGCCCGGAGCGCGGCCCCGGCCCCCGCGCCGAGGGCTCGCTGGGGGGTCCCTCGGTGGGTGTAAGTCAGATTTGAGCGCCCGGCTGGGGGCGGGGTGAGGGGGGCGAGCCGCCAGTTAGAAGGTCAGCTCCTTGAAGGAAGGGCTTTCTGTCTTGTGACTGCTCAGCTCCCTGCTTTTGGAACGGATTCTAGCTCATTGTGAGCGCTCAGTGAACGTCTGCTGAATGAACCTTAGAGACCGCCTTCCCAAGTTCTTGAAGGAGCCCTCGCCTTTGGAGCGCTCGTTAGAAGGGAGGCTGGCCGAAGGCGAAGGGGTGATGGAAGTCTGGGAAGAACTTAGAACTTGAACTGGGTCTTGATGTACAGGTAGGTTTTCTGTCGGGAATAGGGACGATTCGGGAGAGTTGGATGGGGAACTGAGGATGTCTGATTTAGAGATAGCTGCGATGCTGGCCATACAAGAGCTACAGAATACCAGTAAATAGGCAATGTTAGCGAGTGCTGACGGTGTGCGAGGGCCTGTACCAGGCACTGTACGTACATTGGCTCGTTTAGTCCCTACAGGTCGATGCCCTTATTTTCTATAATTTCATAAGTCTGGAAGTTGAGACTTGGAGATGTTAAGATCGCCTAGCTATGAAATGTTGGAACTGGGACTCCAATATAGTCCCAACCACTATTTATAATACTTCAGTCTCTATATGGCACATCACCCCGGAATGGTACTCCAGGGGCCTGGCTTTGGCTCATAAAGTCTTACTTGGTGAGGTTGTTATTGTGGAGGGTAACAGGGCAGTGTTCAGGAAGACTTTCTGACTTCTAACAAGAGCGTTTGTGTGAGTGACTGATAGTGCCATTTATTAATTCAGGGAACTAAGAACCAACTTACTGGGGAGGGCAGCTCAGCTGTGGTTTCCTAATTAGTAAAATGAGATTTGATCTCCCTGACAGGACTTTTTGGGAGATGGACTAGATTTCTATGGATCCCTTTCAGGTGTGTAAGATGCAACAGTTGGCATGGAGTTTCTGTGTGTGGCTGTGTTCTATTATCTATGGAATAGATGGTGATCTTCTTTGAGTTTACTTAAAGTGTCCTTTTGGCAAAACTTTTAGAAGAAGCATGGAACCTTAGTATGGGAAGCTTCCTAGTTCAACTTCTTCCCCATTGCAGAAATTTCTTCTAAAACCATCTTTCCATTATTTGCTTGACATTCACAACATCTGTTCAACACTTTCAAAGGAGATGCATTCCAATATTGGGCAGTTTTTACTGTTTGCAATTTCTTCTATTTATCCATAGGCATTTCTTCGACAGATGTTTATCCAGTAGCTGCTATGTGCCAGGCACTCTTCTAGGCACTGAGGGTGCAGCAGGAAACAAACTTGACAAAAATACATGCCCTCACAGAACTTAAATTTTAGTAGGAGAAGAAAGACAATAAATTAAGGAAATTTCGTAATTTTATGTTAGACATTGATAAGCCAATGTCAAAAAATAAAACAGGAAGTGAAACGGTGTCAGGTATGCAATTTTAAATAGTTTGGTCTGGGAAGGCTCACTAAGAAAGTGGCATTTGAGCAAAGACTTGAAGGAAGTGAGCAAACCCTGTGGTTATTTGAAGGAAGAGTTGATACAAAGGAAAAAAAGGAAGACAGAGATTCTGCAGTGGGAGGGAGCGTCCTGAGGTGGCCAGGTGGCTGGAGCTTAGTGAGCAAAAGGAAGAGTAGTGACAAGGTCAGAGAGGTACTGACAGGGAATTGGGGAAGGAGAGGGTGTCAAATTGGGTAGTACCTTCTAGGCCATTGTAAGGATTACTCTTGAGTGAGATGGAAAGCCACTGAGGGTTTTTAACAGAGGAGTAACATGAATTTACTTAAGTTTTACAAGGATAATTTTGGTTACTGGGTTGAGAATAGATACTAGGAGAGAAGGTGGGAGCAGGGACACCATTTAGGTAGCCATAGCAGTTGACGTACATGAGAGAGAACTGCCGCTGGATCAGAGTGGGAGCGGTAGAAATAGTGGTAAGTGGTCCATGTGGCTGTGTGGTGAAAGCTGGGCCAGCATGAATGATGATAGAGTGGGTATGAAATGTGGGAGAAAGAGGTTTCTGACCTGAGCACCTGGAAGGATGGAGTTGCCGTTAAGTGAGCTGAAGAGGAGCAGGTTTGGGTGGGGGGAGTTTAGAACCTGTTAAATTTGAGATGCATATTAGATGTCCAAGTTGGAGATGAGGAGTAGACAATTGGATGAGTAAGTTTGGAGTTGATTGAGGGTATAAATTTACAAGTTATCAGCATTTAGATTTAAAAGCCAGGACACTGGATGATACCCCCAGTGTATATGTAGATAGGCAAGAGATGAGGCCACACGTCTGAGATCTGGGGCACTCTAATGGTAGGAGATTAGAGAGCTGAAGAATAACCAGCAAAAGAGGTTTTGAAGAAGTGGTCAGTGAGGCGGGAGAAAACCCAGGAGAATATGGTGTTTTGGGAGCCAGCCGAAGAAGGTATTTCAAGGAGAGAATGATCTGATGTGAAATACTGCCCATAGGTCAAATAAAACAAGAACTGGGCCTTGACTACTGTATCTGATTTAGTAACATGGCAATTTAGTGACCTTAATGATCAATTTCCATACAGTAGTGGTGAGAGCAAAAACTTAATTGTCTTTGCAAATGCTTATGTACAAAAAAAATACATTATTTAAGTCATGATCGTTACTTTTTAGAATATATTTATCAGTTGTTGTTTTTTCTTTTATTCATCAATACTATGGTTTCTTTCTTTCTTTTTTCCCCCACTTCAGTGATGGAGTACCCAGTGATGGAAACTGGCTCACTTTTTCCTTCAGGAGTCAAGAGACATGGGAAAGACAAAAGAATTTCAAAGACTGCTAAGTTGAATGTTTCTCTTGCTTCCAAAATCAAAACAAAAATAATAAGTAAGTGCCATCAGTTTTAAAGAATACTCACCTTTTTACTTTCCCCTGGAGAAGTAATATAGTATTTGGTACTTTATCAAGTATAGAAACTGACTGAAATGACTATCTTGTTAAATGAGACTTTTTTCCCTGCTCAATCCTCCCTATTCCCCCAACTCCTATTAGTTGAGTGGTTATGGTGATTTACCTTCAGTAGTGACAGCTGAATTTTCAGGAGTGAGGCTGGGGTGGCCCAAGGCAGCTTCCTCATACACCGCAAAGAAAATACCCATGTGACATTTCTGGAAGAGAGCTAAAAGAAATGACAGATTGTTCTTCTAGCAATTGGATGATGCGTAATCTAGAGCTGGTTGGCCCAGTAGGGTGCCATAGTGGGTGATTTTATATCGCCAAAGCTCCTCAGGAGGGCACTGAGCACTTTGGAGATGGGGTTTCATGGATTCTGGAACTAGGATGTCAGAAGGGCAAAAAAAGGAAGTGGAAAAAACTCCATAACATAAATTTTCATTGCTTTTGAAAATTATCTCAAAGGTTCATCTCCGTCTTAGCAGGAGCCGTCTTAGCAGGAGCCGTCTTAGCAGGAGCCGGCAAGGTTTCTGGCTGATATAGCACCTGTGAAGGGTAATTGTGTGTGCTTTGTGATGTAGCCGAGCCTGCTGAGTGTCTTTAAATCATAATGTTGCTCCTACCCCAGCCTCCAGGGCTGTGGTAAATACTAGGCCACCTCCTGTAGCAGCTATTTCCTGTTCTCTTTGGCAGGACCATTGCACACCCACTGTTATGAAAGAATATACTGAGTTTGAGGAATGCAGCAGGAAGTCCTAAACTGTTTCTAGTCTGTTTCCATTTGCTATGTCAAAGGTGGCTATCTAAAACTACTTTCTGTGCCAAAGATAAAGTTTGTTTTTGGACCCTGTTTGTTAGATGCCCAAGCTTTCCCTGCATATTTAAAATATATTATTACTTTTATAAATGTGTTTTACATACACTGTACTTTTATTCAGTAAATATGTTATTGAATAGTGGCATGTAAATCAAGAAAAGATAATTACGCTAAGTGTACTAAGGGAACATACTGTATTCAAGGTGAGCTTTACCAAGGAAGTCACAATAAAATTTCTTTGCTAACGACAGGAAAGCATTTCTGATTTAAATTATATTTACATAGCGTTTGTAAAGAGAAGACGTCAAGTTTAGATTGCAGTAGATGCCTAAAAATAAAAGGTAGGGTATTTGGAGTGGAGGTCGAAGATCCCACAGGGTTTAGCTGATCTGTCCAACATTGTAGTAAGTATGCTCCCTTTCACTCAAGGTTTTGAAAAATGGACTTGAGGAGCATTAACTAATTTGTTCAATTCTGGAGCCACGGAAACTGGCTTTAAAATTTCCACAGATTGGCTACGCTAATTCCTATGGGAGATCTCAGTTCTGGCTGCGGGATCAGCTTCTCCATTCTACCTCCTAGTCAAAGGTAGGAAGGAAGGCAGGGCAATAGTATCAAGGTGTAGTTTTTGTGACTGATCTAATTACCCGGAATGCAGTGTCTCTACTGGAGTCCTCTTGTTCCCAACTCTGCAGTCACAAACATTCTGCATTTCTCACAACTCTTATTTTTCATCTTCTATCTAGATTTTATTTCTTCAGCTCCAAACTCTGGGTACATTTTTTTTCAAAACTACATCTATGGTGTCATTCTGTTCTTTTCCAACCTTTAGTTAAAAGTTATAAAGTGCAATTTTGTCTAAAATAGTTTTATAAAGGAATCTGAAATTTTATTAAGGTATAGGTTCAATATTAACTCTCCTAAAATCTTTTTACAGACAATTCTTCTATTTTCAAAATTTCTTTAAAGCACAACAACAGGGCATTAGCTCAGGCTCTTAGTAGAGAGAAAGAGAATTCTCGAAGAATTACAACTGAAATGATGCTGTTGCAAAAAGAAGTGGAGAAACTGAATTTCGAGAACACATTTCTTCGCCTAAAGCTAAATAATTTGGTATGGAAACCACATTATGTTTGAATTCTAAATTATAGCTAAAATCTTAACTATATTATTAAAGAAGCTCTAAAAATGTTTTTCAAATCTCTAATTATTGTAAAAAATTGTTGAAAGAGTGGACAGACTGTTACTGGGTAATAAAATCGGTGTCGTAAGTCTGCATTCTAGATGTGTACTTGTGACTCTGCAAACTAGTATAATACCTTGATCAACATCTGATTGCTTGTCATAAGCAAAACTTGGGCATTAGTACATTTTAAGAAGATGGGCATAGTTCCCCCAGTGAATTTAAAGGAGAGAGTTCCCAGAGTGTTGGTATTCTCCTTGATCCCATCATTTCACTGGCTACAGCCAAATAGAATGAAGATTATAGTTGTTGCATTTCCTTTCAACTTCCAACTCTGTCCACAGAAAGGCAGTAAAAGCCAATGATTACCCAGGCTGCAACTATAGATGTAACTCTAAAATGAGTGAAAATGAATTTAAAATGGAAAAATGACCTACTAGAAGGTTTAAATTCCTGGGGCTGACGAACTATGTTCACTTGCTATGTGATCTATTATTATGAGCGGATAGAAAAATGTTTGTAGGAAAATTTACAATTGATCACTCAAAAGCATTCAGAACGTGTGTGTGTATGTGTATGTGTATATATGGCTGTTTGGACTATACAGTATAGTACCTTCTTAGCTCAGTGTGATCTTAATTTTTAGCTCAATGTGATCTTGGTTATTTTCTAAGTCTTCTCAACTGATGGTATTCATAAAGGTATGGTGTAATAAACTCCATATCTTAATTGATTAAAAGGAATCTATTTTACATATACAGAATAAGAAGCTTATAGAAATAGAAGCACTCATGAACAATAACTTGATAACTGCAATTGAAATGAGCACTCTTTCTGAGGTAAGTAGAATTTATATGTAAGCAGAGTAATTTTTTAGCGTTACTGAGGATAATTGAGATTAAATAACATCAGAGTTAGAGATTCATATCTTAAACTTTGTGCAAAGGAATGACGATAATATCAGTTTTAACTGGCTAACAGCATGTTATTTGGTATAATCCATTGTTGAAATTATTATATAAAAATTAGATTTTGATTAAAACAGGATTAGACTGCTCAGTGGAATGTAATGGCCCCTAAATAGATTAAAAAACATAAAAGATATGAGTAGAAAGTTAGTATTTCAAACTAGGAAAGAATTTTTAGTATTAAAAAAAAAGATAGACACGAAAAACTATTTGGGGAAAAATACAGTCAGATCCTACTTTATACCATTCTCTAAAATAAATTCTAGATGGATTTAAATGTAAAAAAGGAAATCATATAAAATGAGAAGAAAATACAAATGAATTCCCATTAGGAAAGAGAGGCCGTTCTATACCTGGAAACAAAGAAACCATAAAGGAAGCTCTTGGTGGATTTTCTCAGGAAAAAAATTTTTGGAAGGCTAAAAATCAAAGGTAAATGGCAGACTAGGAAAATTAAACATGTGTCAGACAAAGCATTAATATTAGTAGTTAAAGTGCTCTTATAATCTTGCACGAGGAAAATAAAATCAGTAGAAAAATCAGGAATGAAGAAGGACCAAATATTAATGAAATTAACTCAAGTGTCTTAAGAGGAGAAATAATTGTTGTGAAGGAATGACTAATGAGAAGGAAAATATACGTAATAGATAAACTGAAAAAAGTTAATGAAGTCCCAATTTTACCTAAATTTCTTGATAGATTCTGGAGACAGTTTAGTGCTTCAGAGAGTAGCTTTGAAGTGGGATTGCCTATGTTTAGATCCCAACTCGGCTACTTCCTGGTTCTGTGACTTTGGCCTTGAACTCTTTGAACCTTAATGTCCTCATCTGCATGGTGTGGATAATGGTAGTGTATCTACAGAGTTACTGTAAGAGTTAACTGGCTAGTATGTGTCCTGGAAATAGGAAGAATGTGGTAAATGCTAGCTAGCATATTTTTTGTTGTATATGTATTTTCCTGTGTTTTTTAAATTCTCTGCAAATCTCTTTTTTAAAAAACTTTTTAAATTCATTTATAAGGCTCTTAAATGCATAGTCTTTGTGGTAAGAAGATATGAACTCTTGCAACCTGTGTGGTCAATGTTTAGCTCCTTTGTCATAATTTTTATAAAAGCTAGCCGAAGAATAGGTACTTTATGGTCTCACTTAATCCACATTTGGCTGAAGAGAGGATTTGTGTAAATGTCCCTGTGGAATAGTGTTCACATCGGGTGTAGCTACTAGCGTTATAAATGTGAGACCTAGGATAACCAGTGAGCAGAGGTGGACCTTACGCATTTATCACCCTCTAAGGAGAAGAGATGCTTTTCACTGGGTGGCTGGGTGCGGGGAGTCCAGGAGGGTGCTCTGTTTTGCTGGTCAGCTTACAAGGCAGAATTGAATTGCCCTGAATAAATTAGTAAGACTAGAAACAGGTATAGCAGTGGGGAGTGTAGAGTCAGTATAGGAATTAACTTGGAGAGTAAGAGAAAGAAGCTAATTGGCAGGATGTAGAAAGGAGGAGAGTCATACCAGCCATAGCTCAAGGAACTTTGGAGAACAGATAGCCCAAAAAAACTGGCTGTTGTGAGTTATGTGATGTAAAGCTCCTTTCCTCTATTGGTTCTCTAAAAAATCTTTGGTAAAGTCAGCATTGTTCCCACATGTTTTTTTGTGTGGTTCTCTTTGGAGATCAGCATCTGGATTGAGGAAAAGTAAAAAACAGAGTAAATGGATGCAGAAGCTGGAGGATGAAGGGACATCATAAAACTTTGAAGTCCACTTTCTTGGACTTCTTATTTAACAGAATAACTTTTGCATACCAAGTTTCACAATTGCTTTTCTTTTTAATTGAGGGGGCGGGGGGTGGATAATATAGACACGTGGTTCTAATACTAGAACAGTATAAGGAAGTATAGAATGAGGTCTCACACATGCTTCTGTTCTGCCACCAGCTACTTTCCTCTCCATTCTCCTCTCTTCTCCCCACACCTCATGCAGGTAACTGCTCTTGTTTGTTTTACATATAAATATTTTCTTTCTTACACAAAAGATAACATACTGTACCAACTGCTCTATGGCTTACTTTTTTTATGTGACGTATCTTGAAGGAAGATCTCTCATATGATCACAGGGAATGCTTCCTCATTCTTCTTAGTGCTGCTGAGGACAGATCTAGAGTGGACTTCCAGGCCATTGAACTGGGCTCCTGTCGATGGACATTTGGCGTGTTTTGCTGGTGGCTTGATGTTGGTATACACTGCCTTTTCCTCTTGCATTATTAATGTTTTTCCTCCCTTGGCATTATTCCCATTAGGACGCAGAAATGTTATCTCCCATCTTAAAAAGAAAGAAAGAAGGAGAACAAAAATAAAACCTCTTGCTCCACTCACACCCCTCACCCCAGCTATGCTATCTCATTTTTCTCTCAGCTTTATAGGGCAACTCTTTGAGAGAACGGTTCCCAGTCTCCAGTTTCTCTGGAAACTGCACCCATTGGGTGTTCACCACCACCCTGTGAAAACCACTCTTCTGAAAATTGACCTCCACTGTTGCCAGAACTCCGGATATTTGTGGTCTTTATGTTGATCTTCGCGTGACTTAGGATACCACACTCTCCTGAGTTTCTTCCTAACTTTCTGACTGTTCCTTTTTGGTCTGTTTGCTGGTTCCTCTTTATTTTCCAGACTCCTAAATTTTGGGTACCCCAGGACTCAGTTCTTGGAACTCTCTCTTCTATCTAGGCTAGTTTCCTAAATGATTTCATCCAATCTTCTGATTTTCATTGCTGTTAAATACTGATGACTCCCAAATTTGCATCTCCAGCCTGGCCATCTCCTCTGAACTCCAGACTAGACATATCCAGCTACTTACTTGGCATTTCTATTTGGTTGTCTAAGGGGCATCACAAATTTCACAATTGCCACAAAACAGTTCCGTCTGGAGTCTTCATCTCAGGTAATTACAACTCTATTTTCCTATTTTTTTCTCACACCCCGTATCCGATCCTTTATTAAATTCTTTTGGTGCCGCCTTAAAAATCAGTCCAGAATTCTGTCACTTCTCACAACCCTCACGGTCACCACCCATATCTGAGCCACCGTGATCTCTTCTCTGAATTGTTGCAGTGGCATCCCAGCTGGGGCTTCTTGCTTCTGCTCTTGCCCCCTATATTCTCTTCTTAGCATGGCAGCCAGTGATCCCGTTGAAAGGTTAGTCTCTGCTTAAAACCCTCCAGTGGCTTCCCATCACGTCTACTGCCTGGTGTTATCTGAACCTGAAACTCTGCTCTGTCTCTCCCCTCATCTGCTACTCGCCCTCCTGCTCTTGAACATCTTCTGTGCACAGGCCTCCTCCCACTCCCTCACACACAGACACGCTGCCCCCTCAGGGCCTTTGGACTCATTCTTCCTTCATGTGGCCAGTTCCCTGACTTCCTTCAAAGCGTCACTCAGAAGTCACTTCAGTGAAGCCTTCCCTGGCAACCCTGTATAAACCTGGATCCTTCCCCTCCCCTGCCGAAGGATTCGTGTTCTGCTTCCCTGCTGTAATTGTTCTTAGCACTTGACACTATATAACGTATAATTTTACTTGTTAATGGTTCATCCTCCCAGAATGTAATCTTCCTGAGTACAGGACTTTTGTCTATACCACAGCAATGTCTGGAACATAGTAGACGGGATAAATACTCTTAATACTTTGAATGGTGTTTCCTCCATTAAGAATGATGCTTGTGGTTTTTTTTTTAAGGATAAGGTACATATTTATCCTGTAATACTTCTTTTATTGAGCTTTTTGAATAAAAATAATGATAAATAGTGTAAAATATGTTTTTAGCACCTAGGGTGATGATCATGTGGTCTTTCCTTTTAGGTATGTTAATATGATGACTTTAAATTAGTAGCTTTCCTAATTTTGCATTTCTAAGATAAACCTCAGAAATGACTTGTTATTCTTTTAATGTGCTACTGAATTGTTTTGGCCAATATTTTGTTCGGGAATTTTTTATTGTTATTCATAAGTGAGGTTTCTTTGAAGTTTTCTTTTTGTATAGTCTTTAGGCATTGATAAAAACTTTATGTATATTAAACTCATAAAAAGAATTTGGGTGTTTTCCTTTCCCTATGCTCTGGAAGAATGATATAGTGTTAGAATTATTTTTTCTTTAAGGTTTGGTAGAATTCTTCTGTGAAACCATCTGGACCTGCGTCTGTGTTGGTGGGAATGGTAGCTCTTTGTTAACTTTATTTCTTCTGTGTGTATTGGTTTGCTTAGGAAAATTTCTTTCTCTCTTTCGTGGTCAGTTTTATTAAATTTTATTTCCTTAGAAAATTATCTGTCTCATCTGTGTTTTCAAACAGATTTGCATAGAGTTGACCCAGATTGTTTGTTATTCTTTAAATTTTGTCTGTGTTGTATATTCCCCCAGTAGACTAATTTCATGTATTTTGGCTTTTCTCTTTTTGTTTTTTTTTGCCCCCACTAGGTTGTTGTTATTTTTCTATATTTTTTGTTCTTTTAAAGCATCGTCTTTTTTATTTAATTTTGAGTTACACTATTTTGGTGTTTCAAACTTATTAATTTTGCTTTTCTCTTTGGTAGGAAGTCCTTTCTTGTGCTTTTCTGTGTTTTATTTTATTGTTACTTCTAACTTTGAGCCAGATACATATTTATTTTTTATTCGTTCTTAACTCTGTAGGTGAGGTGTCATTTCTCTCTCAATGCTCTCAAGACTTTTGTCTTTGTCTTTAGTTTTGAGAAATTTGGCTACGATGTGTCTAGGCATGGATTTCTTTGGGTTTATCCTTTTTGAAGTTCACTCAGCTTGAATATGTAGGTTGATTTCTTTTGCCAGGTTTGGGGCATTTTCTCCCATTATTTCCCCCAAACTTTTTCAGCCCTGTTCTCCTTCTTCTCTCCTTCTGGGACTCTGATGACATGAATGGTGTATCTTTGTTATAGTCCCACAAATCCCTGGCCCACTCGTAATTTTTTTCAGTCTCTTCTCTCTCGCTTAGATGCGAGCTTTATCGCTCTGTCTTCAAGTTCACAGATTCTTTTCCCTCTGTCCTCTCCATTTTGCTGTTGAGTTCATTGAGTTTTTAATTTATTTTGCTTATTGTATTTTTCAGTTCTAAGTTTCCATTTGGTTCTTCTTTACATCTATTTCTTTGCTGCGACTTTCTGTTTTTTCATTTGTTTTAAGCATGTTAGTAATTGCTTATTGAATCATTTTTATGATCGTTGCTTTAAAATCCTTGTTAGAGAATTCCAGCGTCTGTGTCCTCTTGGTGTTGGTGGTTGTTGATTGTCTTTTCACATCGAAATTTAGATTTTCCTAATTGTTGATGTGATGAGTTGTTTTTGATTAAATCTTAGACTTCTGGGGATTTTATTCTGAGACTCTGGATCTTATTTAAACCTTCTCTTTTAGCAGGCTTCCTCTGACACCATGTGGTGGTAAAGGGAAGAGCCACCTACAGCCAAGTGAGGGGTCAAAGTTTAAGTTCCCCACTCAGCCTCTGTTACACCCTGGGGCTGAGAGGTGTCTCCTAACTGATGGGTGGGGCTGGGAGTTCAAGCTGACACCACTCTGGCTGGGACAGGAGTGGTGCCTCATTACTTTTACGGCCTCCAGGGACACAAGGATGAGGGGAGTAATGAAGCAGGGGGAGGTTACTACCACTGAAGAGTGGTGAAAATCCTGGCTCTCTACTGGACATCGTATGTCACCACCTTAGAGGAGAGGGAGAGGGGCTCCTTGATATTAGCGAGTGAGGATGGAATCCAGAGTCCCCACGTGTTCTCCACTGACATTGCCGGGTTGGGGGATGCTGTCCCAGCTCTCCCCTTGGCCTTCTCTGATGGTACCCCTGGTTTGGAAGAGAGTTGCCTTGTTATAGCTTGGTGAGTGTGGAAGTCTAGGCTCTCCATTTGGCTTTGCACCTTTATCAAAAATTAGTTGACCACATATGTGTGGGTCTATTTCTGGACTCTCTTCTATTTCGTTGATCTATTTGTCTGCCTTTGTGCTAATACTATACTATTTCAATTACCATATCCCTCCAACTTTGTTCTTCCTTTTCAAAGTTGTTTTAGCTATTCTAGGTCCTTTGCATTTCCATATGAATTTTAAAATCAGTTTGTCAATTTGGCCATACCCCTGTTTGTATTGCAGGTTAGTGCTGTAATAGGAAAAGATGGTGGCATGTTGCCTAATTTTATGGTCTTTATTAAATAATTAAAATGTGTTCAGAAAATGTCAGAAAACTTAGAAAATACAGATAAGCAAAAATTTAAAAGATACATTAAAATCACCTAGACTTTGACTTCTAAAAGGTCATTTAAAAATATGTATTATGAGCAGCCGGCCCAGTGGCACAAGCCATTAAGTGCGCACACTCTGCTTCGGCGGCCCAGGGTTCGCAGGTTCGGATCCCAGGCACGCACCAACGCACCACTTGTCAAGTCATGCTGTGGCGGCGTCCCATATAAAGTAGAGGAAGATGGGCATGGATATTACCTCAGGGCCAATCTTCCCCAGCAAAAAAATAGGAGGATTGGCATTGGATGTTATCTGAGGGATGATCTTTCTCATACACACACACACAAAATATGTATTATGAAATCCAGTAGTGTATTATATAATATGTATGTAGACATGAGTGTGTTGCACATATATGTAGCGATATTGTATATGTGTGGGTATACACGTGTGTTTATTCCTATGCGTACAAGAAAGTTTAATAATATTAGTAGTGATTTTTAGTAGTGGTATAGTTAGTAGTGATTATCTTTAGATGGCATGATTAAGGATGAAGTATGTTTAACCTTATCATTGCATTGTTCTCATTCAACTATTGAAAGCTAATTAAAGAATTATTCTATTACTATTGGTGTTCTTGGTATTTCAATAAGAAGCATGATATAATGAGATTAGACATTTTGTTCCTTTTCATTTTCTTTGTTCTTTTCAAAAATAGTTCCATCAGAGTTCCTTTCTACTGCCAGCTAGCAAGAAGAAACGGGTTAGTAAACAGTGCAAGTTGATGCGTCTTCCGTTTGCAAGGTAATTGCTTCAAAACTTGGTTAAATGTTGACTTGCACACTTCTGCCTGAATTGGGCTTTAAATAGTTTTTATTTGGTCTGCTTCCTTTAAACACAGAAAACCATTTAAAAATAAATAATGAAATACTTGTTAACATTTTGCTGGTAAAAGTGATTGAACACATACGCTGATGGAATTCAGTTTTAAACTTTGAAATATTCTTCAGCTTTGCTATAGACTCTAGAGAAGAAGGAGGCACAAGTGGATCTTTCGTAATGCAGGTTTGAATTACAGTGGTTCAAAGTATTTAGGTCTTTTTTTTTTTTTTTTGTGGAAGATTGGCCCTGAGCTAACATCTCTTGCTAATCTTGCTCTTTTTTTCCGTTTTTCTCCCCAAAACCCCAGTAAATAGTTGTATGTCATAGTTGTATATCCTTCTAGTTGCTCTATGTGGGATGCCGCCTCAGCATGGCTTGAAGAGCAGTGTGTAGGTCCCCTCCGAGGATCCACACCGGCGAACCCTGGGCCACAGAAGAGGTGTCCCTGAACTTAACCACTACTCTGAGACCCGTATTTAGATTTTCATATGACACAGTCAGTCTGTGTGTGTTATGCGCTGTTTGCGTTTCATCACCCTGTAGTTGCCTCCTGAGGTGGGAATGAGATGGTTTGTGGTATTTGCTACAGGCTGTGTCTCCAGGCCTCCAAGTTCACTTACCCATCAATTCAGTGATCAGGTTCATCTGTAGGAGATGTAGTAGAACTCTTCAGTTCTTTTCTTTCTTTTCCCCCCGGGTCACCGCCGGCCTCACTGTTTTCTACTGGGGAAATCTGATAACTGTTTGTACCTTTATTATCTTGCATACTGCTCCAGACTTTAAAATGAACTTTCATCATTGCTTTCTCCTGACCCAAATTCCCATTTCTTGATTAATTTGGTTGTAAGTCATAGTAAACACCCTATTTCAAACCTGTCCTTTTAAAGACAGTCACTGAGGTCACAAAAGGTAAAATGACTTAATGAATTAATGTTATTGACCAAAATTCTCTTGTCTCTTTTAGACAATGTATTTCTTTTCTATAATTTATAGATTTAATGCTTTTATTCAAGTGGACAAGCAAATGCACTTATATATTGAAATGCCATCTGTACCATAGTAAAAAATTCTTATGTCTTAAATCTACTGTGTCACTTTGTATTCCTTCTAGTTTGTTGCATTGTTTTGCCTATTATGCTGCACTAGCACCACACTCCACCAGTACATTTTAACTGCTGTAGTTTTAAAATAGTACACTTTGTTGTCTTCTAATCTTTTACTTAGATCTTTTTCAAGAATATTTTGGCTGTCGTGCACGCATTGTTTCATACCAATGTCATACAAATCAAATGTCCACATGCCTTCCAAACAATTTTATTGTATTTTTTAAGTAAATTTTTGTTTGAAGTATAATATATGTATTAGAAAAGTGCTTTAGAGCATGGTGAATTTTCACAAAGAGAACACTGTTGTATAACGAATACCCAGATCAAGAAACAGAATATGACCGGGACCTCAGATACCACCTTGTGCCTCTTTCTAGTCTCTACTCACCACCCACCCAAAGATAAATATTATCCTGACTTCTAGGTTAATCTAATAGATTACTTAGTTTTGAACTTCATAGAATTATATTGTTTAGCATGTATGACTTTTGTCTCTGGCTTCTTTTGCTCAGCATTGTGTCTGTGAGATTCATTCCCATTGTCATATGTAGTTGTAGATCAGTCATTCTCATTGCTGCATAGTACTCCATTGTATGATTATACCACAATTATTCATCCCTCTGATGGTGAACATTTAGTTTTTTTTCTAGTTTTGGTCTATTACAAATAGTGCTGCCATGTATATGCCTTTTGATTAATGTATGTACACATTTCTGTTGAGTATATACCTAGGAGTAGAATTACTGGATTTACATATATTTGGCTCTAGGAGAAACTACCAAACAGTTTCCTAAAGGGGTTATACCAATTTACATTCCTAGCAGGAGTACATGAGAATTCCTGTTGTTCCATATCCTCAACAGCACTTGGTATTGTCTTTTTCATTTTAGACATCTTGGGGTGTGTGTAGTGGTATTACATTGAGGTTTTAATTTTAATTTCCCTGATGACTGATGAAATTAAGCATCTGCTTATATGTTTGTTTTCTTTCTATTGGGTTGTCTTATCAATTTTTTTATACATTTGCAGGAATTCTTTATGTATGTTGTGTGTAAGTTCTTTGTGTATTACAAATATCTTTTACTCTGTGGCTTGCCTGTTCACTCTGTTAATGGTGTTTTTAGGTAAACAAAAGTTCTGTATAAAATCCAATTTATATGTTTATATAATCTATCTATCTATCTATCTGTCTATCTATCTATCTGTCTATCTCCTACCCCTTATGGTTACTAGTTTCTGTGTCCCTTTAAGAAAATCTTTACTAAATGCAAGGTCATGAGGTGTTCTCCTGTGTTTTCTTTTAAAAGCTTTATTACTTTCCCTTTCACATTTCACATTCGCATTCTTCATTCTACTTGGAATTTTAGGTATAATGTGAGGAAAGGGTCCTCATTTTTCATTTGGAAATCCTATTGACCTTGCGCCATTTATTGAAAAGGCCATCCTTTCCCTGCCTCATTGTAGTGTCATCTGTATCATCAATCAAGTGACTGGCTGTGCATGGGTGTGTTTCTGAGCTCACTGTTCTCTTATATGAGTTTTTTTGTCACTACCACACTAAAAGACTAGGTCGGTGATAAGCCTTGATATTTGATAGTAAATCTCCTTTTTATTCATTTTTTTGTTCTTAAATATTATCTTGGCTATTCTTGGCCCTTTGCGTTTCCATGTGTATTTTAAGGTTTTTTTTTTTGTGAGGAATATCAGTCCTGAGCTAACATCTGCCAATCCTCTTCTTTTTGCTAAGGAAGACTGGCCCTGGGTTAACATCCATGCCCATCTTCCTTCACTTTATATGAGACACTGCCACAGCATGGCTTGACAAGTGGTGCGTCGGTGTGTGCCTGGGATCTGAACCGGCGAATCCCGGGCTGTCGCAGCAGAGTGCACACACTTAACTGCTTGTGCCACCAGGCCCGCCCCTCCATGTGAATTTTAGAATCAGCTTGTCAATTTACACAGACAGATGCACACACGCACACTGTCTCTCACTTCTGGAATTTTGATTGGGGTTACATGGAATATAGTTCAGTTTGGGGGAAATTGACATTTTGTAAAATTGAGAGTTCCATCCGTGAACATGGTATATCACTGTTTATTTAGATATTATGTGTGTTCTCTGAATGTTTTGTAGTTTTTTGAATAGAGTTCTTGCACATCTTAGATTTATTCCTACTTACTTGATATTTTTAGTGATACTCTGAATGTTGTTGGTTTTTAAATTTCACCTTCTTGGTGCTAGTATATAGAAATATAATTAAGTTTTTAATATTGACTTTGTTTCCAGTGACCTTGCTGTTAATTTTAATAGTATATCTGAGGTGGGGTTTTTTTCATTTTCTATGGATATAATTTTATTATATGTGAATAAGGACAGTTTTCTTCCTCCCTCGCTTCAGTTAAAAGACTTTTATTTTTTTCTTACCTTATTGCAGTGGCTACTTCTTGTTCAGTAATGAATAAAAGTAGTAGTAGTTGGCATTCTTATTGTGTTCCCATTATTTAATTTGTTTGCTCTTGGGTTTTTGTAGATTCTCCTTATCAGAATAATGGCTGTTGAATTTTATCAGATGCTTTTCCTGTCACTGTTGAAAAAATAGTACTTTTTTCTTTCTTTTTCTATTAATGTAATGAATTATAAAAATTGATTTTTAAAAAAATTTTTTTTTCCCCTAAAGCCTCAGTAGATAGTTGTATGTCATAGCTGCACATCCTTCTAGTTGCTGTATGTGAGACGCGGCCTCAGCATGGCCGGAGAAGCGGTGCGTCGGTGCATGCCCGGGATCCAAACCTGGGCCGCCAGCAGCGGAGCAAGTGCACCCAACCGCTAAGCCACGGGGCCGGCCCTAAAAATTGATTTTTGAATGTTAAACTGCCATTGCATTCCTACAGTGAACTGCTCCTGTTAATACATCCTTTTGATGTTTCACTCAATTCTATTTGCTAGTTTTTTAAACTATTTTTGAATGTATGTTAATAAAGAAGATGGTTTATAATTTTCCTTTCTTGTAATATATTTTATCAAATTTTGTTATTTATATTACGCTAGTAAATGAATTTATAAGTGCAGTTCTTTTTCTGTTTTCTGGAAGTATTTGTGTAAAATTATTCTTGTTTATTCTTTAAATGCTTGGGAGAAGTTTATGTGGGTCTGTGGTTTTCTTGTGGAAATGTTTTTGATAGCATACCATTTTAATAGATAGAAGAATATTAAGATTTTTTATTTTTTTGTCAGATTTGTCAACCTTTTAAAAGAATTTGTGTATTTCATCTAAAATATGAATTTGTTGGCATAGGGCTGTTCATAGTATCTCTATGTGTTTAATGTCTACAGGGTATGTAGTGATGTTCTCTTTTTTTTCCTCCATATTGGCTATTTGTGTTTTCTCACTTTTTTCTTGATTAATTTTGTTCTAAGGGTTTATCAGTTTTCTTTGTCTTGGCAGACATAATCATCTTTAGGGCTATGTTGATCTTTCTTTTTAGTATTTTTGTTTTCTATTACATTTATTCTTCTCATGTTTCTTTTCTTCCCTCTGTTTTGCTTTTCCTTTCTTTTCAATTTAAAATTTTTATTATTATTACCATTATTATTGGTTTCTTGAGATTGTTTAGATTATTGCTTTTCAGTCTTTCTTTTAAAAAATAAAGCTGTTTTCCTATAAGTACTGCTTTACCTTCATCCCACAATTTTTGGTATGCCATATCCTTATCATCAGTCAGTTCAAAATATTTGTTACTTTCTGTGTTGCTATACTTTTTGACCCATGGAGCACTTACAAGTATATTATTTAATTTCCAAGTAGCTGGGTATTTTTTTCTAATTACTTTTTATTGTCAGTTTCTACCTTAATTCCGTTATAGTTACAGAACATAGTTAAAATTATTTTAGGGTGTTGAAATTTATTGAGACCTGTATTAGAACACATCTTGGTCTAATTCAGTAAACATTTAGGATGCACATGAAAATAGTGTACACTTTGTGGTTGTTGAGTGCAGTATTCTATGTATGTCAGTTGTGTCTAATTTGTTGATTCTATTGCTCAAATCTTCTATAGCCTTCTTGCTTCTCTTGTCTGTTTATTCTATCAGCTGTTGAGAGGAGAGCATCAATCTACCACTATGACTATGGACTCATCTATTTCTCCTTTTAGTTTTGTCAGTTTTTGCTATATATATTTTAAAGTTGTTATGAGATGCATATAAATTTAGGATTGATTTCCTGCTGAATTGATTATTTTATCAATATGAAATATTTCTAGAAATGATTCCTGCTTTAAAGTGTACTTGTCTGATATACCATTTCCATGGTATATCTTTTTCTATAACTTTACTTTCAAACTTTCTCATATTTAAAATGCATATAGGTTCATCTTTTTTAGAAAATAAGTCCACTGTAACATCATAGAATATTTAATTTGTTTATGTTTAATGTAATTGCTGATATAGTTGGATTTATATCTGCCATCTGGTCATTTTCTATTTGGGCTACCTGTTTTATGTTCCTTTTTCTCTCCTGTCTTGATGTCTTTTGAAATCAAATATTTTTCATTACAGTAGTCTTCCCCTTTATCTGCAGGGGATCTGTTCCAAGACCCCCAGGGGATGCCTGAAACTGCAGATAGTATCAAACCCTTTTATACTATGTTTTTTTGTATATATACATACCTATGATAAAGTTTAATTTAGAAATTAGGCACAGTAAGAGATTAAAAGCAATGAATAATAATAAAATAGGACAAGTGTAACAATATACTGTAATAAAAGTTATTTGATTGTGGTCTCTGTCTCTCTCTCAAAATATCTTATTGTACTGTACTCATCCTTCTTGTGATGCCGTGAGATGGTACAATGCCGACGTGATGAGATGAAGTGAGGTGAATGATGGAGGCGTTGTGGACCTTGGTTGACTGCGGGTAATGAAAACCATGGAAAGCAAAACCGCGGATAAGAGGGGACTACTGTATTTGATTTTTCTTATCTATTAACTCGGTATCTTCTATTCTTTTATGATTACTCTGGTGATAGCAATATTCATCCTTGATTTATTACATTGTCATACAAAATATTACTTCAGCACTTCCTGAATAATGCCAGCACCTTGGAATGCTTCAATCCCACATTCCTGTGTTCTGCCTTTATATTTTTATGTATTTTCATTCAGCATATATTTTAGTTCCACAAATTGCTACTTTTCATTGTTTTGTGTAGTCAATATTCATGTATAATTACCTATGTATTTAACTTTTCTATTTTTTCATATTGCTTCCTGCAATTTTTTATTGTATTCTCATTCATAGTCTTATTTTTATTATTTCTTTCAGCTTTATTGAGGTAAAATTGACCATTAAGCTTCCTGCATTTCGATATTTCCTCCTGAGATAATTTTCCTTTTGCCTGAAGACATTCTTTATTATTTCTTTCAGTGCAAGTACTGGCAATGCATTTGCTCAGTTTTTGTTTTTTTGGAAACATACTTATTTCACCTTCATTTTTAAGAGTATGTTTACAGTTATACAATTGGAGGTTGGGAATTTTCTTTCAGTAATTTAAAAGTGCCGTTTCGTTGTCTTCTAGCTACTATCTTTTCTCTTGAAAAGTTTGCACTGTTTTTCCAAGTTTAAGAAGTTCCTTTTTATTCTGGTTTGCTGAGAGTTTTTGTAATGACTTTTTATTGAATTTTGTCAAATGTCTTTTCTGTATCTGTAGAGAATCATGACTTTTCTCCTTTAATATGATGACTTCAATTGATTTTCTAATGTTAAACCAACTTTGCATTCCTAGAATAAATTTCAGTTGGTCATGGTGTATTATTCTGTCTATATATTGATAGATTTGATTTGCTAATATTTTCTTAAAGATTTTTATACCTGTGTTCCTAAGAGGTATAATTTTCTTATAGGTTTTGGTAAGGGTTTTGCTGGCTTTGTAAAATGAGATGAAAAGCATTCCCCTTTCCTCCATTTTCTGAAAGAGTTTATACAATTGGTATTTGTTCTTTAGATGTTTGAGAGAATTCACAAGAGAAGTAATTTGGGCCTGGAGTTTTTACTTATTAATTTGACTTCCTAAACAGATATGGGGCTCTTCAGATTTTCTATTTCTTTTCAAGTTAATTTATAAAATATTTGTCTTTCTAGAAAATCATTCATTTCATGTAGGCAGTCAAGTATCTTGGTATAAAGTTGTTTATAATATGCCCTCATTCTTTTAATGCCTGTGGCATCTCTAGTGAGGTCCTTTCTTTCATTCCTGATATTGGTATTTTGTGTCTTCTATCTTTATTTTTTCTCAAACTAGCTAGAGTTATATCAGTTTTATTGATCTCTTAAAAAGCTCAGCTTTTGGTTTCATTGATTTTTATTACCAGTTTTTCTTCCATTTCATATATCCTTGGTGTTTGCTCTTTATTATTTCCTTTCTTCTTAATTTTTTAAAAATTGAGATAATTCACAGATAAAATTTCTCATACCATGAAATTCACCCTTTTAAAGTGTAGAGCGCAGTGGTTTTAGTATATTCACAAAGTTGTACAACCTTTTCCACTATCCAGTTCCATTGGAATATTTCCATCACTCCAAAAGGAGAGCGTGAATCCATTAGCATTCACTTCCCATTGTCCTCTTCCCTAGCCCCTGGCAACCACTAATCTACTTTCTGTCTCTATGGAATTGTCTATTTTGGACATTTCATCAGAATGGAATCACACGATATGTGACCTTTTGTGTTCTAGCTTCTTTGACTTAGCGTAGCATTTTGAAGATTCATTCATGTAGTAGCATGTATTAGTACTTCATTCCTTGTAGTGACTAAATAATATTCTGTTGTATGGATATTCTACATTTTGTTTATCCATTGTCAGTTAATGAACATTTTTGCTGTTTCTGCTTTTTGGCTATTGTGAGTAATAGTGCTATTACATTCATGTAAGAGTTTTTGTGTGGACATAGTTTTCAGTTCTCTTGGGTATATACCTACAAGTAGAATGGCTGGGTCATCCACATTTAACTTTTGGAGGATCTGCCAAACTGTTTTCCAAAGCTGCTGCACTGTTTTACATTCCAATGAGCAAAGTATCAGGGCACCAGTTTCTCCATATCCTCACCAACACTTGTTATTGTCTATCCTTTTGATTCTAGCCATCCTAGTGGGTATGGAGTTGTATCTCACTGTTGTTTTGATTTGGATTTCCCTGTAACTAATGATATTGAGCATATATTCATGTGCTTATTGGCCATTTATATATCAGGATCATTCTCTGTTGATTATCTTTTTCTCTTGGGTTTGAATCATGTTTTCCTATGGCTTCATATGTTGAATGATATTGGACTGTATCCTGGACTTTGTGAATCCTGTGTCATAGAAAAACTGGATTCAGCTATGTTTTTCCAACAAGTTTGATGTTATTATTTTAGTAGGTAGCTACATTGGCTGAATTTAAACTTTTCTGTAATGAGTAACATATGAAATCTCATTTCAGGTCTTTTATCCTTAGTGGGGCTGCTTGGAATCCTCTTCACATATATGTGATTCAAGAGTCAACTAGAGGTTTGAGTAGAGTTCATACACATAATTTGAGGCTCCCCTCCCTACCTCTCATTTATTTCCCGCATCACACGCACTTGACAGCTGTTGTACTTGCCCTGAATTCTGACTTTGAACTTGACTGTGGACTTCTAACTTTTTAAAAATGTGGCACTGACTGAAGTTGTCAACAGTGGGAAACTCACCCTTCTTCTAAGTGTCAAGCCCCCTTCAGTTTCTACTTGCTTTTTGTTCACTTTCCAGTGACTTCAGGTAATTCTTGTTTTGTATTTTGTCCAGAATTCATAGACATCATGTTTGATAGGGTTGGATTCCATAGTAGCTATTCGGGCATTACCCAGAAGCAGAACCTCTCTCCTCTCTATTTATTTTTGTTAACCTGTTTCTTCAAGTGGCATAGAAATTTCCTCCAAATGGCTGCTCTACTAATAGTTGCCTTTAAATTTTTAATAAATATTTTGCCATATTTATTTTGATCGTCGTCAATAATTTTTAAATATCTATAGTTTGTTTAGCATACATGGGAAAATCTTTAGCATTGGGGGATCTTACTCTTCATTCTTCAACTTCAAGAATGTCAGCGTATCAGATTATTTCTGTGGGTTTCTATCCCCCCCCCCCCCCCATAGATTTAGCTACTGTAGGAATATGGCTTTAGTTTACATGGATGCTTTTTGGAAACATAGCAAACTTTATTTCACACATAGCTTTACATGCAATTGTAGTTGTTTGAAACCAGAGGAAGAGTTTTGGGTATTCCATAAAATTAATTATAGGAAAACTCTAAATATTATGCATGCGTATTTATAATTATGTTCAAACTTTATTCATTTCATTAGTATTGTTATCCTAATAGCCTAACCAGTGATTGTATTAGTTATCACCTTGTGGGGCCACTGGGGCTGTGGGGGTAAGAAGCATTCCTGCTTTATTCCAAGTTCTGTACTATTAGAAACTGTCTGTTTTCTACCGGTAATTGTCTTCATTGAACCCAACAGGTATCAGGGTGGGTTGGTGGTTGGATCTTAAATAAATGCAATATAGAAAGAACTATCCATGTAATATTCTAAATATTTTTTGTAAAATACAAAATTCCTCATTCTTTCCCACTTGTCTTTAGGGTTCCATTAACTTCAAATGATGATGATGATGATAAAGAGAAAGTGCAACGTGACGACAATATTATATCAAAGACATCACCTGATAGTCCCTCTTCGGTATCAACAAGACAACCTTTATCAAAGTATAATTTGGAATTGTTATTTCTCAAAGAAAATAAGCAGAATGTGTGTAGTTGAAGGTATTCAGAACATATTTCTTCTATTGATAGACTTCCCCAAGGTGAGATTTTCAAATTCATTTTGAGTATCAGTATGAAATAGTTACATTCATCAGATTTTCTTCTTCAGGCATGGTTCATAAACAGTTAATAAGGTGCATCTCTTACTGTATGGATTTACTAACTTTTACCATTTAAAATTGCTGGTGAAAAATTTACTTTAAAAGTAAATATGCCAACAAATGTCAAATGCAGAGTGGGCTAATACTGTTACGCTGGAAGCAGTATTTAGAAAGGAGCCAGCCTAAAGAGCCTTTCTTGGTATCTTAGCCTATGAATTGAAAGATAGCAGTCAGTCATGCACTGCTTAACCACAGGGATACGTTCTGAGGGATGCATTGTTAGTTGATTTCATAGTTGTGCAAACGTCATAGAGTGTGCTTACACAAACCTAGATAGTATAGCCTACCGCACACCTAGGCTATATGTTACTAATCTTATGGGACCAGCATCATTGACCAAAATGTTTTATGCAGTGCACGACTGTATATTTATTTAGTATCATGTTCTCCCTTTCATAGATACGAAAATTGTATCTGTGATTCAATAGGTATCTAGATAGCTGTAGTGAGCGTTTCAAAATCATAACCTATTGGTGCCAAAGCAAAAGCTTGAGCATGGCTAATGGTTGAGCAAGAGAAAATGATGACACTTACATTGTATTTACATGGGATTTCAGAATAATAATCCTATGGTGTAGGCTGGCTTATGTATTTGTTGTAGATTTTCAGATTGGGATATGGAACCATAACTATATTGAATTTAGAGCTTAGAATTATTTTTACTTTCTAGAAATGTATGTATGTGTGCACAATTTATATATACATCAGCTGCCTTCTGATAGCCTTTTTTTGTGTGTGAGGAAGATTGGCCCTGAGCTAACTTCTGCCAATCTTCCTCTTTTTGCTGAGGAAGACTGGCCCTGGGCTAACATCCATGCCCATCCTTCTCCACTTTATATGAGACGCCGCCACAGCATGGCCTGACAAGCGGTGCGTCGGTGTGCACCCAGGATCCCAACTGGTGAACCCCAGGCCGCCGCAGCAGAGCATGAGCACTTAACCGCTTTTGCCACCAGGCCGGCCCCCTGATAGCCTTTTGATGGTAATCCTTATCAGAGTTATCACTGTTATTGGGGCTCGTTCCTGGCCTCCTCCTACTCTAGAGATATATGTTAATGGCTCTACTTTTGGCTCTTCACTCTACTGTCGGACCCAAAGCTGAGTGAATTCTCAGAAACAATTTTCCACAGATACAAATGTAAAATGTGGGTTATGAATACTCTGATCATTTCTACTTTATTTTTTATTAGCATAGATTGTTTATAATATAAATATCTGAATAGAACACGTTGTCAGCAATCCTCTCTGTGAAACAGCTTGATTTCTAATTTAATTTGTTTAAAATAATAAATTTCATGTCATTACTTATTTCTGAAGGTATTTCCCTTTATTTTATAGAAAACCACTCAGACCAAAGTTCCAAGAGTCCTCTAATGAGTGAGATAAGGAAGAGCCACTCAATCAGCCACAGAAAGGAGAAACCATCTCCTAGTAAGTAACATGACTGAAAAAAATGTGTGTCATCTTGGGAATCAAATAATCCTGCAGGCACTCCCTGTGTGACAGATTTAGATCAACAACAGATTTCAAGTCCAGGATTAACTCGGAATAATGAGATAAATGATCCTACTAATGAAATGAATATTAAAATACAAAGAAACATACAGTGCCTTCCTGACACCTCTGAGTTTGCAGGTGAAGCTACTGCAGAGCGCATGAATCAAGTTCAGGGTAATGGTGACTTTCAGTTGCAGAAAACTGTGTATGCTGCTGACATGGATTTAACTGCAAGTGAAGTAAGCAAAATTGCCACAGTTTCAACAGGCACTAAAAATAAAAGTAATAAAAAACCAAATGATTGTGGAATGAAAATTTTCAAAAAAGTGAAAAATTCAAGCTCTGAAAAAAAGAAAGAAAGATCAAAGACAATTTAAAAATAGTTCAGATGTGGATATTGAGGAAAATATTGAAAACAGACCAGAAAGAAGATCTGTTGTCCTGGATGGCAAAGAGGATTCAGAAGATCCAAATTTTATTTTCAGTACTGAACTGCTGACTCAGTTGAACATCCTGGAGAAAATAACCCTACATAATGGCTTTGATCAAGATGGCAGACAAAGTACACAGTATAATCAAAAAAAGAAAAGAATTCTTGGAACAGATGAGCAAGAAGAAACATGCTTGTTCTCCCAAAGTTCAGATAAATTCCGACAGGAGACTAAATTTGATAAGGGTCAGAGTTCTCTAGCTTGTAAAAAGGTAAAGCTTCTAGACAGACATTTATGATTCATAAGTTAGAAAAAGGTAATTATTCTCAAACCAAAAAGGTAAAGAAACCATTTCTAAAACCCTAGAATTCAGAAATGAATTTCAAACAGCTGATCTTTCCACCAGGGATAATGGAAATTTACATGACTATGAGAGTCACAATATGTTGGATTTGAAAAAGCATGTCACTGATTCGCAACCTGCTAAGCAAAATCAATCAAAAATTAACAAGAAGCTTAGACAGAAAGTAAATCGGAAGACAGAAATAATTTCTGAAACGAACCAGTTATATGGGGATAATGCTAAAGATGCATGTGGCCTAGAAAAAGATAACATATTCTTGCAAACCGTGGAAGATAAAGAAATCATCTCTGGAAGCCAAGAAGTTTCTAAAGACTTTCAAATACCTGCTCTTTCCGCCAGCGATACTGGAAACCTGTGTGATCATGAGACCCAGGGTGTGCTGGGTTTACAAAAGCAGATCACCGATGTGTACCCTCTTCAGCAAAATGAATCAAATGTTAATATGCTTAGGCAGAAAGTAAATCGAAAGACAGAAATAATTTCTGAAATGAATTATTCAGATGATGACAAAAGTGTGTATGGCCCAGAAAAGGATAAATCTTTCTTCCTAACCGAGTAGGATAATGCAGTCATCCCTGAAAACCAAGAAGACCCAAGCGAGTTGACAACACCTGCTGTTTCCACCAAAGATAGTTGAAACCCATATGATTTTGAGACTCAAGATGTTTTGAGAGTGAAAAAGCCTGTCCATGATTTGCAGCCCACTTGTCAAATCAATCAGAAATAGATAAGAAGCTTAGGCAGAAGGTATATTGCAAGACAGAAATAGTTTCTGAAATCAACCAAATCTATGAGAATAATGACAAAGGCATACATGACCCAGAAAAAGGTAACTTGTTTTCTCTAACCCAAAAGGGTAAAGAAATCATCCCTAAGAACCTAGAAGACTCAAATGAGTTTCAAACAGCTGATCCTTCCACCAGAGGTGATAGGAACCTATGTGATCATGAGACGCAAAACATTTGGGGGGTGAAAAAGCGTGTGACTGACATGCCACCTGTAAAGCAGAATGAATCGAAAATAAAGAGGCTCAGGCAGAAAGTAAGTCGGAAGACAGAAATAATTTTGGAAATGAACCAGATAAACGAGTTTAAGAACAAAGGTGTGCGTGACCCAGAAAAAGGTACGTCTTTTCCCTAACCCAACAAGATAAAGAAACCATTTCTGAAAAGCTGAACATAACAGATGACTTTAAAACAGCTCATCTTTCCACCAAATATAATAGAAATTTATACGAGTATGAGACCCAGCATATGTTGGATATGAAAAAGCATATCACTGATATGCAACATGCTCAGCAGAATGAATCAAAAACAAATAAAAAACTGAGGTAGAAAGTAAATCGAAAGACAGAAATAATTTCTGAAACGTTCCAAATACATGAGGATAATGATAAAGTTGTGCCTGGCCAAGAAAGCTATACCAAAGATCTTGGTCTTAAAACAAATGAATGGAAACAAAGACTTGAATGCCAAGGTATTATCAGTGGAGACTGTACAGAAATCAAGAGTAATGAAAAGGAAAATTGTGATCAGATTTCCAATCCTTACAAACTTGTTCAAAAGCATGGGAAAGAATCATCAGGCAAGGCAAAGAACATTTTGGCAAAAAGTGAAAACAAACCTATTTTGCAGTTAACAGATTCTTCAGAGACGTGTATGTCCTTAGAATCACGTTCAAAACATGTTCCTAATGAAGCTGATTCTGGTCCTGAAAACCACATGGAACCACATGAGAATCCAAAGCAAATAACTACAGCTCTGAATAGAAAAAGAAAGATCCCCTCTGTGGGAGTGATAACAGAAGGAGGGTGCCAGGCCAAAGTAGTCAGTAAAATGACATCCAGATCCAAAAGGAAGACCTTCAGAGAGCCTTCTCCAGACGGCCGTAAAGTAATGGACACCCTTCAGGGAGTATCAGTTGAATCTGAACAAGCTGATAAGGAAACAAATTTGGAAAATGAGAAAATTGTCCCAATTAAGCCAGACTCTTACCCAAAGGTGTTTACATCTTTATCTCAGATATATTCACCTAACATACAAGAGTCTTCCTTTAACGGTGTTCCTCAGGGTTCAATACCTTTGAGTATTTTTTCTAGCAATAAGCTGGTAATTAGAGAAAGTTTTGCCCTGGAGAGCTCACGGATCCTTCAAGTAAGTGATGATGTGCGTGAGAAGATGGAAGGGATGAAATTTAAAGTCAACCAGAGAACACAAAAATCAGGAATAGGTAGGTCAATACCTGAGGTGATCAGGTTTTAAATGTATATATATTTTTTCCCTTAACCAGTAAAATATTTGCTATTATAACTGATATTTTTATGGAATTTAAAAACATATTTAACTGTGTAGCCTGATCTATAGAAACAATATGAAGCAATTTTTAAAAGCTTAATACTTTGGGACAATAACTCTGAGAGTGTCTTGAACATTTATTACATAAAACATGGATTTGGCCTTTACCAAAAAGTTCTCTGATAATGACATTAGGCAGATAATTTTCTGTCTCACGTATTTGAAGGAAATTGAGTGTTTTAGATGTATATAATAGTGAATTGCCCTGGTTTGCTTTTACCAAAGACAATTGCAAGTTTCTTACGGGTGAGACTCTCTCCAGCATATATTTAATGCGATCAAAGCATTATTCTAGGTATTTTAGAGGATTAAAAAATAACCAATACCAACTCCCTTTCCTCAGAATACTTGGATGTAAAGGTAACAAATATAGTATATAGTGTTGAAATGTGGTAAATGCTTTAATAAAAGCACACATATTATGGTGAGGGATGTAATTGTTATCCAACCAAGTGGGCTCGCCTCCTGTTGAGTTAAGTAAGACTCAACACCAGTGGAAGTTGTCTCCAAAAGTAAAGTGTATTTGCAGCAAATAGGAGGCCCTGTGGAATCATTTCCAAAGTCATGGCGTCCCGAACAAAGGGAAGCAGGAACTTTCATTTCGGTTGGGGAATGAATATTCAACAGGGAGAGGCGGGTATTCACTTTCGCAGGCTCAGTTGGAGAACAGGCTTCCACATAATGAGGCCTAAGCTCCTCCTGGAGAGATCTTTGCTTTAAAAATAAGGCAAAGGTCATGGGCGTAGCTCTTGTGGTGAGGCTTGGTCAGTTGCGGGATGGCTGGTGGTCACATCTCCTGAACATATAAAAGGAAAA